>NC_069390.1:16580000-17830000 GCF_027475565.1 Acinonyx jubatus | reverse complement strand
TCAATGATGCCATCAGGAACCCAGAATCCCAATCTGGCTTCTTGGACATCCTTAACTTATTGGTTTGCATTGCTGGGTGTGAGGTCTCCTGGGCACAAGATGGCTGCTGCAGCTCCAGAACTCAAGTCTGCATTTCAAGAAGGAAGAGAGTAGAGGCTGATCTGTGAACTAGTGGAGTCTGAACCCTTTACCAGGAATTCAAAGCCTTCCTTGAAAGGCCAGTCCTCTTCCCACTACTCCTTGCCCCAACTCCCCCCACACGGTTGTCAGATGCATCCCTAGTTATAAGAGAGGTAGGCAATGCAGCGTGTAGCTTACTCACTTCTATAGCAGAGGCACGCATGGGAAAGGGGCTGGGAAATGAAGCCACGGTGTTCGTCGTAGATGTGAAGGTGACCCAAAAGGCTGGAGGCCAGTCCTTGCCAGAATCAAGTGGGGGACATACCGGGCCCCCACTAAATGCTCATGTCTGAATGCATGCTGGGAGGGGGTGTGGGAAGAACAGCAGAATCAGACCTCTTCTGCCTCCTGAAGGTTGGATGATCTTGAACAAGTCGTTCTACCTCTCTGAATCTCAGTTTCTCTTTCTGTGAAAAAATCCAATTGCGGCCTTTGACCCCGAGCAGTGGGATGGAATCAGGGGTGTGCGACCCTAGGGGCGCCTGGGTGGCTCAGTCGGTTAAGCGTCGGGCTCTTGATTTCTGCTCAGGTCATGATCTCACAGTTGGTGGGTTCGAGCCCCATGGCTGACAGCTATGGAGCCAGCTTGGGGTTCTCTGTCTCCCTCTCTCTCTGCCCCTCCCCTGTTCATGCTCTCTCTCTCTCTCTCAAAATAAATAAAAACTTGAAAAAATAAAAGGAGTGTGCAACTCTAACAATAGCCCCCAATGCCGGAGGACTTGCTGTGACCTGGGCTCTATGCTAAACCCTGTGCGTTCCTTTCTCCTTTCCTCCCCACAGTAGAATTCCCATTCTTCAGATGTGACAACCGGGGACAGGATGAGGCTTTTCACACCACGAGCTGCTAAGCAGAGAGCAAGGTCTGTGGGGCTCCAAGTGTGCACCCTTAAGCCCTTCTCTAGGCCGCTTTTGCAGAAAAACGAACCAATCCAGAGCCTCCAACAGCACAAGCTCAGTGGACGCCCTTGCCCGTCCTGCCCTCACTGGGTTAGTGACTCAGGACAAGCCAGGCTCACCCGGGCTGTCCCCACCCCTCGGCTGGAGGTGGCCTGCAGGAGCCAGGCAGGGCCAGCCTCCCCCACCCCCCCACCCCGCCCCCGGACTGCTGCCCCCAGCAGGAGTGGAGTCCTGCCTGGCCGCATGGCTTCCAATTAGACCCGGTCTCCCGCCCCGGCGAGAGTCAGAAACCAGGCAGGGCCCGGCGGGGAGCAGGCAGTTAGAGGGTAATTAGATGTGGATGTGGAACCACTCCCTTAATGAGGAGGTCGCTCTGGGCAAGGGACACTTAGCAGGAGTGTCACTCCAGGCACCTGCTTCCCACCGGCATCTTGCCCTGGGCACGATGAGGAAGGAGGAAGCAACCGACACTCTTTGTGGCCCCGGCCCCGCGTGGCCTCAACTGCGTAGATGAGGATACTGGGACTCGGAGCCAGAATAACCTCCCCGGGGGTACACAGCTAGGGAAGTGGCAGAGAAGGAGGTCGAAAGGCCGGAGTCCCCGGTCTGTGCTCTTTCCCCTCTAGCGCACCAGCGGCCCCCTGCCCTTCGTCCGCTCACGTCTTCTGATGCTACAGATCTGATGGGTACGGCTGGTTGACACCGAGGAGGGACATCGGACTTACTTGCCAACTGCTGTGCCGGGGCTGTGAAATGAAAGGCTTTCCATTTGAGTAACCGACGTTAGCAGCTGATGCATCATGGCAGAACCCTAGCCACTACCGGCTCTGCCTTTAGGGCGGTGGTGTTCCCTTCCGAGGCCGCAGGGGGTGTAGCCAGAGAGGCTGCTCGGGCCCGCCCCCTGCACACACACCCTTCACTGCACCCCAGAGCTGGCACCCAAAGCCCCGAGATGGGTGACTCACACCTTCTCCCAAGAGCAGGCAACAGACTTCCCAGAAAGGAGAAGCCGGCTCAGGGAAGCCCCCATCTGGCTGAGGCAATCTGTCCGTCTGGAAGAGGGTAGGGTACGCGAAACACTACAGCAGCTGTGCCCAAAGCCAGTTCTGCAAATCGGAAAGACTGTCCTCGGGAAAGAGGGTGCCCTGAAGAAACGTGTTTGGGAATCGCTGTGTTTCACTTTGCTCTGGGAAGAGTCACAGCCCATGTTGCTGTAGTAAGGATCTCAGAAGTCCCAGGGCACAAAGGGTCTCTGCTGGGGTACCCTGACGTTTTCTAGGCATTTTTAGCCACAAGGCTATTCTTTGCTTAACCCCCAGGCTCTGAGGACATGAGTTTTCCTTGGGATACAACTTTGGAAATACAGTTACATACAAATCCCTCCCCTGATCCCAGCAGCCTGGACGTCCCCACTCGGCCACAGCTGACGCTGGGGATGATGGGTGAAGTGGATCAGGGGAAAGGGAGTGAGGTCTGGGGGGATGGGAGCTGGTCTGCCTTCCAGAGGGCCTTTATTCGCCCGTGGATGCTTTTCTCCATCAAATCATCCATCCACAGGCAGGGCGGGGGCCCAGTACTCCTCTCAAGGCGGGAGAAAATTTAAAGCTGCAACTCGGCCCCTGCCTTCCAGGAAACGAGTTCCTCGGTGCCAAAGACTCTGGACTAGAACAGACAGGGTTTGAACACCAGCTCTACCTCTGGCCGGCTGTGTGGCCTGGGGCAAGTCAACCCCTCCGAACCTCAGTTTCCATCTGAACGCTTGGATTGGCAACGCTTAGACCACAGCGTTACGGCGATAAAGACTTGATAATTACCACAGTACAGTTAAATTTATTTTTGAGAGAGGGACAGAGAGAGACACACACAGAACCCGAAGCATCCCGACGTGGGGCTCGAACCCACGCACCGGGAGATCGTGACCTGAGGTGAACGCTTAACCGACCGAGCCACCCTTGTGCTGTGTGCCCTGCGTAGCTCTCAGCACCTTACCTATGTTACCATCACTTCCCTGATAATCCTATGAGGGGAGGTATTGTCCCCGTGTTATAAGAGAGGACACTGGGGCGCAGATTAGTGGTGGCTTGCCCAAAGTTCTGGCAGGGCCAGAACTCAAACCCAGGGAGTCTGGCTCCTAAGTCCACGTGGCACTCACTCCCCAGCTTGATATCTGCTAATGATTTCCCACCACGCACACCTAAGTCCCTCCCATGGCCGGCAGGGCCCCAGAGGATATGACCCCAAGCTCCTGACAGGTCTCATCTCCTGTCACTCTTCTCCAGGTTAACCCCTCTAGCTGCCCCCGCTCCCCTTCTCCTTCGGCTTCCAACCACACTCCTAGCTGAGGGCCTTCACGTTCTCTGTTCCCTCTGCCGGGAACAGTCATCTCCCAGCTTTCCATAGGGAGCACTCCTCGGCACTGCTGGACCTTTGCTCAGATATTTCCTTCCCCGACCCCTGTGGCTCAAGAAGCACCACTCGCTGTGCTGCACCTGTCATCACGCCCCCCGAAGGCATGTGACATGTCAGTCTCCTTGCGCCCTTGAAATGTGGCCATCGGAACAGGGGAACTGAATTTTCCATTTTATTTCATTTTCTTTATATTTAATTTTTTTAATATTTATTTTATTTTTGAGAGAGAGAGAGAGAATGCATGTGCACAAATGGGGGAGGGGCAGAGAGAGAGAGAGAGAATCCAGAGCCGCCTCCGGTCTCCTCAAGCTGTCAGCGCAGAGCCCGATGCGGGGCTCGAACTCACGAACCGTGAGATCACGCCCTGAGCCGAAGTCAGAGGCTTAACCAATTGAGCCACCCAGGCGCCCCTTTACTTTACATTTAAATAGCCACATGTGCCAGTGGTTTCCGCCGTGGGCAGTGTGGGTCCATAGGCTCAGTCTCTGCTAAAAGAATGTAAGTGTATATGATGGAAGAGCCTTGTCCCTTTTGTTCGTGGATAGATCCCAGAGCTTAGAACATTTTCTAGCACCCGTAGCAAGTGCTCAAAAAAACCCTCATGAGTGAATGCCTCTCTTATCACAGAGTTACATTCTCTCCCTCCCATTCACACGAACGAGGACGCTGAGGCCCAGAGAGGGTAAGCATTCAGCAAGTGACACACAGCGAGTCCACGCCCTCGGAATCCGACTTCCCCCCACGCTACTCCCTGGTGGTTTCTTGGCGGCAGGGAACGGATTAAAACCAATCAGCCTGATTAACCCCAGAGAGTCCGAGATGCTAAACTCCAGGCGGCACTGGCACAGCCTGGGACTGTCAATGAGCCAAGGCAGAGGCCCTCGCACGGGCTGGGGAGGGAAGACCGGGATCCGTGTGGGGTGCGCTAGTCAGAGGCCAGTTGCCCTAGATGATAGAAGCCCCCAAGCCCAAGAGACGGCAGACTATTGTCTTTTATTTTTTAATTTTTTTTTAACGTTTATTTATTTTTGAGACAGAGAGAGACAGAGCATGAATGGGGGAGGGGCAGAGAGAGAGGGAGACACAGAATCGGAAGCAGGCTCCAGGCTCTGAGCCGTCAGCCCAGAGCCCGACGCGGGGCTCAAACTCGCGGACCGCGAGATCGTGACCTGAGCCGGAGTCGGACGCTTAACCGACTGCGCCACCCAGGTGCCCCATTACTATTGTCTTTTAAATCAAGAATGCCTTATGGGTTCTGCTTCGACCAGCCTCAGGAACCAGGAGTCAAAGAAAAACCAAGTTGGAAATTTTAAAAGGAAACAGGAAACCTCGCTTCCTGCTGGCTTGAGCAGGAAGTAGGTTTATAATTGGAACACGAAAGGTGGGGAGGGGGAGCTTGGGGTCCGCGTGGCCCTGAAAACGCTGTCGGCAGGAACAGCCCGTGCCCCGGAGGTTAGCGCTGCCCTGGCGCTCTGGGAGCGAGCCGGGCTGGCAGTCGTGAGGCCTCACAGCGGCCGCCCCAGTCTGCATCCTTGTTGAGCCTCGGCTCTCTGAGGCTCGGCTTTCCCGTTTGTACAATGAGGAGAGAGGAGCCCACCCCACGGGTGATGTGACGATGACACATGAACTGTCCAGCACAATCAGTGCGTAGCAAATGGCAGCTGATCTTGTCATCGCAGTCTCCCAGTGCTGTGACACATGGGGACAAGCTGGGCCTTTGACAAGCAGGTGCGGTGAGGACAGAGGGCCAGGCAGAGAGGGGACAGCCAGGACAAAGGCCCCGAGAGGCCACCGTAGGGACGTATTTGGGCCCCATAACTGGCAGGCCCCAATTCTCTCCCTGCTCCTGACTGTGACTTCAGGAGGCCATTTGTCTGTCCTGCCTCGTCCCCAGGGTCTCCTCAGTGGGACGCCCAGGGAGCAGGATGGAGCGGGGCAGGGGAAGGAGAGCGGAACAAAAGGCAAGGGTGGCCGCAGGCAGGCTGTTGTCTGGTTAATCAGCCTGAGAGGTGACAATGGCGGCCCGGGGAGGGGCAGGCATGTCCTCCACCTCCCCACTCAGGGTTGCTGGATTTAACAAAGACACGGAAAACAAAACCGGATACCTAGTTAAATTTAAATCTCGGATAAACAGCAAATCATTTCCTAGTGTCAGCACGGAGAATCGAGGACACACTTCTGAAAAAGGATCCATTGTTTAGCTGAAACTCGAGTGTAACCGGCTTCCCGCGTGCAGGGCTTGAGAGGCCTTGAGCTGGCCCCCCGTCGCTCCCCATGAAGTTCAAGGGCCGGGGGCCAGACCCACCCACCTCCCAGCTCCACCCAGTATCACGCAGCCTCTTATTATCTGACCCTCTTGCTCCAGCCTCCAGACCTTTGCCCTCGTGGTGACCCGAGCCGAGCCGGGAGTGTGCTTTTCCTCAGCGGGCCCTCCTGCTAAGGCTTGCTTCTGTCGTCCTGTCCCCGCTCCCACCAGGAGCCAGTTGGCTCCGTTACTATCTTTCCCAGCCCCTGAACCTTTCCTTCAAAACGACATCTACTTGCGAGATGCCTCAGCTTCTGCCTGCCCTGCAGCTTTGGCTCGCCGTCGTCCTACCCCAGCGTCTGGCCCCCATCCCCAAGTTAGCGGGCGCTGCCACCATCTGTGCCTCGTGGATGAATAGAAACTATTCCGGGAAGTGGGGAGAAGGCAGAGAAGGAAGGTCTGAGGCACCCACGTGCTCACACCTCCCCTGGGGGAAAAGACCATGTGCAAACCTGGCCTTCAGCCTCCAGACGGGACAGGAGCCCACGGCCAGGGGCAAGGGGCCAGGAGTCTCTCAAGAGCTCTGCAGGCCCAGCCGCCTGTGTTGAACAACCCTCTCCTCCTCCCTGAAGTCCTATGGCCCCCCCCCGCCCCCCACAAATGGCGCCCGACACCCCTCCCGACTCGGCTTCACGGCGAGGCTTGTCGCCGAAGCGTCAGGGGCTCCCGAGAGGGGCGCTGGCCTCTCCTTCCCCAGCTAGACTGGGGTCTTGGCTCCCAGGGCCAGTCTGCGACGTCCTGTCCCTGTCCCCGTACCTCACAGTGCCTGTACACACAGTACCAGCTCCACAATGGCCCGTAGGGTGAATGAATGAGTAAATGGCCCTTTTCCTCCATGCCGCGCGTTGAGTTTTGCGGGGACTTGGTGGGGGGAGGGGGAGAGCAACAGATGGCCAGTGGGACCGGGAATGAAGGCTAAAAAAGGGAACATGATGCAGAGGAAGGGGGCTGGAGCCACAGGCACGCTTCTCCACGTTGATGTCATCTTGGACCCAGCCCAGCGGGGCCGGGCCGGGTTATCACAAATGATGTCTCCCCAGGCCAGCGTTAGCATCTGATTTCGAGCAAATTGCAGAATTAAGGGTGGGGTGGGCCAGGCCTGTTCTATATTTGGTGCTGGCATATCAGCAGCGCCAGCGAGAGCCTGCTGGGACTGTGCTCAAAAACCCGATTTAAGGTTGGTTTCGGGCCGGAACGTCGCCTGCTCCCCCAGACGGCCAACGATCTCACAGGCAGGAGGTGGAGCCTGGAGAAACGGGTCAGCCCCCAGTCACTCGTTCCCATTGACTCAGATAATATAGCCACGGCTAGGGTAGGGGTGGCAGCTGGCAGATGCTGTGTGCCAGAAGGTGTTACTGGCACCTCTGATGGGGACGAGATTACCCGCCCAGCATCCAGGGAGGTTGGGAACGTGTGCAGAGAGGAACCAACGAGGCGAGAATGAGTACATATTGTGGGAGCAGGAGGGGGAGGCTGGGGAGGGACAGGAAAAGTTGGGGAGTGGCAGTATGAATTAGAGGAGGGCCTATCTCTGCAGCCTTAGCTCTTGCTACCTGTAGAGGATGCCTGGTGTTTTTTGCCTGCTTAACATTCATTTCCCTCTTTCTGGACACATCATCCTGGCTTTCCTTTGAGGAACTGCCCATCCCCCACTCCCAGCCATCTTGTCCAGGCAGGGCTGACGCCTTCCCACTCCTGAGATCTAGGGGTGGGTCCAAGCCCAAGGCCAGACAGTAGCCCTGAGCTTCCCATGGCTCAGGAATGGCTTGATGTGGAAGCTGGGTCAATCAGGGTCAGCCCTGGGACTTTGGTTGGATTTGCCGGGAACAAAATGTTCTTCCCCAACGAAAGTTGAAGCAGGAGGGCAGGAAGCCCTGAGCTATCCATTTAGGTCAGAAGGAAGCTAGTGCGAGGGAAGCGGGACGGGAGATAGAATAAGAAAGACTGAATGCTGGATCCAGCTGTACCTGAAGCCCATCTCCCACACTATTCTGATGATAACAGGAGAAAAAAATCCCTTTGAGCCAAGTTTCTGTGATTTGCAAATCAAAGAGCTGATTAATTACCTTCAGTCCTCCCCTCCAGCCACAGGAGCCTGGAGCCTCCTTGCTAGTTCTCAGAACAGATCAGACACCCCCGCCCCCAGATTCTTACTCAAACTATAACCTCTAGCAGGAATGACAGTGGCACCTCAAGACCTCCTGTTGAAACCCTTCTCTACCCTCACACAAATAGCACCTACTTCACGGAGCATCCTGAGAGGTTTCAGTCACATTACTTCTTTGTCACTCCCACAGAGGACAGCGGGAACTCTTGTTACAGGGCCCATGTGGTGGCACCGAATCTGCACCATTTTTGTGTATATTTAACTCTGCCCTGAAGCCCAGCACCAAGCTGGCAGCATGAGCTCATTTCATCTCCACACTTGCCCCTTGAGGTGATATGTTTACAATCTCTGTCCCGCAGGGTGGCATTGACTCGGAGAGGCTGAGACCTGCTTCCTGTCCAAGGTAAGAAGCCGGGTCAGCCCCCCACCCCTTCCTCCTCCCGAGTTCCATTTCTGGCCAGCTATGCTGGACTGGCCACTGGCTGGTTTGCCAGCCAGGGTCTCTCTCCCGCCCTCAGCGCAGTGGCTCAGGGGAAAAGTGCAGGGTCCAGAATGTCAACACAGCTGCCGCTCTGTGTGGGCTCACATCTAAGCTTCCCTTCCTAGCGGTTGTTGTGTCTTTGGGCAGATCACCCCGCCGGGGTTTCGCCTCATCTGTTTGTTACTATTACTGTGGTGAGACACGCCTACCGTGAAACGTACCAGCTCAGCCACTGCTGGGTGTACATTTCCGTGGCATTAAGTACACTCGCGGCATCGGGCCGCCGGAGCTCTTTTCATCGTGTGCGATTTCAACTCAGCTCCCATTAGACACTAAGTCCCGTTCCCTCCTCCTCCGGCTCCTGGCAACCGCTCCTACTTTCTGCCTGTGTGACTCTGACTGCTAGGCTACTTCACGTAAGTGGAGTCATGAGGCGTTTATCCCTTTGTGACCGGCTTACTTCGCCGAGCTTAACGTCCTCAAGGTCCATCCCCGTTGTCACACGTGAGGGAGTTTCCTTCCTTTTTTAAAAGCTAATATTCCGTTCTACGTACCCTACCTTCTTCTTTTTTTTTTTTTTATTATTTTTTTAATGTTTATTTACTTTTGAGAGAAAGAGAGAGACAGAGACAGAGCATGAGCAGGGGAGGGGCAGAAAGAGAGGGAGACACAGAATTTGAAGCAGGCTCCAGGCTCTGAGCTGTCAGCACAGAGCCTGATACGGGGCTTGAACCCACGCACTGTGAGATCATGACCTGAGCCAAAGTCGGATGCCCAACCAACTGAGCCACTCAGGCGCCCCTAATGTTTATTTATTTTTGAGAGAGAGGCAGAGAGAGAACGAGCGGAGGGAGGGGCAGAGAGAGGAGGACAGAGGATCCCAAGCAGGCTCTGTGCACTGACAGCAGACAGCCGGATGTAGGGCTCGAACTCAGGAACCCTGCGATCATGACCTAGGCTGAGGCGTAAAGGACTAAGCCACCTGGGTGCCCTCCCCCCCTCCCGCCCCCACTTTAAATGGAGGCTAGACTCTATGTCCACATTAACACTGGTGCCGTGGCCAGCCCACGCCCTCCACAGCCAGCCGGACAGGGAACATACGGGGTGTCTCAGGGGCTGAGGGGGGCATGCTCCCACCTGAGCCTGGACGATGGCAGGTCGGTGCTGAGGCCCCCCCATCAGCACTATCCCCCTCTGAACTCATTGTCTACCATGGAGAAAAAGATGGAAAGGACCGGAAGTGTCTCCACAACTTCTCCGGCCTGTGCTGGGAGCCGAAGTGTCCCTTCCGTGAGACCGTATTCTTGACCCCAATTCCTCTCCAGTCCGGGGACCAGACAGGAGACCAGTCAGGAGCCCCCACTGCTTCTTGCCAACTCTCATCCCAGCTGCCAAGGAGATGCCCATCAGTGGGATGGCAGAGCAGGAGAGGGGGAGAAAAGTACGAGTCCAGAAACCCTTGGCTGAGCCCCCAACGGAAAGGTGATGTTTCAACTTTCCCCAAGGATCTGCAAGGCATCAATACTGTGGAGAAACGAAATTAAACACTTAGTGCCAGTTCAGGGGAGCTGCCTGGGAAGACTCTGGGGAGGGAGCAACGCTGCCAGCTGATACTTTGGCCCCAAAGACCAGCTTCGAGGAAGGACTCCTTTGGGACAGCGCTGCCCATCTGGATCCCGGACTCCCTTGGGCGGTTGCCTGGGCTGAGCCAGGCTCAGGGCTGGGCGCATGGGAAGGCGGGGTGGGCAGAGGAGAGCGATAAGCTATGAATCACCCCTGGCCTGTTGGCCATGCTTGAGATCCCGCAGCCTCAAGGACCATCCAGAATGCTCCCTCCCTCCTTGGAAAATTCTAAGAATTAGGATCAAAATGACCACTCAGTTCCCAAGTCCAGCCCGGTGAAGGGCTGGCGAGGTCAGGGGCCGGGGACAGTCACACCAGCTGTAAATGATGGGGCTGGGAAGCTGCTGGCAACGTGACCCCCCTCCCCCCGACCCCCATGTAATGAACATACCACGACCTGCTGTGGAAGATTGGAGGAATCTCTCGGCTCTCCACTCCCTGCCCAGTACAGAATTCTGCATCCACATCTTCCTTATCCAATGGGGATTAAAAAGTACGCATATCAAGGGCGCCTGGGTGGCTCAGTCCATTAAGCATCCGACTTCAGCTCAGGGCATGATCTCGCGGTTCGTGAGTTCGAGCCCCGCGTCGGGCCCTGTGCTGACGGCTCAGAGCCTGGAGCCTGCTTCGGATTCTGTGTCTCCCTCTCTCTCTGTCCCTCCCCACTCACACTCTGTCTCTCTCTCAAAAATAAGTTAACATTTAAAAAAGGGTACACTTACCGTGATGAGTACCGAGCGATGTGTAGAATTGTTGAACTGCTGTATCGAACCCCTGAAACTAACATAACACTGTATTTTTTTTTCAAGAAATCCTTTAGGATTGTTTTTAAAAGTTTATTTATTTATTTTGCGAGAGAGAGAGAGTGAGCGTGAACAGGAGAGGGGCAGGGAGAGAGAGAGAGAGAGAGAGAGAGAGAATCCCAAGCAGTGCAGAGCCCTCTACGTACGGGGCTTGATCTCACACACCATGAGATCATAACCTGAGCTGAAATCAAGAGTCAGAGGCTCAACCGACTGAGCCACCCAGGTGCCCCATAACACTGTTTGTTAACTATACCGGAATTAAAATTAAAAATTAAAAAAAAAAAAAAAAAAAGAATTCTGTATCCACACCCTTTGCCATGTGACTTGGCCACAGCCTCCTGATGGGGAAATATACTTCTCTGCCCCAGGAGGTTGGGCCTGGCCCCATGACTTGCTCGGGCCAATGGCATGGGACAGGACACAGTAGGGGGGTTTGATAGTGCTTACATCGTTTGGCTCGGTCTCCCGCACTTCTGCCATCTGCCACACGAAGAACATGCCCGAAGCCGTACCAGTCCAAGTAAAAAGAGAAAACCAGCGGATCTGGCCTGAACCCAGTGCCCAGCCCGGAGCCACACCTGACCAAGCGTAGCGGAGCTCTGACTGCAGACCCAGAAGTGAGGATATGAATCCCTAGCTCCTGCACGCCCCGGGATGTTGCCGTTTGTTCCTGAGCCTGATCACAGCACCGGCTGACTTATAAACCACACACACACACACACACACACACACACATACACACACGTATCCAGACAAGACACATGCCAGCTCATCCGTGAACATATGCGGGATGTGTCCTATACACGTCATAAACACTCGAACACAAACTGAAATCCACATACAACCCCCCCGCCCCGCCCCTTCGTGGCTGGAGACTGGGAGAGGCAGTGCCTGAGTCACTGGTCGTGTTTGCAGCCCTCACTGGGCCTTACTTGCAACCTGAGGCTGGGGACCAGTGCCCCCTTTCTTCAAGCGGAAGCCTGGGGGCGGGGGGCATGACAGCAGCGTGTCCACACCTCTATGTCCCATGGGGACCAGCCCGGGGTGTGGCACACCTACTCAAATGCTCAGTTTGAGTTCGCTGAATAGACACAATCCAATAGAGTGCTGGGCATCTTCTCTGGGGGCTCTGGGGACTCTTGGGGGCCCTGGAATTCTGGGATTCTCCTGAGCCACACAGATGGGCCGGCAGGCCACCTTGCCAGTGGAGGGAGCCTACCGGGAAGAGAGGAGGCCGCTGGGGTGTGGGAGACTGGGGCCCCGGACCCAGCTGTGGCAGTCACTGCGGCCCTGCCTCTGAGCCCAACCTGCCCTGGGCATGGGGAGCCCTGCGGGCCTCCACTCACCTTAGCCCCAGGGTCCAACTGGGAACTGGGAACCAACGACATCTGGTGGTGACAGAACCGGGCTCTGGTGTCCAACGATGCGGGTTCGGTCCCTGCTCTGCCCCTGCTCACTGTGCGTCCTTGGGCAAGTCCCTTCACGTCTCCAGGCCTCAGTTTCTTTCTCTGTAGCCTGTTGAAGGCCAACCCCCGATCTGAGCCTCAGACAAGGCCCCTCTCACCCACTAAACACGCTGCTTCACCAATTCTTCCCCCGCTCCCTCTGCGTCATCAATTTCTTCCTCTGTCGTCCTCAGCAGCATATCAAGGTGCTTGAATTTCTCCCACCTTAAAACAGACAACCACGAAAACCCTCTCCGTGTCCTCTCCCCCCTGCACATCTATTTTCTCAGTCACCCTTTAGAACAAAGCTTCTTGAAAGAGCTGCCAGACCACATCTGTGAAGGCAGGCGGACCCTGTTCCACTCTCCCTGTGCTCTCCCGAGCCAACTTCGGTCAGATTTTGTCCCCCATTATTCTACCATAACCGCTCTCTTCAGGGTCAGGACGGTCTCCGTGTTGCTAAATCCATAGTCGTCTCTCGGGCTCCTCTTCCTGGGCTCACATCACAAGCCGATCGCTCCCCCTGTGGGTTCTCCACGCTCCTGGCTCTCTCCCTGCCTCCTGGCGGTGGCCCTCCTCCTCTGCTACTGCTCCCCTCACCTGCCAGCCTCTAAGCCCCGAGGGCCCTGTCCCCGTCTCTTCTGTCCACACCCGCCTCCTTGGCGATCATAGACACAAATACCATGTGTACCGTGGCAATCACCACCCAGACTTGTGCCTTGACCCCGATTCTCATACCCAACTGCTTACTGGCTATCTCCACCCCGCAGCTGGTAAGCATCTAATCTCCATATGCCCTCATCTCAGCAAATGGGAATGCCCCCTTCCCATCGCTCACCCCAATACCTGGAGCGACCCTTGACCTTCCTCTGGTGTTCCCTCCAGTCCTTCAGCACTTCCTGTCTGTTCCTGCACCTCCAGGATGCGTCCCTAATCTGATCGCTCCTTGCTTCCTCCCTTCCAGAGTGATCCCTGCATGTCAAATACCGCCCCTTAGGAGGTTCCATCTCACTCAAGGTAAAAGCCCAGGTCCCTGCCCTGAACCACAGGTCCCAGGCTCTGTGGACCCCCAGGTGTCTACCACATACAACTTGAGAAGGCCCGCCAGAGGGCCCTGAGCATAACTGATCTGTCACTGCTGCCCTCGCTCACCCTACTATAGTTGCACTGATCCCACACTGCTCCTCAGACACTCAGTAGGTGCACCCCCCTACCCCAAGGCCTTCACAGTAGCCGTTCCCTCTGCCAGGAGCACTTGGCCCTGGTACGCACATGGCTGTTCAAGTCTGTGCTCAGATCTGGCCTTCTCCTGACGCCTTTCCTGAGTACCTACCTGATTCTCCATCGTGAGTCCTCTCACCAGCCCCTTCCCTTTGATCTTCCTTTGTCGTGCTTGTATGTGATTTTTATTATTTTCACTGTAGATTGTAAGCTCCATGAGAGCAAAGATTGCTGTGCTTTTCATGGTACCTAGAAGATGATAGGAGATCAATAAATACCTGTTAATGAATCAGGAGCAAATGAGGGCAATTCTGCACACGCCTCCCTGGGGTTTGGGTTCAGTGAGAGAGCACAGGTTGGTTGCTCAAGCAGGGGCATGTGGGCCGACACAAAAAAGTTGGCCATATGGTTATTGTCATGGCTACCATCACCACCACTGCCCCTACTACCATCATCACCATCATCACCACCATCACCATCATCATCTTCACCATCATCATCATCACCATCATCATCATCACCACCATCACCATCATCATCATCACCACATCACCATCATCTTGACCATCATCATCATCTGCACCACCATCATCATCATCTTTGCCATCATCATCTTCTTCACCATCATCATCATCTTCTTCACCATCACCATCATCATCTTCACCATCATTATCATCACCACCATCACCATCACCATCACCACCATCATCATCACCATCATCATCTTCATCATAATCATCATCACCATCACCACCATCATCATCTTCACCATCATCATCATCTTCTTCACCATTATCATCACCACCACCACCATCATCATCTTCACCATCACCATCATTATCATCACCATCATCATCATCACCATCATCACCATCACCATTATCATCTTCAACATCATTATCATCACCATCACCATCACCACCATCATCATCACCATCATCATCTTCATCATCATCATCATCATCACCACCACCACCATCATCATCTTCACCATCATCATCATCTTCTTCACCACCACCATCACCATCATCATCACCACCACCATCATCACCATCATCATCTTCTTCATCATCATCATCATCACCATCATCACCATCACCATCATCATCATCACCACCATCATCATCATCATCTTCACCATCATCATCATCTTCTTCACCATCATCATCACCATCATCACCACCACCACCATCATCATCATCATCACCACCATCATCATCATCATCTTCACCATCATCATCACCACCACTACCATCATCATCATCACCACCGTCATCATTATCATCTTCACCATCATCATCACCATCATCACCACCACCACCACCATCATCATCATCATCATCATCATCTTCACCATCATCATCTTCATCATCATCATCTCCTTTTTTTCTCCAATGCAGAGAGTAGAGTTCCAGATTACAGAGCATGGCCATAGCCGACCAGGCCACCTAGATGAATCCTCTCGATAACAGGAAGGCCACCCCTCTGCAATGAGACCCCCAAACCCCAAGGTGGGATTTCAAAATTCTAGAGCTGGGATAGATGCTAAATATACTCTATGTAGTTTCAAATTCTTTTTTCACTTTTTCCTTTTTGCCCGAGAGCATTTGCCCAACCCAAAGTGGAAACAGGAAAGAGGGAAGAAGCTGTTCTGGCTGAACTGGAGGTGTCTGCCCGGAGTTCTGCCCAGCCCCAGGCCTCCGTGGACCCAGGGCTTTGCCAAGTGCCATTTGAGAGCCAACCAGAGGTTCCCTTTTCCTCTCTCTGGTCTGCAGAGGAGGAAACGGGGCAAAGCTAGGTTAAGACCCTTCCCCAAGGAGGCTGGGGAGGGTGGATCCCCGCAAGCCGGGCCGAGCCCCTCCTCCTGGCCCTGCACCCTCAGGCCTCCATTTTCATAAGTTCCACGTTCCTCCAAGTGCCACACTCCATCCAGCCCATGTAATTGAAGCCAATTATTTAGTACAAAAGAACAGAGAACGCATCAGTTCATGCCTTTGTCTCCACAATGGGGCCTCGAACAAGGAGCTCCAGCTGATGCTCATTAGGGACCAGCTGAGCTCAGCCTCCCAGGGCAGGACCGGGCCTGCCAGGGGCAAGCTGTGGTGGCCAGAGCAATTCCCTGAGGACTTCTGGGGCAGGGGCCCAGCTGGGGGTGCGGAGTTCCTGACACGGGACGGAGAGCTTCCAGGGACCTTGCAGCCATGGGGTGCAAGAGTCGGGGTGTCTGGGGACCTTGGGAATGTCATTCTCCCCGCAAGTGTTGGGGTCCTGACTTGTGGGGGGTGGCAAACCATGGGAGCTGTAAGTTATCCCTGTAGAGAATTTAGCACAGTACCTGGAGTGTGGTGCATGCTGATGTGAGCTGTTTTTACCCAGTTGGTGATGGTGACGATGTTACTGTCACTAAAACAGTATTGTTGGCTTTGGAATCAGCAGACCTGGGTTTGAACCTGGCCCTGCCGCTTACCCGCTGTGTGACCTTGAACATCTCACGTAACCTCTCTACATAACCGTAGAATGTTGTATCATGTTGTGCAGTTTACAGGCCTCAAAGCCCTGTCGGAAGGACGCCAGACTGGAATGCAGCCCGGGCAGTCCACGTACGAGACAGCCAGCTCTGCGCCAGGCGCTTCAAAGTAACAGTTTTAAGCCTGTCATCGGCCAGGGCAGCCCAGGAAAGGGAAGCGTTCACCTCTGATTTCTGCAGATGGCAGGCAGCTCCACTTCCTGGTTGGGTGACCTTGGCCGGCCGCTCACCCTCTCTGGGCCTCAGTTCCTCCTCTGGAGAGCGGGGACAATGATGGCACCCACAGAAAAACAAAGCTCCAAGAGCAGTGCCCGGTCCCTAGTCACTGCATACTAAGGGTTACTTCTGATGATTTCATCCATCCCACCGTGTGCTAAGTTGTGCGAATGCATTCTATTTCATTTTATTTTTGTTTTTGTTTTATTCCACATTTGAGAGAGACAGAGTGTGAACAGGGAGGGGCAGAGAGACGGAGACAGAAGCTGAAGCAGGTTCCAGGCTCCACGCTGTCAGCACAGAGCCTGACGCGGGGCTCGAACTCACGGACCGCGAGATCATGACCTGAGCCGAAGTCGGACGCTTAACCGACTGAGCCACCCAGGCGCCCCTGTGCAAATGCATTTTTTTTTTTTAACATTTATTTACTTTTGAGACAGAGAGAGACAGAGCATGAACGGGGGAGGGTCAGAGAGAGGGAGCACAGAATCTGAAACAGGCTCCAGGCTCCAAGCCGTCAGCACAGAGCCCGACGCGGGGCTTGAACTCACTGACCGCGAGATCATGACCTGAGTCGAAGTCGGCCGCCCAACCGACTGAGCCACCCAGGCGCCCCTGTGCAAATGCATTTTATGCATTGACTCTTCCCAGCAACACTCGACTGAGCCCCATTTCGGGTCTATAGAAACTGAGTTCAGCAAGTTTAAAGCAATGTGTCTAATACCGACTAAGAAACAAACAGCAAAAAATAGAATGTCAGCCCAGCTGCACTGAACCCAAGTCTGTGCATTGAACCCCGACGCCTTACTACTCTCTGCCCCCCTCCAGCCCGAAAGCAATTCCCTACTTCTACCCAGTGAAGGAAAAGAACTCACAGATGTTGGCACAGTTAGAGAAAATCAGGGCGGGCTTCCCTGAGGCAGTGGCATTTAAGTCTGGAGGGATGGGTCCTATTACATCAGGTAGAAATTGGGGAAGAAAAGTCCCAGGAACAGCATGAAAAAGGCACTGAGGACCAGAGTGTAGGACAGGCATGAAGGATAGTCCATGATTCCTCTGGTATGGCAGGGCAGGGTAGGAATGGGGTAAGGGCGTCACCAAAACTAGGAGGCCCAACAAGCCTGGGCCCCTGAAGCCTTATCTAGAACAAGCTTAGAAGTTACCCCTCCAGCGCCCTCCCTGCTCTGTATCAGCTGTCACGGACAGCACCTCTGTTTGTGCCAGGCCCCTCTCCTTATCAGGACCTTGACTGCTGCCCAAGGCCCCTGACCTACTGAGACAAAGCCCTCCCTTACTCCAGGGAGGGCTCCCTCAACCTTGGCGCTATTGATGTTCGGGGCAAGAAAATTCTTTGCTGTGGAAGGCTCTCTGTCTTGTGCACAGCACCGTGTCCCCAGTGTGACAGCCAAAAATGTCTCCAGATTTTGCCAAACGTCCCTAACGGGAGTAAAATCACCCCCAGTGAAAAACCGTTGCTCCGGGACCCCCCTCCCTGGGCCTAGGTGTGGGCCTCCTCGGATTCTTTATAAGCATGGACCAGCGGCCTCACGTGCTCGCAGAGGGCAGCCCTCCTCCCTCCTTCTGGCTGCTTCTGGGGATGGACGGGCAGAGCTGCCTCCTGGGCTAACATGATCACCCAGGAAGAGCCGGTCCCCACCAGGAAATGGATCCTAATTGCCTCGCTGCAGCACGTGAGAAGACGGATGTACCGGCCTCCACGCCTGGCACCCACTGCCACGCCCATCCATTACTGTGCAGGACAAACACGCACCTCCTCAGGACCGGAGGCATCAGTTTTTTAATAATGACAAATCTCCGTGATTTTCCAGAAGGTCAGCCGGCCTGGGGCAGAGAGGTAACTTGGCCGTTACACTCTGATAAATCATCCTTGTGATAAATCATCAGCCCATGGGGGGGAACAAAGCGTTTCTGGTTTTTTTTTTTTTTTTTTTTTTTTCTTTTTTTTTGGTCTCAGTTTTTATTATAAAGGCAGCAACAGCACAGAAAGTTTAGGAAGTAGAGAACAGAACGTCAGTCGTCTTGCCACCGAGACTGTATTTCTGCCCCATATCTGGTCGGGCACAGGCTGAGTCCTCTGTAATTACAGCGGAGGGTATACGCCTTGGGGATATTCTGGCTTCTTCTGTGTTTTTATTTCAAATTGTGTCTAATGCCAAGAACAGCTCGGTTTGATGCTCCACGAGGTCCTTCATTCCAGGCCGGTGATGTTTATCCAAAGTGCGGCTTTGGATAGCAAGGGGCCTATCTTCCTGGAAGGTCTGTGGCCTCATAAACAGGAGGATGTGGTGTTTATTCAAATGTGGTCCTGAGGAGGGCAGTAGGATCCTTGGGCGGACCGTGAAATCCTGCGGCTTCATAATTATAAAACTATGGCACCCACCTAAAAGAGGGTTTTGGAGCCCGAGAGGACGATCCGTTCCTTGGGTGGAGCCCTTGAGATGCTAAAATTTCAAAATCACAAGGATGTGCGATTTGAGGTCACAGAGCCCAGTGGTTTCTAAATTTGAGAATGTGTGTTCTCCCACAGGGAGAGGTCAGCTTCTTGGGCAAGGCCACAGGACCCCGTGGCTGCAAAGGCCTTGGGTATCAGCGCTTGGATGTCAAGTCTTCCTGATCAGAAACATGCCTCCCAGGGCCTGAAGAAGGGGTCGAGTGTCTGCAGCACAAGGGTCAGTGCAGAGCCCACTCTGGGGGGAGACGCTCTGTGGGGACGGGGTCTGCGGGCCACACGGGCGGCCACGTGAGCAAAGACGAACTCTGGCCCTTGAGCTGGGCCCAGGGACACAAGGAATCATCTCTCACGGTGTAAGCTGAGAGGCAGGGAGGAAACTGCCAGAAGGGCCCTGCAGGAGAAATCATTGAGGGGTGGGATCCTCACTAGGGCGGGGTGGTTGGAAGGAGGACAAGACAAAGTAAAGCGCCCTGAGGTGGGGACGAGGGGACCAGTGTGGCTGGAGACAGGCGAGTGGCCGAGAGGGCACAGGTTACGCGGAGGCGTCCACAGAGGCAGGCCAACGAGGACCTCCCAGGCCGCGGTGAGGGGTTTGCACTTAAGTCCCGCGGGAACCGCAGAGCGGAGGGTTTGATCTTCCAGAAGGACGACTCCGACTGCTGAGCGGGAAGTGTGTGATGGAGGTGGGGGCGTCAGTTGTGCAAATGGGGAGACAGGTCAGGAGGAGGCTCCACCTTCCTCCAGGAATGAGATGTGGTGGCCCGGGGGGAGGAGACAGAGCAGAGATATTTAGTGGTTCCTCATCATTCCCGAGTTCGTATTTGTGAACTCGCCTCCTTGCTAAAATTTATTTGTAAGTCCCAGACCAATGCTTGTGGTGCTTTTATGGTCATTTTGTGGACATGTGCGGAGCAGAGATGTTCAAGTTGCCCGCGTGCGTGCTCCCAGCTGAGGCCAAATGAGGTGATGATCTGGCCCCTCCGGTCAGCTTGTACTATAAGCAAGTGTCCTTTCTGCAGTCTATTTAGTGCTGCTTTTTTTTCCCCTTTGTGCTTTTGGTTGGTGATCTTGTTCTTTAAAATCATCTCCGGGCACCTGGCTGGCTTAGTCGGTTAAGTGCCAGACTGGCTCAGGTCAAGATCTCATGGTTTGTGGGTTCGAGCCCCGCATCGGGCTCTGTGCTGACAGCTCAGAGCCTGGAGCCTGCTTTGGATTCGGTGTCTCCCTCTGTCTCTGCCCCTCCCCACTCCCACTCTGTCTCTCTCTCTCCCTCTCTCAAAAATAAATAAACATTAAAAAAAAATTTTTTTTTAACTTAAATCATCTCCAATTGGGGGCACCTGGGTGGTTCAGCTGGTTAAGCATCTGACTTTGGCTCAGATCATGATCTCGCGGTTCATGGGTTCGAGCCCCACGTTGGCTCTATGCTGATTAGCTGGGAACCTAGATCCTGCCTCTGATTCTGTCTCTCCCTCTCTCTCTCTGCCCCTCCCCCACTCGTGTTTTTTCTCTCTCTCTCTGTCTCAAAAATAAAAATAAACATTTAAAAAAAAGAATAAACTAAAATCAACTTAAAAAAATTTTTTTTAAAAATCGTCTCCCAACTGTAGTGCTAAAGTGCTATCTAGTGTTCCTAAGCACAAGGAAGCTGTGATGTGTCTCACAAAGAAAATATTTGTGTTAGATAAGCTTTTTAAAAAAGAAAAAGTGTTTATATATTTTTGAGAGAGAGACAGAACAGAGTGGGGGAGGGACAGGGAGAGAGGGAGACGGAGAATCCCCAGCAGGATCCACATCATCAGCGCAGAGCCCAATGTGGGGCTCGAACTCACGAGCTGTGAGCTCATGACCTGAGCCGAAACCAAGAGTCGGATGCTTAACTGGCTGAGCCACCCAGGTGCCCCTAGATAAGCTTTATGCAGGTATAGTGCTATTGGCTATGAGTTCAATCTTAATGAACATATATATACATTAAGTAAGATATCTTTAAAGAGAAACACACATAAAACAAAGTTGTGTGCAGAACGTTGATGAAAATGTCGTGACCAGAGACTCACCGGAACCTAACCCTGCGTTTCTACCAGGAGCAAGGGTGACAGTATTCCCTTAATTCAGTGTTTGTGCAACTTTATAGAACATAGTTGCTGTGAATAATGAGCATCGGTGGTATTTGAAGGTGGAATCAGTGGGGCCTGCTGATGGAATTAGACGTGGGGGAGGAGGAACCAGAGAGGTCCCTGTATTCCTGCCCTTACCTCCAGGCAGTGGTGGTGCCCAGGGACACTGGAAGCCTGGGGCCAGAGTACCAATGGAAGCTCCTAGCGATCAAAGCCTCCTCCCCCACCTTTCTCTTATCACCTCGGGCTCTGTCTCGCGTTGCAAGGAGCCCACACACATGCACATCCAAGCAACGTCCACACATCCCACCAACAGACAGTCCACCCCTTGGCCGCCCTGGGCCAGGACAGCCGGAGGGCGGGGTTGGGGAAGAAGCCCCAGAAGCCAGCTTGAGCCGATGTCCAGAGGATTCCGGTCCTATGCGCCTAGGGTCTGGTCTAGAAACGGGGGTTGTGAACTCCAAGCGGCTGCGTCCTTTGGTTCTGGGGACTCCCCACCCCATGAGACAGGGGCAACAGGAGGAGGGCCAGGGAGGACCCTCGAATCCCACACTGTCCACTTCAGCAGCCACTTGCCACGTTGACCATATCAGACGTGCCTGGTGCAAACTGAGATGAGCTGGAGGGTCAGACGCACACTGGGTTCTGAAGCCTTGGGACGTAAAAAACACCCCTCAGTCATAATTTTTGTCTTGATTTCTGGTTGAAGTGATTAGTACCGTAAACCTATTAAGTTGCCTAAATCATAGTTTTGAAATTAATTTCACCTGCCTCTTTTTATTTTCCTAGTTTTAAAAAAATTTTTTATGTTTATTTATTTTTGAGAGAGAGAGAGAGACAGAGCATGAGGGGGGAGGGGCAGAGAGAGAGGGAGACACAGAATCCAGGCTCTGAGCCATCAGCACAGAGCCCAACGCGGGGCTCGAACTCACAGACCGTGAGATCATGACCTGAGCCGAAGTTGGACGCTCGACCAACTGAGCTACCCAGGTGCCCCTATTTTTTTAGTTTTTTTAATGTGGCCTCTAGAAAATGCAAAACTACCCACGTGGCTCACGTGGGCTTGCTACCCCACGGCGCTGCTCGCGAGCACGGGGCCGGGGCTCCGCGGGGCTGTGAAAGCTGGGCCAGCGGGGCGAAGATGTGGGTGCAGAGCATCCTGCTGTAAATGCTGGACTCTGTGTTCACCAGCCTGCTGACCGCTGTCCTCTCACAATTGACATTTATCAAGATTCTGCCACATTTGCCTCCTCTGGGGTTCATTTTAGCGATGGTTGAGATTTCCCCAGGTATCTCTTAGACGGGCAGAGATGGCCACAAATTCTTTCCCCGCCACGAGAGGTGGAGAGCATTTCTGCGCCCCTCGATACAGCTGGCCACGCCACTTGCCTTGGCCAATAGGACTTGAGTAAACATGACACAAGCAGAGGCTTGAAAAGTACTTGGACATCTGAGCTGGCCCATTCTTGCTGCTTAGTTCTTCCCACTGAGGCCATCGGAGAGCAGTCATACTCCCAGCTGAGCTACGGATGACAGGTTCACAGGCAAGCCCAGCAAAGATCAGCCAAATCGCATCCAGAGCAGTGGAACTTCCCGGCCAATCTGCAGACTCAGGAGCTAAATACATACTTGTTGCATTAAGGTATTAAATTCGGGGTTGTTTGTTTTGCGGCAAGAGCTGCCTGATACAGTGATGCAGACACAGATGAGATTTGAACTCCAGTCAAATCAGTCAGGCCCGATTCCAAAGTGAAAGGTATTAACGTCACACCCTATCAATTACATCCAAATTCTGCTGACACCCAGAGCTTTGAGGAGTGGAAGATCACTAATGATGTGGGAGCTGTTCCCTTCCCTACAAGCAACGAGAACGGCTGCCCCATGCTGTGCCACCTTCAAAAAACACACCATCTGAACTTTTGGTCACCGGATGAAAGATTAATAAGGAGGTTCTGCTGTCCTTGGGGGTGACAATTACCCTTTAGACACCGACTCCGGTTATCTTCCTCATTAGAGATTATTAACCTCCTCTTCCCACGCCTATTGTTAGGACCCAGGAAGGGGCTGCTTTGTAGATCCTGTTCTGTGTCAATAATTACCCATCGTGGGAGAGGAGCACCTGTAATGGAAATCTTCTTAATTTCCAGCATTTGCCAAGCACTTTATATTTGCAAACTCCCAAAAACCTCTATTCACCGAGTTCATTAGATTCGCTTTTCTGGGTGAATCCAAAAGCCACTTTGATGATATAATCATTATACTTTGCATTAGTGCTTTTCTCCAGGATATCAGAACAATTTCTAGCTATTTATCCAATCCACTTCGCTTGTGAGACCAGAGGCCGGGCCTCATGGCAGAAAGAAAGAAGCCTGGATTTTTATCGTCTCTGCCTCACCAAAACTGGAACTTCTGGAGAGGTTACGGTTTCTACCGCTGTATAACGACCAGAGCTTTCCCACCCTGCACACATTTGTCATCTGTAGGTCGGAAGTCTGGACACGGCTTAGCTGGGTCCTTTGCTTTGGGTGTCCCCAGGCTGCAATCCAGCCGGGGTCAGGGCTGCGGGCTCATCAGAGGCTCAGCCGGGGAAAGGTCTGCATCAGGCTCCTTCCGGTTGTTGGCGGAGGTCATCTCTTTGTATCTCAAGGACTGAGATGACCATTTCCTTGCTGGCTGTCAGCCAGGGGCCACTTTCAGCTCCCAAAGGCCACCGATGCTTCTTTGCTTACAAGCCTTCTCACAACATACTAGCTTACTCCTCCGAAGCAGAAAACCTCTCTCTTTGTTTTTTTCTGCAGCCTGCGGAGACAGAATTTTATATAGTGAAATAGAACCATGGGCGCGACATCCCATCACCTTTGCCACATTCTATTGTTCAGAAGCAAGGCACCGGTCCTGCTCACCCTCGAGGGGAGGGGATGGCACGAAGGTGTGGACACCTGGAGGCGGGCTATCACTGGGGATCGCCTCAGGGTCTGTCCGTCCCATTAAGCAGAGAACCCAAGGTCACAGTAATTGGTAATTCAGAGCTCTGGCCAGTGTGTCCAGAACCTTCAACGTCTGTGCTCATGTCCCAGGTTGGTGCCTTTCTGCCTCAGTGCCCACGTGTGTGCACACGCTCGTCTCTCCTCGTGCACCCACGCCACCTGGCACACGGCACCACCCCCGGCATTGCCCATGACCCACGGCCTCCCGTCTTCCATCAGAAGAGGTGTATCAGTACAGGCGAGGCTGGAGTTGGGGGTCCGGCTCGGGGGGGGTGGGGTGGGGTGCAACATACTAAGCAACAGACATTGAGTCAATGAGTCGCACACTTGGAAGAGAACTTGGCACCCTGCAAGAGCTGAATCCAGGCTTTCTATTTCTGCCATCCCTGAAAAGGAACTTGTAAGTCAAAGTTAGACCAACCTGGCTTCAAGCACACAAGAGGCATATACACCAAAAGACTGTGGATGTGGGGGTGACTTTTCTTAAATAGAAATAGATTCATAAAGCAAAGCCTCACTCCTTTATTTATTTATTTATGTTTCTTTGTTTCTTTTGTGTTTTCGTATCGGGGCACTTGGCCGAATGCTTCCCTAGATGATGACATTTCATCCTCACAGTGACTTTTCTAGAGACTGAGTTTTATTTGCCACATTTTCCAAAGCAGGACTTCAGGTGACCCAAGAGGTGAAGGGACTTGCTAAGGCCATACAGGTTGCGGGTGGCCACCCGTGACCCCCAAATCCATATTTTGAAACATTCAAGCACCCTGCCTCTTCCTTTCTTCACCCACAATTTTTCAGATTTTGCCTGAACCCGTCACACTGGATCCTACGTTTGATCATCCAGCTTCTTCCACAGCCTTGTTGCATGACTGGGGGACACGAGCCAATACCCTCAAAGAGTATTAGGATCCAGATTCTGTCTCGGATTCTGTCACACACACGCGTGCACACACACACACACACACACGCTCATACTTCCAGACACAGCCTCTCTTAGAGGAAACAGACCAGGGGCGCCTGGGTGGCTCAGTCAGTTAAGCTTCTGACTTTGGCTCAGGTCATGATCTCACGGTTCACGGGTTCGAGCCTCACGTCGGGCTCTGTGCTGACAGCTCGGAGCCTGGAGCCTGCTTCCGATTCTGTGTCTCCCTCTGTCTGCCTCTCCCCTGCTCACATTCTGTCTCTCAAAAATAAATAGAAAACGTTAAAAAAAAAAAAAAAAAGAAAGGAAGGAAGAAAACAGACCAAAAAATAAAGTAAAATAAACAAACAGTGTTTGTTCTACTGAGCACTCTGAACGAAGTCTATTCAATCAGCAACCCGTTTCATTTCTCTCCCATCACTGCGCCAGCCTGCTTTGCCTACTCTGTGTTCAATGCTTCAATGGCATCCAGGCAGGTCTCAGAGCCTTCCAGAAACTTTACGAAGATATAAGGCCGGGTCCAGAGTGACACGAGTTTGATCTTAATGTCTGTCCCAGGAGATATGAAGGGAGAGAGAAATTCACCTCTTCTCCCTCTCCTCTTTCCTGGGTTGGGGGGAGGGGAAGCAGGAGACTCCTCCCTGGGGATACCTCACCTCTTGCCCCAGGGACCCCCTCATTGGAGGATGCAACTGGATGGCTCAGGCCGAGGGCCCACTCCAAGCCCCCGCATCCTTGCCACCCCGAGTGAAGGGCACACACGCAGCCATCCCCCCAGTCCCCGGACACCTCTCTTGCTGGACAGTCTCTCTGCTTCTCACCTCTGCCTGGATTAGAATAAGCACCACAGTCACCCAGAGAAAGCCTCTTAGGCACCCCTGTTCCCTATTGCCCTCTTGGACCCGCCTCACCGTCTTGGTGGAAGGACCACCGGTGGGAGAGACTGGAACGGCCCCATCCATGCCTACCCTGGCGGGCAACATCTTTCCCAGAACTCCCCCTGAATCCCAAGGCCTCAGTTTCTACGGGCTGGGTGGTGTCCGCATACGCGCGTGTGTTGGGGCCGGTGGTGTTTTGCCTCCTCTCGGTGAATCCGCAGCTCTCTCCTCCGAATGTGGGACCATCGTTTTGAGCTTCGTCCCCGGAGCCGCAACCCCGAGGCCACAGAAAAGCCCCAGGGGGCAGCGGCCACCCGCCACTGCGCCCTGGCTCTCCGCGGCTCGGAGGGCCCCAAGGAGCATACGGAGCTCCTCTCTTCTCACCAGGCAGACGCTAAAAGCCGCGATGATTACATCTTGCCTTGGAAGAGGCCTGATCTCGCTGCGAGCAGTTTACCGGAGGCAAGATTGCGGCGCCCTGCTGCTGGCCCGGAACCGGCCATCTCCAGGCTGAATCCGTCAGCGGCCCCGTGTGAGGGCACAGCTGGGAAGTCAAGTGAGACGGCGGGCACGGGGCAGCTGCTGCGATCTACGAGGCTGGTGGGCACTGGGGGTCTGGTCCTGCCTCGGGGTGGCCCCCAGCCCTGCCATGAACCTCTGGACTCTGCGTGGGGTTTTAAGCCACCGTTTACTTCTCCTGCCGAAGGCGCTGGGCTGTGCCAGCCGCTCTGGCAGGTACCGTGCCTTTGAGTCTCGCTGACAGCTCTGGGGAGGGAGGATTCACTTCTCCTCTTTTACAGAAAAAGAGACAGAAGTTCAGAGTAACTCTCCCAAAGTCAGGCAGAGCAGGCAGGGTGGTAATGATGAAGCTAGGATGCGAAGCAAGGCCAGTTGCAAACTCCGTGCAACGAACACTCTGCCTGTGATCTCCCGCGACGAGGGCACCGCGGTAGAGACCTCGGCTCTGGAGCTGACGATCTGAAGCCCGACTTGGCCACTACCTCGCTGTTCTAACAGCAAGATTGTTACACATTCTCTCTGAGGTCCCTCTTATTTCCTCATCTATAAAATAGGCATCCTGGTGGCACCACCCTCATAGGGCTGTGGTGAGAAACAACTGAGACAAAGCAGGCAAAGTGCTCATAGTACCACCGTGCGTGGGCGTTCACGCCGGGCACTGCACAGCTCTACGCAGCTGAGCAGTGCACAACTTCCACAGCTGTGCTTGGCAGCCCTGCTTAGCACGGTGCTTGAGTTACTGCTCAGTAAAAGGGAGCTCTCAATTCCTGGGAACCACTCACCACAAGCGGAGAAGCAGGTAACAGGAAATGTCCCCTGGCTCTTCCCTCCTCCCAGGCCCCAGGCAGCCTGGAGTCTGGAGCTCACTCCGCAGCTCCCTGAGACAGCACTGCCCTGGGAATCTCCAGGAGACAGCTGTGAAGAGGAAGCAGGGGGGACAGTGCTCAGAGTGGGCACGGGCGGCCTAGGTCTGCTGCAGAGGCAGGGGGTTCAAAGGTCTTCGGGCTCCGTGCCATGGTTCTAAGCCCCCTCAGGGGAGCTGGTGAGAGGGGCCCGGGGGGGGGATGGACTCACACACACCATGAGACCTCAGACGAGAAAGCATCAGGCAGGTGTTTCCTCCGGAGTCAGGAGCTCCCCTTGGCACAGCTCCAGAAGCAGATCTGAAGCGTTTGCTCGCCCGCTTGGGGGCCCTGGGCGAGAACTCTGAGACAGACCAGGCACCAAGCACTTTGCATCTCTGAAGGTGCGGGAGGCTCAGAAAGCGGAGTTAGTGGGAGGCAAAGTTCAGCGTGCTCAAGAAATAATTTCTTTTTTTTTTAAAGTTTATATATTTATCTTGAGAGAGGGAGAGCATGGGGAAAGGGCAGAGGGGGAGAGAGAAAGGGAGAGAGGGAATCCCGAGCCAGTTCCCCACTATCAATGCAGAGCCTGAGGTGGGGCTCAAACTCACGAACCATGAGATCGTGACCCGAGCCAAAGTCAGACGCTTCACCAACTGAGCCACCCAGGCACCCCAAGAAATACTTTCTAAGAGACAGAGTGTTTTCCCAGGCGATACGCTAGCCTGAAAGGTGGTGAGTTCCCCATCCTTGGAGGTGTGCTAGCAGAGATATCGCAGAAGGGGTTGAAGTGTCAGGTGAGCAGTTTGGCCCGGGCGGCTTTCCAAACCCGAGTTTTGACTCTCATCCCGACCTCTCCAACCTCCAACCTACCACGTCAGCATATCAGCTATAGCCTGGGCAATGGCTGGGCCGCAGTGGAGGCACCTTGCTTTCGGGCGCCGCCGGTGGGAGACCACAGAAGACCGCTCGGCAGGTGGACAGACGGGCAGGGAGGCTGACGTGGCTCTTGGCTGCTTCCTGGGCGCCTGGAGCCTTCCGGGACTTGGGAGCTCATGTGCCCCGACTCTAGCTAAGGAAACACCAGCTCTGGCCAGAGGAGCAAGGTTTAGATCTGTTCCTTGTCCCGCACCCGGTTCCCACCCCCAGATACCAGTGCCCAGGCCTGTGCGACCAGCCACACTAGGTCAGACGTGCAGGCCCACAGACCCACCGTGGCTCCCAGCACCTGAAATAGAACCTGATCCTTAGGTTGGCCTCCCAGCTCCACCACGACTTCCCCACCCGCACCCCCGACCATCTCATCTCTCTCTCCCGACTTTTCCTTGCAGCATCTGCTTTCCCGAGACATCCACAGGCTTGCCTCCCCCAGTGTATTCAGGTCTCTCTGGAGGGTCAGCAACTCCGACAGGCCTTCCCTGACCGTCCTGTCCCAAGGGCCCCTCCCTGGCCCTTCTGCCCCTTCCCTGGCTCTACGTTTCCTCCTGGCATCTTTTGACACAAGACTGTATATGTTGTTTATTGTCTGGCCTCTACTAGGATGTACCCTCCAAGATGCCAGGCACCCAGTTTCTTCACTGCCGTGTCCCTAGCACCTAAAATAGGGCCTCCGCGCTTTACCAGTGGATACTCAAAAGCACTTGTTGGAGAGATGAAGGGAAAAAGGAATAAGTGAGAAATACTCACTGAATGCCTTCCCTGAGCCAGGCAGCATGGCCCTGTGGTTAGGAACAGGGCCTCTGGAACTAGACGGCCGGGGGTTCAAATGCCCAATCTGCTTCATTCCCACATCTGTAGAATGGTGATTGCAGTATTTTCCTCATAGAGTTGATTCTTGGATCAAATGCGCTAACTTGCATACAGTAAGCGCCTAATGAATGTCAGCTCTGGGGCGTCAGAGGTGTTTAAAACTGATGCAGATCCTGCGAGCTTGCAGTCTAGTGAGGGGAGGTCAACGCGTACCAAATAGCAGCCCAGGTACGTAAACGGCATCGTGGTAGGTGCTAGAAACAGTAGGAGCTGGGGTGCTCTATATCTATCGGATGCTCGCAGGAGGGGTAGTTGGCAGACCCGATCCGCTCCATGGAGTCGGCAGTCTTCCCTAAGAAGACATTTCATCTGATGGATGGGAGTAGGCTACACAGGGGTGAGGAAAGAGTGTTCGCGATACAAAGTATGGCATGAGCAAAGGCCCTGAGGTGGTGGGAGCAGGGCACATTTCAGAGGGTCTGAATAAGACCCGTGAGCCTAGAGCACTGGGCAGGGAAAGTGGACGGAGGGGACTGAAGACATAGGCCGGACCACACTGAGATTCGGTCCACACTCGGGAGCAGGGGGAAGCCCCTGAGGTGTGGATGGTCCAAGCGTCATGAACTGCACGTGCTGCAGCTTGCATCCCTCTGTCAGGCTCTGCACGGAGAGCTAGACGAGCAGGGGAGGAACGGAAAGCTGTCCTCCCCATCCCAGAACACAGTAAAGATCAAAAACTGCTTACGAAAAGGAAGGAAGGAGGGCTGGAAGGAAAAGAAGGAAAGGAGGAAATCGCGCCCTCTTTCCGTAGAAGGAGTGCTCACGCCACAAAATGTCGGTCAAATGCCACCTCCTTCAAGAAGTCTTCTTTGACTGCAGGGGTAGGCTTGCTCCCAAAGCACAATGCAAGAAACACTATTACGTCACTGATACCGATGAGAACAGCTCTTGTTTGTTGAGCAGATGCTAGGTGCCCGCACTGGCCTCCCGGCTTCGAGTCTGCCGGCTGCCAGGCATTCACCTCGCCTGGTCTCCTCTGCGGCCTTCTCTGCTGCGCAGTCTTTTTCATCCCCACCCGAATGCGGGACGCGGAAAGTTCCAGCGCTCTGTCTCCGGCCCTCTACACTCACTGCCACGAGGCCCTCAACGCGTCCGTGTCTCTACCCGCCCCCTGCCCGCTGAAAACTCTCACCTGTGCCCCCTGTCCCGACTTGTCCCCTGCTGCTCCTGGTGCCGTGCTTCAGCTCCCTCTTGGGCGTCTCCACTTTTGGGAGTCTCACGGGCTCTCTGAAAACCCTCCACCGGCCCCAAGCCTTCCCCACTTCAGCAGAAGACGACACCGTCCACTCGTTTGCTTTGTGAGAACACAAACCCTCTCTCCGCCACGCCCGCGTCCAACCCCACAGCCAGTCCTGTCGACCCAACTTCTGGGACAAATCTCAAAGCCTACCTTCCGCTCCCGGCCCCGTTGCACGCCATGCTGAGGCCCCTGCCCTCGGGGGCCTGTACTGTTGTGGCCACAGCCCCCCAGCCGGCCTCCCTGCCTCCCCCCGGGCCCCCCGGGTAATTCATCCCAGGCACGCCACCAAAGCACGATCCCTAAAGCTAAAAACTGGCCTCATCACTCCCGCTCCAAGCCCGCCAGTGGCACCCCCCGTGTCTCCCGCCAGTGGGGTTGAACCCATTTTCTGGTGTCGGGCCAGGGTCTGCGTGGGCTTAGCCAAGGGGAGGCAAGAGCTTTCTGTGCAGGTCTCTGAGCAAGAAGCTCTTATCTGCGTGCTTCTGCAGGCCCGTCTGGAAGGGCTGGGGCGGGAGAAGAGGGGACAGCGTGGAATCAGCATTCTGAGGCACGAAGAGACTAATCGCAGATAATCACGGTCCCCAAACTCGTCTGGGGCCAGAGGGCGATTACAGCCCAATTATGGGCCAGAACAACTAATGACAGCTCCCGGCTCAGAGGGTGACATCCGAGACTGCGGTTCTTACCCCTACCCCCCACCTCCACCGACCCCGGGGCCCCTTGGATTGGGCTGCTCCCCAGTCCGAGTCTCCGAGGCCTCTTTGCGTTCCGGGGCGGGGGCTCTCCAGCTATAGAAACACAGCCCACTGCAGGGCTGGGAGACATCACCCTTAGCCACGCCTGCCGGACAGCCGTGCACCAGGCCAGCCGGCCAGGCTCAGATTCACCATGCAGCCCAGGGTCCTTTCTCCCCTCCACACGGAGGAATCTAGGTGAAATCTCCACCTTTCAAATGAGGAAACAGAGGCCCAAAGAGGTTAAGTGCCTTGCCCAAAGTTACCCAGCTAGTGAGTCCAAGGGACCAGTTTGAAACCCAGGTCTTTCTGCCCCCAAACCCGTGTTCTTTTCAGAATCTTGGATTCTGCAATGTCCTTAAGGGTTAAGGAATGCTCCCAGAACCTGGAGAGAGCAAAGATGAAGAAGGGCAGAGCCGGAGCCCCATCCGAATGGGTTCAAATGCCCCAGTTCCCGCTGAGACCTTGGAAATATAGTTGTTGTGGACAAAGTGACCCCTGAGGTTAGGAAGGAAATGGCAGGATGGGCGGTCACTGGATAAACTGCTTGTGTGAGAGGCAGGGAGGAGGGGCCCTCTGTCCACCGTCACCTCCCAGAGCCAGGATCTAAGATCCGGGAGCACCTGGGTGCTGGGAAAGGTGCCAGACAGGAGGCAAAGGTGGGGTGAGCGGGGAGCCTACTTCTTGTGCCGGAGGGGCGTTGGGCACAAATAAAAAGCCTTTTAATCACCTTCCCTACTGTTCGCAGACCGTTTGGTTGACAGCCGTCTTCTTGCAAAGACCCTAACAAGCAGCGTATTTACATATTACCTTTGACCGGTGTTCCGAAAATAGCACCCACTTCGGCCTACCTTTTTCCTCCATCCAGCTGCCTTCCTCGTACGATGAGAGCTGTTTTCCTCCAAGTAACCAGTTGCTAGCGTCACGACGTTGATTGTCTGGCTGGCTCAGAGGACAAGGAGACCAGCAGATGGGTGCGGATGTGAAGACAATGCAGGCCTCCCTGCCGGCTGGGGACCGGGGCTCAGCTGGGGGAAGGAAGCCATTAGAACGTCTGAGGGCGTCAGAGTGGAAGGAGTCCTCTGAGGGTCAGGTGCCGGGGCTGCCTGCTCAAGGACAGGCTGCTCCCGCTGCAGTCTGGAATGTTCTGGAAGCTTCTGGGGATTTTTAGTGGGGGTGCTGGCAGGGGCTTTACTGCGGCTGGGGTGGGGGGGAGGGGGGGAAACTGCCTGGAGGGAGTTTGAGGGTTTAGACCAAAAGGAGATGTTTTCTTCAGGCCCCAGTTCGAGCCATTCTGTTGGAGGCAAGAAGCAGGAAGTAAAGAAAAGGGCAGCGTCCATGAAGGCTGAGCGTGGGTCCCAGAGAATTAAATTATGAAATGTATGTATGACCGGCTTATACCCAATTTGGGCCTAGAGAGCTCCGCACTCAGGGTGAAGGAAAGGGAGAGAGGGAGGGAGAAGGAAGGAAGGAAGGAAGGAAGGAAGGGAGGGGGGAAGGGAGGGAGGAAGGAAGGAAAGAAGGGAGGGGTGAAGGGAGGGAGGAAGGAAAGAAGGAAGGGAGGGGGGAAGGGAGTGGGGTGAGGTAGAGAGGCACAGTGCCAAAGAGCTATTTTCAAAAGGACCTCCAAGGAGCACTTTGGAGAGAAGTCACTGACCCTTCAAGCCAACCTGGATGCTGTCCCTGAGATGTGCACATATAGGGAGCTAGGCTGTGCAAAGCTTGCCTTCAAGTAGAGGACAGGACAGAACGTCTCACGGGAGCCCCAGACCCTACCGTAAGGAAGAGAACTTCCCACTCCAACCCAGACTTTCAGGTCCTGGGTGGGACTGGCCAGGGCTGAGGCCAAGAGCCCCCGGGTAGGTTTTCACAGAGTCTGAAACCATCGCGTCCCGCTGCCGGGCTTTTCTGCTGAACCAACGGAGTCATCCACAAATATTGGACGCACTTCCGTAAATATCCACAGCTTCTTACAAGTAGAGGGACAGCGGCCCTCCCCACCTCCTGCCCCACAACCTGGCCACCCGGGGGGAGTTACAATGAAAGGGAGTCTCGCACCAAATTTGGCCACACGGGTACACGATTATTAGCAAGTACGCATTGTGTGTTAGCAGGCGGGCCCCCAAACTGTCAGCCATGTAACTCCACCAAGTCCCAGGTCTCTGGTTAGATGTGCCTTCCTTGAAAGATCTATCCAAGGCAGGTGCAACAGTATTCTAGTGCTGAGCTCAGCTGAGATTCTAGAAGGAGGCAGGCAACCAAATTCTCCACTGACAGGCATGAACAAGTGCATGGAAATTTAGAACCTACTGCCCTTTCTGAAGGCTGTAGGACGCACGGGTTTCTAAGACCCTGTTCCTGCAGGAGGGACTGTGCTTAGATAGTATTTCCAATCCACGCGTTGCTTACAGCCCTGCGCCCACTAAGGAAAAGTCATTCTTCACCCATTATACAAAGGAACAAGCCTTCTGGTGCTGACTGGGGACAAGGCAGCTGAAATCCTGTACAGTGGCCCTTTGGGCAACATGAGTTTGAACTGCGTGGGTCTACTTATACGTGGGTTGTTTTTTTTTTTAATTTTTTTTTTAACGTTTATTTTTATTTTTGAGACAGGGAGAGACAGAGCATGAACACGGGAGGGTCAGAGAGAGAGGGAGACACAGAATCTGAAACAGGCTCCAGGCTCCGAGCTGGCAGCACAGAGCCCGACGCGGGGCTCGAACTCACGGACTGCGAGATCATGACCTGAGCCGAAGTCGGACGCTTAACCGACTGAGCCACCCAGGCGCCCCAGGGGTTTTTTGGAAAATACAGAAAAGGACTGTAAATGTGTTTTCCTTACAGTTTTAATAACATTCTCTTTAGCTTGCTTTAAGAACATAAAGAATATAAAACAGATAGCATACAAAAATGTGTTAATTGACTGTTTATGTTGTTGGTAAGGCTTCCCCGGCCCAGGCTATTAGTGAAGTGCTGATGGAGTGAAAAGTTATGGGTGGATGTTTGCCTGTGCAGGGGGTCGGAGGCGTGCCCCTAACGCCCTTGTGGTTCGAGAATCAGCTGTACTACCCCTGTGACTTGTGGGCTTCCGATTTGCCTTTCGAATGCTGACCACCCATCCCCAGTCTGTACTTCCGTTTGCTTTCACTAACTGCCCTACAGTACAGTTTAAAAGTAACATAAAAGATACGCCCCGTCATCTGTCTGAAGCACTTTGGAGCAAATCATGAACAATTTAATGTCATTTCAAGAAGACAGCGAGATCTTTGGAAGCCAGCCTTGGGTACGGGGGATGTGCCCTCCACCTAAGGAAAGTCACTGGGCATGATGCATACTTTGAGGGAAAATTCCTTCAGGACTTGGGACTACTGACTTTGAACCAGACATTAGCAAGTTCATGGAAGCTTTGCCATGGTGTTTCAAGGGGTTGGTCGTGCCCAAAAAAGACAATGTACTCCTAGGTTTACTTGGAGTTAAATAACTAGAGTTCACTTCTTTAAACTGAAATTCCTTAACCCTGCTTCTCTCTGAAGGCTTTAAGTCTGCTTAGGAATCTTTCCGTTTGTATCGAGTGGGTTTTAGCAACCGCTTCTCCGAGAAGCCTTTGAATGGCTCAGTCCCGTTTACAAATTTAAGTAATTACACAATCCATGTCCTGTTTATAAACTTAATGTTTTGAGTGAATGGCTTCCCCTGGAGGGGGTGAGACCGGAAGGGGTGGAGTGGGGCAGGGATGCCCCTCCCCCACACCCAGGGTCTAGCACCGGGAGGTTTCTCCATTGGTTTCTGGCTCCCTGGGATGTGGGCACTTTTTTGACTGTATGGGATAGCTTGAAAAGAGTCTTAGACTCATCAGTTAGATTTCCTTTTCATAATTTTAGATTTTTTTAAGGTTTATTTATTTGAGAGAGAGAGAGAGAGCGCGCGCGCGCGCGTGTGCACGAGCATGGGGGCGGGGCACAGAGAGAGGGGGACAGAGGATCTGAAGTGGGCTCTGTGCTGACAGCAGAGAGCCCAATGTGGGGCTCAAACCCACAAACCATGAGATCATGACCTGAGCCGAAGTTGGACACTTAAACCGACTGAACCACCCTGGTGCCCCTATATTTCCTTTTTAATTCATATGCCTGTTTTTCAGGAAATCTCCATTGGTACTCAATTCTTTTCCGTCCAGTGAATTCAATGAGTATAGGTGGTGAACCTAAGATTCTCTTAAATATTCTACCACCAAGCATGAGCTTACACAGATTTCTGCTGAAACTCATGCACTGAAGTTAATTACTCAATTACATTTTAAACGAGAGTGATTAGACTCGTTTTAATGGGCCAAACTATCCTAGCATTGCATGTAAGCATGTAACAGAAAATAGAGTACTGTGGTTTTGATTCCCATAAGTTCGTCTACATGTAACCCCAATTCCTCCTGGAGTTCAAAGATATGCATCCACTAAAGAAAACCATTATCCTAGTTAACTGGGGCTTGCCTACCCCCCAGGGGGCAGTTACCAGCTTTTGGTTGAGGTTGCTTAGAGTAGGAAATTTCTCCTGGGATGTTATTGGATTCTTAGTGCCTCCGAGGGTCTCCCTGAACCCTGTTCCCTGGTTCTATGTCATGGGCTTAAAACAAACAATAAGAAAACCAGAGGCCCCTGGGTGGCTCAGTCAGTTAAGTATCTGATTCTTGGTTTTGGCTCAGGTCATGATCTCACAGTTTGTGGGATCGAGCCCCGTGCTGGGCTCTGCACAGACAGCTGCGGAGCCAGCGTGGGGTTCTCTGTCTCCCTCTCTCTCTGCCCCTCCCCCACTTGCTTTTATCTCTCTCTCTCAAAATAAATAAATAAATATGAAACACACACAAAAACACACACACACACAAAGCCAGAGCTTGTCTCCCCGGCTTCTTAGCCCAAACTATGGACTCTGGTAATACATGTGCCCCTAATTCATCCAGCTGTGCTCACACAAGGTCAATGGCATGGTGACATTTGCATGTTTCAATTGTGACCAGATGTACATATATTCACCCTTTTTAAAAAATTGTTTATGTATTTTTTTTCACGTTCGCTTATTTTCGAGAGAGACAGCGCACGAGCGGGGGAGGGGCAGAGAGAGAAGGAGACACCGAACCCGAAGCAGAGGCTCCAGGCCCCGAGCCGTCAGCCCAGAGCCCGACGCGGGGCTCGAACCCACGAACCGCGAGATCGCGACCTGAGCCGAAGTCGGAGGCTTAACCGACTGCGCCGCCCAGGCGCCCCGTATGTACCTTTTAAGTCAGGATTTTTGAAGTAGACAGAATCTTCCTTCTCCTGCGCTCTTAGATACCTACGCGAAACGCTGTGGGGCTGAATTTTCTCTTCTAATCGGTCATGGTAAGTAAGAACACTTTCCTGAGGAGGGCGAGGAGAGGGAAGGGAGAAGAGGGAGGGGGCGGGGAGGACGAGGAGGACAGGGAAAGAAGTTGAAGCCTCCAGGGCTCAGGCCGGTTTGCGGGCTTGGTCTTCTCCTCTCTCTGCTGAGTCCGGCTCTACCTGCTGTGCTCTGCTCCACCCTTGCTCCTTTGGAGGAGCCCCGTCCCTGCCGAGCCCAGCCCCCCACCAATGGGCTCACTGGATGTGGCCCTGTGCCCGGGGCCTGGAGTGTGCAAGGCATCAGCAAAAGGCTTATTCCGTGACAACCTGTAGGCCCACCATGCTGGAGACATCCAGGCAGGCTCTCCCTGGACGCCTCATCTCTCGCCTTTCCGTGGCAGCTTCTGTTGTGACCACGCACTCACATGGAGCCTTCTCTGTTACTCACTCCTACGGTTTCCGGCACGACTGGTCCTGGCGGGCGGGGAGACAGCTCCTGTTGAAGTTACGAAAACAGATCCAATAGCCCCTTGGCTTTAACCTGAAGAACGGCAACATGTTGATTGGGTGCTTCGGAGGTGCTAAGTGTTTTATACACATTGGCTCATTTCATCTTTCCAAGAGCCCCGGTGATGTCGGTTCCTTAGTCTTCCTTTATGGGGGAGGAAGCTGAAGCACAGAGAGCTTAAGTGATTTGTCCCAGATCACACAGCCAGTGAATAGCAACCAGATTTGGAGCACAGGTGTTTATTTTTAAACACGGCACATGTTTAAAAATAAAGTCCTAAAAATATAGGCAGCCCAATCAGGGGAGGGATCGGGCTCAGCCCAAGACCAAGTTGCTGGCGGGAGAGGCTCGGCTAGACGCTGGGCCAAATGGAGGGATCCGGTTGTCTGCAGGGTGCCGTCATGGTAGAACAGGCAGGTGAGAAGGGAGTCAGCCCGAAGATGATCCAGGGAGGACTCAGAGGGATGTGCCGTCTCCTCGCGGCCACCAGAGCTGACCTCCTGCCCGGCATTACGCTGAGCCCCTTCATCCTGGACTTGCCCAGGCCTCAGACCTCATGCAGTCTTCCAGAGAAGCAAACCTCTCTCTGTTTTTGCGCTCTTTGAGATCCCCTGAAAGGAGATATTGCGATTAACAATGAATAAAAGGGGGAAATCAGTGCTTTGTTGATGAAATACGCATCCCCTCAACCCGTCCTCGACCTCGAGCGGCCATCCAGACAGCCCTGCCCCAGCCTGTCATCTGATCCTCCCCTCCCCCACCCCAATGAGGCTGGAGATCTGCCCACTCCACAGAGAGGACGCTGATATGTACAGGACGGAGCTCGCACCCCGTGGAAGTCTGTGACCCCAAATCACAGGGTTTCTGACCATGACCTACACTGCCTGTTGGGTCCATACCAGACCTTCAGCTGAGGGTCTGCTCAGATGAGCACAAAGCCACATCCCTTACTTCGTGCCGGGCAAACTTGGTTTAAGTCTGCCATTTTCCAGGGCGTATATAGGGGGGAAAGGACAGGAGCGGGGAAAATGACCCAGAGAGGCTAAGGGACTTACCCGAGGCCACACGGCGAGAGCAGGGCGGCCTCAGGACCAGAGCTCAAGTCCAGTTTGCCCCTGCCCCTTTCCCGCCCCTCCAGCCTCGTCGTGCACACCCTACACCTTTGAGACGCCCAGCCCGGGGCCTGCCGCACAAGCGCGTGCAGCCTGGATTTAGATGACTGTGTTTCGCTTTGCCTGGCAGGCTGCTCGGTGATTGTTCTAAAGCCGCGTGTGGGCTTCTCCACTCCCCCAGTCTTCTATTTCTTTCTACGCCCCCAAACAGTCCCCCCATCCCCCCACCCTCCCCCCTCCAGCGCCCAGCAAGGCAAGCCACGCTCAGCAGGTGCTAAGAACGCTTGCCGAGTGAGTAAGGCATCGGACCATCTGCAGGGGCCAGAGTGGGTGTCAGACTCCTCCGCCCCCACCCCAGCGCCAGCTCCGGGGCCTGGGATGGGTGTCCCTCTGCAGGTGAGCCTGACGGTATCCGAGCCACCACTTGGGGATGGAGGGAAAAGCCGGGGACTTCCAGGAGAAGGGGGCTAGGAGGCCCTCGCTGTGTGGGGAAGTCAGAGGCATCCTCTAGGCCAGGAAACCCCACAGCCCCAGCCCACGCAGGGCCCTCGGGGGGCCTTCCTCGTCCCCCTGCCTGCAAGCCCCAGAAGCGTGGGAGCCCAGACTCCTCCCCGCTGGGCGGCCTCCTCCGGGGGCGCGGCGCCCAGGGGAAGGGAGTTGACACACAGCTTCAACGGCCCCATTTTGAATTTAGAAACTGCGGGGACGTGTGAGCAAGTAGGCAGCTGGGGAGAAGAGAAGGCTCAGGCTCGGGCTTGCTCATCCAAACAAACCGACTCCGGGGCGCCGAATGAGGCGCGGACAATAACTGGGACTCCCGATACTGAGGGCTCCCCGTCCTGTGTCGCCCCTGGAGCACGGGCTTCTCCAACTTGAGTGTGCTGAACCCACCTGGGGGGGCTTGCCACCACGCGGGGTCCCGGTCCCCCAGCCCGCCCCCCCCCCCCCGGCCTCGAAAGCACTAGGGCTCGTGCAACCCCACCCCCAAGTGATTCTGCTGCCGGTGGTCTCTGAACCATAGTTTGGGACCACTTCCTTGGGTCTCCTCCCACCAGCGTGGATCTGGAAGTTCTAATTTCCCTGTCTTTCCCAAGGCCCCTCAGACCCAGGTCATCTGGCTCCAGAGGGTCTCTGAAGGCTGGTGCAGGCTGCTGAAATGTTCCCACCCAGAGCCCGGAGTGGGTCCCCCCGAGGGGTCACGAGATCTTCCCTGAGAAGCCCCAGACCCCAGGCTGGGGCTCGAACTCCTGGGAAGGGCTGGAAGTAAGGGCCCAGGACAGCCTGGGGAGGAGCTCTGCAGCAGATTCCAGACGCATGTGTCCCAGGAGAAGGGAGACCGCGCTGGAGACGAGGGGGTATTGGCTGTTCCCCGTCCCCAGGGCTGACTCCCCTGGGGCTTGGGTGACAGTCACAGCCAGCAGAGCCGGGAGGGCCTGGAGATCAGCCAGCACTTTCACAGACGGGACCTAGGAGTTTCCATCTTGCTGCAAAGCAGCGAGCTCTGGGCTCCCACTCAGGGACCCGTGAACCCCAGCTCTGCTAAGTCCCTGAGACCTTGAGAAGCACTTCCTGTCTCCTGCACTCACTTTCCCCATCTACAGCGAAGAGGGTGGGTTAAACCAGGTAAAGCAACAACCGATGGACAGTGGCTGCCTCGAGCATCATATGGAAAGACACTGGGGTGGGGGTGCAGGCTAGTGGGGGGCCGTGCCTGGTCCTAGCTCACTTAACCCCACAACAACACCAGGATAGGTATTCGTATTACCTCCACTGCGGAGAAAGGTGAGCGGCCTCGTGCCAGGATTCACAGCGTCTGCTCGGGGCCCAGCAAGGAAGGGACAGAAGAGCCTCACACATCTCGGTCTTTGGTCTACGGTCTGTCACGTCTCCGGTCTACGGTTCTGTCACCTGTAAAACAAGCTCACACGGAGGGGAAGGGAACAGAACAAGGGCACAGAACACGTCGGGGAAGTTTGGAGCCCAGGCCTGGCATCAGGTGCTCCCATCCTGGTTCCCCGCACCACTTCGTGCCTCCCCGGACTGGCCTGTGTTTGGGTCCAAAGCTGCTTACCCTTCTTTGAAAAATCCTTCGCCTATTCCCACCTCCGGGCCTTGGCACCTGCCGATCTCTTCCTCGGCAACGTCGTTCCTTCTGCAGAGTGCATCTCGGGTATCACCTTCTCCGCGAAGCTTTTTCAGTTTCTCCTCCACGCAGCCCGAGCCTGCCCTTCCTCTGCAGCCCCAAGCCGGGGCCTGAATCCCATCCTGACTCTGGGATCCCACCGCGGGCCCCAGTTTCCTGCCCCGGCCGGTGCCGCCCAGATCCTGGTACACAACAGGTGCTCGATAAGAGACAGAGGCACGAAGTGAAATTCAAAGCCTTTGGAATTCTGCCTCATTTGGCATCTCATTTATTCTATCGAGTTTTGTTTTTTTTTTTCCTGAAATCAAAAACGCGAATTCTAGGCCTGTCTCTGAATACGGATTTAAAGTCCTATTAGTCGCAGGAGCCTGATCTTTTCTCTCCCAGAGCCTGGCCTGCTGACCGGCTGCCTTTGTCAACCACGTTGGGTTTTTGGTCCACACTGGCTGAAGAATTTAAATTTCTTTTTTTTAATGTTTATTTATTACTGAGAGACAGAGAGAGACAGAGCATGAGCAGGGGAGGGGCAGAGAGAGAGAGGGAGACACAGAATCGGAAACAGGCTCCAGGCTCTGAGCTGTCAGCACAGAGCCCGACGCGGGGCTCGAACTCACAAACAGCGAGATGGCGACCTGAGCTAAGGTCGGACACTCAACCGACTGAGCCACCGAGGCGCCCCCATACTGGCTGAAGAATTTGCAAGTCAGTGCAGCCTGACTGACCTTCCTGAACCTTCTGCGACCCCACACCTGCTGGGGAGTAGAGGCAGGTGGAGATCATGACAAATGCTCCTTTGCCTTCCAGGAACTGCCAGGCTAACAACCAGGCTGGCCATGCACAAACAAGTCGACACCCGTGCGCCCACCGCTCCAGGGGCAGAGGGGACCCCGGGCTTAAGGAAGAAAGCTTCAGGAGCCTTCTCCATTTTCTTGTCCCTGGCGCCTTCTCACTTCTCCTTGGTTAGAACAGTCCTCTTCTCTGCAGGGCCCTGCTGGGGAGAGTGGACAGAGGGAATGAGGCAGGGGACAGCAAAGGTGGGGGTTTCAGCACAGGGAGGAGAGGCAGGGAGCCCTGCGTGGAGGCTCACGGCAGCCTCAGCCCGTCTGGCTGTGCAGGAAAGCCATCCCAGGCCAGATGATTGTCCTGGGGCTCGGCGGGGATGGCCCCTCCTCTGGGAAACTGCTCTGACCCCCAACCGCATGAGGGGTCCCTCCTTTGTGCTCCCGCACCCCCTGTCATAGAGCTGATTGCGCACTTCTGTGACTGTGGATCGCGTGTCTCCCCCCAGGAGAATGGGTGCTCCGGGAGGGAGGAGACTTGTCAGATGCTGAGCAACCTGCACGGGCCCCGCGGAGTTAGCATGGGCACATCAGTGAGCGAGGAGTGAATGAATGGAGTTGACCCTGGGGATGGGCTCTGGAGAGCGCGTGGGGCTCTGTTGGGAATACCTGGGCATCCTTGCTCTTTGCACGCGGCATTTGACAACCACAACTGCTGTGTTTTCTCCTCCCTCCTACTTCATCTTCTAAGCCCTGATGCAACACCACACCTACACACGCTCACACATCTAGGCACACACCTCCGCACAAACCACAGACACACAGACGCACGCAGACTTACCCGCAGACTCTAGACAAACAACCCGCACAATAGTACAATGATCCCCGTACACTACGCACCGTGATGTACCCATGCGCTCCCAAGCGGACCACACCAACGTTCGTACACGCCTGGACACACAGTCCCGCAAGTGACCCGCAGGTACACACATGCGGACGTAAGTTCACGGACAAGCAGACAGACCCACCCGCCGCCTTAAGGACAGACGCTGAGTGATCTGTTCATCTTCTTTTCCATCTAGGGATTCGTTTCCTTGTCTTTCCTTTCCCTTAGATCTTGCTTTACAAACAGCAACGCACTCTCCTTTGTTCACCTACCTGCCAACCCCTGTCGAAGACCTCCTCTCTGCTAAGTCATCCGTACGAAGACGAACGGAACTCCGACCTGCCCTCGGGAGGCCCCCAGTCTAGTGGAGGAAACAGACGCAGAAAATGGCAACCAAAAGGCCGCTGTGACCGTTGGATTCCAGAACTATTTCTTGAGTGCTTCCTGGGGGTTGGACTGTGCCGGGCTTTGAGATTAGAGAGATAAGTAAGGTCTAGTCTCCTCGGCCTCAAGGAGGCTCCAGACTGGAGGAGCGGGGGAGGGGGCGGGGGGGGGGCAACTTAATTTAATATAATTTAATATCATTTAATATAATTTAATTTAATATAATTTAAACAATTATAACTGTTATAATATAATATAATGGAACTCCAGAAAAGGGAGTGAGTGATTAATTCTGTCAGGAGTTAATCATGGAGGGCTTCACAGAGAAGGTAGTATGGGGTTTTGTAGGACAAAGAGCCGCTCTCTCTGAAGACTTGCGCCTGGAACAGGTTGGCATTTAATGCAGAACGTAGGCAGAGACCTCAGAGAGGTTGGCCACCAGTGCTGAGGGTCTGGATCGAGTATCTGCGGTGGGGGTGGGGTGAGGGCAGGGGAGAGGTCCCGGATAGAAGGTGAGTCTTGAGCAGACACACAGCGGGCCGAGAGCGACCTCTCCGTTTTATCGCTCAGGGAGGCGAACGTGGCTGGCTCCGACCTCTGTTGGGCTCTCCTGTTAGGGCCAGCCGCAAACCCCGTGGCCCATTCTCTCCAAATGAAACAAGGCTGCTTGCTCGAAGCTGAACACATGAAAAGCTCAGAGCGGGTGGGAGGCATTATTATTGGTCATGCTGATTATTGTCCAAAGTCCAGCTTGTCAGATGATCAGCATCTCAGTAGGCCCCAGTCTGGGGCGATCTGGGCCTTTGAGGCTGAGCGGCTCCCAGGCCCCCTGCCCAGCATCTGGTTGGGGGCTATGGGTCAGCTGAATCCCTGAGCCTGAGCACGTCCCCCCCCTCCCTGCCGGGGCGCCTCATCGTCCCCCTGCTGGTTCTTAACAGGACGCGTCTATCCCACAATAGTGGCGCTTGTCCAGCCCACCGACCGCCCACCACCAATTAGTTTTCATCAGGCAATTAGCGCTTCCCTGCTCCTCCTGGGTTTCTCCTTCCCTCAGTCCGGGTGCTGGAAGGGGCTGAGTCATTTTCCTGAAGGGAATGCCGCCTGAGGAAGCGGCCTGCTCCCCTCCCCCCCACCGCTGTGTGATCTCAGGCCAGCTACTTCACCTCTCTGAGACTCAGTTTCCTCACCTATGAAAGAAACGAGGGTGTTAACCCAAATGGATTATAACCCCAAGGGGCTCACGTGTGGACAAGTCCTTGGGCCCCAGTTTCCCCCTTGTGAAATGTGGGGGACGGGTGAAGTCAGAGGTCAGAACCTAGCGGTGACGGAAGGACCAATTCGGCCAGCCATTGCTTTTCACCAACATCTTACTTTCAACATAATTGCAATTCGGCAGACAATCTCTCCTTTGCTGTCCTGCCCTGTGGCTCCCTCACAGGGTATTCAGTAAACCAGAAAGAGAGAAAGAGAAAGAAAGAAAGAAAGAAAGAAAGAAAGAAAGAAAAGAAAGAAAGAAAGAGGGAAAGAAAGAAAGAAAGAAAGAAAGAAAGAAAGAAAGAAAGAAAGAAGAAAGAAGAAAGAAAGAAAGAGGGAGGGAGGGAGGAAGGAAGGAAGGAAGGAAGGAAGGAAGAAATTGCAACTCGAGGGTGCACCCCAGTTTGTCTGGGTCCTACCATTTCCTACTGTCTCACCCCAGCTACCTCCCATGGCTCCTGAGGGCCCCTGAGTTTGAGACCCACCCCTGGATGAGCAAGTCTCGGAGTTTCCGCAGAGTTCTTCTCTAAGTTTCTGTGCTCATGGGTTACGGGACGGGCCAGCAACAGGCAGCTGGTCTGGCACAAGAGGCCACGTGGCCCAGGATGCCAGCCCAGCACAGGACGGCTCACCCATAGGCCTCCCTTCCCTGATCCAGAGCCCCCTTCTCTCCCTCGGACCTTTGTCACAGCCTCCTCCTGCCCTCCAGCCCCGGCCGCCCCAGAAAGGAGGCTGGGCACGGTTAGCAAGTGGTCAGCAAAGGTTTGCTTCGGAAACCAACAACGAAGATGTGCGCGATGCATTGCCGGCTCCCACCGCGACTCATTTAAAGTGGAAGAGGGGAGACGTGGACGCCATGAAGTCCCCTGCCTCGGAATAATGATCCCTCCCTCCCCCTGCTTCGTAAGACTTTACCATTGACAAAGCACTCGGACATCCTTGTCACCAATCTCCTGCAGAGAGGAGAATCTGTGATGTGTCATCTCCGCCCTGCACTTCGGCCCAGAAAAGCACGATGCTCGCTAGCGACCTCGATGCCTGGAGCCCCCACCTCCCTGGAGACACTGCCCCTGTCGCCGGCCCCGCCCACTGCCCCCCTCTGCTGGGGTGGCTGCCTGTCTCTTTCCCTTGTCGCTCAAATAGGAATATAAATCCATCTGTTTGCCTTTCTGCGTCTTTGTCTTTTTGTGCTTCCCTCACTCTTACCTCATTTATTTATTTCTGTCTTTCTTTCTGCAGGCCCCCACTCTTTTGTGTCGCTGATCCCTGCCTCTCTAGGTCTCTGGCCCTCTCTGCCTCTCTGTTTCCTTCCCCTTTTCCTTCTCCTGAGCAGTCTCTGTCCGCCTTTCTCTCCATAATTAGCCTCACTTCTAGCTTTTACTCTTAGGTCCCACGGGTGGTGGGGGTGGGCAGCAGGACAAGGAGGGAAACATCTTTCCAGCATGCAGAAAATGGGCCAATTAAAGCCACAAGGCTGCTCAGGCAGCCGAACAAGGAGGAAGCAGAAATAGCCCCAGGCGGGTTTAGCTGGAAAGATAAATAGAGAAACAGGGAGAAAGGGCAAAATGAACGCACAGTCCAAAGTCACGGTCCTTCTTGGCCAATGACGTGAGGAGGTGGCTCCTTCCCGCCCAGGCCTGAGGGTTGGATTCTGGCTGCTGCTTGGAGGGGTGTCCTAGCCTCACCCTCTACCCCTGCTGGACCGGAGGCAGCCACAAAGCCTGCCAGACCTCCCAGGGCCTCCGCCCAAGTGCACCTGTCCCTCCTCACACCTTCCGGCTGGACCGTGATGCTGGCTGTCCCTCCTCACCACATGGCCTCCCCCAGACTGTGGGGACACAGGGAGCTGGGAGTCGGAGGGGGAGGCACCCGCCCACCCCCATCTAAGGCCGTCTATCTCCTGCCCCTAGAGCCCCAGGAATCTGGGGACTGCTCCACATTGGGCACCCCGGGGCTAGGGATGGGATGGCCACAGAACAGCGAGCCCCGAAAACGGTCTCTCTTCCTGGGAGCTCACGGTCCAGTGGGGGAGTCAGCTAAATAACATGTGTGGTCATGTGAGAGGGGCCCTTAACACAGCCTGGGACGTGGGGAAAGGGTCCCTAAGGAATCGATATCTGTCCCTAACCTGCTGGGTCTGCAGAGGACCCGCACAGATTAGGACAGTGGGGGCTGAAGGCTGTTGCAAGCCGAGGAAAATGTAGGAGCCATTCAAGGAAATGAAAGCAGCCTCATGAAGCCTAGGAAGAGTGGAGGGAGTAAAGATATGTGTGTGTGTGTGTGTGTGTGTGTGTGTGTGTGTGCACGCGCGCGCACGCACGGGGAGCTTGGAGTCCAAGACAAGGAGCCTGGAACCTAGGCTCAGGACCGAGGGAGCCATGGAGAGCTATAGGCAAGGGAGGGGGCCATGATATGCTCCTTTATGGAGATTCTGCTGCCTACGGGGGAGGGGCCAGACAAAGCTGCAGGTGAAGCGAGCCCCTCAGATCATCAGGAAAAAGGCAATAGGCCCTAAAGAGGCCGTGTAAGTGGTAAAAACAAAACAAAACAAAACAAAAAAACCTTGCAAGGCGAATCAGTTACCCAATCTGTTGTTTCTCAGCCGGCCTCCAAGGCAGGGGCTGTGATCTGGCCCAAGCCCCTTCCTTAACCTCCCCACTCACTCCCCCTCCTCTTCCCACTGCCTTCCCCCCAGACTGCTGGATTCCCTGGACCTGCCTGGGTTTATCCCACCCCTGGGCCCTTGCTCTGTTGATTTCTTCCTTCTAGAATACTCTCCCCTCTTACTCACGTATCTAAATCCCGCCCATCCATCAAATGTCCCCTCCTCCATGCAGTCTCTCTCTTTCTCTCCTCCCTCCCGGTGCTCAGGAAACGTTATCTGGGCCTCTTTTTGGCACAGGCCACTTAGTGCCTTCTGTATCTTTTTGTTGTTGTTGTTGTTGTTGTTGTGTGTATGTGTGTGTGTGTGTGTGTGTGTGTGTGTGTGTGTGTGTGCCTGTCCTAGCACTACCCTATCAATTCAGAGCATCTTCAGGGCTAAAATCTGGGTCTGATTCAACAGTCCTCAGAATAGGGCATGACTCAGAAAGAGGTCTCCATGAAGGTTTGGGGAAGGACAGAAGAAAGGAAGGAAGGAAGGAAGGAAGGAAGGAAGGAAGGAAGGAAGGGTAGATAATTGAGTGGGCAAATGGAATGAATGACCAAATTAAAAACTAAGGAAGAGGAAGAGAGAGGGAGGGAGAGCGAGAGGGAGAGCAAGAATGAGAAGTTGTAAGGGCCGTGATACCAGCATTTGGTGATGTCACTCAAATTCTGCCCATGTATTCATTCACTGACTTGGCACTCACTGAGCACCTGCCATGTGCCAAACATCGCGGAAGGCCCTAGCGATCCAGCTGTGAGCAAAAGACACGGCGCCTGTCCTCACAGAGCTTATAGTCTAGTGAAGGAGACAGACAAACTGAGCCATGCCAAGAGACTATGGCAGGACAAGCATTATGATAGAGAACACATGGGACTCTGTGGGAAGCTATCTGAGCAAAGAGGGGCAGCGTGCATCATTCACTCATTCGGGAGTGTCAGGGAGGGCTTCCTGGAAGAAGTGACCTTTAAGCTACAAAAGGGAAAGACTGATGAGCCGCGGGTAGGGAGGGTGAGCAAGCCAGGCAGAGGGAACGGCATGTGCAAAGTGCTAGGCGGGAGAGGGCACAGGGCAGATTTTGTTTGGGTAACCAGAGAAGTTGAAACAATAGGAACACCGTGCTGGGGTCAGCATGTGAGTAAAGAAGGAGGATGGAAACCAGGCCTGTCAAGGTTTGTGGGCTCAGGCTTTATTCTAAGAGCACGGGGTCGGGGTGGAATCCCTTGAAAAGTTCAAGCAGGGAGAAATCTGACCAGGAATACAAGACTATTCACTGCGTGACGTCTTTCAAAATTCCTTCTGTTAATGCAGGAAGATGATTTTCCTCTGATGTTTTCCCATAAATAGTGTTGTTGCCAACTCTACAAATCATCTGGGAAATTAAAAAGCAAGAGACCTTGTACTGCTTTTCTTGGCAATGAAAAACCGAGGAAATGAAAAGAGGACTAACCTCATACTCCCAAATTTCAGTTTCTTACTGACCACGTTGACATTGTTCTATTTCTGTTTTACTGCTTCAAGTGGGTAAAAAGGTTAAAAGTTTAAGGTTTAAAAGTCCCAAAGTTTAAACGTTCAGACATCCAAACGAATGCCTGGTAAAATAAGTCTAAGCTTTACTGAAGAAGAAGAACCAGAAAGCCAAGGCTTAATTCTTTTGGTTAAACGGTACATCTTCTGGCTTGGTTACATTTCAGAAATCGTTCTCAAGTGTTCACGACGGCTCGGATTAAGCTCTCTGAGTTCACACGCTCACCAAAGTGACTACCTCAAATAGCTTGGGTAAATGCAATTTTAAAAGTACTATTGGATTTTCTGATGTGGCTGCAAAAGTAAACAGGAAACAGAAATTGTTATTTGAAGATACTAAATGCCTGTCAGGATGAAAGCTGTGCTGATCCATTCTGCAATCCGCATACCTCGTGGATTCGCCCGGACAGTGTGGGAAATAAGAACCAGGGGCGTGGAGAGGGGGTGCCTCCTTCCGGCGGCCGTGAGTAAGGAAGGCTGCGTTCAGAAGGTGGGTTTTCAGACCTGAAGAATGAATGAGGTCCAACATGAGAAGAACCAAAAAACAAACAGGGTGGTCCTATGCAGGAGGCATATCAGAGGCAGGAAAATACTCAAGGGAGATAAAAACAGACAAGCAGGTTGGAATCCCCGCAATGTCACGTGGATGCCCCTGGGGCGCTCCCCACTGCTCCCTGTGTGCTCTGTGCCTCCTGCCTGTGTCTCGCCTCTTCCTTCTTGAAGTCGGGGCAGAGGTGGTCCCAAGGCTGTTCCAGACCTGCCTCCTTGGTCTTCTGGCCCAGCTGTTCTCTCCCACCTCCTGTCTAGACTGCCCTCTGGCTGCTGATGCCCAGACCTTTGGAGACATGAAGTCAGCTTCAGGCACATACATTTTTAATAAATCCAGCCATGTAAGGACATGATGTCTCTAAATAAACACTCAAAGCCCCCCTTCTTCTCCCCAAAGGATATGGAGCCAGGGCCTGGGTCAAAGATTCTGGGTGAGTGGGGTGGGTCCTGAATTGGGGGGAAGGGCAGTTTGCTGGACTGGGTCCCCTCCCTCCAGGGTCACACCCCCAGGCCCCAGGAACCTGCCCCCAGGCCCTGAGAACCAGCCGCAGCTCTTCAGGACCTACGTTGCTCTGCTGGTCTCAGCCCAATTGCTACCGCGAATAGGTCCAGGGTCAATCCCTGGGCATTAAGGAATTGGCTTCTGTTTTCTTTTTTATATTGACTCTCCAATTTGTACTTTTTATTGTGAGACATATGATACGCGTATAAAATAATGCATATAACATATGCACAGTTTAAAGAATAAAATGTTTACTTATTTAAAAATAAACTGGGGCGCCTGGGTGGCTCAGTCAGTTAAGCGTTCGACTTCGGCTCCAGTCAGGTCGTGATCTCGTGGTTCATGAGTTCGAGCCCCGCATCGGGCTCTGCGCTGGCAGCTCGGAGCCTGGAGCCTGCTTCGGATTCTGTGTCTCCCTCTCTCTCTGCCCCTCCCCTGCTCATGCTCTGTCTCTCTGTCTCTCTCAAAAATAAACATTAAAAAATAATAATAAATAAAAATAAAAATAAGCAAGTTAAGTCCTGATATTCAGTTTCAGTCCCAAGAAGCCACCTTTTGCCAGAGGCTTCCAAGCCCCCGCCCCGTGTGCCCTGCCCTGTGCACCCAACGGTCCTCCCCACCCTCCCACCCAAGTTAACCACTGGGCTGAATGCTGTGCTGAAGCCGACCCACCCAAGACCAGGAAGATGCTCGCGGTAGGAAAATGTTAGGTTTCTTAAGCTCGTAGCCACACGGGAGCACACGGCTGGGGAAACTCAGGGGCGCCTCTGTAAGGGGGATCTGAAAAAGCCCCCCCAGGGTCTGGGCTTGTGCTGGATGAATGCAAGGAGGATTAGAGAAGCGAGCCCAGGTCTGGACAGAGTGCTGCCCGAAGACTGGGCACCTAATCGCTCCGACCTAGGCGACCAGAGGGTGACAGCAGGGATGGCATCATCACCGCGAGGAGCCGCAGGCAGGCAGAAAGGCAGTGAGGAGGGAGTCGTATCGCACGAGGGTCCAGTGCAGCCTGGCGCCGGTCTCATCTGAGCACGTTTCAGAAACACCGTCTATTCGTCGGCAACCCACGGTCATCGTTCAGTGCTGTCTCTCAGCCTCTATGACAACTGAGGGGCTGGGACCCACAGGGGCTCAACAGCAAGGCTCCGACCCACCTTGCTCTGGCTCTCGGCATTTACTGTGTGACTTCTAACAACGCTGCTCCTGTGAACCTCAGTTTCCCCACCTGTAAAGTGGGACTAATCGTCACCAGCCTCAGCGATCTGTGGTGACATGAGCAGATTGAAGTGGCGAGCAGGGAGGTGGAGCTCAGTGAACAGAGGCCCTTGTTCCCGTCTGGGGGAGGGGGCTGGAGTCACAGGTCAGCCGGTGGCCACACGGTCCCTGGATGCAGGAGCTGGAGGGGGCCGGAGGCTTCTGGGAAGGCCCAGGGCCAATGTCATCTTCCATCCAGGCCGCTCCTGAATGCGCTAGGTCCCAGCCCCGCCCCAGCGGCAAGGGGGGCCCCCATAGAGTGGGGCACCCGGCAGGGGGTGGGCAGCCTAGAGGGAGGTAAAAGGCTGGAAGGAAGGAAATGCTGGAAGAAGAAAGTAATGAAGGGGAGGAGGGGGGAAGGGAGAGGACAGAAAGACTCTGGTGAAAAGGAGCAAATGACAGAGCAAGGGAGAGGGGAAGGGAGGCCTGGAGGAGAAGTAGAGGCAGGGAGGCCGAGAGGGAGGCCAACAGAGGAAAATGTTCAGTGTGGGACAGAAGGAGGGAATCCCCCAGTGAGGACCACAGGCTAGTCCTGCCCCTGTCCAGACCTGGGGCGGGGGAGGGGGAGCACTACGTGGGGGGGAGGGTGGGGCAGGCTGCCCCTGTCCAGGACTGGCGCAGGGGTAGGGTGGGCAGGCTGGCCTTGCCAGCTGCTTTTAACCACCTCCCTCCACCCCCCACCTGCTGCCACAGTGGGATCCCACCAACCCGCCGCTCTGTCCACTGGGAACAATGGGGAGCTGTTGGGAGCTGTGTCACCAGCTGCCTCCCCAAAAGGAAGCCACAGCAATGTCTCCCCGCCCTGGGCCTCAGGGCCCACTTCCAGCCCGGTGGAAAGCAACAAAGCAACGGGGGAGGGACCCATCCCTCTGTGATGTCTCCTCCCCTGTGTCTCTCCTCCTCCCTCTACTTCCTCCAGGCCACTCTTCACAGAGGTTCCCCTACATCTGGCTGTGATTTGCTCCTCATGGTCCGGGGCAGGCTGGGGGAAAGGGCAGGGTACGGAACACGAGGGCGTCAGGACATGTGGGTGTCAGTCTCCCCTTAGTCACTGTGACAGAGATGGCCAGCTGTCTGCTCTCCCCTTCTTCCTGATGAATGGCAGCCCAAACTCCGGGCTGGGTACATAGCTGTCCCGAGTAAAGACTACAGGTGCAGCCTTCTCTGCTGTACAAGGTGTGGCCACAAGACTAAGTTCTGGCAGATGCAATATACTTGCAACACCCGGGGCACGTCCTTTCTGGGAAGGGCAGGTTCTTGTTCAACCCTTCTATTTTTCTGCTCCGGAATGTAGACAGGATGGCTGCACCTGGGGCAGCCATCTTGGGTCACGAGGTGAAGTCACATGTTGGGGATGGGAGAGCAAATTAGGAGCAGCCTAGGTCCCTGGTGGTCATGGAGCTGCTGTGTCAGCCTGGAACGCTTCCCTCTCCTTGTTTATTGGAGACAGAAATGAATTTTTTGAAGCTACTGATTGGGGGGTTTTCTTGTTGGTTATAGAGGTATATAATCATAATTGGTAGAGTCTGTAACTTACGGTAGGACCTCAAGCAAGCCATTTTCTGCCACTGGGCCTCAGTTGATCCACTGGGACAAAAAGTTTTGAACTTGTAGAGTATCTCCAAGGACCTTTCTTATTCTGTCGTTTTAAAAAAAATGTTTAAAAATGTTTAAAAAATGTTATTTGTGTTTGAGAGAAAGAGAGAGAGAGAGAGAGAGACAGAAGAGAACGTGAGCAGGGGAGGGGCAGAGAGAGAGGGAGACAAAGAACTTGAAGCAGGTTCCAGGCTCTGAGCCATCAGCACAGAACCCGATGCAGGGCTCGAACCCATGAACCGTGAGATCATGACCTGGGCAGAAGTCGGATGCCCAACCTACTGAGCCACCCAGGTGCCCCACTTGCTCTGTCTTTTAAGGTCAGAATCTAGGGCAGAGGTCCAATGCTAAGGTTAAAGTCCCTCTTAGTGAACTGACTTTATAGCCTAACAACAGACTGAAAAGCAGAAACGTTTCCAAGAGCTGAAGGGCCATCAAGACTGGGAGAAGCTTATAAGTAAGTGTCTCACCGGGGCCCACAAGGTCCTACCTGATCAGGACCCTGCCTGTCTTTCCTACCTCATTTTCTGTGACCCTCTGTCTTGCTGCCTACACTCCAGTCACACTGGCCTCCTTTTCAGGGCACCAAGCTTCTGCCCACCTCAGGACCTTTGCCCTGGCTGTTCTCTCTGCCTAGAATGCTCTCCCCTTCAGATCTTTATTCGGGCCTCAGCTCATTGCTATCTCCTCAGAAGGGCCCACCCCAACTCTCCTATCTAACATCACCACCTTCCACTCCCTATCAAAATAAAGCTCGATGTTCTTTACAGCACTTACCGAGAGCTAATGTTTCTTCCTTATCATTTGCTTCTTTTTTTTTTTTCTGACTTCTCTAGGAAAACACAAATTCCATGAGAACAGGCACCTAGCACGTTAACTGCCAGATCGTCAGGACTCAGAATAGCACCTGGCGCATAGTAAGTGCTCAATAATAAACACTTGACGAATAAATACAGAATTGACAAGGCCATTGACATTTATTGAGCACCTGCTCTGTGCCAGGCACTGTGCTGCATGCTTTATGTGGGTCACCTCATTCACTCGTTCTTAACACGCTCACGTGTTTCAGATCTGGAACTGAGAGTCTAAGATCACAGGTGACTCAAACTCCGATCCCAGAGCTCTGAGTCGTGGGGCTGGGATTTGAGCCCAGGTGCGCTGGATCAAGTCCGGTGGGTTTTTGTTATTCTGGCCAGGCCTGGCCGCAGGCTCTCAGGAGATAAGAGGTATCCTCGGATGTCCTTAATGCCCCCCAGGCAGCCACTTCACCAGCTTTGATTTCCATCGACTTTCCCATTATCTACCCAGGAGGATGTGCTTGGAGGCTGTGGAATCACAGAGGCGCTGGGTGGCGTGAACAGAGATGCTTCTTCCCACTCTGAAATGTGAGGACTGTTTCCTTCAGGGGAGGAAAGAAAATGGTATGATTTCCAAGTACATCCTCTGCCAGGCCTGCTCCAGGAACTCCGCTCCTGCCTGCACGCCTCACACAATCTTCACGCCAACCCTGGCGGGGAGGCAGCTCACAGTTGGTCTCCTCGCCCCCAGGCCTCTGTTTTCTCATCTGGAAAATGGGGATAATGACAATACCATCCTTGAACAGGGTGATTGAGAGGTCAGTGGGATGACCAGGGCATTTGCTTTTAAGGCTTAAATCAAGGACATTTCCTTCAGCTAAATAGAAACGCTCTGACCTCCATCCTGTGGGCGACCCCATACCTCTGACTACAGCCTCCTGGTGTCATAACATATCAATAGCTCATGAATTTGAACATCCCCTCCATCCTGAGTTCTCTCCCTTCCTGGCCATGTGATTTTAAACAAATCCCTTCACCGGGCTGAGCCTCGGTTTCCTTGTATGTCAGCCGAAATTCTAAAACTTCTTTAGCGAAGAAAAGTCATATTCCAGTCCCTTTAAAACAGGTCTCCGGGTGATGCGCCCAAGTTTGGAGGTGCCTACAGTTGCGGGAGAGGATGGTGGGGAATATGACGGTTCTCCGAGGAATTTGGAAGGCAGAGGAAAGAGCCGCACAGGAAACATCACGTCACTGGCAAAGGTGCCAAGGAAATGTCAGAACAAAATGTGCTGGCTGAGATTTGGAGATGAAAAATCCATTCCTGGCTGCCCTGAAGCAAATCCCCTCCACTTCCCAGCATCCATCTCAGACAGAGGAATTAGTCACTTGTCAGTTCTCTTCAGCACCGTGGACAGCGCCCCCAGAGTTCCCCTTTCCAGGTTCCCACCCAGGCCCCTGTGTACCACGCACTGTGACTGGCACCACCGCGAAAGGAAGGGACGGCCTTGCTCCCCCTTATCCCTGAGAACTTACCGTCTGGTTCAAGGGAGACGAGTTACACGCAAGGAAAACTCCCTCACATGGTGCTGGGTGTTCACTTGGGCTGCGGAAGGACCCTCCCAGCCAACGTTGGACTCGATTTCCATTCATGCGTTTGGCTGCTATGGAGCAGCTGCTGTGTGCCTGGTTCTGCACCAGACATCGTGGAGGGAAAATACAGATGAATGAAGACCGTGCTGGCCTTGAAAAGCGTGGGGTTAGAAGACGAGAAACCAACAGTGATAAGACAGATCAGCAAAATGGCTCCCACTAATCGGGTGCCCACTGTGTGCCAAGCATGGCCCCAGGGGCTTCACACAGGATGACGTAAACAAGCTAGCTACTGAGTGTAGTCCCGCTTGACAGGTGGCAACCAGGTCAGGTGACTTGCCCAAGGTCACATGGTGACGAAGAGCAGAGCTAGGATTTGAGCAGGTGGTCAGGCTCCAGAGTCCGTGATGTAAGCCGCTACCACAGTCTATGACATGGTGTGTGGAGGCAAGTGGATGAACCCAGAGGGGGCAACAGAGGATTCCCAAAGGAGGTGAGACCTGGGCTGTATTTTCCCAGGTGAGGAAGCGGGGAAAGAGAAGACAGAACAGCTAGCGTGAAGACAGAAGAGCAGACTAGAGAAGACAGAACAACTAGCACATTGGTTCCTTGTGGCTACAGCAAAGGGGGTGGGGACAGGGGAGTGGTAGAAGGGGAGGCTACAGGGTCCCCAGAGGAGGGCTCTTGAGAAAGGTACGAAGCTAGGGCGTTGGGCTTTCTCCTGAAAAGAGAAAGCAAAGGGTTTCAAGCCTTGAGAGGTGTTCACATTTGTCTTCTGGGAAGTGGCTGACAGTGCTTTGAGGGGTGGACTGGGCAGGACCGTTGGTAAGTGGGATGTCTAGCCAGGGGGCGGCTGAAGAACACCGGGCGAAGGAGGGCAAGGGGAGGCTGGGAGGAGGCAATGGAGTGGAGAGTGTGACCACAAGAGCCCTCGAGAAGGACATGACCTTGTGGGTAAGACCACAGGCCCTGGCTGCACGCCCCAGGGTGCATTCCAAGACCAGGAGCGAGCGAGCCACTGTCGACTTCAAAGCTCACGCACTTTGCTCATAAGCCCCTCTTGCTCGAGACCTCGTTGCTTTTACTTCACATACAACTCTGACAGAGTGGAGGGTCTGATTCCCAAGCGCACAGCGGATTAGAGGTGGGAAGTTTTACAGGACGGGGAACTGTGAAGAGATGGGCACACTGATAGCAATGAGGGATACTGGCTGACGTTAAGAGACCAAAACTTTTTTTTATAGCATAACAAAGCGGTCTCAGTGAATTTTAAAAGCATCACTACAACGTATCTTAAAGGATACTCTAAGAAAGCAGAGAAATAGTTCATATATTTTTTAAAAAGGCTAAAGGCTAAAATATAATTTGAAAGCTTGAGTAATTAAAAGAGCAAACCCTCAGGGGTGCCTGGGTGGCTCAGTCGGTTAAGCGATCGACTCTAGCTCAGGTCATGATCTCACGGTCTGTGAGTATGAGCCCCGTGTCAGGCTCTATGCTGACTCCTCCGAGGCTGGAGCCTGCTTCGGATTCTGTGTCTCCCTCTCTCTCTGCCCCTCCCCCACTCACACTCTGTCTCTCAAAAATATGAATAAATGTTTAAAAAAAATTTTTTTTAAAGAGAGCAAACCCTCAGCTCTATGGGTTGACTAGTTGTCCCTAGGATCCAGGGGACCAAGACTTTTTATGCCTTGCCTTTTCGGAGCACCTTTCAGAACTCTGTCCTACCCATCAGCTCGCCTGATCCTCACACCCACTCCAGGAAGAAAATAGGTAGAGGGGACACCCTTATATCACAGGTGAAGAAACTCATGCTCCTCTGTTCAGAACCTGTCCAAACAGTTCTTCATCCTCAGCGTCAGGCCCGGAGCCCAGGTCTGCTGATCGGCAGCTGAAACGCCCAGTCCTCCCAGTCCGCCTCCCGGTTCATCCCTCCCTTCCGGGACAGGCCACACCCACCCACAGGTGCTCAAAACCTGCTGCTGCTCATTGGCTGGTGAGATGGCACAGACGTCATTTGCATACCCATCAGCCAATCAACACCCAGTCCTCCTGCAGACGCTCCAGGTTTCTAGTCTCACTGGGACTGAGTTCTGACAACCGGGACAATTAACTAACTGCCTTCTAGGGGACATTTACCGAGGCGAGGTTGCTCCACGAGCTTTGCCTGAGTTCTCCCACGGAATGGGCACAATTGGCTGAGGTGGGAACTGTTTTTATTCCCATTCCTCCGATTAAAGGACTTCCGAAGTTTAACTTCCTCGCCTTCCGTGAGGGTGATCTGGCTACGGTATCTGTCACCCTACAGATCACCAGGGTCGACCCGGCCAATCTGGCTGGCTAGGCAGTGTCCCCTTCCTCCCTCACTGCTCCACGTGCTTCCCTCCCCCCTCCCCCCACCCCAGGCTGCCCTCAGTTAAGACGACCTGACCAGAAAGAGGATCGTTTTTTTGGTCAAGGGTATGCAACTAACTGTGCTCCCTTGCTGGAACATCCAGCTCTCAAGGTCCATTTGTAGAAGAACGTAGAGTACTCATGTTTCCAAGACTTCAGACACATCCAGATGACGCACTGCGTGTGGCAGTCTCTGGGAAGGGAAGAAGGAAGGAAGGGAGGAAGGGAGGAAGGAAGGGATGGCGGGAGGGAGGGAGGGAGGAAGAAAGGAAACTTCCAAAGTTTACGGATTTGGCCAAGGTTACGCAGATAAGTGGTAGAGAAGAAATTTGAATCCAAGAGTGTCTGACTCCAAATACTGGGCTCTTGACAGCCCTGGTGTGTTCCAACAGGGGTACAAGGGGGCCCACAGGACTTTAGCCTGAGAAGGTAGTTTCTTCAGCCCCCTTTCCCCACTGCTCGCACATCCACTCGTACTTTCTGGCTAAGAGGAGCCCTGCTCTCCATCCCCCCCCCCCCCCCCCCGCCGTGTGTCTGCTCCATCAGGGGAGGGGACTGGCAAGGAACTTCCAGCCAGGGAGGGCAGGTGGGCAGGTCCTTAGACTTGGGAGGCCACCTGTAGAGTTTTCTGGGGAGCCCTGAGCTGAGGACCCAAGGTAGGACTGGGCCAAGGTCTTGAGCACCAAGGTGCTGGGTGACCTGGGCCACTGTGTGATTAATGAGCTCTGAAGGCTCCTCCTGACCTGTTTTCTTCGAGGAGGCTGACCTTCCGGTGGCTGGAGATGCACATGCCAGCTGGACACAGATGAGGGAAGACACAAGACCGGCCTCTCAGAGCCCCCCTCGCCTGCATAAGGTGAAGCACCCCAGCTGGGGCCCAGGCATATCCATGGCCCCCTTTAATCTGGCCACTCCCGGGAAGAGGGTTGGAAGACCACCAACAGCCTCAGGTTGAGTCCCCCTCTCGCTTAGTCATCGCACAGGGGACAGCTGAGGTCATCAATGCATCGACTACGGGTCAGAGAAGCCTTCCTGCGGGGGAGGGGGAGAGGGTGGGGGAGGGGTGGCAATGGGCTGCTTAGCTGGCTGGCTGAATGGGCAGACAGGCCAAGAGAAGGGAGAACAAATGCAGAGGCAGAGGGGGGACCGAGTTGACCTTACAGGTGGAGGAGACCACCCACTGAGATAGGGCACACAGGTGACTCAGAGTCCGTGACAGAAATAGCACTAGAACCTGGGTTTCTTGGCTTCCAGCCCAGCGTTCACCTCAGTCTGAGCCCCAGCCTGCATTTCTATCCTTTTGTCTGGGTGTCAGTGGACTGGGGCGGGGTTGGGGTCGCCTCGGCCATGTCCGCTGGCCAGGGCCAAGGACGACCGCCAGCAACTTCCCTCCTGCCTCCCAACAAAAGCCCAGAAACCCTGACCACTCAGCAGGCCCAGCACCTCCAGGTCCTTAGAGACCAGCCTCAATTCTGCATCTAGTCCTTTGGCTCCATCTGGTGGTAAATTTATGAAATGACCGTAGGTAGCCCTGAAGAGGAGGGAAAGTGGAAGAAAACGCGGAGGAGGACGGGGAGGACAGTGAGAGGGGGGTGGAAGAGGAAGAAGAAATAACTGCCTTCTAGCTTATATGGATCACCATATGCTTTGGTAAGAGACAAACTAATCTCAGTCCTACCCATTAGCAGCTGTGCGCAGCTCCTCCCTGTGCCCCCGTTTACTCATCTGTGAAATGGGCATACGTAACCCCGACTTTATAGTTATTTTTTTTTAAGTATTTTTTTAAGCAATCTCTACATCCAACATGGGGTTCGAACTCATGACCCCGAGATCAAGAGTCGCGTGTTCTGACTGAGCTGGCCAGGCGCCCCTATAGTGTTAACGTTTGGTGGGGTATTGACTGAGGGGCTTGGGGGGGCCTTCAACGGTGCTGGTTACACAGTTGTAGATAGACACTGAGCTGTACGCGTAAGGCTTGTGCACTTTGTATGTTTTATTGTATGTTCAGTAAAGAGGAAACAATAATAATACTGACCTTATAGGGCTTTTGTGAGGACCCTGTAAAACCATGTAAGGAAGGGACTTAGCTCAGAGCCTGGCACGCAGTAAGGATGCCATGAGGGCGACCATTGTCACTGCCGCCACCAGTTTCTTTCACATATAGCTTCACTTCCAGCTTTACAATTCTGTGAGTTGACCTACATTTTCCAGCCGAGGAATTGAACTTGGTGAGAAGTGCTCCGGATTGTCTCCTTCTGTGCGCTAGCCTTTTTCTCCCTGGCCTTGCCCTCCAGCCAGCATGGGCTGAGCAGGCCCGGGCCATCAGAGCTGTCGGGGCCATTCCAGGAGCCACTGTGCCCAGCAAAGCCCCGGGTCATGGTGTTGGCCGCGGGTTCCCGGGAAACCCGGGTCTTTTGGACCACGAGGCACCAGAAGTTCCCCTGTCAGGCAGAGCGAGGGGGAAAGGGCCAGGTGGCCCACCGCAGGAGGGTGACAAGGGCCGCGTGGGAGTGTGGGGTAGGCGAGGGACCCAGGGCAGGTCTGGGTCTCCATCCAGGTTCTGCTGGGTGACCAGAGACAAATGGTTTCTCATCCATGGGCATCAGATTCCTCATCTGCAAAATGGGGGTGAGGGTATGTGTCCTTCCTGCTGCTCGGGGTTGCCATGACAACTGAGGGCCGTTGTGGGGGTGAAGATACTGAGGTCCTCCCGCTGACCTTGCTGGGCCAGAAGAGATGAGGAGACTGAGGCTTAAGTGTCGCAGACCCTACCCAGCTCCCACCGAGACCTCAGCCCCAAGGTGAACCGTGGCTCAAACACAGCCCAGGAAAGAAACAGGAACGAAGGTCTGGAAGCCAGCCCAGAAAACTGCTACAGATTAAATGGGAAGATGGGTGTGGCCGAAGGGATGGGAGGGCAGGGCATCCTAGAATACAGGACAACCCTTTGGTTAACTCAGATCAGCTCACACAGCCCGGGCCTCCAAAGCTGTGGCTGACCCCGCGGCCCCTCCTCCCAGCCATAGTGACGCCAGAGCTCGCGGAGGAAAACGGGGTTCCTGGTCTCAGGTCGGTCTGGGGTGGCCTGTCAGGGATCCCGTGTGGCTCTGGTCCGCCATCTAGCGGCCAGAGTGAAAACTGCCAGGAGAAGGCACCCGCTGGGGTCCTGCCTTCCCCTTCCCTGGGGTGTGGGTGAGTGCCTGCTTGAAGAGGGGCAACGACCTCACGGCTGAACCCGGAAACCCTCTGGTCCGGAGGTGGGGGGCAGCATCTCTGAGCCCCCTGCAAAGTGCCTGTCGCTAGGCCCCAGTGCTACAGAGTGAGCCCAACAGAGGTCTCCTGGGGTCCGGGTCCCGGCATCTCTGAGACCATGAGGTCACGCGGGCTTGGGACAAAACATTCTAACGAAATTTCCTCGGGGCAACATAGAGCCCATGGCACTGGCAGGATCGTCCCCCATAAACTCAGATGTGCAGGCAATGACCCATTTCAAGTTTCCTTCCAAGTTTTCTTCTGAGTTCCGCCTCCTCCTGGTCTTACCCCTCGCCTAGGATCCCACAGAACAGAGGTTTCTGCAGCCCCAAGGATGGGACAAGGGCCTCTGGGGTCATCAAGGCCCGAGACCGCCTGGTCCGTGGAGGCAGGAGTCTCCACCCAGTTTGGAAGCTCCAGCTTGGGGTGTCCCTTGGTATCCCGTGACGTTATTCCTCCTCGGAGGCCTTGGCAATCCTTTGGGTGCCCCACAGTACAGGGACTGGCTTCCAGCTACCCTCTGGTCCCACTGCCTCTGACCCCTTAGCAGTCTGGGGCAACTTCTTCTGTGTCGCTTTTGTCACTAGCTACCCGTTCCAGTTTGTAGTCTTGTGTTGCTAACGAACCCCAGACTGTCTGCATGAGACGTTTCATTACGATCATGGTTCTCTGGGTTAGAAATCCGCACAAGGCACAGCCTGTCTTTGCTCCCTCGTGCCCAGGGCCTCGGCTGGGAGGCCTGGAGGCTGGGGGCGACCCACAGCAGAGGTGGGGGTCATCAGAGACAGCTCCTTCACTCACGGATCCGGTGGCCGACACTGGCTACGGGCTGTGGGTGCTGGAGGGTCCTCTCCACGAGGTCTCTCTGCATGTGTTAGTTTGGGCTTCTCCACAGCGTGGTGGCTGGACTCCAAGAGCGTCTGGAGAGAATGAGGCAGGGTCCCCCAAGTCACGCGGCATCTTCTCCCGCACTCCCCCGGGGTGAGGCGGTCGCAAAGTTCCGCGCAGGTCACAGGGAGGGGCACGGGCGCCACCCCTCGACAGCGGCGGTGTCCGGGTCATGTTGCAAGAAGAACACGTGGACAGGAGGGACTGCAGCCGCCTTTGGGAAGTCTGTCTGCCCCACCTGAGTGGACGCTCACAGAGAACAACAGGCAGGCTGCTTTCTGCAACCCTGAACTCCCAGAAGCGAGGCAGCCGCGGGGGCTGGGCTGTCTGCTGGGCCTGTGGGAGGGGACACCCCACAGTCAGAGAAGGAAGGTCGAGCTCCGAGTGGAAAGCTTTACCGCAAGCAGGGAAGCCCTTCCAGAGCAGAGTCCAGGGCCTGGGAATGAGCTTCCAGGGAGGGGATGTGGAGCAGGTTGGTTAAAAGCCAAAACACAGAACTGCTTCTGTCCCGGAGCAGGAGGGTACAGTCACTGAGTGGGGCTGGTTGGCCGGCCCTGCCTGGGCAGGCCAGTCGTGCAAGTGCGAGGCTGGCTGAAGGCAGTTCTGTGTGGGTGCCCACCTGGGGTTAGGGGACCCAGGAGCCGCAGTGGGGCGTGTGACGTACAAACGTGAACACCAAGTTGGAATTGTGGCCCTCAGTCAGCTCTGCCCCAGGGCCGCCAGGCCATCCGGGCTTTGTCGGGACGCAGATGACTATCCTCGTGAATGACAGCACTCAAAGTCCAGGCGCTGCTGGGGGAGCTCGGCACAAGGACACAGGGGCAGACACCCCTGGCCTGACCCAGGTCTGCACCATCCGTGTGACCTTGGATGACACCTCCAAGCCCCACTTTCTCACCTCCAAAATGGGGATAATTATAGCTCGTGGGACATAGCCTATTTCCAGGCAAGGTCCCAGTCGGTCAGGCAAAACCTGAGTACAGACACAACGACCCTCGAAAGCCCCTTAATTGTCCCCACCCCCCCCAAAACATGTATGTATACACATGGCTTGGGATGTCCAACCATGAGGAGTGATTCTAATGCAAACCGAGCTTGGGGAACCGATGAGCTAGAACGGAGAAGGGCCGAGGGGCGGCCAGGAGCCGATGGCAGGGCTCTCGCAGCATCTGCCCTTGGGAGAATGTCCAGGCCCTAGCGGGATGGGGGATGGGGAGGGGGTGTGCATGGGATTCTACCCTCGGGTTTGCTGCCTGGCTCCTCCCTCTTCTGCTCCTATATTAGTCCTCTCTAACGTGGGGACGTCGGGTTCTCGTGCTCTCGCGGACACTAAGCTAGATGGCGTGCGTGAAGGCTCTCAGTACCGTTCCTGGCGCACATAGGTGCTCAGTAAACTTGACCTGGCTTCGAGGCTTCATCTCGCTCTCTCGGACCCACATTACAGCTTCGTTTTCAGCCAGGACAGCTGGCCCGGTGGTTAAGATATCCAAACACGTCCACGCCAGTTGGTAAAAAATTGCTGTCCTATTCCCCCCGGTGCACTCCCACTCTCCTAGCTTCCCTGGGACCCCCCACATCTCCCCATGATCCATAACCTTGAGGGGTGACCCTGGTCCTGTGGGTCCCTCAGGCACCAGGCTGAGGTCAGTTCCAAATAGTTGGTTCCGTGAGCTTCTAGGGTTAAATATTTCAGGGAACGCCCCGCCTCCGGGCCCGCTGCTCCTCAAAAAGCCGCGAGAAGGAGAAAGCACCTGCTTCCTGCTTTTCTCACGGCATGTCCTGCGGGGTCCCGCAGATCCCTCACCTGCCTTGCCCTCGGGGCCGGGTTCGAGAACCAGTTATGTCCTCCTGGTGGAGGTGGGCAGGACGATGAGCTGACGCCAGCGGGAGCACAGAGCTGCGCATCGCCACCGCCCTTCAGGAGCAGCGTCTCTGAAGCGACCCGCCTCCTTCCTCGCCTGCCCTGCAGCTACGTGGAGACCCAGGCCCAGTGCCGAGACCTCGGGTCCCAGGGCCTCTCTTCCGGCACTTTCTTAACTCCACCCCCCCCCCCCACCCTTGAAATGCCTGCTAGTGCAAGAATGAACAAGTTTACCTGGCAGGCCTGGCCACCAGCCCGGAGTAGCTGACACAAGTGTGACATTTCTTTGAAGTCTTGGGTTTTGACTCAAAATGATATACAGATTCTGCACTCTGCTCCATGGTGCTTCCGGTTTTGTTTAATCTAAAAACAGTGCTTTAAATTACTTCCACTGAAGAAAATCAACTCTCCAGGAAGGTGCCAGGCTCATCCTGTGGCTTTGTAGACACCCCAGGCTCCTGGCCATGGACCTCAGGGCACCCGGGGCTAGAAATTTGAGAATGTTGGCCCCCACCCCTCAGGTGGACTGGATCTCTGAGCCTTTCACCTCTGACCGGTGCCTGGGCATCCTCCTTGAGCCACCTCCAATTTCAGTCGCTCTGAAACTGTAGCTAACCCTGACCAGTGCCCTAGGGCCATCAGAAGAGGTGGCCTCTTTCTGCTGCGGGCAGGATGGAGTGAAGGCAGCTTGGCCAGGGAAAAGGGATGCCCAGACATCAACGGCACCCTGATGGCACCGTTCGCACTCCAGGAGCCAGCGGCACCCGGCCCTCCCAGGGGAGGTGCCCACAAATCCCTGTTGTTTTACCTAAGCTGGTAAGAGCTCAGCTTTAGCACTTGCAACGGAAAGAGTCCTAATTAATCAAACTTCCATAGAGAGGGGACCACTCGGGGGACCTGCTCCTTCTCCTCAAACACTTGGAGGCCATTCTGGGGAGGAGGAAGCCCTCACCAGATCCAAGACGCAGATACAGGAGATGGAATGAGGCAAATTAAGGATGGAGAAAGAAGCACTTTGAGTTGGAACCTTCTAGAAACAGCAGGGCCTGCTTCATCAGATAGTGAGCTCCCCGTCACTGTGGGCATGTAACCATGAGCCGAGGACCTCCTGGTAGGGAAAGGGTAGAGGGATGGGGAGGGATGAGCTCTTTGTCCGTAAAGCGGCTTCCCTTCCTGAATCTCGGATTCCACGACACTCTAAGCCCTGTCCGGGGACGTCCCCTTCTTGCTCCACTGACGAGCCCCGCCGAAAGTCACCATTCCTCTCTTGGCTGGAAGCACGATGGGGTCCGCAGGCAGGTGCATGGACCCTGTGAGACCTGTTCTCAGCAGGAAGGGGGTGGTGGTGGCTACCGTAATGGGTCAGAATTCCAGAAAATAGGAAAGCTCAGAGACCCTTGTGGGAAGCTCTCCAACTGCTGCTGAGGTTCATGCCCCTTGCGTGCAGGCGTCGCTGGAGGGGCAGTGCATACGACCTTGGCAATGCTGAGTTCAGCGTGAAGAATTTCTCCGTGGCTGCCGCACCAGCCCACCACAGGGCTCACGGGCTGTAGGGGTGTTACTTCGGGTGGCCAGCAGAGGGCGGTAGAGCGCTCCCAGAAGAGGCGCCTGTTCCTGGTGAGCCCAGAGACCATCCAGCTCCTTAGGCTGCAGAAGTCTTGGAAATTGCAACTCTCCAGGCTGAAACTTAAGAGAGAGATTCCTTTCCGTATTTACGTGGCTTTAACTTTAGTCAAAGCAATACATCACCTTTGTTTTCAATGTCCAGGGCTTCTTTCGGACGTGTAACAAAATCCAGCAGTCTCCCCTCCCGCTCGCCTCACCCGATGCCCCCTGCACGCAACCACGTGCAACCGCGCTCCGTGAGTTTGTTCCTTGTGTCGTTTAATCTCTGTATCTCTAAATAGCCTGCTTACAGTTCTAGTGCCTGATTTCTTCATTGCAGCCATCATCTTTGACTGCCACTGATGGAAGATGAAGATTTATCTTTGCATCATCTACCCCAAGCCGGCCCTTCATACACACACACACATACTCGCTCTCTCTCTCCTCTCTCCCGGTGTAATTATCTCACTATTTTTTTTATTGTTATTATTAAACCAAGATTCTTCCTATTTATAGATTTCTGTCATCTCCGGACAGAGGGCGCGCCTTATTTGTCACCATGATTTTCTACCCAATGTTGCTCCTGACCGAGACGTTCATCGCAGAGCGAAACAGTGGCAATGGACTTCGATCCATGGAAATCAGTAGCCTTACCACATTCTCCATCATTCGGAGGCCGGGAGCCTAACTGGAAAGTGGCATGGCCTCGGAAGACTCAGTTGTGGTTGTACTCTAGAGACAACACCCTGGAAGGTTGAGGCTCCGTTTTAGGATTAAGAATACGCTCTCGCACAGCCTATGCTATTCCACCTGATAACACCCTGCAGGATTTCTGTTTCTGAACCCCACGACTTTGAACTCTGCTGATTTGGAGATCTCTGTTCCCAGCGGGGGAATGCTTCCACTGTGGAGCACAGCAACGGGCGCCTTAGTTAGTTGATGAGACTGGAAACTCTGGGTTCCTCCTGCCATGGAACCGACAGGCCCAAGAGGAGGGTTACTCTACCGCCTGGTGTGCTTGATCCTGGTTATCACATCAGGCCTCTGTTCTACAATGGATGGACTGTGTCTGAAACCCAGAGGCCTTTCCGGGTCCACCTCATAGCCCTTCCACATCCAATAATAAAAGCGAGTGTAGAGCGATCGCAAGCAATAAAGGCAGGAGCCCTGAAAACTCAGACTGTTGCAGGGGCGCCTGGGTGGCTCAGTCGGCTGAGCGTCTGACTTCAGCTCGGGTCATGATTTCACCGTGTGTGATTTGAGCCCCGAGTCAGGCTCTGAGCTGTCAGCGCAGATTCTGTGTCTCCCTCTCCCTCTGCCCCTCCCCTGCTCACACTCTGTCTCTCTCTCTCTCTCTCTCCCAAAAATAAATAAACATAAACTTCTTTTTTTTAAATCAGACTCTTGCAGAATGAAGAGCTGGACCTCCACAACCATCTAAAGAATATGGAATGTGGCATGGGTGATAGAAGGGATTTATAAAGATCAGCTCTGCCCCGGTGACCAGTAAGGGAAGCAAGGACTATTGCAATCACGTGCCTCTTCTCCTCGCTTATTACCTGCGTTTGTGTGTTTATATTTGCACATGTTGCCAATTTCCTTTTCACCATCCCCTCCTTTCCCCTTAGGGTTTCATTACAGGATTGCTGATGATGGTTGGTTTTACAATTCGGTCTCTAGGTCACAGGAGAGGCAGGAGACAGTGTGATTCAGCTTGCGGAGTAATTAATATCACCCACAGATGAACACTAGGATTGTCACCCCGGGGGCTGGAAACAACGAATGTTAGGATGCCGTCTCCCCTTCTGAGACAGCTCCACGTGCACTCTTCTGTGCTCTGCTCTGTGAGGCTGGGCTCAGTCTGAACATTTCTCTTGTCACTTGCCGGCTGGCTGGCTGCCATGTGAGGGCGGCTAGCAGAAGGGCAGAGGCAGGAGAGGGGGAAAAGGAACTCGCACCCCTTCCTTCTTGCTCGCATCCCTTCCCGTCGGTATAACCCCAGCAATGGCCGTTGACCCTCCGGCTGGCTCTGGAGGACATTCAGCAGTCCCAGCGCTAGCCTCCCTGCATCCCCTTGGAGGTGCCAGCAACAGCTGAGAAGTGCCCCTTGCTTAAGGATCGAAGTCTCACCTACATGAGACTCTCCTCTGAGATCTAGAGGTACAACTAGAAGCCCACAGCACCTTCACCCCAGAAGTCTAAGTGACAGCCGTGCAGAACCACTCCTAGAGATGCTGGGACGGGCCAGGCAGAGCCCTCCAGAGAGGTCAGAGTCCCAGCCCCACGAAACACCTCCTCCAAAAACACTCTTCCCCTCCTCCCCTAGCCCTGGGGCGCTAGATGCTTCCCAAAGCTACTGTCTCTGTTTCCTCAGGGTCTGTGTCCCCTCCTTTTAGTGTTCCGGTACCTGATTAAACAATTCTCTCTGCATTCTTCTTTCTGCGGGAAACCGGTGTGCTTTCCGCTTTCATAACTGGGTCCCAACTGATAACAGCCACAGCAAGTAAATATGGCCCATCCGATTTCTAGTACTTGGAAAGGAAGAAGAAAGATTGTGCTCAAGTCCTTACAAAAAAATTCTTTTGATTACCAAAGAGTTTGTGATACTTGCTCAAGTGGGTAGCATCTAGATGAAGAGAACTACAAAATGTTAGTGAGGAGCATAAAACAGAACCTGAACCAATGGAGACATATACTGTTATAGGAAGAAGGTACCAATATTATAAGAATATCAAGCAATAACTGTCCATATAAATCTACAAATGTAATCGAATTCCATTCAATATCCCTCAGGGTTTTTTTTTTTTTTTTTTGGAAGCATAACCAAATATGTCTAAAGTTCATCTGGAGGAATGAATCATCAATGATCACTAAGGTTTTGAAAAGAAGGGGAATCTGCGTGACAGTTATTAAGATATATTACGGGGCACCTGGGTGGCTCAGTCGGTTAAGTGTCCGACTTTAGCTCAGGTCATGATCTTGCCGTTTGTGAGTTCAAGCCCCGCAGCAGGCTCTGTGCTGACAGCTCAGAGCCTGAAGCCTGCTTTGGATTCTGTCTCTCTCTCTGCCCCTCCCCTGGTTGTGCTCAGTTTCTTTCTCCCTCTCTCTCTCTCTCTCTCAAAAATAAATAAACGTTAAAAAAAAATTTAAACACAGTACAAAAATACAGCTATTAAAATAGTGTGAACTGGACCCATGTCCAGTAATAGTGAAATAGCTTTAATTGAATTAAACCTTCCTTCAGACAGTAATTATACATGCTGAACAAAATATAAAATCACAACTATTTTGAAGTACTAAAGAGTGACCAAACATCAGAAATTAGAGCTATTGAGTATCAAAAGAAGGGAAACATGTTTAAAAATCATGTTTGTTTTGGGGCACCCGGGTGGCTCAGTCAGTTGAGTGTCTGACTCCTGATTTCGGCTCAGGTCATGACCCCAGGGTTGTCAGTTCGAGCCCCATGTCGAGTTCCACGCGAAGTGTAGAGCCTGCTTAGGATCCTCTCTCTCTCCCCTCCTCTGCTCATTCACTCTTTTTCTATAAATAAATAAATAAATAAATAAATATCGTGTTTGTTTTTCACCCGAGAGCACTCCACGGTCTATGCAGTCTGGGTTAGCTCAAACTGAAGCAGAAAAGTCTCACTGGCTGAAGGAGTCATATGAGAGAATTCAGGGCAGCAAAGGCAAATAGAATATGATGGTGAATCCCAGAAAGGACGAAACCATAAAAGGGGGAACCAACAAACTGGGTATAAACTCTACAAAATCCTGAGCAGACCCCAGAGATTCCGGGGGTCCTGGTGAAAGGCAAGCGTGAGCAGGAAGTCTGACAGAAGTAATGGAAGATTTCAGCTGCTGCCCTTTGGCGAGGAAACAGTTTGAGTTTCAGTTCAGCCAAGTTAACCGATTGCTGGAGCAAATATCAATGCTCTTCATGGAAAGACAATAGACTCGACACTCTCTCAACACATCAATCACAATGTCTGGGACACAATAAAAACATTACAAGACATGTGTGAAGAAACAGGACAATATGACCCAGGGTTCCGGGAAAAATAATGAATAGAAACCAACATGTGTATGACCAAGATGTTAGCATCAGCACAAGGAATTTGAAGCAGATATAAAAAAAAAAATCCTGAACGACTTCAAGGAAAAATGCTCATAATGAATAAGCAGAAAACTACAGCAGAGAAATAGAGACTTCAGAGACGAATGAGTCAGAAGTCCTGAAATTGAAAAGTACAATATAGGAAATGAAAAATTCACACCACGACAGATTAGAGCTGGCAGATGGGTCAGCAAATGTGAGCCTGATAAACAGAAATTATTCCATCCGAAGGGGAAAGAGTAGAAAATAAACAACACGGGGCCTTAGAAATCTGTGGGACATTATCGAGTGGCCTAACATGTGAGTAATTAAAGTCTCAGAAAGAAAGGAAATGGATCCCGGAGAGCAGAAAAAGTATTTGGACCAACTACTGGCTAAAAATGCCCCAAATGAGATGAAAAACATAATTTACATACCCAGTAAGCTCACTGAATCCCAAGGAAAGTAAAAACAGAAGGAAGTTATACTCAGGCCCATCGAAGAGCAAGAGGAAATCTTGAAAGCAGCTAGTGAAAACCAAGGAAGAAAAGACATATTACACACAGAGGGTTACATAGGAACAACGGATGACGCATCGTCAGAGACAATGGAAGCCAGAACACAATGGACTGACGTCTTTAACGCGCCAAGAGGAAAAAAGGAATCGAGAAAAAAAAAATACCCTTCAAAAGAGACACGGCAAATAAGTGAAAGCCGAGAGAACACATCGCCAGCAGACCTGCTCTATAAGAAATACTCAAAGAAGTTCTTCAGGCTTCCGGGAAATTACAGCTGAAGGAAAGTCAGATTTACAGGAAGGAAGTCTAAAAATGGTAAACATGGAAGTAGTTATTGAAAAAAGTGTCATTCTCTTAATTTAACTTAAACATAATTGAATATATAATATATATATATTGAATATACATAATATAATTGAAGTAAAAACATCACAATACTGTATTACGGAGTTTATAACGTATGTAGTTGTAATGTATATGAAAAATGTAACACAAATAAACAAGAGATTGTTACAAAGGTCTTACCTTTGACGTGAAGTGATAAAATATCTCTGCTAAATTCTGGATACATACTGAAATCCCTAGAACAAACACGACAAGATAACACAAAAAGGTTTAGCTGAAAGGCCAATAGAGAAAAGGTTGTTTTGTAAATGTTTGGCTAATTCAAAACAACACAGGACAAAAGGGACAGAGGAACAAAAGATTCATGGGACATATGGAAAATGAATAGGAAAATTGATAGGCCTACATTCAACAATATCAGTAATTATGTTAAATGCAAATGAATTAAACATTCCAGTTAAAAAGCAGAGCTCATCAGACTGGCTAAAAGAGTGAGAATCTTTATGATTTTCTTTTTTTAGTTTTAATGTTTATGTTTTAGACACAGAGATAGAGCACGAGCTGGGGAGGGGCAGAGACAGAGAGAGACACAGAATCCGAAGCAGGCTCCAGGCTCTGAGCTGTCAGCCCAGAGCCTGATGCGGGGGCTCAAACTCATGAGCTGTGAGATCATGACCTGAGCTGAAGTCAGATGCTCAACTGACTGAGCCACCTAGGCACCCCTCCTTACCATTTTTCTTTTGATTTTCTTTTCCCTAGCTTACTTTATTGAAAGAAGACAGTATATAATACATATAACAAAAAATATGGGGTAATCAACTTTTCTTTATCAGGTTTCTGGTGAATGATAGGCTATTAGTGGTTACATTTTGGGGGAGTCAGAAGTTCGATGCAGACTTTCGCCTGCATGGGAGTTAGTGCCTCTAACCCTCCTCATTGTTCAAGGGTCAACTGTACTTCGATCTCATTTCCATTTATAGAGGACCACACCAAACTACTGCTATACATATTCTTTGCAAGTTCATATAGAGCACTGGCCAAGATAGAGCATTTGGTAGCCCATAAAATAAGCCTCAAAAATTTTCAATCTTATGAAGTCTGTTCTCTGTGGCCAACGGAATTAAGTTGGATGTTAACAATAAGGTAGCTAGAAAATCCTCAAATAATTAGAAGTTGAACAACGTGTCTTTAAGCAACTCATTGGCCAAAGAAGTAATCGGAGAAGCAATTAGAAAATATTTAGGGCTGAATAATAATGAAAATATTACATCTACAAATGTGTGGAACGCAGCTAAAGTAGTACTTAGAAATTTATGACATTAACTGCTTATATTAGACAGTAACAATTCAAATTCAGTGGTGAAGAAACTAGGAAAAGATGACCAACTAAACTCTGTGTAAACTATAGCCTTCGGGTAATAATACATTATTGATATTGGCTCATTAACTGTAACTGATGTATCATAGTAATGGGACATGGGATAATAGGGAGACTGAGTGAGGGGCATGGGAACTCTGTACTATCTTTCCAATTTTTCTATAAAGCTAAACCTTCAAAAGTAAAATCTATCAAAAGGGAAAAATTCGCAGCAGGTATAATGCAGCCACACATAAAGGTGATGATGCGTCATGACCAAGTAAGGTTCTTTCCGGGAATGTGAATTTATTTTAACGTTCCAAGATCAATCAGTATGATTCCCCTGCTTCCAGGTTATTGTGTTAACAGAACTTGACAGAATTCAATACCCATTCATGATTTGTAAACATTTCAACCAATTAGCAGTAAATGGGAACTTCTTCCACCTGATAAAGGAGAGAAAGATAGATAGATAGATAGATAGATAGATGATAGATAGATGACAGATAGATAGACAGATAGATAGACAGATAGATGATAGATAGATAGATAGATAGATAGATGATAGATGACAGATAGATAGACAGATAGATAGACAGATAGATGATAGATAGATAGATAGATAGATAGATGATAGATAGATGACAGATAGATAGATAGACAGACAGATAGATAGACAGATAGATTATAGATAAATAGATAGATGATAGATAGACAGATTATAGATAGAGAGATGATAGATAGATAGATAGATAGATAGATAGATAGACAGATAGATTATAGATAGATAGATGATAGATAGATGATAGATGATAGATAGATAGATAGATAGATGATAGATAGATGATAGATAGATGACAGATAGACAGATGATAGATAGATGATAGATAGATAGATAGATAGATGATAGATAGATAGATAGCCTTTAGTTAATATTATACTGATGAATGACCACATGTTTTTCCTCCAAAATCAGCAATCAGACAATATCTACTCTTGTTATTTCTACCCAACATTGTACAGAGAGATTGAGCTAGTACAATAAGGAAAGAAGAGAAGGAATACATAAAGATTGAAAGGGAGGAAGAAAAGTGTCAGAGTTTGTATGGGGTTGAAATGATCAGTTTTGAGCATGGGATGAGAATCTGGCTTGGCCCAAGGAGAGGGACTCTGGTGAGGGAAAGAGATACTGTCACCCATTTTGGTGGTTGCCTGGGTCGGGTGTTCTATTTTATAAACTAAAGGAGTTGAAAACGCAAGGCCAGTGTTCCTCCACGGGAGATTTGCTGTGCTCCAAAGAAGCACAGGAAGCTAAGGTGATGAGCTGTAGACAGAGTGAAAACTCTTGGCTTAGGTGGTTAAGAGACCAAATCATGCTAGAGGAGGGTCCTGTGAGAACCACAGACTAGTTTCTTTCTCAAGACACACGTTATATTTTGGACCTAGATGGAGTGGGAGAGGAAAGAGCTAAGCACAAAACACCCAAAGAACAGGGGAGACAGGTATCTTTCAGGTTCTTAACCAAAACCCGAAATGGTCCCAGCTGAAGAATAGGGATGAACCAGATATGGGCTGAATAGTATTAAAATAGCAAAGCATCCAATGCATAGCTTTACACAGATTGAGATGATCGGCCTCTCCCCCTGTTTTCCAACAGAAAAAAAGAAATCGTTGCTACTGAAAGACATAATTTATACAGTCTCTACAGTCCTTTTATACCCAAATGTCTGGTGGTGACAATTTAAAAAGGTGTAGACACACAAAGAGGAAGGAGAAGGTCACCAAAAAATAGGAGACCCATTGATGATCCAGATGCTGGAGGTAGCAGCCAGTACATAAAAAGAATCATAATTAATACATGAAAATAAATGGAGAGATGGGGCACCTGGGTGGCTCAGTCAGTTAAGCACCCGACTCTTGATTTCGGCTCAGGTCACGATCTCACAGTATCGTGGGTTCGAGCCCCGTGTCAGGCTCCGAGCTGACAGTGCAGAGCCTGTTTGGGATTCTCTGTCTCCCTCTCTCTTTGCCCTTCCCTCAAAAATAAATAAATAAGCTTAAAAAAAAATTGGAGAGAAAGATGCACTAAACGAATCAAAGATAGTGAATTCTAGTAAAATATTAAATATTTTTAAAAATCTAATGACCACTGTAGAATTGAAAAAAAAAAAAACCCAGAATTGAAAACCCGGAATGGATATAATAGCAGATTGGACACAGTATGTGACTGCATCAGTGAATTCAAATGAACTCAATAGAAAATACCCACACCAAAGTATGCAGAAAAAAATATATAGGGCTAAAAGGTACAGAGCAGAGCAGAAAGAAGGATAAATGTGTGAGCACATTCAAAAGTTCTAACACACATACAACTGGAATGCTAGAAAGAAGATAGAAGAATAAGGCACAACCAGTATCTGAGAAATAATGCTTGAGAGTTTTCCAGACACTTCAGATTCAGTTATATTCAGTTACATAAAGCCCAGCAAACTCCAAGCAGGATAAATATAAAGTAAAGCACACGAAGGCTTATAATAAACAGCTGAAAACCAAAGAGAAACCATAAAAGCAGTCAGAGGTGAAAGGAAGCATTACCTTGAAAGAAGTAACAGAGAAACTGACGAACTGATTTTTACGAGAATCTACGGAAGCTGGAGGACAATAGAATAACATCTGAACATTTAAGGAGCTGAGAGAAAAAGTTGCCAACTTAGAGTTCTATACCTACCAAAAATGTCCTTTAAAATTAGACGCGTGGGACTCCTGGCGGCTCAGTCGGTTGAGACTCCGACTTCCGCTCAGGTCAAGATCTCACGGTTGGTGAGTTTGAGCCCCGCGTCGGGCTGGCTGCTGTCAGTGCAGAGCCCGCTTCAGATCCTCTGTCCCCCTCTCTGCCCCACCCCCACCCTCTCTCTTTCTCAAAAATAAACAAACATTAAAAAAAAATAAAATAAAATTAGAGGCGAAATAAACATTTTCATCCGAGCAAAACCAGAACGGTGACCAGCAAACCCATATCAAAAGAAATCCTTCGGCGTGAAAGACAATAGTCCCAGAGGGAAGGACAGAGCTGCAGGAAGGAAGGAATAGTACCAAAAAAAAAAAAAAAATGTAGGTAAGTATCAATATTCATTACTTAAACCAGCACTAATGATACCGTATAATGTATCCTGAGCTTAGAGCAGATTATGAACACAAATACACGACTACACTGGCACAAAGGACCAGAAGAGGCGAAATTGGAAGTGTTGAAGGTCCTTGGTTGGAAGTTCTTGCCTTGTCCAAGAAGTAAAAGTATGATCTTAAGGTAGACTTAAGGGCTGTGACTGAGCTCCACTAAAAAGAAAAAAAACTAGATCTCTAACCAACATGCAGGACAAGAAGGAAGTATGAAACCTAACCATGTTGGTAATTAGATTAATTATAAATGGATAAACAGTCCCCATTAAAATTTTAAATTGTCACTCCCAGTTTAAAAGCTTCAAATCTTTAAAACAAAAATAATAGGCTTTTTAGAAAGGAATGGAAAAATTCAAAATCAGAGTTATAGATTTTAACATTCTTCTCAGTAAATGACAAGACAAGTAAGCAAACACTAAGTAGCAAAGTAGGGACTATTTATTTAATTTAAACAATATGATTAACCAGCTTGACCTAGCTAGCAAATGTATAGAACATCTATTCATTAACTTCAGAGTGAATATTCTTTTTAAATGCTTGTGGAAGGGACGCCTGGATGGCTCAGTCGGTCGAGCATCCGACTTCGGCTCAGGTCACGATCTCGCGGTCCGTGAGTTTGAGCCCCGCGTCGGGCTCTGTGCTGACAGCTCGGAGCCTGGAGCCCGTTTCAGATTCTGTGTCTCCCTCTCTCTGCCCTTCCCCTGTTCATGCTCTGTCGCTCTCTGTCTCAAAAATAAATAAACGTTAAAAAAATATTTAAATGCTTGTGGAACATTTACCAAAACTGACTATATGACGGGCCATAAGGCAAATAACAAAAATTTTTCAAAAGGCTAAAATTATACAGACTATGCTCTCTACTGGGGGTGAAATTCGATTAAAAAATCTATACAAAAAGATAACTAGAAAATCTCCAAGTGTTTGGAAATTAAGCAACACATTGCTAAATAGTCCATAGGTCAGAGAAGTAATCACAATAACAATTAGAAAATATTTTGAACTAAAGGCTAATGAAAGCCTCTGAGAAGCATCTAAAAGTAGTGATTACAGAGATTTATAGCTTTAAATGCAATTATTAGAGAAAAAGACACATGGAAAATCAGCTTTTCTGGTTTTTTTAATTGTTTATTTAATTTTGAGAGACAGAAAGAACACAAGCAAGGGAGGGGCAAAGAGAGGGGGACAAAGGATCAGAAACGGGCTCCGTGTTGACAGAAGAGAGCCCCACGCGGGGCTCGAACTCACAAACCGTGACCTGAGCTGATTGGAGGCTTAACCGACTGCCCTGAAAATCAACTTTTCTAAAGTTCTATCTCAGCAAATGACACCTAAAGAGAGTAGAAGAAAAGAATAAAGATGAAAGAAGAAATCAAATGATAGAAAAAATAGACAATAAAGTCAACATAGATAAAACGTAGGCTTTTAAATAAGTAAATAAAAGCCAGCAACCCCTAGCGACACAGATCAGGAAAAGAGAAAGAGAGAGGGCGAGAGGGAGAGAGGGAGAGAGAGAAGAGAGAAGAGAGAAGAGAGAAAGAAAGCATAGATTATATCACTGAGAAAAGAAATTATCACTACAGATTCTACAAATTTAAAAAAGATATGGTGACCTCAAGTGCCATTTATGTATGCCGATAAATTTGACAATTTAGATTAAATGGGCAAATTCCTTGAAAACATAACTTACCATGCAAGAAAAAGGAGAAATACTACAGTCTGATATTCATTTAAAAAATTGAATCTTTAATTTGAAATCCTCCCTCCAGGAAACCTCCAGGGCCAGATGGCTTCACTGATGAATTCCTTCAAATATTTAAGGAAGAAACAATGCCAACCATATACAATTTCTTTCAGAAACAGAGACAGAGAAAACACCTCCGAACCTGTTTCATAAAGCTAACATAACTCTGATAACCAATTCTGACATTTTTATTATTATATATTGTAAGAAAGGAAAGGAAAACTATACGCCAATATCTCTCATACATATAAATGTAAAAATCTCAAGTCAAATAGTGAATAAAATCTAGTGACGTATAAAAAGGGGAAATAAATCATGACCAAGCGGTTTAGTCCAAGACTGCAAGCTTACTGTAACATTCTTTCAATGCAATTCACCATATTAACAAAGAAGAAAAATTATATAATCGTCTCAATAGATATGGAATTATTCTTTGACAAAATTCAATACTTGTTCATAATAAACTACCAGAAAACTGAAAATAGAAAGGAACTCCCTTAATATAATAAATAGTACCCACGGGGCGCCTGGGTGGCTCAGTCGGTTAGGCAGCCGACTTCGGCTCAGGTCATGATCTCGCAGTCCGTGACTTCGAGCCCCGCGTCGGGCTCTGTGCTGACCGCTCAGAGCCTGAAGCCTGTTTCCGATTCTGTGTCTCCCTCTCTCTGACCCTCCCCCGGTCATGCTCTGTCTCTCTCTGTCTCAAAAATAAATAAACGTTAAAAAAAATTTTTTTTAATAAATAAATAATAAATAAATAGTACCCACAAAAAAAACTACTTAGCTAACATCTTTTGGTAGCAAAATAATGGCTGTTGTCCCCCTGCAATTAGAAACAGGATGACGAAGGCTACTGTCACTCCTTCTGTTTAGCATTGTACCAAGGATCCTAGCTGGTGGAATAAGGCAAGAAAAAGAAAAGGTGTAAGATTGGAAAGGGCAAAGTGAAATTGCCATTTAGCCACATATGACACAGGACGGTATATGTCAAAACATTCAAAAGGATTTATGAGCAAACTATTGGAAGTAATAAACCAATTTAGAAAGGTTATTTTAAATACAGTGACTTTTCACAGATCAATTGTATTTCTATATAATACTAAGATAAATTGGAAATAGAACTTTAAAATCCACTAGTTAGAAGTCGATTTTAAAAATCAAATGCCTCGGGGGCGCCTGGGTGGCTCAGCCAGTTGAGCGTCCGACTTCGGCTCAGGTCACGATCTCGCGGTCTGTGAGTTCGAGCCCCGCGTCCGGCTCTGTGCTGACTGCTCAGAGCCTGGAGCCTGTTTCAGATTCTGGGTCTCCCCCTCTCTCTGCCCCTCCCCCGCTGTCTCTCAAAAATAAATAAACCTTAAAAAACATTTTTTAAAAATAAAAAAATAGAATGCTAGGCAAGGAAAGCTGATGACAATGTGGGGGGATGAACGTCCACATACTTCGCTGGAATAGCGATAAATCAATACAAAGTTTTGGAGGGAAAATTAAAGAAAAACCTTTAAAAAATACAATTTACCCGGTAATTTCATTCCTAGAAACTTATCCCTGGGACCAGACACACAGGTAGAGATGTGCACGAGGGCTGTATCACACCCTTGTTCACAATGCCAAGAAAATTGGACGACACCCGATGTCTCATGACATGCTGAATGCCGTGCAGCTATTAAAAATCCTGTTACAGGGGCTCCTGGGTGGCTTGGTCAGTTGAGCCTTTGACTCTTGACTTCAGCTCAGGTCATGATCCCGGGGTCGTGGGATCGAGCCCCCGCATCAGGCTCTGTGCTGAGCATGAAGTCTGCTTGAGATTCTCTCTCCCCCCTCTGCCCCTCCCTCCTGCTCACGCTTTCTCTCTGTCTCTCTCCCCCCAAAAAGTAAAAATAAAATATTGAAAAATCCTGTCACAGACCAGAAGTTACACGGACTTGTGAAGATGTTCCCGCTAAATGAAATGGTCGTTTGACTCTTGGCTTCTCAGGGAAGGTATCCTTTCCTCCAGCTGCCTTCCATCTGCTACATTGTGATCACAGATTTGAGACACTTTCTCCTTTCACCGGAGGCTGGTTTTGCGTGTTCTGTTTTTTCTACTTGTTTGAGGCTGATCTTCAAGGAAATCTCTTCAGCTCGCCTTAACGTGGCAGGCACCCATGAATCTTGGGAGGACTGTCCTATTATCACCCAGTTATTATTTCAGGTAATATTTAGAATAAAGTCAAAAGTTTCCCCTTCTGTCGTCTGCCTCTCTCAAAAATGTCCCATTGAAATTTTTTTTTAATGGGCTTTATTATTTTGAAAATCCTTTTATTTATTTATTTTTATTTTTTATTTTGGGGGGGAGGGGCAGAGAGAGAGGGCAAGAGAGAGACCATCTTAAGCAGGCTCCACACTGAGATCCTGACAGGGGGGCTAGATCTCACAACCCCGAGACCACGAGCTGAAATCAAGAGTCAGACAGTCAAACCCCGCTGAGCCCCCCCCCCAGGCACCCCATATTTTTTAAAAAATACTTTTGGGGCGCCTGGGTGGCTCAGTCGGTTGGGCGGCCGACTTCGGCTCAGGTCACGATCTCGCGGTCCGTGAGTTCGAGCCCCGCGTTGGGCTCTGTGCTGACAGCTCAGAGCCTGGAGCCTGATTCAGATTCTGTGTCTCCCTCTCTCTGACCCTCCCCCGTTCATGCTCTGTCTCTCTCTGTCTCAAAAATAAATAAACGTTAAAAGAAATTAAAAATAAATGAAAATAAAAATACTTTTAAATTTGCAGAAAAATTGCAAAGGTATTACAGAGAGTTCCCCTATACCCCTCACCAAGTTTCCCAAGTTATCAACATTAGTATGATACATTGGTTACAGTTAATGGACCAATGTTGATACACTGTTATTAACTGAAGTCAGTAGTTTATTCAGATTCCCTTAGTTTTCACCTAAAGATGTTTCCGCTGTGGGATCCCGTCCAGGATGTGACCGGGATGTTCAGTCATCATGCCTCCTTGGCTCCTTTCAGCTTTGCCAGTGTCTCTGACTTTCCTTCTTTTTGATGACCTCAACTTTGAGGAGTATTGGTCAGGTATTCTGTACAATGCCCTTCTATGGTGGTTTACCTGATGTTTCTCTCGTGGCTGGATGGGGGCCATGGGTCTGGGGGAGAAAGCCCTTGGGAGTTTGATGGGATGCCATTACATTTATAGGACGATTCGAGGAAAATTGACATTTCCACACACCGAGGGTTCCTTCAGGGATGTGATACATTTCTCCATCATGCTCAAGTCTTCTTTTACAATCCTCAGTGAAGTTTTATAGTTTGTTTCTTGTGGACCTAACATATTTCTTGTTAGGTTTATTGCAAGGTATTTTATAGCTTTTGTGGCTATTGTGAGTAGGAGCTTTTCAATTACATTTGTTTCTCAATTGTCCTTGCTGGTTTATTGGAAAGCCATTGGTTTTTGTAAATTTATATTCTGACTAGCTACCCTCTTAAATTCACACGTAGTTTATGATCGTTCTGATTGAGTCTCATCATTTTTTGATAGATAAGAATATCTTATGCAAATAATTATGTTGCCTCTTTCTTTTAAACACGTATGCCTCTTAGTTAATTTTCTTATCACATTCGTCAGAAGCTTCAAAGCAATGGCGACTAGGATTGGAGACAGCAGGCATCTTTGTGATTTTACTGATGTCAGCCTTTCACTTGGTTTTATGAGGTTTCCTGTGGGTTTCTGATAATCTCTTAACATTTCGGAAATGTCCTATTCCTATTTTAGTAGGAGTTAATATTAGGAATGAAAATTGAACTTTATCAATGCCTTTCTTTTGGTATGTGAGAATTAGCACCTTTTTTTTTAATATTATCTTCTTAGTACAATAATTAATAATTATTGCTCTGTTTTGTTTCCCTTCATGGCGCCAATTTGCAATTTGCTTCCTGGTCCGGGCACCCTCAAGGGAACTTCTCTGCCAGCCTCTGCCCTCTGCGGCTGGGATGAATCTCACCTAAGACTCCTAACCCCTCTGGCCACCTCAGAACAGTGGCAAACAGTGACCCACCTACACAATTGCTAACAAAGCCCACATCTACTGCTGATGGTGAGGGCCCAATGGGAGCGGGGGCGGGGGATGCATGAGAAAGAAGAAAGCCAGTCTGCCCACCCAGAACCTCAGGAAAGGCACAGGGATAGCAGGGACCAGGTCTCTCAGAAGGTTGAGGTAAAGCCTGTGGCTGAAAATACAGGAATCTTTTTTTAAAACCCATGCGAGAAGCAGTGAGACTTCCAGATAGCCCATCCCAACCCCACCCCTGGCCATCAAGGAGTTGTCCCTATCTTGTACCTGCAGACCACTAGAGATATCTTTTCTAGAGAACACAGAGAATCTTCTGACTTGATTTCACCAGGTGTTGAAGAGGGTGAGAAAGGGTTGAATTAAAACTAGATGCTGGGGCACCTGGGTGGCTCCGTTGGTTAAGCATCCGACTCTTGATTTTGGCTCAGGTCACGATCTCACGAGCCCCAAGTTGGGCTCTGTGCTGACAGTACAGAGGCTGCTTGGGAGTCTCTCCCTTTCTCTCTCTCTGCCCCTCCCTTGTTTGTGAGTGTGCTCTCTCTCTCTCTCTCTCTCTCTCAATAAACAAGCAAAAAACAGATGCTTAAGCAGAAGTCAGAAATCTGCAGTTTCCTCCCCACTGAAGTCCAAAATTAGAGGTCCTTGTGACCTGGCATCAGTTTGAAGTCACTCAGGACTAGACTCAGTACCCCAACCCCCTCGCCACCCCCCACATACACAGAGGATAGAGTGGAGGATCACTGAGTGTCAACGAAGGAAAACCCTGCACCACACAGAGGAATCAGCCCACTGTAGCCTCCAGTAAGCCCTGTCTACAAATCCCACCCACTCGGGTGCACAGAGCCCATTTAGTGCCCCACTCTCAAAAAGGAAAAGGCAGCCAAGGATCACTGGACATTGGAAGAAAACCCCAACACGAGAAAGAACCCAATACATAGTGGGGGAAAGAACTTGAAGGGAGCAAATCAAACAGAGGATGGTGGGGGTGGGGAGCAATATTCCTAGAGAAGAGAAAACATTGCATCCGTTAAAAATAAAGGAAGTTCTAAGAAACAGAGAGCAAGAAGCCTTGTTTCTTGATAAAGATTTAAAATATGGGAATTGAAAAAAAATTTTAAGAGTCTCTATGTTGAAAGATAAGGTCACGGAAATCTCCCAGAAAGTACAATAAAAAGGCAGAAATCTTGGGATATTGATGGAATGAAATGTTACTCAACACTAAAAATTAACAAACTTTTGCTGGTTCAAGCAACAACACGAATGAGTATTGTAAAAAAAAAAAAAAAAAATACAGCAAGGGACGCCTGAGTGGCTCAGTCAGTGAAGCCTCTCACTTCAGCTCAGGTCATGATCTCAGGGTTCGTGAGTTCGAGCCCCACATCGTGCTCTTTGCTGACAGCTCAGAGCCTGGAGCCTGCTTCAGATTCTGTTTCCCTCTCTTTCTGCCCCCCCCCCACTTGTGTTCTGTTTTTCTCTCTCAAAAATAAAGAAACATTAAAAAAAAGTTTAATAAAAAAATACAACAAAATAAAAACCAAAAGCCAAAATAACAAGAATATGTGACAGAAGCCACAGGCATCCCACGGAGCCTATAGTATTCACTGTCTGAGTTTTCAGAATGTTTGCTGAGCACTGCTAGTGGGAAAAAATGTCTCCAGGGAAAAAACAAACGCTCTCGTATATAATCTAACAGGTTTGAGGATATTGAAAATTATAATGAAAGCCATTCTACTATGTTGGAGGGTATATAAAATCTCAGCTATAAAAAAAATAAGTAAATGAAAAAAGATGAGTCTATTATGAACTCTAGGAAAAACAAAAAGCTGTAAAATAAAGGAAATTTAATTATAGTGTGTCTTTGGCTCAGCAGTTCACAATATTCGTGTGGTCATTATAATGAAAACACTGAGTAGGAACACAATCCAACATTGAGATCTGACCACATTGAGCCTATGGTGGTGGTAAATTGCGGCAGGGGATGGACATCAGGGAAAAGAAAGTGTAAATGAATTTAAGAGTCTCATCTACCATGTCAGAAAAACCAACAGATAACATCTAAAACTGATTAATCAAAAGCTAGCAATATAAGCATACAATTTAGGAATGCAGAGGCAAATACTAGCCGTACCAAAATAAATTCCAGATGGATCAAATATTTAAACAAAATATTAAAAGTAAATTAGAAGAAAATTGAGGACAACGTTTTTACAATTTCCTGAAGGAGGTCTTTCTAACCATGCCCACAAAGCCATAAATAAAGGGAAAACAGAAAACATTTGAATTTCCATATAGTAAAAGACATCATAAATAAGCTTACGAAAACCTTCTGAAGTGAGGAAATAAATTGCATCGTATATTTCAAAGGCTTTCGCTATCCTTAATACGTAAACTACATTTATAAATCAATAAAAAGACGCAAGGTTCCCAATTTAAAAGGCACAAAGGATACGATCAAGCACTTCACAAAAGAAGTACAAAAGATTCATAAGCACGGGAAAATATGCTCATCTTGCTGACAAAATCGTGTCACTTACAACAGCAATGAGCTATGTCACTTGCACATCAGACTATTGAAGATGAAGCACATTGGTGATGTTCAGTTTGCAAACACCTAGTCTAGTGATTCCCATGTTTCTTAACTTCATGGACTAGTAGACATTCCAGAAACCTGAGGCAACCAATTACTAACTGTTTGATAACTTTTTGTTTTGCCAAGTAAGGTCACTGGGGGGGGGGAATAAGCCCCCCCCCCCAAACTGCCTGCATTGTTTACACGTGCTGTTACCAACAGTTGGTAAGGGAAAGAACATTTAAACACCAGAATAATAGAGAACCCATAATCTCAAATAGAAGATTCTTTAAGATGCATAGGTCTGGCTGTATGAAATAATCCTCACTGCTTCATGGTTTGTATCTTCTCCATAACCAGGGAGAAGTTCCTCTCTGACACAGGTGTCTCTGTGCATGGGCATGTGAAAACTGGTCCTTCATTTTACACATTGTGAGACTGAGGCTCTGAACAGATGTAGGACCCGACTCTAGTCCCCCCAGATGCCGAACCGCAGGAGGAGGACCAGAACCCCCATCTCCTGGCTCCCGGCCCAGAGCTGTCTTCACGACAGGACCTGTGACCTGGCAGCGTGGTTGCACTTTCCTAGAATCAAGCATATTCCCCTATGGTGGACACTTTGGAACTCATCAAACCTGAGATCTGACCTGGGGATAAATCATCTCCGCAAGAGGCCCTAGCTCACAGGGAGCTCTCTATGTGCAATGGCAGCCCCTTTGTTGTGGGAGTGGCTCCATTTCTTCCCTCCCCACTTCCCCTCCCCACCGCCCTCCCCACCAGCCGAAATCTGTCTCTATGTGGTTCCACCCAGCAGTCCTGAGTCTGCTCCGGCATCTGCATGGGGTCTTGCTCGTTTAGGAATGTGTAGCATTCAGGAGCCTTATCCCAGAGTTTGCAGGGACTGGAAAACAGCCTCTGTGATACCTCAGTCTCCATCCCGCCCACCACCCCCTTCTTATCCCTAATGAACAAAAAGAAAAAGACAACACTAGGAACATATTTCAACATTTCAATGATGATTGTTGCCAACACTCCCAACCCAATTTAGAGATGAGGAGACGGAGACTCAGAGACTGAGAAAGAGACCTCTGTAGAAGCCACCTGTGCCAACACAGCACACAGTGAAGTCCCCCCAAGATGCAGGGGGTCACCCGGGTCCTCAGATCAATGTTTCCACCTTCTCTGCCTTCACCAGTCTGCCAAGGCCCTGCGCGTTATACACAACAGAAAACTGTTTCTTATAGCTCTTGAGGCTGGAAGTCCAAGATCAAGGTGCCGGCAGACTCAGGGTCTGGTGGGAACCCACTTCCTGGCTCAAAGAGGGCTGTCTTCTTTCTGTCTCCTCACAGGGCAGAAGGCCCAAGGGAGCTCTCTGGAACCTCGTGTGTAAGGGCGCTGATCCCGTTCACGGGGGCCCCACCCTCAGGATCTAAGCTCCTCCCAAAGGCCCCACCTCCTGATGTCATCACATTGGGGATCAGGTTTCAACATATGAATTCGGGAGCGGGGCACAGACATCTGGTCTACTGCACTGGAAAGGGAGTTTTGGTGTTTTCAGCTTCTCTGGCGGGGTGCCGCGGGGGTCACACCCTGCCTCTCCCCAAGGTCAGAAGGTGGGAAGTTCCCTGGTCACCGGAAGGGAGGTCAGACGCTGGGCAGCCAGAAAAAAAAAAGACAAGTGTGCACGTCAGTCTCATCTCCAATGTGGGGATAATTAAGCAAGATGGTTTCCGAACGTGCCGACCTACTCACCCGGCACTCGAGGTGGTTGGTGAAACATGAATCAATTCCCCCGTCTCCCAAGCTTGCAGCTTGCCAGTGATTTCTGCTACATTTCAAATAAGTCCAAACTGGGGGAAAGTGTGGCCCAGATCCCTGCACATCTGCCCCTCATCGCCTTCCCTTGCCCACCCCCCCCCCCGCCCCCGCCCCCGCCGAGGCCCACTCTGGGCACAGTGACCTTCTGCCACCTCAGCCAGGTCCTGTTTCGGGGCCCCTGCACCGGCAACTCTTGGTGGGTCTGTTTCCTGCCGTGTCTCGACGGGAGGAACTAACGGGGGCTACTCCGAGGGGGTTAGGTAGGGGCTGGTGGTCTGTGCTTCCTGGGGAGCTGGCAGGAGAGAGGCAAGCTGTATGTCAGTTGAGGAAAAAATAGCAATGATGATCTGACCCAGGGCATTAGGCCTTAGCCATCATGGGCAGCTGGGCGAGGAATCCCTCGGTCTTAAGCCAGTCCCTCCTTCCTTCCAAGAGAGGGATCCCTCAGCTGTTGGGCAAGTGAACAAGACAAGACCAGAAGGGGACCGTGCCTGGCTTAACACAAGGCCCAGAGAATCCGGGTTCCTTCAGAAACTCTTCCAAATGTGGACTCATTTTAAATATTTATTTCTTGCCGTTAACAAGGGGGGGACGGTCATCTTTAATAAAAGACAGATGAAACAAAGCTGAGTCCGCAGGATTAGAAGTGAGAAAGAGGGAATGAGGAGGAAGCAACTGCCAAAGCTGTTGGGAACGGGGGCGGGATTTGGCTCTGAGCTTCCTGGCAGCCTATGCAAAAAGGGAAACCTGATCAGTTATGGAGCTCTTCTTATTAGCAAGGGACATGCTTGCCAGTTCCCCGGGTGCAATGCCGTTGATTTTCTGTTCTTGTTTTTTCCAGGCACTAAATCTCGAATGAAATTTCTCACTTGAGGGTTTAGAAGGGATCATCAGTTGATGGCATGAACAACATCCTTGTTTTATAGCAAATGTGGAAGTGAATGACTAGTGAGCCAGGAGGCATTTAGCTTGTATCATTGGATGTATATTTTGCTGTACCATTATTATTAGTGGGTAAGAAAGGCCTCAGATTAGCTTTTCTTTCCAGAGAGCTGAGCTTGGGTCACTTAGAGCCCTTATTGTCCTCACAGGGACCTGGAGGGGGCTCAGATCGTTAGTACATTTTTTGCGGGGGGAGGTCTTAAAGTCCCCGACCTCACATTCCAAAATTCTAGTCTCCTCGTTTTGTGTGATATGCCCAAGAGAGAAACTTGGGAAATATTTTACCTTAGGTTGAAAAGCTGCATTATGGGGGCGCCTGGGTGGCTCAATCGGTTAAGCGGCCGACTTCGGCTCAGGTCATGATCTTGCGGTCCGTGAGTTCGAGCCCCGCGTCAGGCTCTGTGCTGACAGCTCAGAGCCTGGAGCCTGTTTCGGATTCTGTGTCTCCCTCTCTCTCTGACCCTCCCCCTTCATGCTCTGTCTCTCTCTGTCTCAAAAAAATAAATAAACATTAAAAAAAAAAAAAAAAAGAAAGGAAAGCTGCATGATGGAGAAGGACAATGAACCAGAAGTGTCCAAGAGCGGAAGATATTGAGCAAGGGAGTCAGGCAGACCTGAGTTGGAATGTTGTGCCACCTCTAACTAGCTGTGTGGCCTCAGGCAAATTTCTTAACCTCTCTGAGCAGGGTTTCTTCTCTGTAAAAATGGTGATGATGATTTCTGCCTCGGATTGAGTCAAAATGGTAACGTCCCCAAAAGTGTGTGCAGCCTGTTGCGTTCATTTCCATCCCCTTTCCCCCCTCCCCTGCTAGTTTCAGGGAATTCAAGCGGAGCGCCCCCCCCCCCACTCCCTCCCCCCCCACCTCCACTCACAGAGCTGAAGTGAGCTTATCTTCCGTGGCGATTACCTTCAGGCCCTCAAGTCACTTGCTGCCCACACTAACCCGGACCACCTGTGCCGGCCCCTGGTGGCCACGGGCTCCCTTTGGACATGGTTCCAGCCACTCTCCCAGCTTGGTTTCAGATTCCTCCCTGTGCCTTGGTCTTGATTATCGGCTATGCGGCCGCTTCCCGAGGGCAGAACGTGAGACCCCCGCCCCGAACTCTTCACATCACGCAGGAGGACACTGGAGCCCGCACAGTCCCCCTCTCCAAGTCACACAGCATGAGCTATGCCTCAGACCCGGGTCTCTGTCCCGTGGATCATCTCTCTGCTCTCCGAGGGTGACAGCTGAGGTGCCAGCTCCCCAGCCCGCGGTGCCTGAGGACCCGGCCCCGCTCCGCAGGTGCAGCCCCCAGGACCCCGGCGTTCCTCGCCAAGGGAAGCCGGACTGGGCCAAATGGGTGGGGAGATTCAAACAGAAAACCAGCACCGCAAGGAAAAATTCCCTCTTTGCCTCACTTACCAGCTCTTTCATTCTCTTAAAGACCGCTCTTTGGCTCTTCAGAGGCTGTGACCACACTCTCTCTTTATCCGCTTGGCTTTCTGGCCTCATCCCTAGTCCCTCCGCCCACCCGCTCTCTCCTCCAGGCGCAGCTGACCACACGTCAGACACCCCGGGCACTTCAACACCTCTAGATCTCTGCTCGAGCTGTTGGCCTTCCTGAAATGCCATCTTACCACTGCTGAAAATTCCAGCCTCCGCAAGGGCCCCCCTCTGACATCACTTCCTCGGTGTGCCATGCTCCTTGAAGGCAGCGAATGTTCCTTCCTCAGTGCCCTTCCCCTGCCTAGCCGCTTGGCCCCCAGCATAAAGCTTAGGGAAGCTGGGTGTGCATTCATTACTGAATTATTTCGAGTTAGCTGTGAGTGCCTCCATGGAGGCCAGATGGAGACGTCCTTGAAGGATCCCATTTGACTAATCTTGGTACTTCCCTGTACCCCACACTCTGCCTGGTGTGGACCAGATGGACACTCCGGGAACTTTTATCGTTGTATTGGATGCCATATAATTATGGCATTAGCTACTGTTACTGTGACCAGCCTGGCAATGGGCCCCTTTATTTATTTATTTTTTTAACGTTTATTTATTTTTGAGACAGAGAGAGACAGAGCATGAACGGGAGAGAGCCAGAGAGAGAGGGAGACACAGAATCGGAAGCAGGCTCCAGGCTCTGAGCTGTCAGCCCAGAGCCCGATGCGGGGCTCGAACTCACGGACCACGAGATCGTGACCTGAGCTGAAGTCGGATGCTTAACCGACTGAGCCACCCAGGCGCCCCGCAGCGATGGGCCCCTTTAAATACAATTCTCATGGCCCCTCACGCAGAGCTGGCAGGACACGTGGGTTATTTAGTGTGCCTCACTTTGCAGATGAGGAAACTACGGCTCAGAGAGGGAAAGTCACTTACTCAAGATCACACAGCTAGAAACAGACACTGGCTCCGAAGAAGCTGCGTTTTTGATGTCAAAGTTAAGGGGAAAAGATGATGTGGTACATGAAGTTTTTCACCCTTCACCCCCCCCCCCCCCCCATCCAGACTCCTAGAGCCATCAGCATGTCCTGGGACCTGACCATGGACGCCCATCTCCCGGCCAGGCTCCCCGCCAGCAGAGAGGTCGACAAGGAACTTCATTCCCTTGGGAGGACGAATCCCTAGGGTAGTACCCACCGGAGGCTGCCTGTGCCAGCTCTTGTCGGCTCAGATGGACTTTTGAGGGGGGAGGGATGAGGCGCCCCTCAGTGGGCAGCGCCCCACCTAGGCACCTTGGTGGGATCGAATCCCTCCAGGCAACTTCTGAGTGAGGGTTATGGCTCGCGTTTTAGAGGCAGCGCAGCACAGCCTCCCCTGGCAGGAGACCTTGCAGTTCAGCCTCAAGCCTCGCAGACAATGCCAAGAGAAAGGGGTTATTTTGGGAATGGTTGCCCTGGTTACGCCATCCCGCGGTGTCCTCTGCCCCATCACAACCCCTCCGGGTCTTCTGGGCGCTGAAGGAAGCCTTTCAGACTTTTAAACACTTTGCCCTTACGAAAATTCCGCCCCATCTTTTCTTGGCTCCTTTGTGACATTGAATCCCATTCACAGACGGAGAAACTGAGGAACCGAGCAAGTGAGCGAGGCGTAAACGTCCTTTCCAAGTCGGCCAGGGACCAGCCTGTCCGATTCTCGGAATCTCGAACCCTGTGACAAATTTCGATTTGAACAACACGTGCGATTCCCGACCTAAAACCGCAGCCCACCATAAACAGTTAACATTTCAAGCGAACCCCCAAATCCCTTACCCTCAGCTTGTAGCTGGTCTCCTGTGTTTTATGACTTTAGTTTGTATCTCCAAACTGCTGGGCATTCAAAGGGTTAAAAGGGGCCAGGAGGGGGCCTGCTGCGCGCGGAGGGGCCTCGAATGGGTTAAAAATATAAACGCATTAATTCCCCCTGACTATTTGGATCAAAACGGGCAGCCAAGGGGCCAGGAGAGCTAGGGAGCACACCCCCCCCCCCCCCGCCACTGAATGCCTTTTTAAAATTCTAGAACTTTTAATTCCGACCAAAAAAAAAAAAAAAAGTGTCCCAGTTCGAAAGTTCTCTTCACCTTTTCTTTTTTCATTTCATTTCTTTTTTTTTTTTTCTCGATTTCTCCGCGGGCTGGGTTATAAAACTCGCCCTCTCCTTTTGGGTTCGAGGAGCTGGGTTCCCCCCTCCGAGCAGCGCGCGGGGCGGGGGCCGAAGGGGCCCCGGGAGTTTTTCTCCGGGGCCGGGTTGGGACGCGGCTGGTGAGTCCCGGCTCCGGCCCCTGAATTGGGGGGTCCGCGTCTGCCCCAAACGCCGCTTTCTTCCGTTTTCCATGTCATTTCCTGTACTAATAAGATGGTGGTCAAAGCAGGGGAGGAGAGCAGCAGCGAGTCGCCGCCGCCGCCGCGCCGAGGCTGGCGCTGAAACTTTGCCTCGCCGGGGACCAGCGCGCCCGCAGCGCGGCCGCTCCCGCCGCGGGGGCCGCCAGCCGGGGCCGCGCCGCCTCCGCCGAGCCGCCCGCCGGGCCGCCCGCGCCGCCCGGGCCCCGCGGCTGCCGCAGCATTCCCGGGAAGGTGAGTCAGCCCCGGTAGCCAATGTGGCCATTGAAAATGGCTTCGGAAAGCGCTCGGCAGTTTGCCAGCGAGCGCGGGGGCCGCCGGTGCAGGGGCTGCGAGCGGCTGCGGGGGGCGCGGGCGGCCGGGGGCCCGCGCGGGAGGAGCGGGGGGCCCGGGCGGCGCGGGCGCGGGCCGGAGGGGGGGGCGGCTCGTCCCGGCCCCGAGGTGGGTTAACCCTCGGCAGGTAGCTGCCGCCGCCGCCGCCGCCGCCGCCGCCGCTGCTGCTGCGGGATTCGGGGGCCGCCCCTCCGCCTCCTTCCTCCCCGCTCGCTCCTCGCTCGCTCGCCTTGTTACAATGTAGCCTTTTCTCTGCGCCGACGTTCCGCCCGCTGACGGACGTGGCCGCCGACCAATGGGAGCGGCCGCCCGGGCCGAGCGTTCGGAATGAGAACGCGGTGACACGGGCGGGGCGGGGCGGGGAATGCTGGAGGGCTCGGTGCGGCCGCTGGCCTAGTTCTCGGGGGGCACTTTCGGCTCGGCGCCTGGGGCAGATGTGGGGGGCTCGGGCCCTTCGGGAGGCGGTGGGGCCTCTTCCAAAGCAGCCCACGACTTCCCGCTAAATGTGGCCGAGCCGGAGGCCGTTTCTTTAATACGTTTGAAATCTTGGTTGCGGTGTAGACTCTTCGGGAAATCTCTCTGGAGTGTAGCCTCCTCCATCCCCCCACTCGCAGTCCCCAAGGTGCTCGCACACGCGGAAACTGCAGAAACTTAGCGGCCGATGACCTTTCTCCGGTCAAGGCCAGCACGCCCTAGGCAAGTCGCTGCAAGGGGAATGCACATTTCTTGAACGCTGGGCGACGCAGGTTGAAAAGTTGCTTCTGTCTTGAACTGGGTTGGGCAATAGAGGCTTGACCCCCGGGATGGGCCGGGACTTAGGAGAGAAAAATGTTAAATCTCTCTTCTTAGACGTTTGCTTCATGTGGAGAAAGGCCGTGGTATATAATTTAGAGTGGCTGAAAGGAAGCACGCCCAGCCCTTTGTGCGCGGGGACAGGAGGCAATAATGAGAGATTGCTCTTGATGGCTGGAAACCCTATAAACTTAGGGGTTTTTGTCTGGGCTGGGGCGAACGAATTTTCCGTGGAGCTTGATGCCTGTGGCACTCAAGCTTCCTTTGTCCACAGTACCCCTTGAGAGGCATTGGGAGTGTGGGGTGCGTGGCCAGGAAACTGGCCAAGCGGGGCATGGTCTTCACCCACCAGCTCTCTGGGAGGTGCACGCAGGGTGCTGTGTGGGCACAAGTCTGAACACCTTCTGGGAAGAGCCCGAGGCGGCTGCTTGAGTTTAATGACAAGGGGTTTCTCTGTTGGAGTCCTTCCCCCTCCGCCGCGTAACTCGCGTGACTTTGAATTTGGCACAGTTACCTTTGGCCTCTCTGAACCCTGCTTGTCCATCCCTAAAATGGGGCCAACAGAGCCTGTCTGGCAAGGCAGTTGTGAGATTAAAGCCCATAGGGATAAGATGCCTCGTCTACGCCCCGCTCCTGATTTCAGAAGCGTTGTTCTCTCTCTCGGGGATTACTGCTAAACGTGCTATCCCGGGGAATATCAGCATGACCTGGCAGGCCCCACCCAGAACCACGCAGTTCCAAACTGACAGGGCCTCCAAGGAGCCGCTGGGGCAGGGTCTCGTTCTCTTCTCTAATGACATTCTCAAGGATGAGGGGCTCCCCTCTCTTGTCCCAGGAGCCCTTGATCCACCATCACAACCGTCCCTCATATACTCTACCGGCACGAGTTATGGTTCTGTCTTCTAGGTCCCTTGGACTGATGCGTTTCATGAATTTATTCTCCTTGGGGTCAAGTAAGACTTCTATCACCTGAATCTTTCCTCGCCCGGACGGGGGTGGGGAGGCAAGGTTTTCGCGGTTCTAGGTCACTGGCGAGTATGAAGGAAGTAAAGACCCCTGGACTACGAGTCAGGAGTCGTACTTGTTTATTCAGCTGCCTCCTTGGCCTGTCTTCTTGGCTATGTCACAGTCATGACCAGCGCATGGTATCCAAGGCTGTCCCTTAATCTGCTCCCTAAGCCTCCCCGAGGGCTCTGATCTTGGCCAAAGCTGCCACCTTCTTGCCAGTCCTTAAGGCAGAAACGTTGGTGTCTCGGTTCCCTCATCCCAGTCCACATCCTTCCCTAGGTCTAGAGAACTTGAGCCTGTAGAGTGTATCCATCCACCTCTCTCCATCTCTCCTCCTCTCCAGCATCCTAGTCTCTCCCCAGGACAACGTTCAGAGCCTCCTAAGTGCCCACCTGCAACCTTCCTCCCATGCCAGACTCCACGGTGCAGTCTGTCAGATCTGTTCCAAAAAAGATCACATCAGGCCTCCCATTTCTCACTTAAAACAGTGAAAAGCCTTGTTGGTGCTTCTGGGATAAAGAACCAAATTGTCACCACGACCTGAAAGCCCTGGAGTGATCTGGCCTCTGCCCTCTCCTTGGCCCCATCTCCTACCCTCTCCTGGATCTCGCCGCGCTCCGTGTGTTGTTTTCTCCTGCGCGTGCTTGGCCCTCCTCCGGAATACGAACGGTTGAGATCTAAGGAATGAGTTAAGGCTGGCAAAGGGCAAGATGGAGTGGGAGGGTGTCTGGTAGTCCTCATTACAGTCCCCTACAGTTCCCAGTTCACCCGGGCACACGGTAGGACGGAGTCTAGGCCCCCTCGTGTTTGGGTGGGGCTGTGTGGCTGGCCAGTGAGTTGTGAACTTAAAGTGACGCAGGTCGCATTGGGCCAAAGCGTTGAGTGGCTGGCACAAGCCCGTCCAGAGTGCCCTTTGCCTGTGGCAACTAGCAGTAGGTGGGATGGTGGCTGCTTTTGCTTTTGCTTGTGTCACTATGTGGGATGGAGCCCCAAGACCTTTGTTGTCTTAAACCACTGAGATTTGGGGGGGGTGTTTGTTCCTACAGCATAACCTGGCCTGACCTGACCGATACGGGGACTAGAGGAGCACTCCAGGCAGAGATGAGTAGACACACGCAGACTCGGGGAGGCTCATCCTTAGCAGCCAGGGCGACCCTGTTGACAAACAAATCTGAGGCCATCAATCCCTGCCTGAAAACCCCTTCAGGGACTCCCACTGCTGTTAGGAGAAAGATAGAAATCCTTTAGCTGCCCTCCAGACCCTATGGGGACACCATTTTGCATCCCTCCATTTGCTGTGTTCCACCTGACATGACACTTGCCTCATATTGTCCCCTCTGCCCTGTCCCCTCCGTCCCCTCATATTGTGCATTGCACTCCGCCTGCTTAGGCTTCCTCATCCTTCAGCTTCCTCCTCACCTCTTCAGGAAAGCCCTCCCTGATTAGGTCGAATCCCCCATTACAACCTCTCATGGCCCCGTGTACCTCCCCTTTGCTGCATTGCCGGGTAGCAACTTTTACATTTGTGGGTGTGGTTATTGGTTGTGGTCTCCCCCTTTCGTCAGACCACCGGGAGCTCTGTGGGAGGCGGTGCCTGGGTTGGCTTGTGTGTGTGTGCGCGCGCGCGTGTGTGTGTGTGTGTGCACTCGCCTCTGTATTTCCAGTGTCTGCCCGCAAGAGCTGCTCGATAGATACCTTCTGAAGGATCCCTGAGCACTGACTGCAGGCTCACTATATGCTGGAGGTGAAGGACAGGATGAGTGAACGCTGTCTCCCAGGCGTAAGGGCAGGTGGGTGCAGCCGGAAGGAGGTGTCAGCCATGACCGGCCTGTAGAGTACAGAAACTAAGCTCCCCGTACTTACAGGAGTCCATGCCGCAGAAGGGCTGTGTTTCTGGGATGTTTGAGAGGCGATTCCAGGAGGGCAAGAGGGTGAGATGTTTGCAAACCCTTGCTGATCTGCTGAGCGAGAGAGTATATGATTCAGCGAAGGGGCCACAGAGTAGGAGAACCGGGGATGACGGAGTTAATGACGATGAAGGCAGCAAATGTTTTTTGACGGCTCACGGGGTGCCAGGTATGGTCCTAAGCACGTCGCTATGCAGAAAACAACTCCACAGGGTGCATGCTGTTATTTCCATTTCACAGATGGGTAAATTGAGGCCCCAAAAGGTGAAGTAAAGGATCCAAGGTTACACGGTAGCATGGCCTGGATTGGGACCCTGGCATTCTGATGCCGCCTCCCTAGGGATGCCCTCTTAGAATGAAGGCAGAGAACCCCAGCCCCCCCCCAAGGAGAAGCCCCTTTAGAAACGTCACACAGGGTTAGAAAACCCTTATTGGGGGGTAAGTTTCCAGGAGGAAACACCCACCTAATATTGGGGTTTGTGCAAGCGGGTTTCTGGCTCAGAGCTGCTTGGTGGCCTTGGTACCCAAGGCTGGTCTAGAACCATCTGGTGCATCTCCACCCCTGCTGGGGCCTAAGAGTCTTTGGAGGCCCCAGAGCCCCATGTTCTCAGAGTGGGGCCTGCAGCTGGCCCAGGGGCTGCACCGGAAAAATAAGCCACGCAGAAAGAAAAAAAACAATGAAGAAAAAAGAAAAATGTGCTGTTATTTTTAAAAAGCCTGTTTCCTATTGCAGATTTGTATCTGCGCTGCAAAGTCCAATGTTCACACAGTGCAGCCACCCTCGTGCTGATGGCTCTGGCTGAGGCTCTGGAAGAGGGGAGGCCCGGGGCATCCCTCAGTCCTTCCTTCATTCATCAGGTGGTCGGGACGCTTGTGCCGTCCCTGTGCCAGGCACCGTGCTGGGCTGGGGGGTGAGGTGTGGGAGCCCAGTCTTGGCCCCTGCAGACCTCACAGGCCAGTGCGAGAGGTGAGCGATTCACCAAGCAGTTACAGGGTCTAGCAGAAGGGTGCGAGGCACGGATTCTAAGTCAAGGAAAGCTTCCCTGAGGAGGAGGCAGGCTTTGAGCTGCGTTTTGAAGGACGAGGAGGATTTGGGCAGCAAAGAGGCATTCTAGTATGGGGTGTGGCTTCTGCAAAGGCATGGGCCCACAGAAGGGCTCCGGTAGTTCGCTTGGCTGGAAACTATGTATAAGGGAGGAGGTGGAGGGAGATGAGGCTGGAAAGGGAATAATAGTAATAATAATATGAGTAACACACCAGCCCCGATCCTGCCTCAGGGCCTTTGCATTGGTTGTTCCTGCTCCCTAGAGCACTCCTATCTGTTATCTCCAGGGCAAGCCCCTTCACCTCCGGCAGGATTTGCTCAGATAGCACTTTCTCATGGGCACCTTCCTGTCTTAAATTCCCTACCCCCTGGTCCCTCCACATCCCGGCCTTTTTTCTTAGTGTGGAACACATGGAACGAGCCCTGTGTGGGCCTTACTTATCTTGGTTTTGGCCATCTTGTAACTCTAATGCCAGTTCCCAGAGAGCTGGGATTCTCGTCAGTTTTGCTCTTTGCTGTATGAACAGTGCATAGCGCGTAGTAGGGCCTCAGATGTCTGTAAAATGAGGGAATGAATTGAGCACTTACTCTGTGCAAAGTGCTTTACATGCATTTTCTCACGTAATCTTCCCAGCAGCACCCTGATATTGGTACGATTATCTTCCCATTCTTTAGGGGAAATGGAAAACCCAGGCTCCGAGAGGTGGAGTAGCTTGCCCAAGGTCTCCTGGCGGGGATTCACATCGAGGCCATCAGGCTCCCGAGCCCTCCCGCCCTAACCCCCGATGCTTTGCCCCAGCTGCTGAGCTGAGGAGTTTACCTTCTGTCTGTGGGGCCGCAGGGAGGAGGCAGCCGACCTGGAGATCAGATCCAGGTCCCAGATTGCTGCAGCAGGTTAGGTGTGAGGTTGGAGGCAGGGAGGCCAATTAGGAGGCTGTGGCAGTCATTGAGGCAAGCGGGGATAAGGACGAGGGCCTGGGGGTGGCCATCCCAAGGTGGAAGGTGGGCTGGCGGGGACTTGACCCTCCATACTGGGGCTCGGAGTGGGTGGGTTGGGGCACAGTTCTGTTTCTGGGTAGCTAGGACACCCCTAGTTAGGACCCAGCAAGTTGGGCTGGCCTCCTGGCAGGGAGGGGGGCACCGAGAGGGAGCCAGGGGAGCTGGTCGGGGGCACAGTGCTGGGCCACGGGAAGGGACATGAGCCTCGGGTTCAGTCCTGCTTCTGCCCCAGGGAGACCTGGGTGAGGGGCTGCTGTTCTTGTGGTTGTGTTTCCTCATCAGCAAAGTGGGATGATGATAGTGCCAGCCTCATGGAGGCTCTAGAAAAAGAAGCACAGGGCACCTGTGTGTGGCATAAGGCCAGCTTGGGGGTCGCCACCTTGGGTGTGAGGTCATGACCGCAGGGAGGCATGCCTGGGGTGCAGAAATAATCGTGTGCCCCTTGCTGGGGACAGCAGGGCCTGGGTATGAGAGACTAAGCGTGGCATGGTGGCCTCCTGCTTAAAATTGACCTGACTACGTTTTCAGACACCCATCCCACCCCATCCCACCCATGGGCTTGTGTTCAAGGCCTGCCATGTCTTGGCCTCAGTTTCCCTTTCTGTTAACGGAGACATTAGTGGCGCGCCTGGGTGGCTCCATCGGTTGAGCGTCCCACTTCGGCTCAGGTCGTGATCTCACAGTTCGTGAGTTGGAGCCCCGTGTCGGGCTCTGTGCTGACAGCTCGGAGCCTGGAGCCTGCTTCGGATTCTGTGTCTCCCTCTCTCTCTGCCCCTCCCCCGCTCATGCTCTGTCTCTCTCTGTCTCAAAAATAAATAAACTTAAAAAAAAAAAATTAAATGGAGACATTGGTATCAGTCCTGTGCTACGTTCTCTGGAAGAAAACTTTTTCCTCCATTTTCTCGTGACCAAATTTAAGAGGAACACATATGATGCCCCACGAGGTTGCTTCTACATCCATTTATGGATGGGGGAAGCTCAGTCAAGTTCAGGGGGGTTAAGTGACTCTCTCCAGGTCACACAGCTATAATCTAATCTTTCCAATTACCTCAGGAAACCCACATTTATAAAGGAAGCCTCAGGGGTCACCTGCCTGTGTTACATAATAATTCCCTGCAGGTCTCCTGGGTGCTTTAAATGTGGGCTTTATTTATAAGCTCTTGGTTTACACAGCTGGTTTCAGGACCCTCTCCCCACCTGGGAACCTCATGAGTGAGAACTCGCAGGCATATCTGGACAGGCCAAGAACCTCCACGAAGAAATGACGCTGGGCGAGGGGCAAAGGGAGGAGGACAGAAGGGCTGCTGGCTGTCCTGCTCCCCGGTATCGACCTCAGATCCTGGGTGGGTGCCGAGGGGTAGGGACCCTGTGTGCAAAGGCACACCTGGGCCTCTGGAGCCTTCAGTGGCTTCTAGGGCTTTCTCCTCCACCCTTCTCTCTAACCTACCCAACCCGACCCGTAAGGCCAGCAGGGACGCTTCCCAACTTTGCCTTCTTCGAGATCCCTTGTCAATACTCCAGCTCTCGTGACCCCCATTTGGGAGCTGAGAAAATAGAGCCTCATAGCGGGAGAGCGGTGCGCTGGGGCTCACACTGTTTAGGGAGCGACCAAACTCAACCCCAAATCTGGCACCCCTTCCTGGGCACCCACCATCCTGCCGTCATCAGAGCAGGATGGGCCTTTGGCCCAGTCTCTGCGCCCTGCTCTCCCGAAGGAGAGGCTTTCGGGTCCTGCTTGACTACCTGCTGTGGCAGCGGCTCACCCCTTCCTGAGGGGACGGGGGGGGGGGGGGGGGCAGCGGCCCCCGGGAATGTGCGTCCGCGAAGGAGCTGGGGTGGGGAGGGCCAACGGGGCTTCTCCTGGGCTAATGGCGGGGTTGGGGGCCCGAGTGGGACCAGGAGAGGAGATGAGCAGCTTGACCTGGGCACTGAGCTGGGCTGCTATGGACGTCACCAAGCAAGTAAATATGGAACCACCCCCACAGTGTCAGCTTTCCCAGAGTGGCTTCTCCCACTATCTGTCACTTTCCCCAAGGGAAAGGGGTGAAGACTGGGAAGGGATCCTGCTGCCCGATGCTCGGGGGATAGAGATGGACGGCCTGGGAGGCTCTGGGGCGGCTGAGGGGCATGGGGAGTGGCCCACTGGACCCTCCCCCCCAGCAGGGAGTGAGCCTCTCGTGAGGGCAGCTGACTGGGACCCGGCCCAGGTGGACTCAGCATTGTCATGGCCCAAGGTACGGGGAAGTTGGGCTCTGGTGGGCGGAGGTAGGGGGAGGTGGGAGGAGGCAGGGGGAGGTGGGGGGAGGCATTTGCAAGCTGGGACCCCGTCCGCGACCTCTCCGCAGCCGGGCCATTCATTGCCCCAACCCACCAGGGCAGCATTTTCCCAGGGTGGTGCAAGGCACCTCCCGAGACAGCTGCACCCTAGAGAAAAGGCCAGAGCAGCCAGAGTGGCTCGTGTTTAGAGAGGAGGTGAAGAGGTCAGAGGCTCAAGGTGTCCCAGGGACGGGGGCAGGGTCCTTAGACTGCGGGAGGGGAGGCCAGAGGGGTGAAATCTTCAAAGGAAATCCGCCAACTTAGCATCCAGGGGAAGAATTTACCCCCCAGAAAGGACCTGGGGTCTTGGGTGGAGGAAACGCAGAAAGGGAGGAGCCAGGGCCAAGTTTCAGGCTGGGTGATCCCGGGGCCTCTGTAAACACCAGCAATAGCCAAACTTGAACGAAGCCTGTAAGTGTGGCCGGGCCCTTCCTGAAGCAGTGTGCCGCCTGATCATGCCGGTGTTATTCGCCGCCACTAACAGAGAAGAAAGTGAGGCCCCGAGACGTGAAGTGACTTACCCAAGGCCACACAGCTGTGAAAGGCAGAGCTAGGACTTGAACCCAGGTCTGTCTGATTCCAGAGGCTGAGCTCTTCTCTACTGCGTGGGGCTGCGTCGCTGTTACTCCACGGGAACAGCTCTTGGCGGCTGTGCTGGGAAGGAGGGTCGGCTGGAAAAGTTCCTGGGCCCAAGCACCTGCCCCTGTGATGCTGGGTAGTCCTGAGAAAGTACAGCGTTGGCCAGGCCGCTCATCCTCTCTGTGCCTCTGTGTGCTCGTCTGAGAAATGGGGCCGCATAGCACGGGTGCTGCCCATGTTACAGGGTTGTTGGGCCCTTCCCGGCCAATATTTGGGACAGCAGATCGGGGAGTGCCCCTTGGGCTCTGGAGGACCAAACATAAACACATGATTCGATGGGCCCCGAACCCAAAGAGAGGGTGGTCTGCTAGACCTCTCCCCATCTCTGGGCTGTGTGTTACTGGTGTGCAGCGAGGTAGGTACAACATTGAGAGTAAGTGATGAAAAACTCCTACTGCAACTTGACATTGCTGTGTCATTCTTTATTGTAACTTACAAAAGCATCAGTTGGCAACAGATTGGAAAACTTAAAAAAAAAAAAAAAAATCTCTTTCACAAATAGCGTGAGGAGCTCTGGCCCAGATCGTAACTGTGATTGAAAGTGGGAAGTGCCCTACTTGCTCAGGGATGTGGCGGGGAGGGGAGGGGTGGGAGAGGGAGAGCCCGTTAGGCTTCCTGGAAGAAGAGACATAGAGCTGGACCTCGAAGGGAGAGTAGAAGTTTGCCAGGTGGAGAAAGAAGGCAGGAAAGTTCGGGCCCTGGGAACAGTATGTGCAAAGGCAGACGACCTGAGGATCGGGTGGTTCAGGGAAGTGGTCTTGGGTGTTTGCGAAAAGGTAGAGGAGATAGTTCTGGGAGCCCGACCGGGAGGGCCCTGGATGCCAGGCTGAGTCAGGACTTGAAGACTATTCTGGAGGCGGAGGTCCTGAGGTGGGAGATAAAGTCACAGCTTAGGAGGTGCTTTAAACGACCGAAGGGGCCATCCAAGTGGTGTTTCCTTTCGGTCTTCAGCCTCCAGGAAGGCAGTTTCTTGGTGCCCAGTGGGGTAAGTTGTTGGTGAGCCGGCCTATCCTTGTCCCAGTTGAGGCAGCCAGCCCCATGATTCTGCTGGTGCCTGGTGGCCCCTGGGTCCCTTCTGGCTGGACGGGCAGGCAATCAATCCTCAGGTGTGAGCAGCAGGCCTTCCCAGGCTGTTCTGGTCAGTGGGTTGGCACCTGTCATGGTTGGCTGGCCATGGTGGAGCCTTCGTGTCCCCGCTGCCTGATGCTACCCGTGCTATGAACTGTCAAAGGGGGTGTCCCGGCCGCCCCCAAGGAGTCCAGAGCCATGCCAGGGAATGTGGGCAGGAGGAGGGAAGGCTGAGGTCTGAGGCTGAGGTGGGGGGTTGACCAGGCACTGGGCGCGATGGCGTGGGGTCCGAACAGGAGGTGAACAGTGGACAGCCGCCTGAAGTGGCTTCCCACACCCACCCTCTGCTGGGTCAGGGCTGAGGCCTGCGGGTGTGGCTTGAGGAGTGAACTCTTGGTTGAGGCGATGACGGACGGTGGGTGTCCCATCCGGGGCTAGCCAGGTGAGTGTCACTGCGGTGGTCTCAGCCTGGGGAGGAGAGGAGCCAGCCCGCCCTGTCTGGGGGCTGCTGGGAACAGCCCGTGGTGTGCCCGGGCCTGTGTGTGGCCACAGGTCCGGGGAGAAGGCTGGCCTGTGGGGAGGAGAGAGAGCTGTGGGAGGCCCCTCTCCTGCCCGCCCCACCTACACCCTCTTCTGGGGCCCCCCGTTCAGAGAGGCCCAGCCTCCTGCTCCCTCCCTGCAGCTCCCTGTAGGCTGGGCCCCCAAGCCAGCGGCAGGCAGGACTGTCTGGCTGCCATTTAGCGGGGAGTCCAGCTGCCCCGGATCCTGTGGGATGGGGCCGGGGAAGGGGGGGTGCGGGGATTTGCAGCCTGCCTAGGTGCTGGCTGTAGGACCAGGAGTCCCTGAGGGGCTCTGGTTTTGACAGTGGCTTTGGTTGTATCTGGAGGCTTAAGGCCTGAGTCCTTGGACCTCTGTGGCTCTCTCTGCCTTGGGCTGGTCCCACACTGGACTCAATACTTGCCACGGCCCTAGGGTCCCCCTGGGGTGGCAGAGGGAGGCTCTGGGCAGCCCTCCCTCAGGCTTCATGCTGCTGCCAGCCTTGCCCAGAGCTGGCGCTTTTCACTGTGAGCACCAGGTGGGACCTCCTTGCTTCTCAGTAGCCCCTCTCCCGGATCAGATCCTCCAAGGCTATGCCCCGGGCCCAAGCGCAAGTCCGGCCCTTTGGCCCACTGCAGCCGGTCATGGCTGCTCTGTGACTGAGCTTTGCTCTTCCTCCTTTGGTTTCCTTTTGCGGATCTGTCACCTGCCTCTGCCCCAGTTCCCTGGCTACCGGTGAGGCAAGGACTCACTGGCCTGGCTCCTGGAGTCCCCTCCCCCAGTTTCAGGTAGAAACCGCACTCTTCCTTGGCACCTGCCAGTGGCTCCCTGCCCTCTCTGAGCACCCTGGCCCTTGGCCCAGGACAGTGGCCAAGAAAGGCTCCTCTGCTCTTTCAGACTTACTCCTGTCTCCTCGCGCGTCCTTGTCTCTGTCCGCCTGGAGGATCCTTCTGTGTGTTCCTTCCTGGTCCCTGCCTGGGGCCACAAACGGGCCCCTTTCTGGCTGCCTCTGGGCTTCAGATTTGCAGCAAGTCTAACTGCTTTTGGAGCTCTGTCGTGGCCACCTTCGTTCCTCAGTGCCCTGTATCCGTGGCCTGGATGGGGCCGTACGTTTTGTGGGAGCCCACAAAGAGACTATGTGGACGATGTCTCATTTGAGCTACGCAGCCGGCTTGGGAGTTAGCCACCCTCCGCCCATTGTGCAGAGGAGAGGGTTGAGGTGCCATGGGGCTCAGTGACTTTGTCAGGGTCTCTTAGGAGAAGTCAAGGGCAGGTGCTGGGACTCAGACCCATGTCTCTTGGCTCTTGTCTCGATCTCATTGCTGTCTTGCCAGGTGAGGTAAGAGCTTCATTGACCTTTGCTTTTTATATTGTCGGGGGTCAGAGGCTGGCTGGGGCTGGGGCTCAGCCTGTTGTGGATTAGGGCTCACCATGCGGCCACGGCCATGGCCATGGCTTGGGCTCGGTGTCACAGGGGCAGTCAGCTTTATGAGCATTTCTTCTCCTCCTTCTGTCCTGAATTCTTGTCCCCAGCGTGAGGTCCTCGCAGAGACACAGCCCCTACGCTGGGAGTCTGAGGCTAACACTAGGCATGCTGGCCGGTGGCTGGGGGCTGCTGGGACTGAGAGCCTAGAGCTAGGAGTCCCTGGGAGGGAAGGGGGGTGGAGAGACTGGCCTGTGCGTCTCTGCCCAAGTCACAGTGAGGGTCCACGGCCTCTCCCTCCTCTAGTGTCCGATGCTCTGTGCTTCCTGAAAGCCACTCTTGGTGCAGGAAGAATAAGGGCTTTGCTCCTACTGCCCTGATAAGGCTCTGAGGTTCCGAAGGGCCAGCTAACCCACCTACCCTTGTTTTCTTCACGGTTTTTCGAATCCCTCCACCCCAGTGTGGATGCTTTCATACTGCCAGGGACAGGGAGTTTACTGGTTCCCCAGGCAGCCCACCGTGTCTTTTCTTATATTGTTTTACTAAGTTTTAATCGTGTATGGAATATACAAATGTACCTTTTCGTTGCAAAAACGTCAAATATTATTTAAACAGCTAAGTATTCTCTTCCTGGATAACCACAACATTCCAGCCTCCTCTGCAGGGTTAATCATCACTGTTAGTACTTTGGCATATAGCCTTCTGGATATTTTTCTATGCATTGACACACAGAACCTGTAGGAATATGTGCCATTGTAATGGGTACGTGTGTGTGTGTGTGTGTGTGTGTGTGTGTGTTCAAACAAATGGTTACGGATCATTCGGTCAATGCTTTTCTCACTTAACATTGGATCTAGGAAATCTAGTCATGGTTTTGCATAGTAAACTACTGTAATTGTTTTTTCCTCCCTCCCTCCCTTTCTTCCTTCCTTCCTTCCTCTCTTCCTTCTCTCTTCCTACATTCTCTTAATGAAAGGCATTTAGGTTAATTCTGATTTTATTCTTCTGCCTTCCTGGGCTTACCTCTAGAGTAGCTATACTGCTGGGTACGGGAGCCTGTTGCATTTTTAAAAAATTTTTTTTAACGTTTTATTTATTTTTGAGACAGGGAGAGACAGAGCATGAACAGGGGAGGGTCAGAGAGAGGGAGACACAGAATCGGAAGCAGGTTCCAGGTTCCGAGCTGTCAGCACAGAGCCTGGCGCGGGGCTCGAACTCACGGACGCGAGATCATGACCCGAGCCGAAGTCGGCCGCTTAACCGACTGAGCCACCCAGGCGCCCCGCCTGTTGCATTTTTTAAATGCTTATTGCACGATATTTAAAGTCTGTCCACTGAGACTTTGCACAGAACCAAATGTCACCCTGTAGTTCCCAAACTATTCCCGTGTCTCTTCTTTAGAGCCTGGGGAAAGGGCTGCTCTCCTGTCCCCTGCCAAGTCCCCAGAGAGCTGCCGACGGTAGCCACGGGCCCTGGACACTTTTCTCCTTCACACTTGGGTTTTTCTACCCTTACTCAAAGGACGCGTTTTTGAGTGACCCGTCTCTTGGGTGGCTGTTGTGGCAAGTGGGCTCTTGGTGGCCTTCAAATCTTGGTGGTTCTGGGAAATCTCCTTCACCTCTCTGTGCCTCAGTTCCAGCCTCTGTAAAATAGAGGTGACAATTGCATCTGCGTCACGGGGCTTCTGTGAGGACAAAGAGGCGAACACAGGTAAAACGCAAAGTGTTGTGTCAGGCACCCAGCAAAATCCCAACAGTGCTCTATCCCGAGGTCTCGCCTGTATAGCTGCGTTCCTCACCCCTGCGGACGGGGGCCTGTGCTCCCGGTGGGCAGCCTGGGATGACTCCAGCCTTTGCAAAGGTCTCATCCCCCTGTCCACTCGCTGATTTCCCAGAGGAGGCTGCTGCCTGGGAATGCAGCGGGTAATTGGATTTCTTCCCAGCTTGGCCCTGCAGGTCCTGGACCGGGGCCTACGGGGAGGGAAGGAGGTCAGCCTGACCCTTCGCTCAGTGGTGGTGGCCGGGAGCCTGGTAACGTAACCCCACACCTCGGGCAGATTTACCGGCTCTCAATGGGGCCCGTTGTGGCCGGGGATTTGATCTCCCTTAGCCTGCAGGGTGGGCAGGAGAAGAAGGCAGCTTGGGGCCAGCCTCTCCCCGGAGAGCCCTGGGGCCCCTCTGGGCCACACTGGCTGGCCCAGGCATGGGTCTGCCTTTCAGCTCCCAGGGCAAATCTCTGCAGGTGATTTATACTTAGCGCTGGAAATATGGCGCGTTTGCTTTTTCCTCACCTCCTCCCCAGCCTTCAAGGTCTAAACCACCTCCGATGCCATCATCTAATCAGCTCGTCACAGCCACCCGTGAAACGGGTGGCCCGGCCAAGGCCATTTCACGGATGCAGACACCGAGGCTCAGAGAGGTTAAGTGACTTTCCCAAAGCCGCACAGGTAGCCGCCGCTGGAGTTGAGACTATACCCAGGCTGTCTGGCTTCTTGTTCAGTTCTTTTTCGTGAGGCCACCCAATGTGACAGTCTTGGCAGAAGGTGCCTAGCTGGGCAGGCCTGCTTGACCTCTTCCCCTTCGGTCAGTGGCATGTGCGGTCAGTGAGCACAGAGGGTTGGGATTATTTCCTAAGAAGCGAGAAGCACCGTAGCTGGCCCGGGGCCCGGCCCTTCCCCAGCACCAGGCACAAACCCTCTCCGTCGCTAGAGGTGCAGGGGGACAGAGTGTGGCTGCGTCAGCTGTGGCCATCTGTCCCGCTGGGGCGGGGGCTTGCTCTCTGAGCCTGTCCTGTGTGGTGTGGGCAGGGGGCCACAGCAACCCTCGGGACGTTGGGTGCTCCTGCTAGGGGAAGCAGGAGAACAGCCATCATCGGGCCCATTTTAAGACCGGAGAAAGCAAGGCTCGGAGAGGCCCGGGGGCTGCTCTGAGCTGGCAGCTGGCAGAGGGGAAACTCCAACCCCACCTCCTGATTCTAGCTGTAGAACCCTTACCAGTCACGCTTTTGGGTCACACCAAAGGCACTGAGCTGGCCTAGCTCTGAATTACGAGCGTGGCTGATGTGGGCTTGGGTCCTGGGTCATGAATGACTTCGCATTTATTGAGCACTTACTATGTGCCTGGTGCTGTTCCACGTGTCGACCTGTAACATTTCACTCAATCTTCAGACCAGCCCCATGGGGTAGATACCATTATTATCGTCCACTGGCAGAGGAAACCGAGGCCCAGAGAGGTTACGTGACTCCCCAGAGTCATATGGGGGTGAACCTGGGATTTGAATCCCAGCGGTGTGGCTCCAGAGGTTGTGTGCGAACCACCACAATGCTTCTTGTGGCCAGGAGGACCCCCAGGGCAAAATACACCTGCCTGGCTCTTGGTGGTGCCGATGTACAGCATGGCAGGTGCTTGGTAAAAATGTGTCAAGTGAATGACTCCATGAATGACTGAGGCTTTAGACAAGCAACTCAGTCTTCCTGGATGTCAGTGAAGTGAATACCAAGCCGCCGTTCTTCCAGCATCGAGGGGAAGGGCCCACTTAGCATGTTGATATTTGAAAGTGCTGACGAGCTCAGGGCTTGGGCCGTGGCAGCTCTGGTCCCTCTGAGGGGGGACAGTGCCGCTGAGCTGCTCTGAACCGTGTCCTGGGAGTGAGCGGTGCTGCCCTGAGCTGTTGCACTGGCCCTCAGCTGCCTGCCCCGGGGGGCTCAGCTGCATGGGTGGTGGTGGGGTGTCACCTGTGACGGGCCTTGGGCTTCCTCTGGGCCAAGCCAGGGGCCAGAGGGGCTGAGGGTGAGCACTGTGACTGCGTCCGTGCGGGACCCTTGCATTCCTAACGAACACTCACAGCCTGCTGGGTGATTCGTGTGCACGCGCGCGCACGCACGCACGCACACACACACACACACACACACACACACGTCTTCTTGTCAATTTCCCAGGCCCGTTTCTTCCCCAGGCTCCCGAGGCGAGGTGACCCCTCCCGGGTTCCCACAGGTCTGGAGCAGGATTCTGCCTTCTGAGGAGCCTCTCCAGGTGCTCACATGTTCCCTGTAGGTTCCAGAAGTGTGGGCGGATATCAAACATAACCAGATCGGGGGCCCCAGGAGGTCTCCGGGGTGACTTCCGCCTCGGTGCCCCTGCAGGTAGGGAATCCCCCTCCCACTCAGATTTGCTGTCTTTGTAAATAGTTTTGACAGCAGGTTCCCTGCAGTGGGACTCGGGAGATGCAGTTTCATCCTAAGCTCTGCCACTGGTTTGCTGTGTGGCCTTGAGTAAGTCCCTTCCCCTCTCTGGGCCTTGGCGCACAGCCCTGTAAAGGGAGACCATGGGGCTCGCTTTTGTCTGCTGTTCTGTTCCTCCATTACGGGGTACGATTTTATGCCGCATTTTCTCAACCCCTTTTTGAGACACTAGGATATTGGGGACCCTCCACCTTGCCACGCAGGGACAGCGGGGCTTGGTTCTGGTATTGACTAGTCGTGAGACGGTGAAGAGCATGTGGTAGGACTTGCCAGGGAATCCCTGCTGGGTCCACTGCCCTCGGGCCACCCTGAGAACTCCAAGTTGGGCGGGCAACAGCCAGCTCGGTGGGGGGAAAGTGCAGCTTTTGGAGTTCATGAGATCGGGGTTGGAATTCTGGCTTCGCCCCGGACCTTTGGCCACCTACCTGAGCTCTCAGCACATTCATTCCTCACCTGGGAAGGCTTGGGGTTGACAGGATGAAATGCTTGAACTTCTCCCCAGCAGGCCCCCGGCACTTAGCAGGTCCCCAGCGGCAGCCATGTGGGTCTGTGGAGTGTGGTGAGGCGGGGGTCAGCGATGGTTCCGGAAGGCCTGCCAACAGCCCTGGAGGCTGAGTCCAGAAAGAGAAGACCCCAGAGACAGAGGCTCCTGATGGCCAGGCTGGCCTCTGCCAGCCCCTGGGAGGCCACACTGAGCTGGCAGCGTGGGCCTTCCCTCCCTCCTGGCCCTGTTGGCTGCATAAATTACTCGGCAGCCTTTGGGCTAATTTTACCTTCTTGGTTTTCATGAATCATTTCCCATCCGGGGGCGTGTGAGAGAAATGGAAACAGCTCTGCCAGCTGGATGCCCCAGCGCCAGCCGCAGTGCAGCGCCTGTGGTGAGACCTCTGCTTGCGTGCTTGCAGGGGTGAGGACCGGACCCCTGGGGACCCCACCAGGGGCCCCCGAGGGCTCGCTCCTTCCAGCCGTGTCCCTGTACCTTCGGGGTATCATGACTTGGAGTAAAGGAGCCCCAGCTGGTCCCGGAGCTGGAGCTGGGGCTGAATGGAAAGGAATTTGGTGTTGAGTGACCTTGCCGTGACGGCCATCGAAGGTCTGTTTGGACCTCAGCAGAGAGGTGGTTAACAGAGAGCCCCCGGTGGCGCCGGGGGCCTGTTTGTGATGAGCTCCAGGAGTTCGCCCGAATGCTGACTTTTCCTAGTGACAGAATACCAGAGCTGACAGGTCCTGACAAAGTCAAACCTAACCACCTTGGATGAACTGGGGCCCGGACCGGGGGAAGGAATTTGTCGAAAGTCTGTCCACCGGTGGAAGAGGTCAGGCTAATGGTTATTTGCGGACAGCTTACCCCTTCGCTCACGAAACCCTGTTTGACTATTATTATTCCCATCTTCCGGAGGGGTAGCTGAAGGCACAGAAGGGAACGTAACTCCCCACCCCCCACAATGATACACTTGTGAGCGGTGGGTAATAGTTCATGCCGAGCTGTCTCACCCCAGAGCTCACGTCCCGACTTCCAGACCACGCTGCCTCTTGGAGTGGGGTTGCTGGGTGGCTCACACGCGCTCGTTTGCTTCTTCCACTCTGCAAGTGTGTGTTGAGCCCCTGCCAGGTACCAGGAACGGGGGACTTGGGAGCAGCCCGAGTGGACAGAGCCTGGGCGGCTGGTGAGAGCCCACCCCTGCGCCCCATCTCACCCGAGTCTGGGTTCTCAGAGGACAGCGTCCGCCCAGCACTGTGGTCCCAGCCACGTGGCCATGAACTCGGATGCCGGGCTGGGCAGGGAACACGGCCGGCTGGGTCCGTGGAGAGTAGGCATTGGAGCCCATCGGAGCAGGGCCCCCACCACCCAGCTCCGGCAAATTCTCACCATGTGGAACCACCTGCCTGCTGTTGCCAGTCCTTCTGATTTTCCAGCAAAGCTGAACATCGTGTTTTTACAGGAGATCTTCCGTTTCTTCAGAGCTGGCAACTGGAACAAAAATACAAATTAAGAAAAAAAAAAAAAAACCTCAGAAAACAAGAACGAGCCACCGGTTTGTAACCTGCGGATCCTTTCTTCTGCTGCCTTTCTACAGGCCGGTTTCCGGTTGGATCAGGTTCTGATTATCCTGCCAGGGCCACCTCTCCCAGGAAGCCTCTTCACTACCTGCCCTGGAAGACCATACCCCACCCCCTGACTGTAGGGTGTCACCCCCATGCTGGACTGCCACCTGGGCGTAGTGGAAATCGCATGGGCTTTGACTTGGATAGATTCCAGACGGCTGCTGTGCGGCCTTGATCAAGGCGCTGGCCCTCTCGGAGCCTCTGTTTCCCATCTGGAAAACAAGGAAAGTAAAACTGCACTCACTAGGTTTTTGAAAGGACTAAACACAGTAAGACAGAAGCTCAAGTCAATCAGGACTAGGCCAAAATGGAATTTATGGGCCTAGCAAAGTGCAGAGTCCAGGATCATGCACGGCTTCAGGAACGGTTGGATCCAGGGCTCGCGCGGTGTCCTCGGCGCTTGGTCTGTTCATCTTAACTCTGCACTCCTTTGCGCTGGCTCCTTGCAGAGGCAGCCTAGTGTTTGTGGTGCCACAGTGGCTGCTGCCAGCAGATCCATAGTAACTCGGTTCTTTGAGCACTCGCCCTCTTCCCCGCAGGTTCCTCCAATGCCCCAAAACGGCCACTCCTGACTGGCTGGCCCTTTACCCTTCCCTGCACCATTCACTATGACTGGCAGATACGCATTCTCCGAAATTGTCTCGTCCTTTGCTTCTTTGTTGCCTGTGCCCGGATAATTGATGTCTGTCACTGTTTCGAGACTGAGCTACGTGCCTTAGTAAATGGCCACAGGGGACACACACGGAGACCCCCAAGACGTGCCTACGCATGCACACACGTAGGTCGGCGAGAACCCCACGCTTCTGGCCAAGACTCTACGAATCAGCAGGACACGTGACTGCAGCCCAGCGAACGGCAGGGTCATTACATGGTGGCATTGGTCACTGCACCCCCCAGTCCCATGGGGTGACACAGTGGGCCCAGACGGTGACCGTGCAGGCGGTGGGGTACCCAGCGCGAGAAGAACTCGGGGCTAAGGGCCCAGCACCTTCACACATACACACACACACACACACACACACACACACGTCTTACTTGTCCGAAACTGGGGTGCTGGCCTGGGCCACCAGCAGTTCAGACGGGCGCTCTCCAAACTTACACGCGTGTGCCCGTCACCTGGGGCTGTCTCTGATGCAGGAGGTCTGGGGTGGAGCGTGGGACTCTGCCTTTCTCCTTCTTCTTCTTCTTCTTCTTTTTTTAATGTTTACTTATTTATTTTGGGGAGTGGGACGGGCAGAGAGAGGGGAGGCAGAATCCCAGGCAGGCTCCGCGCTGTCAGAGGAGAGCCGGACTCAGGGCTCAAACTCACGAACCACGAGATCACGACCTGAGCTGAAATCAAGAGTCGGACGCTGAACCGACTGAGCCGCCCCGGGCACCCTGGGACTCTGCATTTGTAATAAGCGTCGGGTGATGCCCTTAGGGTTGGTCTGCGGACCACACATTGAGAAGTAAGGATTTAGATGACTTTTGAGGTTTCTTTTAACTTTGAGATTCGGGGCAAGACCGGGAGAAGAGAATAAAGAGCCAGTGAGAGGGGCAGGGGCAGGAAGGAGCAGCGAGGAGGGAGGAGGAGAAGACTGCTGAGGAAATAAAGGCAGGGTGCCAGGCTTACAGGGCCCTCCCACCCATATTCCCCCAGCGTCTCCCTCCACAGACCTTCCCCTCCGGTCTCACCGTGCACTGGGACCCCTTTCCTTGGAGCCAGAATGCCACGTGCTGTTTCCCTGGGGTCCTACCTCCCTAAATGGAGCCTCCAGCCCCGCAGGCGGGGGAAGTGTGGGTTTGAGAATACACAGGACACCCTGGACAGGGGCCGGAGAAGGGAGGGCTGGGTGAGGGGCTGCCCGGCATAGACCCGTGGCAGTGGGCTCTTATCTCCCACCACCGTCCTCCTGGAGGCTTTGAGCAGGTCAGTCCCACCTGGGCCTGACTTTTTGAGCCAGGAAAGGAGGGCCCTGGACCCAGTGGTCTGGGTGCAGGCTTTCAGCTCCCACGACCTGCTGGAGGCAGTGGGATGGGAGAGCTCACTTTCTCCAGCCCTACTCCTTAAAAGCCACAGGGGACCTGGGTGCAGATGGCTTAAACTCCCCACCTTCCTCATTAGCATCACGGGGGAGGGGGCGCAAGTCCCCTACCAGGGGACAGCAGGTGGTGGAGGGGAGCCCTCTCTGCCCACCCCCCTCCATCAGCAGAGGCCTCCCCTTCTGCTTCTCCCCGTTTTTGCTGGTTGCTCCCTGCCCGGGAGGTGGCAGAACAGCCTGCGGGTTATTTTTTAAACCATTATTACCAACACGCCTTTTAAAACTTTTTGTTAGATAGAAGAGTGTAAGAAACTTCCGTGTACCTGTCATGCAGCCTCAACAATCAATAACTCATAGGCGTTACTAATCTATTTTTTTTTTTAACGTTTAGTTTTTTATTTAGAGAGAGAGAGAGCAAGGAGGAGTACAGAGAGCGGGAGAGAGAGAATCCCAAGTAGGCTCCACGCTGTCAGCACAGGGCCCGACGCGGGGCTCAAACTCATGAACTGCGAGATTATGACCTGAGCCAAAATCAAGAGTTGGATGCTTAACAGACTGAGCCATCCAGGTGCCTCTGCTAATCTATTTTTTAAATCCAAAATGCACGAATCCGGTGTAAAACTCTGTTGGATGTAAGACCCTTTCCTCCTCTCGCCCTCTGGCCCGGGAGCAGAGGCAACCACAGATTAAGAATATTCTCTGCATCCGTGGGCCCATGTAAATGTGTGTGTCCTTTTTATTTGTTAAAACGGGGCCTGTTTATTTTATATAAAACTTACACAGCTTACTCGCTTCGTGTCAGTTGCCATTCTAAGTATATTACAAATATGAACTCATTTAATCCTAACAGCCTTACCAGGTAGGTGCCCCCAAGCACAGAGAGGTTAAGGAACCACCCCAACATCACACAGTGCTAAGTGAAGCAGCTGGGAGTCGAATCTAGGCAGCCGAGGACCAGAATCTGTTCTCTTAACCACCATTTTCTGCGGCCTCTCAACTTAGGCTATCTTGCCCTGGGTTTTGTTTTCACCACCGATTCTGTAACCCATTCAACAAACGTTTATCGTGTGCTCACTTTGCACCAGGCACGGTTCCCCTTGCGGGGGATACAGCACTAAACGGAAGGTCAACATCTCTCTGCCCTCCTGGAGTTTACATTCTGCCTGGGGAGACAGAGAGCAAATAATATAAATGGGCACCACGTCGATTTGGTGGTGAGTGGTGCTCAGGGCAAAAATCCAACAGGGGAGGCGGGGTAGGACCAGTCAGGAGCCAGCAACTTTACGTAGGTGGCAGAGAATGGGACACTGAGTAGAGAAAGGCCCCGACGGGAGTGAGGGAGCCCCACAGGTCTCTGGAGGAGGAGCATTCCAGGCAGAGGGAACAGCCGGTGCAAAAGGCAAGACAGGAGCATGGGGTGCTGCAGGCCGAGCGAGGCAGCCCTCTGGCTGGGGTGGGAGGGAGGGGGCACCCCGTAGGCACGGAGGGCGCAGAGGGCAACGGCGTCTTGTCTGGAGAGCTTTGCTGTTTGCCGCGTGTGACACGGGGCTCCGCGGAGGGTTTGATCTGACAGGTTGTAACAGGCTCACCCGGCTGGCCGCGGGCTGGAGGATGGATAGCAGGTCAGAGTGGAAGCCAGGAGACAGTCAGGCTGCCCCTGCAGCCCTTCAGGCCGGAGGGAGACGTGGCCCCGACCACGGTGGTGGCCACGGTGGGAGCTGGACGGTTGTCCCATCACCTCCCGCCCTGAAACAGCCGCCCATGGACCCTGTCATTTACTCAACCAGCCTCCAGACAACTCGTTGGTTATTTCCGGTCTTTTGCTGTTCTAGACCGCGCTGCGGTGAATACTCTCGCACGTGTATCTCAGTGAAATTCCTAGAAGTGAAATCGCCGGACAGAAGGTCATGTGCATGTTTTTTAAAGGTTCCCGGCATATACTGCCCTTCACAGATACACCAGCAGTGCGTGGGAGAGAGTGCTCAGGTGATAGCTGCCGGCCGTGGGCTTGGGGGACCGGGGTGCCAGTGGGGAGATGTCGTGGGCGCTCCTCGTTTGCCCCTTGGGAGGCCAAGGCGCCAAGGCAGAGTCTTTTTTTTTTTTTTTTTAAGTTTATTTTGAGAGAGAGAGAGAGAGAGAGCATGGGGGTGGGACAGAGAGAGAGGGAGACAGAGAATCCCAAGCAGGCTCTGGCTGTCAGCGCCGAGCACGACGCCGGGGGCTCCCAACTGTGAGATGGTGACCTGAGCCGAAATCAAGCGCTTACCTGAGCGAGCCACCCAGGCACCCCAAAGCAGCGTCTTTACAGAGGCACAGCCAGAATAGGTAGGCAGGTGCCTCGACCTGTGGTCGGGCAAGTACCAGGGGGGATGGTGACAGCTGCACAGAATAGAGACCCGCCCTAGGGGGCTCGAGTAACAAAGAGGCATAACAGGGGGTGCACAAGTAGGCCGATTGCAGGAGCAGTTGACTCCCTTGTCCGCTGATGTCCCCGTCCCTGAGATGTTTTCCAACACCAGCCCGTTCTTTGGTTCTCTAACACCAGCTAGGTGTCCCAACGGCTCAATTCAGTTCTAAAGCCACCCAGAGTTAGCCCTGGTCCCCACAGATTGAAGACTCAGTCCCACGAGACCGTCCCCACTTCAGGGGGGGCTGGGGGGGGTGCTCCGTCAGTGAAGCGTCTGATTCTTCATTTCAGCTCAGGTCCCTGAATTCAAGCCCCGCATCTGGCTCCGTGCTGACAGCACGGAGCCTGCCTGGGATTCTGTGTCTCCCTCTCTCTCTGCTGGAGACCGGCTGCAGGTCCTGGGGCACCCATGTTCCTTCTCCTCAGCTTCTATCATTTGGTAGAATGACTCACAGCATTGAGGAAAGTGCTTTACTTACAGTCACCGGTTTATTATAAAAGATACAACTCAGGAATAGCCAGATGGAAGAGACCTCGCACAGGGTTAAGTACGTGGGAAGGAGTGTGGAGCCTCCGCCTCCCGGCATCTCACGTGCTCGCTGACCAGGAAGCCCTCTGAATCTCGTTCGAGAATTGTTGAGGCCACTTCCTGAGTGAGAGAGCATATTTGCAGATCGTGTATCTGATAAGGGATTAATATCCGAAAGATGCAAAGAACTCATGCCATTCGATAGCAAAAAACCCAAACAATCCTATGAAAAGGTGGGCAGAGGATGTGCTCGCAGAGCACACAGGTGAATGTGGATGCAAAAATTCTCAGCGAGATACTAGCCAACCGGATCCAACGAGACATTAAAAGGATTATTCACCACGATCGAGTGGGATTTATATCTGGGATGCAAGGCTGGTTCAATATCCACAAATCAATCAGTGTGATACATCACATTAATAGAACGGCTATCGTCAGAAGGGCAACAGGTAGCGAGTGATGGCCAGGATGCGGAGAAAAGGGTACCCGGGCACTGCTCTGGGGCTGTAAGTTGGTGCCGCCACTGTGGAAGACGATATGAAGGTTCCTCAAAAAACTAAAAGTAGAAACACCATATGATCCAACATTTCCACTTCTGGGCATTTATCCAAAGAACGAAAACGCAGTTGTGAAAAGATCCCTGCACTCCCATGTTTATGACAGCCAGGGCATGGAAACCACCGAAGTGTCCACGGACAGGTGATTGGGGAAAGAAGATGTGATATAGATACACGACGGAATACCATTTACCCGTATAAAAGAATGAATTCTTGCCGTTTGTGACAGCATGGGTGGACCTCGAGGGCATTGTGCTAAGTCACGTAAGTCAGACGCAGACAAATACTGTACGGTCTCGGGGCGCCTGGGTGGCTCAGTCGGTTAAGCGTCCGACTTCAGCTCAGGTCACGATCTCGCGGTCCGTGAATTCGAGCCCCGCGTCGGGCTCTGGGCTGATGGCTCAGAGCCTGGAGCCTGCTTCCGATTCTGTGTCTCCCTCTCTCTCTGCCCCTCCCCTGTTCATGGTCTGTCTCTCTCTGTCTCACAAATAAATAAACGTTAAAAAAAAAAAATTAAAAAAAAAAACAAACTGTACGGTCTCCCTTCTCCATGGGATCGAAACCAAAGCAGACCAAGCTCAGAGACACGGAGAACAGATTGGTGGTTGCCAGAGGGGTGGGGGAAGGGGGAGGCGAAAAGGATGAAGGGAGACAGAAGAGACAAACTCGTAGGTGTAAAAGAAACAAGTTCTGGGGGTGAAATGCCCAGCGAGGTGACCATAGTTACTAATACTGTATTGCATATTTGAAAGGTGCCAAGGAAGTAGATCTTAAGTGTTTTCATCACAAGAAAAAGGCATTCTGTAACTACGATGAATGCTACCTGCACCTGCTGTGACGATCATTTCGCAGTGTAGACAAATACCAAGTCATTACCTTGTAGACCCAACACTAATGTAATGTTGTGAGTCAACTATGCCTCAATTTAAAAACCTAAGAATCTTTGTAGATCTCAATCTCCAGCCCCCCTGCCCTCCCAGGAGGTCAGTGGGTGGGGGCTGGAAGTTCTGACTTTCTAAACACTGGGTCTCCGGGACCCTCCCCGTTTTGAGGCTATGTAGGGACCCCACCGGAAGTCACTCATTAGCAGAAACTCAGGTGTGCTAGAAAGGGGCTCCTCATGAATAACAAAAGACGCTTCTATTACTTGGGAAGTTCCAAGGGTTTCAGGTGTTCTTTGCCAGGAACTGGGGACAAAGAACAGATATATTACGTATCATACCACACCTTCCCTCTGCTCTGCCTACCAGCTTCGTTCTAAAGGGTGCTTCCCGAGGAACGTGGCTGCTTTTTGTAGCAATGGCTGCGGCCTGAGTTGGTCAGGTGTCTGACCTTGACCTCCTCCGGAGGGGAATGTCAGGTGCTGATGAAAGGCCAGGTCCATGATCCAGTAATTGGGGAGGGGGGTGGTATTGCCATAATCAGCTTAGATTCATCTGAGCCCATACCTGGAGCTGACGGTAGGCTCAGCTTCTGAATCTTATAGGTCCTGGGAGGGAGGTGTCGCACCTGAACATTGTTCGGTTCTATTAGTGGGGAGGAAAGGGGGAAGGGGATCCAGGTACCATCAGTGTCCCCTGTCAGAAGCAAACACATAAAAAAAGGTGTCACTCTTGGGAACGCCTGGGTGGCCCCGTGGGTTTAGTGTCTGACTTTGGCTCAAGTCATGATCTCACGGCTCGTGAGTTCCAGCCCCGCGTCGGGCTCTGTGCTGACAGCTCGGAGCCTGGAGCCTGCTTCGGATTCTGTGTCTCCCTCTCTGTCCCTGCCCCACTCATGCTCTGTCTCTCTCTGTCTCTCTCTGTCTCAAAAAATAAACATAACGCATTTTTTTCAAAAAAAGGTGCCACTCTTGACCGCCTTCCCCACTTGACTCAAGAAAGTTTACAGTGCTTCTCCCAACCTATTTTTACGTTTTATTTTGAGAGAGAGAGAGAGAGCACGCGCGTGCAAGCTAATGAGTGGGGGAGGGGCGGAGAGAGAGAGAGAGGGAGAGAGAGAATCCCAAGCAAGCTCTCGCCTCTTTGCTGTCTGTGCTGAGCCCAGCTGGGGGCTTGACCCCAGGATCCGAGAGACCGTGACCTGAGCAGAAACCAAGAGTCGGATGCCTAACCCACTGAGCCACCCAGGCGCCCCTCTCCCAACCTCTTTTTATCAAAATCTTATCCATGGTGGAGTCAACCTGTTACCTTTAAAAGGTTCAGCAGGAGGGACCTCCTGGGGAGAATGTGCTCACCTGCCCCCCAGCCAGCTGTACCGCTGATGCTCCCCCAGAAACTGCTCTGCAGACAAAGCCTGGAACCCAATCGGGAGCCTCACTGGCCGGACCCCAGTTCCTCCAGCTGCAAAATCACGGGCTGGACTGGGTTAGTTTCCCCCATGGAAGTTCTTTGCTCTTCCTCTTCAGCGCCGACTTAAAAAATAGAGCGTTACCAACATCGTCTAAGCCCCTTCCTTATCCCTTTCCAGTTATGCCCAAAGATTATCCCTGACGCGTCTTCTTTTTTTTTTTTTTTTAATGTTTATTTTTGAGTGAGCGCAGGGGAGGGGTAGGGAGAGAGGGAGACACAGAATCCGCACCAGGCTCCAGGCTCGGAGCTGTCAGCACAGAGCCCCACACAGGGCTTGAACTCATGAACCCCGAGATAACGACCTGAGCCAAAGTCGAACGCTTAACCGACTGAGCCACCCAGGCGCCTGTGCCACTAACGGGCTTCTAACACTGCAGTTTTGCCTGCTTTTTAAACTTTATAGAAATGGAATTATACAGTATGTACCCTTTGGGGCTCGTTTCTTTCCTCGGCATTGTGACTACATACTATAGCGTGTAGCTGTGGTTTGTTTATTCTCATTTCTACATAGTAATCTACCCGCTGAGCTATTTTGTAAACATAAAAAGTTTAATGAATGTTGTACGGTTCTCTGTAATCAGCAGGACAAATGAATGAGCACACCAGATTTCTCCGCTTTTGCCTGCGATGATAGCGGCTAACCGGTTTACCCTGGTTAATCCTGGTTATCGCACACCGGTGTATATGGGAAAAACTAGGAAAATGAACGAGTCATTACACAATGCGTGCAGGCTTTTTGGCAGATAAAATCTTTCGAAATGGGAATCGTAGAGAAAAACACAAATAGAAGTCTTCATGATCGAAATATCAGGGCCCTTACTGGCCAATCAGTCGATTTGCATTCATTCATGAAATATACAGCAAGTGCCACTTATATGCCTGGTATTCAGTCTCTAATTTTGTTTTTTGTTTTGTTTTGTTTTGTTTTTATTTTTATTTTTTTAATGCTTATTTATTTTTGAGACAGAGAGAGACAGAGCATGAACGGGGGAGGGTCAGAGAGAGGGAGACACAGAATCCGAAACAGGCTCCAGGCTCCGAGCTGTCAGCACAGAGCCCGACGCGGGGCTCGAACTCACGGACTGCGAGATCGTGACCTGAGCCGAAGTCGGCCGCTCAACCGTTCAGTCTCTAATTTTGAAGCCTCCTTCCTCCCGACCAATTGGTTGGGTCTCAGCATCCGGTGACGAAGTCGGTGAGGGTGGCAGAACCTGAGACATTATTATCTTTGCTAGCAGTTCTTAAATTTAATGAGTATAAAGAGTATAAATGAGCTTTAAAGAGTTAAGTGACTTTTTTTTTTAAGTTTTTAAATTTATTTGGAGAGAGGGAGATAGAGAGTGCATACACCTGTGAGCAAGAGTGGGGGAGGGGCAGAGAGAGAAGGAGAGAGAGTCCCAGGCTGCTCAGTGTAGAGCCCGACTCCGGGCTTCGTCTCACGAATCATGAGACCGTGACCGGAGCTGAAATCCAGAGTTAGAAGCTTAACACACTGACCCACCCAGGTGCTCTGAGACTTTCTTTTTTCTCATAAGCGAAAGGAAGAAAAGAGAAACACTTTCCCTTTAACACTGCTTCAACTAACCACATGGGATCTGCCAGAATATATTCTCCTAGGCCTGTGTGTGCAAATCCATGTTTCTTTTTTTATATATGTATTTTAATGTTTATTTATTTTTGACAGAGAGAGAGAGAGAGAATGAGCCGGGGAGGGGCAGACAGAGAGGGGGACAGAGGATCCAAAGCAGGCTCAGGCTCTCTCAGCAGAGAGCCCGATGTGGGGCTCGAATTCATTAACTGTGAGATCATGACCTGAGCCAAAGTCGGACGCTTAACCGAGTCACCCAGGTGTCCCAATCCATATATATTTCTAAAATGGAATTATTTTATATTTATCTTTCCACAACTTTTTTTTTTTAATTTTTTACTGTTTATGTATTTTTTTAATTTTTTGTTAACGTTTATTTACCCTTGAGATAGAGAGACAGAGCATGAACGGGGGAGGTCCAGAGAGAGGGAGACACAGAATCCGAAACAGGCTCCAGGCTCCGAGCTGTCAGCACAGAGCCCGATGCGGGGCTCGAACTCATGGACCGCGAGATCACCACCCGACCTGAAGTCGGCCGCCCAACCGACCGAGCCACCCAGGCGCCCCCTGTTTATATATTTTTGAGAGACAGAGTGTGTGGGGGGGAGGGGCAGAGAGAGGGAGACAGAATCCAAAGCAGGCTCCAGGCTCTGAGCTGTCGGCACAGAGCCCGATGCGGGACTCGAACCCATGAACTGGGAGATCACAACCTGAGTTCAAGTTGGACGCCTAACCGACTAAGCCACCCAGGCGTCCCAACAACCTTCATCTTTAAAAATAGATTTTATTTTCTGGAGAAGTTCTAGATTCACAATAAAACTGAGGCGAATGTGCGGAGAGCTTTCATATTCTCCCTGTCTCCGCACACCCGCCATCTCCCGGACTCCGGGAGTGCTACATTTGTTGCAACCGATGAACCTGCCTTGACACGCCATCATCACCCGAAGTCCGTGGTTTACATTCAGGCTTCCTGTTGGCGTTGTACATTCTAGGGGTTTGGACAGAGGTACAATGACATGTATGCACCATTATAGTTGTCCCACAGAGTAGTTTCACTGCCCTACAAATCCTCTGTGCTCTGCCTGTTCATCCGTCCCTCCTGCTAACTCCTGGAAACCACTGAACTTTTTACTGCCTACATAGTTTTGCCTTTTCCGGAATGTCATATAGTGGGAATCATACAGCAGGGGGCCTTGCCAATTATCTTCTTTCACTTAGTAGCTTTCATTTTTCACTAACAGTATGTTGAGCATGTGTTTCCATGTCAATAAATATTCTTCCGAAGCATTGTTAATTGCTGTCTAATATTTCACCGTATGCTACATATTAACTTCTCTCCTGTTTTCAAGGTTTACTTTTATTCTTCGGTGGTTTTTGTTTGTTTGTTTTGTTTTTGTGTGGTTCTTTTTTTTTTTTTTTTTGCCACTAAAAATGGTGTTGCAGAGGACAACCTTATGGGTAAATCTCTGAACACAACTTAATGATGCCCTTAGGAGAAATTCCTAGGTTTGGGGTTGCTCCTACAAAGGTTTTCTCATTTCAAGTCTTTTGATATGTGTTGCCAAGTTGCCCTCCAAAAAGGTCACACCAATTTATATTCCAGCCAGGAGGGTGTGTAGGGTATATCCCCCACGCTCTCGCCAACCTGGAATAGGATAGAGATTTTTAATGTTCGCCAACCTAACAGAGGAAAAATGGTGTTTGTTTTCATTTATATTTATTTGGGTATTAAAGTGTTGTGGCTTTTTCATAAAGTATATCGGCCATTTGTCTTTCTTCTTTTGCAAATTGCTTTTTTAATGCTATTTCCCATTTTTCTACTGGGATGAGCATCTTTATAGTATAGACTTATTAAACGTGTTTCTCTCTTAAGGGTCGTAACTGCTTGTAAAGCCCCTTTTTTTAACGTCAAAAAATTTTTTCATCGACGTGCCCCCCTGATGTCTGCTATACCTTTAAAATACTAAATAAATGAATGATAATAAGAACTAATTATTTATAGAGTGCTTGTTGTATGCCAGATACTATGCTATGTAAAACGGCCCTAGGAGATGGATCCTGACATCAGTCCCGTTGGACAGGGAAAGGAAGGTAGGAGTGGTTAATTTCTCCAAGGTTACATAGCTTGTAAATGGCTGTGCTGGAATCAGTTGGTGAATAAAACACATGGTGACATTCGGCTTCTCCGAATTCAGTAACATTTTAATATAAACTTATCATTTGTTCATCGTAAAAGTATGTATATACATTTACAAATCTGTCTCACGTGCAAGTTCAAGGCGCGTCATTTATTCTCTCTATAGGCAGTGCTTGCTGGGCATTTAATTCAACAACTCCCTTAAGAATTCCATGCTCTCCCCCCATTGCCCCCGTGATTTACCGTTAAGAACCATGTTGGACCTTTTATTTCTCGAGAAAGGGAAACTGAGTCTCGGGGCAAGGCAGGAACTTGCTCAAGGTCACCTAAAAAGTTTATGGCACAGCCAGGACTGAAGCTCAGAGCCGGGGGGGGGGGGGGGGGGGACCCAGCCCAGAGGTCACCGCATGACTGGGGCCAGCCCTCTGATGGCCTGTCCCTTTGTTATGGGACGGAACAACACAGGATGCTGTCAGACCTGGACAGCAGACCTGTCAGATTCTCGTGGTGCCAGCCTCTAGGGAAACCAAGTGGGCACAGATTCCCAGTCCTCAGGCCACGCTGGCTGCCGGGCATTCCAGGACCCTGGCACGCCGCCAAGGGTGAAAACAGAGCTGCTGCCTCCTGAGTTGCATTCTGCCCCCTCCTCTTGGGTTTGCATCTCATTGCTGGGTTTGCAACATGCCTAATCTCTGCGTGTGCAGACTCAGAGGAGCCAGCTGAGAGGGACCACTGCCAGCAGCGTGGAGTCCTCCGTGAGGCCTGCTGACCACCCCTCCCCCAAGCCCCTCACTGGGCAAACGGGTCCACAGCAGACGGCGGAAACAGTTGCTGGACCTTCCACTGGTTGCAGGCTTTACAGCGCCCGCTGAGATGGGCCCAGTGAAGGACACCAACCTGTGGTGTTCTCTCTCTCTTCCCAAATGGACGGCCTGCCGCACGCCATCCTCTCCCTCCCCCACCCCACTCCCACGGCCTCCGCTCCAGACACAGAAGGGACTTGTAATGCACCTCAGTCACGCAAGTGAGGCTCGGTTCTGGTCCACCAGGCGGCTGGACTCCTCTAAGAATGGAAAGAACTTAATCGTGCACTGAATAAATCAGTGTCAAATAACGAGTGCTCTGTAACCCATCACGTTTCCCTTTTTGCCGTAGCTGCCAGGAGGCTCAGAACCGAATGCGCAGCTGGATCGCTGGCCATCTTATGATAGATTCTTGGTAGAACTGGCCTCAGTCGTTTTCCATGAAATCTCTGTCCTGTTTGAGTATGTGTTTGTGTTATAAATCATCACGATTCTTTTCCCTGATGAAGGTGGGATGTAAATGAAAAGTAAGACATCCCAGGAAATGGCTAGAAGACCTCTCTACTTGGAGAGACAAATGAGTGTTTTCCTCAGAGGGGATAGTTTTCCATTCAAGATGCAGAAAAATGTCTGCATGTCTCTTCCTCCCCACCCCCATGCCTGCTTTCCTCTCTTCTCTCCCTCTTCCCCTCCATCCTTGATTCTCTTACTATTTCCTTTTCCCTCCTTCCCCACCCCCTTTCTGGCCTGTCTTCCCCCCATCCCCCCTCTCTCTTCTTCCTGCTCACCCTTTGCCTCTGGGTGGCCAGTTAAATACTAATACCCTTTACAAACCCGTAGCACTTGGCCCCTCCCAAGGTCTTGCCCCAGCCTTTCTCTCATTCATTCCTTATGGGGATAACCTGGCAATTATGATGATTTCCATTTTACCAAGGAAGACGCCAAGGCCTGGTGCGTTTAAGTGATGTTCCCATGCTCACCGCATACACCTATGACTTCCTATCAGGTTCGGGTCCAGGACTCAGGAGTCCAATTCCATTCCTACTCTCCACTGTACCTACCTCACTGCCTCTCAATGCCAGCCTCACCCATCGGACCTCCCACCTTGCCTAGCAGAGATCACTGAGGGAGCACCCCAAAGAGACGAGGATTCAAGACAATAACCCACCCGCCCTGTCTTCGCTTCTCAGATCTCTTTCAGAGTTGAGATTCTCCAGGGGGCCAGCAGGACATATGAGAGGGGGCTGGTGAATCGCGACATGGGTCGCCGGTCGTTAATTCCTTTGGCAAATACTGAGAATACGCTATGTGTTGGGCAAGGCTGAGGCCAGGATAAAGCAAGCCAGGCACCCAGGGTGCCAGATTCAAGGACACGCTCATTTTCAGGTGCCGTTCCTGCAAGTGCATGATCCTGAGGGTGGGTGCCTCCTTAAAGTTTATGCCTTAGCACGTTGCTGGTCTTTCCCTAGCTCTTCCCTGGTGCCAGACACGGTGACGAGTGCTGGCAATTCACTGGAGAGCAAAAGTGCCTGCCCGTGTGGAACTTACCATCTGTTAGTGGGAATGAGGTATTAATTAAATAATGCTGCTGGCAAAAGACTGTTCTAAGGGTGACAAGTGCCCTAAGGAAAAGAACATGAAGCTGGAGAGGGTATTAAGTCGGTGAGGGGGCGGCAGTGAGGGCTGAAGGATGGGTAGGAGGTTTCCAGGTGCCTGGCAAGCGGAGGACCCAAGTTCACAGGCCCCATGGCAGGGTGGAGGTGGCATACAGGTGGGGCTGGCGGAGGACGGAAGGGCCGGAGCAGGAGAAATGCAAAACGGTCCCAAGCGGTCTGTTTCTAATAGAGGGCCAGACTCTGCAAATGATTGACTTAAACAACAACAACAACAACAACAACCCAACCCAATAGAGGGAATTCAAAGCCACCCCTTAATGAGGTCAGTCAATACCCCCCTTCCCCATCAGCTTTCTTCATGAGCAGATACGCAGGGACTGCGCCTGGCCCCCTCCAAACTCATCTTTGTCCATTTCATACAGCAACGTCTGGGACGGAATCTAACACGGGCCACATTTTCCAGGGGAACAAATGGGCACACAGGGGAGTTGGATAACCTGCTGTCTCAGTCTATTCAGGCTGCCGTAACACAATGCCATAGACGGGGTGGCCTAAAGCACCAGACATTTATTTCTCGGGTTCGGAGGCTGAGAAGTCCAAAATCAAGGTGCAAGCCGATCAGGTTCCTAGGGAGAATTCTCTTCCTGGTTTGCACACTGGTGCCTTCTCGCTGTCGTCACCTGGTGGAGAGAGAGAGAGAGAGAGAGAGAGAGCACACTCTGGTGTCTCTCCCTCTTCTTATAAGGGTACCAGCCCTATTAGATTCGGGCTCCACCCTTAGGACCTCGTTTAACCTTTATCATCTGGCAGGCCCAGTCTCCAAATATAGTCACGTGAAAGGCCATGGCATCAACCCATGAATTGGGGTAGGGGAGCATACAAACTTTCAGTCCCTTACACCTGCCCAGGGTCACATAGCCAGTCAGTGGGGCTTGAACACAGGCAGTGCCCCTTTGGGGACCCAGGCATCTGTCTAACCACCAGACTTCACTACCGCGCGGTGTGTTGTGTGTGAATATCGCCCATCCCAGTGAGAAATGCTCCTCAGGGCAGAAGTGCTCAGTGAACCTTTACCAATCCATAGGACCTTGCCCCTGCCTGGCAGCTGGACTTGTGGGCTGCCTTAACCCATCCCAGGGTGATCCCGGTGATCCTTCTGGAAGAGGCTGGGCAGAGCCCTAAACATAACGCTTGGATCTGGGGGTTCTCCTGTTTCCCAGTTACTCAGCAGGCCCCAGGCTCCAGTCTAGATTCCATCAGGAATGGGCCGGGCGACCTTGGGCAAGTCCCTTGGCATCGTCCCGCCCTAGGTTCCTGCCTCAGCGACCCTCAACCCCTGCCCCGTGACGGGTGGCTGAGGGCCCGCCACCAGGCATGGAGCCCCCCCCCCCCCCCCCGCAGGCGCCGGGTCCCCACCCTAGGCTGCGCAGGTGGGGAAGGGGCGGCGTGCAGGGATCTGTGTCGCTCGGTTCGCCGCAGGCCGCGCCGCAGCCGCGCGGAGTCCGCGGCGGCCGCAGGGAAGGCGCGCGGGGGGCCGCCCGCGCCGGTCGCCCACCCGCTTCGCTCGCCCGCCACCTCCGCTCCCGGCCACCCCGGACGCCCGCCCGGCGTCCCCCAGCCCGCCGGGCGCTGCACCCCCTGCCGGGCGGGCCCCCGGCCGCCGCCCCTCCCGGGCGCCCGCTGCCTCCCGCTCCCCGCGCGCCCCCCTCCCGGCCGCCAGCCAACTGCGTGCCCCCGGGGCCGGCAAGAAGCCACATGCCCCCGCAAGGAATGCCGGGCCTGGCGGGCGGGGGGCGGCGCTGGGCAGGGCCGGGCCGGGCAGGGCAGGGAGCTCCCCGCCGGGAAGGTTGGTGAGAGGGAGAGAGCGGCCCGCGCCCTCCCCGGCCCCCCGCGCCGCCCCTGCGCCCGGCCGCGGGACCTCACACTTTCCCCGCCGGACACGCGGGCGGGACGCCGCGCGGGGCCGCGGCGGCGGGCGGGGGTGGGGGGGGGCGGCCTGGGGGCCGGGACGGGGCGGCTCGGCCCGCCCGGGCAGCCCCCGCCCCCTCGGCGCGCCCCCCCCCCCCCCCCCCGGGCCCGCCGGCTCTGGAGGAGGGGGCAGGCCGTCGTGTTTCCCCGCACCCCTCCCAGCAGCCGCCGGCTTTGGGGCCCCGGTGGGGAGCAGGGGGCTGATTAGCGGAGGAGCAGGGGTGTGGCCAGCGGGGCCCCGGGTAGTGAGTCACACACGCCGCTTGCCCAGTCCCGGGCCGCGAGCGCGGTCCCAGCCTGAGCCGCGCACCGCCCTGGCCCGAAGAGTGTCCCCGGGCTTGGCATGAGGACCCAGGGGTGCCGAGGGAGGGGCTGAAGCCCGGCGCGGTGGTGGAGGAGGGCGGTAAGCGGCGGGCTGGGGCGACTTCCCTGGAGAGAGCGGGTGGGGCTCGGAGTCAGGGCTGGCTCGCCGGCCCACACCGGGACCCCCAGGCCCCGCCTGTACCTGCTCTGAGCTGGCAAAGCGGGCCTGGCTGCATTCCCTGGCAGCCTCTGGGTGAGGGGCCGCACAGCCAGGCGCTGGGGGCCCGGTTCATCCTCCAGCCCCGCTTGGCCCCAGCTGGACTTGAGTCGATCCCTCCCCTGCCCCCCAGCGCAGACTTTTGTGCGGAGGCTCCTTCCTGTGGATTCCCCATACCCTCTGCCCCTTGGCCTTGGGGTCCGGGCTGCGCTCTCCAGCCCTGCCCCCTGGCCTGAGCTGCCCCTCGTCCTCTGACCCCATGGGGCTGGTGGCTCCAGTCTTCCCCAGGACCAGCCCGGGATAGAAATGGCATTTCCTCTTGGCCGAGCTACAGCTGTTTTTGTTGTCTGTGTTCTCCAGCGCTTCCTCTGGGGATGGCAGGGAGGGTAACCAGACTCCACGGGACCCCCCGCTTGCCCTCTGTGACACTCACCCTTCTTCCCCTGTCTCTTTGATCTTCTTCCTGTGCTGGTCCCGCCTTCGCGTCCCCAGGACAGAATGACTGAGAACATGAAGGAGTGCCTGGCGCAGACCAAGGCGGCCGTGGGGGATATGGTGACCGTGGTGAAGACAGAGGTCTGCTCCCCACTCCGCGACCAGGAGTATGGCCAGCCCTGGTGAGGCCCTGGGGTGGGGACAGGAGAAGGAGAAGCGGGGAGTCGTTGGGCTGGGTTGGTTGGAGGCCCTGGGGAAGAGTTCCCACTCCTGGCCCACCTTCCTGAGCCTGCTCTGGGCAGCTCCTTGGAGCAGAGGGGGGAGAGCGCAGGCTCTAGAAGGCACGCAAGCAGGGACCCTAGAAGGCCTGGCTGGGTCCAGGTCTCAGATCCTACCTTTTCGCTGTCCCTGCACTGAATGGGCAGCCTGGCTGGGGTTCCTCGGCCCATCCCGCATCCCCGTGGCCTCCTGGCCAGGTCCACGGCTTCTCTGCCCCCCAGCCTACCGCTCTCTGATGGCTTCTTTGCTTTCTCCACTGGCCCCTGGTCTGGCCAGCTCTAGGAGACCAGACCCCTCGTCCATGGAAGTGGAGCCCAAGAAACTGAAGGGGAAGCGTGAGCTCATCATGCCCAAAAGCTTCCAGCAAGTGGACTTCTGGTGTAAGTGGAGCTCGAGGCTGTTCCTGGGTTGCTCCTCCCTCCCGCCCGACTCCCACCCTCCACCCCAGCTCTGCTTAGGGAGTTTGCAGCCGTAACTGACCATAGGCGTTCGCCTGTCACGTATCAGACACGGGTCCCGGATTCAGTTTAGCCTCACCATTAACCACTGAGGTGGCTGTTATGGGTCCCATTTTCCAGGTGAGGACCCCAGGGCTTGGTGAGGGTTAAGCACCCTGCCTCGGGTCCCACAGGCCACAGAGGCATGGTTGCAGTTCAAACCCAGACCCATCTGACTCCAAAGCAGTGCTTGAAACTTGATACAAAGGGAGCTACTGGCTTCCTTCGCACTGGCAGGCGTGTCCTTTGAGCCCCCGGGGAGGGGAATGGGTTATTACCGCTGAAGACTCTGGGGCCTGTGGCTGGCTGGGGCGGAGCCAGGGCCGGGACTCCCGAGTCCCCTGCGGTGGGCTTTTCACCGCCCTGTGCCGTCCTCAGGGTGGGCTTCCCATCAGCCCCTCAGCCTCTGCCATGGAGCCTCTGCCTCCCTGCAGCAACTGAGGCTCTCTTCGCTCTTTCCGTCCCTTCAGTCTGCGAGTCCTGCCAGGAGTACTTTGTGGATGAGTGTCCGAACCACGGTCCCCCAGTGTTTGTGTCCGACACGCCGGTGCCCGTGGGCATCCCAGACAGGGCTGCCCTCACCATCCCACAGGGCATGGAGGTGGTCAAGGAAGCCAGTGGGGAGAATGACGTGCGATGCATAAATGAGGTCATCCCCAAGGGTCACATCTTCGGCCCCTATGAGGGGCAGATCTCCACCCAGGACAAATCGGCTGGCTTCTTCTCGTGGCTGGTGAGTGTCCCCTGGGCTGTGCAGTGGGAGAGGGTGCTAATGAACATGGAAGGAAGCCAGCAGGGGGAGCCATACGCTGGCCCAGCCAGGCCCAAGGGCTTTTTTTCTGCCATCACTCCGGGATGCGTGCATGATGGATCTTGCTACCCCCTGGCCCTGGCTGAGTGGTTGTGCTCCTTGGTGGCCGAGGGCCATGCTAAGGAGCCCGTCAGGCGGTAGTCCGCAGAATCAGTGGTAGGGCTCTAGGGAGCCCGTGGGACCAGCCAGCCGGAGAGAATTCAGGGTGATTTTCTCATGATTCTTCATGTGTGGGTCTGGTAGACCGTTCTGTGAAATGGACCAAGGGTTCACCTCAAGCCCTCCTCCGGAGTGGGTGACTTGGGTCTGGGGGCTGTGGGAATGCAGAGCACGACATTCAGCTAAAAAAGCAGTGATGCCAGGGGCTGGACCGGGTGCCCGAGGCAACGTGGTCCCTGCCCTCGGGGAGTGGACGGTCTGGTGGGGGAGGGACAGGGATTGAACAGGTACGGGCACATGTGATCATTGCTACTGAAGGAGGGGAAGATGAGATATTCTAGTTGCAGGGGGAGACGGTGGAGTTCATGGTGCTGATGGATTTGGGGCCTGGAGCCCAAGTTCATTACGCCAGCCAGCTTTGCTATTTCCTATCTGGTGTGACCTTGGATGAATCATTTCACTTCTCTGTGCCTGTCCTGTAACAGAATAATCATAGTTGACGGTGCGACACGATGGGTCAATACTATAGAGTTCTTAGGACCGCGCCTGCCTTTAGGAAGCACGCAGTGAATATCAGCTATTATTATTGTTGTTGTTGGCCTACTCGAGGGGCTTGGGCGGGATTTCCTCTAGCTTGAGACTTGAAGCATGAGTAGTCGTTAGTGGAAGGGGGGTGGGAGGATGCTGTATTCACACAGGTCGGCTGAGCGAGAGACGCATCTGGCAGGTCCGTGTGGCGACAGCAATGAGCCTGACAGGCAGAGTGGCTGGAAATCAGCAGGAGAGGGAGTCAGGGGCCAGATCACCCTACATTTCATAAGCCAGGGTAAGCGCATGCTCCTTCTGCGGGCCATGGGAACCTCTGAAGATTGTCGGGCAGAGGCGTTACAGAATGGTTAGGTCAGGTTGCAGAACGCAGAATCCGGATGGGTAGGGGCCTTGCTGGGGAGGGGGGGGGGGGTTTCAGGTCAGAAAAGATGCTGGTTTCAACTTAGGTGCTACAGGCAGGCACATTTGAGAGAGACTTAGGAGGGAGAGTCTCCAGGATTTATTGATGGATGGGATGTGGAGGTAAGGAGAAGGGTATGTAAAGATCTGAAGTGGAAGGGATTATTAGGGATGCCTCTCGAGCGTCCAGCTTGAGCAGAGTTGGAAGAAGGTGGGACTCGTAGAGAAGAGCAGGCTAGGGAGTAGGAAGATCGTTTATCAGTCATGAAATAAACCTTTCTCGTGGGTCTCGTTTGTGCTAAGCCCTGAACTGGCCTCAGGGATACAGTGATGGGCCAGATCAGACATCAGTTCTGCCCTCATAGAGCTTATTGTGGGGAAGCCGGAATGAATCAAATAATAAGGTAAATAAATGTAAAATTATGGCTCAGGTGATGAAGAGGCAGTGAGGCTAGGAGAGAAGGGAACAACCAGAGGAAGTGATGTGGCCAGAGGTCAAGGAAGGCTTCCTGATAGTTGAGGTGTGATTGAAGAAAGAGAATGCCCACCAGATGAACAGGACAGCATGTGTAAAGGCCCTGTGGCGGGCGAGAGTATGGCATGTTTGCGCAACTAGGTCATTGTGCCCGGAGTGGAGCGAACACAGGGGCCTGGAGGGGGAGACAGTCTTGGATGTGTAGGGCCCGCTGAGCCAAATTGGGACTTTTGTTCTTTATTTTAAGAACAATGAGAAGTTTATTTATGTTTTGAAAGGGTGACTTTGGCTGCAGGCTGGAGAACAGATTGGGAGCAGGGGGCATGGGTCAAGAATGGATCATTGTCTGAGTCGGGGATGGTGGAGGCTTGGGTTAGGGTGGGGCAGCAACATGAAGAAAGGGTGAACTCGTTTGTGAACTATTTCGGAGATGAGCGGGGTTGACTTGGAAGTTGATTGATTGGCCTAAGTAAGGGAGAGGGAAGTGGCGAAAACGAGCCCTTCAGTGTCCTGCTCTCAGCAGGTCGGGAAGGTGTCCGTCTCTGAGAAATGGAATATAGGCGGGGCCCGGGTGGAGGGCAAGAGGCAGTTTTAGACTCGATGACTTTGGAGTGACATCAAGGCACCCAGTGGCCATGGCGACTAGGCAGTTAGCGATACGGGTTCGGAGCTTGGAAAGGAGATTCGGAGATGTCACTTCCCCAACCACCTGCACACAGGTATCAGCGGGGCTGGGAGTGCGGAGGGCCGCCCCCAAGGAGAACAGATGGACGAGAGGCGGAGAGGGCCTAGAATGAGCTTTGAGGAACTTCGGTGGTTCAGCCGTCCAGAAGGGGAGCACGATCCTTGCAAGGGAGACTGAGGAAGTGCACCCTGAGAGGCGGGAAGGCCAGAACGGTCAACGGGGCCAAGTGTTTCTGAGAAGCCAAGCAAGAGAAGGACTTGAAATGGTCCACTGGGCTTAGTGCCAGGGAAGTCACCGGCCACTTTAGCAAGACCTGGTACTCCAAGACCGAGGTTCCCGACCTGGGGCGGTTTGCTCCCTTCCTCCCTGCCCTCCCCCCCGCCCCCCCACCCGGGGGGCATTTGGTAACGTCTGGACACATTTTGGGCCGTCACAGCTTGGGATGGGGGCTATGCTCCTGGCATCTAGAAGGTAGGGGTCAGGGGTGCTGCTAAACCTTTCGTAATGCAGAAGACAGCCTCTTACAACAAAGAGCGATCTGGTCTCGGGGGTCCAGAGTGCTGTGGTGGAGAAGCCCCGTCAGAGCACCACCCGAAGGGAACCTTGTGAGAAGCCGGGTGACCAGCATAGGCACTTCTTAGAAGCTTGATTAGAGATAAGACAAGTGGAAGAGAGACAGGAGATACGAGGGTTGGCTGCCGGCAGGCACGGGGGGCGGGGGACTTTGTTAAGAGAGAGACGTGAACGTCTTTGAAAACCCTGGTGGGAGGGTCCCACTGAAGAGACGGTTGAATATCGAGCAGAGGTGAGGCGTGATGGACAAGCTCTCCTATCGCCCGAGAACGTTCAGATGGAGACGTTGCATATGGAGGGGCGATGGGTCAACATGTCTTCTGTCACTGGAGGGGTACCCTAGAGGCTCGGAGCAGACGGAGGGAAGAGAGTATAGTAGGCCAAATAATGGCCCCCTCAAGATGGCCGCATCCTCATCCCCGGATCCTGCACGGATGTCATTTTAGAGGCCAAAAGGGACTTGCCAGGCGTAATTCAATTGAGGCGCTTGAGGTGGGGAGATTATCTTGGTTTATCGGGGTGGGCCTCGTGGAATTACAAGCATTTTTATGGGAGGGAGGCAGGAGAGTCAGAGTCAGAAAGACAAGATTGGAAGATGTTATCCTGCTGGCCTTGAAGATAGAAGAAGGAGCCAGGAGCCAAGGGACTGCAGACAGCTTCTAGAAGCTACAAAAGGCAAGGAAGTAGATTCTTCCCTCAAGCCTCCAGAAGGAACTCAGCCCGCTGCCGACGCCTCGATCTTAGGACTTGTGACCTCTGGAACCGTGAGATAATAAACGTGTGGTGTCCGAGAACCACCGTGTCGTGGCAGTTTGTTAAGCAGCGCTAGGAACTGAGTGCAGTGTCTGGGGGACGTCTGCTAACACGTGCGGAGCTGTGGAGAGAGCTGGCCTGAGACGGGAGAGCGGCGAAGGTGAGTTCGGGGTTGGGGGGGGGGGGGTGAGTCAAGCCGGAGATGCCCGTGAGGTGCTCAGGTGAGCCATCCTGGGGCGCACCGACGCACATGGGTCAGCCGAGGACAGAGGCCTGGGTGTAGGGGACACCAAGCGTGTAAACGGACGCAGCTGAGGCCCCGGGAAGGGACAGGCGGCGGGGGACAGGGCTGCAGGGAAGCGTGAGGCCTGAGAGCCGCTGTGTTCGGGCAGCACGGGGGTCTTCGTGTCCTGGGCACAGGCAGTTTGACGGCAGAAGCCACGCTGCTGGGGCCCGAGGCGTGAGTGGGAAGTGAGGAGACGGAGCCAGCAAGGGGGGCTGGCTTGTTTTCAGAAGTCTGGCCGCCTGTGAGCAACGATGGTGTGCCAGCTGTGTGCCACATTCGTCCTCACAGCAGGTTGCTGCCCTTCCGGCCCAGATGAGGGAACCCGGGACCCAAGAGGTCATTAAGTAGGCAACCCCAGCTCCCACAGCCCACGCGTGGTACGCGGCGGGTTCCTTCAAAGGTAGCGCCTTTCTGCGATGCCAGGCTTTAAGTAGCTCCTCCGTGGGGACACGTGGCTGAGAAGGGAGCACTCAGGAGCTCTGGGGGCAACAGAAACACATGAGGTTTGCCGCCTGTTCTCATGGAGCCTGGGGTCGGGCTACAAGAAGCAGGGACTGAGGTGGATGGGAGGGGAGGAGGCCTATGTCCAGCCGAGTAATACCGAGGCAGAGCATTGTTGGCGATGGTGCTACCACAGAAAGCTATAGGGCCGGGGAGAAGGGGAGCTGGTTTTGACTGGGCAGATCGGAGAGGGGTCTTGAAGGATGGGTAGAAGTTCAGCAGAGGAGAAAATCTAGGGCCATGCCCAGGGAAGGGCTGTCAGGGCCCCCACCTCCCACCATGAGAAGCTGCACTTTGGGACAGCCCGGCTGGGCAAGCCTAGAGTCTCTAAAGGAGGCAGCTTCCCCGGGTTTGTGGCCTGGCCTGGGTCCAGGGTGTGGAGAAAAGGGGGAAGAGGAGGCAGCCCTGGAGTTTGCAGCCTTGTCTTAGACCAGCTCTAGCAGTCAGGAGTGGGCGTGGCCTGCAGCTCAGGGACCAGGGGCCGGCAGTGTTGCTCCCTTGGATGTTCCTAAGGCCTGGGAGCCTCGAGCTGTGGCATATGGATGGGTGCGGGGAGGGAGTGTTTGGAGGCTGTGGGGCCATGCGGAGGCTTTGTGATCCAGTGAGGTGAGAGGTGTCGAAGGCTTGGAGAGAACAGACGTGCAAAATGGCTCAAGAAAGCAGGACCTGTGTGTGTGTGTGTGTGCGCGCGCGCGCGTCCTCAGTCGGGGCCTCAGTCAGGGAAAAGCCAGAGTGAGGAACAACTGCCAGCTCAGTTGATGGGTTGGTTGAACGGAGGGAGGGCGGAAAAGTGGGGTGAACCACAGCACTGATTTTGGACCAGGATCTGGAAGCCCCCACATCCTAAATAAACCGCATTCATTTGTCAAATCCTGTCTCAAAGCCGTACTTGATGTCCTTTCTTGACCTTCTGCCCGCCTTCAGAAGCTCTGGCCCTCATCCAACACAACGCATTTCCGTCCACGACTCCTCAGTGTGTGCAGTGTCTTCTGGTAGAAGTAACGATGGGGCTCGTGATAAGCGTGGCTGTTTGCGTTTCTTGAGCACCTATGATGTTTCTGGGCCTGTGCTCAGCACTTTACAGCAGACCTCATTTGATGCTAACGTTACCCCTTGTGAAGTGGGTATTCTACCCATTGTACCAACTGAGAAAACTGAGGCCTGGAGAGGAGAAGTTCTCCTGCACAAAACTAAACAGCTGGTGAGCGGCTGAGCTGGGCTTCCAAGCCAGTAGTCTGGGCTCCGGAACCCACCCTCTTGTTCTTCCGCCTGGCCCTTCTCTGCCTTCCTTATCTCACCTGTTCCTACCTGCTGGCCTTGGTTGACTTTCTTCTCATCCTTTCTGCCCAGCACTGGTTCCCTCTCCTCCTCCCCTCAACACAGAGCAAAGCTGGTCCCACCGTGCCCCGTGTGGGGACAGGGCCTGCATTCAGATGGACCCAACGTTCATTTCCACTTTGCATCTCTCCATGGCCCGGCCTCCTCTGCAGGAGTCTTGCCATCACTTCTGGCCGTTTGGGAAAGAACTGCCCTCGTCCTCTGCTTTCTCATCTCACTGGAGACGAGAAACTCCATAAATCATTGCCAGGGTTTCCAGGCTACCCTCAGACACCGCAGGCCGGAGACGATGCTGCACGCGTGAGGTGTTTGGGAGTGCCGTGCAGCCGTGTGGTTTGGTAAAAGGCCGAAGAAAGAGGAAGCCAGCACAGCGTTTTTATTTACATTTTTCACTTAGAGCCAGTCTTGTTCCAGAAGGGATTTAAGGTAGCCTAGCAGGATACATAAAATATACCATTATAGCATGTTAAAACTGGGAGAGACAGAAGAAAGAAAAACAAGGGTGGAGACCCTCGGCGGAGCCAGGAAGGAGGCTAAAAATGCATACCACAATGACCCGTATATGCACTTTTAGCTATATGGGGTCCGAATCTGGCAGCCGCTGGGAAAAGGCAAGCCTGGTCTGCCACCAGGGCATTCTTTCCATGTCGTGAACAGTCCCCAGATAGTTCCTGGGGAGGTCCCCCTTCTGGGTATTGATACTGGACGGAAGGTTTCCTGGCGGCCCTTAAAGAGAGGACACTGTTTGGTGACATTGCTCACCTGCTGTCATGCAGCCTTTCCACCTGCCAGACCCCTGCTGTACTGGCTGGGTGGGGGGGGGAGCAGAGGTGAAAGGGTATTTCAAGTGTTTTCCGCTTCAAGTTCCATCATAAAATGGAGATTTATTTTGAAACTTGAAATTGGATGTGCAAAAGCTCGTGACACAGCCTCCAAAACAGAATCCGAAAAGCCCTGAGTGATTGGGACAGATGGAAGCGGAAGCAGACGGTTGCAGTGCCTCGAGATGTCAGCAGGAGCAGGCAGGTGTTACCAAGTTTGGGGGAGCTCAGAGAAGGAAAGAATAATGGGCTTGTCCAGGAAGACAAGAAGGGACATTTGAGACAGGTTGCCTTGCGCGTGTGTGTGTGTGTGCGTGCGCGCGCGCGTGTGTGTATGAGCAGATGCTTTTCATGCTTGTTTGTTAATTTCTATTAACTCTTTATTTTGAAATGTTCAAGCTCTGTAGAAAAGCTGTAAGAATAGTATAATAAACACCCACACACCCAGCATCTAATTCATCCATTGCTAACATTTAATAACAATTGCTTGAATCTCTCTCTCTGTATGCCTACAGGCACACGCACACACATACACACACATTCTGTGCTGTTTTGTTTTGTTTTTCTGACCTTTTTGAGATACGGCTATAGACCTCAGGCTTTTGGGCCATGCATTCCGCATCTCTGCCACTCAACTCCGCCACTGCAGGGCGAAAGCTGCCGTAAACGGTACATAAATGAATGTGTCTGTGCACCAATAAAACTTTATTGATGAACACTGAATGTGCATGTCGTACAATTTCCCTGAAATTGGAATTTCATATAAATTTCCTATAAATGAAATGACATGAAAGAACTTTTTTCAATCATTGAAAAATGCGAAAACCATGCTTAGCTCACAACTGTACAGAAATGGGGCTGGGGGGCGCCTGGGTGGCTCACTCGGTTAAGCACCTGATTCTTGATCCCAACTCAGATCTTGATCTCAGCTCAGGTCTTGATCTTGGGGTCATGAGTTCAAGCGCAGCATGGAGCCTACTTAAACAAAACAAAACAAAACAAACAGATAGGGGGCTGCATTTGAACTACAATCAGTGGTTTGCCAACAGACCCCTGCCCTACATAACCACAATATAATTGTTACATTCAGGAAATGTAACCATGGATACGATACAACACTCTGTCAACTGCAATCCTTATTCAGATTTTCCCAATTGCCCTGGAGAAATGGCCTTTACAGTTTGTCCCCCATCTAGGACCCACTCATGCATTTAATTGTCATGTCTCATTAGTCTCCTTTATTCTATAACAGTTCCCCTGCGTTGTTTTTTTCTTTCAGGATATTGACACTTTTGAGAAGTTCTGGACAGTTGTCAGCAGAATGTTGCACAGTTTAGATGTGTCTGATTGTTTCCTCATGATAGATTCAGATTATAGATTTTTGGCATGAAGGATGTTGTGTCTTTCTCCCTGTAGATAGCAGGAAGCTTGTGAGGTCAGTTTGTCTTATCTTTTACCCGGTGGTTTTAGCGACTGTTGATGATTCTTGCCTTTATTAATTATTATTTTTTTTAATCTTTATTTATTTTGAGAGAGAGACAGCGTGTGAGCAGGGGAGGAGCTGAGGGGAGGGAGACACAGAATCCGAAGCAGGCTCCAGGCCCTGAGCTGTCAGCACAGAGCCCGATGCGGGGCTCGAACTCACGAACCGTGAGATCATGACCTGAGCCGAAGTCGGACGCTTAACCGACTGAGCCACCCAGGTGCCCCGCCTTTATCAGTTATTCTCCATGGTTTAAAATGATTTGCATCCTACATTCTTTATTTACTATGTGACATCCTTCTGCAAAAAGAAAAAAAAAGTATTCAACTTTCTCCTCCACCCCATCGCTTGTTTTGGTTATTTTTAGTACTGGTATGGACTCATGAATCCCTTTTTTTTTTTCCTTCAGTGTGTTCCAGTCCATTCCTGTCATTCATTTTGATGTTTCAATTGCCCTAGATTTGGCCAGCGGGAGCCCGTGCAGACGGGCTCCTTTTTCCTATTTTAGTACTTCCCTTACTTTCCAGTGCAAAAAGATGTTCTGGCCATCTCTCCTAAGAGCCCTAATTTGTTTTAGTGGAAATCGTGTTCAGAAATCAAGATCCCTGGGCACTAAGCGCGTGTGTTGCTACTGGGGTCTCCTTGCTTCTAAGCCTGAGCTAGGATTAGAGGAATGAGTTGCAGGGAGTCAGGGACTGAGGCAACACAGAATCGCCAGCCGCGGGCACAACATGTACAGAGGTCCAAGGGCACGGGTCATGTGGAGGGGAAAAGGTAACAGGTTAGAGCCGAAGTACAGAGCGTGCTTAGAAGGAAAAGTGGAAGATGATGCCAGAGAGAAGTTGCTTTGCTCATGTTCTGAGATGCTATGCATCTTAAAACACTATCCATTCAGTATCAGCTTTTCCAGGAATAAAAGTGTGCACCTCAGTCTTAAGATTCCTCTTACTATCAGAAGCATTAAATGGGCTTGCCTTGTATAACTTTTATAGATGTTGGTCGTTTGGTTATCGAACCACAAAGCAAACCAAAGATTCCCGCCCCCCCCCCCCCCCCGCCCCAAATATGTGATCTGCCGGTGAACCCGCTTTGGCTGGAACTGTCTGTAATTCTCAAGATCTATTATTTTGGGATAAAAGTAGAACATGGAACACTGCTCTGAATAATGCACTGAAGGGCCGCCCGTGTTATTCCAAGTGGCAAGATCTCATTTCTTCTTGTGGATGAGTAATATCCATACCACATCGTCTTGAGCCCCTTATCTGTCGATGGCCACTTGGGGTCCTTCCACGTCTTGGCTCTTGTAAATCATGCGGCAACTATCTCTTCACATCAGGTGTTTTCATTTCCTTCTGGTAAATGCCCAGGAGTGGGATTGCTGGACCACGGGGTAGTTCTCTTTTTAAGTTTTTGACGACCCTCCATGCTGTTTTTCCATGTTGGCTGCACCTGTGTCCGTTCCCAAAGCAATGCCCGGGCTCCCTTTTCTCGACTTCCTGGCCAGTCCTTGTCACCTCTCGTCTTTTTGAGCACAGTCCTTCCAACAGGCGTGAGGGGATATCACATTGTGGTTTTGATTTGCATGTCCCCGATGGCTGGTGAAGTCGAGTACCTTTTCCTGTACCTGTCGGTCAGGTGACATTTAATGTTCGTGGGGTCCCAATGTGACCTTAATTTCACTCTGATGTTGTTTAAAAAGGTTTAAGCAGAGAGCTAGAGGAAACATTTCTTACAGCTTTGAAACAGCTGTAAATCCAACACAGACTTGCAAATATCAAATGAACAGACCTATGCAAACATGCGTAACTCAAATGAGTGAAATCGTCGTTATATGTGCAATGATGTTGTTTATTGAACCGAAATTGCTGTTTCCAGGGTGACCGTGGTAATGACTATAAACACCCAGGTTCTTTGGCGTTTGGTATGTCTGTGCTTTCGTGGGCTGTGTGACACCTTTATTGTCTTTCTTTGTCTCTGCTTGAAACAGTGGGGAATCCTTCAGTGCAGTTTGATGCCTTGATGTTTCTTACTCTTTTCTTTACCAGAATGCATCCTGTGCTCATCAAGTTGGTGCCTGTTCTTTTCTCACTAGCTCATGGCCAATAGTAATGATCGATGCTACCTGCTCGCCTGTTACGGTGTAGCAGGCTACCTCCAAATTCGGTGTCAGAGAACTGGGGTTGCACCCTTTTTGCGTCAAGCGCCAGACCGTAAATATTTTAGGCTTTGTGGACCTCACGGTGTTTGCCACAGCCACTCGGTTCTGTCACTGTAGCCGGAGAACAGTCAGAGGTGGGGGGTATGCTAGCAGAACTTGTCACGGACACCAAAATTTGAATTCCGGACAACTTTCGCGTGATGAAATCTTCTTTTGATTTATTTTCAACCACTGAGAAGTGGACCGTTCTTAGCTGGTGGGCCATCCAAAACAGGTGGCGGACTGGACTTAGCCTGCAGGGCCAAAGTCTGCCGACCTGTGGCGTAGAACAGCCATCATTTATCCTCGCTCAGGTATCCTGGCTGAACTGTGGGGTCTCATTTATTCTGGCGTGTCTGCCGGTGGACCGTGGGCGGGCTGATTTAGTTGGGCGAGGCTGGTCCTCTCTGCCGCAAGCCACTGGGCCAGATCGTCTCCTCAAGGGGAGCCAGGTCCGCTCCAGGCGTGTTCGTTCTGGGCCCAGACTGAAGGAGCAGGTGCTCTCTGGAGAAGCTCTCCTCCTGGTGAAGGCAGAGGTGGTCCCAGAGGCAAGCCCCACCCCCACCCCCACCCCCCACCTTTCGCAAGCACATTCCCGGTCTTTGCTTGGTGTGCGGTAACATCCCACCGGCCAAATAAGTCATACAGCTGAAGCCAAGGTCAAGGAGCGAAGAAGGACAGGCCACCTGTAAGAGAGAGCCTAGTGCGGAATCACATGGCCAAGGCCGATCGAGAAGGGCGGAACCGGGGCCAAGAATTCAGTCTACCACAGGTGCCCACCCAGTTACATGCACGGCAGTCTTTGGGCTGGAAATCTCATGGCGATTCCCGTATGTTGATTTTTTGAATGAAAACATTGAATTAAACATTCTTAGAACTTTTAGATCCTGAGAGCGTATCCAAAGACCCTTGTTTGAGAGAGATGAATTTCTAGTAAACCCCCTGATTTTAATAATAGGGAACGTAGGGTTTTTTGGTGTTTGAAAATTCCTTTAGGAGCGGTCTTGTCGGAGCCTGATTCAGCACCCTTAAGCCCCAGTGGGTCCTCAGCAAAAGTTGTGAGGGAGGGTTGGGTGGATAGCAATACCTCTGACAACCACCACAACAGGTGCTGTTCTTCGGGCACTAAAGGATTTGTGTGACCTCATTCTGTGCCCTCACAACCTTGCTGTCAGATGAGTACGCTTCAGCCCCCTTTCTACACATTGGGAAACTGGGGCTTCAAGGGCTAAATTCCTGGTCCAAGGCCATACAGCTAATCATGGGGCCAGGACTTCAAAACTGGATCTTCTTCTTTTTTTTATTTTTATTTTTTTACATTTTATTTATTTTTGAGAGAGAGAGAGAGACCGAGCACTAGTGGGGGAGGGGCAGAGAGAGAGGGAGACACAGGATCGGAAGCAGGCTCCAGGCTCCGAGCCGTCGGCACAGAGCCCGGCGCGGGGCTCCAACCCACAAACCACGAGATCATGACCTGAGCCAGAGTAGGACGTTCGACCGACTGAGCCACCCAGGCGCCCCCCAGGGAGTACTTTTCAAGCAGATGGTATAAGGTGGTTTTCTTTATCTTGTCTGATGGCTGCCCGTGAGCATTTGGCGGACTTCTTACAACCGCGTCATTGAGATACGAGCACATACCGTGCAGCTCACCCACCCAAAGTGTGTCATTTAATGGTCTTTAGTAATTAACCACTGTTTGCCTCCACTACCGCCAAGAGTTGTGCAACACTCTCATCGCCTCATAGAAGAAACTCCATCTTTAACTGTTACCCCATCTCCTCCTCTCCCACCCCCCCCCCCCCCAGCCCTCACTAGTTTACTCTGTCTCTACGGATGTCCCTCTGTCTCTACAGATGTCCCTATTCTGGACCTTCGTATGAACGTGGTCTTTTGTGACTGGCTTCTTGCGCATAGCGTCATGTTTTCAGGGTGCCTCCGGGTTGGGGCGGATTATCACTGCATAGCATGATCCTTCCTTTCACTGGCCTTTTTCCCCCCCATTGCACGGATAGGCCACATTTTGTTCATCCGCTCCCCTGCCGATGGACAGTTGGGTCGTTTCCATCGTTGGGCTGTTATGAATGATGCTACCCTAAACATGTGTGCACAAGTCTCGGTGTAGACCTACGTTTTCATGTCCCTTGGGTAATACGTAGGAATGGGACTGCTGGGTCACACAGTAACCCTATGTTTAATCCTTTGAGGATCTGCTGGACCACTTTCCGGAGCAGCGGGACCATTTTACGTTCCCACCGGCAGGGTGCGAGGGCTGATTTCTCCACATCCTTGCCCACACTTGCTGTTAGCTGACTTTTTGACTCCAGCCATCCTCATGGGGGTGAAGTGCTCTCTCATGGCAGAGCTTTGGTTTGTTCTCTGCTTTTTTTCTTCCTACCTCTCGTTCATGTCTCTGGTTATTGGGGGGCGAGCCGCCCATGACGGCCGTGCTGGTTGTGACCCGGTGGGTGCTTTTCACATCAGCTTCCCTCTGCCACGTTAACCTGGAAGATCCTTCACATCTGTAGCGTATTTAAAGTTTGTTTCTATTGTTTCTATTGAATCTCTCCGGAGCAGACCCATTCTAATGTGCATTTTTGCTGCCTCCAGGTTGAGCAGATTCTGGGGGGGGAGGGGGGGCTCTCTCCCACTCTTGCCCCAGAGCCCCTCAAGTTAAGGCATAACTAGCAGGATTCAGGCCAGCCTCCCGAGGCTGTCAGTCCTTGCCCGAGGGCTCAACCCACTGGTTTTGCCGATAGCCAGATATTATCAAGAAGAGTGAGGCCAAGTGTGTTCATGGGGTAGTTGGTCCTGAGGCTGGTAACAGGGCCGGGGGGACTTTTACAGGCCGAGCAGAAGGACTTGGGTGGGGACGAGCTTTCTGGGTTGGTTACGGGGCTCCAGACTCTGACATTTTTCCTTGAGGGTCGTGCATCTTTGGGCTGGAGGCTTGTTGTCTCCCAGCGCTGGTTTTCTTGTGCATAAAATGGGGATGCACGGTCGGAACATGACCTTGTGCTTTGTGAGCCTTGATGCCTGTTGCATGCAGGTGCACAGCAGGCGAAGAGCAGTTCACAGCTCTCTTTATTATCTCCAGTAGCGCCTCGGGGGTTCGTGGGGGCGGTGAGTGGAACCATAGTATGTAAAACCTGGATGTGGAATTCGAGATTGTATGTAAACGTGCCCCATTTACCACATCTGGGGCCTTTTCTGAAATTCGATGAAAGAGAGTTTGCGAACAAGAAAAGGAAGCACTAATGCTACTATCAGTTAAAAGGGGATGGGGGCAGGTTAGATCCTGGTTCTTGACCAGCCTGACTTAGGGAGTTGTACTCATGTGTACACCAATATTCACAGAATGCTGTGCACATTTTAAGGAATCTCCCCTTCCCCTTGCCAAAGTCTATCCGTAGGCACCAGGTTTGGAAGCCGGGGCCTGAATAATCTCAGAGGCCTCCTTGCAGCCGAAGTATTCAGGTCAAGTTCGGGTTCAGTCTGGCCTCTTTTTCACTCTGCCATTTCAGTTTGCTAGACTGGGAAGTGGCTGGAGAAGAGAGCCAACACTGTCTGCCTCCTGGGGTTCGGGGAGGAGCATCTGAGATGGGCAGAGTGCCTTGTCAACTGTGAATAGCTTCATAAATCATTTTTGTAACCACTTTGCTCTAAGGAGGTGCGGGGCTGAAAATCAGAATGTTTTATGGATTCCATGGGTTCCTGGAAAGTTGCAAGCAAATCAGGTTTTTGAAAATCTAATCTGGGCAGCAGCTGGTGATGGCACCACTCAGAGGAGCCCAGCAGTGAACCCTTGACTGCGGCAGACCTTCGGCCACCAAGCAGAATGCTCCCCTCTAGTAAAATGCAGATCTTCACTGGGCAAATCAGCTCAAACCAGCAGCAACACTGGAAATTCAGAGGGAGCCCCCAGGACATTCCTGGCGGATTCTGATGAGGTCATTAGAGGGCATGAGGTCCATCTCGGTGCGTAAGAGGCGGGCTGTTGTTTGTTTGAATGAACTCCGGCTTCCCCACGCATTTCCTTTGTGGCCACAGGCAAATTGCCTGTGAAACGGAACCTCGGTTCCCCAGTCTGCAAAATGGGGGTGATGATCATAGTAGCTACTTCACAGAGTTGTGAGAACCCATGAAAAGGTGGGGCAAGGGTCCTTTGCACAGTGAAATTGCTTTCCAAATGACAGCCCCTGGCGTTGCGTTGCTGATGTTTTTGTTAATCGTTACCATAGTCCGAAATAGCACTCTGATCCATATAGACCATGCTTGCCCCAGGGGGCCCAAACTCTGGTTTTGTATTATTTTCTGAGGATCTGTCCACATAGAATCATACAGGCTGAGTTTTAGACGTAATTTTATTTATTTATCTATCTATCTATTCATTTATTTTTGAGAGAGAGAGAGAGAGACAGAGACAGAGAGAGAGAGAGAGACAGAGAGACAGAGAGTGTGAACGGGGTAGGGGCAGAGAGAGAGGGAGACACAGAATCCGAAGCAGGCTCCAGGCTCTGAGCTGTCAGCACAGAGCCCGACGCGGGGCTCGAACTCACGGACCGTGAGATCATGACCTGAGCTGAAGTTGGACGCTTAACCAAGACGCCCCTAGGCAGAATTTTAGAAGCCGTTTAGGCCAGACTTCCACTCTGGGGAAAATCCTTTCTTTAGTCTTCCTAGTGGTGGGTCATCCACCTTCTCAAATACTTCTGGTAACAAGAGGTTCACCACCTCACGAGGGCGCTCGTTCTGTTGCAGGACTGTCCTGCCTGCATATTCCTTGTGCCCCGTTCAGGCTTGTGCCCCTTTAAGTTGTCCTGGCCCTGCTCCCTCCAAGTGGTGGTCTTTCCCACGTTTGATGATCGCTCTTTCTCTGGCTTCTTCTTTTCCAGGCTAAGGAACCCTCTCACCATGCGGGTCACCCTTCTCTGGTCAGGTCTAGGCTACCAAGGTCCTTCTCATAGCACAGCGTTCAGAGCCCGGGTGGTTCCAGGAAGTGCTGGGTTCAGAAGGGCCAAGGAGTTGACCTTGTGGGATAAGGCGAGGGAGGACATTGGGGGACCAGCCTCCTCGGGGGTTGGTCCTGAGCATCTGGCCCTGGCTGGCCATTCCTGGACCATCTCAGTGTCGGCCTGCTCTCTACTGAGGGTGGCCTGGGCTGCTCAGTGACATGTGACACGGTCCACAAATGCTGTGTGATCCTGCCCGCTCCTGCTCCTTCCGCCTAGAACACCCTCACCTTCTTCTTCTCTAAGACCTCAGCTTAGATTCGCCATTTCCCAAGAAGGGCCTCAACTGACTCCCAGAGCCCGACTCCAGCTCTGAGTTCTCTTTCCACAGATTTCCCCGCCACAGTGCCAACCACCGGGCATCACAGTGGCCTCCTTTCTGTATCTCCCTGGACTGTGAGTTTTGTGAGAGCAAAGACATCGTCTCCCGGGATCACCATTTTATCCCCCAGAGCCTGACATTGTAGCTACTCACTCAGTGATATTTGTTAAATGAATGAATGAATGCTTGGTTGGAGAAAACCCTGACTGGTGGCAAAGAGAATGCCGGAAACATCCCGCAGCAAACCTCCAGATCTGAAGCCAGCCTGAGGGGGCCTCCGGCAGTCCCCTCATCCCTCAAAGCTCCCTCCGGGGGCCTCTCTGCCCAATTGAAGGCAGATCACAACAACTCCACGTTAACCCGAAGACCTCTGCAGGCCGAGAAGTAATGGTCACTAACAGTTGGGCTCTTCATTCGGATACCAGAGACTGTGATGACAGTCACGACCAAAATGCTAATAGCGACCCTTTACTGAGTACCTCCCACATCAGCCATTACAGCAGTGCTGCAGGGTTGGGTTGTACCCCATTTTACAGATGTGGAAACTGAGGCAGAGCCAGTAGAGTTGTCTGCCCAAGACCACTCACTTGTAAATGATGAAGCTGAGATTCTAGCTGATCCCTCTGGCTCCAGGGCTCTCACGGCCCACTGGTGCCCCCGTTACTGGCTGCAAGGGCCTTGAGATGCTTTTCTTTTTCCCCCAGGAGGGAGAGGAGAGTCAGAAAATGATAACGTAGGGGGATGAGTACTATGATCACGGGCAGGGTTCTAAGAAATTCCAGGGGGAGGTCCCTGAGGACCGGGGCACCATCTGGGGAGACTCTGGGGGGCGGGGCAGGGAGGGGGAAGCCTGATCTGCGCCTTTTCTCTTTTCGTCTGAGGATTTTAAACCACAAAGACGGTCCAGTCTCATAGAGAAATAAAGCAAAAGCCTCATCCTGCTTTCCTCTTTCGTTTCCTCTAGAGGTAACCAGACCTGAGAGCTTGAAATGTATTTCCCAGACTTTCTGTGCGCACGCAAACACACGCGCGTGGTGTGCGCTAGGTAACGTGGGGTCAGTTGTGGTCAGGTGGGGGGAGGGGGGATGTGTGCCGATCTCCACGGTGCAAATGCTCCCACCGTGGCCGCTTTTGAGGTATCAACATGAAGTCGCTGAACCAGGAGGTGGAAAGAGACGCAGTAGATGTCCGTTTCCCTCAAGAACCCAGGTTATGGTGAAACATAAAAATGATTAGGAAGTGGCAAGCCTTGAATATTTATTACCTTCAAAATAATATTTATTGAAGTGTACATTTCTATCGCTTAATTTCTAACAATGGCTGTGGTTCACGACTGGTTCGTGAAATTCTGGAAAGTGTAACTGTCAGCTCTCGTCAGTCGGTACAAGCCAGCTCCGACACAGCACTCATTTCCTTTTTACTAAAATACTGACATTATATACTTTTTTTTTCCTTTAAGTCACTTTTTAGTTAAAAGGCCCTTCATCCAGGGGCGCCTGGGTAGCTCAGTCGGTTGAGCGTCCGACTTCGGCCCAGGTCATGATCTCACGGTTCGTGAGTTCGAGCCCCGCGTCGGGCTCTGTGCTGACAGCTCGGGGCCTGGAGCCTGCTTTGGATTCTGTGTCTCCCTCTCTCTCTGCCCCCGCCCCTGCTCGTGCTCTATCTCTCTCTCTCCCAAGAATAAATAAACATAAAAAAAATTTTTTTTTAAAAAAGGCTCTTCATCCAATCATTCGTTCATTCAACGAATATTCTGCTACGTGCCATGTGCGGTGTTAGCATGTGGGGCCAGGCCACCATTAGGAACGAGATAGCCGTGGGCTTTGTCTTCATTAGCTTGTGGTCTAGCGAGGGACAGAGTTCATAGCCATGCTGACAAATAAACGCCGTCGATAACAAAACTGCACCCTGCAATCAGGTCCTTAAAAGGAAGTGACAGGTGAGGTCATAGAATTAGTGCTGTGAGGGACAGGCCTGTGGAGGTCTGTGGCAGGGGAGAACCTACTTCAGGTTCAGGTCAGGAAAGGCTTCTTCGGAGGAGGTGACAGAAACTGAGACCCAAAGGATAAGAAGGGGGCCAGTCGTGCAAAAATCAGTGGGAAAAAGGTACGAAAGAGTGTGTTCCTTGGGTGCCATATCTGTAAACTTCACAAACATGCAAAACGGCTCTGTGCGTTGTTTCTAGAAAACTCCTTGTGTAGTGAAAATGGCAAGGCTCCCTACGCGCTTCGGGACGGCGGTTAACCTCGGAGGGTGAATGAGTTGGAGGCAGAGACGGTCTTCAGCTACATCAGGTGTTTTCTTGAAGTGAACCGAGTGGGGACAGATGCGGCCCGGGGTCACTTATGTTGTCTCCAGCCGACGGGCACGCGGTTTTCAGCTGTGTTCCTCATTATAATTTCCGAATGCTTGACAAATTTCATGAGTATTAATTTTTTAAGAGTAGGCGGTGAACCCTACCAGTGTCAAGGCTCACTGTGGCTGCAGCTCTTGAAGGGAAGAGGGAGGCCCATGCTGGGGAGGTAGGCGGGGACCAGGTTATACGGGTCTCGAAGACCGTGGCCACGAGTGCAAATCTTCATGTAAGTGTTAACGTGTGATACCCGCTGAGTGACGTGATGGGATTCACATCCACAAAGATTGCAGTGGCTGCTCTGAGGAGAAGTAGTGGAGAGTCAAGTCAAGGACGGCATCAGGGAGATTAGTTAGGATCTCCTGTAGCTGTCTGGAAGAGAGCTCAGGTCTCCCACCAGCACGGCCATGGGACGCCATGGAGTCAGAGGGGTGGTCTTGACATCCGCTGCCAGGATTTGCTGAGGGATTGGATGGGGGGGGGGGCATTGAGAGAGCAAGAGGTGAAAGGCAACTTTCTTTGTCCTTTTTTTTTTTTTTTAAACACCGTTTTCAAGGTCTAATTCACACACCATACAGTGTACCGTTCACCGTTTTTTGGTGGGAATCGCTTTCTTTTTGAAACCCGCGTGGATGGTGGTTTCAAACGCAGCAAAACCTCGGATGGCAAGTCGCTTGTTCTGCGAGTATTCCTCAAGATCGGCAAATGTTCCTAATTCGTTTTAACTTGATAAACAGATGATGTCTGGCGATAGGAGTCATATGTGACACGGAACGTCCCATGATCACAACTGAGCCAGTGTTCCTGAAATTCGCTTTGATGTACGAGTGCTTTGGCTTACGAGCATGTTTCTGGAACGAATTATGCTTGTGAACCAAGGTTTAGTTGCTGTGATGAGGAAAATAGGGGAGGAACGGGTTTGGGGGTGGGGCCTGGGGGGAGGGTACCTTGGGGGAGGTAAATTTGAGGTGCCTAGGAGATAGGAGATATCCAAGGAAGGGAAGTCACATGGGAAGTCAGGTATTCACACCTGGGTCTTGAGATAAAAATTGTGTGTAGTGAACAAATGAGAGTCTAGAGATAGATGTGAGTATCCAGAGTGAGAGTGTAGGTGAAGAAGGTGTGTGCGGAAGGAGCCGGGGGACTTCTAGTCAGATGCACCGAGAATTCACACTTTGACCAGCCCAACCCTTTTTTCCCCAAACACTACAACGAGAGTCTAAGAAAAACAAAAAAAGATGAACCCCTCCCCAAGACTAAAGCTCCAAAACGAATGAAGCAATGCTAAAAAGACAGCCTCTGAATAACAAATGAAGTCACACTAAAATAAAAATTATAGAGTGTTCTGAAAGTGAATTTAAAATGACCGTTTAGGGACGCCTGGGTGGCTCAGTCGGTGGAGCATCCAACTTCAGCTCAGGTCATGATCTCACGGTTCGTGAGTGTGAACCCCACATCGGGCTCTGTACTGACAGCTCAGAGCCCGGATCCAGCGTCAGATTCTGTGTCTCCCTCGCTCTCTGCCCCTCTCCCACTCACGCTCTCTCTCTCTCAATCTCTCAAAAATAAATAAACATTAAAAAAGATTAAAAAAGAAAGAAAGAAAGAATAAAATAACCACTTAGGATTTGTATCAGGAATAGGCTTGACTCTGAGTAACTGAGATTCAAAATAACAGCAGCTCAAGCAAAATACGAGTTACATTTTTCTACTATGAATACATTGAATACATTTTGGGGCCGATGCGGTGGCTCTGCCTCAGTAAGTCCCCAGGGAACCAAGCTTGATCCCAGCTCATCACTATCTCAGTGTTTGGATTATCCTCATAGTCTGGTGAGTTGGTAGCTAGAACTCCAGCCATTACGTCTGCATTCCAGGCAGTAGGATGGTGGAAAGGCACGTATCAGCTGTTTTTTGAAGAAGTTTTCAAGAAGCTGACACATGACACTTCCAACTATATCCTATTGGCCAGAACTTAATTAATGGAGAAGCCAAGAAACGTATTCTGTTATTACACGTAGCCAAGTGCCCAGTTAGAATCCAGGGGTTCTGTTACTGCGGACGAAGGAGGCAACAGATAATGAGGGATAACGAGCAGTCTCAGCCTTCGGATCCTTGAGGAAATGAAGGATAACACCCACTAAAAAGAACAAAACAGTGGATTTTTGTTTGTGTGTTTGAATTTCAAACCTCTGCTCTTCGAAAGATATCATTAAGAGGATGAATAAACAAGCCTTCGATTAGGAGAAAACATTTGTAGGTCGTATGTCTGATGATGGACTTGATCCAAAGTATATTTTCAAAAAACCCTCAAAACTCAATAATAAGGAAAAAACAACCAATTTCAAAAATGGGCAAAGATTCAAATGTCTTCACCGGAGAAGATATGCAGCTGACAAGTAAGTGCACAAAATGATGTTCAACATCATTAGTCATCAGAGAAATAAAGTTAAAACCACAAGGAGATACTGCTTCATACCTATTAGAATGGCTGAAATAAAAAAGACTGTTCATGCCAAGTATTGGCAAGCATTGGACCAGCTGGTGGGTCCATAGGCTGGTGTATGGAAATATAAAATGTTGCAGCCACTTTGGAAAACAGGTCAGCAATTTCTTAAGAGTTAAACGTATACTTTCCACGTGACCCAGCCATTCCACTGCTAGGTATCTGCCCACAAGAAATGTGCATGTCTACAGAGAGATTTGTAACTGGATTCTCATAGCAGATTTATTTGTAATAGCTGAAAACTAGACACAACCCAAATGTCCATCATTAAGTAGATACAAAGGCAAATTGTGGCACATCCAAACAATGAAATGCTACTTACCAGTACAAAGGCGTGAACTCGGATGCGCCCATCAATATGGACAAATCTCAGAATTGTGCTGAGCGAAAGAAGCTAGACATGGCTTCTATTTGATTTCATTTGTGTAAAATCCTAGAGAACACAGAGTAATTTTTAGCGACAAGAAGTAGCTTGCTGGTTGCCTGTGGACTGGGGATGGGAGGTATGGAAGGGGGCAGGAGGGGAGGTTCTGGAGCACAGAGACACTTAGGGGTGATGGATATGTTTGTTTTCTTGATTGTGGCAGTGGGTGTATACATTTGTCAAAATGTATCAAATGGGTACATTATATGTCAATTATACTTCAATAAAACTGTTAGGAAAGGAGAAAAGGAATGTGACATTATGAAACAGAGGTGGAATGTACAAAAGGTGGCTATGAAGATGCTGGGAATGAAAAATACTCATTGCATTAAAATTTCTCATTTAGAAAGGAAGACCAAAAAGAAAGGAAGAAGCTTAATGTGTGGATAAATTCTCAACTAGACACAGTCAAAGAGAGAATTAGTGAATTGGAAGAGAGTCCTAAGGAATAGTCCCAGAGCACTGCCAAAAAGAGAGAGAGAGAGAAACAGAGAAAGGTAGTTAAAAGACATGAGGAATACTCCTAAATATGTTTTCTAGAAATCCTACACGAAGAAACTGGAGACAGTGACTCAGAAGCTGTATTCGTGAACGTAAGAGTTTTTCAAAATTTTCGAGAATTCAGGAAGTAGGTTTTCATCAAGTAATTAGCTCCTCAAGTAATGAGAATTCTAAGAAAATAAATCTCCACTTCAAAACCACAGAGGGAAATTGCAGAAAATCAAAAATGAAGGGCAAGTCTCACATTTTACCATAGATGGCCGACCCACAAAGGAACAACAATACGTTGCTGAACAGCCTAGGGGCAGCCTTTTGGGCGATCTTCCAGGTGCTGAAAGAAAATAAAACAACCTGCTTAGAATTCCATACCCAGCTGAACTCTGATTCAAACGTGATGAGGAAATAGGACATTTTCCAGGAGAAAAGAGCCCGGCCCAACCCTGAGGCTGTTGAGGATTTAGAGGCTGGCAAGAGGAGGAGCCCTCTCACATCACAGGTGCTCTGTCATCCGGTGCTGGCCTCTGTGCCTCACAGAAGCTAGAAGAGAGAAGGGGGGCTGGATCCAACTTTCATGGTGGCCGTGCGTGGCTACTGGAAATGCTGCTCATTGGCCCTGTTGCCGGGTCTGTTATCAGCACAGGAGAGGAAGATGGGATTCCTGGCCCTACCTAGGGTTTCATCCTACAGCAGTGGGAGCATTGTAGCAGGAGGGCAAGAGGAGGGGAGGGGAGGTAGCAGACGGGCCAGGCCCCTGACCCTGGCGTGGGGAGGAGCCCAGGGACACGAGAGCCTCTGCAGGGTGGCCCCTTCTAGACTCTCTCTCTGTCTTCCAGATTGTGGACAAGAATAACCGCTACAAGTCCATAGATGGGTCAGACGAGACTAAAGCCAACTGGATGAGGTGAGTCCTGCTCTCTGCTGCTGATTTCCCGGGAGCCTTGCCCAAACTCTGGAGAGGAAGCCAAAGGAGTGTGCTGGGCCTCTGCGGTCCCCAGCGGTGGAGGCCCCTGAAGGCCCTGGGACTGCCGTTTGCAGGGTTTGGGATGTGTCTAGTTCTGCGGGACCCTCTTGCTTCCCCGGCCTTCCATCAGGGGGCTCTGGAAGAGGCCGGTGGGTTACAAGGACCCCTAGAGGCTTCACATTTGTCCCTGTGTCTGGAGTACCCAGGGCCCCCAGCTCCGGGCAGCATTCCCACCAAGGAGGGGCCCCCCTCCACCCAGGATCCCTCTCAGAGGGCAGACTCCTGACATAGGGGTGCAGGGCTCATCCCACTACAGCTGCCAACAGTTGTTTAAATGGCCTCCGTGGGAAAGGAGGCTCCCAGCACAGTCTCAGCTCACTTTTGGATGGCCCTTGCTGCCCAGGCGTGAGTACTTTCAAGAGTGGTTTTACAGCGGTCTGGTGTTGGGGACAGAAGTTTGTGCCAGAAGGATCCTTAATGGCCAGAGAGAGCAGGAGACTGGCCCAGGGTCACCCAGGGGTGGCTGCACTGAGCCTCTGGAACCGAGGACCCAGCTCACGGCTCTCCTTTTGGTTCCATGCCGTTGGCCTGTGCGGTGTGCCGGGGCCCGGCCCAGAGGGGTCTGCGGGCCGTGTGAGGGGTCAGACTGGTGTTGGTGCCTTGCCCAGGAATGGTGACAGGATCTGGGTTGGGAGGGAAGGGAGGTCTCGGATGGCCACACGTGGGGACACCGTGGATCGGGCCTCTGTCGGCGTTTGCGCAGTTGTGTGACCCGTGGCAATATGGTGCGAGGGCCCAGACCAAAGAGGAGGGGGCCTTGGAGATGGGCCTTCAGAGGGGCCACGTTTTCATTTGAGGGCACTGTGACCAGAGACACGGAAGTGGGGACCAGACCCCTGGCCTGGGCTCCTATTCCCTATTGCTGCGTCTGGCTCTAGACAAGCAAAGGAGAGGGCGTCTGGGCGCAGTCTAGTGCCAGGCCTTTCTGCACCGCTGCTTTCGAGACTCTAGAAGCTTTGCCGACGAGCTGGTTCTGTTCCACACTCCCCCCCACCCCCACTCTGATCTTTCAGCCTGGGGGCAAGGCTTTCCCACAAGCCCCAAAGAAAGACACCATCTGAACTAACTGAGCGACCATGTGATGCCCCTGAGATTCTGACTTAATTGGGCTGGGGAGGAGCCCACAGTTATGGGTCTTTTTTAAAGCTCTCCATGGGGATTCTGATGTGCCGCTAGGGTGGAGAACCACTACCCTGTACTGATCTTCATGCTACAGTGGTAAACTGAGGCCCGGGGCAGGGCGAGATCTTACTCAAGATCACGAGGACGCTGGCAGAACCAGGACTTGAATCCGCCCCTGGACTTCTGGGCCGGTGTTCTTTCTGCTCGCGCACAGGGCCCAGCCAAAGCATGGCCTCCTGGACTCCGTGTGGGGTGGGTTCAGCTACTGCTCCCTTGCCGGCATGGGGTCTGTCCGATTCCCATTCTGTCCCAGCTGCCGGCCCTGTTCCAATGCATGATGGTGCCAGGGTAGCTACAGGTGGTGCCCCCCCACCCCCACCCCCCCCCCCCCGCCCATCTCATCTAAGACTCAAGGTGTAGGTTGAGGTTGGGTACGTGGTTTGTTGCCGTGGAGATGTCCCTCTGGTGGTGGTTGGAGGGGAAAGCCGGTTCATCCTGGGAACCTGCCTTCCCCCTTAGGGTATAGCTTCCTTCCGCTGTATAGCTCATTCCGCTTTGCAGACGCTTTCACTTGTACTGTTACAACCTAGGGGCTCGTGGATGATTGAATGGAGTTGGTTAGTGTTTTGAAACACTTAAGTGGTGGGCCGGGAAGAGAACGGGCGTCAACGTAATGAGGGTTGACTTGGTGGCCTCCCTACGCCAGGTGCTCTACATCCGTGTCATCGGTGGTCTGAAACCGGGGGCTGTTTTGCTTGGGGGCACTTTGGGGTTGTCACATCAAGCCAGGGAGGCTGATACACATCCTAACTACCCAGGATGTCCGTCCCACTCACCCACAAAGAATTTTCTAGCCCCAACTGCGAATAGTGGTGAGACTGAAAAACCCCCATGACTTCCTCCTGGCTGCCCTGGGAGGTGGCGCTAAAATCACGAGCCTCATTGTCTAGACGGGGAAGGGGGTGGGCACCAGAGGCTCAGCCCCTAATTCCAGGTCTGTCTGAGTGCAAGGCCCGGACCACGGTCCCTGTCTTGGCCGGGTAACAAAGCCCCGACCTTCCTTTCGCCTGAGCTGTGGCGTTCTGGGTAGGTGACACGGAGAGGTAAAGGCTGAAGGATCTCTGTGCCCCTAGCCTCCTGCTGTGTTTTTGGGGGCGGCCGGAGGAGTGAACGGGGCTCCAGTTTCCCCTCCATGTGTTGGGTTCCTCTCTTGGGTTGCTCTTGCTCAAGCAGCCCCTGGCTCCTCTGTTCACGTGGAAGCCAAGGTCACTCCTGGTCTCCATCAAAGGGGAACTTGTCTCCCGGTGGCTGCTCACGGACCGCTCGCGTCCTACCCACGAGCTGCCCAAAGGTCACCGCAGCTCGCCCCGAAACGAGCTGACCCCAGCTGGAGGGGAGCCTACACCCACATCCGGCGGAAGGCGGGGACGGGGCCTGGGGAGGACTTGGAGGCCGGGGAAGGAGACAAAGAGAGCCGCAGGGCAGAAAACGCTTTCTGTGACCACACCCTAATAGCTGGCATCGCCCGGCGAGGAGATTGAAACATCCCCCTGTTTCAGTACTCTTCCTGTGAGCCATCTGTAGCGACCTTGGCCCGGTCCGAACCCCAGTAAGGACCCTTTTTCCCTCTTCGGGGCTTTAACACTCTTCGTCACTCTGCTTTCCCCTCTCTGGTGACAGCCCCGAAGGTGGGGTGGTTATCCCTCCTGACCCGCCTGGGGAGAGAGGCCGGGAGGGGCTGAGCCAAGCGCCCCGGTTGCCGGGGCCAGCCAGGGCCACCCAGGGCCACGGCAGGGCCCGACACCGGGCCGTCCGGCGCGGGCCGCGTTTCCACCCACTCCGCCGCACCTCTGCTGCCCGCCTGCCCTCTGAGGAGTAGTGGAAGGGGCCTCTCGCTAGGAGGAGGGTGTGGTGGTGGTGAGCAGGCCAGGGTGCCCGGGTGCCTCCTGGCTCCCCAGCTGGGGGCCGGCAATTAGGAAGGAGGAGGACCGCCCGCGCTGACGGTCATTTACCCAATTGTGCTTTGTGGGATATTCAACCCAAGGAATGTGGCGCCCCTGGCTGAGCGCAAGAGGAAGCCCAAGTTCTCCAAGGAGGAGCTGGACATTCTGGTCACGGAGGTGACCCACCACGAAGCGGTTCTCTTTGGGAGGGAGACCATGCGGCTGTCCCATGCCGACAGGGACAAGATTTGGGAAGGCATAGCTCGGAAAATCACCTCCGTCAGCCAGGTGCCCCGCTCCGTCAAGGACATTAAGCACAGATGGGATGACATGAAACGGAGGACCAAGGACAAGCTGGCCTTCATGCAGCAGTCTCTGTCGGGCCCCGGGGCCGGGGGCCGGGCCCCCGCCATCGTGCTCACTGCCCACGAGAGGGCCATCGAGTCAGCGCTGCTCACGGCCCGTTCTGGGCACGGCTTCCCCAGGGCGGAACTGGACGGCACCGACAGCCCCTCGACCAGCTGTGAGTACCACCTGCCTCCCTCCCCGGGCTCCCGCTGCGCAGCCTCCTCCTCCCCTGCCGTGCCCCCCTTCCCTGGCCTTCTCCTGTCTCTGTCCCTCTCCGTCTCGTCCAGTCTTCCCATGCACCCTTCCCTCCTTCCCCCGCTCTGTCTTCTCCACCCCTTTCCGTTCATTCATTCTAGAATATTTCCTGAACTCTGTGCCAGGAGCTGTGCTAGGAGCTGGGAAGACAGCATTGTATATAAATCCTACACGGGCCCCGCTCTGGGGTTGTCCCTAGACTCGTGGGAGTAAACAAGCTTTCAGTCATCGTACAAGGACAGTTGTAATGAAGGGCGAACGCCGGAAGTCCTGAGAGCGGGGCTGACGACCCGGGCCACCTGCGCAGTGTCCCTGGGGCCTTGCACGTGCAAGGGCACCGTGCGGGGGGGTTCATGCTCTGCTGTTGGCCTCCTGAAATTCACACTGGGTTTTGAACACGGTGCCCTGTATTCAAGTGTTGCATTTGGCCGTGCCAGTTATGTAGCAGCCCTGCCTGAGAGCAAGGGGGCCGGGGAGCTGGCTGTCCTCGGGGGCCGGGGAGGGCCTCCCAGGAGTGACAGTTGCACTGACTTGCGAAGGGTGAGTAAGAGTTAACCAGGCCTCGGCATGGGGCGCCGGGAGGGGAGCGGGGAGCCTCCAGGCTGAGAACTGCATGTACGAGGCCCCCGCATCAGGAAGGCGCTTGGCACGTTCCAGGACAGAGAGGAACCAGGGAAGCCCAGTGTAGCAGGCGTGGGGGAGGGCGTGCGGGAGGAAGCCAGCCAAGTCTTCAGGGCCCAGGCCACGGAGGGGGGGGGGGGGAAGATGAGTTCCTGCTCTCTCTCTTCCTAACCTCTTCATTTCTGTGTTCTTTTCTGTGCTTCTGCGCCCACTCCTCTCTGCCCTCTGCCTCTCTCTCCCCCCCTCTAAGGCTCTCAGATCTCTCCGTCTCACCAGGTTCCCTCCCTGTCCTTACCGCCCCCGTGCCCTTCTCCACCCCTCTTCTGCTTTATTCACCTCTGCTTCCCGTGACCCAGGATGGACTTGGATGCAGGGGCCTGACTGTGGAATCTCCTGGTCCAGCAGGCTGTGTAGCTGGGGCTGTGGTTCCATCTGGGACTCCCCCGAATGGGGAGCGGTCGAGACCCTTCTGGGGTGGGGCTGCACCCCCTTCTCCCCACACATCCCCCCACCTTCGGCCCACGGTCCCAACGGGAGTCTGGCCTACGATAGACGGAGCAGGGCAGGAGGACTTCAAGTCAGCGGCTGGCCAGCCGGGGAAGGTGGTTCACAAGGACCCCGTCCTCCCCGCCGCGGCCCTCTGCTGTTGGGATGGGGATCGCACTAATTTCCTGTTTGGCTGGGGCTTCTGACAGGTGGCCCCTCAGAGTCCGTTCTTCAGGACTGGGAAAGGAACGGAGGCCGTCTACTCTGACTCCCTTGCTATGTAGATGAGGCAGATAAGTTCCAGAAACAGAGGTGCCCCCCCCCCCCCCCCGCCAGCTAGATTCAGAACCAGGACTCGAGCCCAGGTCTGCCAGCTCCCTACGAATTGGCGTTGTGCTAAGCTTCAGGGTGATTCCACCCACTTAGGAGAAAAAGACGGGAGCCTGGCAGCCAGGGCCGTCCGTTCCCTAAATCCTGCCCTGCTCTCTCTTCCATCTCCCCAAGAAGGTAATGAGGTTACCAAATGCGACCTGGGCTGGGCAGGGGGCCCGGGACCCCTCCACCGCAGCCTTGGCCAGGCCCCCCTTTCCCGGCCGGTCGACCAGCTGTTACAGCACGAGGCCAGGGGCTCTGTGGAAGGAGGCCCTGGAAGGGGGGCCGGGGGGAGGCACCATCGCCTCGGCCCCGCTCACTCCTTCCAGCCCTGCCACGCCAGAACGGGTGTCCTGGGATCCCCGGGGGGCTGGCAGCTATCCCACCAAGCGCGGTTATGAATCACGGGGCTCTTCTCGTGCTAGCCCAAAGGGAGGCCCTGGGACCCTGGGGAGGCATGCATGTGTGCGGCTGGGGACGAGATGAGTCAGTCTTCTCGGTCACCTCCCCTGGGGGGTGGTTCTGAATTTAGCCCCTCTGGTGCAGGCAGGGAACCTGCATACTTTTTATTCCTGCCGTGGGAATCAGCTCATAACCTTGCTCACAAGAGAGCCAAGGTCTGGGTGTTGCAGGGGCCCGGCCCCTCCCTGTGACTGGCCGTCTGTGTGGTGGTGCCTTGCAAGCCTTCAGACGCTCCCGGGTGAGAGCGATGCTTCTTCCCTGGGCGGCCCGCCTTGGGGGTCTCGGGGGACATCAGGACCCGCTGCAGAGGTGGCTCTCCTGCTCTGTGCCCTCCAGCCGCGTCACTCCTTTCCTATCCCTTGCCTCCCCACTCCAGACTGCCCCCGGGGCCTGTGCCCCTCCCCGTGACTTAAAACTGCAGATTCTAGCAAGGCCACGAGGTGGCCCAAGCGAGTCAGACAGAACTCCGAGTGCCTTTTGGCGGGTGTCACTCTTCCGGCTTTGCCAAGCTCCTTCGTGTCCGTTCTCTTGTTTAATTTTCTTGACAACCCTGTTAGGCGGGCAAGCGGCTGGGTAGATCAAGACAGAGCGGTTGTGATCTTTGCTCTGCAGAAACTGAGTCACAGAGGGACGAAGTGAGCGAGCGGGTTGACTTGCTGTCACTGGGACTGGTGTCTCCAAGTCCCCCGACCTGGGCCCTCCCTCAAGCGTGTTGCTGTTCCCGTGAAAGGAAGGGGGCCTGGGCAGCGCTCACCCTTGTCCCCCGGGGTGCCGGGCCCGCACACCTTCAGGGATTGGGGGAGCAGGTGTTTGTGGGTCGGTGCAGGGGAGCAGGCAGGTGCTGAATTAGGCTCGGGGGTGGCCGGGCAGGGGGATTATAGGGCGACTTGGGCGGGGGGGGTCCAAAGCCCAGAGCCGCCCCCTTTCTCTCTGTTGTAATCATTTGCCCTTCTTTGTTTCTATCCCGCAAGATGATGAAGATGAGGAGGCCCCGGGGCCCTCGAGGCAGCCTCTGCGGGTGCCCCGGCAGCGGTCACCAGAGGAAGAGGCCCACCTGGCCAGGCCTACCCTGCTCCGCTCATCGTCCTCCTCAGACCAGTCCGAGATGGTGGGCCCCAAGCCAGAGGCCCTATCCCGGCCCTCACCGCAGGCCCAGGCTGCCTGCAGGACCCCTCGGCCGCACCCCAGCCCGCCCGGCACGGGCCTTGACTGGCAACTCCTCCATGCCTACGTCCGGCAGACCGAGGTCCTCCAGCAGTTCTGCCAGGAGCTGGTGACCGTGCACCGGGACATGGCGAACAGCATGCGTTCCATCGGCCAGACCGTGGCGGAGCTGACCGGCCGCGTCGGTCAGGTGTGCCAGACGCTGACGGAGATCCGAGACGGGGTCCAGGCATCTCAGCGGGGGCCAGACGGGGTAGCCCCCGCGGGCTCTACCCCTCAGGTCGAGGCCCCCCCGGCAGAGCCCCCGCAGGCTCCCCCGGCGCCAGCCCCCGCACGGACTACCAGGTCTCGGAAGAGAAAGCACAACTTCTGACCCGGCCGGTCTCCAGTAGGAGGAAGAGAGATGGGGGTGGGGGGACGGGTGCCTGGCCTTGCGACGGGAGCCAGTCTCCCGTCTCCGGGACCAATGACCCTTGTAGGATGCTGGGCAGGCGGCCACCTCCTCCCCGAGTGCAGGCCAGCTGCCCTGGGCTCCAACGGAGTGTGTACTGAGCCCCACTCCCTCGTCTTCGGCAGATGCTGAAGATGCAGGGAAAGCGACCTGCCCGATGCTTGCTTGCCCCGGGGCGTCAGCCTCCTCTTGGTCCGCACCCACGGCGGCGGCGAGCCTTGCGGGGAAGAGGGGAGCAAGAGGGGGGAGCGCCTGAATGGACTCCTGCTTGCCGACCGCAGGGCTGCCACGGCTGCCTCCCACGCCCTGATTCCGCTGCTTCCGAAGGGGGCGAAGCTTGAGGACGGGCAGGGGGAGCTCAGCCCTTCCGGGAGGGGTGCGTCCTCCCCTTCCCCAGGGCTCTGAGTGCGGCGGGTGGTGCCCCTGCCTTGGCCTTCCGCTTGCCCTTGCGGTGCGTGTGCTCAGCTGCTGTGCTTGCCTTTTGTGGAAGGGGATGGCGTCGGAGGAAGGCGAAGACGACTCCCCGGAGTTCTTAGAGAGAGCACCTTATGCTTTCCCTGCACTTGCAGGTGTGCGGTCTCAGTGGGTTCTCAGGACAGCCGGAGAGGCAGCCAAGCCGGGTATCGTTGTCACCGTTATGACTGCCATCACCTGCATTTCCTAGATGATCAGTGACACGACAGTTAGTTGGCGGGGCGGGGTCGGGGGGGCGCCAGGACTGGAAGCCAGGTCTGCGGATTTGTCCAGCTCCCCTGTCAGAGGCCAGATCGGGAGTCGGGAGGGGGTACCGCGCCTCGCCTGCCCACGCCTCGGCTCTCCTGGGTGCCGGTGGGAGGCAACGGCAGCCTCCGGGCGGTGAATCCACCCACCCGGCTCTGGCACTAAGGCTAACGGCCGGGGTGGGGGGGGGGGCGGCTGGGGAGAGGCAGGGCCCAAGCCTCAGCACCCACAAGGTGACTCCTCTTCTGGCGTCTATAAGAACCCAGCAAGGCTCCCGTGCCACCCAAGTTCCAGCATGCCTCGCCTCCGCTTGCTTGGGCTGCAAATGCATCAGCTACACATATCTCTAGCTTCACGTTTCATTTCGGAGTGTGGGGGGAGAGCCGGGTTCCTCGAGTCCTGGAGGGAGGTGGGGGAGGCAGTCACAAGCTTAGCTCTGACCCAGGTTGTAGCTCGGCTCTGTGTCCTCTTTGCTCCCTGGCCTGAGGCTGACCCTAGCAGAAGCTCCCCTCCCCCGGCGAGCCCTCCATCTATCTCCCCCACGCTTGCCCCCTAGAGCCCGAGTGGGGGCTGGGAGGACTACCGTACCCAGTGCCTGCTGTGGCTGTTCCTGGAGTGCTGCTTCTGAACCCAGACCGAGCTTGGTCCCAGGGAGAGAGCTCGGAGGGCAAACCGCTAGGTCCCCGTGTCCTCAGCCTCCATCGCCCCACTCTGTGGTCCTCTGGGGGTTCCTGCCACCCCAAACTGAACAGTCCCCGGTCCGACAGCCCAGTGGCTTGATTATTGCCTGGCATTCCCCTGCCCTCCCAATGCTGGAATCAAAGATTGCCTTCCCAAGTATTTTTGTTAAGACGGCAATAAAAAGAAATTGATCTCACACTTGGAACACACCCAGTCTCCAGGATCTTTCTTTGGTGTATATTCTCTTTCTTCGCTTCCTGTGAAAACCTCAAGGCCCCCAGAGCAGGGGTTAGATGATGGAGGGAAAGCATGCTGGCCACAGGGGCTCGAGTGCCCCTGCCATTTCCGGGATTCCGGAAGCACTCAGATGCCCCGTACTCGGCACCAGGCTAGCCCTGTAAGGAAAAGAAAGGAACCCGTGAGCTGAGCGAGATGAACAGCCACGTCTGAAACCACTGAGCTGTATTTTATTAAAGTCTTTGCACAGTGAGAGTGAGATGTTGCTAAGTGAATTTTTACCTTTTGTTCCCTGGAAGAAGTTAGGGGTCCTGCGGGGGGAAAAATCACTATTTCCGGCAGGAGGCTCCAGATGGTCAGGGGCTGTCCATTCGCCAGTGAACTTCAGGGACCACTCTGAGGCGTGACCTTTTTTTTTGGACACCTCCCCACAGATCCTAGTATCCGTCTGTCACAGGCAAGACCCTGCCCACAGAAATCTGAGGCTTTCAAAGTAACCAGAGTGGCTCCTCTGGGTCCCTTTGGGAGTCTCCTTAGAAGACAAGGGCCTCCTAACCTGTGAGTTGCCCTGGCTTACTGCCAGTCACACAGAGAGCTTCTCCCAAGCAGGAAACCCCCACGTCCTGACCAGGGATCTGTCCCCTCTCTGGAAAGTTCCAGCCTGCCTTTGACCTCTTGGAATCCAGGTCCTCCTCTTCTGTTCTCGGCCGAAAAGGATGGCCATGGAAATCAAAATTACTCGATTTCCACAAGAGGCAAAGATCCTGTGAAACCAGGCCCAGGATCTTCTCCAGCAAGGTGTAGGTACTGACTGGCCTTTCCCTCTGGTCCTGGGGAGGGAAGAGATCAAGTTGGAAGCAAAGGGGACAGAGAGACGAAGAGCCTATGAACTTCAGATGGAATTTCATTAGAGTCTTTTTCTAGGCTTCAGTGGGGGACTGTGGGTCTAGCACATCAAAACAGGAAGGGGAAACTAAGGCCAGTGGACGGAAGGCAACGGGCAGCCAATTTCAGCTTGAGATGGGGAAGTCCCGCCTAAGAATCCGAGGCCTCCAGCCGCACTCAAGGCTGGCTGCGTGACGTTCTGTCAGCGTTTGGGTGGGTGGGTGCATGACCCAAAGACCCGCCCAGCTCAGAGACCTAAATGCACGGGAGAAAACAGAGCCCTGCCTCTTCTCGGTCAGTCTTTCCCATTCCTGCCTCCGTGAGTGGCACATCTTCCTCTCCGTCAGAGACCTACCCCCTGAGCAGGAATGTCTGAGCCTGGCCTTTGTCTGCCCCCACTCCAACAAAATGGATGCCCCGTGGGTTATTTTCTCTCTTCCGTTGAAACCCATAGTCATTTCCTGTCCCAGCTAGAAAATCTGGTGCATTTGATAAGGCACAGTGGGTGAGGTCGAAGAAGTGGTGTCTTAGTGCCTGTCTATCCAATTCCCAAAGCCAGCAAGGAGCCCAGAATAAAAATAATCCATTATCATCATGAAAACTTCAGTCCAGAGAGCAGCTCCCGCTCCCACCCACCCCCTCGATTGCTTCAAAGGTTGTCACCTCTGTGGGTCTGATTTGAAAAGCTATCAGATGAGCTCTTGCGTTCGTAGAGTGCCCTGTGCCAGCCATTTTCCACCCTCCTTCCGACATACTCTGTGCCTTCTCTCCAACGAGGTAGTGACCTGGAGACTCAACAGATACAGGGACCTTCACTCCCTAGAAGCTTTGTCTTCCAGGGAGGGCTCTTGCTTGTCTGCAGCCATGAGATGGGACAGGCGTGGTTCTTCATGAAGGGATTGTTGTACAGGAACGGGATTCTGGGAGTGGATTAAACCCCTGGGTGTCACTGCAAAGTACTTAAAAGAGGGAGAGCGCATTCCAGGTAATTGGTGTTGAGACTTAGCTGCCTCCATCGAACGCCTCGGGGGAGTGGGTTGTTACCATTTGCTGAGAGGTGCCATAGATCTTATATTTCAAAACGACCAGATACAACCAGGTGCCGAACAAATTTTGATCTGTTTTGGGAGACTGTGATTGATGCCAGAGAAAGTAATTCTAGCTCTTAGAGCTTGATGATTGTTTGCACAGCCAAACCAGAGAAGAGCGTATCTTTCCCGGTGCTCTGTGATTCAGGTGATTCTTGTGAGGAGACAGGCGAATGAGCAGTTTGCCTTCTGAATCCAGGAGTAGGAAAGTTTGGGTCTACCCCAGTTCTGTTCGATGCTAGCCACAAGTCTGATTAATTTTGGATGTCGAACCCCAGGCTCTCACTAAACTGGGGACTGGAAAATATTTTGCACATTCAGAAGGAATATCAGATCCAGAGAAGAGCAGACCCCTGCAGCTGGAGAGCTGCAACTCAGAAGGGTCCGTGTGGAAAGAGCGCCCTGGGCCAGGGGTCCTCTTCTCCTCCCCCCCCCCCCCCCAACAAGTTCTTGGTTTGCGGCACGCCTGGGCGTCGCGGATATCACGGTATTGTCTTCACGGCTCAGGGAGACCGATGCTCATGTCCGATGCTGACAAGCACACAGATGCGTTGATTTAGTCTCTAGACACAAGCAGGTTCTGGGGATCTAAGCGCCATGCATCCTGCCCGTGTGACCCTGGCAGGGTGGAGCTCACGACTGCTTCTCTCAGAGCGGGTGAGGCAGCCGGCGCTCATGTTTGCACTGCTGCCTCCCTTGGCCTTAGCTCCGCAACCCCGGGGTCTGTGCTGCAGCCTGTTGTCAGGTGGATTGGTCCCTGGACTCTAGTGGTTCCCCTTATAGGGTCACGGCCTCCTCCAGGGCCGAGTAGAACAGAGGCTACAGGGGACTATCCTTGTGAGTAGAAAGAACGGAGGCTACAGGGGACTATCCGTGACAACGGGCACGGCATGCTCCAGGGTGCTCTGCCCGAGGGGCCAGGAATGTAGACTCACAATGCAGGCGGCCACCGCGACCGCCACCAGTACTGAAAGTGGAGTTCGTGTGTCTTTTCTTGGGGGGGGGGGGGGGGGGAGGGGTAACTGTAATAATTGCTTAATAAGGAAAACTTGGAAATTACAGAAAAACTTACAAAGTAGATCCACCTGTAATGGCCAATCACTGTTAAAGCATTGGTATATTTCCTTCAACTAGTTTACCAAGCCTTATTTTTAGAGCATGGTTGGAACTATAGAATAGATAGCTTTCAGCCCTCCTGTTCTCGCGTTGCATCCTATCAGGGCCCTTTTTCCGAGTCACGAAAGATCCCTTGAAAACACTTTTCTATAGATGAGCCATTCCATCGTACGAATATGCCGCGGTTCGCTAAGCTGTTGCCCCAGTATCGGACGTTTCGGTGTTTTTTGCTTTCGCGTTATTGTAAACGATGCTACAGCCAGGGCGGTGGTATGCCGAGTCGTCCACTCGGTCTGCATCTTATGGTCCTTTTTAAAATTTTTCAAAAATTGCGACAGGATGCACATACCATAAAATTTACCATTGTAACCATTTTTTGAAGTATGCAATTCAGCAGCATCAATTTCACTCGCGTTGCGGGGTCGTGACCACCATCCATCTCAAGACTCTTTTCCGCCTTCCCCCACTGAAACTATATACCCATTACACACGAACTCCCCGTCCCCCCACTCCCCACCCTGGCCCCTGGCAACCCCCGTTCTCCTTTCTGTCTCTGAATTTGACTGTTCCTGCAAGGACCTCATATAAATGGGATCCTACCGTATGTGTCCTTTTGTGATCGGCTCACTTCGCTTGGTATGTGTCTTCAGGGCTCATTCGCGGTACAGCGTATATCGGAATTTCCTTCCTTTTTAAAGCCAGGTAATAGCCATCGTATATGTATTCCACATTCCTTTTATCCACGTATCCATTGGCGGGCATGGGTCGCTCCCACCTGCAGACGGTTGTGAATAATGCTGCTGTGAACACGGGTGTACGAGGCCATATTGCCAATTTGTTTCCCCAAGGCTTGTGCCCATTTATTCTCCACCAGTAGTCTGGGATACACTTTTCTAGCCAATGTGGATATTATCATTAAAAAGGGAGAGAGGGAGAGAGGGAGAGAAATCTGTGCCAAAGAGATAACGTGCTACTTGCCGTTTCTTTCCTTTGGAGTGATGCTGAGTGCTTTTCATTTGCTCGTGACCCATTGGGATTTTTCCCCGTGAATGATTGCGTACCCTGGACTGCTCCAAATACCGTTCTCTGGGCGATGCCGGTCAGTCCGACTTTGATTCCTATCCTGGCTTTTGAGACAAACCATAGCATGAGGAAAAGAAGTTTATTTTTTATGACGAATTTCCTGGATGCTCGCGTGGTGTGGATCCTTAAGACTCCAGTTTCCTCTTGTCCTTTTGATCTCTCCGCCTCTGCTTCTCTGTAGGTGTTACATCATCTCAGCTTTGGAAGGGGGCAGGTTGGATGTTGGAAATGTCATTTCAGGGAGCGGGGGTAAGGGAGAGATTCTGAGGGTTTGGCAGAACTTTAAAGGTTATCTGGGCATGGCTGGTGCTTTGCATGCCCACAGAGGAGCCGTGAGATCTAGTGGGAAAGACACAGACCTCAAAGCTCCATCTCCCATTTATTCGCTGTGTGACCTCAGGCGAGTCACTTAGCGTCTCTGAGTCTTAGTTTCCAGTCGTTGCTAACCTTCTCTTGGGTCTTATTTCCCTTCGTCTCCTGTCAGCATCGGGCACCCACTTTTTAAAGACATTGATCTTCAGCATTTGTTAATTGGCCTTCGGGGCGCCGTTGTCACATGGGTTGTTTCTTCTAGGCTTCGTGAAATCCTGGAAACAGTCCAGGAATCCCACACTTAGCGCCATCGGAGGCCTGCAGGTGTCTGGGGGTCCCTGCGGTTAAAATTTAGCCAAGAGCGAACGACATGGCCTTTCGATTTGGTAATCGTTTTTATATCTGGTGTTGAATTTTTGTGCTTACCAGTACGTGGGAGGTAGGCAGGGCGGCTGTCATCCCTAGTCTCAGAAAACAGAGACCCTCAGAGGGTCGGAGGCTTGCTCGAGGTCGCACAAAACTGTGACGTTGGGACGAGGGACCGGCTCTAGCTGGGGTCCCGATCCCGGACAGGCAGCCGTCCTTCGACTTTTGCGCACGCCCCTTGCCTGTGGACCTCTGACCTCCACCGAGTGGCCCGTGCGTTCTCACCTGTCCCCCTCGCCCCCAGGTACGTGGTCATCTCCCGGGAAGAGAGGGAGCAGAACCTGTTGGCGTTCCAGCACAGCGAGCACATCTACTTCCGAGCCTGCCGGGACATCCGGCCCGGGGAGCGGCTCCGGGTCTGGTACAGCAAGGAATACATGAAGCATCTGCACAGCATGTCCCAGGAGACCATCCACCGCAATCTGGCCAGAGGTGAGTCCCCACCCGAGGTGAGGGCCACGCCCGCCACCAAACACAGGGGAGGCCAGGAGTGCTTCTCTGGGAGCTTCCTGAGAAGACCGTTGGGGAATGCAGTCCAGCGGCGACGGGGAGACCCAGAGGGACGCGGGGCGGGGGACGGACGGTCTGCGTGTGAGCGGCGGCTCTGGGCGGGGCCGCAGACCCTCCAGGGTGCTGTCCTCCCTCAGAAACCCTGGCGCAGGCATCGGAGAGTATCCGGGAGAGAGACAGGGCCCCAAAGCCAAGCGCATAAGTGCAATCAAAGTTGGTCCTCTTTCTCCGACTCAAACCGATGGGAAGGTGCTACAACCCGTCCCTGTCGCAGTGATACTAACATTTGCTAAGTGCTTACCACGTGCCCAGCGGTGGTTCTGCGGTGTTCACCTACCTCGTAAGGGTGCGGTGGGAATTAGCTGGGTAATGCGCCCATTTAGAGCAATGCCCACCTTGACCACTGTAAGCCCTCAGTTGGAAACTTTTAAGGCTGACCATCCCGTGTGGCTGATCATCCCCCAGCTCACCAGTGTAGAAACTGAGCATCGGATGAATACAGCGACTCACCCGGGGTCACGGGGGTAGGAAGGGCACTGCTGGGTTTCTCATCCACATCTGTCCAGGGTCCTAGTCCAGGGTCTCAGCTCTAACCTACGATGGTATACGGCCTCCCAGACCAAACTCGTTTCTTCCCAGCTTCCCCCTGGCCTCATTCCTGAAAGTCCTGATCACACGCTGTGAATGAACCAACCCTATTAGAAGAAGGCAATTCTTCTCAGGGAGGGAGGTGGTAAGGTGACCTTAGGTGTGGGTGGTGGCCTGGTGGGGGAGATGTCCATCCAGCTCCATTTAAATGCGTCATTTGAAAGTGGCTTAAAATACTCCCCAACCCCTAGCCCTTTGCCTCTCTATTCCAGCCTCAGCCTGGCCCAGGCAAACTGGTGAATCCAGCTCCTCTCAGGGGGATATTTCTTGCATTAAGGAAAAGCATTCAAAGACCCAGAGTCCATCTGGTCTCAGGAACCAGGACTATACCCAAGCCCCACCATGTCACGCTCCTGACCGACCTACTTATTGGAAATAAATCTTCACATGGAGTATGAGTGGAGAAGAGGGAAAGGGGGCAGGGTGGCCCATTGCAATTAAGCTATGTTCATTTTTTTTAAGTTTATTTATTTTGAGGGAGAGTGAGAGAGAGAGAGAGCGAGCAGTAGCAGAGAGGGGCAGAGAGAGGGAGAGAATCCCAAGCAGGTTCCGTGCTGAGCCCAGCACGGGGCTTGATCTCATGACCACGAGACATGACCGAGCCGAAATCAAGAGTCAGACGCTCCACCAGCTGAGCGACCTAGGCGCCCCAAGGCCGTTTTTAAAAACAAAACAGAACAAAGCAGGTTGTGGACCTTGAATGCACAGCTGCTGCCTGACTTGGTAAAAGGTATCTGTGATTGGGGGGGCGGTGGGGAGACCCAGCCAACATACTCACCTCTTGTCTTCTTCGGAACCGGGGGTTGGCCACGTGCCGATCTCACTCGGGAAGGCAGGTTTCTATGACGAGATTCCCATGGTTTCCGTTTGACCTCTGAAGAGACCTTGTGTAACCGTGCCTGATGTGCAATACATCTTTGTTGAATGGATAAGGGAAGACAAGAATGAAGACGGCCAAGAAGTCTCCAAAAGAATCGTCCTATCACCAGAAGAAAAGAAAACCAAGAGAAGTCCTATCTGAGGACACAGGTTCCATCCCTTGGCCATAATCTTCTGAAATTCTCCTGGATTTGTGACATCCTCCCCCACCCCCACCCCCACCCCCACCCCCACCCCCACCCCCACCCCAGTGTCTTCTCCAAAGCACATCAAGCTGCGGTCATCCTCAGAGAGCCCTGAGATCCGAGGGGAACGCTCGGAGGAGGGAGTGACCTTTCGGGAGTGGTTCAAAGGAGGCGTAGCAGAGAGGCTTGAGATGGGATACGTGAAGATTTGTGAAGATACAGGAGGAAGGAGTGGCTGTTCCTGGCCAGGCTGAGCAGTAGGAAACAGGAAGGAGACTGAAAGGCACCGTGCGGCCGGGCCAGAGCAGCGGGTGGGCTTGATCCTAAAGCCCTCGGGAGCAGTCATGAGCTCAGTGGCCTTTAGCTGTGTAGACGTCTCTGTAGCCTGCAGCTTTGGCAGGCTCTGAATACAGTTTAGTGGCATCTTAGATCGGTGGGCCAGCCCCGCTCCGGGAAGGGGATCCCGACACTCAGTCACCGAGGGTCTTGCGTGGAAGGAAGTTTCTTTGTAATTGGGGGCTGGAGCCCTGAGAAAGGCCAGAGCATGAATTACTGGTCCTTCTTAAGTAGGGATGTTACCTGAAGCCCAGAAACTTCTTCCTGCAGACAGCGTAAAGTATGCCTTTGTGGCGATCTTTTAAGAACGGGATGCTTCGGATAGGTGTATTCAAAAAAAACCTTGTGTCATTTGATCCACTTTGAGCCACCGATTCACTCTGTGGTGTTTCCCCCCACATTTAATGGAGGCTTTGAAATCAATTCCACGATGCTGAAAGGTCCTTCTCGGCCTTTAGATTTTTCTGAGCGCCTTGAGTCCGAAGAAGTCCCCCACGCATCCTAGGAGATTTGAATGACCTTGTCTTTAAGCAGAGACGCATGAGGACTCCCTGCTGACGTATAGCCTTGAGCTCCCGACATAAGCTGTTTGCTGCCTGACTGGTCTGTGAGAAGTGAAAGCGTGGCCCTTGACGTTTGGAGATTCTAAATGGGCAAGTGTCATAGCTGATCTGTACCGCGAACGTGTTAGTGTTCACGTCCACCCTTTCTGCTCCCCGGTCGTTATAAAAATATAGGCTGTGAGAGCCACCTGACTTTCAGGGGCCCTGAACATAACGTTCAGGCATTCGTGCGAGGACAGAAGAGGGGTGTCCTGATTAGGTTACCCCCTTTTGTGCTGTTACCGTCGGAAGCCTGGATTCATACACGGGCCGGGGCACGGCACCCCTTGCCGGCTGCAGGGAGCCAGGGCTCGGGCATAGCATGGATCTTCTGGATTGTTCCCAGAGATCCTTTGGCCTCCGCTCCACTCAGAGGTTTTTAGCAAACACGGCTTTTGGAAATCCATCCGCAACATACATTCAGGTCAAGCCACTGCTCGGAGTCAGCTCCCAGGGCCCCGCCTCTATCTAGGAAGCCCTTTGAGATTCCCCGGCCCCACAGGCCGCCGTCAGGACCTTCTGAGGGTCCCCTGTAGCGTCTGCACCCCCGGGGAGCATACGCCCTTCTATAGCAATTTATGAGACTGTGGCGGCCGTTTCAAAGGATCAGGCTAAAATTCTTGTTGGGAGCTCAGCAACGTCTTTGAAGCCAGTCACGTGATGGAAAGAGCTAGAAAAGGGAGCGTTCTTTGTATCATCAGGTAAGGAGACACAGCTATATTTCAAGAATGCTTTGGGTCAGTGGGGTCACGCCCCTCTTTGTCATGCTGGAGGCTGCCCGCCCGGGAGCCGTCAGCCACTGCGGGGGGGGGGGGGCCCCCGTCTTCCCGTTCCCCCCGTTCCCCCCTGCCTCGGTTGTGGGAGAACCACAGACGTTCAGGTCACGCTCTCTTCCGTGCACCTCGTCCTCTGATCACTGGGAGAGTTAGAAAGGATGGTTGGCTGTGGGTCGGTCTTTGCCCCGAGGGGCCGTCTCGGGGCAGCCAGGGAGCCGGAAGGAGAGGACTCCGTGTTTCGTGTGTACCTTTTACCAAGTCGAAGCAGCCGTCTTCCAATTGCCAGGACTGGACGAGAAGCCTGGAGGGCGGGGAGCCACACGCACTGAGCTCTGAGGTGCGCGCCCACCCGCCCGGTTTGATCGGTGGGGGTGTCATCTTCTAGGGCTACCGAACTTCCCGCTGCCCTCCCCTATAGCATTCTCTCCACTTGTAAATGTGCCGCGTGTATACATAAGGCTCCCGCGCAACGCGTGGTCTTTTTAGAGAGATCTGCCCACGTTTCGGGATCCCACTCTAGACCCCGTGATCCGCTGAGTGACCCGCCTCTCTCTCCCTGTCGTGTCACACCTGCCCCACAAGGCCAGATCCAGAGGGATGTGTCAAGTGACTTTCCTGATAGGAGGCGTGCCTTGTTTTCTGTTGGTTTCTCCACGTCGGGGCTTTTCCCCCCTTCCTCACGCCCTGGTTTTCCTTCCTAGGAGAGAAGAGGTTGCAGAGGGAGAAGTCTGAACAGGCTCTGGATAACCCAGAAGACCTGAGGGGTCCCCTCCCGCTCCCCGTGTTGAGACAGGGCAAAAGTCCCTACAAGCGTGGCTTTGACGAGGGGGATGTGCACCCCCAGGCCAAGAAGAAGAAGATTGACCTCATTTTCAAGGACGTGCTGGAGGCTTCCCTGGAATCGGCGAAGGCGGAAGCGCACCAGCTGGCACTGAGCACCTCGCTGGTCATCAGGAAAGTCCCCAAGTACCAGGACGAGGCCTACAGTCGGTGCGCCATGACCGTGTCACATGGCGTGCAGAATGTCGGCCGGACCCAGGGGGAAGGGGCCTGGAAGATCCCCCAGGGGGTTTCCAAGGAACCGGGCCCGTTGGAGGATGAAGAAGAAGAACCTTCGTCCTTCAAGGCCGACAGCCCCGCCGAGGCCTCCCTTGCGTCCGACCCTCACGAGCTCCCCACCACCTCCTTTTGCCCTAACTGTATTCGCCTAAAGAAGAAAGTCCGGGAGCTCCAGGCCGAACTAGATATGCTTAAGTCTGGGAAGCTTCCTGAACCCCCCGTGCTGCCCGCACAGGCCCTGGAGCTCCCGGAGCTCTCGGACCCCGCAGGTAAGTTGGCGTGGATGAGACCGTGGCCGGAGGGACGGGCGCCCGGTGGGCAGGGTGAGGGTGGCCCGGCGCTCTCTGCTGGAGCCACCTTCCCCGGGGGGACCTGAGGCGTGTCACGAGGGGGGCGGACTCCGGTCGCGGCCCTTGCCCGCAGGTGCCTGCCCCCGACAGGCTGCTTCTCAGCTCCAGCGGGACGCCTCGCGTCATGCCCTTGTACCCTCCCCGTCAATAAAGGAAGTTCCACTGCTGGAGGGGTGTGTGCTGTGTTCTTGACCCGCTGCCTCTCTCTAGTGGGCCTACCGGTGTCTCAGCCCCACGCTCAACTTCTAAACCCAATCTCTCTCTCTCCCCAGTCCCAAGCAGGGCATCCCGTGGGGGAGAGCTCCCGGCCTTGTTGACCTCAGTCCCGGAACACAGCCTCGTTCTTCTCTTCCCGAATCGTGCTTCTGCCGCACGCGCTCCTATCTCCCCTGCCCGGAGTGTTCTAGAAGGCCTGGGATGCGGGGGCGTGTGGCTGCACGCCTCGGTGCTTTTCTGTCGGCCGCTGGGCTCTTTAGACTCGGTCGACAACCGGCAAGGTTTTTTCGGAACACAGCTGCAGCTGAGTCCAGCATTTACGTAGCGTTTCCTATTTTAACCTCATCCCGTAGCGCAGAGTGAGGCGTTTCAGATACTCGAAGCATGCGTCTTGACCAAGCTGCATTCTGATCCTGAAATAGCCCGGGGCCGTGGCAAGCTGCCTTCCCGCGAGGGCGGCACGCCGGCCCGGACCATGCTGGCCGCTGGGATAAGCGAGTCCCCGCGTCCTCGCCCCGGGGGGCTCAGGGACGCTCGACGTGCTTCGTTCTCTCGCCAGGTCGGCTCTCGTGGTCGTGCCGCTCAGTCGATGGGAAAGATGAGGTTCCGTGAGCACCCGCTGGTGGAGGGTGAGGGCCGGCGGCCCGGCGCGGGGCGGCCACCGGGGGGCGACCCCCCCCACCCCCCCCCACCCCCCGCCAGAGAGGAGAAGCCACACGCGGATAGCGAGAGTGCCTGTAAAACAAATCGTAGGCCGGGGTTCGGTCCGTCGTCGCAGGTGGCTCGCGGGTCACGCAGCGCGGCGCCTTTGTTTGGGGCAGCGTGCCCGGTCGCTCTGGAGAAGTCGCTGTGTTCGCCCCCGGGCCTTCAAATGTCTCCTTCCCGTTTGTCTTGCAGCCTCTGAGAGCATGGTGTCCGGCCCCGCCATCCTGGAGGACGACGACCAGGAGGTCGACTCGGCCGACGAATCCGTCTCCAACGACATGATGACCGCCGCCGACGAGCCCTCCAAGATGTCGTCCGCCACCGGGCGCCGGATCCGGCGCTTTAAGCAGGAGTGGCTGAAGAAGTTCTGGTTCCTGCGGTACTCCCCCACCCTCAACGAGATGTGGTGCCACGTCTGCCGCCAGTACACGGTGCAGTCGTCCCGCACGTCGGCCTTCATCATCGGCTCCAAGCAGTTCAAGATCCACACCATCAAGCTGCACAGCCAGAGCAACCTGCACAAGAAGTGCCTGCAGCTGTACAAGCTGCGCATGCACCCCGAGAAGACGGAGGAAATGTGCCGCAACATGACCCTGCTCTTCAACACCGCCTACCACCTGGCCCTCGAGGGCAGGCCCTACCTGGACTTCCGGCCCCTGGCCGAGCTCCTGCGGAAGTGCGAGCTCAAGGTGGTGGACCAGTACATGAACGAGGGCGACTGCCAGATCCTCATTCACCACATCGCCCGCGCGCTGCGCGAGGATCTGGTGGAGCGCATCCGCCAGTCGCCCTGCCTCAGCATCATCCTGGACGGGCAGAGCGACGACCTGCTGGCCGACACGGTGGCCGTCTACGTCCAGTACACCAGCAGCGACGGGCCCCCGGCCACGGAGTTCCTGTCCCTGCAGGAGCTGGGCTTCTCCGGCACGGAGAGCTACCTGCAGGCCCTCGACCGGGCCTTTTCTGCCCTGGGCATCCGGCTGCAGGACGAGAAGCCCACCGTCGGCCTGGGCATGGACGGGGCCAACGTCACGGCCAGCCTGCGCGCCAGCATGTTCATGACCATCCGCAAGACGCTGCCCTGGCTGCTGTGCCTGCCCTTCATGGTGCACCGGCCCCACCTGGAGATCCTGGACGCCATCAGCGGGAAGGAGCTCCCCTGCCTGGAGGAGCTCGAGAACAACCTGAAGCAGCTGCTCAGCTTCTACCGCTACTCGCCGCGCCTCATGTGCGAGCTGCGGTCCACGGCGGCCACCCTGTGCGAGGAGACGGAGTTCCTGGGGGACATCCGCGCCGTGAGGTGGATCATCGGGGAGCAGAACGTCCTCAACGCCCTCATCAAAGACTACCTGGAGGTGGTGGCCCACCTCAAGGACGTCAGCAGCCAGACCCAGCGGGCGGACGCGTCCGCCATCGCGCTGGCCCTGCTGCAGTTCCTCATGGACTACCAGTCGGTCAAGCTCATCTACTTCCTCCTGGACGTGATCGCCGTGCTCTCACGCCTGGCCTACGTCTTCCAGGGCGAGTACCTGCTGGTGTCCCAGGTGGACGACAAGATCGAGGAGGCCATCCAGGAGATCAGCCGGCTGGCCGACTCCCCGGGGGAGTACCTGCAGGAGTTCGAAGAGAACTTCCGGGAGAGCTTCAACGGGATCGCGATGAAGAACCTCAGGGTGGCCGAGGCCAAGTTCCAGTCCGTCCGGGAGAAGATCTGTCAGAAGACCCAGGTGATCCTGGCCCAGAGGTTTGATTCCCGCAGCCGGATCTTCGTGAAAGCCTGCCAGGTGTTCGACCTGGCCGCCTGGCCCAGGAACAGCGAGGAGCTCGTGAGCTACGGCAAGGAGGATATGGTGCAGATATTCGAGCACCTGGAGGCCATCCCCACCTTTTCCCGGGACGTCTGCAGGGAGGGGCTGGACCCCCGGGGCAGCCTGTTGATGGAGTGGGGGGAGCTCAAGGCCGACTACTACACCAAAAACGGCTTCAAAGACCTGATCGGCCACATCTGCAAGTACAAACAGAGGTTCCCGCTCCTGAACAAGGTCATCCAGGTCCTCAAGGTCCTCCCCACTTCCACCGCCTGCTGCGAGAAAGGCCGCAACGCCCTGCAGCGAGTTCGCAAAAACCACCGCTCCCGCCTGACCCTGGAGCAGCTCAGCGACCTGTTGACGATCGCCGTGAACGGCCCGCCCATCGCCAGCTTCGATGCCAAGCGAGCCCTGGACAGCTGGTTTGAGGAGAAGTCTGGCAACAGTTACGCGCTGTCGGCCGAGGTCCTCAGCAGGATGTCCGCGCTGGAACAGAAGCCGGTGCTGCAGACCGTGGACCACGGGTCAGAGTTTTACCCGGACATCTAGGGGGCCGGTGTCACAGAGTTCACTAAGCTGTTGAATATTTTTTTAATCTATACTCATAAGCTTTGATATATTATATAAATATATATTATATTATATATATATATACATACATATATATATATATATATATATATATATATATATATAAAAACCCACACTGAAAATTTTTAAGAACCGAGGTGACGCATCCACCAGAAGCCACTGGGAGCTTTCACAAAGGAACGATGTTGGAAACCGACTCTTGTCTACAAGATCCCGCAGCCGTTTTCACTCACGGAAGCATGTGCTGGGGCCACACGCGTTCCCGCCTAACAGCCAACCAACAGCCTAAGCTAAAACGACGGGTCTCTGTCATCACCTTTAGGTGGTTTGTTTCGTTTTATGTTTTCGTTTGGGGGGGGTTGAGGGGTTGGGGTTTGGGTTTCTGTCTTGCCTTTTCTTTTCCCGTTTGGTTTACGACGGGGGTTCTTGGCCTCTTCGCTGCCATGCTGGTGTAGCTGAGACCCATCTCTGATTTTGGAGGGGGGCAGGTGGTGTATCCGGATTGGGGTGTGTGTGTGTGTGTGACTTTCTCCCTTGTCCCACCTGATTTCAGCTTGAGAGGTTTGTACTCGTTTCCTGTTGAGCGTTCCTTCACTGTCTTAGAAACAAACGTGTCGGTCAAACTGTGACACCCACCACTCCCCACCTCTGTTGCCTCTCCCGTCTCTGGGTTCTGGATTCCCTCCTTCCATCCAGCCCCCTGGATCCTGAAGATATTACCTGTTGTACTGAAGGCAAAACTGCCTTACAACCGAGCTTGAAATTGTGGGGAAGGGACAAGGTGTGTGTTGGGGGGCGGGGGGGGGGTGGGAATTTTTTTTTGCATTCCTGTTCTCCCGTGGTGTGGGGTAAAATAATATAATTCCATTCAGATCCAGGACTTTGGGGGAAATGAAGAGCCAGGAAGTCCAGACCCTCATAGGGCAGCGATTTTTGGCTAAAAGCAAGTCCGATGGAGAGTGTGGATTCAATTTACATGAATTATTTATGCTCTGTCTTTATAATCATATGATGTGTTGGGGGTATTTTTTTGTGCATTTAATAATCAAATGCCTGCTATAGTTCAGTGGCAGGAGATGTCAATGCAAGTTGTGCCCTGGGTTGTGCGTGACTCCAAGGAGGGTCTCTAGAGATGGAGGCCTTCTTTGGTGACAAGGCTGATAATAAACCCTTCAGCCTGGCAGGAGGCAGTGGGGAGCCAGGCCTTGCATCCGTGCCTGTGAATGCCTCCTTTTTTGAACAGGGTAGAGATGTCCTAAAGAAAAGGAATAAACAAGAGGTCAGACGGGACTCTCAAGGCAGCAGCCTACACACACACACACACACACACACACACAGACACACACACACGCACGTACACACACGCACACACAACCACAATATAAGCTTTAGAAATAGCCACTTGCCTATTCCCTGGGGCAAGTAATGGTTTTAAGCTAGAGGAGTCTGATCGATGCTCTTTTGTTCATTCAACTACCAGTATACCTCGCAAGGGAGTTTTTTTAAACAAAAAGTGCGTGAGCTGTTACAAACTTCTGTTCATGTTTCCACATCTGATTTATGCATATCTGATATGCAGAGATCCTACATTGTGGGTGCAGGTCGTGTTTGGGGGAGGAAGGAAGATCTGCGCTGTCCGTGGTCAGGTCCTCTCACTCGGCAGAGGGTGGGCAGAGGACGGCGTGATCGGGCCACAGGCCAGGCCCCCGTGTCTCCAACCTGCTCGGCTCAGACGTAGAACTGTGGTGGCTTCCTTCCTTCTTGGTTTAGCTTGCCTCCGAGGCCTCGTGCCACTGTTGGGAACCGTAGTGGAAATGTCATCAACACTGAACATGTCATTCCCCTTTCCTTGTCCTGCCCGTACCTTCACTCCCCACACGTCCCCTCCCCCCACCCCTATGGTCTTGGTGCTAAGATAACTTTAGAATCATTGCTGCTAGCTGATAGCTTTTCATTATATAAATATATTATATATATATATATATTATATATTATTTTTGAAACTTTTTCGTTTGTTTTCAACAGTGATGTAGCATGTTAAAAAAAAAAAAAACAAGAAACAAACAAACAAAAAAAACCCACCCGGTTTTCTCCAACTGTCCCACTGCCAGGCCTCATATGCTGCCTTGTTCAACAAATCAATGCACCCCTGCCTGGTGACATTCACCACCCACCCCCCCTCCTGGCCCCCTTCCCAGTCCCTCGTACTTCCCCACCCTCCTCTGAACAAGGAGAGAGCAGAAACTAGCAAGGAAACACCCAAAGCTCTTTCTGAGGCTTCGGAATTCCCAGCCTCAAACCATGTCCGTACGTACTTCAAGCTGATGTGTTCCCTACCCCCCCGCCCCCCGCCCGCCCTCCGCCGCTCCTCCCATCCGGGTCAGTATTTGTGGTCAAGTGGGATGCCCTTGCAAAGCACAAGGTTCCACCCTACCCTCCCGGACATTCTGTCCGCCACACACAAAAACTATCATGCCTGTGGGAGCTTTCTTGGAACATCACACGGACTAAGTGAGGTGGGTTGGGGGCAGAGAAGGCTGGCAAGGGGAACCTTGGTGGGGGCCGGCAAAAGTAGGTTGGGATCCTTTCTTCGAGCCACCAGTTGCCTTAGACCTTCTCCTTTCCCCTTCTGCTCCTCTCCTCCCACTACACTGGGAGCCATCCCCTGGACCACTCATTTGAAAACCGGGAAGAGAGAATCACTGATGTCTGCCTGAGGACTGGTCAGGGCCGTGACCGTTTCAAGAGGCCATGGCCCGAATTAGCTCCGATTTTTATCCAGACGGGGAAAAAGATCCTTCGGGCCTACGCCAGCATCTGCCGTGAGCTGGTGACATACCTCTGGGCTAGGAGCATGAGCGCGAGCTAGCAGCACGGGGACTGCGGGTGGTCTCCTGCCGGGCCAGGCTCCACGCCCGGGGCAGGTTGAGCTCTCTCGGGGGCAGGGGGTGCTCGAAGTTTGGCAAGGCGCTCTAAAACTCCGGGTGCTCATGGCTTCTGTTGAATCCAGCCAGGCCTGGGTGGTGTGAGGCACTCTGAAGGCCGCTTTACCTTGGGACCGGAAGTAACCAGGGCACAATTTGGGTGACACGCCCACTGCAATTTACACAGGGTCTTTTTTTCAACCCGGATGCTCCCAGGAGGCTCAGTGCTCCCAGCCTGTGAATGTCGCGCGTGATTTCTAACATGGGAGTTGCCACTCTCCCGCCTCCTCGTGAAAGACTTTCGGGAGAACGGGCCCCCACAGGGTCTCGCCCAGGGAACCACAGGCTTAGCTAGCCTGATCTCCCTTTGATGGGTATAAAAAGCTGTGGCCGGGCAGTCCTTGTATCCCAAATATGGTCACTTCAGATGAGACAGAGCCCTTGAGCTCAGCCACTGGCTTAGAATGACATGTTTGTCTCCGGGGTTGAGACGTGTCCTAATTGGGCTGACCGATGAGTGATTTTCTTTGGCTCATAGAGGAGGGTGGGAAGTGAGTTCAGGTTCATGGCCGTGTGTGCCCAGGAGATACACTGCACAGCCTGGGTGCCACAAGCCCTTGTGATTAACATGGTTCGCTTCCTCTATTGGAGGACAAAGACACCCCCTGCCATCCAGTATCTGTGGAAGCTGAGGGTAGCCCAGCCCCGTCTACAGCTCTCGCCACATCAGAATCCCCACGTTTTGCCCACCCGGTCGGACAGGAGAGTCCAGGCATCCAAAACACCAGGTTTTTATTTTTCTTTTTACTTTGTCCACGACCGCCTACGACATTCTTGTCTCCTCATCCTCGCTGGAGAATGAGAGCGGGCTTGGGCTGCCGGGCGTCTGCTTGGGCGGCCGCGGTGCTGGGCCCTGAACCCAGGGCAGGTGGGGGTCTCGCCCCAGCCCCGCTACCTGTTTCCATGTTGAGTTGTCTTGCTCAGCCCCCTGTCCTTGACTTGCTTATTATGTCAACCCTCTCATTTGGAGGAAGGACCTTGTAATTATTTAAGGTAACGTTTAAATAGCTGCCATTTGTTTGGACGTGATACCGAGAAGGAGGAAACAGGGAAGGACGCGTAGAATGCCGAACGTGGTCGCGGCGAGACAGAAATGGCTTATGGGATTGGCCCACCTGGGCTGTGGGGCCGCTGTTCTCCTGAGCCCCGTGGCGTCCAGGAGGCGGCCTGGGCTTGAAGTAGAACTTCTTTTCTAGATTCCTCCCCGTGTGTTTTCCCTCCCATCCCCTCTAGGGATAGGAATTCTGGATCTGGATCTGGATCTGATGGTGGCATATGGTCTGGGTTGATTTCCAACTAGAATTTGTGTTTTTCTAGGTCCTACGCCCAGTTTGTGCAGAGGGTTCCGGGGACACTGGACCTCACGCCCCCCTCACCCCTTCAAGTGGCCACCCTAGCCAGGTCAGCCTGGGACAGCCAAAGCAGGGAGGCCAGGCCTCCTTAGGTGAGAAAGCCGTGTTTGGACAGCAGGGGACCCTGGGACGGTCCCATTGCAGACACCAGCCTCCTGGGAGTGGTCATGGGTTCTGTGCTGGGTCGTGGGTTCTGGCCTTGTTTCCTCCTCATATCTTGAGGAAGGAAGATTTCCTCCAGAGACACGTGGGGCCCTTCTGCTTGGAGGGAGACCTCTCTCCTGGTCTCTGCTCACAGGGTCCTTTCGCTGAGTGGATGGAGCTGTGATATTTTAAGAAGCCTTTGAGGTGATCTTTGTGTGTTAGCCAGAGGGAGAAAAAAAAGTGCCCTTTTGGGAGGAAAATGGTACAGCCCTCCTCTTCCATCTGGCTTTCCCCCCTCCGCCCTGTCCCCACCCCCCCATCCCTTCAAGTGGTGTTGCCCTGGAAATACCTATGCAATCCAGTCTCCCTAGGAGAGCGCATGGAAGCAGGGGGTATGTGCAGTGTATCATACAAATGCTACAGCATATATATTGTATATATGGACATATGCCGTACGTATACACACAGAGTAAGAGATTAAATCACGTCTATATATCTATAAATAATATCCTATATATTTATACATTTCTATGTTTTAAATAGATATAAAAATAGAGTCTATAGAGAGCTGGGAGAGCAACGGGAAAGCCTGTCGCTATGTTGTGCAAAGAGGGAGGAGGCAGGGCCTCTGCAGGGGGAGATGTGGAAGCCAGGAGGGCACTGTCTGCCGGGAGTGGGGTCTCCTGCCCACAGTGCAGGACAGGAGAGTCCCCGGGCCTCTGCCCTCTCCGCGCACTTTCTCTCCTTTACCGCAGGCTTGGGCTGAGGTGGAAGGAGATACTCGCCCTCTGAGCTCCAGCCGAAGTGCCCCCCTCGTCCCCCCTCACCCCCTGCAGTCCGACGCTTAGGTGGTCACTGCTGCTTGGCCCTGGGACGTGGTCTCTGGGCCCTGGTGGAGGGACCACTGCACAGTTTCCCCTAATGCCCTCCCCCTACAGGAATGAGCAGCGCTGGTGGCAACCGGAAAGGTGCACATTGGACCCAGAGGGGCCCGGGGAGGATGCCCTCCTTCCCCCCTTAGGTGCTTCTGCTGACCCCTAGAGGCCAAGCCTCTGAAGTGCGGCTGCCCCCCGCCTCCTTCACCCCCTCCACCGCTGTCTGCCAGGGCGCTGCAGGGGTGAAGCAGGCGGCGCGAACATCACCAGCCAGTGCTGCCCGCTACGTGGAGGCTTTCCTGCCAGGGCGGGGGGGCGCCGGAGAAGGGCGGGAGCGGCAGACCCCCCGCACCCAGGGCTTCAGTGAAAACTCAAGTTCACAAGCAGGGCTTCGGCTCAGCCCGGTTTGCACAGCTGCTGTTGCTGGCTGTACTCAGGACAACGCTCTCCCCTCCCCCGCGTGGAGGCCCGTGACCCCTCCGCCCACCGCCACCCTAACAGGCAGGTTTAGTTCACGTACACTGTTCCGATTCTGTGACTCGAGGCAGCGGCTGAGCCGGATGCCCCGAGCTTATCCGCTTCCACTGGGGAGGACGCCTTCCCTGGCTTTTATCCCTGCTCCCGCCCCAGGCTGGGAAGGTGTGTCTGGGGCATCTGGGGAGGCCGCTGGTGCAGCCGGCAGTGCCACCGAGGGCTTGCGTGGCCCCGACCAAATCAGGAGCCCGTTAGCTTCCGGGTTTCTCTCCACCGTTTCGTTTCCCTGGAGGTAGGAGAGGAGGGGCCGACAGGGCTGCAGGTGATAGGAGACAGCCAGCGGCTGCCCCCTCTCCTCCAGACCAGCCTAGGCCTTTCGGTCTCCAAAGGCACTTACCTCTGTCCCCGAGCCTCCTCCGACCCCACGTCCTCCTCTTCCCTGCCATCTACCAACGTACCTCAGTCTCCAGCAGACCCAACCTCTACACCTATGGTCTGGGGCAGGTCTGTTTCGCCAATGCCCACCTCTTCGCCCCTCCACGTCTGCCTGGGTCTCCTTGAGCCACAGCTGGCTGCCCACTGGGTCTCGGAATCCCTTCCAGTGCCTCCAGAAAGGCCAGGGCGGCCCGAGCCTTCCTGCCACGGTGGTGGGTCAGACCCGTGGCCAGGGGTGGGCATCCCCGGGTAGCAATCCACGATGCACTGTACCTCAGAGAGAGAGCATACCATGGGCCTCACGGGCACCGTGCCTCCGTCCAGGCGAGGACAGCCGGTTACAGTAAAATACTGCTTGCAAGGAGACAAGGGCCAGGCTGCCCTCGGGCGCCCCTGCGTCTTCACTTTGGTCTCTCGGGAAGAGCCAGCAGGTCTGATTTGCTCTTTTTCAGCCCTGTCTCTCTCCTTCTCTCCACCCCCACGCTGCTGAACCGATTCATTTCAATCACAAAGGTAAACTAAGGTGGGGGGGGGAATACTTAGGAGTCTATTATCACACACATATTAATATGTTAATACTTTCTTTCTTAAAAAAAAAAAAAAAACCTCTTGACGTTATTATTTTGCAGACTACGCTTTATAGTACCTGTGTGACGGGACCTAGAACACTGGATACAAATAGAGCTATGTTGGTTTATCATAATATGTACGCAGAAACTTTCCTTTTGTCATATTATCCTTGTAATGTAAGAAGATTGTTAATAAAAGCATTTAAATTTACTCACCAAGGTCGAATCTCTTGCCTCCTTGCCTCCATCCCAGGCCTGGGCCCTGGGCAATCCAGAATGGGTCCTATTTCAAAGGCTCCAGGGTCAGGATAGGAGCCTGCCTGCCGCTGCCAGGTTGGAAGGTCCTAGAAGAGACCTCTAAGCCCCTTCCTGCCTCTCTCGCTTTTCCCCCAGTCAAGTCCATTTCCAGCAGGTAACCTACATGCCTCACCCACCTATCTGGCCAAAAGGAGGTGTAAAACCGAAAGCATTTAAAATAAACCTCCCTGCCCCCGCATGCATTTATCTATCCCACAGAGACTCTCGGAGGAAGCACACCCAGAGCGGTTGCAGACAGACTGTTGTTCTGATGCTCTCTCCAACTGCCTTGCACAGTTCTCCACCTGCACACCTGGTCCCTGGGGAGGGTCTTCCCCCACTGGTTCACTAACGGCACTGGCATGGGGATGGGTGTAAGCGATGCTTCGCCCAAATTGTCCTAGAGAAAAGATGGGCATAAATTCAGTACAGACATAGATAAAGTGTTTGTATTCCTTCTAAAGAGGATCTAAGCTCTCCTACTCTCAGCTTCGGCTCCCCGCTAATTGGCTTCCTTTCAGGGGCCGTCCTTCTCCCCTTTCCTTAATCTCTGCCATCTTCCTCCCAGGCTGTGACCCTCAGGTCACTCAGGTCCCCTCGGTCGGTCACTCAGAGGCTTCCTGTTGTGAAAGCCACCCCACAGTGCCCATGGAATGTTCTGGTTCTCTTCTTTTCCCAGAAGATGGGGGATAGGAGAGGAAGGAGCAAAGGGCCACAGCTGTCCATGCCTATCCAGCCCAGGGGAACCAGCATCAGCCCACACTCCATTGCTGGCCATCTGGATTTGACTTTCATTGGCGGTCTTATCTGGAGCCTATTAATGATTTCATCACTGGAGAGCAAGGAATGGAAAGATCCTCCACCTGCACTTGGCCGTGAGATCGGTCTCCCCCGAGCCGGGCTTGGAGGATGTGGTAAGACAATGAAGTCTAGCCCACTCCCTTCCTTCCCCCTTCTCTCCAGTTGCTCCCTAGCTTTCCTCTCCAAGAATCAAAGGACAAGTTCCATTCACCTCAGAGAGATGACGCAGGACACTGACTAGTGGCCCAAAGACCCGAGGGGATGCTATGTGACAACGTCTACAATGATCTTTTGAAAACACAAGTCTAGTCATGGCGTCTTCTCTGCTTAAAACTCTCCGGTGGTTTCCCATTGCCCTTGAAGTTCAATCCAAGGGCCTGAGCATGACCATTGCCCTGCACAATCTAGCCCCTGCCTACCTCCTGGCCTCAGCCTGTGACCTCGTCTGCCCCGGGGCTCCAGGCACACCTCCCTTCTCTGTTCCTCAGGCTCACCAAGCTTTTTTCTGCCTCAGGACCTCCCATTACCCCAGGGCCCTCTGCCTGGGATGGTCTCCCCCAGGATGGTTGTATGGCTGAGCTCTTCTCCTCTTTTAGAATCAGCTAAAATGCCACCTGCTCAGAAATGTCTTCTGTCTCTAAATAGCCACTCTCGAGGCACCGCCCATTGTCCCTCCCGTAATTATTTTCTTTCAAGACCCTTATCTCTGTTTGCCACTGTGTCTGGGGGTGGGGGTGGCCGTGTGTGTCTGTGTGTGATTTTTCTATCTCTGGTTTTCCCCCTCTTGGTTGTAAAGCCCACAAGAAAAAGTGGAGACTTTCTAATATCACATAGTAGGCATTTAATCAATATTTATTGAAATGACTTCACGCAGCACCTGATAAAAGTATAATCCCATTAATGCTGTATTGGTCACAGGGGAAGTCCTGGATGCTTCCACTTCATCTGTCCCTGTATGAGTTTCTCCATTTAATCAGGATGACTCTGCACCTGACCCCCGGCTATCTCCGGCCTTGACTCAGCCTCTTCTTTATACAAAGCTGGACGTGGCCCCTGAGGTGCCTACTTGAAGTACCCTCCACTCCCACCAGCTCTTGTCCCTTGAATAATGGTCTCTTCCAATCCAGGCAGGTGTCCCCTCTTTCCCCGAGCAAAGAGAACTTCCCAGCGCCTTTCAGCTTGGTAATTCTCAGGCCGTGGTTCCAGGTAGCATTTTAAAGCCACTGTGTGCGTATCTAAGTTACCTTTCCAATAAGGACGCTTGGCCACTGGCTGTATGTCAGAGCCTGGACTTTAGGGTTAGAGGATACCACATTGGATCCCCGCACCACCCCCCTCCCCCCCGCCTCTTATAAGCTGTGAGACTTTAGGTGGGTCACTTATCTGAGTCTGTGCCTTCAGCACTTAGCACAGAGCAGTGGTCCACGGCATGCTGTTTATCGTCATTATCGTCAGATCAGGATGACATAGGTGCTAGAAGGGTGTGTGGCAGGGACTCCTCTGCCTGAATGGGGGTCACCTCTTCCTTCTCAGTCTAGAGAGCCTCAGGGAAGATTCTCCTGTTTCAAGAGCTCACCCTACCTGGCTTTCAAGGGAAAAAAGGCTGCAGAGAGATTTTGTTTGTTTGGGGCTGGAAAAATGAGTTTCTCTTTGCTTGTCCCTGGCTTGGGCGCCTGGGTTTCTGAAGCAGGATTTCTGCCATCCCCCGGTTGCCACTGAGCTGTCCTGAAACACCAAGAAGGAGCTCTGGTCTGGGCTGCTTGAGGGGAGACCACACCCGACCGAAGAAGAACCATCTCAGGGCCCTGAGCACATGGTGGCCACCACTGGCCCGGTTTCCATGGCAACGCCTGGCTTCCGGCCCCAAGACTGCCTTCCTCCCACCTCCTCCCAGGCAGGTGTCTGCCTCCATTTCTAGCTTGGGGATGCTTCTGAGGTTCCTGCCAAGGAACTCAGGTGCTGGCTCACCTGCAGGAGGGAAAGGAGGGGAGGATGGGGGCAGTTCTTCAACACTGGCAACAAGAAAATGCCCAACCCCTTAAATCTATCCATAGCACATCCTGTGGCTCTAGCCTTGCCAGGTGTCTGCCCTGGAAGGGAGACAGAACAGATGCTAGGGTTCTGAGCTTCTGGAATAGTGGTGCTTCCGACTGGCTCCAAAAAAAATAGAAAGTCTTGGGTGGAAAATTACCACCAGCACATGAGAAGAGGCTGACTCAGGAGCCTCAGGTGACATCGTATATCGTCTCGAGGAGTGGGTGGATGTCAGGAGGGACCGTTAGACGATGCTAGGCATGGGGCAGAGAGGGCAGGTACACAGGTACATGGGTTTAGCCTGTTTTATGTATGATATGGAAGACCAAAGATGTGTGTGAAAGGTACGTTGTGGCCAGTTTCGATCACAGGATCATAAAACCTTAAAGTTAGTGATCGTTTGGTCCGAATTCATTTTACAGATGGGGACACTGAGGCACGAAGGCAAGTGACTTACCCAAGGCCGCAAAGTGACATAGCCATGCTGGGTTGCTGGTTCTTAGCTCCTAAATGCAGGGCTCTAGACTTGAGTCCCTCTGCAGGGACAGAGCTTATACTTAAGGCGGTTCAGTGGAAAGCCCCGTATGAGGCTTGTTTAACTCTATAGAACTCTATAAGCCCTGTATAACTCTTCTTCCCTCTCCCAGACTCTCAAATATTCGTTTGGGGCTCTAGTGGGCCATATTCATAGTTACCTGGGAAACAGTCTATCTTTGGCTCTGTGGGGTAGGACCTACTTCTCCTACTCTATTACGAAAATAAACATCCAGGTTGTCATTAAAATATAATAAATATGTGTATAATATAAAATAAGGAATTATATGCGCAGCCTTAGAAAGCAAAGACATCTCATGGTTTTCTTCATGGATCATTTATCCTGTATAAGAGCTTTGCTTTAATCAGCCCTGGCTGATTCCCTACTGACTGTGAAATTCAGGCCCCAGCCTTTGCGTGATGCCAGGGGCTCTTCCGCCAGAGGCCAGGGCCGCAGTGGCCACCAGGAGGCCCTATGGTGACGGGCCTCCGGGAGTCCTCTTGTCCCTGCCCACCTTCTGGAGCACAAGAGAACTATTGGCTGCTGCACTGATCTTCCAATGATGGGAGTGTTTCTTTTGGGGATGTTAGGGAAAGAATTCTTTAGTTCCTACCTCATTTTTTTTCTTCTCAAGAATGAAGTCAGAGCCCCGAGAGGCCAGTACCCCTGCTTGCGTGTAGCCCCTTTGATTTAATGCTCAAGCAAAGCCATCAAGGCACACACATACACACACACACACACACACACACACACAGAGAGAGCACTTTATGATTCAGCATTCTACTCACTCCTAGGTACATATCTTAGAGAAACGTGTGCATGTGAACAAGGGGATATGCACAGGCATGTCCACAGCAATCTTGTAATAGGAAAAAAAAGGAAACATCTCAACGTACGTCAGTAAGAGGATGGGATTCTGGCATCTCCATACGATGGAATGTTATACAGCAGCAAATGCATGAATGAATGAGCAAGTGAACAAGTGAATGAATGAACTACAGCCACATGGGTCTGCATGGATCAAGCTCAAAATTTTAACGTGGGCGGGGGGCAGTGCCTGGGTGGCTCAGTCGGTTAAGCATCCGACTCCTGATTTTGGCCCAGGTTATGATCTTGCGGCTCATGAGATGAAACCCCACGTCGGGCTCTGCATTAACAGTGCGAAGCCCGCCTGGGAGTCTCTCTCTCCCTCTCTCTCTCTCTCTGTTCCTCCCTTGCTCACTCTCTTTCTCTCTTTCAAAATAAGTAAATAAAAACCAAAACAAAACTTAAAACGATTTGGATGGGGGGCAATAGCGGGATGCGATTTAAACAAAGTTTAAAACATGCAAACACACTCTGACGCTGCTCAGGGTTTACATACACGCGTAGCGAAAGGATGAAGAAATGCTTGGGGGGAGAAACATGGCGGTCTCCTGAGTGAAGGACTTGAGAGGACTTTGACTACCTTGGTCGAGTTTTATAAAACTCGGCAGCGGCTTATGAGTGTTTACCAGATTGTTTTTTGTGCATATAGGTCTAAAATGTTAAGTGAAAAGAAAGAAACAAGACACCAGGCACCTGACCTGGTTGGAAATTATTTATTTACCATTGAAAGGTCGGTGTTCCCCAATGTGACACCAGACGTATGACTACAACGTCTCATGCGTCTTTTTGTACTTCAGTTCATGACTGCGAAACAGACACACGCTTAGCACTGACAACAGCAAACACAGGCGGCAGAAACAAATCACGAAGACTAGGTCTGTCTTTGGGGGGGTCCTCGCCTCGATCTGGCTCGGGCTGGGACTACCTCCCTCCAGGACTCCTTTACACCCCAAAGGAACTGCCCCCGGGGAGCCTCTCTTCCAACCCTACCCTCTCTATCCAGCGTCATTTGGAGCGCTATGTCACTTAACCCACACCCAGAGTCATATCTCAAATTGAAATGGACGGACACGCACAAGGACTCGAGCAATAGACACTCAGCAAATACACACTGATTTGATGTAAGAGGCAGAGTCACAGATGAACGCAGGCGGACTCCCATCGCCATCCAGGTCACCTTGGGGGCCACAGGCCGGTCTGAGATGGGTTCTCGCCTTACTTCCATCTCGCTCCATGCCCTTCTTCGAAAATGCTCCCTGGCCAAGCACAAGGTGTTCCTTTCAGAAATGATCGGCTGAAGTCACACGGGCCCAATTACTCTAATGGGGGGGGGGGGGGTGAGTTGCACGTGTGTCTGCTACAAGGTACGCGGAGGCGAAGATCACCGAAGTCTGTCGATGTGGCGGTCTGGGACCTCTGGGTGATTGAAAATGCACCAAGACGGAATTTTGTTGGAAAAGCACGGCCGTTACAGTCTCTTCTGTCACTAGGTACATGTACAGGTGGCTGGGATTTGTCATTAGGTGATGGTAGCACTTACATGTGAATGTTCAGGCTGACGGCTGAGGTGTCTGCTGCTTTTGCCATTGAGAACTCAGGACAGAAGGACTTTTGTGCCACTCGCGGTGTCTCTTCCTGCCAACCCCCTATCCATCCTTCATTCATTAATTCACGCAACAGATACTCATCGGGGTCCCGTGAGCTAGCTTCATTCTGGGTCCTCGGAACACACAGGTGAAAAACCTCCTGCAAAAACCTATCTCGTTCTGCGCAGGCCTGCTCCGTGAGGTGGTGGGTGACACTACGATGTGCTACGGTGGCGTTTGACTCTTACTGGGGCAGCCTTTGGATTGGATTCTGGAAAGCGCAACGCTTGAGGTACAAAGAACGGATGCCTCGTGATGGAATGACCAGAGGCAGAGTTGATCTTTCTGGCGTCCAAGGCCCTCTCCGGCCCACCTCAAACATCCTTCAGTGCGACTGTGAGGCAGGTGCATAGATTTATAAGGAAGTAGAACCCGTGTTTCCTGATTTTAAGTCTAGAATCCAGAGTGTTGTCCGTTGGAGTAGTGGATGTTGCCAAGAAGAGAATACTGGTCAGCTTGCGTAGGAAATGTTTTGTTTCCTTGTGGCTATGCCAACCCCAACAGGCAGACCAGGGCGTGAGGGGAGCCTCAACAACATGTTATAGGAAATCGCTAGCAAATGCTTTGCCTAAAAACCACTTGGAAGGGGGGTGGTCCACCTTAATGAGCAAGGCCTCCAATTCTGAAAGCCTTTCCAATTAAACAGGGATTCGATATTTTTTTCTGTTTCTTCGGATGCTTTTCTACTTCTGCATGGGATGGGCAGATCGTGACAGAAGGTGATAAGGCCCCGGCTCAGATTCTCAGGGAGAGGCCAAGCATGGCCTGACTTGTTGCGGGAAAGAAGCACGGCCCTTACCCATCTCGCCTCGGGGTCCCTTGTGGGTCATAGGACCGGGTGACATTTGAAAGCCCAGAGTTTGGATGTCCCATAGCAGAGTTCAGATGCAGAATCCATGGTTCTGGAAGTGCCTGGGATGGTTCTGGCGCTTTCCAGTCATGGTCAGCTACCATCTTGAAGCGTCAAGATGATCTGTGGGTGGCTTGGGCGTTTGTTTTTTTGGCCAGAGAATGCCGACGGCTTCGGAGCACGATTTCATCTACCACCTCATTCACAGATACAGAACTGCCATGTTGCTGGTCCTGTTTTACAGATGGCCAACCACGGAACCCAGGGATCCTGGTTCACGGGCAAATATCCCACCCCCTCGGCAAGACGCATCCTTTAACTGACGATGTGGACAGCTATTTGGAATAAGAAGGTAGGGATTTGAAACCCAGGCTGCTGGTTACTTACTGATTCAAGCGACAGGCCCTGAAAATTCAGGAAGGGAGGCACACTCTCAAAAGACTCTCTCTCCTCTTTCAAGTTACCTTCCTTCTCCACATCTACGGAGCTAAACATAATAGACTAAGTTAATATGTGCCCCCACCCTTCCCCCCCCCCCCGAATTCCTCCTGGAAGGGCTGGCATGCTGAGAGATGCATCTGTCTCAGAGGGTCACTTGGGTGATGTCGGTGGATGTGACAACTAGTGCCTCGTGACGAACAGGCTCGTCACGGAAGATCTCCCCAAGTATAACGTGAACCGAGTTTGAGATAAAACGATGGGGAGTTATTGAACAAAAAGCACAGAATTCAGCCCCAGAACAGGAGCTGAAGGGCACAGATGAAAATATTAAGCATTAAAATAGTCAAATGAAAGAAACGGACAGGCCTCCCACATTTCACACTGCCCGCTGAGATGTCCTGCACTGGAACTGGCTGCCCCTGGGGACTGCAGCCCCGACAAGGACTGCGAAAAACCTGTCCGGAATGCCGTAGAAGGGATTTCTCCCAATGCGGTGCTGCAACCTCGGCATCAAAACCCCTCGGCGCTGGTTAAAAATGCAGGTGCCTGGGTTTCGGCCAGGAAGATCGACTTGGAATGTCGACGGGTGGGCCCGGGGAATGTGCTGGTGATTCTTTACACACTAAGGTTTGAGAACTGCTCGGTTCCTGCCACGACCGGGTCGGGGGCGTGATTTAATGCCGATTTCATCCCACCCCGACAATCCCTGATTCTCCGAGTTGATCCAGGATACTTTATTTCCTCCATCATTTTTGAAACGCCTCTTTTTAAAGAGCCACCTTCTGCACGCACATTATTCCCCACCTTAAGCTCTCTCTGCATCCGGCCGGACCCCACCGGCCAAACCTGCCCGTGGGCTGTTATTTGACAGGCGTCTCTTCAACAGCACAGAGGAGCCAAACGCATTCCTCAGTGGGACCCAAATGTCCCGTGTCCACCCCCGGCCCTGCCTCGCTCATGTTTTAGAAATGAGAGTGTAAGAAGAGAGGGGCGGGGTCCTGGCCTTTGCAAACACATCTGTCCCCCGGGTGTCGGGATGAGGATGGGGCACAAAGAAGACGTCGCGGAGCACAGTGGGGCTGGAGGGGCGGGGCTGTGCCCGACAAGGGAGGAGCCCAGGCAGCTGGCTACAGACGCAGCTGGTGCCACATGGCGATCTGCCTCCGGGGGTTTTTGAGCATTTCCTCCCAGTGGCTGCGCTCGGAGCCCGAGGCGTGCAGGCCCAGGCTGCAGCGGCCAAGCGCACAGCTCTGCCCCTCCTCGTCCTGGCCCAGCACCTCCAGCTCCACGCTGGAGGCCTGCAACAGGCCATCCGGCAGCTCGAACATGATCATCTCGTTCCACACGGGGTTGATCTTGTGCTTGGCCCGTTTGGTCTGCTTCTTCTTCAGCTTCTGAGCCTGGTGCTTTAAGGTGACCTTGACAGAGACATCTGGGGGAAAGAGAGAGACAGAAGGGTAAGCTGGTGGGGGGGGGGGGGGCGGGTAGCAGGCCCAGGATAAGGCTCCCCCTCGGAGCTGGAGAGACGGGGTCTCCGGCTCAAGATGTGCATCGAGGCTCCCTCTGGGCACGCCCCGCTCTCACCGGGCCCTGTGCTCATTCAGTTGTTAAATGGCCCCCGTGTGGCACTAGACCGGGGGATACGACAGAAGTTCCTGCCTCCACAGAACTTAGGCTGTGGTGTGGAAAGCACCCAATAGCATAGTACATCCAGGGTGGTCGTCTGGTGGCCCAGGCTTGGGTCAAGCTAGAACCACCACCTGCCCTGAGCCCTTCCACGCGTCTTCAGGTCCCACGTCAAACCGGGCCCAGGATAATGGCTCAGCCTGATTTTTAAACTCGGACCAGAAAAACTAAGCCACCCCCATGGCTTCACCCCATTGGTCTGTCCACGCGAGCGTTCTGGCTGATTATGAAGATAGAAGGTCTTCTCCTCCGTTGTTTTATAAAATTCACTTGAGGGCCCCGGCATCACGTGGAGGACGAGGGCACACTGCCTTGGCCCCCCAGGGGCACTGCACCGATGGAACTGTCCCCCAAGACAGCGGCACAGGTCACTGGACAAGCTCTCACGGAACATCACAAGGCTCAGGACCCGGACGATGTTTTCATTTGTCAAGGTTCCCGAAGCTAATGTGAGAATAATTGTTACTCGGTGTTCATTGCTATAATTATCATCCCCGGGTGGCTAGTTTGTTATTTCAGCCGATAGATTTGAGAGACAAAGTGTTGTGCTGTGATTGTCCTGACAGGAGCTGTAAAAATAAATAAATAAATAAATACAAATTAAAAAAAGAGTAGGGGGCAAAGAATTGTCTGGAGGGGAGGAGAGGAAGCACTGAACTCTGGCCTTTGGCTCAGGAATCTGTCAGCGAAACCAGTTCTGATTTCTTTTGCCCCAAATCGTTTGCTCAAAGGTAATGAATGCGGTGACAATTCTCAGTTTGTGTCCTGCTATAAATATCTATTTATTTATCCCCTGCTATGAGCACTTGGCTCTGGGTCCAAGCCGCATACTGCTACGTTTCCGGCCCTGACAAGAGAGCCCGTTTCGGTCCCCAGACTCGGGGTCTGTGCTGGGGTATCCAGAAGCAAAACCTGAGGCTTCCAGAACGTTGAAGAGATGCTTATTTGGGTATATGGGGCACAGATGCCCGAAGCTTCAGGCCGCCTCAGCCCAGGCACCCACACACCTTCTGCCAGCATCCGCACTCCGCTGGTGTGGGGGTGGCAGGTTGACAAAGACTGAGAAGAGAGAAGAGGCTGGGGGGGGGGGGTGGGCGTGGGGCACACGGTGACGGCCAGCTGAGACAGGAGGACCTAGCCTTCCAGACAGCAGTTGGTGAGATGAGTCCAGCTGGGTGTGGGTGATGGGCTAAGCTAAGCATCTTCTTAGCCCCGATGCTCCAGTCCGTGGCTCCGGTCCTATCCTTGGCTTCCTCTGACCCGTGGGTAAGACGGGTTCCTCTCATGGATGGATCTGGAAGGTAGGAAGCTCCAGGCAGCTCACACCTGGGCCCGATGGAGGGATCGGCCCAGGACTAAACGGATATGAGTTTAGAGAAGGGAGTGTGTTCTCACTCACCCTTCCCCAGGAGCGCCTTGGGCTGGTTGGAGTGGAGGTTCTTGGCCTTAATGAGCACGACCAGGAGGCGGTTGGCAGCTGGGAGATAGCTGATGGATAGAAGGACCTCTCCAGTTCCTGCAGATGGTTCCTGAAACAGAAGAGAGGATACAGGAGGGGAACCCATCAACTAAATGCTCAGCCTGGGGTCACACTGGACCTGTATCCAATAGGCATCCTAGAAACCATGTACCCATCGAGGCTGCTTTCTTACAGAGGGAGGAGGGCACCGAGGAATTCTAAGTCGCGTGTGCCTCCATAAGAATTTTTCAGTTGCCGCAAATTGTGATTTTCCAAACTATCATATGTTCAAACCCAACTTCTAAAACACATCAAAGAGATGCCACTTAGGATGTGGCAGGAGCAGAGGGTCAGGACCCCTTCTCAGCCTTCGCCATCCCCCACAAGCTCTTGGGGTATCTTTATAGAACACTAGGGTTCTCGGGGACACAGTTTGAGAACCACTGCATCGACCCGTCAGGTTCCTGCGGCAGTGGGGAGTTGCGATTCCTTACTCTGTTTGAAAAGATAATTCCTTCCAGCCCCTGGAGGGCTGAGAGTCAATAATATGATGTACGAATGCGGAGCAGGGCCTTGCCTGGTCAACAGAACGGCCAACTGTGTCAACAAAAAAGCCGGGCATGTGACGTGAGGAGGGGCACCAGAGACCTCCGGCAATAACCTCGCTTTGCAGGAGGTGCTGACGCCCCCCCCCCCCCCCCGTCAAACAGCCAGCACGCCTTTCCTCCGTCTGTGGCTCTACAGAGTGTCTCCGCTGAAATTCCTACAAGAATCTGTTTGGAATTTCAACAAATCGACTGAGGGACAAAAATGACCCAAAAAAGGCCCCCACAGGAGGCAGACAGATGCGTGCCACGGTCGAAAGGTGGCGTGACAGATTTCAGCACCAGACCATCCGGGGCTGAACACCATTTACCAGCTGGGTGCCCTCCGGTCCATCATTTCACTCCCCACACCTCCGTTTCCTCATCTGTGGAATGGGAACCGTTGGCTGGGGTTATCGCCACCGGACATCCAGGAAGGACAGCCACCACTTTTTGAGATTGTGAAGCAGGCATATTGTTTCTGGACGAAGAAGAGACAGTTTGGGCTTTGGGAGTGAGGCTGGAGGAGGCTGGCTGGGCCCTCTGCCCCCGTCACCCCTTTCCTCCGGGAAAAATGTCTTTGACGTGACTGCATCGATTCCACCAGCCCTAAGTAACCAGTTACACGACAGAATGATTTGGGAGCTGCCAGGAACGTTGGCAATGACATGAGTAACCGCAGCGAAGACTAATTAAACACTTATTATGGGCGAGGCGCGATTACGTTATCTATCCCACTAGGATGCAAGGTCCGTAAAGCGGCTCCCAGGACCCGGCTTACGGTTGACACACTGTCAACTATTTGTGAGTGCAAGAAGTAAGAGAGAGGGTTCATTTTCAGAAATGCCAGATGAAAGCTGTGCCGTCTCGTTAACAGTAGGTCTACAACCTATTGGAAATATGTATGAACCGCAGCCCCCCACAGTGGAGCCCCAAACGCTTAGACACTTCACTTCCTGGTTCTTCTTCCCCTCTCCGTGTCTCGGGCTTATTTTCGCGGGCTTTGCGATGAGCCTGTGCCAAAGAACAAAGGGAGGAGGGACTAGAGTCTCTGCGTCACCTCAGGGATTGTACATCTGCTCCAATGAGACTGATTTTTGCCTTACATGGGCATAGACGTCGTCTGAGTGAGGCTGTAACCTCTGTAGTCCTCAGCCAATGAGGAACCAGGGGCGGGACTTCACGCTAAGAGATAAATCGTCTGCTGTAACTGCCCCGGGTGTGCCTGTGCCTCAGACACCCGCTCTTGCAAGAACGCTGATTAAAGCCTCACTCCACTGTACTCTGAGTTTCGGTGTCCCTCCTCTGATGGGGCCGGTGGACTTATTTCTCACAGTGAGATAGAAGGGTGAGACGTCTTACTGAATCTTGACAACAGTCCTAGAGATACCAATCTTGTCTCCATTTAAAAAAAAAATTTTTTTTTAACATTTATTCATTTTGGAGAGACAGAGAGAGACAGAGCATGAGCGGGGGAGGGGCAGAGAGACAGGGAGACACAGAATCCGAAGCGGGCTCCAGGCTCCGAGCTGTCGGCGCAGAGCCCGACGCGGGGCTCGAACCCACAAACTGCGAGATCGTGACCTGAGCTGAAGTCGGACGCTCCACCGACGGAGCCACCCGGGCAAATCTTGTCCCCATTATAAGCATAAGATCTTGATGCTTCAGAGAGCACGTCCCCACCTGAGGTCATGTAGCCAAAGCAAGAGAAGTAGCAAAAGTGAGGTCTGGTCTGATACCGAAGACCAGGTCCTAAGCCAGGGCTCTTCAGACCTCTCGTTCCACAGCGAAGGAGCCGGGCCCAGGGACTTGTCCGGGCCAGCAACAGACTAGGGTGGACCACAGCCTCCCGATTCAAGGCTGCTTCTTGGAGGCCCATGGGTGACCTGTGCTGTAGCCACAGGATGATCCGGCTTAAACATCCTGCTCCCCTTGGACCAGGCAAGAGGAGCTTGGTCCCATCAGCTTGTCACCTTTGTATAGGGTGCCAAGGCCCTGGATGAGCCCGGCCGGCTGCACCCCAGCCAGACAATTTTAGCAGCACCTGCCAGCTCAACCCTGCTGCTCCAAGTACCTGCTGACAAAAATAACCTTCTTCACCCACACCCTGCCCCCCATCTTTCTCTTGGGCTCTCAGCGAATCATTCGAGATGCCCTCCGAGTGGGTTGCTCTATGATCCCTGATGACGCACACGCCACATTCGGGCTGAATGTCTTCCGGCAAGACCTGGCTGGCCCCTCCGTTAACCCGTTCTAGCCCACAGAGGAGCGAAGCAGCCACTGAAGGCTCTGCCCGCCTTGTTCACGTCAGTCCTCACCCTCGAGCTGGGGCCAGGGCCACCCCCACCTGCCGCGGGGCGCCAGCTCCTAGGTCGGACGGCATGCTGCAGTCATTGCTCACGTGTGTGGAAGCAGGCCAGGGGGCCACGAGGACGTGAGAGTGTCCTTGAGGCACAGTGGCCCCTCTGAGCATGATGAGGATTAGAATGCGTGCACTGTGAGGGCAGGGCCCGGTGTTGATTTCTGCTGTGTCCCCAGCTCCTGGCGCTGTGCCTGGCACAGGCTGGAAGCCGGGCAGGGTGTTTGTGGGATGAACGAACGTGTCTTGCTCTGCTAGGGGGAAGGCTAGAAGGTCTGAGACTTCCAGAGAGATAGGCTCCCTCGGCCCTGGCGGCACCAAAGTCTCCAAAGCCCTAGGGGAGCCCCTCCACCTGCAGAGAAAGCTGCTCTACCAGCCGAATAAACCAAAGCGTGCGATCTTCTTCCCAGGCCCCCCGGGCTGTGATTCCGCACAAATCCCAAACCACGCGCTAATTAGGGACTGTGCTTCAGAACAGCCTGGTTCCAGCTGAGAGTGGCTGCAAATTTTTGTCCATTTTCTGAGGCTGGGAAAGAAAGAAAAATAAGGCAAGGAAGAGATTATAGCAAAAAGGGAGGCAGGTGGGGACCGAAGGCGTCCGTCAGGGAAGGCTCTAGCTGATGGAGCCTCATACACCATCGGGCACTCAGACGGCATTTACATGGCACGGTGGTGAGGGGACAGCACAGGACTCACAGCCAGACCAACCCGGTCCCGAGGTACCGCTTGCAATGTCCCAGCTGGGTGACCCTGCAAGGGTCACCCAGCTAATCTAAGCCCCAGGCTCCACGTCTGTAAATGAGTCACAGTGTCACCTTTACCAGGCTGCTCCGGGAAAGAACTGGGGTAGAGTTCCAAGCACAGCAGCTGATAGATAAGTACCCCCAAATGAATGCGCTTTGTTAGTATTTTATCACTCTAGCATGGGAGTCAGCAAACTTCTTCTGTAAAGTCAGGTAGTAAATACTTAGGACTCTGTAGGCCACCCAGTCTCCCCGAGAAGGCACCGGCCAGCAGGTTGAGACTGGTCTTCTAGAAGGTTCTCTCTAGGCTCCACTGTGGCAGCCCTTGGATAAGGCCTTGACCCCAGAGCCTAAATAATCACACACCATCCTACAGCCCTGATGTCTCCGACCCCTCGCTGCCCTGACCTGGGAGGATCGATGGTTTGCTCTCCAAGAGACCCCTCTCTGAGCAGTGCAGCCTTTCAGCAGACCTTCCTCTCACACCCTCGGCTCCCCTGACAGCAGAGGGCTGGGGAGAACCATGCCAGGGCTGGTGACAACAGAGAGCACCGGGCTCTGGGGCTGTCCCTAGCCCAGTCCATCCTCCAAATCCCAGTACAAATGCCATTTCGCACCAGGCCTTCTAGAACTCTCCATCAGAGTTAGGTTAGGCCTTTCTTCCATGTCTTAGGATTCAATGCATGTCCAATATCATCGTTGTCCTTGTCAATGTCACTCGTCTGCTCCAATTTATGCCTCTGGCCTGTAAGTTCTGGGTAGAAGGATTCCACACGGTGCTCATCTCCCCAGCAGTGCCTGGCACACAGCAGGGACACAGGGAATGTACGTGAATATAAATGGGGCCATTACTGGGGCGCCTGGAGGGCTCAGCTGGTTGAGCATCTGCCTCCTGATTTCAGCTCAGGTCACGATCTCACGGTCATGAGATCGAGTCCCATGTCGGGCTCCATGCTGGGTGTGGAGCCTGCTTAGGATTCTCTCTCTCTCCCCCCTCTGCTCCTCCCCCACTTACTCTCCCCCCTCCCCCCGAGCATCAGAGCCAAATCACACATAATGTGTTTTCCATGATGGCAGGGGGATCTTACATGGCAAGCTAGAAGCAAAACCAGACTCCAGAAATTCCATAGGCTGGGCTGAGTCCGCTCCAGCCCTCCACCCTGTTCACGACACCGAGCGTCCTCTCGCACACGCACACGCACACGCACACCTGGGGAAGGTCCGTGATGCTTGTTTCGAGAGCCCTGGCCCAGTCCTGCCGCCGCATGCTCCCCTAACAGGCTTCAACTTTCCTGGTGCGAGGTCACCCTACCTTAACTGAAGTCTTCAGCTCACCCCACTGGGCGGCCCCCAGAGGCACAGACACCCCGTCCAGGCCCAGGCGGAGCTCCCCGACCACGCTGTGGCGGGAGAAGCGGTCGCAGGTCCGCAGGGTCAGCAGCAGGGTGGCTGTGGGGAGCTCCTCCTCCGCCAGGGGGAGCGCCAGACCTTCCTCCCACATGGTGTGCAGCTGCCGCTTCTTCAGGGCCGTCTGGGCCTCTGCGGTGCCCGTCCTGTTGGCCACGCTGCCTTGGACATAGCAGTCACAGCCTCCATCGTGGCCACTGGTCACAGCTGCAGCCAAGGAGATAGCAACACGGACGTGGGACTTTCTCAAGGACAAGGGTAGAGGAGAAACACAGGCCTGCTTTGAGCTGCCGCAACCAGCTGAATGGCCATGACCTCAGGGGTACGAAAGCCCCAGGGCTGACCACCTTGGCTTTGCGGAATCGCCTTTCAGTAAGACACTCAGCAATGGGAGACCCTCCCAGGTGGCCAATGTCAGCACACGCTGGTCTTCCCCTGGAGAACAGGGACGTGACTGGCTGCTTCCCAGAGCCCTTCCCACCTCATGACTCTAAGGCTTCCCCAAGATGCCCGGGCCCGCAAACTGCTGAGGGCTTTTATGCTCTGATACTGTAATTTTTAAATTTTTTTTTAATGTTTATCTTATTTTTGAGGCAGAGTGCAAGTGGGGGAGGGGCAGAGAGAGAGGGAGCCACAGAATGGCCCATTGTCAGCCCCAACTCCTTTGCAAAGTCTTAGCTCTGTTTGCTGATGGCAAAATTGTTGGGGCAGAGAAACCAGGGGCATCCTGACCCCTTGGACCAGTTCTTGGATTATAGAAATTTTGCTGACCATTCAGAACACCCTCTTTATCCCCCACAAAGCCCCATTCAATGTCAAAGGCACCTGTGGCAGAGACAGCTAGCTGTTCACCAAAAACCCGTTTCCTCTTTTTGCTGAGCACCTGCTAAGCCACATTTCCCATGCTCCTTTGCATTCAGTGGCCATGTGACTGGGTTACAGCCAATGGGGTCTGAGCAGGAGTGATGCATGTTCTGTGTGGTCATGGCTTTTAAGGGGTGGTTGTGCTCCCTCCCTCTTCTCCCTCTCTCTCCACCTGCTAGATACAGATGACAAGGGGGCCTGAGAGGATAACAGGGACCCTGATGGAAGGAACCTGGTCCCTGAATCACCATTTGGAGGAAAGAGGTTTGAATCACCATTTGGAAGAGAAAGAGGCCAACCAGGATTCTCCACTTTGAATGTTATATGAGAGGGGAGTGGATTCCGCCCCCCACCCCCCACCACACACACACTTCAGGGTCCGTTCTTTACCGAGTGCTAATCTAGCACTGAGTGCTCCCTCCAGCCTCAGGTGCTCCCATTCCTCCTATACAGCTCCTCCAGGGGAGACGCACCCACGGAAGCCCATGAAAGTCAAATACAAGTAATACCTTCCAGGCGAGTCACAAACAGTTCCGCCTTCTGCTGGTCATAGTCCAAGCGGTAGTGGAGTTTGGGGGCTTGGTTCCAACTGGCGGCCTTCTCTGGGTTCCAGGCCTCTATGACACACACATCCTCTACCACACCTGTCCAGAGAGGTAAGGCCGTCACTGCCACCCGCACTATGGTCCTTGTTTTTCTAGATCCTCTCTTTCCCATGTGCTACCCATGCCACGAATGGAAACCAAAAGCGCTCTAGCCGGGGGCCAAGTCATGGTGGCCACCCCAGGGTGACACCTGCGGTCCTGGGATTACATGTTAAGGGACCGTCACAGCCCAGTGCTCAAGACATGGCCTTTGGTGTCACACAGGAGCTGCCACTTAAGAGTTATGTGACCTTGGACAAGCTACTTGACTTCTTCGAACCTCAGTTTCCTCATCTTTGTAATGGGAATGATAACAGTGTCTCCTTCCTAGAGTTACTTGCATTAAATGATTCAGAAGTTCCCCCCAAACCACAAATATCACTCACTCTGCCCCTCACTGGAACAGGAGTCAAACATCTGGAAGATTCTCGTTAGTCAAACATAATACGAGAATTAAAGGATCCAGCAGCTGTAGCCGACTCCACTTCGAGCAAATTGGAACTGAAAAAGTTTTGATTCTCAGAACAACTTTAGAGGGTAGAAATTTAAAGGCCTATTTAATTTCCAAAATGGCTTGTTGTGGGGTTCCTGCGCGTGGGGAAAAATTCCTCTGGTGCGTGTTAAGTAAGGAACAGACTGACCACGATGTGAGCAATGCGTAAAGCGAGACCGTCCCGAACACAGGACTCAGGTGGCTCCCAGGGGCACCACAGAGATGATCACAGCAGGGTCAGTGCCAGAAGGGTCCTGCCTGGCACCCACAGCTCTCCCCTCTCAGGCTACCTCAGCCTTCAAATTCAAAACCAAATCAAAGCCAGACCAAAGCTGGCACGGCTTGGCAATGCAAGAATAGATTCTGCTTCCAGAAACAGAATTCTGAGCTCCCCGGGGGGCTGAGGATCATCACTGGTGGGAGCAGGACACGTTGGCCATCACGGGAACAGTGTCCGATGAATTTGGCATCCTCGTCGCCTGCACTCCCTTGCCTCTGGTCAATATTTGCTGAAGAATCAACTCCTGATAGATGTCTATGGAACCAGCGTTCTGGGGTGGGGAACAATGACGAACGATGGCAAAGAGAAGACAAACTAATGTGTTCCGAATTCTTTAAAGTTCCAGGCTCTGACACGCTGCCCTGTTCTTCCTGGTGGGCAGCATCCAATCCTGGCTCCCCCCGAGCTTTGGGAAACCTGGGGTTCCCGAGAAAGGGGAGCCCTCTTGTGATTATGATTACTACCCCTAACGCTCCACGTGCAAGCTCTTCCTCACCCTCGGATCTTAAGCTGTCGGGTCCTCAGCGGGTCTATTTGACATCTTTTTAAAATGCGGGGCTAAGAGCTGGGCAGATGCGTTCCTGCCACAGGCACCTTGCAAATTGTTCTTGAAGAAACGCCAGGCTAATCGCTGTGGTTCTGGGTGGGGGGCGGGGGCACCGGCTCACTGGCCAGCATGCGCTCCAGTTGGACCCAGGCCAGGAGATGCGTAAAAATTGGGGTCAATGTCGGAGCCAGTTACGCTGCCTCCCCTTGTCCCGTCTGCCTCTCCGACCACACAAATAAAACCCCAGACCACACAAGAATCCGTTCTCCTGGATGTGTTTCTTGCCTCCTTAGGACAGCCTGCATGCTCTTTGGGGTAGGGGCTGTGCCTGCTTCGCGTATCTGCCCCAGCGCCCAGCACAGCCCTGTACCCCGAAAGGTTGCTGCATCTCGAAGTGGACGCTGATGAGAAGCAGGATAGAAACAATAATGATAACAACACGCTTTGGTTACACCTTTGCTGCCACGCCCTGGGCTAAGCACTTTATATGCATTGTTTTATTTACACTTTGCAACAGCCCTCCCGGGAAGACAACAGCAGAATCCCATTTCAGGTACGAGGAAACTGAGGTCCGGAGAGGTTAGCCACATGACCAAGGCCCCACGAGGAGTACGTCAAAGGGCAGAGAATTGGCCCCGGGACTCTGGAAGCCCACGCTTCAATCATGGCCCCTCCACGTGAGTTGAAAAGGACTCTCCACTCCCCAGTCGGAAGCTGGAGGCCTCAGAGAGAAGCCGGGTAGCAATAGGTCCACAGGAATAAAGGACTGTAATTCCCAGGCCCTGTGCCCCCGTGCTTGCCCAGCGTCAAATGCTGGGACTGGCCATGAGACGCCGTGAGCCCCCCTGAGTACTGCCCGTGGAAGAACGAGGGGCAGGAGACCCCTACCATTCTGAGGAAGGATGAACAGTTCCTCTGTGACCTGCCTCTTGAGGCGGCTGTCATTCGGGGCCTGGGGGCTGGCAGGTGCAACAGGTTCCTCCGTGGTCCTCAGGGTATAGTCCGCATAGTTGATGACCTCCGGGGCTGTCACAGCCGGCCTGGGTCCGTAGATGTCTGGCAACTTGAGGAGGGCTCGGGGCTGGACGGGCTCCGTGGACTTTTTAACATTGAACTGCAAACACACGTCACTCTGATTAGTCCACGAGAAGACCTCCCGCCTGTTTTCTACCCACAGAAAGGAGAAGCCATGACCCGCCCTTTCACGGGAGGCAGAGGGAGGGCTGGGGTCCCTTTATGCTCCGAGAGGCACCACCCAAGCAGCCAGAATGTCACTTTCAAACACAGCAGAATCCACAACACTGCGGTTGCGATGACACCTGGGCCCTGTTCATCCTCCCCCTTCCTCCCCCTGTCCAGTGGTCTTCTGCTGTGTCCCCTGGGGTTATCCAGGCCCATCACCTGTGCCACCTGCTTCTTGTTCTCTCACCGCACCCCACCCCCCCCCCCCCCCCCCGCCTTCAAGAGACCTACAAGCACTGGCCCAACCCGGCCCTACTCACCTTTCTGACATTGTCCCAGAATCTTCCCTTTGCACAGCTCCCGTCACTGGGCTCCCTGCTTCTCAAACAGGGCTGAACTCTTTCTGAGTCTGATTTCTGGACCCCAACCCCTCCCCCCAAACCACCCCCCCACCTTCACCTGCTGTAAATTAAGTCCCTCCCCCAAGCCTGTCCCTCCCTTTCACCACATCCTGCTCTTTGCTTTATAGCTTTGAGCTCGCCCCTATATTGTTATTTTTTTTTCATAGGTTGGCCTGTTTGTGTCCAGTCTTGTGTGAGCTCCATAAGCACAGGGATTATGTCTTATCTTGCTCCTTCTGTATCCATGGTGCCTGCACAGCGTCTGCTCACAGGGAGGATGCAATATAAACCCGTGGCTAGGGCTGCCATGTTCAGTTGTATGGTTTGTGCACTGCACAAAGGAGCCCCGATGAGGGGCAAGTGAGGGTTGAAATGCAGTGTGTGCACCACATGCCCAGCTGTGTGCCCTGAGGTAGGGTCTTAGTCCACCTGGAGGAAAGGGCATCTTTTTCTCTACACAAAGGCCTGCTTGCTTGTGAAGCTTTAAGTATGCAGGGCTGCGTCACACAGACCAGTGGAATCTTCTGTCTTTCCCTCCACTAGGGACTGAGATCTCTTCTACCTAAGGGATTCCAACTCATATACCAGGCAGCAATATCAGGGGTCTGCCTAGTCCCCGGGAAGTCAGGGACTGATGGCCAGACCTAGAACTCAAAATGCTGGGTGGGTAGCCCATAAAATAACCCTCAAATTGGGGCAGGTGCAGACCCACAATAGAGTCCCCCAAGCAGCCTCCTGCCCTCCTCGCTGGCCCTGCTGTCTCTCCCTTCTCTGTGGCTGCTGGAGGGGCTGGCCAGGGGTCAAGGCTGCTCTGTGACCCAGGGACTGGGGAGTGTCGGGCAGGGGTGGCAGTGGGGGTGATGCAGTCCTGGAGGGGGGACAGCACTCAGAAGTTCACGTGGTTTCCAAGTGCGTGTTTAGAGTGTTTGCACAGTCTACGTTTCACTCTCCCGGGATAAATCCCGGACATTCTGCTCTCCTTGACCCTCTGTCTCCGACCGTCCCCGAGGGAGGCTGGACCTCGGTGACCTTAATTATCCAGGAATGCACTGGGGCTCAAAGGGGCCACAGGCGGCCGCCGTGCAGGTGGCCTGCTGCTGCTTTACCTCCTCTTCTTCTCAAGTCCCTAAAGGGCTTAGAGGGGATAAAACACTTCCTTCCTCTCTCGGAAACACCGCCCAGCAGACTGCAGCGCAACCGAGACTGTCCCGGTCTCTGCTGAGTGTGCCCGGCTCGTACAGGCTGGAAAAGCACAGCCGCCCAGGAGCAGACAGCGGGGTGGCCGCACATTTACATCTAGATCGGCCTGACCCCAAAGCCCGCTGCCACCGTGGCTCCCGACCCCTTTCCCGCCTTCAAGCCTTTGCCTGGCACAACACCTACTCATCAGAAACGTTTGTCACCGCTACGCACAGCAACCACCCACAGAGGGACCTGTGCGATTTGCAAACTCACTCCATCGACGGTGTCCCCGGGCATCGAGGGACCTGGCCTCTAATACTGACCGTGCCACCGAAGCTGAGCAACTTTTGGCAGAGGTCATCGCACCTCTCTGAGTGTGTCACCTCAAGTGACACGTGATTTTCAAGGCTTGCTCCACTCCTGCATTCTGAGCTACAGAGAGGTGAGAGACACAGCTCTTTATCTGCAGGTACAGGGGAGCTGGGGAGTCAATCACACGCCGGAGAGTAAACAGCAGGCATACTTGGCAGTTTGGGGCCGCAGTACAGAAGCAGGCATCGGGCAGTCTGTATGAACAGCCCTGGGGGGAGAGCGGATGGTGTGTGCAGGGGGCAAGCAGGAGTCTGGGAGGGCCTCGGGGAGGGGCCAGGGCATGAGCCAGACCTTGAAGGAGGGGTGGATGAGAAAGCGGGGCAGCGAGCTGGGGGAGGAAGGCTGTGCCCCTGACTGGAGCCCGGGGCCCCCAACGGACACACACATAGACAGGAATGACAGGTCTCCACGTCTTTTTATCCTCCACAAAGTGGTGCCCACCTCCGATATTTCACCCAAGCCCGAGTTACAATTATTACACTATCGGGGCGCCTGGGTGGCTCAGGGCGTTAAGTGTCTGACCCTGGATTTCGGCTCAGGTCTTGATCTCATGGTTCATGAGATCGAGCCCCACGTCAGGCTCTGCACTGACAGCGTGGAGCCCGCTTGGGGTTCTCTCTCTCCCTCCATCTCTGCCCCTCCCCTGCTCGCACGCACGCACACACACACCTTCTCTCTCTGTCAAAATAAATAAATTAAAAAAAAAAAACATTACGTTTATTATATTATCACACGAGGAATCAGAAGCTTGAGCAAGTTGAAGGTCATACAACTGACAAGTGATATATAACTGAGCCTTCAGACGTTTGGACTCCAAATTTGTGTCATTTCCATTGCCCTGCACCTGCTTCTCAAAAACACAGTCCCTGTTTGTCTGGGATGCTGGACGCAAAGAGAGAACGACGGGGCTCAGTTCTGAGTAAGGTTCACTCCGTGTTGCTTCAAGCCTCCGCAGAGCCTGGGTGGGTGCTCCCTCCTGCTCGCTGGCTCTGAATTTGTGAGCCCCTTGATAAGCTCAAGAGCCTGTGACAAGAGCTTAAAATGCATCGCCAGAGCACAAAGTTGGGGTGTTCCTGGCTGTCCTCCAACATCCGTTCCCTCTCTATTCTGCCTTTCCTCCAGATCCCCTGGCTTTCGGAATCCCTTCCCGGCCCCAGCTCTGGGTTGGGGCAGGGGGACCTGCTTAACGTGATCCCATGGGCTCCTGGGTACTGTTTTTAGCACAGGGGTGGGCACCTGTCCCGGAAAGCGAACCCAGACAGGCATGGCACGGAAGTAGAAGAGATCCTCTCCCCTGCTGGACAGGTAGCCTGTGGCCCCATCTGGTGACTGCAAGATGAGCCAGTCTTGGGACAAAGTTGACATGGTGGACAGGAGGGTGGGGACAACAAAGGAAGCTGTGTTCTCTGGTCACAGTATTATGGAGCCTCCGAATCAACCAAGCCCGGTATCCCCGCTCGGCACTTCTGAGTCGCACGAGCCATGTGGTCCTTCCTGTGCGAGCCGGTTTGGGTTGGGGTCTTTGTGGTTGGCAGCGGGAGCGTCCTGAACTGAGACACTGCCTTTGTCATGAGCACACAGGATGCCATGACTGGTGGAGAGAAACTGCCTGGGGTGAGATGCCTCTCCCACCTCCTGAACGTCTCTGCATCCAGCCGAAGGCATCCTCATTTGCGGTCTATCCTTGCCCTGCCCTGGTAAGGTCCTGTGTGGCAATGGTTCCCTGAGGTGGAGAGCGATTTGTCGCCCTTCATTGGGGGCAGGGTCTGATGCCTGCTACACTACTCCCTTGCAAAAGCAGCTGCTGGTTCCCTGTCTCGTTCTCTTGTACAACCGTATTTATTGCATTTCAAAACCCTGGTTCCACCGCATCTTTCTTTTTTTTTTTTTTTAACGTTTATTTATTTTTGAGACAGAGAGAGACAGAGCACGAATGGGGGAGGGTCAGAGAGAGAGGGAGACACAGAATCGGAAACAGGCTCCAGGCTCTGAGCGGTCAGCACAGAGCCCGACGCGGGGCTCGAACTCACGGACCGCGAGATCGTGACCTGAGCCGAAGTCGGCCGCTTAACCGACTGAGCCACCCAGGCGCCCCACCGCTGCATTTTTCAAACGCATCTATGTTTCCCCTTAAACGGCTGGCACTTCAGTGCTCCAGGAGCAGAAAAGAGGTTTGGGAGTGGGGGGGGGGGGGGCGCTGGGAAAGAATTATGAGTGGGGCACAAGCAAGAGCGCCTGGGAGGAGAGAGGCACCAGGGGAGCGGACCCCTGGAGAAGGACCTGAGCTCCAGCCTAGCACCACAGTGTGCGAGGGGCGGGATTTGGAAGTGGGGACTGTCTCTCCAAATGTCCCTTGAACCCAGGGGAAGGGCCTGGCAATGTCGATGCAGAAGGAGTCAGGGAAGGTTCCCGGTGGGGCGGACATTCAACGATTAAGGCACCCCCAATTGTGCTGGCATGGCAGGTACAGAGAGGGGAGACCCCTCTGTTGAGTCTCTGCAGATTGTCCCTGCCTCTCACCTGTCCCCTTGGGCCCCTGGCTCCTGCCGAGAGTGTGGACCCCGAGCAGCTTCATGTGGCACAGCCCCACGGCGCCTTGGGTCACGCCCCTCCCCTCCTGCCACCTGCCCGGGGGCTTCTCAGTGGCTGCTGAGGTGCGTGGGACATCCAGGGACACTGTGGGTCGGCCCAAGGGCAACCCAGATGTGCCAAGACTTAACACTCCACGGGATGGGGGGGGGGGAGGGACTTGACCACTGACAGCTGGAAGCCAGACCTGAATTCTTCTCCTTTCCTCCTTCCCACCCGTCCCCAAAGTATCTTCAGTCACCCCTTGGAAGATGACACCTCCAGCAACTGTCCTTGGTGCCAGGTGGTGGCCGGCTCAGTAACACCTCTGTGTGTCCCCTCCCCCCACCTTCCCCGCTGCATCCCATCCCAAGATGGCACTTCCTGCCTAAGAGCAGCTCAGTGGCCTCAGGGTGGGCTCAGCCTTCCCCAACCCAGGCTGAGACAGATGGCATGGGGGGAGGGACAACCCTTCAGCTAACGAACAAATATTTATTGAGCCCTACTAGAGGCCAGGTCCTACGCTAAGTGTTAGGAACACAGAAGTGAACAAGACAGATGCTGCCCTTCCCTTAGGGGGCTGGTGTCGGAAAAAGAGAAATTAATTATGCAGCTAATGATCTGTAAACAAACGCTTAACCTTACCAGAGGCGTCAGGCGACCCCTAACGTCACAAACGTGATTAAGTTTTTCACCTAAAGACTGTTTATTAAATTGGGCTCTCGTGCTAGGGCATCCATATTAAAGCATCACGTCACCCTGGGAGCTGCGGAGGAGCCAAGCAGACTCGGCTGGAAGGGGGGACAGATGGCTTTATCCCTTATACTTGACCTTTAGAAAGCAGAGGGCAGAGGAGAGAGATTCAAACACAGAGTGTTTGGATGATGTCGAGCATAGGCCACTGCAGCTAAGCTCAGCGAAGCACCCCCCTCGGCGGGGAGCTGGGCTGGAGCAAGGGACCTGCCAGCTTCTGTCACTCTGGACTCCAGTACCCGTAACCACGCACACCAACTCGCGTACAAGAGTTTGAAATGTAGCCCGGTGGTCAGGCGTTCAAAGTCCGGAACAAGACAGCGTGGTTGGAGTCCAGGTTCCGCCAATTACGTGCTGTGTGATCTTGGGACCGGTTCATTAACCTCTCTGTGCCCCCCAGTTTCTCCATTTGCAAATGCTAACAACACCTCTTTCCTGGGCTTGGATTGAGGATGAGCTAAGCAAACCAGCGTCAAGCCCTTGGTACCAAGGCTAGCATGACAAACCCTCAACAAATGTTGGAAATACCTGTTTGAACCTGAGGTCTAGAGCAGTGCTGTGCAAAGTGGGGTTCGTGCATTGAGTTCCTGTCCGCGAATTTGCGTGTGAGAAGGTACGTAGATGCTAAAGCCAAACCGAACAGGTTTTTTTCTCCCACGGATGGTGTGAGAAGCTCTGGTGTAGACCACACTTCTCCCACAAGAGCTGCTGGGGCAGGTGGTTCTTCAATGGCTCCCAGGGCCCCTCACCTCCTGGCGTGCACCTCTTTGTGTAATTCTCTTCCCGAGTGTGGGCTGGACCTCGTGACTTGCTCCCGATGAAAAGAATACGCGATGAGCTGTCACTTGTGCGATTAGATTACAAAAGAATTAGATTTCATCTTGTCCGCTCCCTCTGGCAAGCAGCCTGTGATGTTGAGGGTGCCCTACGGGGGGACCCGTGTGACAAAGGAGGGAGGGCAGCCCATGGGGAACCGAATCCTGCCCATAACTTGGCAGTAAATCCTTCCCCAGTCACGCCTCAAGATGACCACAGCCCTGGACAGCACGACCCTGAGCCGGAGGACCCAGCTATGCTAGGACCAGATTCCTGACCCCCAGAAACAGTGAGCTCGTGTTATTTTAAGCCACCAATTTTGGGGAGAATTTGTTACGCGGCACTATATAACTAATACATCTGTTCAGGAGAATTAAAGTATGAAAAGCATAGAAACTACCACGCATGCACCGGAATGGCTAGAATTAAAAAGAATGACAACATTGGGGCAGCTGGGTGGCTCAGACGGGTAAGCGTCTGCCTCTTGATGTTGGCTCAGGTCATGAAGTCGTGGTTTGCGAGATCGAGCCCCGAGTCGGGCTCTGCGCTGATAGCGTGAAGCCTGCTTGGAATTCTCTCTCTCTCCCTCTCTCTCTCTCTCTCTCTCTGCCCCTCCCCGACTCGCTCACACACACCCTCCCTTTAAAAAACAAACATTTTTAAAATAAAGAACGACAACCGTAAGTGTCGGCAAGGATGGGAAACAATGGGAAGGTTCATACGTTGCTTGGAAGGGAAAATAGTAAACCACTTTGGTCAACTGGTAGTTTCTTACAAGTTAAACTTCTGTCTACCCTATGGCCCAGAAGTTGGACTCCTGGGCATCCAGCCAAGGAAAATGAAAATACACGTTTACACAAAGACTCACCCATGAATACTGAGAGTGACTTTGCTCATAGTAGCTCCCCACTGGGAGCCACCCAGGTGTCCATCAACAGGAAAGTGAATAAGTAAATGGTGGCTTCTTTTCATGATGGAATAGTCCTCAAGAGTGAAAAGAAATGAATGACGGGTACACCGACAGCACAGAAAAAAATCACAAAAACTTGCTGAGCAAGAGAAGGCACGATGCAGAAGAACACGTCCTGCAGCATTCAACGGATATCTTAACTCAGGGGACATTTGCAAGGTCGGGAGACATTTTGCTGGCGGGCAGAGGCTGTTCCTGGGTAGAGGCCGGGGATGCCGCTAACCATCCTCCAGTGCACAGGCCAGCTCCCTGGAACAAAGAATTATCCAACCCAGAATGGCAGCGGTGCAGAGGTTGAGAAACATCGATTTGCATGTGGTTTTAGAACACGGAAAATGCATCGATGGGGATGGAAATCAAAACAGTGGTTGCCTCTGGGGGAACGGCATGGTCAGAGGCATGTCAGAGGGTGCGGTTACAGCCTATGGTGTAAATATTTGCCAAAATTAATTAAGCTATACACTTAGAATATGTGCATTTCACTGCATGCAAACTGTACCCCACTAATAATTTAGATAGAAAGACCGAGATGGATATAGATACACACACACACACACACGCACACACACACACGCTCTCCCCTAGTAGACATTAGAGTCCCTAATGTCTGGACAACGGGCAGTAAGTCCATTAGGTCAAGCTAGAAGTTAATGGGCAGCAATAGTCTTTTTGTCTCCAGGAAAGGACTACTCCTAGAGGCTGAGTCGGTGAGTGGGAATGGCCCTCTGTCTGGGCTTTCCTTCCAATCATATAGAGAACTCTCCCAGAGAGAATTTGGGGTGCAGCCACAGAGGCTCTTCACCAACCCAAAGGCTTGATCCCCACGGCCCATTCCCTGCAGAGGGCATCCTTGCACACACCCACAACTGGTTGAAGCTTCACGGCTGACGGGCTACTTGTTACCAGCCCTGTATTAGTCAGGCAAGGCCGACTGCCGTGTAACAAACAGGCCCCACACATAAATGGCTGAACATAACAAAAGCTGATTTCTTACAGTCTTAAAGGGTCTACTAGCTCTTCTCCAAACCTGGAGTCCCAGCCTCTTCCACCTTGTGGTTGTGCCCACCTGCGCCGGGCACTGTTCAGATATGAGCTCACTGAGTCCCCATATAACCTTATTAGGAAGTGCTACTAGGATCAATCCCATTTTCCAGATGAGGTTGCACTGCCAACTAGTGAGCCCTGGGGGCTCGAGTCAAACCCAGGGTGACTCACTCCAGAGCCCGGCGCTGAGCCACTCTGCCCTGCTTCCAGCCCCTTTCTCCATCTCCTCGCATCTCCAGCCATACTTTACTGCTCACTGGTGTCTTCCTGCCACATAGACTCATGCCCAGGCCACTGGATGGCCCCACTACCCAGCCCCTTCCCCCGCCCCTGCCCCTGCGTACCCTTCAGTCAGAGGAACGGGGTTGTTACGACTGCTTCCCACACTTGGGTGCGTCTAATTCCCACCTGCGGAAGTGAAAAATTCAGATTTTTCTGAAACCCCAAGGCCCAGAGGTTTGGCTGAGAGGTCTTAGGTAGAGCCTGGGGAACATGCATGTCTAACAAGCTTCCCAGCCTAACTGCGATGTGGGGGGGGGGGGGTCCCTGTGGCCCCTGGGGGGACACCCCGGTTTTGGAAACGCCCCAGAGATCCAGGTAGGATAGGTATAGTAATGTCCTCCTGTGCGGTGAGCTGCTCCCTGGGCACAAACTCCCTGTTTCTCAGCGAGGTCCCTCGGCGCCCACAGTTACTTGTGGTAGATCTCCCACTCCACGAAAACCGCTGATACCAAATCTCTACGTCTTAGAGGCTTACGGGCAAGTCCACAGGGTCGGGCCCCGGGGGAGCGTGTATTTCCAAGCTGCAAAGTTGAAATTCACTTTGAAGCAGCAGCTTGTCTTCCGGTCCAGGCGCCACACAGCGTTTCCATGGTGACCCAGCCACTGCTGGTCTCTCATTTTCCCTTCCAATACATCCTCTTCGGTGCCCTAATCCCTTTTCAAATCCCCTTCCCTTGGGACTCGCCCGCTACCTTTCTTTCCCCTCCTTTGTTATTTTAAAATCAAGAAAGCTTAGTTTGTGGTTAACGGGGACACTCCCTGTCTCCTCCCTGGTATCTAAGGCAACAGACCAGGAGGTTTGTCCCGGAACCAGCCTTGCCGTCAGTTGGGTAAATGTGCCTCTCAACCGGGGAAGAATGAAACATAACTGAAAATAGCAGCCAGCCCTGGGCAAACCCTTTCTCTGCTGGTGGTCACTCATTCAGTCATTTGTTAAATCTCTAGATGCCGGTCAACTGCAGGAACAACACCATCCAGTCATTTCCCTTGTGGAGTGAGCGTCGCCAGCGGGGCAGAAAGCAAGAAACCATTAGATGCGGAAAAAAGCAATCTCAGGGACAGATGGTGGGGGGGGGGGGGGTGGGAGGGGAAGTGGTGTCCACTAAAAATGTGAGGGTCAGGAAAGGTTTTCTGAGCTAAAATTTGGGGGCAAAAATCGTATCGAACGTTAGTCATGTGCTGGATAGAGGTGTAAGCATTTTGCCTCCATGTAAACCCCACAACCTCATGAAGGAGGGGCTGTTATTATACCCACTTTACAGAGGAGGACACTGAGGCACAGAGGACTTACGGCTGAAGTCACACAGTTAACTGGATACAGAGCTGGGATTCAAACCCAAGCGCATGCCCACCTCTGCCCTCTGACGCCAGCTATCCATTCATTCATTCGACCAATCGCTATCTCGGGGTGGGTTGTGTGCATTGAAGGGAGATTTTCAGGAAGATGCAGAGGCTCTGACTTTGAGTTGGGCGCTCCCTGAAGTAGGGACAGCAGTTTGATGGAGGAGAGATGGGCGAAGGGCATTCCGGACCAAGGCTGTGGCTTGAAAGTCTGAGTGTGGTCAGAGACCAGTGGATACAGCTACGGCTTAAAACCCCGCGAGAAGAGGAGGGACAATGACTTCTGCCAGAACATTTCCAGAGTAAACAGAATTCACAAAACAAAACCAATCGGTGGGACTGGAAGCCGCCACATGGCAAGATCCTGCCTAGAGATGTACTTCTCACGGGTGGTCCCTGCACTGACTTCATTAGTCACATCACGATGCCCGAAAGGGCAATATGGCTGCCGCCTCTTGACCATTGCCTATGTACCAGATGCTTCTCGAAGCACTACAGACCTCACTGTAGTTGAGCCTCACACAACCCTATAGGGAAGTGCCCAATATTTTCTCTATTCTACACCCGAATTTTAATAAATAAAAACAGCCCAGTTCTTTACAAAGGAGGAAACTGGGGCTCAGAGAATTCGAAACTTGTCCAGGATCCTACAGCCAGTATACGACCGCCCTGGACTTGGAAGCCAAGTGCACCCAAAGCCAGTGCTGCTATCACGACACTACATGACATGGTTCCCTGGGTCTCTGGATGCCACCCATCAACAGGTGGAAGTGAAAATGCCCAGCTAGTTGCTTTTGATTTGCCGGCACATTCCCTATCGTTAGACTGATAATAACCCCACTCCCCCGACCCACACGGATTTTTTTAATGAACCGTCTGGACGTTTGGGCATCCATCCGCTTTGTTACTGCTCTCAGTTTTGAGTCTGGGCTTGACATTCTTTGCACGGAAAATGTGTTTCATTTGTGCCATGAGCCAAGACAACGCCAAGATGTATGTTGTAACCTCACGTAATCGACATCGGTCATGAGTGTTATTTCAAAGCCAGGATGTTTTAAAGGTCAGAGAAAAGCCCTCTAGTCTGGGGCTCAAACTCAGTCTTGCACCCCATCCACTCCATCCTATCCTCTATTTTGCAGCCGCCATAGCAGGGCTGTTGGCAATGGGTTTGACTCAGAGCACCATCTCAGCCGGCCTTTATCTTTCAGAATTTCCACCTGCTCCCCCACCACTGTATTGGTTTCCCAGGGGCTTCAGCGGCCAACTTTGGCTCAGGTCATGATCTCATGGTTCGTGAGTTTGGGCCCCACCTCGGGCTCTGTGCTGACAGCTCAGAGCCTGGAGCCTGCTTCAGATTCTGTCTCCCTCTCTCTCTGCCCCTCCCATGCTCATGCTCTCTCTCTCTCTCTCTCTCAAAAATAAACATTAAAAAAATTTTTTTAAGTCTGAGAAATCTGGTTATATGCAATTTCTTGACATTGAATTCAAAATCTTCTTTGTGAACAGCAATAGGATGTTTTGATTCTATAATGCTTGACAATTGATGAAACTATGGACAAAGGCAACAATTTTTAACCTTGTCGTTAAGCCAATATATTACAAACAAAAGCTAAGGTACTAAAATTTGATGCTTGTTTTTTTTTTCTTTTACCCATTTAAAAAATCAGAGCACATTCAAGGTTATTCTTATAATGATACCTCCTTCACGCATCTGCATTCTGATAAGCTTTTCTTAGTGGGAGAGAAAGGAGGTAAATTCGGTAGAACCCCTGAGCATGTGAATATCATCCATCAAAAGTGATACAGCGTGGAATAGAAGTAGAGAGAGCCACTAACTGAAGACATCCACCCACTTCTGTGCAGACACTTGGAAAGCACATCATTGTCCAACCTGGTAGTTTAAACGACAGCCGAGTTTTAAAGTGTGCCTTCAAAACAGGACAGGGACCATTTTACTAGATTATCCTTATATTTTGGTTTTAAGCCCAAACCCTCCAATTTCTACCCAATAAAGCAAAAATCAGCACACACCTGTCACCCACTATGTATTTACCCACCCTTAAAACCATGGAAGATCCACAAATAAGTTCCTGCCCTCAGGAAGTTTACCATGCCATGGTGGAGACGAGATATTCCATAAACAGGAATATTAATTGCTTATCCTAGAAGAACTCTCCTGTCCCCACGGCAGACATGACTAATCAGTTAAAGCATTATTTCCTGCTCTGCTCAGGGCTCTAGGAAGCGACTACAAATTAGTAGAAATTGGTATACGAGGGGAAAGCTATATGCTTTCCCTGACGCATAGTTATACAAAGAAAACTAAGTATAAAAGGTAATCGTAAAGGGCCATATGTCTAGACTATGTGCTATATAAAAGACTATGGAAGAGGTCCTTATCATTAGTGAGGCCAGAGAAGGCTTCCTGAAGGAGGGACAGTCATGGATAGGAGAGGCAAGGGGAGTTCAAACAGACAGAGCAGAGCAGCGGGCACAGAGGGGTGCACACTCGAGGCATGGGGTATCTAGCAAACCAGCCAAAGAGAAACACTGGGATTGGAGAAATGGATTTGCAAAAGAATGGTGAGGCCAGGTCATGAAGGGTCTCGAATACCCGGCAAAAGATTCCGAATCCTAGTTTATAAACAGTGGAGAGACTCGGGCAGCTTGTGAACAGGACAAGGACAGGAGCATTATTTTCAGTAAATCAGAGGAGCAGGGGCATGCGGGAGGGAGCGGAGGCGAGAAGGCCAGCTCGGAGCCACGTGAGAGGAAGCGAGGGGCCGGGCCAGGGTATACCTGTCTCAAGGGAAAAATGAAAGCAGCATGCGGGACAAGTCCCCAAGGAAGATTCCACAGCCCTCCCTGGTGGAGCCACGTGTAGGGACGAGGACTCTAAGAGAGCTGCGGCAAGGGGAAGGTACCTCCATCACTGCCTCTCGGGTCTCCTTTCTTAAAAGGGCATCGTTCCTGAGCGTCACTGAATATCCACAGCCGTGGAAGTGTTTAGGCAACAGGTTGACTCTCCTGTGCGACTTCTGTGAGAGATGGCGAGGGACAGGGCGAGAGGGCTGCTTCTGACATTGCTCTCCCCATGGTCATCCGGGCAGACTCCAAGCCGGGGAGTATCAGCCGCAGCCGTTAACTTTCAAACGGGACGCTAACCTACTGGCCCTCCCTCCGGTGTCACATGGGCCCACATTCCAGTGGTCTACCAACGGTCACGAAAATATGATTGGACCGTGGAAGGTCAGTAATATCAGATATTTGGCTCTAAGTTACTACACACGTCAAACAGTTTTGCTCAGCTCATTGCAAGCTTTTGGAAATGAGAAAAACAGCTGAACTTTCCTACCCACGGATGTGTCTGTTTGACCAAGCACGTCTCAGACGCCTCAAGATGTGCAGAGCACCCTGCTGGAGGGTGGACCAAAGGGAAACCCTGCTAGAGGCTAATGAAAGCAGTTTCTAAACATCAAGCCTTGTGCAAACCGGGCTTTATCATCATTGCCCCTGACCTTCGCCCATTTGTACACCCTCCCTCTGATGCAGACTCTACCTCTCTTCTTATTAATTACTAGGTTCGGTAATAATAGGGAACATTGACTGAGTACCTTATCAGTAAGGGTTTGGGCGGGAACAGAAGTCACGCACTAGGTCATCGAGGAGAGTGTGGGAGGTTAAGGAAAACACCTTGGGATGGAGAATATGCTGGAGCCAGGAGTAGCCGGGCATGGGGAGGGGAGGTTGGGAAATGGGGACGGGTTTGGGCGGGAGTGGCAGGTAGGGGAGGAGGGTGCGGAGAGTGGTCTGGATGCAAAGGGACGATTTCCAGGCCGGCACTTCAGTTCCGGGCACTGCCTTACCTGGATTATGTGATTTAGTCCCCACAATTCAGTGACAATGACACAGTTAACAGATGGCCACACTGAGGCACCGACAGGCGAGGTCAGGAGCGTGCCATCCCACAGCAGGCCAGGGGCGGACTGGATCTGGAAGCCCAGCACTTCCTGTCCTCACTCATCTAGCAAGTGACATCAAATATTTTACTAGAGTCATTTCAATGACAACTGAATTATTAATACCCCTTGTTCATCCAAGAGTCATTTCGTGCACTGTTGCAACTCGTGCAGCCCCCCCAAAGGCCGCCTGGGGGAGTTATAGGAGCTTGGTTTCCAGTGGTGGCCACAGTCAGAGTCACCATCCTCCTCTGTTCCCGAGGAGGCGGGGGGCCCCGATGTGACTCCGCCGGGGACAACCTGTGCAGCTGTGTTCATTGCCCGGAGCTCACGCAGTGGCCCAGGGAACTACAAACACAGCAGCGGCCTCAACCCTGCCTTCCGGACACCAAGCCACAGGTTCAGCTCACCGCGGCAAGTGCCCTGCCCGGTCCCTCTGGTGGCCCTTCGAGGTAATGGATTCGAGGCGCGCCTTTCTTAGAGTCTCACGTTTTCCCGAAGTGAAGAACTCCGGAAACACCACAGGTCAGGCAACTGCTGACTTCCCCAGCTGCCGACTCGTCCGGTCTTCTTACCAATTGAAGGCCATCAATGACTCACTCTACCACTTGGCCCTCATCGGCCCCCTGCTGGCCTCGTGAGGGCACTAAGGATCCCTCTGGCACCTTTGACCCTGTTGGGCACATGGCCCTCACTCTCCAACCTTCCCAATCTGATTCTGTGGTCCATCATTTCAACAACACCTTTTGGAGTCTAAAGACCCCCCGCCCCCGCGTCTTCCCGTCCTTCCCTGATGCCTTGTGGTAAAACCCCACCATTGATGAACTCGCTACAGCACAATGCCTGCCCCCAACCGTCCTGCACCTGGGGTGGTTCCATGAACAATGGTCAACAACCTCAAAATGGCTCCCGGCCCCGCCTGGCAATCCTACTGTTTCCCTAACTCCTGCCCCGAGCCCACATTTTGGAATCTCTCTGTTGCCTCGGGCTTCTTCTACGGACAAAAAGGAAGCCAAGAGAATGGAGATCCATTTACATAAACCCTGGCTGGACACATGCTGTGGCTTCCCTGTCGGGCTACGCCTTGGGAGGTGCACCCCTCGCTCTCCCCCTCCAAGACCAGTCCTTCCTTCCGAGCCTTGCCCCCGTCCCCGTGCTATTTGTGGGAGCCCGGCCTCAGCTATTTTCCGTCTCTCTCTCCTCCTCTCTCTTGAATGCTCACCTTTCTCTTTCAGCCTGCCCCTCCCCGCCTGGTTTTTTTTTTTTTAATGTTTATTTATTTTTGAGACAGAGAGAGACAGAGCATGAACGGGGGAGGGTCAGAGAGAGAGGGAGACACAGAATCGGAAACAGGCTCCAGGCTCTGAGCGGTCAGCACAGAGCCCGACGCGGGGCTCGAACTCACAGACCATGAGATCATGACCTGATCCGAAGTTGGACGCTTAACCGACTGAGCCACCCAGGCGCCCCTCCCCGCCTGTTTTTAAATGTGCTCAACACTGCACTGACTTCTTGTCCCCTGATCAGCCACTGTCCTCACCCTCTCTGCCCGGCCAGGCGTCTCAAAAGAATCGCTTGTGCTTGGTACCCTCCTCATTTCCTCACTCTCCATCCGTGCAGCAAGCCACTCCCAAAGGGTCCCATCAGCCACTGAAGGTCACTGTTAGTCTCCGAGGTCACTGATGACCTTCACCCTCTGATTCCTATGGATTTTTTCAGTCTTATCTGACTTGACTTTCCGGTGGCAGGTTCTCAGTGGATGATTCCCTTCCTCTTAAAAAGCTTTTTCTCTTCTTCTTCTTCTTCTTCTGACATTCCATTCTCCAGGCTCTCCTCCTTCCTCTCTGGCCACTCCTCTGGCAAATGAAATGCTGATGTCCGTCAGGACTTCCCAGGTGCTTTTCCCCCTCATTCTGCTCTCTTCCTGGGTGGTCTCAACCATGCTCCTGGCTGTGATTGCTGCTTACGACAGACGACTCCCCAGCACACATCTTCGGCTCCCCGGTATACGCCACAGCCGTACTGTGAGCTCCGGACGTGCCCAGCCACTGGCACCATGGACATCTCCGTGCAGAAAGCACAAAGACTCCTCGTGCTCTCCCTGCACACAAGTGAGCTCGTGACTTCAAGCCCATGACCTCATCTTTGTTGAGGGTTCCCTGTTTCGCTAATTGCTACCACCACCCAGTGGGGTAAGTGAAAACCTCAGGTGTCACCACGAACTCCTCCCTCTTCCTGAAACCCACACCCAACCGATAGGCAAAGCCTGTCGATCTATTTCCTAAACATCTGCCACCATCATAGCGGCCCAAACCAACGTAGTTTTTCTCCACGGCTTCCCCTGGTCTCTGTTTCCACTCTTCCCCATCTGGAAGGATGGTTTCACAGCCCTAATATGGCCATTAGGCCATATTCACCTTACTGAAGATCTTTCCATAGCTTCCACTGCTCTTGCTATAAACATCCAAACAGTCCTGGTGGCCCAGAAAACCCTGGGTAGCCCTGCCTTAGTCTGACTGCCTCCTTCACTCTACTCCCTCCCGTGACCTTTACACTCTACCCACTTCGACCTTCATCCAGTCCCTCCTGAGTGGTATTTCTTCTTTCCACAGAGCCTTTGCACATGCCCCATGCCTAGAAGACTTCAAATGTCATCCCCAACACCTTCACCTAGTAAAAATACCACTACCTGTCACAGGGATGTGCAAGACCGTTCATTGGGGGTGTGCGAAGAAAATAACAGAATTTCATTTCATAATTTCTTTTTATTTCATTGTTTTGAAAGGTCCATCTTGTGCATGTTTTATTAGGCACATGATATGTTGTTAGAGTAACATATGTTTAAGTATATATATGCTTATAAAGAATTAGATATGCACGTATAATGTACACGCTCAAAATTTTTTTTTTTACTGAAAGGAGTCCAAAAATCTTGACGATCAGAGCAGTAATCAGCTCTCACTTCTTGGGAAGATTCCTGCCACCCCTGACACACCTAACACAGCTGTAGACAACTGGTGTGATGAACATCTCTACTGCTAGAATCCGAGCTACAGGTCAAGGACGTTGTCTGTCTGGTTCCTGCAGTGTCGTCCCCAGGGCTCAGTGCCTTATGTATATAGTGAGTGATCCAGAGGTATGTTTAGAATGAATGAGTATCCTAGAAGTGGAGTGTTCGTGCTCTCCTTCCCATCCTCACAGAAGCCTTTTCATGTCTCACATCTGGAATGTTTTTAACGGACTCTGTCTTTCCTACATGGTAAGCCTACACTCCAGTCACTGCTTTCGCAAAAGATAAATAAGAAAACGACTTGGAGATACTTAAAATATACCCTGAGTAGCTCCAGGTGCTCAGGCTGTCGGGTGCTTTCAAAAGTCATCTCATTTAGTCTTGAATATGACCTGAGAGAACCTTATCACCATCCCTGCTTGTTGAGGAGAAAAGTGGGAATCAGGACGGTCGAGGCCATTGAGCCCAAAAAATGGTGGAGGAGGAATTCAAATTCAGGTTTGGGGTCTCTGCCTAATCGGCTGCCTATTGTATCTCAGCAGCTTGCTCATAAAGTGAACATTTTGATCCGAAGAGGCAATTTCCTCTTTCAAGTGATCTCAAAACCCTGGATCGTTACGAAGCCCGCTAATTCCGGTGGCCATCCAGAATCAAATGCAAGTCTACCGTGGAGCGGTTCTGCGGATGTTCATTCCTTTCTGTTCTCTGTTTCCGCGTGTTTGGCGATGAGGCTGTCGAACAAAGGGCAGCTCAAGTCACGGTGCTACTTAAAGGGTCCGTCCACTTGCAAGGTAAGAGCCGTGCTCGTTTCTCTTCATAATTTTTTTAGCAGCACGTCCAAAACTGTGGTATATGATGCTTTTTCAGGTAAAACGCTGTCTTCGTGGGCATTAGCCCATTGGCTTCGCAGCTGAAGGTTTTTAAACTGTCTCCGATATTAGCCAAGAGAATGGAGACCATCCATCCATCCATCCATCCTCTGACTCAGGCAGCCATTCAACATTTCTCCTCACATCTCTGGCCATCTGCCAGTCCTGCTCAGTTTTCTCTACAAAGAAACAGTCCATCTTGGACTTAATGAATGGGGGGCAGGGAGCGGGGCGCCCATGAAATACATCAAAGTACCCTGACGTCTACGCCAGTCGGAGGGAGATTCAACTTCGCAAAATTCCCATAGGCTGCTCCTCCCCTTTGTATCTATTCATATTCGTATTCATGTATGCAACGACTAGCTATTTGACTCTAATCTGTTCATGAAAACACGCTGGCCAGCCATTTTCAGAGAGCAGTCACTCGTACTCTGTTAAATGAGACAAGTTTTAATGCATTCCAAATCCACCCGAAAACCTCAATCCACGTCCCAAAATACCACTGTAACACCCTTAAACATCATGTAAAAAAAAAAAATCTTTCAGGAATTTTCTATACTATTAATCAATCAAAACACCCTTCACTTAATTAGCACTCAGGAAACTCCTCGGTGGGAAGGTTTGCACGTGTGTGTAGCCAATTAATACCGTAGGGGACCAAGGCCCCTCCTCCTGGAATCGCACTGGCCTTGATAACGTGAATACATAAGGAGATGATATGGAAAGATAGTAAATAGCACCTCGATTGGACCTGGGTTTGTAGGACCCCCCAGGTACGTGAGTGAAGCCGACTGGGACCCATGAAGGGCTAAAGTTCCAGGGGGGAGAGGGTGGGGAGCACGACAGTGATCACACGCAATGTATTTAAAGGGTGGGCAGCAGGTGCAAACAGGCTAGTACAAGAAGGGAGCCAAGGGCTGCCACACCCAGCACTCCTCGCAGAAGACTCATGAGCAACGAAATGTTTTTATAGGTGTGCCCTTGTAGGTTCACTGTAATGGCCATTCCCCACAGAGAGGGCCAGGCGTCCACCAGCTGGGGATATCCATATCACGGGACATTATTCAGCCACAAAAAATAAGGTTCTGATACAGGTCACAACATGGATGAACCTTGAGCACATTATCCGAAGTGAAAAAAGCCAGACACAAAGGGTCGCATGTTTGAACAATTCTAAATATGTCAGACGTCCCAAATAGGCGAATGCCTGAAGACAGAAAGCAGATTGGTGGTTGCCAGGGACTGGAGAAGAGAGAGAAATAGAGAGAGTGTCTGCTTAATGGGTGCAGAGTTTTCTTCAGGGGCGAGGAAGATGCTTTAGAGCTGGATGAAGGTGAGAACAACGTTGATAGTGTGATTTGTACTCTTTAAACTAGTTCGTGAATTTCACCTCTATTTTTAAAAAAAAAGCTTTGAAAACGACTGTAACGTTCCTATCACCAGCGCCCCTCACATGGGCATTGATCACTGTTTGATATACGAATGAATAAATGAAAGAGTGAACCCTGGTCTTTAGTGCCCTGCTTGCCTCAGGCCACTCTCCAGCCTCATTGTACATCAGGCCCCACCTTGCTCTCGCTTTTTGGGCACCCTGACCTTTTGCTAGGTCCTCCTAAGCACTAAGTAAGGTTTCTGTCACAGGACCTTTGCACGGCTGCATTCTTCCGGAGCCCCTCACCTCCCTCCCCATTGCCCTGATTAACTTCCTTTCTAGTCCAGCTCTCAGCTTGGCCATTACTCTCTCCAGAAAAGCCTTCCCTGACCTTCCTGACTGGGTCAGTTCCACCTTACCCTCTCCTAGCACTAGAAGTTTCTCTTCAGGTCACTTGCCACAACCACATCTTCATTTATCTGGGCTCTTCTTCTAACTCTGGTCTCCTTTACCACAACATAAATTTCATGAAGGATAAGAATGGGTCACTGTGTTGTTGAGGAGGGAGCAGCTACCACTGTATCCCCATCTCCAAGCACGGTACCTGGCACATAGCATGTGTTCAGTAAACATAGTCAAGGGAGGGAGAGAAGGATGGAGGCAAGAGGGAGGAATATATCCACCCTTTTCATCTGTTTTCCTTTAGAAACCTACAAACACCGGACAGCCTGGGTGGCTCAGTCAGTTGAGCGTCTGACTCTTGATTTCATCTCAGGTCACGATCTCACGGTTTGTGAGATCGAGCCCCGCATCCGTGTCTGTGCTGACACCACATTTCCTGCTTTGGATTCTCTCTCTCCCTCTCCCTCTCTTTTTCCCTCTCTCAAAATAAAGGCAGAAACTTAAAAAGAAAAGAAATTTACTAAGACTTGATTTCTTAACAGATTGGCTACAAAGAGCCCTTTGTACGCAAGTGTATGTTGATTCTGACGTGTCCCTATAGAATCCCTTAGTTCTTAAAACCTATCCCTGTGAAGCCATTCTCCTCCACCTCAAAGCAACGTTTCCCAGTGTTTGTTAGCAAGAAATCAGCTGTGGACATAGTGAATGCAGTAACACTGGGGAAGAAGTGAGAGACAAACTGTTAGCGGTCACTGGGAGATTGGAAGGTCAAATAGCGTGGATCGTCTATGGGATTCGGATTTCTCCTGCCGGTCTCCGACTCTGGGACGGCCAGTCACCCTTGATCTTGCCTCCTCTTTGTCTTCTGGCTCTGCTGCTTTCCCATCTGACCGGTCCCTCCCCTTCCTTCTGACTTTGCCTTACACCCCTCCGATTTTTCATTTGGCTGTTTCTTCCATGGGGTTCTGATGGCCTGTCTATTCCCCTTCTTACGACCCAGGTACTCGATGGTAACCGGGGCCAGTGTCTGAAAACCTGAAAATGTCTAAAGATACAGCAATCTTCACTCCTGGAGTTAACGCAAAGAGAAGAGCCGGGCACCTGAATTATTTATACGCTCGGGCAGAGGAGAAATGAGGAAGGGAGGGGGATGGGATGGTCTGGGACCTGACCCCAGGGAAGGGATTGGGGACAGAGACCTAGGGTCCACATCGTATCAGGAAGGGCCTGGTGTCTCCGGTGGCTGTGTGCTCATCTCTCTCAAATAATCTATGCTAATTTCTTGATGAAAGATTCATCCTGTCTTCCACGTTGCTAAGCAACCAGCCCAAACATGTTTACTGTGTAAATCTCTCTGAGGGCCCTGGGCTGCACCCAGTGCCTGAAGCGGGATGGACGTAAGAGGAGACAAAGCCGCCCAAGGCTCGGGGAAAGGTTTCTCAAGCTGACCTGCAAAAATGCGTAGTTTTGATACTTTTATGCCATATCTGGGGAAACACAGTGGCCCAAGTATAACTGTGACTAGCCCTTTTCTGCTAATCTCCAGCCCCCTGCTCAAAAGTGTGGGCTCAGGAGCCAGGCTTCCTAAATTTGATTCCCAACTCTGCCACCAAGTGTGACTTCAGAGTGCTGTGTTCTGTTTTTCCCATCTGTAAAATGGAAATAATAATGATGCATATTTCACAGGGCTACGGTGAGGACAAAATTAACATGACTCAAGAGGGCCCGGCATGCACCCAAAGAGCCCGCAAAACGTTGGTTATGCCATCGTTAGTGCTTACTCCTCTAGGGAGATGCTTCTAAGTTTTTTGTCTGTGTATTGACACGAATTGGCGAGTCTGCCAGACAGGAGATCAGCTGAGAAATAAATCCTTTAAAAAGGTGAGAATGCATGGGGGGCAGACCGTGGAGCGGCCCGGAATCACACCAGTTCATGGGGCCTCTTCTGACCACTGAGGCACAGGGGAGACCTTGCCAAGGCAGTGAGCCGGAACAGGAGAAAGCTCTTTGGGCTGAAGGTGGGGATGCCCCTCTCCCAGGGCTTCCCAAGCCCCTGCACCTGCCTATCCCGACAGAAGCATAACAGGATTCATGGCGATTTGCTGGCTGGCTTCGTTGTCTGTCTCCTCACTTATCAGGAAGAGCACACACCCGTCTCCTCCTTGCTGTATCCCAGGGCCTAGCGTGTGCTCATTAACTTTTAATGAATGAACTTATTAGCTAATGAATGCAGCATATGGGTTCTGGTTCATCCTCGCTCTCAATAAGTATTAACTTAGATTCGGGATCTGAGAGGACTTGCTCCGGTGGTCTAAGGAAGAGGAGGGCAAGACAGGAGGGTTGACATGGCCACACCGATGGTCTCGAGGCCCCAGTCCCAAGGAGGAGGCGGCCACAGGAGTAACAGCAGAAAACAGATGGGGCCAGGGAGGTAGTATCTGATGGATCACAAGAAAAGGAGGGCCCTGCCTCTTGTTCACAGCCTGGAAGTCCTCCTGGTGATGAAAATTGTGACTTGATACTAAATTGATGTTTACAAACTGTGTATGACAACATGAAAACTTTTAACGACAACTTTACCAGAGTGTAACCATACAAAGAAAAGTGCATAAATCAGAAAAGGAGTGGGGCGCCTGGGTGGCTCAGTCAGTTAAGCATCCTACTTCAGCTCACGTCATGACCTTGCGTTCACGAGTTCGATCCCCGCGTCGGGCTCTGTGTTGACAGCTCAGAGCCTGGAGCCTGCTTCGGACTCTGTGTCTCCCTCTCTCTCTCTGCCCCTCCCCCACACATGTTCTCTCTCTCTCTCTCTCTCTCTCTCTCTCTCTCTCTCTCTCTCAAAAATAAATAAACATTTAAAAAATTGTTTTAAAGAATGCAACAAGGCAAGCACCATGTGGGGAGCAAAATCAGACACTAAAACCAAAGTTTTCTAAAAACAGGACCCCAACTCCTGCTAAGTGACAGGTGTCCGGGGTTCTGAGCTGTGGTAGAAGGCGCTTCCCCCTGCTCACTCTTTATTACTTAGGTTAACCAAAAACAGGGTTTCTTCTGAAGGGACCCAGAAGTAAGGGGGAGTGAAAGCCTGTGCAGACCAGCGTGAGGAGGAAACTCAGGGGGAGGGAACCAAGGGGTCTGGCCACCTTTCACTGAGTAGATTCTGAAGCAGTGGTGAAGGGAAGATACGCACACGCGCACACACGCACACACACACACGCGCGTGCACACGCACACACACGCACTGCTCGCCACTCTGTCTCCTCACGCAAGCTGCCGGGTCACTGCATAATCACCAACCTTCGGAAGCTGGGCTGACAACAGTGAGGGAGGTCCCCGGGTGACCCTGCCAGACCACGAGCGGACAATGTAGTAAGACTGAACCTCCCGCGTCCCCCAAAGGACTCCACCCGGGGGGGAAGGGGAGGGATTGTCTCAGGAGGCAGGACAAAGGGTCCAGAGTGTGTATTTTGGAAAAGCGAAGAAAAACCATGAATTGAAGCCAGCTGGAGGCATGAAAGGTGATGACTGAGGGTTTCTGCCTTCCCTCTCCTCCCACTTAGCAGAGATTCGGGGCCTTTTTTGTTCCATGGATTCCTTCAGCTCTCCAGAGAGGCCCCGTGGACACTTCCTCAGAATGTGTGCAAATAAAAGACATCGGACCACAGAGGAACGTCTAATCACATCGGCTCGTGAAACGGCTGTACGGGTGCCTCTTCGTCCACTCGTTCCCTAACGGGATCTGGCAGGGGGTTTAATAAGCACCATGATTTAGACCTGGCGATAAACGTACATGATGCTACAGCTGTAGTTGCCTTGAAACTACCTGTGATTTCCCTCGGGGACGAAGTCACAGATATCGTTAACACTCCTGTAGAGTGTTGCCAATATTCCTACTAAGGGGAGATGCTACATGTCCATCACCGAGGTTAGTTAGAAAAGAAAGATGTACTTTTTTTCCTGTCCGAGACCATGAACCACTGAAAGTCTCTCCACAGACCCCGTGGGGAGGTCTGGGGAGCCTCAGGTTAAGAACCCCCAGGGGAAACATCCAAGTTCTTCTCAAAATCACTACAAACTTCAACCTCATCCAACCATTCGGGGCCCGACTGTCCAAGAGACTTTTCCGGCAACCACAACCAGTGACTTACAGAGTCACGGGCAGTCCCTCCGCATCCTACAGACATCCGGTTCAGTGTATGGGCGTCCGGAGCCCAGTTCCCCAGCCCTGCGCCCTCCTTTCAGAGAACGCCTTCTGAGAGCCTTCCCCAACTCCGCCCCTCCTTGTCAACGTGTGCCACTTTGATCACCCCGCTGTCATCTGTCACCCCTCACACCACCTCCTTCACTTATTTGGAAATGTCAATTGTGCCGTGTTTTCTCTGTTGACTATCTGGGTCAGTGCTGAATCTGAGCACAACGGCAGCCAAACCAACGTCGTGAGATGCCTCCTGCGCCACATCCGGCTTGCCCAAATCCTTGTCACCGAGAGAACCAGATGAGGGAATGTGGAGGAAGGGGTCTTGTGTGTCAGTAAATGTTTCCTGTGCCCCTACAGAGCGAGCACAGGGTTACAAAGGCACGGTGCATATGCACTCACATGTGCAGAAATGACTCAAGCGAGAGTCCCAAGTCGCTGGACGCGGCGATACCTTTGTTTGTCCACCGTTTCTTACTGGACACCTAGTCGGTTCTAGCCACTGAGCAGGTGCTGGGAATAAATAACCTACAAGTAAGTGGGTATTGGGGCGCCTGGGTGGCTTGGTCGGCTAACCGGCCGACTTCGGCTCAGGTCATGATCTCGCGGTCCGTGAGTTCGAGCCCCGCGTCGGGCTCTGTGCTGACCGCTCAGAGCCTGGAGCCTGTTTCAGATTCTGTGTCTCCCTCTCTCTCAGCCCCTCCCCTGTTCATGCTCTGTGTCTCTCTGTCTCAACAATAAATAAACGTTAAAAAAAATTAAAAAAAATAGTAAGTGGGTATGAAAGATCACACCCAGTTATAACAAGAGCTATGAAAGAATTGGAAGGAACAATAGGGAAGAGGGTAATGGGGGGGAGGTACTCCGTTACATGTGGCAGGAGATAAAATCCTCCCGAGAAGGTGAAATTTAAACGGAAAGAAGCCTGGGGGTGCCTGGGTGGCTCAGTCGGTTGAGTGTCTGATTTCGGCTCAGGTCATGATCTCACGGGCTGTGAGTTCGAGCCCTGCATTGGGCTCTGTGCTGACAGCTCAGAGCCTGGAGCCTGCTTCCGATTCTGTGTCTCCCTCTCTCTCTGCCCCTCCCCCGTTCATGCTCTGTCTCTCTCTGTCCCAAAAATAAATAAACGTTGAAAAAAAATTTTTTTAAAAAATTTTTTTAAACAAAAAGAAGCCTGAGGGATGGGGAGGAGCTCTGTGTGAAAAGCCAGAGGAAAATGGCCATGGGGGCTGGGGCGGGGGGGGGGGGGGGGGGGGGGAGGGGGGGGTCTTTAAGAAGGATCGGAAATCCAGGGAGGGTCAGATTTCAGATGATTGGGAGAAGGGCACGAACCTTGGCTTGGAGAGGGAGACATCTGCCAGGTCAAGCACGTGAGGGAGTTGAGCGGCTAAAAGCACGGATTCCAGAAGCAGACCAGCTTGGCTAGAATCCATCCAGCTCTACAACTTCTCTAGCTGTGCGGCCACGGGCAAGTCACTTAGCCTCTCTGAGCCTTAGCTTCCTCATCTTTAAGTAGGGATCATCAAATACGTCCTTCATTGAGTTGTTCAATGCATTAAGAATAGAGCACTTAGCACGGTGCCTGACACAGAGCACATGTCAGGTAATGGTTTGCTATGACTTGTTCCATGCTCGTTGAGAAGTTGTGAGGGTGTTTGAACCAAGGAGACGGTTGTCTTTAACAGGTTCTTGGCCATTGTATGGGCTACTGGTCATGACTAAAACAGAGTTGGAAGGGATCCCAAAGGTCATTTACACCCAGTCCTTCTCCAGTGCTTTTCTCTGGGGAGGTGAGGGGACAGCGCCTGAAGAGCCACCTCTGTGACAGGCAGAATGGTCTTCCCCTAACGCTGGGTGGGAGAGAAGGTTGAGAGGCAGCCGGCTACAACTTCTGAAGGGTTCCCCCACCCCCTCAACTCCCGGTGGGTGGAGAGCCCACTACTCCCACCTCAGATGGTTCTGGGTCTCATGTCTCGATGCCCAGCTGGCTCCCATTCCTGCCAGTGTCAATGTCACTTTTCTTGGATTGTAAGTGCCTCAAGGACAGCAGCCATTTCCTTCCATTCTCACTAGCCGGTGACTGACACAAGGCCCCGGAGCAAGCGCTGAGTCTCAGAGCTTTTGAATAATTGATTGGAAAAAGGAAGGTGGAATCATAGCATTCTTGTGCCTCTCCCAGACCTACAAGCTCTATGAAGAATCTAGAGGGCCTTGGGAAGTCATCGAGACAAGCCCCTGACCCAGGGCCAGCCTCCCTCAAACACCCAGCAGGACTTTCTCTGGTTCTCTCCAGAGGGCATTTTGCACTCCCCACCACGGCGAATGCTTCCTGGAGTGCACAGCCCGTCTGGGGCTCCTTCCAAACCTCTTCCCTAGACCCCCTGGGTCACACTGTACAATGGGGACACCACCCATTTCCTGCCCAAAGGGCTCTGGGTACAAGCCAATGCATGGGATAAAGCCCTCCTGGGTCCAGGGCCATCTTCGGAGCTATCCTAGGGGAGGGCACAGCAAAGACCACCTGGCTGGCTGGCTGGAGCTGAGGGCTGCTGCGAGGGGGCCCCTCCAGATTCACCAGCCTCTCCCCAGACCCCAGGCACCCCCGCCGACTCCCACGGGTCCAGCAACCACCTCCCCTCTCGTTTTCCCGTGGCTTTCCCCCTTCTCAGTTAAACCGGTGCTTTTCCAGACACCCCCCCCACACACACACACTTCTCTCTCCGGTCCCCATTTCTCCCCCCCCCCAGTTCTGCACGCTTCTAACCCTCCAGCCCCCTCCCGCGGTTTCCTCCCAGCCGCTCCACTCTCCTCCCGGCCCCTGTTCCAACCCAAGTCCCCTTCCCATTCCGTCCCCACCCCTCCCCTTTAGCGCTAGGCTCCCCATTCCTCTCGCGCCCCCACCCAGCCTGCCTCCCCTAACTATTCTCCCCGACCCTTCCCCCCGCGCCCAAGCCTTCCGGACCCCTAGCCGGGTGCTCCAGCACGTCCTCCGCCCTCCTCCCCGCCACGCTCGGTGGCGCAAAGAAGGCGACCGCTCCCCCCCTCCTCCCCAACCCGTTCCCCCGCGGCTGCGGCCGCCGAGACCCCGCCGCGCCCGGGACAGGCCGAGGCGCCGCCCCCGCTCACCTGTTGTGCGGACCGGAGCACGCCGGGTCTCGCCTTCTCCGGATCCGGGTCCCGCTCCCGCTGCACCCCCTTCTTGGGATGCATGTGCCGGCACAGGCAGGTGACCCCGCACAGCGCGAGGATGCTGGTGGCCGTGCCCAGCGTGGCGCCCAGCGCGATCACGGGCACCGACAGCACCATGGTGCCCGCGTCCCCGCCGCCGCCGCGGCCGCCGCGGCCGCCGCGCACCTACCCCGGCCGGGCCCGCCGCCCGCCGCCGCCCCGGCAGCTCCTGAGATCGGGGCGCGCCAGCTGCTCTCCCGCCGCCGGAGGTGGTGGCGGCGGGGGGGGGGGGGGGGGCGGGGAGGGGGGACGGCTGCGAGGACGTCAGAGGAGGAGGCCGGCCCGGAGCAGGCTGGTGCGCCCGCACTCAGCTCCACGTCAACCCGCACCCCCTCCCGCCGGCACGTGACCGGACCCCCACCCCAACCGCAGCCCAGCGTCCAGAGGGATGCGAGCTTAGGGTTGTGCCAGGCCAGTCTTCACGCTTTCTGTTGGCGGGCACTTGCCCCGATAAGGGCGGGAGCTGGCGGAGGCCACACCGTGTGAGCTGGCGAACCAGGGCTCCATCTGGGTACAGATTTTGCCAGACTACCAGCCCTTCCTTCCCCACCTTCGCTGGCCCAGCAGGCTGTGAACTTGGGTCCTCCAGGAGGTTTTCAAACACACAAAAGCTGGAGATTTCCGGTCTGCCGAATTTGCCAGGTGTTGGCTATGCGGTGAGGGTGAGGGGCAGGCGATGGGGAGAAGGGAATTGGTCTCTGTCTGGCGTGGAGACTGCGCCCGTGTCCTGGCGAAGGGGACCGCCACAATTCTGCTCCTTTCCGCATCTCCTTTAGGGTTCCCTATGACCTCATCTGATCTGCGGCTCTACGCTTGCAGATGAGGAAGCTGTGGCTGGCAGGGGATGGGGGGCAGCTAGAAAAATCCGGTCATCCCGAGCCCAGACTCAGACTGGCAGATTCCAAGTCCATGTGTCACACTCAGAGAAAGAACTTATCTTGGATGAACAAAGACTGTCACCTGCAGTAGCCAGGAGCCCACAGCTGGTCCGGAGAGGGGGGGAATAAAAGCACTGTGCTTGGAGTGAAGGGAAATTAGAATTCCAGGCGTGAGGAAGGCCGTCTTAGAGCAGAAAACAACGGTTTTCAGTGCGTTGCATTGTGTGGAGTGTTTTGGTGAATTCAGCAAAAGCGTTTGCCGTGTCTGCAGTTTTCTATGCGTGCCGGGCACGTGTGACAAGGAGTGAGGACGATTTCGTCCACAACCGGGCTCTCAAATTCCCGTGGCGCCGATGACTCCTAAATCTATGATGGCTCTGGCCAGGCCTTCTGTGCTGACCTGCAGAAGTGACCACCGCCTGGGGTGTGGCTTATCTCCCCCGTGTAACAAACCGCCCATGACTCAGTGGTTGCTTCTCATGATCTTGCAGGTTGACTGGGCTCAGCTGGGTGTACTTCCTGCTCCAAAGGATGTCTCCTGCGACTGCACTCGGCTGGGCCGGGCCGTGCAAGATGGCATACCACATGGCACTGCCGCGGGGGGCACAGCTGGCTGTCCCCCGGGGGGTGCCCTTTGGTTGTCCCCCACGTGGCTGGAGCTGCACGGCAGCCAGGTTCCAAGAGGAAGGAAGCGGGAGCGGCCACTTCTCTTTAGGCCTGGCTTCAGAAGTTCTAGAACGTTGCTTCTTTGGTCAAGCAATAGTCTCCCTGTAGTTCTTTCCCTACAAGGCATTAGAAAGGATGTTTCTGAAATGCAGCGCTGATCGTGTCACTCACATGCAGAAAAGCCTTCAGAGTTTCTCCAGTGATGAACCCAGAGACTCCAGTTAGATCCAAAGTCCTAGTGGCGCCTGGGTGGCTCAGTTGGTTAAGTGCCTGACTCTTGTTTTCAGCTCAGGACATGATCTCGAGGTTGGCAAATTCTAGCCCCGAGTCTGCTCTGCCCATCCTGTCTCTGCCCGTCCCCCGCTTGCTCTCTCTCTCTTTAAAAAAAAAAAAAAAAGAAAAAAAAATCCAAAGCCCTTTGTGATGTGGTTCCTGCCAATCCCTTCAGACTCACCTCTGTACACTTCCCAACATGCCTTTGAGCGTCCGATACTCTCAGGAACTTGGGATTCATTCGGCAAGCTAATCTCTTTGGAGCCTTCATACCATCACCCATGGGTGCAAACAGCAGGTGCTCAGTAACTGTTGAAAGAGGGAACGGTTCACCTGATCATCTCATGGAGGACTTCCAGTGGCTGGGAGGGAATCCCATTTGCTAAATGAGCTCCATGTGATTAAACTGACTCTTCCACAAATATTTATTTTGTGCCTGCTGTATGCCAGGCACATTTTCCTACTGAGCTCCATTCGCTGCCAATCGCGGAGCTCAAGTCCCTCCAGGAGACTCGGTATTCTCTCTCATAAGAGCTTCCCTGGGAGGTTTTCTTGGCTCCTGGACCTGGCAACGCAAAATGTTCTGGGGAAATCAAAGGTTTAATTAATGATGTCAGCCCAGATCTCCCATGCCTGAGCCGCTCCCCTGGGAGACCCTTAACACCATCTAGCAGGATCTGGGGTGGGGGGAGAGGGGAAGGATGAGCACTTAATTTTAGACATTGTCTGATGGAGATCATACACCTGTCATGTGGTTCATTGTTACTATGGTTACCGGGATGCCAGCAGCTGCAGTGACCTTCATTTTCAATGGGAAGAGGGACCCCAGCCTGAGAACTGCTTGTCTTTGGCTTCTTTCGCACACAGGGAACCCGTGGCAGGGCTAGGGTAGACCTCAGGGAATTTGAAACCCAGTGATCAGAACTCCGTGTCACCTTTGCTACATCCCGCCCAGGATGCGATTTTGGCTTCTCGGTTCCTGATACCCAGGCAGTAGCCTTTAGCAACAACTTTCTTTTTCTTTTTTTTTTTTTTAACGTTTATTTATTTCTGAGACAGAGAGAGACAGAGCATGAACGGGGGAGGGGCAGAGAGAGAGGGAGACACAGAATCGGAAGCAGGCTCCAGGCGCTGAGCCGTCAGCCCAGAGCCCGACGCGGGGCTCGAACTCGCGGACCGCGAGATCGTGACCTGAGCTGAAGTCAGACGCTTAACCGACTGAGCCACCCAGGCGCCCCAGCGACAACTTTCTAAGGAAAGGCATTAGTGGATTCCTTTGAAAAATGGGGCCATGTCTGTTGAGAAAGGCGGTTGAGATGGTCAGCCAGGTGGGGCAGTTGAGATGGTCTAAAGAGGAGATCCACAAATAATTGGAGGTTCTGGGGCCGCCAGACTGCCAAGAACAGGGCAAGATGCTCAGGGGTTGGAGGGAGCTTCTGGAAGGCCGAGGCGTAGATCTCAGGAGGTTCCCTAGCCTCTTGATGAAATGTCACCATTGTTATTTTGATCGATATTTTACTCATTGGATGATTAAATATTCTGAGCATCCACTCTGAATCTCTAAGGTATTAAAATGCTTTTATCTGGGAAGAAAGGCTTTCAAATATAGAAGGTTCTCTTCCTTGCAAGCATTTGTTTTGTCTGCATATAGTGCTGAGCAGGAGGGAGGAAAATAAACAGGCAGAACAACCGAATTTTAACATTGGAAGGATAGCAGGGATCCCCTTGTGGAATCCTTCCATTGGACCAGTAAGGAAACCGAGGCCCAGAGAGATTGTGGCTTGCCATAGGGGAGTTACTGACAGAGCTGAGGTCTTTTAGGTCAGGGTAGGTTAGGTCCTGCTGTAGCAACAAATGACCTCAAAACCTCAGGGATTAACACAACAAAGTTACCTCTTGCTCCTATCATAGTTCAAGGTGGGTCAGGCGCCTCAAGCAGGAAGTACATCTCCAGGCAGTGACTCGGGAGTCTGGGCTCTTGCTTCCCACCATGCAGATGGAGGAAAGAGACCACTGGGGACCGCGTGTGCCATTTGCAGAGGCCATGGCTGGAAACGGAGTCCATAGCTCTCACCGCATTGCATTGGCCAGGATCTGGTAACGCGACAAAGCTAACAACAACAGAAGAGACTGGGAAATACAGACGGGGCAGCGACAGTAAGGAAAATCAGGCATGGTCCTTCTCACCGTGGCGTTTACATTCATGTGGAGAAGATGAACATTATGATTCATCGCACGAATACCTGTGAAATTACAACTATACTACGAGCTCAGAAGGACAGGTTCGAGGTTGGGACTTGACTTGTTCTGAGACACTTGTGGAAGCCTTCCCAGAGGAAGTGACAGTTGGACCGAGGCCTGGAAGAGTAAAGTTAACTCAGCAAAGAAGGAAGAGGGGGTGTTCCGGGCAGAGACGCAAACGGGGCAAGGACCCCGTGGTGGAACCGCACAGTGGGCATGGGCAGTGTGCCCGTCAGCCAGGGCTCCGGGGCAAAATCGATGCTCAGCGTTTGTTGATTTCTCTGGTGTAAAAGAAACCCACTATCGTGAGGTTCCGGCTACCAACGAAGTCCTGAATATTTCCCAGCTGGCTCTGTGAATGGTGGCAGCCAGCTCCAGGGCAGACCCAGGGAAAATCCTGAAAGGAGATGGGGCGCCTGGGTGGCTCAGGTCGTGATCTCACGGTTTGTGGGTTCGAGCCCTGTGTCCGGCCCTGTGCTGGCAGCTTGGAGCCTGGAACCTGTTTCGGATTCTGTGTCTCCCTCTCTCTCTCTCTCTCTCTGCCCCTCCCCTATTCATGCTCTGTCTCTTTCTCTCAAAAATAAAATAAACATTAAAAAAAAAAAAAAAGAAATCCTGAAAGGAGAGGCAGGGGCCAGACATCAGGGCTGGTAGGCCACCCTGGAAGGCCATTGGGTATTTTTAGGCAGAGGAGTGTGATATGAGCAGATCCGTGTTTTGAAAAGATCCTTCTGGCTGCAGTATTGAGAACAGAGCAGAGAGGGACAAAGTGAATGCTGGTGGGCAGACATGTTGCCATAGCGGGCATCCAGGAGAGGGATGCTAAGCTTCCCTAGGACATGTGTAGTCATTTGGTGGGCTGAGGTTGTTGATGGTGTGAGGAGAGGGCAGTATGGTGGGCAAGTCCCTTTTCTACTGGTCCCACTTTACTCTCTTCTCTGATGACTGTGGTTCTCCATGCTGGACGGCAGCTACTTCGAGGCTCCCCGGCCCTGGGCCCTGATGAAGGTGGGATGTGCAGGAGGAAACTGCCTGGGACAAGGGCGTGGAGATCCTGGGCCCCACCGCGGGGTAATGCAAAATCTGCAGAGCTGACCGGCAGCCGGGCGAGAAGGTAAGGCGCTCCGTCGAGGATCAGGAGTGGGTCCACTCCCAGGACTCCTGCTCCGGCCCCGAGCAATTCTGGGGCCACATCTTAAGGCAGAAGGGAAAAAAGGGGTTGGGCCTGGGATCCCCTGATACAGAAATCCAAGTCCGTAAAAGGTAGAAGAATATTCTAGAGTTGGAGCAAATTGCAGCACGCTAGTGACCACGGCTAGTGACCGCCAGCCAGGCAGATCATCTCCAACAACCCAGCGTGCGTTCACACGGCTGATGCCATCTCAACACCAGTGGAGACGACACATTCTGATTCTCAGAGCTCCTCAATTCCATCTGATTTTTCTTGGGCCTCGCCTAAAGGCTCCCTTTCTCTCTCTGTTTCTAGAATATGCAAAGATTATGGGACTTTGTCTGAAGGGTTTCGCCTGCCTCGTTGGGAGGAGGTATAGCACCCATGCAGAGATGCGGTGCTTAACTTCGCGGGGAACACAGAGCCCTCTGAGAAGCTAATGACAGCTGTTTCCTTTTTTTTTTTTTCCAGAAAAATGCTTGAGTGCAATATTTTTGGAATTTTGTATATAAGCCTAGATGGTTCAAGGGCCATGTGACACCTTCTAGAAGTTCGTGGGCCCCAGATCGGTAGTCTTTTATGTGATGGAAAGAAGAGTGGGCCTGGAGTCAGAAGAAATAGGTTCGAATCCCTGTCTTTTTTTTTTTTTAATTTTTTTTTCAACTTTTTTTATTTATGTTTGGGACAGAGAGAGACAGAGCATGAACGGGGGAGGGGCAGAGAGAGAGGGAGACACAGAATCGGAAACAGGCTCCAGGCTCCGAGCCATCAGCCCAGAGCCTGACGCGGGGCTCGAACTCACGGACCGCGAGATCGTGACCTGGCTGAAGTCGGACGCTTAACCGACTGCGCCACCCAGGCGCCCCTCGAATCCCTGTCTTTAGGTGCACTAGGGTTGCGTGATGCACCGGCGAGTAACCTTTCTTGAGCCTTAATTTCCTTATCTGTAAAATGGGGATGATCATCTCTACTTTGCGGAGGTGCTGTGAGGATGACCCGAAGCCTAGTGCTGTATAAATAAGAGAGGATGCTCGACTCATTGTAATCTGAGAATTAAAATGATCATTTGCGCCAGACCCTTTAATTTCTTAATTAAGCCACTTAGCCCAGGGAAAGAGTGCATATTGAAGTCCCACGGGTGTGTGTTATTCTAGCTCTGTTGCTTATTAGCTGAGAGACCCTGGGTAGATTAGTCAGCCTAACCCGCTTGAACCTTAGTGTCTTCGTGTATAAAGCCTCAGGTATATTGTTTACAAAGATGGCTACAATTATTCCCCCGCCCATGCCCTTACCCTTTTGCAATACAACTTTGCAAAAAGGTGGCCGTCTATCGCTTCGCTCCTTAATCTGGGCTAGCTTCGTGAGTTGACCTGGCTGATAGATTATGCTGGAAATGACATCGTGCCAGTTCTAAGCCTCGGCTTCAAGAGACCTCGGAAGCTTCCTCTCTCTGTCGTGGGCCCCTGCCCAGTCCCTAGGTGGAGAAGCCCGGGCTAGTCTGCTGGAGGGTGAGACATCAAGTGGCCCAGGGGTCTCTGTCACCCCAGCCTGCAGCTAGCCGGTTCCCAGGAGCAGAGCTCCACACAAACACGTGACTGAGACCGGCTGAAATTCGAAAAGCGACCCAGCCGAGCCCCCACAAAGTGCCAGTCACAGAATTACAAACTAAATTCAGATTGGGTTATGTTAAGCTGCTACTAAGTTTTTCAGTGTTTCTGACACATCAAGATCGACAGATCCAGCCTGGGTTGCTCAGTCGATAAAGCGTTTGACTCTTGATTTCGGCTCAGGTCATGATCTCCCAGTGGTGGGATCGAGCCCCGCGTTGGGCGCTGCCCTGGGCATGGAGCCTGCTTGAAATTCTCTCTCTCCCTCTCCCTCTGCTCCTCCCTGCCTGCACTTTCTCTCTCTCTCAAGAAAAATAAATAAATAAGTAAATAAATAAATAAATAAATAGGTAAACAGATTCAAGTGTTAAATGATATCTAACCCTCATAAGATTATTGTCAGGGTAGGTAAGGCACGAAGCACAGGGCCTGCTACACAGTGCATGGCTGTGATTATTACTCCAGCTTCCCCAAGGCAGCCTGACCGAATACTTCCAGTAACGCTCAGTGGGTGCACCAGGCTAATAGTCATTGTGTAAGAATCGATCTCGGGGACCCCGACACTTAAGAAGGGGGCAACAGTAGCCCTCCGACTCAACCTCCCCTGGACCAACTTTCCAGATTGGCCCAGGCCCTCCACTCCTTCTGGAGCTCTTGCTGTCTGATGCCCACTGATACAAGTCTCACGGCCGGCAGTCCCCTCTCTACTTGACCTCAGCCTTCTCTCCCCTTCCAACTGGGTTGTATACTCACTCGGGGTTAGTTGTGCTTGTCTCCAAATCCTTTAATGCCAGCTGACCTCATTTTTGAATTATATACTTTAATTAATATGTCAACTACTGAAATAGAAGTATGAAGGAGAGTTACTTCCACGAAAACCAAGGTGAGTCCTTTGGAAAGACCCATGAAGCTAAGTGCCGTTTAGAAGTTCTCTTGAAATAGGTACGGGCGAGTTACCTGGGAAAGGTGGGGAAACATCATAAAATTCTGGGATTCTGCCATTAGACTTCTAGGCAAGTTTTTCTAAGTTCTTCCTCCACCGCAAAGAGAGCAAGAGTGGACTCACAGAGGAAGCATTGCGGCGTGTACGAAAGGAAATGGTGTTAACAAATACGAAAAGCTTCCTGCATGTCAGGCATGGGTCTGAACATCTTATCTGTTCTAATGTATTTGCTAAACTGTTGGGGGCGCTTGGGTGGCTCAGTCGGTTGAGCATCCGACTCTTGGTTTTGGCTCAGGTCATGATCCTAAGGTCGTGGGATCGAGCTCCCTGTCAGGCTCTGCACTGAGCGTGGGGCCTGCCTGGGATTCTCTCTTCTCTCTCCCTCTCCCTCTTCCCCCTGCTTGTGCTCTCCCTCTCTCTCTAAAATAAAAGAATAAAAATGAAGAAATAAATAATAAACTTTAAAAATGATGGCATAGAGCTCTAATCAGCAAGGGATGCACAAAATAATTAAAACTATGATTTGGTTGAGAAGCAAATGCTTGAGCTGTGTGTGTGTCATGTTTAACTTTGTTGAAGTGTAACCCTAGGCAGTTAGTGCACAGATCACAACCTAGTGGATTTTGCAACGTGAACACATCTGTCTATCCAGCACCCAGATCAAGGAACAGAACATACTCACATCCCAGGGATTGTTCATGCATTGTTTTCCAGGATTCATCATTTTAACCAGAATTTGTAGATGGCGGGCCCAGCAGCCCTGGCTCCCACAGCATCAGACTCAAGCAGGTTTCCGAGGGGATACTCCCCGGGGCTGGGAAGGCTCCGTCTATGCTGCCGCATGGATGGGGGGATGCTGCCCCCTAGAGGATGTATGGGGAAGTGGACCCTCCCCTCCAGGTTTTTACTTCCTGCTTCCTTCCCAGCATCACCTTCCCTAAGAGGCCTTCTCTGCCCACCTTATGTGAAATGACCAGCATTCTGTCCTTCACCTCATCACTCCCCGTTCCCCCTTTCTGCCTTACTTTTAACATTATTTAAGAGTCCATATAATCTAATCTTCCTTGCCTGTCATGTTTGCCTTGCTGATGGCCTGAGTCTCCCTTTTAGAATATAGGCTCCAGGAAGGCAGGGATATGGATCTGTGTGACCCCAGCCCTAGAATAGTGCCTGATACATAATAGCACCTCAGTAAGTGTGTTGAGTGGACAGAGAGGAGCCCTGTCCCTGCCCACCACCCACCCCTAGTCCCACCCAACAGGGGAGCCTGGAAACACCAGAGCTGGGGAGAATGAGAGCAGCTGTGACCGGGACGCCCGGTCATAGCCTGGGCCAGTGAGTGGCCAGATGAGCTGGACAGTTGTACTATGTGGTGGTCCAGCCAGAGGGCTGTGGCACCAGTCTGCCCTGAGTGAATCCAGGTTCTAGCCGGGGAACCGAACGGGTGGCCTCCGGCAAAGCACTTCATCTTAGTGAGGTTCCCTGACCGTGACTTCTATAAATGGAGAGAATAAAGTAATACTAATGGGTGTGAACGGCTTGGCCCAACGCCTGACACGTGGGTAATGCTGGGCTGTGGGAAATGATTAGCATTACATCAAAATGTGAGGACGGACAGAAAAACTAGAGGTCATACGGTCCAGGAGAAACATTGTTTATTGCCGTTATTGAAGACACCCCCTCCCCCCTTCCCTATAGTTTTTTGTGGACATTCAACTTGTAAACAGAAGACAAGCCGTTCTGGTGGAGGGATGAGGAGAATCACCTGCGACCCCTCATCACCAGGCCTCCCTCTCCCCACCTGACACACCCACAAGGCGTTTCAAAGCCACTCCTGTGAAGTCTCTGACGGTAGTCGACACCCTCCTTTTACAGCCAGGGACACGAGGTCCAGAGAGAAGGAGGCCTTGCCCAGGCCACACCTGTTTTAGCTAAGCTGGGCCGAGCTCCCAGACTTTCTGACTCCACGACCAGGGTTCACTCCGGGCTCTCTGCGATCCCCTAAACCTCCCAACAGTTTTTCTAGGCTGGTCAGTAAAGCTCCCCAGGGGATCTCAGGAGGGGTGATCTCCCTTCCCCTCATTTACATCACAGCTTCCAGTGGAGCGGGAGGAATTAGGGAGGTTTTTGAAGAAGATTTGATGGCGTGCGAGAGAGGAAGTCTCAGAAGCAAAAGCAAGTTGGTGGATTTGAGAGGCTCTGCAGGCGAAGCCAGGGTCAATCTGGTGTCAGGGAGCAAAGACACCAGAGGAGGCTGGGGGATGATTATGAAAACAGAATCGAAGCATCAGCGACAAGTACTTTGTAGATTGCTAAGTGCTAAGTAAATGACAAGATGTTTATTGTCATCAATATCATCATTACCCTTCACGTTAATCAACAGGCCTGCAAGTGATTCTAATTAGCAGGAGAAGAATTAACGCCTGGATGAAAGTTACAAAATGCCAATTTCTGGGCCCCACCTGGAGAGAGGCTGATTCGGGGTCACTGGTAGGCGCCGTGTTGGAGAGCAATGAGATCTGTGCCCCACATCCCTGCTCCTAAGTAAAATCCCTTCCTTCCTTTGCCCCATTTCTTAGGGCTCAGAGTTACTCGTTGATTTCTTAGAACACTAATTACATCCCAGGTCTCATTCTCAAAATGGGAAGGGTTCATAATTAACAAAAGTATCTCAGAAACCAATGAAAGTGATGACCCCTCTTCTATACCTATTATTAGGGCAAGGTCTTTTTTTTTTTTTTTTATTCCAAATAATCTGATTTGATGCTCTGTGAAATTGAGATCATTCGTGAGAATATCAGTCTTGGTGGGATGTGGTTGATAATCTCCAAAGATGCCCATCGATTCCTTTCCTCCCCATAAATGTGCAAATGCGTGCATTTCCCACACCGTAGAAGCAGGCTGGTCTTGGTCATTTGCTGCACAACAGAATGCACAGAAGTGACGCCCAGCGCTAAACCTCCCAGCTTCTGCCTGGGCCTCTTGGAACACTCACAGGTGATGGGCTTCCAAATTCTGGGAGGACCATGGACATGGGCCACCAGACTTCAACGCAATTGCTGCCGCGTCCTGCGGAAATAACCTTTAAGAGAGAAACCTGCCATTTGGACCAGCCGTTTCTCTGGTGGTAAGGCTGTGATGGGCGTCTCTGTATTTGCAAAGAGCATAAATATTTGTCAGATGCTCTTGCTATTGGGCGTTCTTCTTCTCCCACATATACAATGGGGACAAAATAAAAGCCCATGATTCCATTAGATTTCTTATTTTAATAAGTGAATAGTCCTTTGTCATTTAAATTCACATGGGAAGTACTGTACATATCTCTCAAGTCCTCATATATGGCACTGGGGTGGGTGGTGCGCGGACAATAATTTGGGAGACATCATGACCTTGGCTGTGCCTCAGGGGCAGAGCAGGGCCTTGGGTTCTTTTTTGTTGTCTCCCTACATGCCACCAACTTTCTAGTTACATCTTCGCACACCATGCTGGGGAGCTGCCTGCATCTTTCTCCAGCCTTTTACAACCCGCCCCTAAGGAAACTCACCTGGGTTCAGGAGAGAATCAAGGACCAGATTCACCTCTCCCCACCCCCCCAACTGCCTGCTGCTACCACTGCCCTTGGCTCAATTCCGGGCATCTTACCACGCTGTCTATCCGTAGCCACCTGCTGAACTCAGAGCCTGAACTAGCCCTGTCTCTGTGGGTCAGTCTCACTGTGGGACCTCAGGCAAAGTCATTTCTCCTCTCCAAGCCCTTTCCTTAGTCAACCCCACAGCACTTTTTAAAAAGAAACATAGTATTTTATTCATAGTTAAATAACTACAATCACACAGTCATGAGACATGTGTATCTGTTGGACACTGCACAACTGCTTAACCCTCATTTCTTTTTTACAGCATAATTGAGGTATAATTGATATACAAAAAAACTTGCACGAATTTAATGGGCTCTGTTAAGGATTAAATGAATTAACACAAGTAAAGGGCAGTCGCTGCTACGAAGGGGCTTATGAATACTAGCTGTTACGACTATTGTTGTTATGATTAAGATTATGAATCAGCGTTCTCCAGCTTTCCCCCCATACCTAGTATCGGCCTGAAGGACGGAATAGCAGCAAACATGCATTTTCTTGGAAGCCTTTATAGTTTTACCATAAAAAAGTTATGTGCTTTTGCATTCTTGTCCACCGTAGATTTTTATTGGCTCTGAAATAAAGTGTTTTGCATTGCACCAGAAGGAGAAACAAAAGTTGGCCCCAGGTTCCTTCTGTCATGGCTAGCCCGGCCCCCTAATTTGAAAAGCTCAGCTTTGCCTTGCACCTCGCTCCCTAACATTTTCCCTATGCTTTCTTACCCGTGATGTCCTTGCAGCTTCTTGGTGTCCTGGGGCCGCCGCTCAGGCGAACACGCCGCTATTTACAGAGTGTCTGGAGCTTAACGAGGTCAGTGTGGAGTCAGACTGCCAGGGTCAAATCTCAGCGGCTCCGCTTAAGAGCCATGACTAGGTGCTTACCTACCTTTAAGCCTCAGTTTCCTCATGTGTAGTATGGGGGAAGGATGGTTAATATGGGGGTTGTCATGTCGTAAGGAACAGATTAGGTAATCCTCTGTATGGTGAGCCTCATGCTAGATGTATTGTTAGGTGTGTGTGTGTGTGTGTGTGTGTGTGTGTGTGTGTGTATTTCCAACTCAGTGGTTCTCAACTGGAACGATTTTGCCCTCCAGGGGACATTTGGCAGAGTCTGGGGACATTTTTGGTGGTTGCAGTTGGGAGGGGCAGGGAGAGTGGCTACTGTCATCTAATTGGTGGCAACGGGGCTGAACAGCCTACAATGCACAGGACAGCCCCCACTCTCTAACAAACTTCCTGTGCCCAAAATGTCGAAAGTGCCTAAGTTGAGGAACCCCGTCCCAGTTAGAATCTAAGCTCCATGTGGGCACAGACTGCTGCTTGTGCTCAACTGCTGTATCCCCACACCACAGCAGACAACTTGGTCCTCAATAAATACTCGTTGAATGAATGCGTGACAGTCAAGTTTCTCAGGGGGCGGAGTGTCTGTGGAGTTGGATGGACTCATGTTTGGGTGCAGACCTGTTTCCCCGCCTGAGGAGTCTCCAAACTCCCGAAAAGGATCCCAAGGCTGGGCGGGGGGTGGAGGGCAGGGTGGAGGGGCCAGTAGATGGAAGGTTCTTTAGTCCACCTCAGGCATCCCATTCCAGAAAAGCAGTCAGAAGACACACACACAGTGGCCATCCTGAACAGCGATTTCCCTCAGGGCTCATGGAAGCCTTCTGGGCTGCAGACCCCTAGGAGCCCTCAGCAGTTTTGGGTTGTCCTAGTGGGGGCTGGAGATGGTGCGAGGGCAGCTTTGCAAAGCACTTAGGGTAAATCCTCTGGAGTCTGCTGATTCCAGCGGTTCCCTGGTTCTTCTTTTTCTTTTCTTCTTCTTTTTTTTTTTTTTTTAATGTAGTGATTACTTCCTGCCCTGGAAAGTGCTACCTCCCTAGTATTTCTGCAATTTTAAAAGAAGAAAAGAATCCACATCAGCAAATTCCAGCAATCCCCTAACTCTGGCCTAGCATCCCTTTCGTGGATCCAAGCCGGTAGAGAGCCTGGGGTGCTCCCTCTCTCAACTTCTCCCTTTGATGCTGACTATTCCTTCTCACAGGGCAGTGAAACCCAGAACGCGGGGAGGGTGCAGGGCAGAGGCCCGGGGTGCTGTCCTTGGAAAGCACCTCCATGAACCTCCTCGTGAGCCCACAGTGCAGCGACTGATGGAGAGGCCTTGGAAGTGGAACCCAGAGCATGGTCCAGCCAAGCCATGGCTGACAGATTTCCATGTTGCTAATGGGGTCCCACTCGGGCTTTCCCAGGGTGCAGGTCTGCGCTGGTCCTTACTTCCAGGTTCTGGGAAAGGCAAAGTAAGCTTTGCCATCAAGCTATGCACTCATTTAAAGAACTGTCAAGTGCTACATTTCATTTTACTCGAATTTAACAAAAGAAAAGGAAATGTATCTGAAGTTCAGATATTCTGAACTTCAGATACATGCTCTTCTCTAGAAGATACTAATTTAAACTATTCTTTTATGGTGAAAAAATAGAGTGTGGAAAATTTAGGAGATTAGAGTCATTATAGTTGTGTGGGTTTAACATAAATTTTTGTTTTAATGTTTATTTATTTTTGATAAAGAGAGAGGCAGAGTGTGAGCCAGGGAGGGGCAGAGAGAGAAGAGAGGGAGACACTGAATCTGAAGCAGGCTCCAGGCTCTAAGCTGTCAGCACAGAGCCCGACGCGGGGCTCGAACTCACGAACCGTGAGATCATGACCTGAGCCAAAGTCGGACGCTCAACCGACTGAGCCACCCAGGCGCCCCTATAGTTGTTTTTTAACACCATGTTTTTATTTGGAGCAGCAGACTGGTGCCCTGCTAAGAAAGAGGAAGAAATTAATAACCCTTGATAATGTTCCCACCTTCCTTCCTCATCGCTGAATACTGTTATTATTTACTTTGTCCAAGTTTATAGCACTGACGTTGTGTTCTGGCACCGCAAAACCTTTTGTAACACAAACCGTTGCTCTGCCTTTGTTCCCGCACACGGACGGACTACAGTCCCCAGCCTCCTCTGCGACCAGACGCGCCTGCGCTCTAGAGGATAGTCCGGGAGGCGCAGAGCGGAGTGCCGCTGGCTGGGGTGGCCGGTGAAAACCTCCGTGGGCCATCCTGTGTGCTCCTTCCCGTCCCGCTGGCTGGATGCGTGGGAACCCGGTACACGTGAGTACTGACCGGCCACAGGATGACAGACCCCTGACTCCCCGCTGAGAGGAGAGCTGCCTGCCAATCAGAAAACAACTATGTTGGCGTTAAATGACCCAGAAATAATGTTGCATCACGTTTGAGCCCTTATATATTTGGGGTGTGCTTGTTAAGGTAGTTAGCATGACCTCAGTCAGTATCTGTTTTTTCCCCTACAATTAAATGGACGCCATAATCACTACAGTGTTTCCACTTCTGTGGGTTTTTTTTTTTTTAACGGTTAGTTTTATCCACAAGTAGACTGTTTCAGAAAAGCCCACAATAATAACGGCTAAGATCTACTGAGCTCTTGCTATGTGACAGACACGTCGCCAATTGCTCTGCGTGTATTAATCCATGTAATTTTTGCAACAATCCAAAATGCATTAATGTCATCCCCATTATACAGATGAGTAAGCTGAGGCACAGAGAGGTTATGTAAGATCACACAACTGAGAAGTTCCAAACTGGATTTTACAAGTTCAGACGGTCTGGCTCTGAGCTCGTTTGCCTCTGGTCTATATTAAACATCTCAGGGTTTTATATTCCTAAAGTTTTTAATTTTTTTCATGTTTATTTATTTATTTTGAGAGAGAGAGAGAGAGAGAGAGAGGCAGAGAAAGAGGGAGAAAGAATCTGAAGCAGGCTCTACACCGTCAGTGCAGAGCCAGACTTGGGGCTTGATCTCATCAACCCTGAGTTCATGACCTGAGCCAAATAAAGAGTCGGACGCTTAACCGACTCAGCCACCCAGGTGCCCCTATTCCTAAAGTTCATTGCCTTACTTCTTACTGTATACTGATTACTTGTCATATTCTCTTTGATGTGGCACCAAATTCTTGGGATATATACAATCTCTCCAATCCCTGCTTTTCCAGGTACCTGAACTTCCTCTCATCCCTCTTGTAGTTCATGCACCACATTTTCTCCTTTCTTTGTTTAGTCCGAGAAAGAGGACACAATTTGCTGGAGCACATCCTCTAAGTAACTTCCTCAGAAAAATGTGTGTGGGAGCCTCAAGGTCGGAGTCCTGGTAAATCTGAAAATGTCTTTTTTTATTTTGTTTTTTTTAACTTCCGACTCTATTACACTCTGCTGATAACTTGGACTTGGAATTCCAGATCGAAAGTCATTTTCTCTCCCATTTTCTCTCCCATTTTATTCGTAGCGTTCAGGTTTTTGATGCTAGTCTGAGTTTCATTCCTTTTTGTTTGTTTCTCTCTAGAAGTTTTCCAGGGTGTACTCTTTTTACCTGGTGTTTGGAAATTTCACCACAACATGTGTGGGTCTCTTTCCACTCACTCTGCTGGCCATTCTAGGGGCACTTACAATCTAAATACTTGTGTCCTTAGGGGCGCCTGGGTGGCTCAGTCATTTGAGCTTCCTACTTTGGCTCAGGTCATGATCTCATGGTTCATGGGTTCGAGCCCCACATCGGGCTCTGTGCTGACAGCTCAGAGCCTAGAGCCTGCTTCAGATTCTGTGTCTCCCTCTCTCTCTGCCCCTCCCCTGCTCACGCTCTCTCTCTCAAAAGTAAATAAACATTCAAAAAAAAAGTACATACTTGTGTCCTTAGCCCTGGGGAACGCTTTTATTCTCTTCACTTGTCCAGTTCTCCTTCTGGAACTCTTATCGGTCAGATGTTATACTTCTTCCATCAGTCTTTCATGTCTGTTATTTTTCTTGTATTTTCCATCTCTGTTTTTTGGTGCTATCTTCTGGGAGATTTTCTTGATCCAATGTACAAAATTTTCTCTCTTTTCTCCCTGAGGGCTTACTCATTTTTTTTTTAATTAAAAAAAATTTTTTTTAATGTTTACTTAGTTTTGAGAGAGAGGGAGAGGAAGAGAGAGGGTGAGCAGGGCAGGGGCAGAGAGAGAGGGAGACACAGACTCCGAAGTGGGCTCCAGGCTCCGAGCTGTCAGCACAGAGCCCAGTGCGGGGCTCGAACCCACGAACCTCAAGATTATGACCCGAGCCAAAGTCGGACGCTTAACCGACTGAACCACCCAGGTACCCCAGGGCTTACTCGTTTTTTAGGATGAAGCAACTCTTGAGGAGCTATATACATAACTTATTGATGGGTGAACCTGGTCTCACTGTCATAGATCGAGGACCTTCGGCAAATCCCTCCACCTTTTACAACCCAGTCTCCCCATCTGTAAAATGAGGGTGATGAGTTCCTCAAGGGTACCGATGAGGGGCTGAGGGTGATGACCCCATGAAACACTGTAAAATCCTATAAAATGTAAGCAATCGTAATGATTCATCCTTTTATTTGAACCTTGTGGTGGGGTAGGGGTTTCTTTTTCTTTTCGAAGCAAAAGCATCGCGTAATCTTTGTTTCTTTGGGAAACAAAAACGAACCGAACCTAACTAAACCGACTCGAGCCTTCCGGCTCCCACGGGAAGGCTTAGCTTCAGAGAACTTGGCAGAGGTGTTTTTTCTAGGTGGGAGGTAGAACACATGACTTTCTTGCTTAGCATTTGTCTAGTGCTTCAGACCCGTGAAGGGCCATGGAGTTTCTGAGATTAATCGCTATTGATGTTTAGTGAACCATAAAACCCCAATTTCCTGCCTGCACCCCCAGCCATAAAATGACTTTTACCGCAACCTGTAAACAACCCTTGGTCACCAGACACCCTCCCCCCCATGCCTGTGGGCTGGTTAATGAGCATAAAGCCAGGGCCTCCAGGAGGGCATTTCCCTCCCCTCCATCCTCCCTCACGGCTCCTCTGACTTGCTCCCAGGTTGTGGAGTAGGAGGGGAGCTCCAACTGGATGCAGGCCGCCATGCTGACCAGAAGTCTCTCTAATCACTTCCCCATGGGCAGGCCAGAGTGGGGGTTTTTCTTTCTTGGCTTGGCTTGGCTTGGATTTCTTTCTTCCTTCCTTCCTTTCTCTTCCTTCCTTCCTTCCTTCCTTCCTTCCTTCCTTCCTTCCTTCCTTCCTCTCTCTCTTTTCCTTCCATCCTTTCTTCCTTCCTTTCCTTCCTTCTTTCTTTCTCTCTCCCTTTCTTTCTTTCTCTTAATTTTTCTTTCTTTCTTTCTTTCTTTCTTTCTTTCTTTCTTTCTTTCTTTCTTTCTTTCTTTTTCTTTCTCTTTCTTTCTTCCTTCCTTCCTTCCTTCCTTCCTTCCTTCTTTCTTTCTCTCTCTCTCCCTTTCTTTCTTTCTCTTTCTTTCTCTTTCTTTTTCTTTCTCTTTCTTTCTTTCTTTCTTTCTTTTTTCTTTCTCTTTCTTTCTTTCTTTCTTCCTTCCTTTCCTTCTTTCTTTCTTTCTTTCTTTCTCTCTCTCTTTCTTTCTTTCTTTCTTTCTTTTCTTTCTTTCTCTTTCTTTTTCTTTCTTTCTCTTTCTTTCTTTCTTTTTCTTTTTCTTTCTTTCTCTTTCTTTCTTTCTTTCTTTCTTTCTTTCTTTCTTTCTTTCTTTCTTTCTTTCTCTCTTTCTTTCCCCTTCCCTCCCTTCTTTCCTTCCTCCCTCCCCTTCCTTCCTTCCTTCTTACATTCTTATTTATTTACAACCCCCCCCCCCCCCCCCGCTTTTAGCATCCAGTTCTACCTATGGGTTTTGATAGAGGCATGCATTTGTATAGCCACTCTCACAATCGAGATAAAGAACATCCCCATCACGCCAACCCCTGGAGATCCCCAGTCTACTTTCCGTCCCTATAGTTTTGCCTTCCCTGGGATGTTAAATGAGTGGAATCGTACAGAATGAAGTCCTTTGCATCTGGCTTCTTTCACTCAACAAAGTACGATTGCGATGTATCTGTATAGTCACATAGACCAGTAGTCTATTCCTTTAATTTTGCTTATTGTGTTCTACGTATGTCCCACAGATTGTTTGTCCAGTCATCCTCTGAGGGACATTTGAGTTGTTAGCCATTACGACTAACACGTTCGTGTACGGGATTTTGTGTGAGCATAAGCTTTCATTTCTCTTGAGTGATACATGGCAAGTGTATACTGAACTTGACAGGACCCCGCCAAGCTGTCTTCCAGAGTGGCTGTGCCATTTAGCCTTCCCAACACCGATGCAGGAGGGTTCTAGGTGCCCTGGATCCTGGCCAGCATGAACCTGTAAAGGTGCCAATCTGGTGATTTCAGCATGATTTAATTTTTTTTATTATTATTATTGCTTTTAGGCTAAAGATCTTTACATATCCCAGGAGACCTCGCATGGTCTTGCTCTGGCCCTTCTCTTCCTCTCGCCCCTGCCCTCTTCTGGGCAAAACCTCCGCCTCTCCCTTCCCCCACCATCTCCAGGTGCTTCCTCCTGCCTGGAGCCTTCTGCCTAGGATCCTCGACGCTGCTCTTTACTGGGCTAACTCCTTCTCAAGTCTCACATCTCAGCTCTAATGTCCCTCCCTCAGCAAATTTTCCTGACTCCCAACCCGGATCTGCATCCCTTCTCAGGCTTTCTCCGAGCACTCCATGGTTTTCCTTCATGGCACTTGTCACAATTTGGAAACACATACTTAACTTCCCTGCTCACTAGCCGAAGGCTCATCTCCTCCCCTCCAGCCTGTCACCTTGAGGGCAAAAACTGTGCTCCTTTCACTTGCTATTTGTTTCCCCGCCTCCTTGGTCACAAAGTGAACGGTGAATGACGTTGTCTCCAATGTTTGCTATAATAAATGATGTTGAATTGAGCGTTCTTGTGTGTTTTCCTTCTGCACATGAGTTTCTCTAGAACGCGCCCAAGAGTGGATGCCACTCTGCTGTAAGACACGCACACCTCATGTTGTTGTGCAATGCGGTCTGACGGGCTTGTCCCCACCAGCAGTGAATGGGCTTCTGCAGCTCTAAATGCTCGCCATCACTTGGTGTTAGCGGAGTCTTTATTTATTTATGAGAGAGAGAGGGAGAGAGAGACAGAGCATGAGTAAGACAGAGCATGAGTAAGGGAGGGGCAGGGAGAGAGGGAGATACAGAATCCGAAGCAGGCTCCAGGCTCCAAGCTGTCAGCACAGAGCCCAATGTGGGTCTCAAACCCACAAACTGGGAGATCATGACTTGAGCCCAAGTTGACCTGAGCTCAGTCAACCAACTGAGCCACCCAGGCGCCCCTACATTAAATCTTAATACCTGCCAGGACAAACTCCACTAACTTTGAAATTATCTTGGCTTCCTCCTCCATATATATATATATATATATATATATATATATATATATATATATATATATTTAGAATCTATTTGTCAAGTACAATGAAAGATCTTTTGGAGATTCTGGTTGGAATTGAATTTAGAAATTAATTGGAGAAAACTGACATCTTTATACTGTTGAATCTTACCATCCATGAACACAGCTTACCTCTCCATTACTGTGGCCCTCTCCAATGCTTTCTAATCAAGTCTTACCGGTTGCTACATAAAGATCTCGTAAAGCTTTTGTTAGATTTATTTTGTGTTTACTTATTTTTGTAGCTATTATAAATGGAATCTTAAAATTACTTTTTCTAGCTCAGTGGTGCTAGGACATAGAAATGAATTTTATTTTTGCTTATTGATCTTATACGCAACAATCTTTGCCAAACGCTTAGTTCTAATAATTTGTCTATGGATTCTCTTGGGGTTTTCTATGTAAATGATTTTGTTTCTTCCTGTTCAATCTTTATTTCGTTTCTCTTTCTTTTATTACTGCATGACTAGAACCTCCAACTGAGTATTGAATAAAGACACTCTTCTCTACGGATGCAATTTCTTTTTAGGTTATAACCATAAAAAGTCTATTTGGATTCTCTATTTCCTTTTTCTTTCTTTATGTTTTATATTACACATTTTCTGTAACTGGCATGTGTTGCATTCACTTTTCCTTTTATTTTCTTTAGACAAAATGCAAGCTTCTAGAAAAGTTAAAAGAACAGTACAATCAGTACCCACGCACCTTTTACCTAGCTTCAACTATTAACATGTTGCCACACTGGTTCCACCTGTATGTATACAAATACACACACACACACACACACACACACACACACTTTCCTTTTACCAAACTATTCAAAAGTAAGCCGCAAACATCGAGGTATTCACCTCTCAAACTGCAGTGTGCATATCCCAAGAATAAGAGTTTTTCAATACAACCTCATCTAAAAACATTGATATTGGGGCGCCTGAGTGGCTCAGTCGGTTGGGCATGGGTTTGTGAGTTCGAGCCCCCCGTCGGGCTCTGTGCTGCCAGCTCGGAGCCTGGAGCCTGCTTCGGATTCTGTGTCTTCTGTGTCTCTCTCTCTGCCCCTCCCCTACTCATGCTCTGTCTGTCTCTATCAAAAATAAATAAATGTAAAGAAAAAATTTTAAAAAGAACATTGATATTAATTCAGTAACTTCATCCAACATACAGTCCCTACTCCAAAGTCTCCAATATCCTCAAAACATACTATATATATTATATATATATAATTTTATATAATATATATAATTTTACATAATATATGTACATATTATATATACATATATAATAATTTTTTTAAATCTGGAATTCAATCAGATTCCACCCACTGGATTAGGCTATTATGTCTCTTTTGCCTCCCCTAGTCTACAATAGTTTTCCTTATCTTCCTCGGTTCTTGACTTGGCTTCTCTCATTGATCAGCGTGTTGTGAACTTCAACTATCCCATTTCATGTAGCAAGAGTTCGTTTACCCTTATTGCCTTGTCGTGTTCTATAGCACATGGATCTTTCACAATCTTTTCACCCATTTTAATGGTGGGCCCTTGGGTGATTTCCAGTATTTTGCTATTATTAACAGTATTGCTAATAATATCCCGGTACATGTCTCTTGGTGGACAGATACATATACCTAGGAAGGGAATTTCTTATTTATAATCTAGATATTTTTTAATAGTTTTTTTTTTTTTTTTTGATGGAGAGAGACAGACAGACAGACAGACAGACAGAGAGGGAGAGAGAGGGGAGGACCAAAGCATCCCCGGAGGATGCGGGGCTCAAACTCACGAACCGCAAGATCACGACCTAAACGTTCTGACTTCTATATTGAAGGTATGCTCTAGCCCATACCTTCCTTTCTGGAATTTTGGCTTCATGTGGGGTCTCTAACATGACATCTCTCCTGCTTGGGTTCCAGGTCCTGTGTATTGTTTTTGTTATTTCCTGGTCTCTTAAAACCCAGTCTTTAGCCACCAAGGATGAAAAGATATCTTTTCAAAAAGGTTTTTAATGTGGGGCACCTGGGTGGCTTAGTTGGTTGAGCGTCTGACTCTTGGTTTCGGCTCAGGTCATGATCTCACAGTTCCACAGGTTGAAGCCCTGCATCGGGCCCTGTGTTGACCGTGTGGAGCCTGCTTGGAATTTTCTCTCCCTCTCTCTCTCTCTGCCCCTCCCCTGCTCGCGCTGCGTCTGTCTCTTTCAAATAAATAAGGCTTAAAAAAATTTTTAATTTGGTATAAAAAATGTTTTTTACATTTTTATTTATTTTTGAGAGACAGAGAGAGACAGAGCACAAGTGGTGGAGGGGCAGAGAGGGAGGGAGACACAGAATCTGAAGCAGGTCCAGGCTCTGAGCTGTCAGCACAGAGCCCGATGTGGGGCTCGAACTCACAAACTGAGAGATCATGACCTGAGCCGAAGTCAGACACTTAACCGACTGAGCCACCCAGGCACCCCTTTAATTTGATTTTTAAAGCCATGTTATTGAGGTGTAATTGACACACAAAAGTTGTACGTAACTAATCTATACAACTCGATGAGTTTGGACATAAATATATACCCATGAAAACATCACCACCATCTATGCCATAAATACTCCAACACCTGCAAAAGTTTCCTCCCACCCTCTTTATTTATTATTATTAATTACTATTTTTTGTGATAAGAACATGACAAAAGGTCTACTCTCTTAGCTAACTTAGTTTATTATTTTATTTTATTTTATTTTATTTTATTTTATTTTTATTTATTTATTTATTTTGAAAGAGAGAGAGAGAGAGTGCTTGCACACAAGCAGGGGAGGACCAGAGGGAGAGGGAGAGAGAGAATGCTAAGGACGCTCCATGCCTAGTGTGGAACCCGACGCGGGGCTGGATCCCACGACCCTGGGATCATGACCTGAGCCAAAACCCAGAGTTGGGTGCTCAACCGGCTGAGCCACCCAGGCGCCCCTCTTAGCAGATTTCTAAACAAACAAAAAAAACATTGTTAAACTATAGAAACTCCGCTGTGCAGGAGATCTCTAGAACTTACTCATCTCGTATAACTGAAACTTTGTACCCTTTGACTAACACCACCCCATTTCCCCTTCCCCAGGGCCTGGCAACCTGCCTGCTTCTACTGCCTGCTTCTTGGAGTTTGACGATTTAAGACTCCTCACATGAATGGTATTGTGTAGCTTTTGTCCTAACGTGCCTTTTTTCACTCAGCATAATGTCCTCTAGACTCATCCATGTTGTCATAAATGGCAGAACTTCCCTCTTTTTGCGGGCTGAATAATATTCCACTGCATGTAGATACCATAGTTCCTTTACTTAGTCATCTGTCTACTGACACCTAGGTCAATTCCACGCCTCGGGTTGTTGGGAATAATGCTGCAGAGAACACGGGGTGCCGAGATCTCTTGGAGACCCTGATGTCGGTCCTTGGGGGCATATATCCAGAGTAGGATTGCTGAATCGAATGGAAGTTCTAGTTTCCAGTTTTCGAGGAACATTTTTTGAGGACTCCAGCACTTGTTTACCCTCTGGTTAGCATTTTCTTGTCGTTCCTGCCCTCTGGTGGTTTCCCTGACTTTTCCTGCCAGCTAAATCATGCTTTCAAAAATATTTGACTTACACTGTCTCAAGCACTTTTAGGTCTTTGTGTCCCGAGAAGTGGTGTTGTTTTTGTTTTTGTTTTTGTTTTTGTTTTTGTTTTGATACTTGTTCCAGAACATTTATGAAAATGGAAGTTTCTTCTTCCTCTTGTCCCCAACTGGGCTATTTGTCATTTTCCTATCATTTTGTAGGAAATCTCTACAAGTCACTCTTTTAACTAGCATACATATTATCGACTTACCCTCCCAAGCACCGTCTTTGTCTTTCAACTCTGTGCTGTTATTATTTACAGCGAAAAATTGAGTACTTCCAAAACTATATCGGTCTGCCTTATCTTTGCGGCTGATCATACCTTACCTAATTAGGTATTATTCACCTGCTTTTAATTTAATTTTTAAAAGTTTTAGGTGGTCACATTAAGTTTTTAACCCGCGTGGAATTTATTATTGCAGACAGTAGACAGGAAGGATCTAACTTTATTCAATCCAGGTGTAGAACCATTTATGCTGGCACCACTTGGTAAATAAACTACTCGGCCCAGTGAGCTGAAATGTCACCTTTATTATGCATTATGTGCTCACGTACCCTTGGGTCTATTTGTGGACTCTAGATTTTGAGCCAATGATATATTTGTGTGTTTTGGTGCCCAAATCAGACTTACTTTTTCGTGATACCTTAAGGCCTAAGTTTTATTATTTCCTAGGGTGAGGTCCTCCTTACTATTACCTTTCAAAATTTTTCTTGGCATTCTTGAATATTTATTCTTCCATCTGAGTTTTTAAATTACTTCTCCTGTTCCAAAGAATGATTGTATTATATTGTTATATTTTTGAATTATATTTTATCCTAAATTGGGAGGGATTTTTCCTTCCATGCCCTCCTTTAGACGTTTTTGACCTGCTCATATAGTTCAGTTGCAGAATTAATATGCTCTGTACATGTAATAATGTGATTCTTCTGTACACAGTCTTATGTAATCTCACTACAATCCTTGGGAAGGGAGTATCGGTATCCCCATTTTAGGTTAAGAAAGAGAAGGACAGACAAATGAAGCGATGTGCCCAAGATCACTAGTTAAGAAGGCGCAGGGTATTCAGCCCTGGGATTCTGTGTAACGTGCTCCCAAGGTGATGTGGGCATCTGAGAATTCATTCCCGATGGTTCCGAATTTATTCTCAGGCTCACATCTTCTTGTTCCAATGCTTGTGTTTTTAAACGAGTAAGAGTCAAAAATCCACTTTGTATACAATAAAAGATCTGCTTGGCCACACCTCTTGGGACATAGATTTCATCGTATTCTGCAAAGCCATCATGATTCTCTGTGTATTTCACATCTAACCAGATATTAACTGCGAATGAACGAATGAGCGAAATCAGCCACACAGCAGGCTAAGGAACAAGAACGATGAAAGCGGTCTAGTTCACACGTCAGCGTAAAACAATTCTCTCAGTTGGAAAAAGAAACCCAAATAGGAACACGCCCAACTGAGATCAGTTCTGTAAAATCATCATTTAAATAAGGAAGGGCCTTTTACAACAATGTTCTTATGAAAATGAAAGCAGGTGACCTTCTGGGACACTAGGCAGAAACAAAGGTGGCTCTTTCTCTCCTTCTCTTGTCCAGACTCCTGACTGAGAAGGGGACATGGTGTGGCAGGGAGCCCGGAGAGGACCTGGGACGTGTGGGCTGGGCTTTGCTCTGCCCGAGCTGGGCTGGGCGTCTCCTTCCACCTGCTGGCGGGCTCTGCACTGACGTTTATCCTGGTTTCAACTGGCCATTGATCTTAAAACAAGTTCTTTTGAACCGAGATGTTATCCCCTCATGTTGGACTCTCGATTTCCAAAACTATGATGTTTAAAGCTTAATAGGCATTTAGCGATCACCTCATTCATAACTTCCCAGAGTAATCTGTCAAAGATTATATTCCTCAAGATCTTAATTGATTTCCCACAAAATAGGGAGGGTACTGTTCTGAGGTCAAAATAGCTTGGAGATAACAGATGAAAGAAACTAAAGAGGTTTCTTTACTGTGGGCTTTTTAGAGTTCCTAATACCCTAATGTGCACTTGAATTGCAAAGACAGGCCACTGTCAGAATTTCCACAACTGACCCTGGACCTTTTCCTCTAAATTGCCCCATCTTGTTGGGACACAGCGTCCCACAGAGCCCAGTGCAGCAAACTCTGATCTAATCCAATCCTCCCATTTTACAGCGGAAAGATCTGAGCCTTCGAGCAGGAGACGGCTTGCTCAACATTCCCTGTTAACTGGTAGCCAACTCTGGAATCCTGACCCTGATTCTGAAGTTCTTCCAATTAAATCGACCCTTTCCTCCGTGGCTCGCCGCGGACAGAACCGTGGCGCTGGGAGTGGGTCTCGCCGCTGGGCGGCGCTGTGAGCCATAGAGGAAGGCGGACACAGCGGCACCGGGCGCTTGTGAGGCCCCCTGGGGGATACAGCCCGTGCAAGCACTTAGGAAATGGCACAGCACTGTATACGACAGTCTCACTCTTACCCGCAATGACCTTTTTACCCGGCATGCTAATTCCTGGGGCTCTCGGTCCCACGCAAAAGGACGAGTCTTCCCGGGCCTCCTGTAAGACCCCTTTGCTCCTGCCTTCATGGGGTCACATGGACTCGCGCCTGCAGAGCTTGTCCAGAAGAAGCTGGGGTGGCACTCGGCCTGCTTTCTGTTAGGGAGAGATGGGTCCCCTCCCCTCCCTTTCTCCTGATCCTTTTCCTAGCTTGACCTACAGAATCCCAGTGCCCAAGTGAAGGGGGTTGGGGGAGGGGGTGTCTCTGGAGGGAAGCCACAGGGAAGGGGGCGACACAGAAAACTCTAGGCTGAGGTGTGAAAAGTGTACTGAGAGCTCCGGGCGGAGGGCGATGTGACCCCTGCCAGGCCCTCCTGTCCCGTTCTGATCCCGGCCACAGCCGCTGTCTCCTGCAGCCACCAGGTCAAGCCCAGGCTGAGCGCAGCTCTCTGCAGCAGCTGCCCCGAGGTTGCCGGAGATCTTGGCTGCCAGGCATGCAACAGTGAGCCATCTGCTGTTTGGGAGCCTGTAATGAGGCTGCCCCTGCGGTGACCCGGGGGGGGGGGGGGGGGGGGGGCGTGCACCCGCAGCTCCTCAGCCCCAGCCTCCTCACTTCTGGCCTCCCCCTTCCCCCCCGCTTCCAGCTTCCCTTTGCCACTTTTCTTGCTCATCTACCACGTGGAAGGCCTCCTCCTCCGAAGCCCTTCCGGCTCAGGCCCCGTACCCCTCACCCCCCAAGCCCTGACTCCCCCCAGCCCCCAACGCTACACTCAGATCCTAGAGCCTGTGTCCCAACCTGAACCCACCATCACCTCATTTGCCGATCACTGCCCCCCACCAACCCTCTCTACTCCCCACCGCCAGACCCCACTCACCGAGGCTGCCCCCCTGCCCCCGCTCCGGCCCGCACACTGGCCCACAAGAGCACAGCCCCAGACAGCTCCTGCAGGCGGGCCTCCCTGGCTGGAAAATCCCAGGCAGAGACCACTCACATCTGCTGTCATTAATTCTATTCTCTTACTCTCTGTATCCTTGATGCTCTGGCATCTGGGGCCTCACTGACGGGGAGAGAGGCCCCTCTCAGGCTAGCCAGGTCTTTGAGGTGGCGAATCTGTTGCCTAGGAGGGCGCCTTTCATCTGCACACTAACCAAGGAACTAACAAAGAGCCCTTACCCGCCAATACCTCCCTCACGGAGCTGTCACAGGGGGAACCACCGATGTTCTCCTGTCCTACTCACTCCAGGGCCGGGTACCAGACCGACCACTCAGGACAGCCCCTACACCGCGGAGCGCACTGGAATTACTCAAACTACTCGGTCCTAAACCTGTTGAGCTTGGCTACCTGGCTTCGGCCCCCTCTTCCAGCAAAAACCACGGCGAAGGCTCTTGCCCAAATTCCCCCTCCCACCTTCTGTCTCCTGACCAGCCCTGGTTCCTCCCCATGCAATCCACGTGGTATGCCACGGCCCCTGTTTCCAGGGGCCTGTGACAGTCATTTCTGTGCCTGTGTGTCTTAACGTACCCGAATAAAACAAATCCCAAGTATGTTTTACTTATTTATTTATTTTATTTTACTTAAAAAAAGATTTTTTTTTTTTAATGTGTATTTTTGAGGGAGAGATAGAGACAGAGCGCAAGCAGGAAAGGGGCAGAAGAGGGAGGGAGACATAGAATCGGAAGCAGGCTCCAGGTTCTGAGCTGTCAGCACGGAGCCCGACACGGGGCTGGAACCCACAAACCGTGAGATCATGACTTGAGCTGAAGTCGGTCGTTTGACCGACTGAGCCACCCAAGTGCCCCTTTGTTTTACTTTTTTTTAAGTTTTTATTTATTTGGAGAGAGAGAGCAGGGGAGGAGCAGAAAGAGAGAATCCCAAGCACATTCCACACGGTCAGTACACCCCCCGACCTGGGGCTTGAACTCACAAACTGTGAGATCGTAACCTGAGCTGAAATCAAGAGTCAGTCACTTAACTGACGGCCACCCAAGTACCCCCACCCCCATCCCCATCCCCAGGTTCTTTTTTTTTTTAAACGTTTATTTATTTTTGAGACAGAGAGAGACAGAGCATGAACGGGGGAGGGGCAGAGAGAGAGGGAGACACAGAATCTGAAACAGGCTCCATGCTCTGAGCTGTCAGCACTGGGCCCGATGTGGGGCTCGAACTCACGGACCTCAGGATCATGATCTGAGCCGAGGTCAGCCACTTAACTGACAGAGCCATCCAGGCGCCACCCCCCTGCCCCCCGCCCTCCACCCTCCGCCCAGGTACATTTTAAAAGGTCTATCCTTGTTGGCCTTCTCCTGGTGTGGGCATCGGCCAAGGACACATCCCTTGTGACCTTCCTGTGTTTTGCTTTCTCTCTGTCCATGAGAGGCCTCTCTCTGGGGACAGGGTGTGGCCAGGCAGCTCAGCCCTGGTGTCCAGGAGCTCCTGGAAATACGAGTCACAAAGAGAGCGGGTTTTCACATTCGGGGAAAAGAAAGAAAAAAGAGCAGGACCACTTCCAAAAACCAGAAACTGAAACCAGAGTACAGACAGGACCCTGGGACTACCTTAGAGTCACTTGCTGATGAGTACGACAACGGAATCCCTCAGTGCTTCTGGAGCAAACCCAAGAAGCTGCCCCAAGTCCCAAGACCTCAGGGAGCCATTTGCCACAGATGCGGACTTATTCCTCTGGGGATTCCTCTCTGTGCAGCAGGCCCCCGGTGGCTGCTGTCATGGTTTCTGGTAGCAATTCCCCACCAGACTATTCGTGGATTCTTCCCAGTCCAATTTCAGGCTAATGAATCCTTGGCCCCAGCCTCTGCACCACCCCAGGGCCCATTCCCAGCCCTTGCCCAGAGCCTTGTGCCAATCACAGCCCTGTTCCAGGCCCATGTCCAGTCCAGGGCCACCTTCAGTCCCCTCTCACTCCTGCCATTCTCTCCTTCACCCCAGATCAGGGCCAGTGGAATGGCCTTCCTTGCGGGTCCAGAAGGAATTAGTGTCTGTCACTGGGACCGAAATTCGGTGCCTGTAATGGCTGGCAGGTTTGGGGGTTTCGCCCTCTGTGGCCTCAAGGGTTCAGCAAGGCCACTGTGCTCTACTCCCAACCTTCCCCAGAGCAGCCTGGCCTCTGCCTTTAGAGGGTTGTTTCTTCTGCTCCACCAGAAAGTTCTCCTCCATTCCTTCCCAGGGCAAAAGTTTCCAAGAAAAGGTGTCCATCTACTTAGAGGAAAATCTATTGGTCTCCTACATCTCTGAAAGGGGAAAGGGGGGGGGGGCCCTTTCTTTCTCTTTCTCTTACGTGGTTATTTTCTTCTCACAGGAGAATGGTGTCTTCTAAATGTGCCTGGGTGGGAAATAGGTTTGTAGTATCCCAGAAGCTTGGGCTTAGAGAAATTTAGAGCCTAGCTTTGGCTCTTGTTCGGTGTCTGCTTTGGTTTCGAAAAACCGGCCAAGGTCACGAGGGAGTCTGCACTGGGTTTCTTCATTTGCACCTGCTCTATCTTTGCGTTCTATTTAAATGGCTATTTTTAAATGTCCTGTTTTAAAAAGACTCAAATTTTACACAATATAGGCATTGAAAAAGAGACAAAAGAGAAAAATAATGTACACGCGCCCGCTTGTCAAAGTGAGAGAGCCCAGTGGACCCAACCCCAAGACTGTCTTACCCAGGGATCCCTTCGCAAACTGGAGAGCTGTAAGGGTGGGTAGGTTTGCGTAAGAAAAATAGGAGGAACACTTGGTTGATGGTCATAAACTTAGGGTATGCAATACTTCTTGGAATTCGCTGTTAATAATATCTAGTTTGCAAATTTAATTCACTTGGCCATAGTTTTGAAACTGGTATGCTTTTGTTTCAGAGTCGTATCTTTCCTCTAAAAGACACTAGCCAGTAATGTCAACATAGATGCATATAATACAGCAAAATTCCTTTATTGGAAAACATTTTTGGTGGTAAAATAAATATACCAAAATGTATCATTTTAAACCTTTTTTTTTTTGTTGTTGTTAACTTTTATTCACTTTTTGAGAGACAGCGACAGAGTGTGAACAGGGCAGGGGGCAGAAAGAGAGGGAGACACAGAATCGGAAGCAGGCTCCCGGCTCTGAGCGGTCGGCACAGAGCCTGACGCGGGGCTCGAACTCACGAACTGCGAGATGATGACCTGAGCTGAAGTCGGACGCTTAACCGACTGAGCCACCCAGGCGCCCCCATCATTTTAACCATTTTAAAAGGGTACAGTTGGGTGGCATTAAGCATATTCACAATGTTGCGCAGCCTTCACAACTACCTAGTTCCAGAACGTCTTCTTTTCCCTAAAACAAAATTCCATGCCCATGAAACAGTCTCTTCTAATGCCTCCCACCCTCCTGACCCAGCGCCTGATATCCACTCATCTGCTTTCTGTCTCTATCGAGTTTTCTACTCTGGCTATTTCACATGAATGGAATTATCAAATATATGGCCTTTTGCGTTTGGCTTCTTTCATTTAGCATAACGGCTTCAGGGCTCGTGTTGTAGCATGTATCAGTACGTCATTCCTTTTTATGGATGAGTGATTTTCCATTGTTTGGATGCCCTCCATTTTTAGTCACTCATCCGTTGATGGATATTTGGGTTGCTTCTACCTTTTTGCTATCGTCAAAAGTCCTGCTATGAAGTTTGTGCACAGGTTTTGTTTGAACACCTGCTATCCACTCTTCTGGGTCTATTCCTAGGAGCGGGATCACCGAACCATATGGTAATTCTGCGTTCAACTTTTTGTGGAGCCGCTAAACTTTCCCACAGGTCACACCATTTTACAGTCTAGCCAGCCAGGTGTGAGGGCTCCAACCTCCCCATATCTTCTCCGTTGCTTGTTACTTTCTGTTTTGTTGATTTTAGCCATCCCAGTGGGTACAAAGTGATATCTCACGGCAGTTTTGATTTGCATTTCCCGAATGACTAAGGACTGCATCTTTTCATGTGCCCGTTGGCCTTTTGCAGATCTTCTTTGGTGAAATGCCTATTCAAGTCCTTTGCTCATTTTTAAATTGGGTTGTCTTTTTTTTTTTTTTTTTTTTTGAGTTGTAAGTGTTCTTAACATATTTTGGGTGCTAGACCCTCTTGTCGGGATTTGTCACAAGTTTCCCATTCTGTAACAAGTTGCACTCTCTTGACAGCGTCCTTTGATGCACAAAAGGTTTCAATTTTGACAAGGTCCAGTTAATCTCTTTCTTGGGCTCTTTTTTGCTTATGCTCTTGCTATCATGTCTAAGAAACCATTGCAAAGTCAAAAGTCATAAAGACGTACTCCTGTGTTTTCTTCCAAGAGTTTTTACAGTGTCAGCTGTCGCTGTTGGGTTTGATCTATTTTGAGCCCATTTCTGTATGTGGTGGGCAATGAGAGTGCAGCTCCACTGTCTCACACATGGGTATCAGTTGTCCTAACACCATTTGTTGAAGAGATTATTCTTTCCCCCCGTTGAATCATCTCGGCATTTTCCTTGCATAAGTCAGTTTACCTTATGGGGTTAGTTTGTTTCTAGTTCTCACTTCTATTCCATTGATCTCTATGCCCATCCTAATGGCAGTATCACACCGCTTGTGTTATTGTAGCTTTGTAGCAAGTTTTGCAATCAAGAAGTAAGCGTCCTCTGACTCTGTGCTTTTCCAAAATTGACTATTTGGGGGTCCTTGCAATTCCGTACGAATTTCCAGATAAGTTCTTGCATTTCTGCCAGAAAGGCAGCTGGGATGTTGATAGAGATCCTATAGGATCTGTAGGTCCCTTGGGATCATTGCCATCGTGTAATACCAAGTCTTCCGATCTATTTTCTTCCCATGTATTTAAATCTCCTTTAATATAGTTCAGCAATTTTTTCTTCAGTGTGAAAAACAGAAGATAAGGAAATCTTTTTAACTTGGGACATGAGACCAATATTATCCTGACATCAAAGCCAGACAGAGACATCAAAAGACAAGGAACTACAGATCAATATCCCTTATGAGTATAGATGCAGAAATAGCAAGCCAAATCCAATAGCATATTAAAAGGAATATACAGCCGGGGCACCGGGGTGGCTCAGTCGATTAAGCATCTGATTTCGGCTCAGGTCATGATCTCTCAGTTTGCGAGCTCAGGCCCTGCATCGGGCTCTGTGTTGACAGCTCAGAGCCTGGAGCCTGCTTTGGATTCTGTGTCTCCCCCTCTCTCTGCCTCTCTCCCACTCGCACTCTGTGTCTCTTTCTCTCTCAAAAATAAATAAACATAAAAAAAGGAATATACACCCGTGACCGAATGAGATTTATCCTAGCAATTCAAGGATGGTTCAACATACACAAAGCAATGTAATACACCCCATTAACAGACTGAAGGAAAAAAAATACCTGGATTAATGCCAAAAGTGTTTAATAAAATCTAACACAACTTTCATCATAAAAACACTCAACAACTAGGAATGGAATTGCTCAACCTGAGAAGGGCACTAATGGAAAGCCCACAACTAACATCATACTCAATGGTGAAAAACTGGGAGTTTTTCCCTGACAATCAGGTATAAGACAAGGATGCCTGCTCTCACCACTGCTATTCAATAATGTACTAAAAATACTAGCTAGAGCAATTAGGCAAGAAAACATAATAAAGGCATCCAAATCAGCAAGGAAGAAGTGAAAGTATCTGTATTCTTTTGACAGGGGGGGTCTGTTAATATCCAGGGTTGTCTTGTGATTTTCTGCTTTTGAACTTGACAAATCATTTCACTGCTTGTGAAACTCTAGGTTGACAGTCTCTCTCAGCACTTTTATGACCCTGCCTTATCATCTTCTGACTTCCATTAAGGTTGTAGAGAAGTTGGATGTCAATTTAATTGTCTTTCTTGTGTAACAGTCTTGTCTCCCCTATTGCTTCAAGATATTATCTTTGTGTTTGGTGTTCTGCAGTTTCACTACCACGGATCTAAAGGGTGGCTGGGAGGGTCACCTGTATTTCTCAACTTTAAGAGACAATAATGACATTGGGGCCAATGCGCTGTTTTCCAGGAAAGGGAACTACCATAGTCATTCTGAACCCACGGCACCAAAGAAAGGCTTGCCAAAATCGTACTTCCTTCTCAAGATTCTCCCGTCAGCCATGTGAGCAGCTTTCTCTACAATAAAGCCCACATCTGTCAAGGTAGGCCTCAGGAGGAAGAGGGTCCCAGAAGCTGGTGTGGTAAGGAGAAGGGGGTGTGAACGTTCCTCTCTGTAGTTCAGTTCTGTGAAGGGCTAAGGAATAGTGAGTAAATGTGCTCCAACATTGGGTGACTGCCTGGCTCCATCGGCCCGGGGACGATGACACCATATTGACATCGCTGTGCGCATGGCTGCTCTGGCAACGACCTTGGCCGCTAGTTACTCTGGGGGGCGGGGGGGGGGGGCTCTCTAGGGGAAAAGATTGGGTCACACAACAGTCATGAAATACGACTCTTTTGGTGTTACCTCCAGTCCTCAAACTGGCTCTGGGAAAGAAGGTGCTTTACGGGCTCAAGGACTGGCCCTCCCAGCTAGCACAGAGGCCTCCCCTTATGCTTTCTGTGCTATGGAAGCAGCCTTTCTGCTCCTTTTCCATCCAAGACCACAGGCAGGCGTAGCTCGGAGCTCAGGTCTTTCTACTGTCCTAGAATGAACCAGTCACCCCCACAGCGCCTCCACCATCCACTATTTTTTGTCCTGGTCGTAGTGGGTGTAACGACAGGAACCAGTTAGCAACACCTGTGTATCCACAGAGGTGTCCCTATGGGGTATTCCCTGCTATGATACCCATTGGACAGCTGGGAACACTGAGGCTCTGACCAGTCACGTGGCCCTTCAGGTTTGGAAGCAGCGTAGCCGTCCTTTCTCTTTGTACTTTACCACAGTAGAGTCAGGACCCCAGACTCACCTCCACGGGCCTTTCTTGGCCTCCCTCATCAGGCCCAGGCCATTCTTTTTTTCCTGTTCTTCCTGCGACCAGATGTACCCCTGATGCTCATACACACCCCACCCGGGTCAGCCACGGAACTGACTGCTCAGGTGAAACCAGTCTCCTTTTTTTTTTTTTTTCCAGTGAAAAACTACCTTGACCTTTAAACCCGATGTCCATTATTACCTGATGAGGCCAAGCTGGCTCTGGCCTGAGACCAAACAAGATGGTGACCCATCAAGTGGGTCGCTTCTTTGCTGGCCATTTCTCCTGCCCGGTGGTCTCTTTCGTAACTTGCTCTCCTCCGGCCCACGGTCACTTCAAGACTGATTTTAGTGAATAAAACTACAGACTTGGCAACAGTTGGTGGTTTCTGCAAAAAGCTTGTTTAGAACAGAGAGAATCCGGGGAATCCAAGGCCCAGACGAGTTTGGTCAGGTTAGAAAATGCAGCGTGGCAAGTCGGGCCGCCAGCCCTAGAGGCCTGCAGGGAAAGGGCGACCCATCTTTCTACATCTGGCTTGCTTTCTTGTGTTGGACAAGTCTGCACAGTTCAACCCCAGACACAACCTCTGGGTGCATAACAGTAATCGTCCCTGCCAACTGAGCGCTTACGGGGCTCCTGGTGCCGTGCTGGGCACTTTACACACATCCGTTCTGGGCTGTAGCGGGGTAAGCCGTGGCCCCCAAAAGACGTGTCCACACCCCAGTCCCTGGAACCCGTGAATACGACCGAGTTTGGAAAACACGACTTTGCAGATGCAATTAAGGATCTCAAGATCTTGCTGGATTATCCAGGTGGGCCCTACGTGCAATGCCGAGAGTCCTTGGGACTGATGCAACCACGAGCCAGGGCACGCCTGCAGCCACCAGGGGCTGGAAGAGGCAAAGAGGGCTTCTCTTCTAGAGCCTTCGAAAGGAGCACGGCCCTGCCGATTTTGGTCTTGGATTTCTGGCCTCCAGAATGGTGAAAAAACTTCTTGTTGTAAGCCACCCAGTTTAAGGCAAATCGTTGCAGCAGCCCCAGGTACCCAATGAGTTCTGCAATGGCCCTAGGAAATAGGGACTGTCACCATCTCCCATTTCATAGATGAGGAAACTGAGGCACAGAGCTCAGGCAACTCGTCCAGGGTCCCAAAGGCAAGAGAAAGGCAGTGGCAAGATGAAAAACCGGGCAGAACGACCGCACGCAGAGACCAAGCTGCTAGCAGCTGTCCGCACCTGTTCTGCTGGAATGTACCTGAAATAAATCGGCATTCTACCTGCAATTTGCAGAAGGGAGAAATGAGACAACCATGGGGGAATTATTGGGGGAACAAAGCGCGTACGGCACATTCAAATTTACAAGCAGCTCCTGTATGCGTTACTCTGCTTCCTGTTCGCAGCCGGCTGGAGCAATGGCTGGGTGATGCCCATTGTCTCGACGCAGGCATTGATACAGGGGCATTGATACGGGGGGGAGACATTGCTCCTCTGAGCTAGCCCCCAGCCTGGCTGAGAGCAGCTCTGGGGGTGTGGTGACATGGCCAAGGCCACGCGGCCTGCCCAAGTGAGGCTGGGACTCAAGCCTTGGTTTTCTTTTCTTTAATATTTACTTATTTATTTTGAGAGGGCACGCACGCACCCGCATGTGAGCGCGGGGAGGGGCAGAGACAGGGAGGGAGAGAATCCCAAACAGGCTCCGTGCGGCCAGTGCAGAGCCGGGTGCAGGGATGGATCTCAGGGTTCATGAGGTCGTGACCTGAGTCGAAATCAAGAGCCAGACGCTTACCCAGCTGAGCCACCCAGGCACCCCAGGCCTGGGTTTTCTAACTCCAAGGGCTGTGTTTCTGTCCCGCAGAACAAGAATTAAGCTCTGTTGTGCAGATCATAAAAGAGGATGGGCAGAGGGCAGGAGACACCGCGAGCCCTGGAGAAAGTGTTGGCGGAAGCTTTGGGACAATGGGGCTGTGCTTTGAAGGCTGGAAGAGTTTCAACAGGTGGAGCTGGGGCAGAAGAGACAGACTGGCTCCCCGTGTGGTGTAGCAAGGGCCGGGGGACAGGAAGGAGGCCGGGAGCCAGGCTGGGGAAGGAGACCCAGCTCTGTTCTGCAGCGTCCCCCCATTGACAACACCGCAGACCTGAGCCATCAAAGACACGCCGGGCAGTTCCAGGGCTTTCTTCATTCATCAAAAGTCAGACGGGAACTCTGCAAGGCAGATCTGTAATTGGGGTGGGTCACGCCAGCGCCCACAATTTTATACATTTGTGGGCTCAGGGTCAAAGTCTGGCTATCTGACTTTCTAGGCTTCGAGGCAGTGTTCATGGACACGAGGCATCCTTCTGTTGGTTCTCAGGAGTCTGTTTCTGCGTTCTGAGAGCTGTGTGTTCTTGTAAGCACTGTTTTTGAAAGGGAACGATTGCTGGTGTGAGTTTTGAGAATTCTCTTCTGGACCTTTAATAATCTCTTTCTAGAAAAGCTTTTCCTTTCTATTGTTTAAGGTCTGCCTTCACCCCTGCCTCCCTGCCCAGGGTTGACAGTAAGGGGAGGCTTTCCTGAGATGCAAGGGGGAAACACTGTGGGAACACTGTGGGGATGGTCCCGGCCGGGGGACGAGATCTCGGGGTTCTAGTCTTTGTTCTGTCTTTGTTTGGGATAGTGAGGATGAACGTTGGTGCTGGAGTCGAACAGACCTTGGTGCAGATCCCAGCAAGGCTCCTGCTGGTCTGTGTGGCCTTGGCCAAGTGGCTTAACCTCTCTGAGGCTATATATATATATTTTTAACGTTTATTTATTTTTTGAGACAGAGAGAGACAAAGCATGAACAGGGGAGGGGCAGAGAGAGAGGGAGACACAGAATCTGAAGCAGGCTCCAGGCTCTGAGCGGTCAGCACAGAGCCCGACGCGGGGCTCGAACTCACGGACCATGAGATCACGACCTGAGCCGAAGTCGGCTGCTTAGCCAACTGACCCACCCAGGCGCCCCTCTCTGAGGCTATAAAAATAGGAATAATAATAGTATGTAAGCCATGGACTTGTGGTGGTTATGCAGTGAGACAATGGACCCAACACAGTGCCTGGCACCTAGTGAATGTTCAGTACACGGTCATTACCATAGCACTGAACCCTTACCTCTCCTTCCTTCTCCAGCTCCACTCAGCCACACCGCCCGGCTAGCACAAGTGCAACCCTCTTCTCTTGTGGGTCCTTATTCCCAGAATTCTTGTCCCTTGGTTCCTTCAAAGCCTGGCTGCTTTTCATCCGCAGATTGGGGGAAATGTCACTTCTACACAGCGCTGGTTCCTGACCCTTCCTCTCTACGCCCCTCCCCCACAGTCGCTGACAATGTAGTTGGTTCAGTCACCTCTTACTGTCCATGTGCTCCTCCGGGCAGGCAGGCACCCCGCTTTTCCACCCCTGTTGCACCTCCGCCGCCCACGCAGGAATTGTGGCGTTATAACAGTTGTGGCAATGAATATTCAATTATTTGCTGGTTTAACGTTACCGATGTCTGATGCTCGTAAAAGAAGCAGGCCCCTCTGAGGTTGATTTTTCCATCAGAAAAATGAGGATGTTGGAATAAAAGACTGAAACATATTCTTCCCCAAGTTTCCCATAAACTTGGGAATGAACTCCGTGGAACCAGGGAGAAAAGGCAAGGAGCTGTTTCAGAAACATAGCCTGTTGCTGCCCTCTAGTGGCCAAGATGATGAGTGTAACCGCATCATTTCCTCCTTCCCTCCCCCCGCCCCCCCCGGCCCCTCCCCCGTTGGTTTTCTAGTTCCACCCAGAACTGGGAAAAGCATCCCACTCTCAGAATGAAATTTCACAAAGAGGGGGAAAAGAATCTTTGAATGCTCCGCTAGGGCTCTCTTGGGCAAAGAGAAGGGGCCACCGTTTCTTCATTAGGGTACACGCAGTGCTCAGCCCCGGAGCCTGAGAGGAAGCGAGATATGGCAGGGAGGGCGGCGTCGCACTGGAGCCCCCATCTGCTCTTGGGTGAACCAGGGCGTGGTTGGCTCTCTTAGGCTTAATTGTCTCTACCCCACACTTGTACGATTAAATAACGTAAAGTGCCTGGCATGTGGTAGGTCCTCAGAAGTGCTCGCTTGGCCCTTGATTTATTTTGTGTGAATGAAATGCAATTACATACATAAAGGAAAATGTCACAGCCCAGAAAAAAGCCAGCCATAAACGGTGTCTAAATGCACAGGAAGCAGTGTTGTATCTTGGGGACCATCCTGGACTTGCCAAGAATTTTAGGATCTAGATTTATTAGCCTTGACACAGACTAGCTGGGCATCCCCACTCTCGACCTCAGCTTTGTTACCTGTGAAATGGAAAGTCGGATGCTAGAATCCTCTAGAAGGCATTCAGCTTCCAGTAACTGAAAACCCACTGATTAATGCCTCAACCCAGGGATTAAATCCGGCTTGCCACCTGCTTTGGTGCAGCCCATGACCTGAGAATATCTTTACAGTTTAAACAGTTTTAAAAAACCCAAAAAGGAAATATTTCAGGACATTTGAAAACTATATGAAATTCAAAGTCCAGTTTCATCAAGTTCTGTTGAAAGCCAGTCACACTCCCTCGTTTACATATTGCTCATATGTGCTTTCCCACTACAACGGCAAGGTTGAGTCGTTGACTTGAAAAGCTGAAAGTATTTACTGGCTGGCCATTTACAGAAAAAAAATTTCCCACTCCCGTCATAACCAGTAAAGATATTTAATGATCTCACATAAGAAGAAACTCAAAAGGACACGACTCTCGGTCTCCATCCCTGAAGTTCTCTTGGCCTTTTCCTCCTGGTCACCAGATGGCAGCTTCAGTTCAATGAGTTACCATCTACATCGAATACAGTAAAGAACATGGAGAAAAGACTTGCTACAGCTTTTTTGGCCAGGAAAAAAACAACCCCCCCCCCCCATGGCCCCTTCCCTTTTCCCATTGGCCAGAGCTAGGTCACATGACAAACCCTGGGTCCCTCACTGGGAGGGGCCAAACTGCGGTAGCCCAATGGCGCTGCAAAGGGCTCACTTTTCTCGAGAAGTGGGGACAAGGGCCATTTACACGAAGCCAGCGTCCTGGTCGCACAGAAGAAAGAGGGCAAAGGGCACGGTGTCAGCCCGAGTCACAAAGACGCCTTGCACCTCTGGGTAGACGCAGGATCCTTTCTAGAACTCAAATCTGAGCGCTCTTTGTTGACTTGAATCCACTCCGGGAACGCAGGGTGTGTTTGTGAGTGACTTCCTACATTTAGGATTGATTGTTTGACCTTCCCTTCCTCCTTTAAGTTTTGCTTGGTTGGTTTGGGGCATTGCTATGAATGATGTTCCCCGATGGAAGTCCTTCCCTGAGGCCCCACCTGTGCCTCCAGGTAGGAGAAGGTCGAGGAGTAGGCTGGCGGCAGGAGAATTTCCCAGGGCACCGTCACTGTCCAGCCAGCTCACAGCTGAACCCAAACAGAGGGAGCGCTCCCCAGGACGGTTAGACTGAAGTCCTGCCCAGCCTCGGAGAGAAGGGGCGAACGCCTGAACTGTTTTGCAGAAATGCATCCTGCAATGCGGCTACTGTTCTACAGAGCCGGGGGGAGAGGAAGCAGAGCTTCAAGTATCCAAAGGGAACAATTTTGAAGGTGAGTCGAGAGGCAATTTCATAAGGACTTCAATCTGAAATCATAGCCTCCTTGTTGTTAGATAAGGAGTTGCAGTTACAGACACAAAGGGAAACGTCAAAGAAATGGAAGGGAAACTGAAAGAACTCGGGCAGCAAATAAAAATTGGGCCAGAGGTCCCAAGAGAGGAGCCGGCAGGAGAAGGCAGGTGGTGGCTTAGAGAGAAAACTCAGGAGAGATGGGATATTACCGTGGTCCCGAGAAGGAGCAATGTCCTTGAGCTATGACCTCTTCTTGATTTGGGGGTGGGTTTTCTGAGGGAGGATGCTTTTGAACATGCCGCACCTGGGGGCTTTTATGTGCTAAGGGAAAACAGTGAAACAATTCAAGTTCTTCTAAACCAGGAGGAGTGGGGCTCCTTCCTGACCATCAAGACTCAAGGAGAATCAAAAGACTCAATCAGAAGACTCAGCTTCTTCATCTGGAAAATGCAAATGTTATCGCACGCACAGCTGACTCAGCACCTATCCCGATTCCTTTCCAGGCTTCCTGCCTGTACTGTGGCATCTGGAAAGCTGGAAACCCAGTTCCCTGGACTCCTCTGCATCGGGGACCCACGAATCCATTGTGTTCACTCGGGACTCAGAGGTGGACATGCGCTGTGGAAGAAGGTGGCCGCAGGCTGGGAGAGTGGCCTTTTTGAAAAGCACAGAGACAATGTATCTGGTCTTGGGTCTTCCGGGGGAAATACAGGATTTTTGCACATTCAGTCTCAAACCCCATGGGTGGCAATTTGCAGCTGTGAGCAACAGAGGGCTTTCTGTAAACACAGTGGGCTGGAGCATTTGGGGGTTCTGTTGACCCGAGGGTTGTCCAGTACTCTCCTGGGTCTGAGTAGCATTCAAGCTTGGTTCTTTGGTCATGTCCAAAAGTCCGTAAGGAACCCAATAAATAAACTTGAAGAGATGCCTTTCGGTGTGAGTTTGCTAATGTGGATTCTGTTGCCTGCAACGAAGGACCTGGACCTAAATCCCAAGCAAAATGTTAGATCGGTGCCGGGCCCCTGGCAAATTCTCACCACATGTTAGCGAACATTCTGTGTTACTTGAATGTCATGTGGAGAGAATGACCTATCTGCTCTGGCTCAGCAGCACATGTGTGAGAGGCCAACGACTTCTCTCCAACGGAACTGAACTCTCCAAACCCCTCTGTCCTGGGAGTGAAACTGAATCTTGCCAGTCTGAGATGAACCGTCAAGGTCATGTTTTCTCAAGCTCAGTCAGCTAAGGCTTCTTCTCCTCTCCCCTCTGACATGCTCTCCCGTCATCCATGGCCTGGGGGCACCCATTTCTCCTCCTCCTCCGGTTCCATCCGATGGGGCGTGCAAGGCTGGTGTAAGGTGCCTGGTCTGTGTGCTAACCCCTGCCACGTAATTCTGCACTCACTGCTGTGACACCTGCCCCACTCTGCTTCCTTAGGTCCCCAGACATCACTCTGTATCCCCTCCTTCTATTGCCAGGCCTCTCCGGGTTCCCCAACCTGCCTGATTTGTGTCCCCCCCCCCACTGGGATCCCAGAAAGCTCTTTCTTGCCACTCCAGAGCAGGCGTTCGGGAAGGGAGGCATCTTTGCCATTGAGGCACTTTGCCGGGCGCAGAGACCCCAGGAAGGGGTTGCACGTTCTCTGTGCTCTAGGGTCTCCAGCCCTCCGCCACCAGGCCTCGCTGCGGGTCCTCTGGTGTCATCCACAACTCTCCCTCCCACCTCCTCAGCTTGAACTTTTATCTTCTTTTGAGCAAGAGCATAGCTCTTTGACCATGGAACATTTTTTCCCACCCTACAGTGTATCATATAAAACCTCTGTTCTGAGTTCTCCAGACTCTTAACTTGATGGATCTTTGAGAACAATGTTTTCTTTCCGTGAAAAAGTTCTGTTTTTTTTTCCTAAACGTATTCAAGAGTTTCTTCACCAAATATTTGCGGAACACTCACTGGGGTCAGGACTTTGGGGGGTGGGGCGGGGTGGGGATGGGAAGGCAGAGTGGACAGACAGACAGCTTGCGTTCTAGCTGAGGGAGATGAGCAGCAGACACATGCATAGGTCAATTGCGCGTTTATTCCCAGCAGTGACCATGCTCTGCAGAAAGCAAAAAGCGGTGATGAGACAGGGTGGCTGGGCAGTGGGGACAGAGTGGTACCAAGCAGGCACTTGCACTGGGACCTGAAAGCCAAGAGGAATCCCTCCAGGAGAGAGGGTCAAGTCAAGGCCCCTGAATGGAGGGACAGCATGTGCAAAAGCCCTGAGGCCAAGGGATGAACTTGGCCGTGGTTAAGGATAAGAAAGAAGGCCAGCGGGTCTCTGGAATGGTGGGAAGACTGAACGGGCCGCTGGGCCAGATCCTTGGGCCTTGTGGAAGCTGTGCTGTTTTCCCTTAAACCTTGGAGGGTCTAAGTAGAAAAGTGATTTGCATGTTAAGAAGACCGTTCTAATTGCTATAGGAAAATAGTCAGTTGCAAGAGGCTGAGGGAGGTCGGGGGAGCAGGGAGAAAGTGGCTGCAAGAACCCGAGTCCTGGCCTGGACTCAGATGAAGATTGGCAAGATGTGGGCGGATTCTGGAGGAATTCCGGAGGGAGGCTGTGGGGCTGATTGCATGGGGCTGGGATGCAGAGGCAGGGGGACCGAGGATGAGGCCCGCATACGAGACCTAAACCCTGGAGAGCCCCTGGGATGACTGGAAGTTTTGCAGAAAAGGCAACACTTAGGAACTAACCCAATGTACTTCTTACAGAAGAGCTGTGTGTGTGTGTGTGTGTGTGTGTGTGTGTGTGTGTGTGTGTGTTGGCTGTACAAGGCAGACCTCCTCTGTCTCACTAGCTCGCCCCATTGCCCAGCGGGTTGAGCAGGGAGCAGAGGGTAGCACTCAACACCAGCCGGATTCCCCGGGCTTGGCCACTGCAGCCACTTCCTGCCCTCACCACGCGCTCACCACACATCAGTTCAAAGCTGCACCAATCTTAAAACAGAGTAATTCTCAAAACAACCCTATGAGATAAACACTGTTAAGAATCCTCATTTTAGGAGCGCCGGGTGGCTCAGTCGGTTGAGCGTCTGACTTCCGCTCAGGTCACGATCTCACAGTTCGCGGGTTCGAGCCCCGGGTCGGGCTCTGTGCTGACAGCTCAGAGCCTGGAGCCTGCTTCCCATTCTGTGTCTCCCTCTCTCTCTGCTCCTGGACCGCCCCCCCCCCTCAAAAATAAATAAACATTAAAAAAAAAAGAATCCTCATTTTATACAGGGGGAAACCGAGGTTCAAAAAGCTGAGGTGGGGGAGGGGGCGCCCGGGTGGGTCAGTTGGTTAAGCATCGGCCCTCAATTTCAACTCAGGTCATGATCTCAGGGTTGCAAGAACAAGGGCCACGTCGGGCTCTGTGCTGGGCGTCAGGCCTGCTTAAGATTCTCTCTCCCACTCCCTCTGCCCCTCGGCCCCACTCACGCACATGCTCGCACTCCCTGTCTCTCATAAATAAATAAATAAATAAATAAATAAAGCCCAAGATCACACAGCTGATGGGTGGCAAAGCCAGGACTCGAACTCAGGCCATCTGATGTCAGAGTCTAGGCTTATTACCCACCTGTTCTACCTACGGTAAGAGAAAGCACGGGCAGAGAGTCACCTAGCTTGTGTTCTTTTCAGTGCCTCGAAACATAAGGGCCCTTAGCAAAGTGCTGGCGCATAGTAAGTGCTCAATAAATTATGGTAAATTATTTTTATGAGCAGCCAGGAACCAGCTAGGCTATGGCCTGCCTGAGCCCCCAGCAAAGGCTCTGCGGGAGGCAGAAGATGCATGTTCGGGAGGAAAATTGATTTACGTCAGATGCCAAGCAGTCAGAAATAACTGGCAGCAGAGGAAAGACCAGACAGAATGTGTAAGTCTCTCTGTTTCTCTTTACTTGTCACACTATTATCGTTAAAGAGAGAAAACTTAGCACGAAAAAGAGCATACATCTGCCTACATTTTTCTAGATTTACATTTTTTTCACTTATTGGAAAAGGAAAAAAAAAAAAAAAAAGACCAAATGTTAAAGACACGAGAAAAAATCAAAGGCAAGACATATAGAGGAGGGGGGGCGGGAATCAGGCTGGCAGCTATGTGAAAACTGGGAAATGCAAAAGCAAGGAGCTGGTTTTAATTATCTGACACCCCTGTGCTGGAATTGATTACTGCTGTTGGGAGGAGAAACTGGGATGAAAGAAATCTTCAGAGTGTCATCCTCAAAAGTTTGGGGGGGGCGGGAATTCAACACAGAGTGAGCCCGTGAGGTGGGCGGGGAGGCGGACAACGTGGGAACCCCCTGGAGAAGACAGGCTGGCAAGGAAGCATTCCTGCCTGCAGGGGTGATGTCCCTGCAGTAACACAGATTCACCTTCAGGGGGCGATCGACTCCCCACACGGGGAAGCCCGGGCTGCTGGGCGATGTGGGAGATGGGGTGACGCTAGGCTGGCCTCACAGGGAGGAGGCAGAACAGATCCGCAACCCCAAAGGCAGGAGAGTTCAGGCTGCCGCAGCAGCACTCTCTCGGGTCAGGGGGACCTTGAGCGAGGCCGGCTGGAGTCAAAACCAGGCCGTGAAAGAGTGACGCACCAAAAGCCAAGTGGCCACTTGGGCCAGAATTTGACACACTTCAACCCAGCCACCCCAGAAGGGACTATTTGATCGTGATCGTTGCCCATGAAAATTGCTTTTCGGGGAAAATGACAGGCCCAGTAAGGAGGGAATGGCGATGATGCCCTAAATCAGAGGTCGGTAAACTTCTTTGGAAAGGGACAATTGGTAAATATTTTCGGCTTTGCAGGCTCTTGGGCTCTGTCGCAACAGTGTTGATATAGTGTGAAATTAGCCACAGACAATGGGTGAGCCAATGGGCATGCCTGTGTTTCACTAAAATTTTATTTATGGACGTTCAAATGTGAATTTCATTGGTAAAAGAATGGAAAGAAGAGCCACAGACTGGGAGAAAATATTTGCAAAATACGTCCGATGAAGGAACTGGTACCCAAAAAATATATAAAGAACTCTCAAAACTCAACAGTAAGAAAAACAGACAGCCCTGTTAAAAAATGAGCATAAGATCCGTGCAAACACCTCACCAAAGAAGATGTACAGAGAGCGGGCAAGCATACAGAAAAATAGTCAACATCCTAAGCCGTTGGGGAATTGCAAATTAAAACAACAAGAAGATACTACTGCACACCTGTTAGAATGGCTAACATCCAAACCGCTGACAACACCGAATGCTGGTGAGGACAGGGAGCCACAGGGATTCCCATTCTTGGCTCGTGGGGTTGCAAAATGGTACAGCCACTTTGGAAGACGTTTTGGCGGTCTCCAACAAAACTAATCATACTTTTATCATCCAATCCAGCAGTTGTGTTCCTTGGTGTTTGCCCCATGAGTTGAAAATTTATGTCCACATAAAACCTGCGCGCGGATGTTGATAGCAGCTTTTTTCATAATCGCCAAAATTTGGAAACAACCACGATGTCCTTCAGTAGGTGAACAGATAAATCAGCCGTGGGACATCCAGACAATAGAATCTCATTCAGCTCTAAAGAGAAGCGAGCTCACAAGCCATGAAAAGAGTGGAGGAAAGTTACATGTCTGTTACTAAGTGAAAGAAGGCGTTCTGAAAGGGTTACATGCTACACAATTCCAGCTACATGACGTTCTAGGAAAGGCAAGACTATGGAGACAGTAAAAAGGTCTGCGGATGCCAGGGATTTGGGGGGAAGGAGAGAGGGACGAATAAGTGAAGGCTATGTCCACATGCAAAGGATTTGTAAGGCAGTGAAACTACTCTGTGATACTGTAACGGTGGATACATGCCGTTAATTTGCCCAACCCCCTGGAACCTACATCATCGAGTGAACCCTCGTGATTAACTTTAGTTAATGATAATGTGTCTATATTGGCTCATCTGTTGTAACAAATGTACCCCACTAGCGCAAGGTGATAGTCATGGGAGAACCTGGAGTGGTGGTAATTCTGTGCTTCCTGGGCAGTTTTTCTTCAAACTTAACGCGGATCCGAAGAACACAGGCTATTTAGAAACAAAGAAAAGTTGGGTTTCCTGTCATTTTCACATGTCAAAACACATTCTTCTTTGGATTGCGTCCCAACCACTTGAAAATGTTAAGACTCGCTTATAGCTTGTGGACCACATGAGGATAGGGGGCAGGGGATTTGGCCCACGGAAGGTATTTTGCCAACCTCTGCCCTCCGTGGTCATATTGGTGCAGATAAAACGCCTCTGAGAACTTGGGGAGAGTTGGAGGGCAGGGGAGGGAGCCGCTCCTTGACAGCCCATTTTACGCATGTCCCCCCTCCACCGTCACAGCCAACCCACAGGCTGGGAGTCGGTCCCCCACGTGAGGGGGTTGCAGACTCAGTGTGACCCTGGAGGCCAGAGGTAGAACAGGTGTGAGCAGGGATTCCGGAACGAGCGTGCCTGGGTTTCACCTCCAGCTCTGCCATTGGCTGGCTCTGTGACCTCCCGCTGATGAGTGGATGTGCACATCTGGAGAACGGACAGGACAGCGGTGAATGTCTCACACGGCGCATGTGTGAAGATCACATGTGGACTGTATAAGATCTCCAGTCCCAGGCACGGTTCCTGGCACATGGTCGCTGCCCAGATGGTTTTGGAAGGGAAGGAGAAAGGAAGAGGAGAAGAGACCGTGTAAGTCAGCTATTTCTACAATGCGGCGTAACAAAACTCCGTGGCTTAAAATCATAATCCTTTATTCTCATGCTCAAGGTCAGTGGGTCAGTTGCAGCCTAGCTGGGTTGGGCTGAACCCCGGGCTCCAGGCACCACCTTGTCCAGGCTGCAGGTTGGATTCCGATCCCCTTGATATGCCCTTCATGTTCCTTGGGCCAGTGGCTACTTGATGCGGGCAGTCGACTCTAAGTGTCTCCCCCGCCAGAGCCCAAGTTGAAGAGTGGCGTCTACTTGGGGCATGACTTCTCATAGCATAAGAAGACGGGCCCAATGCCTGGGCACAGTTCAAGGGTGTGATCGTGTCATGTCCACGAATTACCGTCATGTCCTGTCCGTTGACCGCAGTGAGTCGTGAGGCCAGGCCCATATTCATTGTCCCCGGTAGGTACTACAGAGCCAGGATCTTGTATGCCAGAGCCGATATTGTCTCTGTCCCCTGTGGGCTCAGCGTTCCTAAGGTTCAGGGACTGTCTTTTATCTTGGACCCTGCCTAGCAGACCGGGTCCGGGAGGCCAGAGTCACACACCAAGGTGCTAGACTTCTTGTTGCGGAAGGGAAAACAGACTCAGATTTGGCCAAGCCAGCGTCCAGCTGGCTGTTCTGCACCGAGGAAGAAGGAGGACACGGCTCTCTGAAGCCAGGACAGAAAGCCACGGGCGGGGCAGAAAGGGTCAGATGAGGGTGGACAAGAGGGTCACAGCAAAGCACAGACAGGGCACCTGGAGTGGCTCCTTGCACACTGAATGTCCACCACAATGTGTCCCTCTGGGCAGCCTGCTGTCCTGCACGGCTCACGGACAGACTTTCTAATTTATTGCTCATCTAAAATAACTTACGTAGAATGTTCAGATTTCGAAAGCAACACCTAGTCTCTGGAGGAAAGTTAGAAAATGCGAGTAAGCAAAGCAGAGAGAAGAGAATAAAAATCCACTTATGATCCTACTGCTCAAAGACTCTTTATACTTGCTCAATTTCCCTCTGTCCTTTTCCCAAAGAGTGGGACTCCATCACGTTCCCATTTACAAAAATGGAATCATCCACTGCATCCTGACTATAGCCTTTTCTTTCCTTCTGTGGCAACATATAATTGATTCCTTCCCTGTCACTAATCTACAATCTCCTTCTTTTTTTTTTTTTAAGTTTATTTATTTATTTTGAGAGAGAGTGTGTGTGTGAGCAGGGGAGGGACAGAGAGAGAGGGAGAGAGAGAGAATCCCAAGGCTAGTGCACAGCCTAGTGCAGAGCCTGACGCGGGGCCTGAACCCACGAACCGCCAGATCACAACCTGAGCTGAAACCAAGAGTTGGACGCTTAACCAACTGAGCCACCCAGGCATGCCTACAATCTCACTCTAAATGGCTGTATAATATTCCATTGCGTGACCATACAGGAGCCTTAATTTCGCAATCCTTTACTATTGAACCTTTAGGCTGTTTCCCAACTTTCATTATTCTAAACAACTCTGATTTTTGACTAAACATTTACCCACGTCTTCGGTCACTTACCTACATTATAGTTTTAAAGATAGGGTTACCTAATTAAAGGATATGCCCCTTTTTTAAGGCTTTGATGTACAATGCTTAACTAACCCCAAGAAAAGTAGTAGTAAATTATACCTCAGGGATAGATATTTAAGGGTACCGCAGTTATCTTTATACACAGAGTCTAGAACAAAGCTTTGCACGTAGCAGGAGCTTAATTAATATGCATGGATTGTCATTTGAGCACAATAAATCCGGACCCTCCCAAGCACACGATCAGCACTTCTGCTGCTACCTTGTGAGCTCTCAGACACAAAGCAAACGTTTACTCGTAAAAAATGAGAGAAAGGTCAGAGATCACGAGGAGGAAGAGGGACCACGCGTCAGGGGAGTCGCTAGTTAATAACATCCTCGGTCTTTACAGAGCACTTTCACGGAAACAGAAGTGTTAATGGTCCAGTTGCGAATCTATTTATTCCAATATAAATCAGAGTCTAAATTATTTAAAATGGCCCAATGTCACTATGCCGGGCAAAACTCATGGACATAGAAGTACCAGGGCTCAGAGGGTAAAGACCATGCGGTAAGGAATTGTTGCAATATCCAACCTCAGAAGAAACCTGATGGAATTAGCACTGAGGAATACATACTCCATCTTCAAGATCCAATGTAACCAGCCTGTGGAAAGCACTTCACAAAAAGTGTGGGTGCAAAGATACGATCTGAGCTCACCCTCTAAGCTTTGATTTCTTCTTCTTTTTTTTTCCCCCTTACTTATTTATTTTTTTTTACAAATCCTGAGACTAGAGGGCTTGGTTCATTTTGACAGAAAAAGATAATCATTGAAAAACAGAAGGAGGTTTGGTTCAGCCTTATAATGGTGTCTGTGTTAAGCCTCACAAATGAGAGTCATATTAAACTGGATTTATACAGCCCTGACATCAAAGAAAGGAGAATGAAAGAGAAAAATGTATTAAAGCATGCAAAAATAATCTTTCTATACAGCATGACATTATGAACATAACTCCAAAAAATACCTTAAAATTAATCTGTGGATTAAAGCAATCTGAAATGCACGGGAAGAATACACGGACGAAGGGGGTGGGGGACAAACAAAATGAAACGTATTGACATTCTAAAGTCTCTTTTCATTTGACAACAAGTATTTTCAAAGAACACAAGGCTTTGTCAGTTATTAACAATTCATTTTTTACAAGCTACGTTCAATTTTGATCGTACACAATAATATGAAGAATCCTCTTTAGGATTACCTGCACAAAATTGCACAGAAAAAAACCATAAGAAAGATCCTATGACAGTTTCAAAGCCGAATTACAAATGTGTGCACCCAAGAGCAGATAAAAATGAGGGAGAAGGGAATGATTAAGTTTTCAATTTCCCCACAAGGACTTGATGTTAATTTCAACTCACTTATGTGCTGCTTTGTAGAGGATTATTAAAGACAACAAATAACCTGATGGTTTGATGATATGAAGGCTGTGGGAAATTATTTCCCCGGAAGATTGTCGCTTAGAAGCGGGGTCAGTTCCCAGTCACTCAGAGCCTCAGTTTCTCATCTGAAAACTGACAAATGACCATGACACCCTCCCCCATGGGATTAATGTGAGGATTTCAGTACATGATGAAATTTGAGTGCTGAGCACGCGGTAGGGATTCCCCCCCGCCCCCCGCCCAAAAAAGAGTGATTTTTATTGACACAAGCATGGGAAAACTTTACTCATGAAGTGCCCGTAATAAAGATCATCAACAAGCCTAATATAATATACTTTTCTAGACTTTGTCTTTCCTTTTAATCTTTTCATGTCTACAATGCAACCAGTAATAAATTCTGTTCAATGTGTTCTAAGATGGGAGGCATCAACAAATAATAGTTTTTATTGAGCATTTACTATGTGCAAGGTGCACTATATTATCTTAAGCAGTCTCCACAACAATCCTACGGAGGAAGCACTATTATTCATTATGAGTTTGACAGTGACAAAAAAAAAATGGAAACCTAGAGAAGTTAAGCAATTTTCCAAATTACCGAAAGTGGCAGAAGGGTTAAGATTATGGGATCTGGAACCAGGTTGCCTCAGCTTCCCCATTGAGGGAAATTAGGATAGGTGGTAGGCTGTAGCCTATATGTGTATATATGGGGTGTGTGTGTGTGTGTGTGAGACAGAGATTGGTTTTATTTTAAAGACGTGGCTCATGTGATTGTGGGGGGCTGGAAAATGCAAAATTTGCAGGACTGGCTGGCAAGCTGAAAATGCTAGAAGTAGTCAGTGCTTCCGCATTGAGTCCAAAGGCAATCTGGAGACAGAATTCCTTCCTCTCTGGAGGACCTCAGTCTTTTCTCCTAAGGCCTTCATTTGATCAGGTAAGAAGACCCACCTTTTGGAGGGTGACCAGCTTACTCGGTCTATTCAATGGTTATCATATCTAAAAAAAAAAAAAAAAAAAAAAAAAGCCTTCACGGCAACATCTAGACTGGTGTTTAACCAAGCACCTGGGCACGACAGCCAAGCCAACTTCATCTATAAAATGAAAAACCACAGTGAGAATATTACCTTCTTCATAAGGCTTTGGGAGGACTGAATGAGACGGTGCAGGCATCGAACTTGGACATGTCCTCGTGGACAGAGCCTGGCATGGAAGCAGAGTCCATGGATATTCACTAGTGTCCTTAAGCACCAGAGTCATATTGGAACCGCGGTCACCTGCCTCCAGAGCTCATTGTCAACGTCTCCACCTGTTTTTTGTCCAATATGATAGCTACCAGACAGATGTGGCTACTAAGCGCTTGTAATGCAGCGAGTGTGACTAAAATTCAAATTTAAAAACCAAGGCAGGGAAAATGTTTAAATATTGGAACGATCCAGATTCCAGGATACAGCGAGTGAAACACAACATGCCACCGAAGTTAACTTCACCGGTTACTTTTTTTCTTTAATGTGGCTTCTAGAAAAATTTAAATGACACAAGTGGCTTGCATTATATTTTTAATGGACATGTGCCTTCCTAGACCCTACCCGGGACAGGCCGAGCAGAACTAACACCACGCCGATGCATCTTAATTTCAGTGAGGCTGTCCAAATTCTTTCTTAAAAAATCTTAACGGTAGCACTAACCACGAAGGAAAAACAAAACAAAACAAAACAAAACAAAACAAAACTGGACTTTATTTCAGTTAAGACCTTTTGCTCATTAAGAGACACAGTTAACAGAGTAAAAAGGCGAACCACAGATTTGGAAAAGAGATTTGCAACTCATACACCTGACAAAAGAAGGTTATCATATTGTTATATATAACGGTTTATATGTATATAAATTTATATAACGAATTCCTGCAAGTCAATAAGGAAAAGGCATGCAACCCAAGAGAAAAGCGTGTGGAAGATTGAACAGGCATTTTAAAAAGAGGATGTCCAGATGACCAATTAACACATGGAATGCAAATGCGAACATAATGGCTAAAATAAAAGTGACAGGAAACACCAAATGGCAAGAAAGACGCGGCACTGAAACCCTCACATGCCGCTGCTGGGATATAAATTAGTACAACCGTGTTGGAGGATTTTTTTTTCTTATCTCTGTTTTCTAATTTTCCCACTGAGAGCAAGCATGCGTCCCTCTCTGCCACCAAAAAAAAAAAAAAAGGCAGTAAAATTGATCTTTAACTTAAAAAGTCAGCATTTCAAAATATATAAAATAATGAGGCAGAGAGAAGAGGGCCCTGGGCCCTGCCACGCTGGAAGGAATTGTCAGCAGTTAATTGAGCCGCAGGGAGACTTTTGAGAGCGGGATTGCAAACACGGCGAGCTTCACAAATGACAAAACGCAGTGCCTGATCTGTTTAAAGCAGACCCCGTGGGCTCCCTGCAAACTGCAGGGCGTTCTTTGAGGCCAGGAACCGGAGGGGCCCTGCCAGGGGCTTTGGTGAAAGCAGGGGTTTCCTGGGGGGCTACTTTCGCATGAAGTCATCAAGTGATTCTCTTTGGAGAAAAACGTGTCTGTAACAAATGCCCCACAAATTGAGATCACTGAAAGCTGACATTTGCAAAGCTTTGCTCAGGCCTTTGATATCATGCTGTACCTTAAATCTAAGAGTTAAGAGTATTCTTGCCGGGCATCTGTGTTTGAAGTTCCTTGGCATGTTAAGCAGGGCATGAGGCCCCTCTGTAGCTCTTGATCGGGGGAAAAGGAGAAATGATTGTCGTTAACATAAAACTCGGGGCACCGGGCTCAGCTCTCTGTCTGCCTTCAAAGCCTGCCGCTTCCAAGCTCCTCCAGTCTGTGGTTCTGCTCTCTGGTGATGTGGGAGCCTAGGCAGTTTTATCCTGGGTTCCACAGACCCTTAACATGTTTGTGGAGGGAGTTCAGGGGGTTCTTTGAACTCAGATGGGGGAAAAAAACCCAAAAAACATATTTATGGTCACTGACCTCCAACCAAAATTTTAGCACTTCAGTTTGAAAAGCAGCAACAAATTACGGTGATATTACCAGTCCCTATTGTCATCCATAGAAATCAGGTATTTTCATATCACAGTTCCTGCATTTATTTTGAAATAAAGTCTGTACTCTCGCTCACTCAAAATCAGCTATTAAACCTGCTGCTAGAATTTGCTTTGTAAGGCATTAGCCAAGAAGCATACATATTACTCTATCACAATTTCTAAAATATTTTGATAATGGTATCTCAATATAACTGTAATCTTATGTATCACCAGCATTTCTAAGTATTATTTGGAGATGCCCGCAGGCTTCACTAGACTGCCAAAGGGATTTGCAGTGTGACAGCAAACCCCTACCAGGGTTCGGAACCCCTACCAGGACCAGAAGAGGTGGGATTGCTTAGGGCAGGGACAACCATGTCAAAGGAGCTACACAGGGCAAAGGGGCTGGGCTTTGATTCTGGCACAGGTATGGTTAGATATGGCAAGGAGAGGCTCAACCCAACCTGAGTGCCAGGCAAACAAGAGAGTCCAGAATAGCCCAGGGGGGCGCCCCTTCCTGCAGTAGCACAAGGCAGTCAAAGGAGCCCCAGAGGGAAAGCGCCCTGCCCTTTAGGGAACCTGTGGTCATTTTTTGAAGATCCGACTTTGATTTTGGTCAGACCCGGCTTAATCCTGCCTCCATCACTCACTCTGGGCAACTTGCCTAATCTATCATGAACCTCAGGGTCTCCAACTGTAAAATAGTAATAATAATACTTGCCCAAACATTCTGTTAAATAATTTATTTGTAAACATAAAGTTACGGAATGACGGGTGTTTCATTTATGAAAAATGTTAAGTGATGCCAAACAATGTTATATTATGTTTACAGGTAAAGACTTTAGGTAGTAAAACAGAAAACCATGCAGGAGAATGCTGCATCTCAAATTTAAGTTGCTAGTGCTTAGTTTGGGGAGTGGAGGGAAATAGGTTTGGGAGGCATACAGGTGAGGGGGGAATAATCAGAAACGAATCCATATGGCACTGGTTAAGACTTGCTGAAGTTCAGCAGTGGGTTCTTTTTAGAGCTTTAAGTGATCTATAATAACCTGAAAGTACAAAAATGTCCAACTTGGTTTTGATGTGCACGTTCCCTAATGAAACCATCATCACCACCATCAAGATCATGAACGTATCCGCCATCTTGAAAGTTTCCTCGTGCCCCTGTGGAATCTCTCCATCCTGCCTCTTCCCCATTTTCCACTCCCAGGTGATCGATGATCTGGTTTCCATCTCTACTGATTAGCTGGAGTCTTCTAGACTTGTTATATCATTGGAATCAACCAGTATGTACCTTTTTCCCCCTCATTTGGATTCTTTCTCTCAGAATAATTATTTTGAGACCCACTTATGTTGCGGTTGTGTCCATACTGGATTCCTTTTTATTACTGAATAGTAGCCCATTATATGGATAGTCTGTAATTGGTAGATCCCTTCCCCCAATTTACGGTCATTTGCTTGGGGCTCTTAAACGGGCTGCGAACATTTGTGTGCAAGTCTTTTATTTTTCTTGGGTAAAGCTCTAGGAATGGAATGGCTAGGTTACGTGGTAGCTGTGTGTTTGGCTTTTCCAGAAACTGCCAAAATGTTTTCCGTTTTGCGCCACTGGAAATGTACCATTTACCATTCCCACCAGAAACGAGAGTTCTAATTATTCCACGTGCTTTCCAGAACTTGGTATGATCGGCCTCTGTAATTTTAGTCAGTCCAGGATGTGTGTGGTCCTAGCTCATTGTGGGTCCTAATTTGCATTTCCCTAATGAATAAAGATATGATGCGTCTGTTCACGCACTGGTCTGTCGTCCATGTGTCTTCTTTGGTGAAGTTTGCCCATTTTTAATTCAGTTACTTGTCTTGTTGAGTTGTAAGGGGTTTTGTTGTTGTTTTTGTTATGGTTGTTTTTTGTTTTAGTTTATTTTGAGAGAGAGAGAGAGAGAGAGAGAGAGAGAGAGAGAGGGTGTGCATGTGTGCGCACGAGCGAGAGATGGGCAGAGAGGGAGAGACAATCTCAAGCAGGTTCTGAGCTGTCAGAGCGGAGTCTGATGGGGACTCCATCCCACAAGCCATGAGCTCGTGACCTGAGCTGAAGTCAAGAGTTGGACGCTCAACCGACTGAGCCACCCAGGCGCCCCGAGTTGTAAACTTTTAAAAATATATTTTAGGTAGAAGTCTTTTGTCAGACACATGTTCTGCAACCATTGGCTCCCAGTCTGTGGCTTGCCTTTTCATTTTCTGTGTGGTGCTTTCTGAAGAGCAAAAGACACAAATGAATCCCAATTTATTGATTTTTTTCCCAGTGTTTCATAGTTTTTGTGTTGCACTCAGGAAATATTTACCAAACTCAAACATGCTAAAAATGTCTCCTGTGGTTTTCTTCTGTAAGTTTTATAGCTTTAGCCCTTATATTTAAAAATTTTTTTAAGTTTATTCATTTTTGAGAGAGAGTGTGAGCGGGGGAGGGGCAGAGAGAGAGGGAGACACAGAATCCGAAGCAGGCTCCAGGCTCTGAGCTGTCGGCACAGAGCGTGATCCGGGGCTCGAACCCACGAACCGCGAGATCATGACCTGAGCCGAAGTCGGGACATCTCACTGACTGAGCCCCCCAGGCGCCTTAGCCCCTATATTTTGATCTATGATTAATTTTGTTTTATGGTTGAGATAAGGGCCAATGTTCTTTTCTCTCTTTCTTCTTCTTTTTGCATATGGCTGTCTAATTGTCCCAACATCTTCTGTTAAACATTTACCCTCTCCCTTTGAAATGCGTTGTCATATTCATCAATTTACTAAGTCTATGTGAGTCTATTTCTAGGTACACTATTCTTCCCACTCATATATTTGCATATATTTATGAAAACACCACACTGTCTTGTTTAGCACAGCACTGTAACATAGTCTATAATGTCACAGTCTTATGCTTGTTTTATATATGATGTTCAGGGTTTTTAGTTGTACTTTGAGGGAGAATGAGGGGAAAGTATATCTACTCCATCTTCTTGGAAGTCCTGATGCATTTTTAAAAGCTGGCCTCTGGTTCCACTTTCACACACACACACACACACACACACACACACACACCAAAAAATCAAAAACAAAAACAAAAACCCAAAACATAATAAAACAAACAAAAACAAAACAAAACAACAACACATTTCCCTATGGAACAAGGGCAGCATCCCAGGGTCCGTCAAAAGAAATGGAAAACACGTTTGCAGTAGGAGACAGGAGGATCAGCAAGGTTTAGACTATCCCAAATCTGCCTGCTGAGACGTTATACAGGGGCCAAAAGCTACCTCTGTTTGCTAGAAGTGCAAGATAGCTAGAAAAGAACACTGGTGCTACAGACATATTTGGGATCTAAATGTCTAAAATCTGCTTGTTCTTCTCTGCCTTCCCCCCAACTCCAACAACCATGCAGGTCTCCACTGCTCACAAACCTTGCGGAGACTTGATTCCCTTCCTTCAATGATTTCACCTCCTCTTCCCAGGCAGAATACACCCAGTGGAAGGAAGTACCTCAACTCCCAGAACCAAATTTCCACTACCAATGGTTGTTGTGGCCACTTGGTGAATTAAAAAGAATCACCCTTTCCTCGGAGCTCTTCACTGTCAACTGCCCCAAAACAGTCCTGGTTAGGATGACACTACAGTCAATACTGCCCCGTGGATTTGTGACATGAACAACCTGCTCAACAGCACAGATCCAGTGACTCTACCTGTGCCCACCCCCTCCCCACCCTCACCCCCCACCTTCTTTCCCAGGGTTACTACCCAAGATCGGTCCCTCCACCTGTGTTCTGCACACCCCTCTCCTCCCATCCTGTCGTCTTTGCCCTCATAAACTATTCTTGGGTGTGTCCATTTGGTCATGGGCTGACCAACGTTAAAAATCTCTGGCTCCTCTTCATCAATGTTTGAACAAACAGGTTTCTCCAATCTTTTAAAATAAAATTAGCATCCTCTTTCCAGCATCCTTCTCATTTCCTGGAGGGCAACTTCTTGGAAGACTGGTCTATGCTTATTTGTCTCCATTTCCTCATTATCACCCTCACCTGCTCAACTCACTCCTACCATTTAAGAAACCTGCTTTTGCTAACAGCGATACCTGTTTAGGGATGGCATTCCTTAGTCTTTGCCTCACTAATTTCTCAAGAAAACTGACCCAGTTTACAACCCTCCCCACGAGTGCTCTTCCCTTGCCTTCCGCAAGGCCACAGTCTCCTGGGTTTTCTCCTAAGGCTACCTGCTCCTCTTCTGCCTCTGCAAGTAGAGGAGCTTTGGGGGGCTGTCCTGAGTCTTTCCCAAATGGTATTCTCTCCACCAGGCAACCCCCTCCATGCTCCATTCTCACCCCCCCCCCCCCCCCCCATGCACGAACCTAGGACACAGACTTTCAGCTGAGGCTTTCATTTGGAGATCCAAACAGGCACCTCCCACGATCTGCTGAGCTTCTCCACGAGACTGTCCCACAGGCTCAACAGGTCTAAAACCACACTATTTCCCCAAATCTGCTTCTCCCGTGTTCTCTTCCATTATGTGGTTCCCTACCATTCACCTAGCTGTCAGCCCAGAAGCCTGGGAATCACCCAACTCCGCATATTCCACACACCCAACCCACCACCTTCCAAGTGTCTCTCTATCCCTCCCTCCTCTGGGCACCATGCCCAGGCCCTAACCCAAGTAACCAACGTCGAACAAGCCTCCGAAGATGCCGAAGACCAGCTGCGCCCAGGTACTAAGTGCTTCGTACTCCAGAGGCCTCCGCTTCGGTGTCCATCACTAGCTTTGGATGGAAAAGCGCCAGGTCGGTCCTGTTCACTGGCTCCTGGCGCATCCACAGTGCCTGGCACCAGTGAGGTCGGTAAATACGCGTTAGAACAAGAGAAAGACAACCAGAGAGAGGGTTCACCCACTCTGCGGGGCCGCGGAGCGCGTAGCCTGAGAGGTGTGAGCCCCATCCGCCACACACAACATGGCGGCGACATACACCTGCGTCCCACTTCCGCTTCCGCTGCCGAGACACGCCACTTCCTCCCCGGTTGCCCTGGAGCCCTGTGGAAGCTAAGAATGCGAGGAGTCTCTGCTCCTTTCCCCTTCCGGATTTTTGCTTCAGCTGCGGCGCAGTCTGACCGAGCAGCTTCGAGGGTCTTCCGCCGGCGGCTTGTTGGTGAGAGGGGGACCGCAGGGACGGCCTTGTGGGTGCGGGAGGGTTGTCTGGGGGGCGAGGAGGGACGGAGCCGGGGAGGTGGCTGGGAGGCAGGTCAAGAAAGTGTATGTGGCAAACCCATCCCCGAACCCTTTATTATTGGAAGTGGCAAATGCAATACAGGGGCAGAGACGATGCTTAGCAGCTAGGACTTCATCGCGGTAAAATGTGTGTGTGTGGGGGGGGGGGGGGGAGGGCCTCAACGGCCTGGAAACCGTTTTCTTCTCCTTTAAGGCTTATTTATTAAATGGGCCCAGCCACCAGCTACACCTGCTGTCTGGTAACCTGTCCTCCTGTTTCCGAGGTCATGTCCAGCATGGGAAGGATACTTAATTGGTCTTCATCGGTGGCAGGCACCATTCTTCACACTTCTCACCCTTTATTGAAATGGCAGTGAAAACCCACCTGCGGAAAGCACTGTTAAGGGACCGAAAAGGTTACAGGAGACCAGAGCTATTGACTTTTATTATTATTTTTTTAATTTTTTTTAACATTTATTTATTTTTGAGACAGAGAGACAGAGCATGAGCGGGGGAGGAGCAGAGAGAGAGGGAGACAGAATTTGAAGCAGGCTCCAGGCTCCGAGCTGTCAGCACAGAGCCCAGAGTTCGATGCGGAGCTCGAACTCACAAACGGGGAGATCATGACCTGAGCCAAAGTCGGACGCTCAACCGACTGAGCCACCCAGGCGCCCCTGACTTTTGTTTTTAAAATGAAGATCTCTTTGGGGCGCCTGGGTGGCTCAGTCGGTTAAGCCCCCGACTTCGGCTCAGGTCGTGATCTCACGGTTCCTGAGTTCCAGCCCAGGGTTGGACTCTGTGCTGACAGCTCAGAGTCTGGGGCCTGCTTTGGATTCTGTGCCTCCCTCTCTTTCTGCCCCTTGTCCGCTCACACTCTGTCTCTCAAAAATAAATAAACGTTGAAAAAAAAAATAAAATAAAATGAAGATCTCTTTTACTTGAAGAAACTGAAGGATCTTGGCGTCCTAGGATGTGCTGTGAGCTGGAAAACAGTAGAATTCTTGCCAGGGACTGGAAGAAAGATGGTCACCAAATAAGTATTCCCTGACTTGCAGACCGAGTGAGCACAGCCAGGATCTTCTTCAGCAGCCGCCTTGGCATTGGAACAGGCTGCAGTTTGCCACTCTTCAACCCAGTCCTCACCTCTCCACATTCAGTTTTGCTTCGTTGCTTAGGCGGTTTCTGGCCTGATCGGTTTTGGGTTTTGTTTTTGGCAGGTGCAGTGGAATCCCCCAGGGAGCTGAGTGGTTCGTGGAATCTTCTTACCGGTACAGCTTTCACTGTTGCTTGTGTTACAGTGTGAGGTAAAGGCGAGAAGACATGTCTCGAGCGCACTGCTTACCTGCAACTTGACTCCTGAAGGTCAAGAGAGGCAGGTTTGCCCAGTTGTTGTGTGCAGCATAGGGAGGACGTTTCATCTGACAACAGGAATGTAGCTTTTATGCTAATAAAATGCTTTTAAAATTAGGGCGTGGTTTTTAGTAATTAGCATAGAATTTTAGTGATCCGTTGGTTTATAACCAACAGGCTGCTTAGGTACCCCCCTGAGTCATTTATCTAAATGGATGTTCTGCTAAATTGTATTTGTGGGCATTGATCAGAGCTAATGGGAGAAAGAGATTAAGATGAAAATTATGGGATTAAATTTTTAATTAGTTGGCCCCCCGAACAGTTGTTCGGGGAGACACAGTGGCTGACTGGCGACGTGTGCCCACCCAGGAAGGATGTGGCCCTACACCCAACCTTCTGAACGTAAGAGTGTTTTACAAAAGACTGAATATTTTGTTCAGTTATCTTCCTGTTTATTCCTGCTTAGCAAGGAATTGAAAAGGAAGGCCATGTGTGGGATCTCACGGTCCTTTGTCCGGTGATATAGAGAGAGAGACAGAGACAGAGACAGAGACAGAGAGAGAGAGAGAGAGAGAGAGAGAGAGAGGGAATGGGATGAGGGCTTCAGTCAGCTCATTAATAAATATCTCAAACTTCTGCCAAGTTTGGGCCGGCCTTCGGGCCTTTGCACTAGTCATTCCCTTCGCCTGGAACCCTCAGGTGTTTGCAGGGCCGGATCGCCCTTGTCTACATCCAAGCTTAAAAGTTACCTCCTCAGGAAGGTCCTGCCTTCACCACCCGGACAACGGTAACCTCCCATCACTCCCGTTCACACCATCCTGATTTGCTTTCATCACAACACTCCTCATTATTGCTGTTTTCTTGTATCTTTGTTTGCTGATTGTCTCCCTCTACTAATATGTGAATTCCGTGAAAGCAAAGCTCTTGTCTTTGTTGTGTGTAATTGTATCCCCAGAGCCGCGTTCGTCTCCAATGCCTGAATGAATGCGTGAATGAATGGATTCTGTCCATTACCCTCTCATCTCAGGTGCACGGAGGCAGGCAGACTGGGAAGGGTCAGGGGACTAAACAGCACATAGAAGAGACCCTAAGACATGAGACACGGGCAGGGACACAGGACGGAGAGAGGCCGGAGAAAATGGGTGGGGTGGGAAGCAAGGGGACCGGAAACGATGTCTACAGACACATTCTAGAAATCCCAACACTTGCACAAGCGCGCACACACACTCACACACACAGTCCGGCCTGAAAGAATAGTGGCTCTCAATGTTTGCTGTGTACCTGACTCTCCCAGAACACTCTTCGGGGTAGAGGTGCTCAGGCTTCAGCGTCAGCAGCGTGTGATTCGGAACTCTCGGTGGAGCCCCCGTGTCTGCTGCTGCGTAATCCTCATAAGCCGGTCTCAGTCTTGGTCAGGACAGTAAGGGTGCGGTAAATGCTAGCAGCTTGGAGGAGGCAGCGTGGCCTCCTGTGGCGGTTCTGTGAACCTCACTCCATGGGCTGAGCCTGAGCCCCGGCATTCTACCACTATAAGGTGGAAGCCTTCCTCGGACTCCAGTATAACTTGGAAAGGCCCACTTACCTGAAGTCGGGCACGTGGGGTCCCCTCCTCCCTGAGGAGAGAGGGGCCCCTTTTGTACCTTGAAACCTTGCACCTGAGGCCTACATCCCGGTATGACAGCTCTACTGACATGCCATATTTTGTCTGAAAAAGCACTTTGCCATATTATGCCGCCGAATGTTTATCTTGCTAACCAGCGAAACTGCCAGGAGCAAATTCCGCTGCTGTGAGACTGAGCCGAGGTGGCTCAGACCCTATTCCCTTACTGTAGGTTGAATTTGAGGGGATGGAGGGGGCAGGAGAGAAAGTGGCTGTACCCTGGGTGCTCAGGTTTAAAAAAGATGGGCAGAAATGGGGCCCAGACTTGAATCCTTCCATAAATCTTTCTCACCCCCAGGTGGTCGGTAGAATTCTTGGGACTGGCCTTCTCTCTTCATGCACCCCTCGAGGGGTCAGACCTTTTGTGAATCCTTTTCCCCTTTGACTTTTTTTTTTTTTTTTGGCTGAAACGCAAGCTTAATGAGATGCATCCAGGGTCCCGCGCTGCATGTAGATTTCGTGTCTCCTTAGCCTCCTCTAGTCTGTGACCGCTCCTCGTTATTTCCTCGTCTTGCACGACCTTGACACTTCTGAAGAGTTCCCGCCAGTTTTGTAGACTGTCCTTTGATTTGGATTTGTCTGATGTTTCCTCACGATTAGCCTAAGGTTTTGAAGTTTCTGCAAGAAAACCACCGAGGTGATATGTCCTCCTCAGGGTACCATGTCAGGTGCCGTGTGTAATGTGGATGCGTTTTATTTCTGGTGAGGTTAATCTTGATCACTTGCTTAGTGGTGGTGTCTCTCAGGCTTCTCACTCTGGAGAATTCCAGTTGTAGTTCATATACTTTGGCGGGGGGGGGGGGGGAGATGGGGAGATGCTGTAAGATTCCCTTGGCGTTGTTCGTAACCAGATTTTCCTTCTGTGTGTATGTCGGCACGGAGGTGGGGCCAGGCAGTGTGTTTGTTCGGTGTATGTCCCAAGAACAGATCGGAGCTTGCCACGATTATGCGGCACGAAATCGGAGCCGAAGAAATCGTTGCCCCTATAAGAAAGCGGTGTGGCTACATCCTGATATACACGAAGGAAGATGTGATACGGCGTATTTCTGTTGTGTATGGGGATGTGCGTGTGGTGTTGATTAAATGCAGTCCTTTTTGCCCCCGAGTTCATTCAGCAAATGTGCATTAATAAAGGCTCACGTTTGTCAAGTGTCTCCCGTTCTCCAGGCGCTGTACTAGGCTGAGCATCTGTTCCCTCGGTCCATACTCACAACGTTTTAATAGATGTTATTACCGAGCTTACAGGAAAGGAGACAGAGGCTTAAGGAAATGACTTGCTCAAAGGCAAGTGGCAGAACTGGGACTTGAGCCCAGGCCTGTCTAACTCAGAAGCGTGTGCCATTTCCATAGCACCAAACTTGCCCTCCCTACAATGTGCTGGGCACCGCGATCGGTGCCGAGGGTACAGAGTGTCAGATACAAGTTTGAGAAGAGCTCCTCCTGTCGCATGGGGGGGGGCCTTTGGGAGAGGCGCGAAGGCCTGGGGACGAACCTTTGCTCACGGAAGTCGTCCGTTCGTGCTGAGCGGCAGCGCCTCTGCCTTGAGAGTCGCCGAGCCTTTTCGCCGGGTCTTTACTGAGACCTTCAGCTACAAGTAGTTAACCAGAGAAGGGAACTGAGGCTGGTGGCCGGCTTGCTCTGCGTGTTGCCGGCCATTGTGTCACCTCAGCCACCCTGGGAAGTGGCTATTATCTCCACTGATCTCATGAGAAAACCAAGGCTCAAAGGGGCTACACAGGATGCCAGTGTCTCCAGCGAGTAAGTAGCTAGCCTGGAGTTCGATCCCGGATCCGACTGATTCTAAAGCATATGCTTGGTCTCCAGTACCCTTTGATGTTCCAGGGAGTGCAGATTCTGGCATCCTCACCGATGATGGCACTTTGCGCCTGCTGTCTTCTCATCTGTAGAAAGGATGATCATGTTTATGTCATGCCTGATGGATGCTCACAGCAGTTCATTTGTAGCAAGTGTCAGGGTTTTGTTTTTTAGGTTTTTTTTTGTTTTTTGGTTTTTTTTGGTTTTGGGGTTTTTTTTTTTGTTGTTGTTGTTGTTTTGTTTTGCCTCAAACCAAAAGATCTTTGCACAGCTTTTGCTTTTTTTAACCGCCTCCTCCCACCGTCAATCCATGTCAACAGAAGGAAATTGGAAAGTGATGATTCTGAATCATTTGCGACATCTAAAAACGCTACCGTAGAAACAAGCGTGCTTCTCTAAGAGATACGGCATATGGCAAGTCAAGTCTCCTGTTCCCTGGCTTTTGATGAGAGAGTTCGGTTCCTTCTGGAGTCAATGCTTAATAAATAGCATTTGATGCTGCTGCTAATAGTCCGTGGCCTTCATGTCATAGGGCATTTGCCGAACTGCCCGGTGAAGGAGGCGACGGAAAAGGTCTGTCATTCTCCGGCCTCTTCCATTTTGCCACCTCCCTGGCTCTGGACCATTGTTCTTTCTGTTCCTTGTTGGTTTTGAAAATATAAAAGCAAAGCAAAGCTGCCCTCAGTGCCTAAAAAGAAAAGGAAGACTGATTATTAGCAGGCCCGGGGAGTAGGATGGGGGACCAGCTGGCACTCTGGTTTATTACAATTACTCCATTTTGTCCCCGCTCTATGTGACTGAGGCTCATTGATCATCTTGACTCTGCTACTGTTGTTTTAGAGGTAGTGAGAAGGACCAGAAAAGGAGACTAGCAGTGGCTGTGAAGAAGAGTGGGTAGAAGGAATTGGAAGATGTTCTCGTTTATCCCATCTTAGTTTGGACGGCCCCAGAAACCTGAGGCAAGGTTTCGAGTGTAAGTAATGCTCTTGGGAGGTACTGGAACCAGCAGTAGGGAATTAGGGAGAATGAGCTGGGATGGGGAAAAGGCCAACAAAGGGTGTTATCAAGCTGGTGGGTACTATGGGAGACTGGAGCTTAAAAATCCCACTGGTGAAGCCTAGCAAACCGTGGTGTAAAAGCACACGTCAGAATTATCCAGTGTTCCCCCGCTCCACTCAGAGGAGGGAGCTGGGGCGTTTATTCACCAACTTCGCTTTGTCAGGGATCGAGGGCGGCTCCCATGAGCTGTGCTGGGCACACCAAGTGGTTTCTGCAGCTTGGGAGGAAGCTCTCAGGCAAAGAGAGCTGCAGACGATGACCACTGGAGGTCAGCCCGTGTGCCCTGATGTGGTAAGACCGGAGTGGGAAGGCTGGGTCAATGGTATCTCTAACATCCCCCTAAAACAAAACAGAACAAAATACCCACTGCTCCCCGAGTGTCCCCCATATCATTAAGTAGCACCACCATTTACCCAGTTTCCCATGCCCAAGACCTTGGATTTTTCCTTGACTCACCCTTTCTTTCTTTCTTTCTTTCTTTCTTTCTTTCTTTCTTTCTTTCTTTCTTTCTTTCTTTCTTTCTTTCTCTTCCTTTCTTCCCTTCCCTTCCCTTCCCTTCCCCTCTCTTCCGCCCTCCCTCCTTCCCCTTCCTTCCTTCCTTCCTTCCTTCCTCTCTCCTTTCTCCCTCCCTCCCTCTCTCTCTTTCTTTCTCTCTCTCTCTTTTCTCCCTTCCTTCCTTTCTCCATTTCTCTCTCTCTCTCTCTCTCTCCCTCACTTCACATTCAGTCTATCTCCAAATCTTCCAAACCCCTTTTTCAAAATATGTCTTGAATCTTACTACTTCTCATCTTCACCATCCCCTCAATGGATTCCTGCAGTAACGTCCTGGCCCAAATTCTTGTTTATGTTCTTACCCCCCACGTGGTAGCCAGAATACTCTTTTTAGACCTAAATCACATCATGTTACTCCCCATTTCAAGACATCCAGTGATCTCTTATTCCTAGAATAAACCCTGAAGTCCTCACCATGTCCTAAAAGGCCCTGGGCGATCTGGCTCCCGGTTACATCCCTGACTTCAGTTTCTACCCACTCTCTTCCTTGTTCACGGTGCTCCCGCTGGATTGGTGCTCTTGCTGCACTCCTGCCTCAGGGCCTTTGCACTTGTTCTTTCAACATAGAACGCTACTGTAGATATTCATGGCACTCGATCGTGTATTCAGGGTTTTGCTCAAATATCACTTCTTTAGGGAGGACTTCTTGGAATCCTCAGCCTAGAAAAGAGCCTTTGTCACCCTCTTCCCTGAGTCTGTTCTACTTATTTTTTCCACAGCAGTGATTGATTGTAGTTTATGTTTTTATTTGTTGCACTAGAATGTACGTGCCCTCGGGGGGAGGACTTTGATTCACTGTGTTACCCCTAGCTTCTAGAATAGCACTGACACATAGTCGGTATCCAATAACTATCTGTTGAATGAATGGATTAATAACTGTTTAACAGTCCTGCTGCGAGCAGCCATCAGTCAAGAACTTTCAGGACAGACGGCAGAAATTGCAAACTTCAGCTCGATACCTGCCTGGCTGCATCTTTCCCCAGAGCTGCCTCTCAGGAGGAACACATGCTCTTAGCAGAATCTGTTGGGGGTCCTGGGCTACTTCCCGTATGTCCTTTCTTGACATCCGTTGCAAATTTCAACTTATTCATTTTTCTTTTTGTTTGCCTTTCTGAGAATAGGGGGGAAATCCAGGTAATCGATGTGCTCCAAGTCACGTGTAATGAGGGGGACCAAGCGTCATCTTATTTTTTAATAAGCTGGAATGTGAGGTTGGTCACTTCCCCTACTGCCAGGCACACAGTAGGTGCATACTGCATGCTGAGCGAACCGACAGTGTCATCTTTTGGACGTTACTGAGTTTTCTTTGTGTGTCAGTTGTTCTGCTAAAGGCGTTGCACCCCGTGGCCCACACGGGGGTGGGCGAAAGACAACAGGCAATGAGGGGGTTTTCTCCATTACTCTCCCTTCCCAACCCAGACGACCCTTAGCCTTATGCACTCCCGTCCCTTCTCATACATGCCATCGCATGATCCTAAAAATAGCCAGGCGCGTCAGCTCTGTCTTCTGTGTGGTTTAAGACTATTTAATTTATTCCACTACGAAAGTAACGCGGGCTGATTTTAGCAAATGTATAAACTACAGAAAAGTAAAAGAGAAGAAGAAGAAAGCCACATGGCTCCACCACCTGGAGAGAATGCTGTTGATATATTGGTGTATTTATTTCCAGTGTTTTCTGGGTACATTTTTACATAATTTTAATATACATTTTTAAATCTCTTTTTACTTAGCATCGTAAGTAAATATTCCTAATATAAAGTTAGTATTCTTAATATCCAACACTCTGTGTCTTTTTTAATAGTTGTGTCGTAGTACCTACATCTCCCTGTTGTAGATCTCTTCACTTGTTTTCCTTTTTCCAAAATTTCACATGATGCCAGGATAAACATCCTTTTGCCTGTATCTTTACGGGCACTGCTGGGTATTTCTTTAGAGTAGAGTCCCGGAAATGGAATAACTAGTTCTAAAAGATACACTTTGTGAGATTTCATTTTGATTTCTAAAACTGTTCAGATGTGACTTCCATAAAAGAGCTCTAGGAAAGCAGATTGCCTCGAAGAATTTACTTCCAGTCTCGAAACGTTTCAGACCCAGAGTGTTTTAGCATTCAGTTTAAATGAGCACAGAAATCTGCTGTAGCCTGTCTCCACTTCAGGCCTCTCTCCTCCCTCATAAAATGCAGCAATGGCATTATAAAAATCCTTCTTTGGTAAACAACATCTTTTTGTGTTCTTGAGGATTAAATCTTTCTGGCAGGTGTCGGGTTTATGCCTACAATTATGTGTAGTATTTTTGCTTTGCATGCCTATTTACGACATCTTAAGGCTTTAGTTATGCTTTCTGTTTTCTTCGTTGCCAAAAGGAAGTCCAGATTTCATGGCAGTGAAACCTGCGTTTACACATCCAAGACCTGCCCGAATGCCCAGAACTGGATGTCCGCAGGCACTGCTCTTAGAAACATTGTATGGCTAAGGAGTTCTGTTTCTGAGGCTGGGCCAGCCTGGAAAGGGCCTTGCCAAATTTGGACAATTTATAAATGGAGGGAGACCATGGCATTCATAGGTACGAGCAGTCGGGCACGATATAATATCATGATATCCGGGAGAGTCAAGGTTGTTGGACCGTTGGGAAAGTTACGGTGCACTCATCCTGCATAATGTCATGTATGCAACATTATTAAAAAGAATGAGCCCGACATCTCCCTGTCGTCATGAAGAGTTGTCCATGCTATTTTGTTAATTCTAAATAGCAAGCTGTACAGAAACACGTATGGTTTGATGCCACATTTGTGAAAAAGGCAAAAATTGTCTTTAATATCTACACGAACCAGAAAACATACGTGTAAGGACACACACTTGACCGTCGACAACTCTGGCTCAGTCGGGAACACGGAACTGATTTGGGGAAGAATGAAGAAAACTTCCCTTTTACAACTCTGTCGGGCAACATGTTACAATGAGCATGTGTTACTTTTATAACTTTAAAAAAGGGAGGAAAGCCAATAAATGAGAGTACTGGAGATGGGACTAGAATGAGGAATGAGGCGGAGGAACTAGTCTATGGGGGGGAGGGGAGGGACCCTGTGCAGGGCTGGGGTCTCTTTCTGGGCAAGGTTGGTGCCTGCTCCTTAGGAAAGCCCAACTTTCTAGAAGAGTAGGGCCGGGCGGGCACGTCCCTCCCCTGGCAGCTGTTAGGAAAACCTCATGTGTTGGCTCCCCTGCGGTATCACACACTAGGAAAGGCTTCTGGAAAAAAAAACAAACAAACAATTAGAACGCTCCCAATGGAGTCAGGAGTTGCTATCCTTCCTCTGAGGGCTTGAGAGAGGCCGATCAAGAGGGGAGAGAAGAACCTCCTTTAAAAGCCCCAGAATGGACAAGCTGGATTGGCACTTCCTGGCCATCTGCGAGGCCGGCCCCGGGCCCGTTGCCCTTCTTCCCCGGGGAGCGAGGGCTGAGGTGTGTGTGTCATTGCAGAGAGATGGCGCAGAAGCTCCCTGGCTTTCAAATGTGATTTGTTTTATATCCTATTTGTGAATTAGGGTGTGTTTACAGTGAAGGGATGATTTAGACGGTGACAGGTCTGCTGGAAATATAAAGGGATAATTGAATCTCAGAGTCTATTAAAGGCCGTTGTCTTACATCTTGTGGGATGACATTTTATTACAGGGGCCCGCTTGGCTCTTGTATTCAGTTTCCTCTCTTCCCTTCCTCCCTTTCTTCATTATCTTTCAAAAATTAGATTTTCCCTTGCCCCATCAGAAGTCGCAAAAAAAAAAACCCGCCTCCACGGAGAGTCAGGATGTCTGAGAGGAGTCCCCGGGGGGAGGTGGCATTGCGCTGGCCTCTCACCGCGAAGCCAAGCCTCAGTTTCCTCATCTGTCACGTGTGACGGTGTTTACTTCTTAGTTGTTAGGACGCAAGGGGCCCCTTCGCATAGTGCCTGGCATTTGAGGTGAGTGCCCGCCAACTGTATTTTTTTTGAAACTTTATTTTTTTTAAGTTTATTTATTTTGAGAGAGAGAGAGAGAGGGAGGGAGAGAGCGGAAGGGGGCAGAAAGGGAGAGAGAGAATCCCAAGCTGTCAGGGCAGAACCCGTTTCGGGACTTGAACTCTCGAACCGTGAGACCACGACCTGAGCCGCCCAGGCGCCCCCTTCAGAGGGTCCCAGCGGCTCTCGCCAGAGCTTCCGTCACTCCCTGTTCTGCCAAGGACCTGCTCTGTTTCCTCAGGCAAACCAGTTCATTTCCTGGGGCCCCCTTGTTTCTCCTCCGCCAGTGGAACGCTTGACACTTAATAGCTCCAGTGACGCCCACGAAAAGCAACAAAAGCAGCTGAACGGCAGCGAAAATAATCAGCGTAACCCACCCCAATCCCTCTGGAGAAGGATAATGTCGTTTCCCGGGGGACCGCTTTCCCCAGGAAGCGCGGCTTTTCTCCTCCCAAGAGCTTGGAATCTGCTCCTCGGGGCCGCTAAGACTAGCCTCGTTCGGCGGTCTGATCTGCTGGTGACCTATGTCCACGCACTTCTGAAACTGGCCAGGGGCCCTGGCACAGTCCCGCTGCACAGCCCGCCAAGTCGCAAGGCCCTTTCTTTTGAGCAAATATCGTTGCACACGTGGCCATCAAAAAATGAAAGCATTCACAGTGGCCTGGCATCCGGCTTCCCTCCGTGGCCTTTTGAAACGATTCTGTGACCAGAGAATGGCAGGAGACAAAGGTCTTTCTATCGGCTCCGCTCGCCGGGCCGTCGTCGGATTGTGGGGGGCCTGTTTTCGTCTTTCCCCGGTACCACACGGATGGTTATCCCCGTGTCGTCTCTCTCTTTGAGCGGGACCAGGCAGGCAGGCAGGCAGAGGGATATATTTCAACTGCCCTTGACTCTGTTTATAATCACAAACATGAAAGGAAGGGAAAGAGATTGAGTTTATAGGACTGGTTCTTTGTGTAGCCTAATTTATCTCTCTCAGGCAGCAGTGGGCTGAGCGAGTTTCCTTTTTGTTTCCGATGCGGGAAACTGAAATATGAATCTATGTTGATGGGAGAATAAAGGAATTGAAAGAGGCATAAATCTTATCTTCTCACAACCCTAGAAGATCAGCTTCTTGTGAAGAAGGGGATTATACTTCTGTAATTAACTGCTTTGCAGCTCCTGGCGATGGCTCAGAGCTGAATAATAGCACCCAGCAAAGTTGGATGAAAGGCAGGCGGGCGGGTGCAGTGACTGATTATGAACCACGGTCTCGGGGCTTGACATCCCTTCCCAGCGCCCGGCGCGCGGAGAGTCGAGCCAGGAGTCATTTGTCCCAGTCTGTCAACATTCACAGCAGAGACAATAGAATTCCAGAAGAAACAGCTCACACAGACCTGTTCCTCCGTGGGCCGGTAGCTGCCAGGAGGTGCCTTGAAAGCCCAAGCCAGGTTTTCCACCCCCTTTGTGTTCTAGCCAGTGCTTGGTACCTGTCAGGCGCTTGTGAAATGCTTGTTGGCAGCGACAGCCCCTTACCAGCTGTGAGATCTTGGGAAAGTTGTCTAATTTCTCTGATCTTCAGTGTTACCGTCCACACAATGTGGGGGGGGGGGGGGAGGGACGGAAGGGGGGTCTTGTAGAATTCTCACGAGGAGGAAATTAGATCGTGAGTGTAAACAAATTACTTATGACAGTGGCCGGCACATGGCAGGTGATCGATAAATGATAGCTATTATCATTACCCTGTGGAATTAGAATTGATTGTAAACTCATCGCCACGATAAAAGTCAGGTCTGTGAGGCTTACCATGCACGCGTACCGTGCACGAAAGCCCCCATTTCGTGGGTAACAAAAGAGGCTCAGGGTAGTAAGGGGCAGCGGTGGCGACCAGAAGCCAGGTCTTCGTTCCTCTGTCCCCGTCCCTGTCCCTTGCCTCTCAGAGCCGGGCTCCCCTCTGCTCATCCTGCTTCTCTACGTGGGTCCCTCACCTCCCCGGGGTCAAACCTCCCGGCCATCTCTGCTTCCCCTTTTCCTCTCTGCCACTTGCTGGCAGCACTGAGTCCCAGAGATTCTTCCCAGATGTTTCTAGAATCTCTCCCTTCTCAATCCCGCTGCCACTCATGCTGGCCCAGACCCTCATCTCCTGACATGCAGGGCCAGGTTCTCTTTCCGTCACCCCACACCAGTGCCAGGTGCACCGGCCCGGTGCCCTTCTGCCTCTCCTTCCCCATCGGGGAGCATGACCCTTCCCCTCTGTGTCAGATCAGTCCCGTGTTCCTTCCCTGGCGTTTCTTCAGCTGAGTCACCCAAACTTGTCTTCTTCTAACCCCCTGCTTCAGCTGAGCCTGCCTCAGTGTCCCCCACCCACTTGAGGGCTCAGTGGATTCAATCCTTCATAAAGACACAAGTGCCTGACATAGGCTGCCCCATTCAATGCACAGGAAATGCTTGACTGAGCCACGGGACGTTGAGATCTTCTACAGGAAATGCTTGACTGAGCCACGGGACACAGAGATCGTCTATTCCCTCTGCGCACCCATTCTTCAGATGGAACCTGCAGCCCAGAGAAATTTCAGAACCAAGTCTCACACCTAAGTCTTCCAGTTTAGGATCAGTCCTTTTCTGTCTGACCCAGAGACCATACCACCCTCTCTGATGCCTAGCGGCCCTGGCTGGGGGCAGGGCACAGGCAGCTGTGTATTAAGTACTCAGTCTACACGTGGGCCTTGAACTTGTGTCATTGACCAAAGGGACAGCCTGAAAGCCTGTTCAGGGAAAAAGACTGTTGGACACTGGGAGCAGGGGTGTGGTGGGCAGGGGCTGGGTTTTGGAGATTGAGATGTAGGGGGATCATCATGGAACTCAGCACCTGGAAGGCAGGTGGAAAACGGGGCTGAGTACCAGTCCCAGCGACTAACTGACAGGAGACGGGATCCGGGAGGGCTCTAGGGAAGAAGTGGCCAGCGACCCGGGCCTGAAGAACCACAAGATGGCACCCAGGGGCAAGGCACTCTCGATCGGGGGCACAGCACGGACAGGAGCAGGGGGGCCAGACAGCCTGGGGTGCACGTGGAGAACAGCACAGCTAGCAGCGAAGGCACATGGAGCAAGCAGAGAAATGTGGATTCAAGTCCTGACTTTCTGCGTCCAGTCTGACCAACTCAGGATTCGGGCAACTCGCTTTATCTTCCTGGATCTTGGTCTTCTTTTAAGTGAAATGGGGACAACCATATCACTTGTTTCCTAGGGTTGTTGTAAGGCTAAACCAAAACGGTAAGGCACCAACTGTAGGGCCTGGCGCATCGTAGGCGCTCAGCAAAAGGTCCAGCATGGCTGGAGCTTAGGTACTGTTGGACCACAGGGGCAAGCAGAGGTTTGGGGTGAGGCTCTGTGCTTTCTTTCGCCTTCCCGTGGGCTCTTTCTCCGTCTTCCAGGACCTCACCAGCTGGCCTGGGAGGGCCGCCTGCCCACTCGTGGTCTCGCGGTTGCCAGGATGCTGGCCATTCCCCGGTCCAGAACGATCCTCCGGTGTTGTCATAATCCTTGAGCCCTTTCCAGCCCGAACACAACCGGTGCTAGTGTTCCAGGTCTGGTAACATTTGCTGGCAGAGCCCGTGTTTGGGAGCCAGAGCTGTATTTAGGTAGAAACAGACGCTGAAAACAGCTGCTGGCTTCTCTGGCTTGGTAAACACAGAGCAAGCCCTGCCCCTGTGGGCTTTGCAAGGGAGCAGGGAACACAAGGCGGGTGCTCCTCACTGCGGCTTGTGGGGTAAGGAAGGCTGTTTGGGGAATGTGCCAGCCTCCTCAGGCTGGGGATGGGGTTGGGGGTTGAGGGATGGGGGGAGTTAGGGACCCTCCCTCCCTTCCCTCTGGCCCTTTAGGTGTTTGAAGACTCTACAGGCACTTTCTGCCATGTAGTACCTGTGGGACTTTGGTCAATTTTTCAAGCTCTCTGGATGGGCCGGTCAGTGAAGGCAGTTCCTGGCATGCCCCCGTATGCCATTCCTCTTTAGTGAATTCTTGCCAAAGGTACCCAGGCATCAGGGTCACTTGGGTGGGGCTAGTTAAAAATTTAAGATTCCCAGGCCCTACCCCAAACTCACTGAGTCAGAATCTCTGAGGCAGGGCCTAGGAATCTGCATTTTAACAAACTCCCCAGAGGATTTTGGTACCGGTATCCCAGGAACTACATCTTGAGAACCACTGTCTCATTTCCAACAGGTTTCCTGGGAAACCAGGAGAAGGAGGTAGGCAAAAGGAGGGGGTGGATGATGATGCCAGCCTGTTCCTTCCCTTCACATGCACATCTGCATTTATGCTTTTTGACTTTGGCTTGGAAACAGATGCTCTTAGATGTATGTCTCCTTAGAACAGATGCCATCCCTGTTCAATGACATGAAGAGTGGGTACCCTATCCCCTAGATTTACCTCATTTGCCATCTATCCACCCATCATCCATCCACCTACCCATCCATCTGTCCGTCCGTCCGTCCATCCATCCATCCATCCATCCATCCATCCATCCATCCATCCCATCCATCTGTCCATGCATCCATCCATCGGTCCTCATTTTCGACATACCTACTGCTCTGTGCCTGCTGTGGCTAGTCTTTGGAGACACAGGGAAGAATAAGGTCTAGTTTTCCTGGCCGGAATTACCCATCTGGACAAGTAGACATATAAGTCATCATAACAGAGGGGGATCCATCCAATGATGTCTCAAGTAGATACGTTGATGGCACAAGGTACCATGGGCTCCACTGGCATGGAGAAAAGGTCAAAGAAGTCCTCACAAGACAGCAGTTCGTGAGTGGGTCATGAAGGGGGATGTTTCGTCTGATGGAGAGGGTGAGTGTGAGGATGTGCAGGGAGGTCGGTGATCCTGTAAATGAAGTCCCATCACATCCATTGTGAGAAGCCTCTCCTCAGGTCCCATGGAGCCCAAGTTGTGCTGCACGTCTGCAACTGTAACCTCTAAACTTAGCCCCATATCCTGGCGTTTCTGAGTGAGAAGGAACCACTCCTTACTATGTGTGTTGCAGGTTCATGGTGGTTGTCTCTTGCACCGTAAACTTATTATGGCGTTGACAGGTGAACAGCCATCCAAATCAAGAGCTATCCCAATCTCATCCGATGCTTCGGGAGCTCGGGTTCAGGTACTAGCTCTGCCTGCACCTCACTATGTAACTGGAGTTACTGGCCCTGTGGTCTCTGGCCCTTAGTTTTCCCATCCCCAAGACTGCCGATTGGCTTCCTGCTCTGCCAGTTTCCCGCCTGGGACACCGCCCTCCCACCCTGGCTGCAGTATGCTTGTTATCAACGACCTTTTTCTCCCCCCGAAGCTCATCTGCTGGAGCACGTCAGCAATACAACACCTCACGGGTTTGATGGGTTTGCTTTGAACCCCCAGCAACATCACCTGTAGCCCGAAGAGACACTTTTGTAGGGAAAATGAACGGTGGGCGTGAGCCTGAAGGTGGCGCTGTGGCTCCAGTTGTGGAGCTGCTCTCTGGAGCAGGACGGTGTTTTCAGAGTATCTGTGGAAACTGGGCAGGGCTGATGGCAGGTTTTGTTCCATCGTGGAGCCCTCACAGTTCAGCAAGCCCTGCTTATTTGCAAGAAGCAGCCAGGCCAACCCACTCGGGCCTCCCCACCTCCTGGGCCCCTTCACACATCTTCAGAGCTCTCGGGTTCCCTTTGGGCCTTCCCTTCCGGAGAGGAGGAGGAAGAAAGCCCGTTGCCAATGGCACGTAGGTGGAGCAGGGATCCGCACCTGGGGTTCCGGGGAGCCGCGTTTTCTGGCGCTCGTCGCAGGCAGGGGGCCCTTGGCACGGAGCTGCCGTCGAGCCCGTGCCGTGATGCGACATGATGACGTGTTTGGGTCACAGGACTGCTTGACCCCCCCACTGTGGACCCCGTACTTGGTGACTCGCTTGATGTTTTCAGAATACTCCCTGCCCTTCCTGCTGCCTTCTCTCCATTCATTTGGGTTCCGTTCTTAGTTGAGCCACCTAATAAAGAACCCGGGGGAGAGAAGGAGGGGGGGCCAAGAAGAAGGAGAGAGGAAAGTACTGACATTTATTAAGTGCCCACTGCATACCAAGCACTTCCACAAGAGCTAGAATAGCTATTTTTATACTTTCTTTCAGCTGCATATCCCTTTCCTTCCCCCAGAATCACCGGTGAACCCAGCCACGTAAACCAAACATCAGGGCAGCTGCCCTGGGGGCTCGGGGTGGGTCCTGGGCCCCTGGCCCTTCCCGCTGCCCCCTTTCCAGCAGCCCCTTTGACGCTATCACAAAACCTGGATCTGAAGCACTATGTTCGTTAATCTGCATATACCTGTTCGAGGAAATGTTATTTCCACTTTCCACATGTAAAAACTGAAGCCCAGTGAGGTGAGGCGACTTGCCACGATCACGTGATTAACACAGGGCAGAGAACCAGGCAGCAGACCCAGGCTTGTCCCACTCCAAAGCCCCCAACTCTGGGAGGCAGTGGGTTCTCTGCTTCCTAAGGAGGGGCAGGAAGAGGCCGTGCCTCCTCGAGGACCAGGCCGGTTACACGTGAGCACGGTTGGTACTTGGACGTCTGGTAAACTGCCTGCAGGGAGGCAGCCCAGATAGGACAGGAGAAGCATGGAAGATGGGAAACACATGGGGAGTGGATCCTGTGCCATCAGGGCAATGATCACTCAGCCCCCAGGCAGGCTCCAGCCTGGCCGACTTCAGAAGACACCGGCCAGCCATGTGCTGGAGATTCGGCGAGCTTTCCAGGCCCCGATTAGACTTCTTTTTGTTCCAGAACAGCCAGGGTCCGGGACTGTAATATATGAACCGGCTCTTGGTTCCTGCTTTGCAGGTGGAGGAAAAACTGTGTGAAGAGCAGCTCCTGAAAGGCAGGCGGGATGCTTTAAAAAGAAGAGAAAGGCGAAGCCGTTTGTTTGCCTGGAATTGTTTGCTTGCTCAGGATCTTGTAACAAGCATCGATTGGGAGTCAGAAATACCTGGCTCCAAAGGTCTTGTCTACCGGCTCAACCTGCCTTCTTCGAGTCTCAGTTGCCTCCTTTGTGAAATGGCATCGCAAGCAGGCCCCGTGTCACCGGGCTGCTGTAAGGATTAAACGAGCTCTTGTGCGTAGGAGCACCAAGCCTGGAGCGTGCAAAGTAAACAGTGATGCTCTCCCTGCTCTCTTTGAATTTATGGTATGTGCTAAATGGATGTGCTTCCAAGGGGCACTTAACGGATGGGTTATCACTTCTCATTGCAGTCAACTGGCTGAAACACTCACTTTTTCATCTTAATATGTGAGATGTGACACTCTGATCCTCGGAATTGTAAACTGAGAGCCTCAGAGAACTCAGGATGGTTAAATCCAACTCTCCCATTTTAGAGATGGGAGCAGTGACTTGCCCAAGGTCACCCACTGGGCTGGTGGCAGAGCCGGGGCGAGGACCCAGGCCGCCTCCCAGCCCACTGCTTTTGTCATGCCCGGTGAGAAGGAGCCACAGAAGGGAAGGCCACAAGGATACTTCCTTGATCCAACCTGGCCCTTGATTCCCACGTCTGAGAGGGGAGGATAGAGAGAGGGTCTTGCCAAGGGAGGCCCACTCTGCTACATGGAGCCCATCCTGGGAGGGTCACGTGTTGGGGGTGGATGGGGCTCCCTTTCAGGACCGAGATCTCAGGAGCCAGGACCAGAGGTGGAGCTGGCTCCTACCGCGGGCGTCAAAGCGTAAGGAGATAGTCCAACCTGGCGTTGATCCCTGCTTCTTACCAGCTGTGTGACCCGAGCAGGCGATTGCTGTCCCTGAACCTGTTTCCTTATCTGAGGACCAAGAAGAATAAAAGTGTACCTCGTAGGTTACCGCAAAGATGAAATAAGTCAAGAAAATAATAATCATGACCAACATTAACGAACATATACCGCATGCCAGGTTGGGTTCTCAACTCTTTATATCCATTTACTCACTAATCTTCATACAACTTGTATTTTGTTGCTGAAGAAACAGAGGCTCGGGATGGTTAAGCAGAGCCCAAGGACCCAAAATTAGAGAGGACAACGCCAGGCTTTGAACCCAGTAGACCGGCTTTGGCGTCCTGTGCTTACCCACTCTGTTCTAGTTTAAGCTAAACCCAGGTGCTCCCAAAATGTCCATCCCTCCCCTTCGCTCGCTTTCCCGTACCTTCCTCGCCTACGTCCTTTTGTCCTAAAGCGTGGATTCCACAAACCGTGTGCTGTATGTAGTTTCTCAGATGCCGGAAGTCCGTGCAACTTGACCGATTCACCTTGAATTATTTTTCTTCTCTGTTTTGTTGTTGGCTTCGTTTTTTTTACTCTTTGTTCCTTAATCAAAAGCACGACTGAATTGCCAGCATGGCAATTCTCTTGCTCCCGTGCTCATGGGCACAGGCGAGCCTCCACACACGGCTAAGCTCCCGATGCCAGTCGACGAAGGGGCACAATTGCCTGGCTTCTCATTGCCCGTGGGCATGTGAAAGCCCCAGCCCACGGGCCAGCTTCCTGAATACGACTGACCAGTTTGGGAGAAAATACGCCTTCTTGTTTGTGGGTTTCTGGCAACACTCCTCCAAGTTCCTGGTTACTATAGAGACCTTGTCAACACGTCCAAATACGCTTCTTAGTACAGAAACTGGTCTTCCACCGGCTTTCACGTGGTCCCCAAGAACAGAGGGGCTCAGGAAGCAGCAGGAAAGGCTCAACCGCTGGGTCTCCCTGAGCCCCGACTGCCCCCCCCCACCCCCCACCGAGGCTCTGGTTCCCTTCCAGCCACGTGGAGGCCTTGGGCCCACAGAGGACCAAGCCGCACAACAAACGAAGGTGCATCAGAACAATGGAGAATCTGGCCAGTGGATCCAAACATTTCTGTTTCCAGTGGCCTAAAGGAAAGGCCGTCTGCCTTTGGGATCTGGATCGTCTGGTGTCACGGTTGGAAGGGACCGGATGCTACGGCCGGGTCTCAGGCCTGCTTCGGAGTCTTCAATGCCGGTGTCTGCTTCGCATTCGCACAGACAGAGCCCCCAAGCTGCCTCTTGGCCTCCCCATCTCAGCCCGTTGACACCCTACTCATGCTTTAGGACCCCTCTCCAAGGCCACCACTTCCAGAGAGACTTAGAGCCAGCTCCCTCTCTCCGCCTGGTGCCTCCCATCACAGTCTCATTTCTTACCCCCTTCTACCTGGCATGATGGCTGCTCACACACCCGCCTTCATTCCAGAGACACACATCGAGCTCTAATTATGTAGCAGGCCCACGGCTAGTCACCAGCAAGGAGAAAGACACGATCCGTGTTCTCACATAAAGAGCTCGCACGCTCACCGTCCCAGCAGAGACAGACGAGTCGACGCATGATTAAAACACAGCGTGGAGAAATGGGCAGGCCGCCTCGGATGCTGGGGACGGGGGGATCCGGGAAGACTTGTCAGAGGCACTAAGGCTGGCTTCTATCTTAAAGGGTGAACCCCCCAGACGTGCAAGCGGACGGGGAGAGGGGGCAGCACGTGCACCTCCAGCTGGGGGTGGAAGAGGAGGCTTCGGGGAAGGAGCCCCGGGGAGCTGGGATGGCTGGAGGCGAGAACGTCCAGGAGGACAGTGGCAGGAGATGGAATCTAGCAAGCGGGGAACTGGCAGGTCACAGAGGGCCTAATAAGCACTGGCTAGCAATCTGGGCTTTCTCCTACAGGCAAATGGAGAGCCACGGAAAGGTTTTCAGGAAGCAAGGGCCGTGACCAGATCTGTATTTTAAAAAGCTGACACGGGCAGCTGAGTGAGAAATGGATGGTTGGGAGGCAAGAGGTGAAGCAGGGAGACCATTAGTCCAGGCGAGAGGTGATGGTCTGGACCCGGCGGTGGCAGCAGAGGGATGAGAAGTGGAGGGATCTGGGGTCCTTCCAGCAGCTGGAATTGGGAGCACAGAGTTGTTGACGAGAAAGGTGGCGGGGGGAGTTCGGAGGTGACTTCCAGAACTGCAACGCCAACGGCCAAGGTGGAGGGTCAGGTCTGCGGAGGCAAGGTTTGCTGACCTGAGGAGTCTGGCTGCTTTTCCAGGGACATCTGGCAGCTCTTCCCCCCCCCCCCACTTTTCCCTGCACCCCAGGCCTGCCCTCCCTGTGGACCTTCCTCAGACCCACAGCCTAAACCTAGCCTGAAGTTAGGCCATTTTTTTTTTTTTCACTCCCACACGCCGGAGACATCTGAAAAAAAGTCACCAGGTAGATGCACCCCTACTAAAGGCGTCTGAACTGGATCCCAGGGTGCTCTGTCTCCCTGGGGAGTTCGTGCTTCCAAGAGAAAGCCGGGAGAAGGACACAAAAGGTGGTGTCCAGGGTTGTCAGAGAGAGTTGGCAAGAATCTGTCTCCAGGCCCCAAGAACACACTGGCTGGGGTTGGTGGGCCAGCCAGCTGGGGCTTCTCCTCTGCTGTCCTCTCCTGTTTGCCCCCTGGGCCAGCTCTGCGGCCCTCAGTGGCGGACCCTGCACACAATCCCCACCCGTCCCCCCAACAAACACTTCCACATTGAGTCCAAACGGCCAGCCGCCAGACCCTGGGAAGTTCTTTGTCCTTCCCGGGCCTGCTTCCTTAGCCATGAAATGGGAGGATTATATTCTTTCCTTTCCCCTCCGCCCACTTTTCTTCTTCTTTCCTTGGCGGTTAAGATCAAGGACTTTGGAATCAGGCTGATCTGGGTATGATGTTCAGTTTTGCTACTTTCTACCTGCACAAAGTACTCCATCAAGTACCTTAGCTTCCTCCTGGGTAAACTGGGCCTAGTAGTTGTACCCAGTGGACATTGTCATCGTCCATATTCGGTGGGATGATGCCCAGCAAACTCCTAGCTCGGTGCCTGGCACCCAGTAGGTGCTCTGAACCTGCTCAGGTCAAGGGCATTATGGTCATCAGGACTCTCCCCTCCCCGCTCCCTCTTCCCCTCCCTGATAGTCTTTGCAAATACTCCCAATATGAGGACCACTTTTGCCTGGGCTTGTAGCCTCTTCAGTCTGGAGGCAGAGGACTGGACTGGATGACCCTTAGGTGTCTTTGACTCAGGAGTCTGGGATCTCAAAGGCTTGGGAACGTTCCCCGTGAACTTTCCTCACTTTGGTTCACCTGGTGATTTGGGAGCTGTCCCTCCGTGGGTCTCTGCCTCTATTTAGTTTTTCCGAGTTCTCTGGAGGCTCCCTCCCTCCACCCCTAACTTTTCGCATCCCCTCTGTGTCCACAGGCCATGGTGTGCGCTCTCAATCAGCCGTCATGGCCCACCCGCTGGCTCTCCAATTACTGAGTTTCTGGCTTGGCCTGTCTCTGCATTTCCCGACAGTGTTCTGAGGAACTCCGTGTACATCTCCCCTCCTGCCCGCGCTCTGCGTTTCTGAAGCCGACTTCAGAGCAGAGGGAAACGGCTTTGGCAGAATGAGCTTTCATATTGTCTGTGCCTCCTTTATTATGCCTGGCACTTCCTGGTGCCCACAGAGCTGGGCTTCATGCAATTCCTCTATTGATCGCCTTGGTCCATTTCCCTGTGTATTAATTCTGGTTCTCCAGACAAACAGGACCGAAAGGGTATGTGCGTAGGTGTGTCGTGTGTGCATAAAGAGGTTTATTTTAAGGACTTGAGTCACACAGTTATAGGGGCTGGTAAGCCCAGGTTCTAGAGGGTCGGCCAGCTATAGCTAAAGTCCAAAGGCTTCTGCTGCAGAATGGCCTCTTGCCCCGGGAAGGTTAGTAGTGTGTTCTATTTAGACCATCAACCATTTGGACTAAACCCACCCACGTTATGGAGGGCATTCTGCTTTATCCAAAGTCTACAGATTTAAGTGTTAATATCATCCAAAATACCTGCACGGAAGCATCCAGAATGATGTCTGACCACATATCTGGGCACTACGGCCCAGCCAAGTTGACACATAAATTAACTGTGACTCCCTGTTATTAGCCAGGCCTTAGGGATGCCTCTCCCCGACCCTGTCATCCAGGCCAGATAATATCAAGACTTGGTTCCCGCTTCCCCAGAGGAGCATGCTGGAAAGGGACCAGCCACAAAGCATTTCCGTGTCATTGGTGTATTGCCATAGGAAAGTCTTAGCCAATCCAGGCGTCCGGGTCTGCAGCAGTTGAGGCCTGGGCCTGCCCCTGGACATGAGGGGCTGAGTAGGAGGCACCCAGCATCTCGGCAGCGGGGGGTGGGAGGCCTGGTTCAGGGATGTCACCGCCCCCATGACCTCACAGACGGTGAGTTTCAAACCTGGTTGTGTATCGGAATCATCTTTAATGCAGATTCCCAGACCCCACTGTCGTGGGGCGGAAATGCCCCATTCAGAAGACGGGGCGTCTGAGCTCTCAGCACATAACTGACACGCTGCCACAGGGGGTTTCAGGACAACAGGGAAGCTGGGAGTGTCTCTGGGGCCGGAAGTTCTTGCTCTTGTCAGTTTTACATGCGAGGCACCTGGCCCCGCCCGGCGCTTCCTGCTGAATCTCCCTTGTACCATCTCCCCCCACTGACTCCTTGATGGAGGCCTTACTCCCTTTGAGGGAGCCCCTTATGTCCTAAGAAGAGAGATGTGAAGTCTGTCTTCCCACACTTTCCAGCTGCTGGTCCTTGCTCTGGCTCTTAGAACCAGAAGGAATCTAATCGCTCATCCACTGGAGAGCCCTGGAGGTCTTGATGACAGTTTTCATTTGCTGCTGCATCTTCTCTGGGCTCAGAATCCCCAGCCCCCCTCACCAGGAAACGTCTCTCTCAGTGTCTCTCTCAGTGGGAGGTCCCAGGAGTGGCCCCCGCTCAGACTGTTGTTTGGCCCATGCAAGGCCTAGCTGAGTAAGCACCTCCCTCCCCCTGGACGGGCCAGCCCCATTGATGTGGCCTTTGGCCTCGTGGGTTAGCCCCATCGCCCTGTGGATGGAACCTCCCAGGTCTGACCCCGTAGCCCGGATCCTTATTCTCTTCCCTCTTGACTTAACTGTTCCACGGGGGGGAAGAGGTGCTCCTTCCAGGACCTGGGGACATTCCCCCTCCCCCCACCCTCCCCCCACCGCCCAGAGCTTTCTCCACCAGTTTGAGAAACACAGGCTCCAGGATGTTTCTGTAGGCACCTGAGCAAACATAGGGTTTGCTGCCCTTTCGGACCGGCCACCTCTGTGGCCACCACCTGCCGCAGACCCCGGTGCCTGTCCTGGAGGAGTCACCACGGTGCGGAGGAAAGCTCATCATCACCTTTGGGCCTGGCAGGGGCTTGGGTTCAAATGCCAGCTCTACCAGTTATGGGGCCGGGGGCAACTGAGCCTCAGCTCCCGCACCTGTAAGTAGTGCCTCCCTCCTAGGGCTGTGCTTGGAAGCAGCAAAGCAGCTGGCCCGGGGCCTGGCACATAGTAGGTACGCTTGGCACGTAGTAGGTACACACCGCAAGTCTAAATTCTTTCTCGTCTTGAGGATCTTAGCTGCCTTCTCCCTCCTTCTCTCCCCACCAAACCCCCCAATTCCAGCTCCCGATGCTGAAGAGGCTTATTAGGTAAACATCCCAGAGGCTCTCGTCTCCTCTCGGGGCCTGGGGAGGAACGTGCCCGCGAGGGACTCATGTCGCCTCTGGTCTTGGGTCCCTCATCTCACACCTGAGAAGGGCAGAGCAGGAAGCCACTCGAAAACCCCTTGTAGCCCTGCCCATCAGGCCTCCCCGAAAACTTGTGAGTCCTCTGGGCCACTGGGTCCTGGAAGGGAGGCAGGCAGATGTGAAAAGCTCTGATAAGCTCTGTAAGGCAAGGGTGAGCCACTCAGCCTGGGCTCATCCCTCAAGTGTCCCTCACACACCCACCGGCCCTTCCTCTGCTGGAAGGCACTGGGGATGTGGAGATGAAAAATAAGGCGTCTCAAGATGCCGACAGGCCAGCAGGGAGGACAGACATGTAAGCCAGGCTGCTAGGAGCTGTCCCTGAGACGGAATACTGGCAAAGTGTGGGGGAGCACAGCGTAAGAAACACACCATGCCTCCAGGAAAAGGATGCGTGGCGGTTCTGGAAGGCTGGTGAGAAACAGGCATCCGAGTGCAGGCTCCAAAAGCAACTGGGAGTCTGCCTGGTGGACGAGGCAGGGGGGTGCGCTCCAGGCCAAGGGCACAGCACAGGCAAAGAGGTTGGAAGGTCCAATCAGTTTGAAATGACCTAAGAGTTCAGCAGAGTGTGAAGCAGTGGCTGGGAGACCGGAGTGGAGGCAGAGAGGCCAGCTGGGAGTCCGCCGCGGTGATGCGGACTAGAGGCCACGGGGACATGAGCTAGGACAATGCCTCAGTCCACACGAGGCGAGGTGGGGCCGCAAAGACCGGCCAGACACGGATCCTCCTCTTCGGGGACAGACCCGCCATTCGCTCACCAGTAAATATTTACTGAGCGTCCGTACTGTGCCAGATACTGTGTTAAGCAGGGAACTTTCTCCGGGAGAGAAAAGAGGTCTGAACGCTTTGTGTGAGTTTCCTAGGACCTGCTGTAAGAAAGAACCATGAAGCGAGTGGACTAAAACAACAGAAACTTACTCTCTCACTGTTCTGGAAGCTGGAGTCTGGACACCTCCAGGTGTCAGGAGGGCCGCACTCCCTCTGAGGCTCTGGGTGGGATCCTCCCTCGCCCCTCCTGGCCTCTGCCGGTGGCCCGTGTTCCGCAGCATTCCTTGGCTCGCAGCCACGTCCCTGCTCTCTCTGCCTCTCTCGTCACGCGGTGTTCTCCCGGTGCGTCCACCTCTATGTCTCTTCTGTTCTCACAAAGTCACCAGCCTCGTTGCATGAGCCACCCCCCCGCCCCCCGGGAATGACCACCTCTTAACGAGTTACATCTACACAGACCCAATTTGCAAGTAAGACCACGTTCCCAGGAACTGGGGGTGGGACTTCACCATACCCTTTTGAGAAGGGATACAATGCGACCCACAAGGTCAAGTAACCACAACACACGGTGGCAACTGCCTTAGAGGAACCGAGGACGGGATGTGGGAATTCAGACTAACGAGAGCTCTTGCCAAGCAGGGGAATCCAGGGAGGCTTGCTGGAGGAAGTGGCCCCTTGGCCATCCATTGACAGGATTTGGACACGCAGCTATGAGAAGGAAAGGCATCCTGGGCGGAGGGGGCTACGTGAGTGAAAGCAGGGAGGAGGGAACAGCCGGGCGGGAACTGTCTCACACCGGTTATAAGCAGTACTCGGAAAGTTTTCCCTCTCGCACCCTTCTGCCTGCCCTCCTCCGCATCTTGTGCAGCCCATCCCATCTTGCTGTTGGGCCTGGCGGGCTCTGGAAGAACGCTGCTCCCCAGGATCGTCAGGACACCCCTACTCATGTCCAGACCTGGATTTGTTTTTCCTGAGCTGCAGTTAAGACAAATAATAATAATAATAAACTCTATTTATCAAGCAGCACGCCAGTGGGAAATTATAACCCTTTAAAGTAAATATGTATCTAATTATAGGAAAGCAAGCTGACTTTTGCAGCAGGGCCAGGATTTCCCTTGCTAGCCGGGCCTGCAGATCCTGTCCCCACCTCCCACCCCACCCCCAAGTCTCACTGGGCATTAGCCTCAAAACTACGGTGTCTGCTGGGCTCTCAGCCGCGAGCCAGGCTGTGCTGAAATGCCCCAGCGGGCTTGAGAGGAACCTGGCTCCCTGGGTTTTCCTGGGCCCTTGATTACCTCCCAACCGCGACGCCGCAGCCCCCACCTCCTCCTAGACTGTCTGGCCTGCCCGCAGGCCTTTGCCCAGCGTGCATTTCTGTGGTTGGCAGTTGTCTCCCTTACAGAAACGCCAGAAGTCCCGGAGAGGGCAGAACTGAGCCATCGTGGGGGAGGAGCTCAGCCGGCTCCCGGCAGCCCCCCACACCTGCCCTCCAGTTAGTGGTGCGGGAGGCCTTGTCCACACACCCCGGGAAGAAGGAGCAAACGGCTGTGAACGTGTTAGTGGGGACACGTGGTAACCGTCATCACTTAGGAACTGCGTGCAATTACCACCTGCCAGGTGAGTCCTAGAATTAGTTCGTCCTTTCAGCAAATGTTTATTGAGCATCTATGACGTGCCAGGTATGCTAGCCGACGGGCTCACTTCGGGTCTTTGCTAGAATGTCCCCTTCTCACGGAGGCCTGCCCTGTGTGATTCCTGTCCCGTTCCTAGCCCACGCCTGGCTTGCCCACCTTCCCTGACTCTGCTCAACGTTTTCCCTACCACTTGTCACCATCTAGTATTCTAGGTGACTTACCTTTTGTCCACTGTTTTTGTCTGTTGCCCCAAAGGGAATGTAAGCTCTGATGCCATGGGGTGGATTGGGGTTTTCTTTGCTACTATAGACCCACTAGGTCGAGGCTGGGCACATAGTAGGTGCTCAGTTAGTATTTGCTGAATTGCACTGAACTAAGGTCATTGTTTTTGGAGCCAGACAAATCAGGTTAAATTCCCACTCCTTACTGGCTGTGTGAAGTTGAGCTGTGACATAACCCTCACTGAGCCTCATTCTCCCCTTCTGGAAAGTGGAGCGTCCCTGGGGATCCCAGGAGACGTGAGGCTCGAGGAGCCCAGAACAGTGCCCAGCCCAAAGACACATCTCAAACACCAGGAGGGAGGCTTCTCGGGGTCAGGTTTGGGGTGGGAATTCCAAGGTCCATGGAGGCCTCGAGTGTCAGGCAGGCAGGATTCGAATTCTGACACTGACCCTTCCTAGCTCCGTGACCTTAAGCAAATCACTCAACCTCCCCGAGCCTCAGTTGTCTCTTGTAAAACGGGACTCATACAGCACTCCCCCTGGCTCAGAGGTGGCATGAGGTTGTGTCCATCAAGGAAGGCACAGTGCCTGGCATGTCGTAGGCAGCCACGGCTGACCGGTTCCTCTTTTCCCTCCTCCCAGAGGAGCTGTTGGGGGCTGAGGAACAGGAGCCTACGAGGGGGCAGAGGCCTGCGGCAGGGGCAGGGGCACTCTGTCAGGCAGAAGAGCCCCTGGACCCTCTTCCCCTGGCCATGCGTCCCCTCCTCCTCCAATTACCCAGCCTGGGCTTGTAAGATGTGGTCCTCGAGGACGTTCCCACCTCCCCAAGTCCACCCTGTCCTTGGCTCCTCGGCTCCCCCGAGGCCCTCTCTCTCTGCTCACTTTGGCACTAGTGGGGTCCCACAGCCTCCAAGATGAGATGATGGCTCCCCCTGGGGCCTCCAGCAAATGCTGGAGGAAGAAGGGGTCTCCTGGGAAATGGAGGGCTTCCCCCAGGGTCAGGGGTGGGCGTGCTGCCTCCCAGGGGCCTGTGGATGGCTTTGTGTCAACAAGCAGAGGAGGACAGGGAGGGACTGATGCCAGTTCTGCAGCTGCCGGTCAAGAACAGGGCGGGTTTGGACCTGGTGGGAAGCAGGACAGGGAGGTGGCCATGGCAACCTTGCCTGGCACTCCAGACTGGGTGATGCCCCTCCACCTTCTGTGTCTAGATGAGGGCCAGAGAGGGCCAGCCCTCCCCAACGGGGCTGACCCTTTTGAGGACCGTCCCAGCCCCACATCACTAGCACAGAGTTGGGGTGAGGTCTGATGCCCGCCCGTGAGGCTCCTCAGTAGACACGGGGAGAGGGAGAGGAGGGGAAGTCATTGCACGTACCGTGTGAGAGCCGGGAACGTATTTGTCGTCTTAAAGGTGGCACTTCCCCCAAGGCAGGGACGTGCCAGCTGCCAGACAGACCTGTTCCGGCTTCCCCATCGCAGCGGCTTGGCAGGCACTGACCTGGAAGGGTCCTGGAGCAGCCCCAGTGTGGACACGATGTGCTCCAGAGTTCCAGGGCCTCCTTAGTCTGGGCGATGGCAGGAAGCAACAGAGGCCAGGACAATAGATACACATGAGACAGACAATGAGCATGGGACAGACAGAAGACGCGTATAGGACGGAAGATTGAGTGTACTGAGCATTCGAGGTCTGGTGGGGGACGTGGGCTTCGCGTCTGCCTGTCACGCTGTGTGGCCTGGGCTGGGTGTCAAAGCATCAGGTTCATTCCTGAGGTTTCTACAGGTTACCGTGTATTGAGCTCCGGGCGCGCTGTTAGGCACTTTGCCTGCCTGATCTCATCCGAGCCCCAGAACAGCCTGTGAGGAAGGTACTCTAGTCTCCAGCCAGTAAACTGAGGCCAGGTCACTTTCCAGAGGCACACGCAAGCACCAGAGCAGGTTTTGAAGCCGGCTCCGCCCGCCTCCAAAGCCCATTTTGCAGACGAAGAAACCAAGGTCAGGAGAGGCCAAAGCCACCCAGCTAGTAAATATCAGAGCTGTCAGGCTCTGAGGCCGGGCTCCTTGACTGAGAGTCTGTGAACTTGGGTGGGAAAGAAATACACCTTGATGTCGCCTCACCTCTCAAGGAAATGTAACACGTCCCTCCCGCGTGAACGTACGCCCCACCCCATGGTTATCCTAGCACGCCTGTGACTCTGTCACCAAGCCAAATCACAGATCTTTCCATGCCATGCCGCCATGGTGGCAGATATCTTGAAACATCGTCTGTGTTCATCCCTACTTTGACATTACAGGAGTCACCAGGCTGGATGTTAGGGGTTGTAATGTAACGCACTAGTAAAGAAGCATCCGTTGCAATAGCCCAATTTAAAAATTTTTGATAACTTTTTTCTCAAATATAATTGGCTTGTTTTGCAACCAGACATATTTTATGCAGTTAAAAACATTGTTCTGGAAAGACTGCACGGTGTTTATCAGTCACTGAGGTCATGGTACAGGAACGATGAAGGCCCCGTGCTCCCCAGGCTGTGCCCGAACCCCGACTCGCCTTTCTCTCAGGTACTCAGCCCTAACGTGCCACCCTTCCCTCTCCCAAGCAAAGCCCAGTAGCCAGCCTGGACTAGCCTGGGGGCTCGGCACATCGCGGGGGGATGTGCCCCCCTCCTTATCTGACTCGCCCCTCCCCCAGATCCCTCGGCCACTGAAGAGTTAAAATGCCAAGTTCTCTGGAGAAGCCACTCTTCCCTTTTACAACCAAGTCAGGTTTGTGCTGATTTCCAGGCACCAATTACGGGCCAGCTCTCTTGGACCAATTAAAATGTGCAGGTGCAATAGTGTCGACATCAACAGTCTGGGGTTATCTCGGCAGATATTTTTGCATGAAATATTTATAAGAGACTCTGGGAATTTTAACCCCTTCTGTGGCTATGCTTCCCCTTCCTGGCAGGGTCCTCGCTGGTGGTGTGGGAGCTAGCAAAGAGTGAAGGCAGAGAGGCATGCAGAATCCTGCAGAGGAGGGGGCTGGAGGGCTGGGCAAGCTCAGGAGTGGGTCAGGGGGAGCAGGTCCGCGTTTTTCTTTCTTTCTTTTTTTTTTTTTTTAAAGAATCTATGAAATTAGACTAATTAAGAATCTGGTGTTCTGGAAAGAGCCCGTGTGGGTTTCAGAAGTCCCAGGTTTAAGCCCGGTTCGTGCTGTGCCCTGGCTGTGTGACTTCGGGCAAGCGAGGTGGCTGGCCTCTCTGGGCCTCAGTGTCGTAATTTGTAAATGGAAGGAAATGCCCTCTCCCTGCCCACTTCCCGTGGCCATGGTGGGGATTAAATGGCAGCGTGAGTGGGAGAGGCTTTGGAAAGGGTTGCTGCCTGTGGAGAGGGTTGGGGGTTTTGCAAGGGGGTCTGGCTGCAGAAACAGATAACTTAGGCTCTCTGGCTACCAGACGTGGGGTGTGGATCAGCCCGACAGCCCCAGCATCTGGCACCATGCCTGGTACAAAGTGAGCACGCGTGAAGTGTTTGTGGAATGAATGTATGCGCGGACCTGAGCACTTTCTATCTTTGTGACTAGCTGTTCATGTCAGCGTCAGGCTCGTCACCTGTAACTGTGGCTCCTGGCCTCAGCCTCGCAGATGCCAGACAGACCTCTGGATCCCTGGGTGAGGGGCTACACCCTTCCCTTCCAGAATCCCCGAGGTACCTCTGTGTGACTATGATTGCATTCCGTCTCTCTGGACCTCCCCTTCGAGAATCTTGCCCTCACCCCAGGCTCACCGGGTGCATTCGGGAGGTGGAGTTCTCGCCAACTTATGTATTTAGTCACTCGTTTGCCCAGTGCTTCGCTACTGGAAGCCAGCTCTGCCCCCTTGCCCCCTCTTCTTTCCAGAAAGTTACTTTCAGAGTTTGCAAAGGAGGCTGGAAACGTGTTACAGCTTGAGGAAGGTCCAACACACAATTTAAAACCAACAGCAAGAACACTGCAGCAATAATATTAAAGAACACTGTGGGAAAGATCCACCCATAAAGCAGCCTTCATGTGGGTCGGTTCCCTTCCACGGGTGGGGGTGGGGGTGGGTAGACTATTAAAGAGGCGTAGCCAGAATGAGTGCACCATTTTGCTGTCTGCTTTGTTCCCTCATTATCCGACCCTAAGCATTTTCCTTGTTGCCGTGCACTAAACAATGCTGCATCCACCAGTAGAATTTGAGACCGTCCCGAAAAAGCGATTGTTACAAAGACCAGATTGTTTCTTGGAATGCAGTGATGAGGCAGCATCCTTTCTCATTCTGTGGCTTGTAAAAATGGCACACGGGCTCTCAGGCTCCAGATGGTCCCTCGAGCTTCTGAGGACAGAGGAAGGTACAGATCGGCTCGAAATGGGCTGGGCCAGGTGATTTGGGTGCCGGGTGTGCCCTGCCCCCGATCCAAGCAAAGGGCCTATGCCCAGGTCTTCCTCCGGCTAATGTTGGGGTTGCTGCCGTCTCTGCTGCTGATCCCGGGGCCATCCCTCTCCTAGAACCTAAGGGCCCGGAGGCGGGAGGCGGTTCCCAGGACCCTGCCTTCTTCCTCTTGTGCTGTGGTTCGCATGAAAGGTGGAGACGGCGGTGCGTGATCTTTGCAGCAGGAAACAGTGTCAGGTGAAGCGCTTGGCGACCCTCGCACGCGAGTCAGGATCCCAGGCCCCTCACTGACCAGCTTGCTTCCGTGCTCTTGACCTTGACTTAACGCGTAACGTCATCCCATTTGATCTCCGCGACGTGCCTCGAGCCGGCGGAATCAGCCTCGTCATCCCTGCTTTTGAAGTCCAAGAAACTGAGGCCCGTGTTAAGTAGCTGCTTCGGATACAATATAAAGAAACCGGATTCGGACCCCGGCCTCGACCACCTGCTGTCTGACCTTGGGAGGTTTTGCAGCCTCTCTGAGTTTCCACGTCCTCACGGAACCAGGACCCTGCAAACGCTTAATAAATTCCAGCCATTCATCTCTCCCCGCGTGCTGCGAGCAAGTAAGTGCTTAGCCAAGGGGCTGCCCGGACTCTGGCGGGAGTAGCTTGGCCTGAGTCACTTGTCCGAGGTGGGCCCACCACAGGGGGGCGGTCAGGGTGGGCCTCCGAGGTTTCTTCCCTCACCCTGCATTTCTTTCTGCCTTTCTCCAAACCAGCCCCACCGTGGCTCTGAAGAACGAGCCCAGCTTCCTGCCTCGTGCCTTCTGGCTACCAGCCTCCCAGCCTCAGTAGATTCCCCACCCAAAACAAGCTCACAGCCGCAGGTCTGCCCTCAGTCAGCCCTTCGTTGCTGACAGCCAGACTAGAGGCAGGGAGGCCACTTAGGAGCCCTTGATGGGAAGTTCTCCAGGAGAGGGTGATGAAGGCGGGAGAGGGTGATGGGACCAGGTGACCGGGCCAGGAGAGGGTGATGGCAGGGTGATGGAACGCAGACTGAGAGCGGTAAAGGAACAGAGTCCAGAACTCTCAGATTGGAGACGGGAAATGGGGATGAGAGAGGAGCCTCTAAGGGTCCCTAAAGCTCAGTCTTGGCTCATGGAGGACCAGGTTTGGGTGGAGATGTTGAATTTGATTTCTGCAGAGAAGAGCAGAAGAGACAGGTGGGGATCCAATTTCCAGAGCCTCCTCTGCCAGGTGGTGCCTGGAGGTGGAGAGGCTGGGGGTTGGGGAGGAGACAGGCTGGGTCCAGAGAACACTGGGGGGGGGGGGGTCCTCTGTTCTCTCCTGTAGCCGCCAGGTCACTGCAGCTCCTAGGGCTGGTGCAGATGGGACAGCACAACCCTCAGTGACTGTGCAGTCAAGGCCTCTTGCCTCACAGCCTCCTTTGGCCAGAGATCTCCTTAGCCTGGTTACCCATCCTGACCTTCAGCTCATCAAAGGCAGACGATTTGGGTTTCGGAAACTGCTCATTCGCTTTTCTGCTTGCTGAGGCAGCAAAGCTTTAAGAGGCCCGTCCAGATGTGGGCTCAAGCAATCAACCCCCTAATCAGGACTGAGCATGTCAGAAGGAGGCAGCAGCTCTTGGGGCCTGAGCACCAGGCCCACGGGCCAGGCCTGTTTCTCTTGATAGGATGTTCAAGGCAGGAATCTTGAGGACTCTTAACCCTTCTGGCTGACCTGGGGTTGGCAGCATCAGCCCTAGGGATGTGACTTTCCTTCCAGCAGGAAGACAGAGTTTGCTGTTGGGGCAGGGGGTCAGGGGGGTCAGGGGGAATAAAAGTGTCCTGGAAAACTACTGAGCTAGGAGCTCTGAGTTGCTGTGTTCTTCTCGAACCTCTCCCCCGCTGAACCTTCACGGCATCGTTCGCTGCTCTGCAGAATTCACACAACAAATATTTTTTAAGTGACTCCAGGTGACAGGTGTACCTTAGGTGTTGGGCACGCGGCAGGTGAGAGAATCCTGTCCGCCTGGAAATTTATTTCAATGCAGAAAAAAAACAGGCATAACACTGCCTGCCTTTCTTACCTAGAAGCCCCCTGAGATCTTGTCCAACTGCCTCATTTTGCAGAGAAGCACATCCAGAGGGCGAAGGGACTCGCCGAGGGTCACGCAGCAAGAACCCCCAGCCCAGGCATCTAGGGTGCCACCCAGCAAGGCTCCCATTACCCCTAGCTGCTCATAGGAGTTAAAGTAGGTCACCTCTGCGTCATGGTTGTTAATCTTGTAATTGGAAGAAAGAGGTAGGTTTGGAAACCCGGCCATGACTGCTGGCTGCCTCCTTCGGCCCAGAGCCTGACAAGGGGCTGTTGGGGTCCCTGGCCCCTCCCATCACTGATAGTGGGGGCCAGGTGGGGCCTGGAGGTGATAGAAAACATGGGGATGGGGACACTGCCCTCGAACTATGCAGACTCTACCAGGAGGCAAAGACGGGGACTTAAAGGGAGACCCAGCCTTCCGGAGCCACCTCTCTAGGCTGAGGCTGAGCCTGGGTGTCTTCCAGGCCCTGGTGGGAACATCCCAGGCCAGCTGCTGGACGGCCTCACTTACAACCCTGGGAGCTGATCTCGGAGGCTCTGCAGAGGCCATTAGCATCACTTTTTTCCTGCTATTGGATTTTTACAGCCCCCAGCTCCTCTGGATAGCATTTTCCCTGTTAACTCAGATGTTTTGGGGGGAAAAAAAAATAAGAAGAGAAAAAAATGAATCATAAGCCTAACCATAAATCCTAAGTCACGTTACTGTAAGCGGAGGGCTTTGTGGGATCTATGGATCAGAGGGAGTGTGTGGGAAAGCTCGGGAAAGCTCGCTATAATGAGGCAGCAAGGGAGGCCAGGTCTTCCCAGGGGATGTCCTCTACCAGCCTGATATTTCACACAGCCTGGCTTCCCGATCACTTCAACCTCAGGGACGGGCAGCACATTTATCAGGAGGCTGGGGGCGGGCGGGGGAGGGAGCCAATAGGGAAAAGGGAATCTCCAGCAGAGAATGACATAGGTGGCCCCAAACCCTGGTTGATGATTCTGGAAGAGGCGAAGTACCATCCAGGACACCCCTACCTTTCCCACCCTGCCCGGGTTTCCAGAAGGTTCAGAGTCCTTTTCCGGGATGCCACCAAGGGCCTGTTGGTACCAAGAAGGCGTGTGTTCCCTGGCCTATCACTCTTGCTTAGGAGTCAGAATCCTTTATGGATGAGAGAACTCACGTGGGCAGGTGCGGGGGTTGCTCCCAGCACCTCTGTGATCCAACCAGCTTTCCTCTGAGCATAAACAAACCAACTGCAGGAGGACTTGGAGAAACTCAAAGAGGGGAGTTTAAAAGAAGGCTCTGGATAAACATAAAATATAAAGCGTGCTTGCACTTGGGAGAGGCTTGGCTCTGAGGGAGGGGCGAACAGGATAGTTAAAGGTTTATGAGCAAATGTTTATGTGGCGGTTCTTACTACTCAGATGTCAGGAAGAGGAAAGGAGCACAGAGAGGTTCAGAGATTTGCCCTAGGCCACACAGCAACCCCAGGTCCAAAGGCTCCTCATTCAGGCTTGGGATCATTTGTCCTAATGGCTCAGCCAACGGGAAGCATTGAGCACTGCTAGGGACCAGGCCCTGATGGCAGGGGGAGGGGGGGGGGGATATAGAGAATGAAGCCCTCAGAAGTTCATGAGACAGCAAGGGAGAAAGGCACAGTAACGATTATGATGCCCGGTAAAGAGATCCATGGTTAATTTCAGATTTATTGCCATGGTTCACTCCCCCGAGAGATTTGAGGCAACAGCCAGAAGTGCTATATATCAGAAGCAGGAACAAAGACTCTGGGGGCAGTAGTGGGAGAGATGGTCTCTGTGTGTGCTGGGGGGCAGGGGGAGGGGTAGTAGAGGGGGGATGAAGGAAACCCTCTCTTTAATCGTGCTTCAGCCTGATCTTGAAACACGGGAGTTTACCTGGAACAGAGGACTCAGAAGGGTGCCCCAGGTAGAGGGACAAGTCTATGCAAAGGCCCAGAGGTAGGAAAAAGCAGGGTACATGCCTGACTGTGAATGCTCAAGTGCAGAGGAGTGAGGAGGCCAGCTGGGGGAAGTCAGCAGGGTCTAGGCTGGAAAGGGCTTTGATGCCACAGAGTCTGGACTTCATCCCACAGGCAGTGAGGAGGCACAGACGGATCCAAGGAGGGAGAAGTGTCAAAGTGAGGTGGGCGTTCTGGAAAGATCCCTCCCACTGTGGTGACGCTGATGAAGGCGGGAGGCCGGCCAGGGGGCTGGAAATGAGGAAGTGTTTGGCACTTCTGGAACAGAGGTCGGAGGGAGGGAAGGTTTGATATAGACGTTTTGAGGATGGAAGGGATTGACCGGGCTTTTGGGGGGTGAGGAAGGCAGGGTTCCCGACTGCTTCTGAGGTTCCAGCTTAGAGAGAACCCAGCTGAGCGGCCACAGCGTCAGTTTTTGAGCGTCCTGACTTCCGGCCTGGTCCACTCTCTCGTTAGGAAACCCAGCAGATGTAGCTTCTGATCCCAATCCCTCCTCTATCAGCCTTGCCGCCTCAGAAAAGGCCCTTCCCCTCTCTGGGCTTCTAGGCTCCAGTTTCCTTATCTGGAAATGGGATAACCAGAGGCAGGGCTGTGTGTTTCAGGTGGGTCCCAGCAGGAAACAGACTGATCGGTCACACTGGATGACTTAAAAGAGAGTTTGATAAAGGGACCGTCTACAGAGATCTGGGTGGGATGTAGGGAACTCTCAAGGGACAGTGCTGTGCCCCAGGTGACAGTGGTCCCCGCTACCACCCCCAGGCCGGTGTGGGGAAGGCTGCCTGGCAGGAGCCGTGAATGCCGGCCGCCCCTTCATTGCCATCCTGAGCCCTGGGCCTGGGGCCTTGGGCAGTGTGTGCCCTGGGGACGGAGTGTGTGACAGTCAGCCTATGCAAAGGTCAGCATGGATTCACACCCCTGACCCCAGCCGTCCCGGATGGAGAGGCCAAGGCAAGCTGCTGATACAAAATCAAATTTATCCCAAGTTCACCAGCAGGACCTCAGATGATCTTTTTCCCTTTCTGCGCCCCATCCCTCGGCACCTCTCATTTTCTTTCCGCCACCTCTTTCCCTCTCCCCCCACCTTTCTCCTCTTCCTCCTCCTTCCTCCTCTCTCCTCTCTCTGTCCTGGCCCAGACCCCCACTTTCAACCTCCCTCAACACCTAACACTTTCAAAGAACTACTCCCCAGTCAGAATGCCCTCTCTTTTGACTTAACGTTTCCAGAGAAGGAGGGAGGGGAGGGAGGTGTGGAGTTAGTTGTTTAGTTAGTTGGGGCCCCAGCCACCCTGGGAACTGAGTCTAATGAACAGGGGCTCTCAGGGGCTCCCGCGGGTGGACAGGCTTCGCATTCCGTGAATGCCTGGGGTTCCTGGCCATCCGGAGCAATTGGCCCACCTGCCCGGCAGCCGGGACCGTCCAGGGAGGTGGTGGTCAGTCCTGAGGGTGACCGGCTGCTCTGGGTGTGCGCTGAGGGACAGGGGGTCGGCCAGAGCATCGGCACTGTTTCGGGTGACCGGTGAGGGACCAGGAAAGACAGGAACCAACGAGATGGGATTGGCGTGTGCTAGGCACTGGGCAAAGGGCTTTCACCTGCATGAATTCTCACGTTGGCCAGCCACAGCACTCACCATTATAGATCAGGAAAGCGATACAGGGAGGCCAGCTGAGAGCTCGTGTCTGTGGAGGGTCCTGTGAGGAGCAGGAAGCAAGTAGAGTGCAGGCCAGTAACCCTATGGGTTGGGTGCCTACCACGCGCCAGGCACGGGGCTGTTCTCAGGAGGACTGTTGTCGTCTCGTACGATTCCAGAAGGGAGTGGATGTGGCTGGTGGTCAAAAACCTGGGATGTCAGGGCTGGATGTCAGGCATCTTCTAGAAGCCCAAACGCTCCGTTGAACAGATGGGCCACTGAGTCCCGGAGGGAGGAGGTGGCTTCCCCAAGCGCAAGGGGGGTCTTCACCTTCTACCTCACTGCAGTATTTCTCCAGGACGTGTGTCCTGCTTCCAGTCTCCCCTGTGTCGAAGTTGATTTTTATTCCCCTCCTCAAACAATTAAGCTTTAATATACCAAAAACCTAAGGTTGAAAAAGAAGATTCCTCTCTGTGACACAAGCCATCAGCTACCTTCTGGGGTTTCCTCACTCCCTTCTTCTCGAAAGGGCTCAGGTTGGAAGTTGCAGAGGACCCAGCCATCAGGGGTGCTGGCCAAAGCCGCCACCCCGGAGCAGGTGATGGGGAGCCAGAAATGCTCCAGGAAGGGAGGGGAAGGGTGCTGAGGTTGTCTACAGGGGGTCGGGCAGGCATTGAGAGTTCTCTCTGGGGGTGTTGGTTTGGTGCTGACAGCACTGGAACATTCCTTTCCTCGCTGCTCCCTGAGGCACATCCCTGCACTGGTGGAATAAAGATTCCACGCCCGCCCCCTGCCCCCCAGGGACAATGGGTGCTCGAATCAACTGTAGCGCATGTAAATTCTTCCCAGAGAAGATCTCTAAGGGGTCCAGGAGCCTCGGCAATGCAATGGAATGTTTGGATGTTTTTTAATTGTTCTGGAAGTAGGATCCATAGAGTTCATTGGATTATTTATTTATGTCAATGTATTTATTTACATGTTTTTTAAATTTATTTTCGAGGGAGCGCACGGGGGGGGGGGAGGGGCAGAGAGAGAGAGGGAGACACAGAATCCGAAACAGGCTCCAGGCTCCCAGCCGTCAGCTCTAGAGCCCGACGCGGGGCTCGAACCCACGGACCGCAAGATCATGACCTGAGCCGAAGTTGGACGCTTAACCGACTGAGTCACCCAGGCACCTCTAGATTTATTTTTAAATGGCAAAAAGAAGGTGGATTTATTTGTATGCTTATTTTGTTATGAAATGTACATAAAGAAGAGTTGTGAAGTGTATTGCGTAACGTAAAGGATGATGAAACAAACACGGACCAATCATCCAGCTCGCGAAACAGGACACATTGTCACCGTCTCAGACACACCCGGGGGCCCCTCCCAGATCGCATCTCCCCCCAGATCGCATCTCCCTCCTTCCCCTCACGACGACTACTCTCCTGAGTTCTTAAAAATTTATCATCTCCTCGCTTTCTTTATAGTTTTCCCACCTATGAACTCATTCCTAAACGACGTATTGTTTGGGCTATGCCCATTTTTGAACTTTTATTTTTTTATTTTTTTTTTCAACGTTTATTTATTTTTGGGACAGAGAGAGACAGAGCATGAACGGGGGAGGGGCAGAGAGAGAGGGAGACACAGAATCGGAAACAGGCTCCAGGCTCCGAGCCATCAGCCCAGAGCCTGACGCGGGGCTCGAACTCACGGACCGTGAGATCGTGACCTGGCTGAAGTCGGACGCTTAACCGACTGCGCCACGCAGGCGCCCCGATTTTTGAACTTTTAAACTGCAAAAGTTTATACTATACAAGGATTTATACTAGAAATACGCAGACTTGCTTTTCGAGCGCCACATTCCGTTGTTTCTGAGACCCATCCCTGTCGATGTGTGAACCTGAGGTCCGTTCCTTTTCTCTGCTCCATAGTCTGCCTTTAAGTAGCTCAACCACAGCGCGGCAGGCCCTGGACATTCGGGGTGTTTCCAGGATCTGAGACTCACGGACGGCGTTCTATAGACATTCTCTTATACGTGTGTAAGGGTCTCTCTGGGGAAAACAACCAACGGGGTTGGGTTGGGCCGGTCGGCTGGGTCACGGGTATGTGCATATCAGCTTTAGCCAAACCATCTCAAGAGTGTTCCCACCAATTTACATGCCCATCGGCCGTGAAGGAAGGAGAGTTCCAGTCTCCCTGCACCCCGCAGGTGCTGATGTTGTCAGGCATTTTTGGTTTTGTCAATCTGGCGAGTGTTTGGGGTGGGGGAGGGGTTGGTAATGTTATTTAATTTGCATTTCTTTAGCGTTTCATAAGACTGAGCACTTTTTACACATCCCTTGGCCACTGGGTTTCCTCCCTGTAGAGGACAGCTCCGATCTATCACCCACTTTTCTACTGAGTTGTAGGTTTGGTTATTGATTGATCCGTACAAGGTTTTTTGTTTGTTTCGCTTTTACATTCTAGACATCAATCCTTTGCCGTTATATGAATTGCAAATACCTTCTCACACCATGGTTTTTCTTTTGATTTGCGTTACCGTGTTTCCAAAGGGTCTATGACCCCAGAAAAGATTGATAACCACTTACATTAAGGTTCTGTAAACAGGAGGCCTGTGAGCTAGAAAACCTCATACTTTTGTTAAGCCGAGTGGCATTACAGTGAATTGAACTGGAAATCAAAAATGTTGCCTTAGGGGCACCTGGGAGGCTCAGTCGGTTGGGTGTCCCGCTTCGGCTCAGGTCACGATCTCGCGGTTCGTGGGTTGAAGCCCCGCGTCGGGCTCTGTGCTGACAGCTCAGAGCCTGGAGCCTGCTTCGGATTCTGTGTCTCCCTCTCTCTCTGCCCCTCCCCTACTCACGTTCTGTCCCTCTCTCTCAAAAATAAATAAACGTTAAAAAAAAGTGTCACGGGAGCGCCTGGGTGGCTCAGTCGGTTAAGCGTCCGACTTCAGCTAGGTCACGATCTCGCGGTCCGGGAGTTCGAGCCCCGCGTCGGGCTCTGGGCTGTATGGCTCAGAGCCTGGAGCCTGCTTCCGATTCTGTGTCTCCCTCTCTCTCTGCCCCTCCCCCATTCATGCTCTGTCTCTCTCTGTCTCAAAAATAAATAAATGTTAAAAAAAAAATTAAAAAAAAAAAAAAAGAAAAAAAGTGTCACCTTAAAAGTCAAGATTCTAGCTTCTTTTGAAATACCAGACTAGCCGGGCCTGTGGCTCCTGCATGGTGGGGGCCGCGAGTGGACACAGGGCCGGTGCTGTCCCTGTCACCCGAGTCCCTATGGCTTCCCAGACGCCGAGGGTCCACTGCCACTTATCACCCTCGGGCGGCTTGGAGATTCCCTTCCACTGGCCTTTTCCAGTTGCGTATGTCATTTGTGGGCCTTCTCATGTGGTCGGCTCGCTGTCCCTCTGCACCCATCACCTGACACTACTCCATCTACTCCCGTGGCTGTCATTTCTGCTGTCACGTGGATGCGTCTGGTAGGACCACGACTTAGAACTGATCTCCGTCCTGAGTCCTAGACAAGACCTCATCTACGGAGCTGGTTTGATCAAGGCCTTTCCATAAGGACCTGGCTCCTTAAGGAGCGCGGAGAGGGAAGAAGGGCCCCAGAATCAGGTGCCATCGTCTGTTTGGGAGGACTGGTGGTGACCAATCAGACCGAGCCCATCGCCTTGATCCCCAGAAGAAGGAGAAGAGAGGGCTGTGGCAGAGATACCTGGTTTCCTGTTTATCTGGGGACACCTCGATTCATATCGCATTTATATCCATTAGCGTGCTGAGCCTCGAAGGCCCAGACTCTGGGTGTCTGAGATAGAATGAAGTTATACAACCTGCTCCAGCTGGCTTTACACCCAATCTGGGAGGTTCGACAGGCCTGCAGCCAAGGGGCTCTTGAGCACGGCTCATTTCTTGCACACTTACTCTGTACCAGCTGCTGTGCTGGGAGCTTTATGTGCAGCCTTATCGTCGCATCGACACAATTCCACGTGGTGTAGCAGCCCAGTCCTCATTTTCAGATGCAGAGATGGAAACCGTCAGGTGACCTAGCATCACAGAATACCGTAGGGGTTCCCCACTCAGGCGTTGGGAGTTCGACCTGTCTGGGTCCCAGCCCTGGCCCCGTTGTCTGGGTGTTCCCGGACAAATTACTGTTCCGGAGCCTCGACTTCCCCGCCGATCAAATGGGAATAATAACACACTTACGGCTCAAGGTTTGTGTGAGAAGCCGGTGAACGGTGTCGTGGAACATTTGGCACGGGACTCCCACAGAACAGGGATGAGAAGGAGCTGGGGTGCAAAGTCTAGTTCTCGCATCCCTGCCTTTCACCGTACCTTCTGCGAAAGCCCCCGCTCTCCCGTTCGCCACAGTCACAAAATGCCCGTTTCCTGCCCTGAACTGCCGACCCCTCCTCCCCACCCTTCTTCAGAGTCCTACTGTCCTGTCTAGGACACACAGACAGCTGTGGCTGGGCGGGCCCTGTGTCCATTCTGTGGGGCTGTGGGCTGGGGGAGGTTCTTTGGGGGAGCAGGGGGTGGATTTTTCTCCTGGGGTTAGTCCCTGCCCATCTTCACTGGGGAAAAACCGGGCGGGGCAGAAACATTCCAATTTCTCTTGGCATTTTCCGTTACCGTTTCCCTTCTCTCTCTGAGTGGCTATCCCATCAACCCCAGGCCATCAGCGAAGACGTGGATGGCCGCGTTCCCACGACCAGTCGGAGCATATAGGACCTGAGCTACAGGCCTGCGGCACGACGTGGAACTTGCTGTGTCGTCCTGGACAGATCTAGAAACTGGTCGTAGCAAAGCCCTTTCTGGCCTTTCCCCATTTGCTCTGAAGTCTGACCGGCCCACTGAGGTTGGCTGCGTTGATTTCAGCCCCCTGCGCCTCCCTCTTGAGTTGCACCTTCTACAGAAGCCTTCCCCGCCTCCCCAGAACAGTGTGGGAATGAAGAGTGGGCCTTAGGGGTCCGGCCGCCTGGGCTTGAACCCTAGTTCTGCCCCTCACTGGCTGTGTGTCCTGGGGAAAGTTACGGAACTTCTCTGTGTTTATGTCCTTATCTTAGGACGTCCTTATCTCAGGACAGAGCCCTGTGCAGGGCGGGCATTCTGTCTTGGCTGTCACTCTCGTCGGAGTCAGGCTTGTGCAAGAAGCATAGGCTTTCCCTGGGTCCTTCCACTAGCTTGCCCTGTGACTCTAGGTGTCTCTTGTAATCTCGCCAAGCCTGGTCTGGGTTGCCCCCCGGGAGAGCGGTTGCAGGACCCGCTTCGGGGGCATGAGATCCGTGTGTCTCACAGGCCTCGTGCTCAGAAGGGCCTCCTGCTTGGCTATTCTCCACTATTGCCCTCCTGAAATGCCCAATAACTTTTAAGCCTTTAGCACCAGGTCCTGCAAATCATGGCTTGCGTTTCTCTCTCCTGTCTTGTGCCTCACCTTGGCTGGACTGGGCAGCAAGGCCCGTGGCTGGTCCGACAGGGGCCACCATGCACAGAATTCTGGAGGCTCCTGCTGGCTGTCACTCCCCAGCAGTGGCTGATTCACCAGGCTCTGGGCCTCCACGGGCACAAGGGCCACTGTCCCCCGCCAGGTGACATGTGAGCTGTTTTCAGTGGAAACTTTTCAGCTTGGGATTCTGACCTCGGAGTGGGTTGATTTAGGCTATCTGCCGCCGTGGAACTGACCATAAATTTTCTGTGTATTAGGTGATTTCAAGGAAAAAAAATCAATTTTAATAGCAGCGATCAAAACTGTAGAAACCCACAACTGCCATCATGGTGCTGCTTTACATCTGGGTTTCCAGGGCAGGAAGGCAGAAAGCCAGAGGGCCCCCAGCGCCCTGCTGGGGCAGGGGTGGGGGCGCGAGGGGGAGGGGTCGGGGGAGGGGACCCATCAGACTGGACCAAAGCCTCCTTGATAGTGGCTCTCCAGACGTAACATTTTGTGTTACCGCTGGTTAATCTTTAAGCCGGAATGTATTCTTTATTCAATGATAATTATGAATTGTTTCATAGCTAATTCATTCTCATGATTGAAACCCCAAAACCACAAAAGGATAGAGGGAGAAAAGTCTCCCTCCTGCCCTCCTTCCTGGAGGCAGCCCGTGTTCTCCGGGCTCTTGTGTGCTTCCAAGAGAGTTTATTTGTATTCGAGAAAAAAAAAATATGTATTTATACTCCTATATTTCACCCAGTTTAATACAAATGGTCAGATACAATGTCCACGGTCTGCACCTTGCTTTTTTGTGATGTATCTTGGAGACAGTTCATTCACTCAAGCTGAGTTTCTTTGTTCTTTTATATGGCTGCACGGTGGTCTGTTTAAAGAGCCCTACCTTTATTTAACCGGTCTCCCTGGTTATGATGGATGGCAGGCTGTTTCCATTCTTTAGAGCTGTGTGTCTTGAACAAATTCTGTTCCCCCCTCAGCTCACCGCTGACACCTGTTTAAGGGGCAAATGGCGCCGTTCCCTTCGTCGAGCCTTCCTTACACGCTGCCTGTTACAGCTCCAGCCGATTTCCAGGCGCGCTCCCTGGAGACACGGGCCCTCCTCTGTACCCTTCCTTTCCCTCTCCCAGCAACCTCCAGGAGTCCACGCTGAACCTCCATGTTCTACCCTCACCTCTCAGACACCCCTCTTTCCCTCCCCACCGCCACCTCCCGAGACCCAGGCTTCACTGTGTTGGGCTTGGACCGTTGCAGTACGTCTCCCTCCCGCTGATGGAAACCGCATCAGGTCACTCTCCCCCCCCTTCCATGGGCGGATGCCCAGGAGATAAACCCCCAGCCCCCCCCCCCCCCCACCTCCTGCCGTCGTCTCCCATGCGTTATCCCACAACCACACTCCGAGCTCTTTCCGGTCTCCGATTATATGCACGTACTGTGCCTTCTGCCTATGACACCATACCCACGTCAGTACTTTCCTTCACCTTCCCGACACCCACTCCCTTGAAACCTCAGCTTCTAGGGCGCTCTTCCCCAGAGAGGCCTGCTCTGAGGTCCCACCGACAAGCAGTCGTCCACGCAAGGTGGCCGCACGGCACCCTGTTCATTTCCTCACCTCATCCGTCCCTGTACGTAATGATACATTTGCGGTGTGTGCGTTTGGTTAGGGTCTGGTCCCCCCGCTATCATGTGATCTGTCTGCGGGCAGGGATGTGTGTCTTGTTCACAACTTTGTCTCTTGTCCTTAGTGTGGGACCTCAGCAGTGTTCGTCAAATGAATGCATGGTTCTGAGCCCTCCGTCTTTGCCAGCCCTGCACTCAGCATTGGACCCCCCAAGTTTCCTAAACCAGAGGGGTGTGCACCTTCCTGGTAATATGACCCGATGAGGAAGGGCTAACTCTGCCACAGAGGAAGCCTGGAGGGATGAGGACCATTCCACGGGTGACGGAGAAGGGAAAGGGCTTTCAGGCAGAGGGTATAGCCTGAGCAAAGGTGCAGAGACATTAACGCTCACAGCCCGTCCGGGGAGAGGGTGTCTCCCAGCAGGGACACAGGTATGTGGTGAGAGGGGACAAGGCAAGCTAGGAAATTTCCCTGAGGTCCTGCCGTGGTGGGTCAAGGAGTTTGAATATTTTTGTTGTGTTTTATTTCTTTGCATCCCTAGCCCTTCTCTTGTGCTGGACAATACGGTGGGCGTGTAACGAAAAATCCCGGATGTAAACTGGTCACCCACGGTGTTACCTCTGTTTTACAAAAGGGGAGACCAATGGTCCCAGATTCCAAAGCGACTCGCCTTGCACCTGCTTACTCTCCTCGGTCGTATTTATTGGAAGCTCCTTGTATTCGTGAGGGGAACCCACGTTGCCGTAACAAAGAGACTTTCATCCCCTCCCCCCGCCCCCACCCCACCGCCCAAATCTGGTAACGTAAAGAACAAAGACCTTACCTTTGGGTGAGTGGATCCTGTCACTCAGTCGTTTGGTGACTCAGGTTCTTCCCATCTCGTTTCTCCACCATTCCCTCGGGTGTTGTAAACGTCTACGGGGTGAAGCTGGGTCTCAGCCATGTCCTGTTTGTAGACGGAAGGGAGGTGACAAGAGATCGAGGAGGAAACGTGCCCGCTGTCTCAGAGGCTCCGTCTCAGATGGAGCACGCACCACTTTTGCTGACATAAAGTGCAAGGCAAGAACTCTGCCAACTGCAAAAAAGGCCAGGAAGTGTAGTCTAGCTGGGCGGCTGGGTGCCCACCTACAATCCCACTACTCGGGAGGAAGACGACAATGTGTCTGGTGGACGATTAGCCGAGGAACCTGCCATAGCAGACCCCAGGTCACCAGGAGCAGGTGGCTGGAGGCTTGGCTGGTGGGTGACGCCAGGTCCCTGTGCTCTCGTCACTCAGGGCATAGAGCCATGAGCTTTGCCCCTGCCTCCTGCCGGGGAGAGGACCTTGGGGTTCCCCTGGCTGTGTCTGCCCATTTCTCTGCACGGTACTCTCAGTGGTCTGACCCGGCCTCAGCCCCTCTGCTATCTTTCATTCTTGGCTGGCAATGGCTCTGAGCCAGACCTAGACCTTGGCCTTGCTACTCAGTAAAGAGACGTGCTCGGCAAGTTAAGCATCAGGGTCCATAGTCTAATGGTTCGTTGGGACTATGTGACAGGAGAAACACTTTTAAACACTTAGAAGCAAATTCTGAAATACAAGCCATTAATTACAAATCATTATTATCCGGTGATTAACATGGGCCCCAGCTATGGACTGGAATGTTTGCGTCCCCCCGACCAAATTTATAAACTGCATCTTAAGGCCCGCGATGGTGGGATTAGGAGGTGGGGCCTTTGGGAGATGATTCGGTCGTTAGGGGAGCCCTTGTGAATGAGATTAGTGCCCTTGTTATAAAGGAGGCAGGAAAGATCCCTGGCCCTTCCCCCACTGGTGGTTGAAGCTAGAAAGCACCGGTCCATGAACCAGAGGCAGGCAGGCCCTCACCAGACACTGAATCTGCTGGTGCCTCGAGCTTGGACCTCCAGAACTGAGAGAAATATATTTCTGTTATTTATAAGCCATTCAGGCTACGGGATACTGTCACAACAGCCCGAGTGGGCTAAGACCAGTCCCCCAAAGACTTTCTTGCTAATATTGTAGTAGCCAAATAGGGGTCACTGTACGCACCCCAAAGTGATAAACTTGCGTTCGAAAGTTCTGTAATATAAGTCCAAATGGACTTTGATCGCCAATAGTATAAAACCTCATTGATATTAAAATTAGCAATAGCTAATATTTATTGAGCACTTACCGCATCTGGCGCTCTGTAGCACCTTGTATAGCGTCGTCTCTCATTTACTCATTACCACGCCTGAATGGAGCACTGTCATTAGCCCCGTTTTCAGACAAAGGTGCGGGGAGTTCGAGTGGTCACCTGACCAAGGCTGCGTAATCGGCACAGAGCAAAGCTAAGGTTTGATTGCAGCTCACCTCCAGAACCTTGGCTCCTAAGAAGCTGCTAGCCTAAGGATCACGGAAGTAACTTTCCCTGAAGACCTACAAGGTGCTACCCAGCTTCTTGAACCTGGTGGCGCCCCTGGTCTGTCTCTCTCCCCATTTCAGCTGAAGAGATGGAGATACGGGAGGTCAAGTACACGCAGCTAGGGAGTTCTCTTGTTGGCCTCCCTCCCCTGCAGAGAACAGACGTTATGTGTGCCCTTGGTGGGGGGCTGGGAGGGGGGTGACCCTCCTACATGGGCAACCCTTGGGATGCTCCACATTGCTGGGAAGGGAAACCTTGGCTCCTCTCCCCCTGAGATGGCCAGCAAATCTCCCCTCCGGCTCCTCTCCACGTCCACAACCACCTGCCTTGTCCTTCCCGCCTCCTCTTGTGGATCCAAGGGCTGAAGATTTCCTCCTCATCCTCTCCCTCCCACCCCTCCCCTTGCCCCTCCCACTCCAGCCTCTTCAAACAGCCCCCCATCTTTCTGAAATGTTAGCAAACCAGGTAACGTCACCTTCTGCCTAGAACCTTCTCACGTGCCCAGTACCCTCGCAGTAAAGCCGCTGCTGGGCACCGGAGACTCTGCATGACCTGGCTTTGCCTCCGTTCCAGGCTGTTCCCATCTCCTCCGCTGTCACCCCCCTCCCCAGACCCACGGCTGCTCCGCCGGCTGCAAATAAAAAGGGGGCGGGTGGAGCAAGGGCCTGCGAACAAATCAACTTGGAAAATTCCGTGTTCTCTATGCATTCTTGGAAATCAGCCCGGTCTTCCCCAGATTTCTTTGATCGTGGCCGAAGGAATGTCCTGCACATCAGCTCCTTTGAGTCTGCTCCTGCGTCTGGATGGGCTCCCTTCCGTGCCCTGTACTTGCCCGCCTCCACACCTTTGCCCCTGCTCCCTTCGCCCACCACACCCCTGCCCAGAACACCCTCTCTGACCCCCCTCCCCCCAGGGAAACGTTTCAAGGTCCAACTCAAAAGCCGTATTCCCCACGAACCTTCCTGATTTCACTCCACTTGCGTTCCTCAACCTGTAGCGTTAGCCTGGGCCTCTCCCTGACCTTGAATTGTAAAGCCAGCCAGGATGTAGGGTCACCTGTGGTCTGACTTTGACTCCTCCCTGAACTATGAGTTTTTTAAGGCAAGGGACTGATGCTTAGCGTCCTTTCGTATCTCATATGGGGCCTGGCACGTTACAGGTGCTCTGCAAACATTCCTTGAGCAAGAACTGAGAAAGGAGACGCAAGGTGTGAAGAGCAAAGACCCTGCCCAGCCCCAGCTCTGGTTCCCACGGCAACCACCAGGGAGGGACACCAGGGAGGCTCTGAGGCCCCGGGGTCACCTGGCCTGACTCTGGGCATGGCGGACAGACCGAGAGGCTTCCCTGGCAGCTCAGGAGCAGGTGACGAGGACTCCAGTGCCGTCATGACAGGCTCTACGTGTCCAGTCTGGGTGTCCTTGGAGAAACGTGTCATCTGTCATCTGCAGATTGGCAGCAACGGAAGGACCCAGGGTAAGACTGCCTCACTTATAGCAGGTTGTATCCATCCTTTCCTGAGTCCAGAAATTGCACAGATTTGGGCCAGGACCCAAAGGAACATATTCTGGGGGCCACGGGGATGTGCCAGAACCAGGTCCCAAGCCCTGGGGCTCGCGTGGCCAGGCGGGCAGTGGGAATGACAGAAGTAGGCAGGGCAGTTCGAGCTCCTCTGGGAGAGCCCGGCCCTGCCTGGAGGGGGCGCCCTGCTCAGTGCCAGCCTGTGGAACCAACAGAGAATAGGCACCCGGGAAAGCCAGACCTTCTGATTTGTATGTGGATCTCCTGATTTAAAAAAAAAAAACTGCTTTGGGGCACCTGGGTGGCTCAGTTGGTTAGACGTCCAACATTGGCTCAGGTCATGATTTTGCGGTTCGTGAGTTCAAGCTTCACGTCGGGCTCTGTGCTGACAGCTCAGAGCCTGGAGCCTGCTTCGGATTCTGTGTCTCCCCCTCTCTCTGTCCCTCCCCTGCTCATGCTCTGACTCTCTCTCTCTCTCTCTCTCTCTCAAAAATAAATAAACATTAAAAATGTTTTTAAAAACATAAACATAGTATAATTATATACTATGTAAGAGTGTCCGACTTCCGCTCAGGTCATGATCTCGTGGTCTGTGGGTTTGAGCCCCGCGTCGGGCTCTGTGCTGACGGCTCGGAGCCTGGAGCCCGCTTCCCGTTCTGTGTCTCCCGCTCTCTCTGCCCCTCCCCCGCCGCTCACAAATAAATACACATTTAAAACAGTTAAAACACTGGCTCAGAAACGCTAACATAGGTGAAAGCCGCGTATCAGTCCTGGGTTCAGCAAACGGTGCCGAATGTCAGCAGCACGTACCTGGGTTTTGTTCTAACGAGCACGTCAGAGTTGGGGCTCACGTTGGAAGTGGATGTCAGACGTGCCCAGTAGCCACATATTCTACCCGAGGGGCTCTGAGCAGAGAGCCACGCGGCGGGTGCTGTGATGTGACACAAATATCTCGGTCCTGTGTCCACTCACATGTTGGTGTCAGCAGCCCGCCCTGCTGACCTGCCCGGCTCCAGCCCCTCCCCTGGCACGCTGCACCTGCCTGGCAGGGAAGGGTCGCGTTCTTTCTCTCAGAGCCCGGTGGCCCCACGGAAGCCTTTCCGCCCGCAGCCAATGGGTTGGGGACGCACGTATGTCCTAGCCCAGGCGTAGAGGTGTGCGGCTCTAAGTCAGGGGCCGTGGCACCCACTGCCCGAGTCCCTGCCCACCAAGACCCCCTCCCACACTCAGCCCCACTCCCTGGAGAAGACACCTGTCACAGTCTTCTTCTCCAGCGGGCAGAGGCGGGGCCGAGAGAGGCCTGCTGCTATTACGCGCATGACCCTTCACCAGGTGGTGTGGGGTGCGGGAGGGAGGCGACGTGGCTGCTGTGTGGTCCCCCTCTGTCATTTGTGTCCTCCTCTCCTGGTGGCAGGCACGGCTCCCAACCGACCTTGGAACTGAGTGGACTGGGTGACGTGTCCCCTCCCCCTGACCACCCTGCCCCCGCCTCCATGCTCGGAGAGAGAGAGGGAGAGAGAGGGGAGAGAGACAGACAGACACAGAGACAGCGCCCGGGGTCATGGAAAATAGAGGGGCCCCGGCCCGGCCACTTACTAGCTGTGTGAGCACGAGCCAAGCGTACAACATCTCTGTGCCTCAGTTGCCTTCTCTGCAAAATGAGGGGGGGGGCCTGGGAGGGGGAGAGGAACTCACATCTGTGGGCGCAGCAAGGCGGGCGTAGGGCAGGCCCCGTGAGTGCCCCCTCCTGCCCTTCCTGGTCCGATGCCCTTGCAGGGAGTGGTCCACAGGTCAGCACTCCAGGGAGGGGAGAGTGGGGGGGAGTGTGGAGAAGCCGGGTCTCCTCCCTGTCACCCCCCCGTCTTTCCCTCCCCCCTCTCATTGCTCCCCAGGGCAATGGAATGTTCCCGTTTCTCAGAAGGGACAAGGGCACAAGGAGCCCCCGTTGCTGACCTGCGCCTACAGGGCACACTCGGGTGGACGGGTCTCCGGCAGGCCACCGCTCTCGCGTGCCATCAGCCGCCTCCTCCCCCCCCCCCCCCACCCCATCCCTCCGTCTTCCCCACCTTTAGGCTCAGACTAGCTGTGTCCTCACCTGGTCGCCTTTACCCCGAACCTACCAAGGTTCAAGCTTCCACCTGCGACAATAAATACTCCCAGACGAATCGGCCCCGCTTCTGCCAGCGGGGTGTGCCGGACCCGTTCCGTGGCCTGTCTGAACCTCATTCATCTTTAAGCTGAGAATCATACCCCTCGCAGGGCTGGTACAGGTTGAAGCGAAATGCTTGTTCTTCACCCCCATACATGTTTCCTCTCCGTGCAAAGCCACTTCAGAGCCTCCAGACCTCACCGGGACATCAGACCTGCTTCCTCCTGCGGGGATGGTGGCCTCACTGGTGGTCCAGCCCTGGTAGCAGACTGTCCGGCCCTTAGGGAATAGTCTCGCCCTTCCCGCAGCTCTAGCCACTGTTACCAGGCCCAGGAGGGACAGGATTTCATTGATTTTCTCACCCACACCCTACGCCCTCCCTGCCCTTTCTCTCCACGGGGAACCCACTGTGTCACAGAGAGAGCGAGAGAGAGAGAGAGAGAGAGAGAGAGAGAGAGAGCACGCACGTACCAGATGTTCAAGTCGTGTTCCCTTCTTACACATTCAGCCCGTTGGGGTGTTTGATCTCTGGCTTAACAAGTTCGGCCATCTTTCTTAAGAGAATAAAAGAGATTCAGACAGAGAAAGAGGGAAGGAGACAAAGAATGAGCGAGACAATGAGATACAATGAGCCAGACTCAAAGGAAGGTAGAGGAAGACAAAGCCAAAGCCGGAGCAGAGAGGGAGAGACAGACAGGCAAGACCTTCTCTTGGAACCCCCCCTCTCGCCTCCCCTGGGGTTCTCGCCCCTGCTCAACCCTGCCTCCCCGGCCCCAGCCCCAGCCTCAAAGCCACCATATCAACTCTGAGTGATCACGCCCTCCCGTGGAGGTGACAGCCTCTCGCTCTGCGTGACAGGGCATCTGCTTAAGACTCAAGAGCCTCTGACAGGAGATGGGATGAGGAGCCCCCCGGGGTGCAGAGGGCCTGCTGGCAGGGGACAAATCGGCTGCCGGTGGGGAGCCCAGAACCCCCCCCCGCCTCCCGAACTCCTGGGTCTGAGCGGCCTTGCAGAGGCGCCCAGGGAGCCGGCCGCTGAGGCCCTCGCTGAGCATTAACTCTGCATTTATTTCCTGCTCTGCCTCTCCCTTCCCCCCTTCCCCCCTTCCCCCCTTCCCGCTCCCCTCCTTTGTCTCTGGGTCTTCGATTTCCTATTTGAGAACAGTTCCAGCCCGTGCCCCTGCTGAAATCCCAGCCTCTGTAACCAGCGAAGGCTGTTTGGAGCCTGTGAGTCAGAGACCAGCGCTGGTTTTTATTAAAGGCAGAAAGAAAATAATCTGATTTTACAAAAGCAAAGCACCTCCTTATAAGCCAAGGCGGCCGTGAGACATCTAACCGCCTGTGATATTTTAAACCATGCATGCGTGCACAATAGCCCCCAACCCCTTCCCGGCCTCTGGTGGGAGCGTCAAACCTGCGTGGGTTTTATTATTATTATTTTTTTCTGGCTAAATGTTTTTAGGTCACTTCCATCCACCCCCACTGCGCGCTCCTATGCAGGAAACGCCATGAATTCCATTCCAGCCCCGGAACCTCCACAATTAATGGGATCACTGGAAATGCACCAGGAAGGATGCTGGGGGCGAGGGGGTCTTTGTCTCCTTGGTCTCCGGGCGGAGAAGCTTCTCGCCAGATGAGAAGCGGAGCCCCTCCAGGCCCTGCGGCCCTCCGGCTGCAGACGCTGATCCCGGGTCCCCGGGGAGCCCACCTGGGGCGGGCAGCCCGGACCCTCTTTCTGCTCTGCCCCACCACCCTCTGGAGCTGTCTCTTTCTAGAATTCTCTTCTCGTCCAGTCTATTAGCGTTCTCCGGCAGGCTCTGCCCAGTTCAGCCGCATCTCCTTGTCTAGTTTATATTAGAAGAGAAAGCTCTGGCGTGGTTTCCCCTCACCCGAGGAAAGAGATGCTTCTCTTTTTCAAGACACTCAGAGCCTTTGATGAAGCCCAAGAAAGACTTAAATTATAATGAAATTCAGTCTTTTAGAGATGAGATTGCCCAAGAGCGCTTCTAACTGCCTCGTGAAAAGGGCTTGGCTCTCCAGCAGTCAGCAGCTGGGCACCGGGGCCTGCCCTGCATGCCCGCAAGCGGGTCTGCAGCTCGGCTCCTGCCTGTTTCTCCCCACCCCCCCCCGCACCCCCCACCCCTGCACGGGCTATTACAGCAGCCTCCCGCCTGGTCTCCCTGACGCCCCTTCTCCCTCCCCTGCTCCGACCACATCCCTCCTCCTCCGAGGCCTTCAGTGGATCCAAACCCCCAGCGCAAGCACCCCCTCCCCTCCTTCCCCAGCCTTCCCAAACCTTCCGGTGGGGGGGGGGGTGGACTGTACCATCTATCGGACCTCCGCACAACCGTGTCTGTAGCCCGGTAAAAAAAACCCACTTCTGGGGCGCCTGGGTGGCTCGGTGGGTTCAGAGTCCGACTTCGGCTCAGGTCATGATCTCACGGTTCGTGAGTTCGAGCCCCCGTGTCGGGCTCTGTGCTGACAGCACAGAGCCTGCTTGGGATTCTCTCTCTCCCTCTCTCTGCCCCTCCCCGTGCACTCTCTCTCTCTCTCTCTCTCTCTCTCAAAAACAAACCAATAAATAAACATTAAAGAATGGGTACTAAGTGCCAGGCTCCATGCCAGGGGATAGACACGTAGCATAAGGCTGACCAGAAGAAAAGGTCCCCCAGCACCAGGGAGCTCAAACTCATTCATTCGTTCCTCTTTACCGCCAAACACCCGGAAAAGTTGTCTCTGCGGGTGTCCCCAGGTTCCCTGCCCCCACTTTGTTTAATCGCAAGCCAGCCACTTCCATCCCGTGCCTCCACTGAACCTCCCTCATCTAAGACGCCGAGACCTCCAAGACCCCACGGGTCGCTCTGCGTGCATCCCACCTGACCCAGCTGTGGCATGGCCCGTAACTGGCCACCGCCTCCCTTTTAAATCACTCTTTGGTTTCTGCAGGTGCCACTTTCTGCTGGCTTTCTTGCCACCTCACCGGTCACTCCTGTCCCCCTCCTCTGTGGGTTCCCTCTTCGATCTTGTAATGTTGGGGTATCCTTGGTAAAGTCATTCTCGGGGCCTCTTCTTTGCAGTTACTCCCATCAGGACCTCATCTGCCCTTTGGATTTTAATTTTTTTTTTCAACGTTTTTTATTTATTTTTGGGACAGAGAGAGACAGAGCATGAACGGGGGAGGGGCAGAGAGAGAGGGAGACACAGAATCGGAAACAGGCTCCAGGCTCCGAGCCATCAGCCCAGAGCCTGATGCGGGGCTCGGACTCACGGACCGCAAGATCGTGACCTGGCTGAAGTCGGACGCTCAACCGACTGAGCCACCCAGGCGCCCCTGCCCTTTGGATTTTAAACGGTGTCTCTAGGCTCACAACCCCCACCTTTGTATCTCTAGCTCAGACCTTGCCCCAAACCCCGGACTCAAATATCCAACTGCCCAGCCAGCATTTCCTCCTCGTCTTCCCCCTCCTCCCCCCTCCTCCTCCTCCTCCTTCTTCTCTTAAGATTTTATTTTTAGGTAATCTCTATACCCGGCCTGGGGCTCTGAACTCACAACTTGGAGACCAAGAGCTGCAGGCTCTACCGACTGAGCCAGTCAGGCACCCCCTGCCCCGAGTCAGCATTTCTTCTTAATTGACGTCTCATGCCCAACTTGTCCAAAATGTGATTCCTAAGGTTTCCCATAATTCTGTCCGTCATGCAGCCTCCATCAACGTGGTCAGAAGCAAGTGCGCGCTTTGGGTTCCTCAGGCCAAAACACCCAGCTGTTGTACGGGGTTCCTCCCTTTTGCTCACATTTCACACCCATCAGAAATCTTGCTGACCCTGCCTTCAAAGCGCACCCAGAATTCCCACCAATGCTCCATTTCCACTGGCGCCATGGCGGTCCAAGCCAGCATCCCCCATCTGGATCTGGTAGCTTCCTCCTTGCTGGTCTGCGCCCAGCAGGTGACGTGCCCCTGTTGTATTCACCTCTGCTGGAAACCTTCCCATGGCTCCCATCTTGCTCAGAGCAAGAGCCTGCAGGAACCTTGCGGACGGGGGCCCCACCCCTGCCCGGACTCCCCTCCTCCCTCTCTTCCCCATGCTTGATTCTTTCCAGGCATGCTTCTTCTTCGGCCTCTTTAACTTGCTGGTCTTTCTCCCTGGGACACTTTTCGCGCTGATACCTACATGGCTTTTTCCGTCACCGCCTTCACATCTGTGCTCAGATGTTACCTTCCCAGTGACGCCTCCCCTGAGCATCCCGCTCAGAACCTCCCTGCCCGCTCCGCAGGCTCTGTCCTCTTCCCTCCCTTCTTCTGCCTTCGGCACAGCACTCGTCACCGTCTAACGTCTTCATTTGCCTTCACTAGAATGTGGGTCAGGGGAGTGGGTTGAATTGCTTCCCCCCAAAAAGACACGTCTGAGTCCTGAGCCGCGGTGGCTGTGTTTTCGCCTTACCTGGACTTAGTCTTTGCAGATAAAATTAAGTCAGGGATCTGGAGATAAGAGCATCCTGGATTTAGGGTGGACCCCCCAAATCCAATGGCTGTTGCCTTATAAGAGAAGACAGGGAGAGGCTTGAGACACAGAGACACGGGGAAGATGGCACGTGAAGATGGGGACAGACAGCGGATGATGCGGACACGAACCAAGGATCGCCAGGAGCTGCCAGGAGCAAGCAAGAGTCTCCGCCAGAGCCTCCCGAGGTAGCGAAGCCCTATCCACACCTTGAATTTGGACTGCTGGCCTCCGATCTGGGAGATAACGCCTTTCTCTTGCTCTAAGCTGCCAAGGTGGTGGTGTTGCCTCAGTCCTAGGAAACCAAGGCAGGAGGATCTTGGTTCTGTTTTCCCCTGTAGCCCAACCTCCAGCATGCCGCCAGGCAGTGTGGTCACGCAGCACGCGACCGGACGAGTATCCTTCCCCACAACACGGTGCCCGTGCTGTCAGGGAACAAAGGGGGACAGGCATGGTCTGCCCCCACCCTCAGCTCTGGGAGCAGCACAGAGCCAAGAGCCCTGGGGACCCTGAGCAGCTGGCACGTGTACCCCCCGGCCCCACTCCCTCATTTGCAAAATGAAAGGAAAAGTTCTGCATCCTGTGGAGGTCCTGGTCGAGGGGATCAGATGGTACGCTGAGTCCGTGCCCCCCCCACCGCACACTGTCCTCCTCTCCGAACTCCGGGAAGCCCCCATGCTTGTCTGCCTCGGAGAGCCACTCTTCATGGTTTTTTATTCAACAGCCCTTAACGATATGGGAAGTATCCGTGCTGTATCGTTAAGTGGGAAAAGGCTGGTTACAAAATTGCATGTGCATTAGCTCTGCTTGCAAAAAGTGGGCATGAAAGCACCGCCCGTGACCAGAGGGAAACTCTAACTCAAGTGCCCAGAGCCCAGAATCCAAATCGTTCTTTGCGTTCCCATTGGGTGTTGCTCAGAGCCCATCCAGCGTGGGCAGCGGGGAGGCCCCTCTTGCCTGCCTTCACCCCCTCCTTCTCATCTCCCATCCTGCCCTCAGTTTCCGGAGTTTTCTTGTATTTCCTTTTGTAATGCTTTGTGAGTTTCTCCATAAAAGTCAAGCACCTCTTTTGCTCGGTTTATTATGAGGTACCTTTCAGGGTTGTCTTGAGGTTTTGAAAGGAGTCTTTTTTCTCCTGTACAGTTTTTATTTGTTTGAGTGGCGCCTCGTTCCGGACACACCTTCTATGTTGGCGCCTCCTTGGAGCAGTCCCTGACTCCCCTTCCCAGCACCCTGAGCTTCCCCTTTACGCCTCTCCCAGGTTTTTATTTTTCTTTGCTTAATTTCTTTATTTGTGTGCGTTTCGCTAATGCAAATTATCCATTCATGGCTGTCTTCTCTCCAGGACTGTGAGGTTTAAGAGAGGAGGGATAGGGTCTGTCTTTTTTTTTTTTTTTTAAGTTTATTTATTTATTTTGAGAGAGAGAGAGAGCCACATGAGTGGGGGAGGGACAGAGAGACAAAGGGAGAGAGAGAATCCCAAGCAGGCTTTGCACTGTGCTGTCAGCACAGAGCTCAACATGGGGCTCGATCTCATGAACTGTGAGATCATGACCTGAGCCGAAATCACAAGTCAGATGCTTAACCGACTAAGCCACCCAGGCACCCCAGGGTCTGTCTCAATCCCAAGTACAATGCCAGGATTTAGTGTAGAGCCTGGCACCCAGTGGGTGTGCAGGAGGGTGTGGAATGAGTCTCAGGCACACACCCAGGGGTGTAGGTAGGTGTGTGTGTAATCCAGGCTCGGCTGCTCCTGCTTGTAGGGATCTGGGTTCATCACTTCACTGTTTTGTGCTTTAGCTTCTCCAGTGACAAAGGGCGTGGCTTCTGGGTGCCCTTACAATGCTAACACCCTTTGGTTCCATGAAGAGAGGGCGAGAAAGGGTCAGAAGCAAGTTGCTTTCCGCAAGGCAGGCTCCCACATGTAAGCAAAAACTGACAGAGGGTTTCCAAGTCGCCAGCTGGCAGTTATGTTAAAAAGCTAAGCCATGATAAAGAACACGTGGAACCTGTCTGTCTGTCTATCCATCTATCTATATAATGGAATATTCCTCAGCCATAAAAAAGAATGAGTTCTGGCCATTGGCAACAACACGGACAGACCTAGAAGGTATAATTTTTTAAAATTTTTTTTTAATGTTTATTTATTTTTCAAGGAGAGAGAGACAACGTGTAAGTGGGGGAGGGGCAGAGAGAGAGGGAGACACAGAATGCGAAGCAGGCTCCAAGCTCCGAGCTGTCAGCACAGAGCCCGACGTGGGGCTCGAACTCACGAACTGTGAGATCATGACCTGAGCCGAAGTCGGACGCTCAACCGACTGAGCCACCCAGACGCCCCTAGAAGGCATAGTCTCAAGTGAAATAAGTCAGACAGACAAAGACAAATACCATATGATTTCACTCGTATGTGGAATTTAAGGAACAAAACGAACACACAAAGAAAAAAAAAGAAACAAAACAACAGACTCTTAACAGAGAACAAACTGGTAGTTGCCAAAGGAGAGGTGGATGGGGACATGGGTGAAATAGATGACCTTGATGAGCCCTGAGAAGTGTATACAATTGTTGACTCCTACTGTGCATCTGAAACTAATGCAACACGATGTTAAATATACTTCCAAAAAAAAAGATATACCACGTCTTTTTCTCTGACTGACCGACTTCAGGTGCCCTCACACCTTCTGCGGGGGTAGAGCCCTCCACTGGGAATGGAGATTCCTGGCCAACACCCAAGGGGAGGTTCAGCATTCCACAACAGCTGAGCAGCTATTCCCCAGGAAGGGTACCAGGGGAAAATAATAATGGCGACTGCATCATCGACGCTGGACTTGGTCTTTGGCCGAACCGTCTTCTCATCTTTTCTATCTGGGGCTCTGCCCTCCAGCCTCCAAGTCCCCCACCCCATTAAGAGGAGTTTTGAACTGATTACTAAGAATGAATAGCAACACAACTGAGACCTAGATACTGAGCTTGTATTACAGCGAACGCTCTTACTCATTCTAGAAGACTGTAGATTCTTGGGCAATTTCTATATAGCAATGCAAATGAAGTCAGTTTTACTTCTTTTGAATTCTTACACGATTTACTCATTTCTTCTTTCCTCATTGTGTTGATTAGGTCTTCAGTTCAATGTGGAGCAGTGTCAATAATAGAGGGTATCCGACCTCACTCCTGACTTAAAGGAACTAGGCCTAACGCCTCATCCTTGAGTGAAATATTTGCTTAAATTTCTTCATAGATACACTTCATCAGATTAGGGATGTTCCCTTTCCCCTTATTTCACCAAGAGTTTCTGTTTTAATCACGAATATGTGTTCCATGATATTAAGTCTCTTTTCTGCATGTTTTGAGATGACGCTCTGATCTTTCTCCGTTCGTCTGTTCGTGTGCCGTGTCGTAGAATAAATTTTCCAATATCGAGCTAACCCTACATTCCTGGGTTAAACTTTACTTGATCATGATGTACTTTAAAATATGAATTGCTGAATTCCATTAGCTAATATTTTATTCAGAATTTCCTGTCCCATTTCATAAGTGAGATTGGTCTATAATTTCTTTTTCTTGTACTGGGGCTATTTTGGGGATCCTATGACAAGGTACTTTGAACATCAGGTAGCACTGGAAAATTTTAGATATTTAACAATCCGCACAGAAGGCCTCCCGTCTGGCTCAGGGAGGAGATACACCTGTGCAAGTGGGTCGGCCTGCCCACACAGGAGAGTAAGAGAGGCTCCTGGGGGGCGAGATTCAGGATTCATCCATGATTTTGAAGGCTCTTGGTTCTCAAGAGTCCCATTTAAGACACAAGGAGCCCTGAGAGTGGATCACAAGCTGATTTCAGGATTAGCTGCCAACCCATGAGACGGGCAGAGAAGGGCTGTTCCACCTGTCTGACCAGTACCGGGACCATTCCTGCTGGGGAGATATCACATTAGATTGTGGTATCCTTGGCGACCAAAGGAGTACATGTCTATGTTCTTCACCGGCATATGGAGTAAGGTTGGGGGCGGGGGGGGGGGGCAATGGTTGAACTCTTTGAACCAACAGGTCTTCTTCTAGCCAAGTTGTTCTAACATAAGATCAATAAGAAATATTTTATCCCTAGAAGGCGTTTTGGGGGAGTCCAGAATCCTGGCATAGTCCCAGCTTTGTCCCCAAGCAACAGTTTGTGTACCCCCTGGAAATGGGATGGGATCCTCTTCTGAGGCCCCCAAGAATGTTGAGGTTGTAGAAAGAGCCTTGGTGTCTGGAGTGGGAGACTGGGATCAAGTCCTGATTCCACTTGCTCTCCGTGACTCTGAGTTCTCGACCTCATGTGTGAGACACGGATGATTACACTCCACCTTCTAGGATTGTAATACTGATTAAATATGACAAAAAGCACCGAGGGTCGGTCTGGTACGCAGTCGCTGCTCAACTCCATTCCCTCAGTTTCCTGGGAGGCTGAGGGCAATTACACAGCGTAAAAGGAGTCACAGGGGCAGAGCTGTGTCCTGCTGCCTCAGGTGGAGCACTGAGCTCCCCAGTGCGGACTTGAAGTCCCAGCAGATTCAGACCAGGGCCATCTGGGAGGAGAGCCCGCCTGGCCCTGGGCATGGCTCTGTGACAGGGAGGACAGGGACTGCGTGACCAGCTGCTGAGTGCCACGAGAGCCTCAGAGAACAGCTTGGCTTGTAAACTGTCAGGAGCCAGAGCAGGAGCAGACCTAGGTGTTGGGGAGGGACGACTCCGATAGGATTTCCCATCGGGAGTGCGGCAGGTAGCAGACTCTGACGCCTTGGGGGTGAGTTCAGAGCAGGGTTCCCTGCGATCGCTCCACCTGCTGCCCTTCCCACGGAGCATCCATTCTGGTGTCCAACCCCCCGTCCTCTCCCTTCCTCTCCTCCCCCCACCCTCCACTCATCTGTGTGTGCATTAGGTTGTCCCCCCACTCATTCCCTCGTCACGCCACCATCCGTCTGCCCATCCATCCGTCTGCACGTCCAGCCATCCTTCCACACATCTGTTGACTTGTCTCTCAATAGGTACGGTGCTAATAATACAAATTACAGTGGCTAATGTTTCTTCAGGCCTCCTTCGTGTCAGCCACGGTTTTAAGTGTTTCCCAGGTATACCTTAGCCCTGGCAACAAGCTAAAAGGGAAGTTCTAGTATTATTTCCATTTTAAAGGTAATAAAACTAAGGCCCGAAGAGAATGATTCGTTTGCCCACCGTCACACAGCCAGAAGACAAGGGGATACTAGAGCTTAGGTGGAACCCAAGACATCTGGCTCCAGAGCCCTCGCTGCTAACCACAGTGCTAAATGGCCTTCCAGATACCACCCAACACCATCCAGCCAGCCTCCCATCTGTCTTTTTAGCCATCCTTCCACCCATTGACCTCCCAGCCCCAACCTCTTTATGTGCCCCCACCTATCCTCTCCGCTCTTACCCACCTTCATTCCCAACCAGTCTCTCCATTTCCTCATCTGCTCTGCCGTATACCCACAAATCCACCCGTCCACTCGCCAAGTCTTTTTTTTTTTTTTTTTTTGCACTACCTACCCGCCCGTCCACCCAACAGCCCTTTACTAAGTCCCTTCTCTGCTAGTGATGATGTCTAGAGATGCTTAGTCTCCGACATCAAAGGGCTCAGTTACTCTTTGGGGAGGCACACTGAGATAAGACAGTGGGGTGACCCAATGGGATACGTGCTAAGGGAGAAGGAAGCCCAGGAAGCTAAGGTGCACAGGGAAAAGGGCCCTGCCTGGAAAAATCCAGGAAGAATCCCCGAGGATCTGGAGACTGATTTGGATGGGTCACAATGATCCAGGTGGGAGAGATGAGAAATGGCCTTCCAGGCAGAAGGCTCCTTCTTTGCAAAGGACGATAGTCACCTGGTAGATGGTTCCAGTAGATCGCAGGAGACAGTGCTTGCCCAGCCCTGGGCAGCCCCCTCTGAGTTCGTCAGTGGGATGAGGACAGGTCTAGTCAGGGGCCGGCCACAGTAGGGCTGTGGGCCAACATCCGAGCTGAGACTCGGGGCAGCTCTCTGGAAGAGAAATCCCAAGTCCAGGGTTCCTTTAAGACCCACTTGCTGTCTGGCTTCCCCCAGAGCCATCCCGCGTTTGCTATTCTGCGCACTTTCTGTGTATTTGCAAGTTCTGATTGAACAAACACTAGCTGGGGCACAGTGAACCCAAATAATTGTGTGCCCGTCAACGGTACATGTTAATTGGAGAGTTGTAGAGTCCGCGGGACGGGTCACAAGGGAGCAGCCAATTACTCCGTGTACCTATTTGAAAGGCTCCCGCTCCCGGAATCCTGACTGGCATTAGAACACTCGTATTGGTCCGTGCTATTGATTTTCCTCCCGCTTCAGTTGATGGGCTCGTTAATTGACAATTACCTTTTTCCCTGTGTTGGGAGAATTGACCACAGGGACCTGAAGTGTTCAGTTTCGTTGGAGCTGAGCTGAGCCTGTACCTGTTTAACCTGTAACGAGTCCCAACAGCCAACTCTGGGGAGCTGGGGCCTCCCAGGAGGAAACAAGGATGTTGGGCGGGGGTGAACCTAGGTCCTAATGGGAGCAGACTCTGACGTCGAGCCTGCTGGGGCCTGGACAGCAAGGGCTCACGGAGCGAGGGTGGACCTGGGTGAGACTGGGCCGAGCCTGGGACTAATATGCAAAGCTCCCAATGGGACGACCGATTCACATCTGGCTCCAGTGGGCAGTGAAGGAAGGAACGACTGTTTGCTGAGCAACTACTATGTTCCAGGCACTTTTTTTCTAATCGGAGCCCCCCCACCCCGCATCAACTTTTAATACTACAGATATGCTATACATCTGTTTATATATTGTATGAGTGCTTTATACATTAAAAAGTAAGATTTTTTTGTAACCCCCCCCCCGGAAGCAATTGTTGCGCCCTGAGTGGGGGGGACATTGTCTCCCTGAAAATGTATGGTACAGAGAAACTAAGGCAGGAGCCCTTGGTAGGGGTGGGGTCCCACTACTCCAGATACTTTGGGTCTGGATAATGAACCGTGATCAAGGGTGAAGTCTTAGGCACTAAACTTGGGTTCAAATCTCTGCTCTGCCACTTACCGTTTGACTTAACTTCTCTGAATCTCAGTCTTTCTATCTGTTAAATGGAGCAATAGGACTTCTCCGACATCAATGAGGTAATTAATGCACGTGAAGCACTTAGCACATAGGAAGTTCTCAACAAATTGTAGCGTCTGTTGTAGCCATTACTTCCAGAACCCCACTGGCTAGGGGGACAGAAGTTCCCGGCGTGTCCTTTGCTCGTCAGGGGCATGGGCCATGTCTTACTGGTCACAGTGACCCCAGCCCTGGCCCTTGCTCCTGTGTGGACTGTCAAACAGGTTCACTCTGGCTCTGAGCAGGCCGAGGCGCAGGAAGCGGGTCAGGGACACAACAGCCGCGGCCGATCAGCACCTGGGGGCCACGTGTTCCTCTGGGAACACCATGTCCCGCCACCAAGAGGAAATTGCTGTTTTAGCCTCTGCAGATGTCTGAGCGACTTCAGAGACTTCCTTAAACTCCTGCCTCTCTTAAGTGGCCCTGCCAGCCCCTGCCCGAGGCTGACCCGAGGTGCCCAGGTCTGACGTGTTTTGCTTGGATGAGGGAAAACCTCCCAGACCGGCCTGGAGGTCAGAGTCGCTGGCAGGGCATCAGGAGCTGACCTTCCTAGCGGGCCACGCCCCTCAGGCCAGGCCAGGCCCACATCTTACAAAACCTTCCCCTTGCAAAACCTTGCCCGGGGTTTTGCCGCTGGGAGGTAGCACGGTGGGTCTTGCCCGTTTTTTTTGTTTTTTTGTTTTTTTGTTTTTTTGTTTTTTTTTAAGGGCTAAGGATTTTAAATTCAAATTCAGCGAAGAGGCATCGCCCCCCACCACTCGCGCTGGCGGCTCCGAGGCTCTCCAGTCTCTTCTAGGTTTGTGAGTTTCGTGTTTCCCCACGGCCTGCACGGAAACCCACCTTATCACACGCCGATCCGCCAGGCACGAGCCCCGGACTTCGCTTGGTCTGGTGCGCTGGTTTCCATTTATTTTTAAGCTGTTTATCCCTTTCTTCAAAGGAAAACTATGCGGAAGCCCAAGTGATATGGCAGAGGAACAAGTACCTGCAACAGGGAACAGAAACAGAAGTTAGCCCACGAGTGAATGTCCCCGATCTCTTCCCCTCCCACGCTCCTTGCCTTCTAGACAGCCCTTCAGGTGCTCTGCTCTGGGCCGGCCATCCCTGTAGCTGGTGAGAGAGAGAGACAGAAAAGCAGAAAAAGCCCGAAACCTGGTCGCTCTCCTCCCTTCCCGCCCCCCCCCCCCAATTCCGGAAGCCCCAGGGCACAAAGGGAAATTTACCAGTTGGTGGTGAGAGGGGTTCAGACCCCAGCCCAGCACTCGCTAGCTGGGTGACCAGGGACAACTGTCTTCACCTCTCTGAGCCTCCTCCACTTAGTCATCTAGAAAACAAGGAAGAGAACCATAGCCGCCCGCCTCTCGGCTTTGCCAGGAGAACAGGATGAATTTGTGAACATAAAAACAAACCCCGAAAGGCTGTCCCAAGAATTGGAAAAACACCTCGAGGAGTTTTGTGTCTTTTTTTTTTTTTTTTAAAGGTTACAAATAGCAGAAGCAGCCCCTCCATGAACTGTTAAGGAAGGCAAGCCGGAAAATCCAAACGACTTACGTTTTACTTGGCAGCGGGGGGGGGGGGGTAAGCACTAGTGTCCGCGTCCGCCCCCACCCCCAGCCCCCCCTCCATGGAGCAGACCTTGCTCTGTACTCTCCTCTGAACATTTAGTTCTCTGGGCCTAAAATCACTGAGTTTTCAAACTGTTCCTGTTCTGGTTTGGTCTGTGAAGGCTGATTCTGCAGAAGAGCGGTTTCAGCCCCTGGGTCTGCAGCGCTGAAGCCCCTCAGAAGCTTTGGTGGGGGTCGGGACGGGATGGGGGGAGGGCACATGACTACCACCAGCACCAGGTTTCGGTATTGCCCGAGGGCATCCTCCCCTGGAGGCCCTTCCGTGACACCAGCCTTCCCAGGGGAGGTGACAGTGGGGAGGCAAAGGGCCCTCATTGTGCTGAGGGGGAGGGATTGACGTCCCCCTGGCAAGGGTCCTGGGAGACCCGTATGAGGCCTGGCTTTGTTCTCATGCCATCACCGTGAAGGAGGCTGGGAGAAGGGCCCTGCGGGGTAACCCTGGAGCCCCTGCACTGCCTGGGAACCAGCAGAAGGACGCCAGCGGGGCCAGACGGAAGCACTTTGTTTTTGCGATTTGGAAGGGAGGATCCCAACAGGAAACCAGTGACTGTAGGAGTCTCCTGTTGCCAGGGCCTGTGCGAGGCTCCTTCAATGGCAGCTCACTGTATCCTCGAATGACTCTGTAAGGCAGGCACTACGGCCCCCTTCTCCAGATGGGGCAGCTGAGGCTCAGAGGAGTTAAGTGAGCCACCTAAGACCTTCCCCCACCCAGTTAACGACCGTGGTGGAGGCAGGATGGTCAGCAGCATAGAGTGAGCTGGTGGGGAGAGGGCAGAGGGAAGGAGACTTCCCAGGAGCTGTGCAGGCCTCAGAATTCATGTGGCCCGCCGGGTCAAGGTGATGTGCGCCAGTTGGCTGATCTGTCTAGCGGGGGGCACCATCCAGCCAGCCGACCCTGGCTTACCGGGCACATGCTGGGGGGATGGCTTGGCGAAGACCGAGATGAGTAAGACTGGACCTGATCTTCAAGCCCAGCACGGTCTGCACGACCAAGCAGGCCATGGGCTTAAGCGTAAGGCAGAGTGACCACTGTCATTATAGAGGGGTGCGTGGGCAGGGCTGTGGGCCGGAGGACGGTCACCAGCGGGATCAGAGGAGGGCGCTGGAGCCCGGCCATGAGAAAGAAGGGGAGAAGGAGTGAGAGCTCCAGCCCACGGGATCATGGGCCACATGGTATGTTACTGCTTGCGTTTCACACGGGCCCTGCTAGATGGGAGGTTTCCAGCTGGTTCTTTCTTCTTTCAGTCTGCTCTCGGCCACGGTGTGGTCTTTTCCTTCATGCCGCCGCCATCACTCTAGACGCCTAGGGCCCCCCACCTTCTGGTTGGGGGAAGGTTGGGACTCGGAGTTATCCACCCATCCAGGTAGGTGGGAGAAGGGCTGGGCAGTGTCTGGGCACAAGGGCATCACTCCGGACCAGATGCTTGGTCAGTGACCTCTGAGCCCGTCCTCGGTGGTTCACACAGACAGTGATGGGAAAGGAAACTCGGGGCTCATGTGACCTCCCCGAGGCCCCCTGATGCTGATGACAGCCTCCGTGCTCCCGCTGGGGCTCAGGGTGTCTCCATAACCCAGCCTCCTTGGTCGTTCCTTTCTCCTTCCTGTCTCTTCTCACCTCACTCTGCAAGGAGGCATCCCAAAGCGGTAAAGAGCCAGGACTCTGGAGCCCAGCCTACTGGGCTCGAGCCTCGGCTCTGAACTAGGGCTGTTTGCCTTGAGGCAAGTGACTTAACCTCCGCCTCGATTTCCTCATCTGTAAAGTGGGGATAAGAATAGGGCTTACCTCTTTGGCTCGCTGGGAGGATTCGTGCCAAAGCACATGCTTTTTCTGAGACTCCACACTGGCCTCCAGGAGATGAAATGCCATACCGGTTATCCTCAGGGAATCCTAAGCAGGGGGGGGGGGGGGGGGAGTGACAGTGTGATTCAGGCAGACGATGGTCACTGCAAAGTAGGGGTCCAGGACGCAGGTGAGGTGAACGGTCAAGAGGAGAGAGCAGTCCTGTTGGAGTGTTTAAAACCTAAATTCTGGAATGGAGAAGCAGCAAAGAAGCAGCAAAGAGAAAAAAGTGAGGGGTAAGTGTAGCATCTTACCCGGCATCAGGGCAAATAACGTGGGATCGGACAGGGAGCGATGGACGATGAGGGAAGGCACTCCAGGTGGAGGGTCCTGGCTGGGCGAAAGCACGGCGGCAGGGAGGCACGAGGTGATACACCGTGGATGTCGAGAGCGGGTCTGTGAAGGGACATCCGTGAAGCCAGACGCCTCGCCGAGGGCCCGCAGGGCTGATCTCAGGCGGTCCTTACACTAACCCCGTGAGTCCTGTTATTATCTGTGTTTTATAGATGAGGAAACTGAGGAAGCTCGAGGTGGGGAGCTCTTTGCCCAAGATCACTCGTTAAATGGTGTCTCTGCACCCTGAGTACATCCATCTGTCTGCACAGTTGGGAACTTGCCCAGTGCCCCACGCTGTTACCCAGGCAATGGGAGAAGCTGGTTCAAGGCCAGGAGGAGGTCCTGGACAGCTCCACAGGGGGGTTTCAGCTTCACCCTCCTTAGGAAGGCCGGTCACCCACAGGGGCCTCACACGTGTAGGGGTGTCCCCAGACACCTAGATTCTCAGCCGTGGGCTCTTTATATTTCTGGTTTTATGCTCCAAGACTTTGTCAGAGGCTGAATTCTGTGTTCTACTCAGCTCCCAGTTCCTACCTGCTAGGAGGAAATTTTTCCGTGTTCTCATCTGCACAGCTCGCTGTCAGCATGGCGGATATCACCCTGGTGACTCCAGCATAAATCAAGGCTTCCCTGTGTTCCAGATGTCTGCTCTCTCTCCTTCGGCGGGTCCACAATATTTCAGAGGAGCAGTTTTCAACCCCAGGTGCCGGTGAGGATTAACCGAGAGCTTTAAAAAATTCCAATGCCCTGGGCTTGCGGTCTATATGAAGGCATTTTCAAAGCTCCGCAAGGTTGAAAAGCCCTGCTTTGGAGAAATCTGCTGGAAAAGTCTGCGGCCCCTCTCAGCGCGGCTGGGGGCTTCCTCCGCTCACATCAGCATAATCCACCTTATTAAAGCCTGCGAAACACAAATCAAAAGGTTCCTGCTGGCCAGAGAATGGGTCTTTGGAAAACGGAGCTGAGGTGTCCTGGGGCCAGTCCTAACTGTGCCCGGGGCCAGTCCAGCCATTGTGACTTCAGAGCCACCCTGTACCCGCGTAGTTCAACGCCCGTTCGGCCGGGATAGCCAAGGCCCCGCGGAGATTTTTATTGTCCATTTTATATTGTCGAACGGCAGCCTTAGATGCTTGTGGTCATAATTTTGAAATATTAAATTACACTGAGCATTAAGGGCTATGTTTTCTGTTAGAAGACAAGTTAATTGGCGCTCTTAATCTTTAATTTTGAGATTTAAGCCGGTTTCCCATGTAGCTCTAATTGGTAGTGTTCCGACAGCCCTCGCTGACCCCAGAAGCCTTTGATATGCTTTAGAAATCCTTTTATGGAAGCCCCTTTTTCTTCTGCCCTGCACATTTAATAGATTTGTATTTCCTCCGTCATCTTTCCTTCTGTGGAGATATTTTAAAATCGCACCGTGTGTCTGCAGGGCATAAATGCCTCCTCTCCAGCAAATGTTTTTTTATAGTGATCGGCAAAAGAGGATTAATTGCCCCCATTCACACACACACCTCTTACTCGCTGCGTTCCATTTTCATACGGAGATGTTTAATCCTTTCTTCCACAGCCAGGCTGGACTTGTCGGTAAATGCTTGTGCTCTCCAAGTGATGTTTCTGGAATAGACCTTAAGAGAGCATCTACTCCAATCACTCTATTTTACAGATAATAATCTCACCATAATAATGCTTTATGTGTCAGGGGAGAGCACTCATTGTGAGGATACGGATGAGGGTGGTAATGAGCCCTTCGTCCCTGGAGGTGTTCAAGCACAGTTTGGAAGCAGCTTGTCAGGCGTATTTTAGAGGCGAATACAGCATAAGAACTGAGAGGTTTTAGCGTCTTCTGACTTGGGTTTAAATCCCTGCTGCTTACTGGTCCCGTGGCCTTGGGCGGCTTATCAGCCACTCTGAACCTCTCTTTCCTACTCTATAAAATGGAGTTAATAACAATACTTAGCACATAAAGTTACAGTAGAACCGAGTGAAATAATACCTGGCCCTTAGTGAGCACTTAATAAGTGTGGGTTACTGTTATTAAGTGTTATAGATGGCAGCCGGACTTCAGGAGTGGGAAAGCAGCGAGAACAGGGAAGCAATTGTCATAAAGACCTTTCCATCATCCTCAATCCCCAGAACTCAGTCACCCACTAGCCTTTCCAAAGTGCTGTCACATCTGGAACCTCGGTGTACCCTCATGGCGGTCCTTTATCCAGACTACATAACAGTGTCGGGAACGGGAGGCTCAGAAAGGTGTAGTGAGTTGCCTAAGGTCACGCAGCATAAGGATAGAGCCCCTGGAATCCCAACTCGTCCGTACCCCTCTCTACCCCCTGCTTCCACGGAGACAATGCTCTTGTCTATCGGTTCCGTTATCCCTCTGGTTTATCATGAGGATGTATCTTAATATCGCAGGACGTTCCTGAGCAGGGTGGGCATGCTTCTGGCCTGCCCAGATTCTCACCGTGAGGGTGCCGCTCGCCAATTCAAATGCAAGACTTGGAACTGTTTCTTTTACTCCCAAGTATGTAGGGCAATCAAGCAGTCCGGTAATAATCATACATAATGTCGGATACTCCTAATGTACTTGTTTCGTGTGGCACTCTTAGAATTTTAATTTGATACAAGGAACATTATTACTCCATATTCATTAAGTCGCGTGTTAACCTCTTTTAAAAACCCCTTTTCCAGCAATAATAGAAGACAATTTTACATGAGGAAAGTCATTTGGGAAAGAAGATCCGCTCGATAGGCTTTCCCCGAGCCTCGCCACAGCCTGGCCTGACCCCGCTGCGTTCTTCCACACGGTTCCGGTCTCCCTGCGCCGCGGTTTAACAATATGAAGTAACAAAGGCCGTTTACACCGCGGGCCCATGGACCCATCTCGTAGGAGGGGGTTCCACCGGCTCAGCTCACTGCTCAGCTCCCGAGAGCGTCCCCTGGCAGAGGCCCTGTGTAGTCAGCCTTTTGCATCAATGTTATGTTCCCAGGAAGCCTCAAGGCTCCCAATCATGACAGTGAGAATCAGAGGAAAGAAGGGAACAGGTTGGGGTGGGGAGATCCCGACTCTCCTTAAAGATGTACACACTCTAAGAGTTGGGCTGGAAAAGTTGGAACATGGATGAGAACGGGCTACCTTACCTTACGAGGTAGCCCGTCTAGAGACGCCGAAATCCACCAACAGCCCCCCAGCCACACACACACACCTTCCGTTGTAACTCCTCACACCAAAGGAGACGGGTCTGCAGGGCTACACCGGCCCTTACTCTCTCGTGCTGACCTCCAGCTAAACCAGCTGTTCCAGCTGACTTCAAGCAGTGCCCCCAAGAGCTCCTGGGGGTGGGGTGGGGGGGTCCCACCCTGTCTCTACACTGGGCAGCCCCCGGTTTTGTTTTCCAGGTTGACTCTGCACAGAACTTTCATGTGAAGAAGGCACTTGGAGCCCAGGCATCCTGAACCTGTCTTACCCACCGTGTTTTGCGGATCAGGAAACCAAGGTCCAGGGAAGGACGGGCTTTTACTCCAGCCGTGTGGCTGAGTTGGCATGAGAATTGAATTCTAACCCGGCTGCGGCACACGCTCTCGATTGCATTTGCCCTGCAGTAACACCAACACCGTAACATCCTTCCCCTGATCTTGGGGGGCCGATACTATTTACTGCATCCTGACGGCATGCCAGAAACTTGTTCTGGACAGCACGCACCCTCCCTTGTAAGGCTGACGGCAATTCCACATGGCAGCTATAGCTGTCCCCGTCCTGTGGGTGAGGTCACTGGGCTCTGGGAGGTGAAGCTCTCGTGCGTGGTCAGCCAGGGCGTGGCTGAGCTGCGCTTGAATCCGGGCCACTGCTGGGATCCCAGCCTCTGCCCTTCATCCCTGTGCTTTACTGCCTGGAACCAATCGCCTGGAGCCTCCATTTACTACTCTGTGAAAGCAAGTGCCTCATTCCCGTCCAGCCCAATTTACACTCGAGGTTCAAGTCGAAGGGATATAAAAATTCTTGGCCACGTCAAAAGTGCTGTAAAAATGCACAACTCGATACTGATGCCATTATAAAATGTGGACAAATTATTTGGTTTGGGGCCTTTTTGTTAATGCACTAAAGATTCTGGCAGGAAAAAGGGGTCTTTGCTCAACAGTGTATGAGGCATTATGGGTTTATTCATTCAAAAACTTTTATTTAGAACCCTTTCTGGGTTCAACATTGGCTCAGGCACCAGGGTTTCAGAGACCAATAAAACCAGTCCCAAGCACCTTGAGGGTTGGGTAGATGCCCAACCAAGATGCCCAAGCATCTTGAGGGTTGGGCATCTTAAGGGTCCTTGGAGTTTGCCAAGAGATAAAGCAGTGATTACATTCCAGGGAGGAATGATCTGGAAGCCTACAAGGGCACCGAGGGGGCCTAGACCAAGTGTGCTGGCCAAGAACGCAGGCTCTGCTCTAGATTGCCATGAATCCACATCCTTGTTCTTCACTTACTAACTGTGTACCCTTGGGCCGTATCCTTGGCCTCCCTGTGCCCGAGCTTTATCTTCTGTAAAATGGGAATTATGAGAGGCGATAACAGAGTCCTACCTCAAAGGATTGCTATAAATATTTCATGAGCCAGGGACTCTTTGGAAGTCTGATAAAGACTAGAGACTCCTGGGAATATTGTTTTTCAATGCATCCAATAAAAATATATTGGATTAGAAGGTGTACTAATTACATTAAAAATAGTATCAAAATATTAAAACCACAAATTTATAATTTAGCACGATATGTGCTTCTTTATTAAAGCATTCAATAATAAGATCCAGAGGCAGGTCTAATAAGCACCATAATTTCGAGGCAGTGATAGGCGTAAGTGGTATCTCAAGGCACCTGCACCTATACAACGTGAGAGGAATTTATATGTGATTTCTAGAGGTGACGCACAACTAAAGGAAATACTCAACTCAGTCGACATCAGTGAACGCAGAGCTGTGATTTTTTTCTTATTCCCTTCCAAGTTCTCTGACCCCCTGAATTCTATCCAGATGATCCTCTGGAGGCCCGTGGACCCGGGTGGCTAAGTCCTGCCCCTAGGGAGACCCTCTGGTGAAGGGAAGGACGGGGCATGAGGCTGACGGGCTGGGCAGGAGCAGCCGCGGTGGGCTCAGGAAGGAGACCTGCCCTCGCGAAGCTGCTGTGTAGGTGGGGAGCCCTGAGGTCAAAGCGGTTGCCCCATGCGGTGTCTTGGAATTGAGTTGCGCCGGTTGAGTAATGACGTGCCAAGACTAAGCTTGGGCGTTTCCAGAAACTCATGCACCTGCGTCATCCTCCGCTTGTAAGAACTACGTGCTGGTTAAAGGCGGGCTCTGCCAGGGGCGCCTGCGTGGCTCAGCCTGCTGAGCTTCCGACTCCTGATTTCGGCTCAGGCCACGATCTCACGGTTTGTGGGTTCGAGCACCCAAGCCTCAGCCAGGTGCACTCACGGGGTAAGTGCTCTGCGAGCATCAGGTACTCTTGTCCTTGTCATTTGCGACAGCACAGTTAGCACTGTAAAATGCCATCAGGTTGGGAACCCAGAATGAGCCCCTCGTAGACGGTATAGCCCCGAGGTTCAGACACAGGCTGGGGCTCAAGACCACCTGCTTGAAACCAGGCTCTGCCTCTAACTGGCTGTGTAACTGTGAACGGTGTTCAGCCTCTCTGGGCCTCAGTGTCTGTCCTCCGTAGAACCAGAAAAATAATATCATCAACTTCACAGTGCCAAGACTGAATGATGTATGTAAAAGGCTTAGAGGGGCGCCTGGCTGGCTCCGTGGGTTAAGCGTCCGACTGCGGCTCAGGTCATGATCTCGCGGTTTGCGGGTTCGAGCCCCGCGTCGGGCTCTGTGCTGACAGCTCGGAGCCTGGAGCCTGCTTCGGATGCTGTGTCTCCTTCTCTCTCTGCCCCTCCCCTGCTCGTGCTCTGTCTCTCTCTTTCTCCCTCAAGATAAATAAGCATTAAAGAATGGGCTTTTTTACTTAAAAAATAAAAATAAAAAATAAAATGCTTAGAATGATCGCAGGCTCATGTTAGATGCTCATCTGTTAGCCCCATTATTAGCATTGATACTTATTGCCCAGTGAGTGAACCTAGCAGCCCCTAGCACCTATACTTTGCTATTTCCTAAAATCCGATAAACTTTGTTAAAAGTCTAGGAAGGCACTTAACAAGCTCAGTTACTTTTTCTATGGAATAATTTATCGGCCAGAGCCACGGTCACAGATCAGAGAACCTGAGAAGGTTTTTGGAGCAGTGAAAAACCCACGTATACTATGCCCATCATATACCACTTACGTTCCCATATTCGATCCTCACCGGGGCCTCTCCGAAGAGTTCCCATAATCCCCATGTTACCGATGAACAAATTGGAGGTTCAGAGAGGAGAGGAGATGAGCCCAGGTTTGAATCGCTGAGTGACAGAGCTAGAATTGGAACCCAGTCCCGTCCTACCCCCCCGGAAGTCTCAGCGGCAAGGACTATTTCCTGCTGAGCCGGAAGGGTGAGGCCCGTCCGCCCGAAGCCAGCCTCCTTGATCCCCACGCTGTGGTCCCTGTGGGTCCAACAAAGCTGACAGCAGCCAGCATGTTTGCTCTGTGCAAACGAGCTGTGTGCGTTTATCTCATGGGCACTGAGCTGTAGCCTTCCTGCTTGATGCCTGAATTTGTAATGCATCACGGCCCTGCGGGAAGAGCGCGGCTCCCCTTCTTCTCGAGCTGTGCAGCCCTCAGGAGTTAGGGATGGCGGACGGAGCTTCAGCAGCTGCCAGGCATTGTACCCAGAGCAGCCATCGTGACCCTGGATCACGTGTCCACAGGCCCCATGGCTGGAACAAAGACCCGATGCCTGTTTCTCTTCCACTCCTCTTCCGTGGCAGTCGGGCGTGAGAGAAATGGGTGCTAGGCGCACAAGAGCGTCCCTGAGTTCTGGAACCCAGACATCCACCTGTTCATTCCCTGAATGCACGTGCAGAGCACCTGCCGTGTTCTGGGCCCTGCAGATAAAGGGATGATAAGCAGTTCCTGGATACAAGAGCTGCCACTCGGGGAGACACACGTGTACGCGTCACCGTGGCCCTGGAACATAAGTGGGGGTGTTGCAGAGGGCCACGGGAGCCGAAAGAAGGGAGTGGCTACTTCTCCCTGGAGTGAGGCTTGGACGGAACCAGGGAAAACCTTCAAAGGATATGCCATAGAAAGCCACGTAGGTGTGCACCAGGCAGAGACGTGGAGGCGGCCGAGGATGGAGTGGACCAGGACCGCCACTTAGCGGTCACTTCCCAGTGCTGGGCGGGCTCTCCATCAGGCACCTGACCTGCTGTCTCTCACCTCATCGCCACAGCCATCTGATGGGGGCAGGCCTCAGCGTCCTCATCAACCGTGGAGGGAATGAGGCTCGGAGATGTGGAGGTACTTGCCCAAGGTCATGGCGCTGGGAGTGAGGGGTGGAGCCGGGGTGCCCCACTCCAGGCTGACTCCAGGGCTTGTGTCGTTCATACTGAGCCCTGCCAAAGGTGACCCACGGGCAAAGGCCCAAAGGAGGGAAAGGGTCTGAGACACTCAGAGAAGGAAGCCAGAGCGTAGAAGCTCACCAGGATGGTGAAAGGGTATTGGAACCAGAGGACAGGGCCTTGAGTGTCGAATCCTAGAGAATGTCCTGTGTTGCTGGGGTCAGTCGTAACGAATGGTCGCTGATGAATCCCTTCTCCCCGTACCCATATCCTTGATGTGGATTCTTCGAAGAGATGAAGTCTATTTCCCCACCCCTTGAATGCGGGTTGACCGGTGACTGCTTTGGCTAATAGAATATGGCGGCAGTGATCTGTGGGAGTCCCAGAGCCTTCAAGAGGTACGCGGCTTCCCATTACGGCCTCTGCTGCCCACAGACTCCGCTCGAGGAAGCCGGGGTTGGGCTCCTTGAGGACTAGAGGCCACGTGGAGAGAGACGCCCTCCCCCTGCCACCTCAGCCATCTCAACCGAAGCACCTTGAGTCACCGGACACGTCCAAGAGCCCATCCTGGATCTTGGTCCCAAACCATCGTATGAATGCAGCCACGCAAGAATGACTCCAGATGACCTTTGGTAGAGCCACTGCGCCCAGCCCAGACTGCAGGATCACGAGCAAATATATGGCTGGCTACCCCTGAATTCAGCACAACGACCTGAACTCCTCCCAGCCCAGCGATCTTGGAAACATCCCGCTACATGGAGGGCAAGCATGCGAAGGCCGGATCTGAACCTAGGGACCCATCACATCTCAACCGCAGGGACAGCTGGGTTCTCCTTTGGAAGCTGGAACCAAACGGCCTCCCCTCCTTGGTTGATCGTTTGTTTTACTGCCATTTCTGCCTCCATACTGATGGCGGAGGCAGCTGCCAAAATAAACTAGGGCAGGCCTCACAGCCAGAAAACACCAACTGCCTGGATGTCTTTGCTTGTCTGTTTGCATACCTTTCTTTTTATTCGTGTAGACTCTCCCCTTGGGGACTCGGGGTCACTGGGGAGTGGAGTCTGTCTCAGAGACAGGCGCCGAGCCCTTAATATACACCAGGCACTTTGATGGACACCATGATGATGATGCAGCTACTATTATTTATGGATTCCGACCGTGCGCCTGAGACGTTTACCTACTGTACCTTTAATCCTCGTAGTGATGCTGAAGGACTGGTGCTGTTGCCTCGTTTCACTCGGGAGCTGTGAAATCCAGGGGGGCCTAAGTGATTTGCCGGTAGGTGGCAAAGCTGGACTTTGGACCCACATCGTCCAGCCCCAGAGCAAGAGCTATTCCATGCCACACGCCGTTTCCTTTCCAAGAAAGGAAAAATCTGGCAACCGAGAGACCAAGCGACGGGAATATCAGGCTTGACTGAGCATGACTGAGCAGGAAAAGGACACAGAGTAAGCAGTCTGTGTATTGCAAAAGATGACTCTCTTTTCGGGGCACCTGGGTGGCTCAGTCAGTTAAGCGTCTGACTTCGGCTCAGTCGGCTTCGTGATCTCGCAGTTTGCGAGTTCGAGCCCCGCATCGGGCTCTGTGCTGACAGCTCGGAGCCTGGAGCCTGCTTCGGATTCTGTGTCTCCCTCTCTCGCTGCCCCTCCCCTGACTCACACTCTGTCTCTCTCCCTCTCAAAAATAAATAAACATTAAGAAATAAATTAATAAAAAAACTTTTTTAAAAAGATGACTCTCGTTTCACTCAACTGGTAACCAAAGGGTCCCAACGTTTACCCTATGGTGTCCTGCAGTGACAGAGGATTCATGGGGTCCGGGTCCCTCCACTTTCTCCCTACCAGCCCCTATTTCCACACAAGTGTTCCAGGAGGAGCTCCTCACCCTGCATTATCCTTGGGCACTCCCTGTGTCAGGAAGGACCTAGAAGGAGTGTGCCAGAGGGACATCCCATGCCCTGGGCAGGCCCGTGCAGAAACCCCGCTTCCCAGGTTGGGGAGAGGAACCCAGAGCTCTCTAAACAGCTGTGGTTTCAGGTACCACCTGTCATGGCAAGGTCCTGGGGTCCAGGCCGTCCACCTGGGCACTGCCTGAGAATGAACCATCCAGGAGAGAGACCAAGTCTGGGCCATGAGCACCAGCAAAGGAGGAGGACACCTACAAAATGCTTTTCATATTAAAAAAAGGTCAATAAAATAGACTCCACGAGGGAACATCGGAATGTTGTTTAACTTTCTTATACCTGCTTTACAGCCCATTTTGTACTGTCATTTGGAATCATTATGAGGAAGGAGGCCCTTTAAAGGTATCGATTTCACCCAAGTGCCCCTCTCTGGACCTCAGTTTCCCCATCCGCATAACACAACAATTGTTCCCATTTGTGTTCCCAAAACTGACTGGGTGTCGAGCCGCCTGTGGAGTTGGGGGGCGTGTCCCAATTTGGGGCTGTGGCCCTAGTGATTCTGAAGGAGGAGGCGGGTCCAGGGATCTGTATCTTAACAAATGTCCCGTGGCGATTCTTCTCACAAGGGAAGGTCTGTGAAACCTGGACGTGAGGACCTTCACCCCTGGAGTACCGATCGTCCTAGGTGGCTCGGGACTGAGAGGTTTCCTGGAACGTGGGACGCTCGGTGCTACAACCAGGAATACTCCAGATCCACTGGGACAACTCGGTTATCTCAACTGTACAAGATGACTACCCAGGGGCCCTCTGGCTCGAACTTGCTGGGACTGTGCCATGGCAATCGTCTGCAATTTTCCCTGAGAGCGGCTGAAGTTCAACGTCTTGTTTCTAAGGCATCTAGAGAGGAGAAGCCGTCCCAAGTCGAGGCGGTGTGAGGCCTCTGGAGTAGCGTCCAGCTGAAAGCCACAGAGCAGAATCCCCAGGGATGGAAATCTTCACTTCCGGCACACCCCCCTCCAGCCGGACTCTGTCTCCCCGGGGAGCTCTGCCTCAAGAGTTTTCACTGATCACTCCGTGTGCACGGGGCGCAGGGACAGGAGGCAAAATGAGTGGGCCCCCTTCACCTCTGTTTGGGTTTTAATTTTATCTTTTCAGAAAACGGGTCACTAGGCTATCCCACTTAGTCCTCACGACAACCCTGCCGGTAGGATTTGTTGGGTTTTTTTAATCTTATAAATAACAAATCGAAGACCCACTTGCAGCGGATATTTGGTTCCTCTGCATCAGCGCCATCTGGGAGGAAAACAGTGCAGGCCCCATATGTAATTTGGCATTTTCTATCGGCCATACCAAAAAAGTTCAAACTGACACATATGACCTCGATTTGCTGATATTTTATTTAACCCGATACACCCAAAATGCGATCATTTCCGCAAACGGTCCACATGAAAAGCGCTCATGAGATATTTCTCTTTCTTTCTTTCTTTCTTTCTTTCTTTCTTTCTTTCTTTCTTTCTTTCTTTCCTTCCTTCCTTCCTTCCTTCCTTCCTTCCTTCCTTCCTTCCCTTTCTTTCTCTCTCTCTCTCTCTCTCTCTCTCTCTCTCTCTCTCTTTCTCTCTCTCTTTCTTTCTTTCTTTCTTTCTTTCTTTCTTTCTTTCGTTCGTTTTAACCAGTCTTTGGGATCTGGTATTTATATCTCCTTCTTTCGGCACATCTCAACTCGCCTCATTTCAAGTGCTCAAAAGCCACAAACGGTGAGTGGCTACCAAAACCGACTGCTTTTGATGGACTGGATCTGTCCAGTGCTGAAAAGGGCGGGCTCAAGATCTCCCACTTCAATTGTATCTTAGGGGCAATTCTCCGTCCGTCTCAAGTGCGTGTGGCCCTTGTATTCGCTGCTGTGTTGTCTGTGACCATAACGTCTTCTCTGCAAACTATGCCCTGCGTCGCCTGACGTGCCTCTTTGCACGGATGTGTGCTTTTAATCTTGCATTTTACTTTGCCTGCTGATAACCATTACGCCACCTTCTTTCTGGTTGGCACACTTGCTTTTGCTCCCTCTTGCATGGGCTAGCGTCGCGTGCTTTCCTTCCAAGGCTTCTCTCCACTTGACTGAGTCAGCTACTCTCTCTATGGGTCTGTTTCTCCCTTCATGACCTGGCGTCTTCACCTTCAACTCTTTTTCCTACCTCGAGGTATCTGCTGATTTCTGGGCTCTGTTGCCTTATGACTTTGGCTCCTCCTGACCTCTCAGAACCCAGGCAACCTCCCCGCTTTGCCTACGCATCATTTATATCATACACTGAACCCCCCCCCCCCCCGCACCTGCTGGGAGTAAATGTTAAAGATACTGATTCTCCAGCGCCCTTCCCTGGAGATTCTATTCTCAAGGGCAGAGCGTAACACTCCGTATTTTAGCAATCAACCCCAGTGGTTCTTGTGACCCGGCGACTGCAGGGGGGCGGGGGGGGGGGTGGTGCCAGTTCCTGAGTCACTTCCTTTCCACCAAATGGAATAGTCTTCCTGGCACCAAATCAGACTGGCAGACGATCTGAGGAGCACCAAGGAGCAAAGAAGGGTGATCCCACTGTGTTAGATGGTTTCGATTAGTTCCACTGCTCAGTGACTTATAGCAGAAGGTGACAGATGTGTTTTTCCTGATAAAATCCCTATACGTACAAATGTCCTTTCCCCCCACAGCCCGCCCATCTCTGCTTAAGCGTTATTTTATTTTTGTTTTTGTTTTTAGATCATAATATTGGCTTCTTTGCTTTTTTGGGTGGGAAGGCAATAAGGCTCTGTTTGCTAAAGAAATGGAGGGAAATGTTTCCAGTTCTCTTTAATTGAAATGATCTCATATGCAAACAGCAAAAAATTACGCCTCAGATGCGCCTCTGCAGAATTGAGGGGTAATGACCCCAGCTTAAGATAGAAGGCGATGATCCGTTTCATTGTCTAAAGCCGTAAGCATCTGTCATGTGTGGAAGGTTCGCTGTGGGAGCTGCCAGAGCGGGGAGAGGGGCTCCCTTCCTCCTTCCTTCCCTCTGCCTGTGCTCCATTGCCTCTCTTTTGTCAGAGAGGAAAAAGGCCAAAAGTGGGTGGGGCAGGAAGAGGCGGGGGGCGTGTCTTGAGGATGCCCTGGCCCCACTCCAAGGGGTGCCTGGGTGGCTCAGGCGGTTGAGCATCTGACAGCTCAGGTCATGATCTCGTGGTTGACGAGTTCGAGCCCCGCATCGGGCTCTGTGCTGACAGCTTGGAGCCTGGAGCCCGCTTCGGATTCTGTGTCTCCCTCTCTTTCTGCCCCTCCCCCGCTCATGCTCTGTCTCTGAAATAAATATAAACATAAAAAACAAAAAAAAAAGAAGGAAGGAAATCCCTGCCGACCCCAGGCCCTTGCCTCCTGCTCCTGTGGGCATGGCCCACTCAGCAGCTCCGCTTCCAGAGGGGTTGAGTGTGTGTGGCATGAAGTCACCTGTGTCCCAAAGTGGAGGGCACTGTGGTTCCTCGTGTCTGGTGGGGATGCTTAGACGGGAGAGAGCTTGGCCCAGAGGGGGAGCGCAGAAGGAGACAGCATGGGCTGAAGGGACAGGTGGTCACCTTCTCAAGGGTTTGCTCCTACAGGTACCCCCTTGCCCATCAGCCCCAGCAACCCTTGTCTCGCCTCGTGTGAATAAAGTTTGCTGAGAACCCAGCTTGCCCACTTGTTGGTGCGCTGCCTAACGGCCACCCTCACGCCAGTCCGCAGGGTTTGGGCGCCTACCTCTTAAGTTCTTGTGTACTTTGGAGAGCAGACAGAGAGCCCTGTAGGGGAGTCTTTCTCTTAAGGCGGGATTCTGCCTCCAGAGTGTGGGCACAAGCTTAGAGGAGGCGTGGCCACCGGGGACCATATGGCTCTCCACCCCCCAAATCTTTACTATCTGGGCCCTTCAAAGTTGGCCAACCTCTGTCTTAGACTAAACAGCCCGAGTTGGGGATGAAGACAGAGGAGCATCCAAACGAGGACAGGCTTCCGTCACATAAAGGGGGGTGGGCGGGAGAAATGACCGCCAGCACCAAGAACATCTGAAGCAACAGCCCTGTGCGACCAGGCCTCCCGGACTTCTCACTCGCCCCGTCTCGGAGCCTTCTCATTTCTCACCAGGCTCCTCCACCCAGGCCACGACTCTGCCCATCAAACACAACACCTCGTTCCTACCCCGGGGCCCTTGCCCTTGCTTTTGCTCTTACCTGGAATAGTCTTTTTCCCAGCTACCCCTGTTCTTGGGTCTTCCTTGTCACTCAGAGAGCTTCGCCCAGAAAGGTTCCACCCCAAACAGGACTTTCCCTTGTCCTCAGGCCTCCCTCAATTGCTTTGTTCTCACCCTTCCGCTCTCTGAAGGCTTTTGTCTGCTCGCTGGTGGTCGTCATCCCCCACTGGGAGACCAACAGGTTCAAATCGAGAGAGTTCAAGGCTGAGTGTATAGGTCTACCCCTTATCTACTTCCATATGGTGGGGAAAGAAAAGGAAAACAGAAGGAGAAAGCGTATCACCTCAGCAGCAAGACCGCGTAGATTATTGAAGGAATGAGTGAATGAACGCGTCCCAGGACACTGGGTGAGGCTCTGGGCTTTGGCGTCAGGCTTCCTGCATTAAAACCCCAGCCGTTTACTTGGTAGCTGTGTGACCTTGGGCAAGTTACTTGACCTCTGAGGGCCTCAGTTTCTTCGTCTGTAAAATGGGAGTCATACCCTTGCCTACCTCATGGCCTTGTAGGGAGGATTAAGTGAAATGACACTGCAAAATGCTGAATCCTTGAATCCTCGGGGCGCCTGGGTGGCTCAGTCGGTGAAGTATCCGACTTCGGCTCGGGTCCTGATCCCACGGTTCGTGGGTTCGAGCCCCGCATCGGGCTCTGTGCTGACAGCTCAGAGCCTGGAGCCTGCTTCGGATTCTGCGTCTCGGTCCGTCTGGCCCTCCCCCACTCAATGCTGTCTCTCTCTCAAAAATATATAACCATGAAAAAAATTTTTTATTTTAGAAAAGAAAAATGCTGAATCCGTGTCAACTCTTACATTTACGTCATGGAAAGGGTTAACTAAGATGCTGCATACGCCACAGGGCGCCCGAACATCTCAGTCACTTAAACAACCAACTTTGGCCCAGGTCGCCATCTCAAGGTTCATGAGTTCAAGCCCCACATCAGGCTCTCTGCAGTCAGCCCACTTTGGATCCTCTGTCGCTCCCCCCCCCCCCCCGCCCCCACCACCTCTCTCTCTCTCTCTCTCTCTCTCTCTCTCTCTCTCTCTCTCTCTCGGTCTCAAAAAGAAATATTTAAAATAAATTTAAGAAAATAAGATGACATGTATATTTCAAACACAGTAGACACCCAGCTCATGGTGGAGCTGTGATTTCTTACCCCCAACATCAGGTCTGCTGCCAAGTTCCGCTCTGGGCAAGACACTGGTGAGCTATGGGAGGCCGGACAAGTCAGTTAACCTCCCCACGCCTGGGGTCCTGCTCTGAAAGATGGAACCCGTTCCTGTTCCCCCACAGGGCTGCTCTGAGAACCAGACGAAGCCACATGCCCAGCCGTGCTCTGGGAGACACGGTTCACTGCCCAAAGCACAGGCTTAGGACGTGTTGAGGATGAGAGTGGGTCACAGATAAGGGGGCAGACTCTGGAGTCAGGCAGACAACCTATTAGCTATGAGGCTTCAGCCAGCTTCCTCAGTGCTCGGAGCCTCAGTCTCCTTGTCGAGAGAATGGGGGCAATGATAGTCACTTCAGAGCGTCACTGAGATGATTTACTGTCACCACTATGGTTGCTGGCACAAAACAGTGTTCATTCCACGGTGGCCTCTGTTTTTCCTGCCTTGCGGGGTTTCATAAAAGCAAAATGTACCACACGAATGCGGATCCCGAGGGGATATGTTTATCCTTGTTCATTGCATCTGTGCAGGAACGCCACAAAGATTTAAAGCTGTGGCCCAGAGGGGATGTGAATTGAATCCATTTTTTTTCACTGTCAGCCCAACCTCCTGTTTATAACTCCTAATCACAGCTAAATTGCTTTGTGACCTTGGGTAAATCACTCGCCCTCTCTGGGTCTTAGTTTTCCTTTCTCTAGAAGGCAGATCATAACACTTGCCCACTGTGATGGCTAATTTTATGTGCCCACTTGGCTGGGCCACAGTGCCCAGCTATTCGGTAAAACAACATTCTGGATGTTTCTGTGAGGGTGTTTTTGGGTGAGATGAACATTTAAATCGGTGGACTTCGATGAAAGCAGAATGCTCCCCATAAGATGGGTGGGCCTCATCCAATCAGTTGAAGGTCTGAATAGAACAGAGGACTGACCTCCCCTGAGCAAGAGGGAATCCTAGCGGGTGATCTTCAGACTTGAATCACAATATCAGCTCTTTCCTGGGTCTCCTGTCTGTCAGCCCATCCTGCAGCTTTTGAACTTGTCAGCCTCCCTAATCAAATGAGCCAATTCCTTAAAATAAATCTCCTCTCTCTCTCCCTATATCTATATAGTATAGGTATACATATGTACATATATATGTATATACAAGCACATTCTACTGGTTCTGCTTCCTTGGAAAACCCTGACTCACACGCCCAGCCTACCCCCAGGGTCTCAGGAGATCCAGTTAGAAACTAGAGTCTTCCGGGGAGCCTGGGTGGCTCAGTCGGTTTAAGCGTCTGACTTCGGCTCAGGTCATGATCTCACGATCTGTGGGTTCGAGCCCCGCATCGGGCTCTGTGCTGGCAGCTCGGAGCCTGGAGCCTGCTTCGGACTCTGTGTCTCCCTCTCTCTCTGCCCTTCCCCCGCTCACGCTGTCTCTCTCTGTCTCTCAAAAATCAATAAATGTAAAAAAGAAAAGAAAAAGAAACTAGACTCTTCCATGCACTGGCAGATCCAAACGGGTCCCTGTGTCTCAGGGTCTGGGGCGGGGTGGGGGGCAGAATCTAAAGGGTATAAAGTTCTCTCCGGCCTCGGGCAAAGGGGTACCGCAGTCAGGGAGAGGGGCCCGGGTGAGCTTTTCCTCGGGCCTCCTGGAGCCTGGAGGCGTGAGTCTCCTGGGGGGCTGAGTGATGACACCCCTCCCCGCCCCTCCTATTCCTCTTACCTTCCTTTCCTCCAGCTGCCTAGACAAATAACATCGACTGGATGGCCTCAAACAACAGGAACTTTTTCTTTCACGGTCCTGGAGGTTAGAAGTCCAAAATGCAGGTGCTGTCGGGATGGGTTCCTTCTGGAGCCTGGGGCAGAATGTGTCCCACCACCGCCCTCTCCCAGCTTCTGGGGTGCGCTGGCGATCCACGACGCACCCTGGCTTGTAGACACATCACCCCAGTCTGCCTGTGCCCTCGCTTGGCTTCTCCCTGCGTGTGCCTCTGTCGTTTTTTACGAGGACACCAGTGATACTGGATGTAGAGCCCACCTTACACCAGTACGACGTCCTCCTAACCACCTGCGTTGGCAAAGAGCCTGTTTTCAAAAAAGGTCACGTTCTGAGGTGCTGGGTTGACATCGGTTCGGAGGGGAGGGGATCCGTTCAACCCAATACACCTGTGTTGGGAGTTTGGGGGCAGTTTAGTCCCAGGGCAAACGGAGAGCAATCCTTCACCCTGTTAAAAAGAAAACTGAAGGCCCAAAGTGGCGTCACATAGGTTAAGACCCCAAGTCGGTAAACCGAGACTTCATACCTAAACTAACTGCAGTTTCAACCCCCCAGGAATGTAACCTTTAACCAGTCAACGTGGGAATTTCCTGGCCAGCACCAGGAAATTTATTTTAGACCCGTTCTGTGCCCTCTAGGAGGGCAACCTGCCTGGCCTCAAACCATGGATTCTTTGCTAACAATTTTCTTTCCTCCGCTCCTTCTCTACCTCCGAAAACCTTTCATCTTCTGTTCCCTCTACTTGCTAGATGGGCCGCTGCCGGATTCGTGAATCGATTAATGAAGCCAATTAGATCTTTAAAACGTACTCGGTTGAGTTTTTGTTATTTAACCAACTTCAGCAGCTCCATTTATCCTGCTCGTTTCCAGGCTGGCCTGGGAACTGGTGTGAAGACCGCAGCCCTCGCTGCAGGGGGGCCCAGGGAGCCGGAAAATCGGTTGCAGCACGCGTGTCTGTGATGCTCCCCTTTTCTGAGGTGTGTGAGATTTTTTTTTTTTTGAATTACATTAGTAATCCAACTCTACTCGATAACATTTGCAAACAATAGTCATTCCAAACAGAGAGAGAGAGAGAGAGAGAGAGAGAGCAGCAGCAGCAGCAGCTAGAGAGCCATAGTAGCCTAGGACCTGGATGCTTAAGGTAGAGCCACCCAGCATCGAGGCCCTCAGGGTGAACCCACCTGTCCATCTGCCCGTGATCTTGGGATTTCAACAAGGAGAGAGTGGGACACAGAGCATGTTTCCTAGAGCACGGGGAGAGTGGAAAATTGGACCTGGAATATTAGAAAACTTTTCATTCCTGGAGCGAACACTCCTCCTCCACGGGGGCTGGGGTGGGGGGCATTTAAGATTCCACCCCCCCCCCTTGCCCCATCCATCAGACACCAGATACTGTAGGCACCCAGCGCTGATCCTGTTACCTTTTACCCCGTTTATGGGGGCAAGGGGACCCGGAAGTGGGTGCTGGGCTTCAGTGTGTGCTCTCCCTTCCAGCAGCCAGTGCCCGTGTCTCTTTTCTTGAGGACTGTCCTGCCCTCCAGCTCTGCCCCTTTGCTTCAAGGCCAGAAACCTGAAATCCCTGGGATTTACATCCTGCAGCCCCTCCCTGGGCTGCACTTCGCTAGTGACTAATGGGTTCGGCATCTGAAAGTTCCAGCCGCCTTACCTCGGGGCATCACTTACACCCCCAGATGTCCCTGCCAGCTGAAGCTGCCCCTGCCCCCACTGTGATGGGACCTGAGGTCACATCCTTGCCGGCCTTCTTCAGCTTTCCTTCCTGTTGTCCCAACTGCCCGGCGGCTTCCTCGGGGGAGCACTTGCTTGATAAATCACTCCCATGGGAAACCTCGGGTCAGGTCGGCGCCTGGGGGCTCTGGCCTAAGACGCCCCACCTCTGCAGTGTCATTTGAAGCCCACCTGCAAGACAGACCTTCTGTACCCATGATGCTGACAGCCACCTCTGGGGTGTGATTTGAAGGACCCGGGGCCCCATAATCTCCTCCCCAAGGCCTCTCTCCCTTGTCTGAAATCTCACCATTGCAGATTCAGTCCCGTGGAATGTGTCCCTCACTCCCCTTAAAGTGGAGCTGCTTCTGGGACTACAGCTTCATCACTGGCGTTAATACTGCTCCTTGGAGTGGGGCTCCCTGTAAATCAGAGCCTTTGCTGCCGTGGCTGTTGGTGGGGCCCCGGTCGGCCTGTTCCTCCTGCTGGAGTCGGGCTTAAACAAAATGGTGAAGGCAGAAGTCTGGGCCTCTGCCGTGGCCTGCCTCACACCTCGGCTCCCTGCTCCCCACTCCCCGCTCCTTCTGGCTCCTTCCGCTGCCCCATCCGGAGGGCTTTTCCTGCCCCCGGCTGCAGGGAGGCCCCTCCACTCAAGGTTTGAAATAATGGTGACCAGGATAATGAAAATGATGATAAGGCATCATTATTTTTAGGGTGTTAGTGTTCCGGAGGATGTTTCACTTTAAGTGGGATTTTTGGAGCATCAAGAATGACCATGGGGCCCAAGGGGAAGCTTAAATGGTGGAATTCAGGCACTGCGGCCTCCAGATGAAAGTAGTTTGGAGTCCTGCCCTGTACGTTTCCAGTTACGGCCAGGGCATACCGGGCTGCTGGGTAGGTGAATTAGAATGGCAACTCCTGGGGACAGACAAGAGTTCCAAGGGTCCACAGCTTGGCGGGGGGTGAATACAGGCTGCATTTCAGGCCCACTTATTCCTGCTGAGTACCTTTGTGCAGTGTGCAAACCGCCCAGCCATATAAGGAAGCCCCAAAAACCCTGACTAGCGTTAAAAAGAAAACCACCAGCATAAGATAGAGTCACTTATGGGAGGCCCGGTCATCAAACCCAGGCTTAATACCTAACCTAACTGTAGTTTCAACCTCCCCCCGAAATGTAGTTCTTAACCAGTCAGTCGGGAAATTTCTGGGCATTGCCAATGAGGGAATCTGTCACAGGGCCCTCGCTATCTCCCCCACCTCCTTCGGCCCAGATGAGGTAATCTGCATGATAAGATCCTCTCTGCTTTTCCCCCTAACAGAAAGCGACCTTGCCTGAAACAATGGCTTCTTTCCTTTTGCTAGTAACTTCTTGCCCCGCTGACCTTCCTCTAAAAAGCATCCATTTTATACAACTCCTTGGAGCTCCCCTCTACTTGCTAGGTGGGACGCTGCCTGATTCATGAATCGCCTAATAAAGCCAATTAGATCTTCACATTCAAGCATTGGATGTTTTGTCCATTGAGAGCAGGAACAGTAACGGCCGGCATTGAGTTTACCCTGTGCCCCCTCTCTGCTCAATACACTGCGCTGTCGTATGTCCCACATCTATCTCGCGAGGTCAGTTACAATTTGCAGCGTCCCCATTTCATAGATGGGGAAGCCGAGGCTCGAAGAAGTTGCAAATCACCCCAAATCACATGGAAAATAAATAAAAGCTCCAGGGGGTGAGCTCCCGTGACTGGGCGTCACGGGAAATGCTTCCCAGAAGCGTTTCAGAAGGGAGAAGTTTGGCAGAGGGCAATTCAACCTTGTCGGCAAGTCCAGTTCGCACAGAGGAGGAAGCACCTTGGCTGGGGGGCTGCGGAATGAGGCAGAGTGGGCCGGCAGGGAGGCAGAAGGTCTAAATTTGAGTTTCAAGCCTGCCTTTTATCAGCTGTGTGTCCCCGGACAAGTCACTTAACCATTCTGGGCCTCACCGTCCTCATTTGTGAAAATAAGAGTCGGGGGTGGGGGGGCAGCTCTCCAAGGATCCTTGTAGGCTCTCTCAGATTGCCACTCCTACTAACTCCCCAAGAGCGGCTGCAGAGGGGTGATGAGCGGGCTGCCCCGTCCCCAGCGCCCTGGGTTGGAGGGGGCAGGGGCCCTGCATCCTTAGCCCAGCCTGGACTCTGTGCTCCTAACCTTCCTCGTGGGCTTTTCCATCCTGACTCAGGTCTGCAGCTGCCGCCCGGAGGAGATCTAGCAGAGCCATTTATCAAACACACACAATTAAGGCCAGCGTCGGCCGAGATCTATTCCAGGAGCGGAGCAGAGCCTGGGAGTGAGGAGGGGAGGGCGTGAGCTCTGAGCTGTGTGGTTACGGAAGGGCTGGAGGAGTCCTACAGCAGGAAGCTTGGGAAGCCCTGACCCTGCCAGGGGGGTCTACGCGGCGTCTTACCAGGGCACTCCAGTGCGTGTTACTCCCTTTTGCAGGTGGGGCAAGTGACGCAAGTGACGCACAACGGATCGTCCAATCGGACCAAGGTCCTCCAGTGAGGGCGGAGCGAGCGTTGGATCCTGGGTGGTCAAATTTAGGCCCTGTGCTTCAGGCCGCGCCTGGACAACCAGATACGAAAATAGAGATTTTTGGCTGAGCGTTGGCCTGGGAGACACCGAGACTGTAGATATTAGCAGAGAGAAGGAGGCCAGTTGTCATGGGAAGAGTTTACCAAAGACAATTTCGAGAGCTGGTTCCGCGATTCCCCGGCTCCACGGCCAGATCAAAGGTATAAAAAATGGGGCGGAGGGAGATCAGTTCGTGGAGATTTCTTCGGGGAGGGTATGAAACTGGTGAAGCAGGCCTTTCGCACTCATCCCGGGGGCTCCAGACCTCTCCTTAGTCCCGCCCAGAGCTGCGCCCACTCGTGCCATCCCTGGGCAGGGAGGCAGCCTTCCTGGCAGGGCCCCTCTGCCTCCTCCCCTCCTGGGAGGGCTAGGCCCCGGGAGAGGCTGAGAAACCCAGCCAGGCTTGTGGGTGCAGGTGCGTGTTCGCCGGAGGGGAGTAGATGCCGTGATGCTGCCCAAATCTGGGATCACCACTCATCCAGCGACCAGCCAGTCCATCTCTAGGGACCACCCTGGGCTGGAGACGGCCACCTCTGGCACACAGGTGCCCAGAGACCGGTCCACGCGGGGATAGGAAGGCCCAGCCCCTTCACCTCAATTCTGGACTTCTCTGAAGGGCCGCCCCAGCTCCAGAGCTCCCCGGGGATGGCACGGCTGCGGTCGTGACGCCCCCCGGCCCAATTCCTCCTTCTGCTTGGTCCTGCTTCGCTCACCCACTTGCGGGGGGTTGAACCCGAGCGCAGGCAGATGAGTGAAGTGGGAACACACGTGACTGTGTATGTGAGCCTTCGTGTGAAGGCAGACGTGTGAACGCGTGTGAGCGGGATCGCGTGTGCGTGCACGCCTATGTGCGCACACGTGCGGAGGTCGTGTTCCCTGCAGCCCTGCAGAGCCCGGGGGGGGGGGGGGGGGCGCGGGGATGACACGTGGGCCCGCCTGGTTCCCCAGCTTCTCCCTCCCTCTCACTCGCTGGCCCGTGTGATGCACGCCTGCAGGAGTTGACGTCCGCTCTGTGAGTGTGGTGTCCACGAAGCCCCATAGCATGGCCCGGGCAGATTCTGCCTGTCTCTCTGCCCTTGTCCCTTCTGCCTGTCCTCCCCACTGCCTGACCAAAGAGCATCTCTTACCATGGGGAAGGCCCCCGTGGAAACCAAGGCTGAGTCTGGACAGAGGAGGGGAGGGACTCTGGGCTCCTGTGGTCCAGTCTCCCACTTGGACAACACTGAGGCCACCTGGCTTCTACTCGCTCCCCCGTGATGGAAGCTTAAGCTGTGGCCACCGCCCAAGCAGCCACAGAGGAACTCCCCTCCCCTCAGCAACCCCAAACCCGCCACCCCATCCCTTCTCCCCACTGGACTTGGCTCCTCCCTCCTCCCAGGTCTGGCCCCAGATGGCCCACGACAGCCCCGTTGTCCCTGCCCGGCTTCCTGTCCTGTCCCACGCTGCTTCCCCGATAGTTCCCCTGTAGTCCCCACACAAGGACATTAGGTCCTGCTGCCCCCTCCTGGACCTCCCCTCTGGACACTGTTTCTATAAAGTGCGGGGTCCAGATTTGAACCCACAGTGCCACAGAAGGGAACTTGCCCCACTCCCAGGGCCCCCATTAAGCTAGGAACGGTCCACGGTTTTAGCAGCCACATCACATTGTCTGTGCTCACACTGACTTGAGGGGTCAGATACAAATGGCCGGATCATTTCCACTGGAATTTTGCCAAGCCGGCCCCATCCACCCACCCTGGGCTTGTTCCTTGGGACCATTGATTTTTTTTTTTTCCTCTGAAAGTACCAGATTTTACATTGATTACTGTTAAATTTCTTCTTGTTGATTTTGGCCCAGCATCCCGCCTGGGAAGAGAGCTTTGGATCATAAATCAGCTGTATCAGAATAACTTGTGCTTTCGAGGTTTGGATGAACACATCTTTTGTGTCTTCATCCAAGTCTTTGGCAAAATTACTAGACAGGTTTGAGCTGGGCAATGTGCTCTGTGTCCTACGGTCTGCCATCCGGTCATCCTGTGAAAGGGGGGCAATGTTTAACTAGGGGACACCTGACTTTGATGAGGCCCGTCTGGCCCTTGGATCACGCCATGTTCTTTTCCAGATGCTCTGGACTTTCTGTCTAGTCAACCAGTCTAAACCTTTTTTGTGGTGATCAGAATCCACCCTTCTACCTTCCCTGCTTTTTGGTAAACCAAGGAGCTTGTCCCCTCTGCAGTCTCCTTGCGATTTTTCTCTTCTGCCTGATCCTTGGACCCTCCACAGGATCTTGGAAGTCTTTGCTATATGGAGTGACCACATGATTTTCAGCCAAAGGAGATAACTTTGAGAGTGTATCAGTTATCAAGCGCTGGGTAACAAATTACCCTAAAACGTAAGACCACAGGTAATTGGCATCTCACAGTTTCTGCAGGTGAGACGTTGGGGAGTGGCTTAGCCGGGAGGGTCTGGGTTAGGGTCTCTCCGGAAGTTGCATCCAAGATGTTGGCCAGGCTGCTGTCATCTGAAGGCTTGGCTGGGCTGGAGGATGCATTTCCAAGATGGCTGACGTGGCTGTTGGTAGGAAGCCTCAGTTTCTTACCACGTGGGCCTCTGTAGGAGTGTTTGACTCTCCTTACGATGTGGCAGCAGACTTTCGCCAGTATGAGTGATCCAAGAAAGTGCAAGGAAGAGGCCACAATATCTTTATGACATAGTCCTAAAAGTGACATCTTGCCACTTCCGCCATATTTTATTCATTAGAAACCAGTCGCTAAGTCTTACCCACACTCAAAGAGAGGAGAATTAGGCCTCGCATTTTGAAGGAAAGAGTATCCAAAAAAGGCGTGCTGACATATTTTTAAATCACCACATGGGTGAAGGGAGGTGTTTTATAATTATGCCAGAATGATGGGTTTGAACCAGGACTGTCCTGCACAAAGCATATTTGGTCACCCGACTCCTTCACAGTCTCTCAAATCTTTGGACCATGAGCTACAGTTAAGAATCAATTATGACCTGGGGTGCCTGGGTGACTCAGTCGGTTGAACGTCCGGCTTTGGCTCAGGTCGTGATCTCACAGTTGATGAGTTCGAGCCCCGCGTCGGGCTCTGTGCTGACCGCTCGGAGCCTGGAGCCTGCTTCGGATTCTGCATCTCCCTCTCTCTCTGCCCCTCCCTCACTCATGCTCTGTCTCTCTCTGTCTCAGAAATAAATAAACATTAAAAAAAATTTTTTTTAAATCAATTATGACCTTCTTCACATATACATATGTAACTGAAACAAAAGTTCACGGAACGGCATTTAACCTTACCATCTACATTTGTAGGGGAGGAAACAGTTCTCTTTGACCCTCTTAGGGTCCCTGCCTGGATCTGAAAATTAAATTGACAAAGATAGATGAACAGGAGAAGACCATGCAAACTTATTTAATGTAAGTTTTCTGTGACACAGGAGCCTCCACAAGGAAGTGAAGTCCCAGAGGAACGGACCCGTGTATGTTTGCATGACGTTTGATGAGGAGCGGACAGCTGTGGAGGAACGTGATACCGTGAGGTACGTGTTGTAAACTGCGGGCATCCAGAGAAGGCTGTTTGTTAGCGTTCTTCTGGGTGATTCCCTGGTCTTCAGAGAGAAGGACGTTCCTCTCCTCCAGGTCTAAAGAGGGCGCCACGCACATGATCTGCTTCACGAGAGAAGGGTGGAGGGGCCGGTGCTCCGACTTAGCCTTCTGACCTGCCGTCCTCTCAAACTCCTTCAGTGTAAAATACTCAGTATGCCAAGGTGCCATACTTTGGGGGGAGTGGGTCTTAGACCCCGTCTGAGGAAACAAACCAGTATCCTGGGGTGTGCTTTCTGTGGGCACCGAAGCTGCTAAGCCTCTCCATTTATTTTGAAGCTCTCCATGGGTCTGACCCAAGCTTCGGAACCTACTTTTCTTATCTTTCCTACACACACCTTCCTTCCTCGACACACACACACTCTCAACCTTTAGCTCTTTGGAGTCATAGAATTATGAAATGTCAGACTATGAAAGAGGCTCTGGGCCCGAAACGACACACACCTTCCTGATGATGCGCAAGACAGACGTTACCAATGCATCATGGTAATGTCCCATGAAGCTCAGTGTCTACCTCAGAATCCTTCCCAACCCAGCATTCCAGGTATCCAGTTTTTTTGTGAGACAAAGTCTAGTTTACAGATGCTTTCTTTGAAGCTTTAAAAGTCAACTCTGAATCCCAGAGAAATGAAGTCGCTCTTCCAAGGTCACACGGCCGGTTGGTGACTAGGGGAAGATGGGCAACAGGCTCTCCTGCCCGGGCCTTTGCTCTCTCTCTCTCTCTCCTGAGCCAGGGTTTCCGAGACTTTGCCCATTTATTCACTGTCTTCTTGGACCTCGTTCTCTTGACCGGCGATCTCTCACCGTCTCATTCTTCATCCACCGCCCACGGACTACCAGGTGATTTACAAGACCCCAGACCCTTCTCAGACAGAATCTTAGCAAGTGGCTGATCCACACGGAGCCACGGCCAAGAGAAGCAGCTTTGTTTGGGATGCGATCCACATCGGGAAAGAATGCACTCATCCTGTGGTCCAGATCTCTCCCCAATGGCTGGAATCGAGGGCCCGGAGTCCCCGCGGCCATCCATTACCACTGAGACGGCCCAGGTTGGGGGCCCGTGTTGTTTTATATGACGGCTTATCCTGCCGTGAGCCGTTCTGTGCCCCTCGCTGACCGCTCACCTTCTGGTGCAGGCATCGGCTCAGCGATGAAGAAATGCACAAGCCCGTGGGCCATCACCAGCAAATGTCCGGTTTTCATGCTGCCTGTAGGGTGCGCTTTCTGGGGCAGTCCAGGGTACCCCAGGTGCACCAAGGGATGACGGGGAACCCACAGGAAGGGACACCCGATAAGCCAGGAGAAGGTTCAGAAGGATGGAAAGGTTGCTCTGTAGCGAGGGAACGGCAGCAGCGAACGCACAGAGGCGTAAGGGAGCGGTGAGTTTAGGAGCAATACAGACATTTCCGATTGTTGGAGGTATGCCGTGAGGCCAGGGCAAGTGGCAGGTGACGGAGTGGAGAGAGAGAAAAAGGAAACAAGCAAGCGAGCAAAAAGTATCCGTAACATGCCACACGGTAATAGGAGCAAAGGCAAAAGTCAAGCAGAGGTGGGGACAGAGCTGGGGATGCTGTAGGTAGGTGGGTGGTCAGGGAGGGCTTCTCTGAGGAAGGGACATTTGAGCCGCCGCGCGAGCTGTGCAAGGGTCCTCTCCCACCTGATCTCATCTGGTCCTCATGACCGCGTGAAACGAAGGCCGCAGACAAGGACCCTACCGCCCCAGGGCTGGGCCTGGGCTGGGGAGTGAGTTTGAGGCAGAGCGGGGCCCAGGATCCGGCGCTCCAGACACCCAAGGCAGGGGTCCTTCGAGCTCAGAGTGGCCTCCTCCGCCAAATGTGGGCTTTGGCCCAGCCCAGGACCTCTCCTCGGTCTCTGCAGCCTTGTCACCCACGACCCTACCCAGCAGCAAGACGAGGTTAAGACGGGCTCTGACATCAGACAGGTGCAGCTCTAATTCCAGTCTCTCCTATTAGCTGCTTCATCTGGAGCAAGGAAGCCTCAGTGTCTTCCCCTGTGAAAGGGGGTAATCGAGCATCTTTCTCGTGGAACACCGGACGGTGCAAGCAAAGCCCTTAGCACCGCGCCCGGCACACGTAGACGGGGCTTATGGAACGCGAGTTACCGGCCATCTTGGCGCACAGGGCCCCCCGCCTCCTCGAGCCATCTGAGTGATGACCACACGGCCGCTGCCCTCGGCTGGGCCATGGCGGGCTTGGCTCGGTGCGACAGGGCGGGCTGTTGTAGAGCGACCCCGGCCCCCTTGTCTCGAGGTGGGACCCGCTGTGTCCCTTCTATGCCCTGTCACATCTGATGCACCCTCCTCGCCTTCCCTTCTGTTTGCCCGGTGCTTCCTGCTTTCAGACCTGCTCACTTTGCTCCCTAATATGCATCGCTGACAGACATTATGTTTATTTCCTTGTTCCCTTACGGCCGTCTCCCCTGACAGAAGTTGGACACCCCGATGACGGAGATTCGGGGCGCTCTGTGCGCGGCTGCAGGTCTGGCGCCCAGAACGTGACCGGACTCCCAGTAGGTCCTGGAAACATGTTGGTTGAACGGGTGGATGAAGAAATGGAACAAATGCGCTGTGGATGTCCGTGGCCACGGGCCATCTCCCCAGACAGCCTGTGTTATTTTCTTTCAGGCCACGGCTGCAGAAGGTCAAGGGTCTGGTCCATTTCCTTAGCCATCCTGACCTTGACCCGAAGGCACTCGGCCCTGGGCATGGGAGGGCCTCCTTCCATGCACCCGTGTTCCCTCCAGGCCGGCGCAAGGGGGACCCTGTCTTTCTTCCTAGCTCTCAGGTCAGGTCCATGAGGAGACAACAGGAGGGGAAGACAGATAAGCCTATGAGGCCTCTGGGGACCCAGAAGGGCCCACGTCTGCACCTGTCACCCCTACTGCACGGCCCTGCTCCTCACTCCATCACCACTTCAGTCTCCGTTAGGAAGCTGGCGGGGGAGTCCGAATCCCCAGGGGTTTGGACTCGTGGGCGCCACATGTAGCGATGATCCCGCCAGCCTCGAAATCAGGCCCATGGAGCCCCACCCGCGGGTGCAGGAGGTGGGGAGAGTGGGACAGGGGGCAATATGGGCCGGTGCGACTCAGTCGAGGGGCCGCAGCCCAAACAGCAGCTGTTTCTGTGATTCAGCAAAGAGCGGGTGGGGGTGCTGACGGCTGGGGCGGGCCGGGACTGGAGCTGAGTGAGAGGAGTCAGGGAAGGGGGGGGGGGACACGGGTCACCCTGCACGCAGGCCCGTAGCCACTACTTTTGGGTCCTGCCCCCGCATCACCTTGGCCCCGTGGGCCTGCCTTCACCCCCGTGGCCTGTTGCCGCATGTAGGTTTCACTGTTATCCGGAATTGGTGAGGCCAGCAGATCGGGGCATAGTCTGCCGCCCGCAGATCCCAAGAGGAGGGGACCGTCACATCATGGGGAGCCACGCAGGGAAGGAGCAGGCGGGTCAGGACGCAGCGCGAGTGGGAGGGAAGCGTAGGGGCAAGACCCTGTATTGTGGTTTCCGCAGGGAAGAGTGGGTGGGCAGGTAAGCAGGCGAGTTTGAGTAATTTCATTGGGCTCTGGGGCCCAGGAACTGTCGCTCGTTGTCTGGTATCTGGCCCCGGGGTGATTAGGGCAGGTGGGTAGCCGCCCAGATATGAGGGTTAAATGAGGTGGTTGTAATATGTCTCTGTTTGGGTTGCCCCTAACAGGCACACTCACAGGCCAGTGGTTTGCGCTCTCAAGGAACTGGCCAGCCCGGGGCGGGGTCGTCCCTCCAGGGTCACAAAGGCCCCAGATGTCAGAGCATCAGAAACGCATGGGTAATACACACCCCCTACCCCGTTCGCCAGACTCCCCTGGGAGCGGCACTCAGGCCACGGTTGAGCCCCAGCGCCAGTCTGACGACTGGGGGGAGGGGGGGAGGGCTCTTGGCAAAAGGTGGGTGGATGAGGGACCACCATGGACCAGACACGGTGCCGGGCACTGGGGGACAGAACAGTGAACAAGAAGGCAAGATCGCTCCTCTCAAGGATTTTATGCCCTGGAGGCATGGTGGACCCCGAACCAGTAAACAAACAGATAAACGAGGGGCCTCGGTTACTGGGAAGTGTGATGGCGAAATAAAACGCCAAGATGTTACGGCCTCCAGGCAGGATGGAGGATGGAAGGAGAGGGGCTCCATCGGGAAGGGCGGTCAGCGTAGCCTCTCGGAGGAGGTGACTGTTGGGCTGAGACCTGAATCTTGACAAGGAGCCACACAAAGATTTGGGGGCAGAATATTTTAGCGGGGGGAAGACGCGAAGGAACGAATAAATGAAAGACCAAATCCGTTTCTCGGTCTGGATTGCCCACCTCCTTACAGCTGGCGGCAGGGTATTTTGAGGCCTGAATGACATCCGGGTCAGAATCTCACATATTCACATCGCTTCCATCACGGTCTCCGTCACGAAGGGAGACATTCCACAGGGTGACCTGGGCCCTGTGAGCAGGCGCTTTGGGGCCTCGGGGCAAGACACCCTCTTAACCATCCACGTTCTCTGACCCCCTGCTTCCAGGCAGACAGGCTGTAAGCAGTTGTAACGGGCGTCTCTCCTGCTCTGGGGGCTGGAGCAGACACCTTGAGACGCTCGTCTCGCTGGCTCGCAAGGCTGTCACGGCAGCCGTGTGCACCCCCCTGCAGGCTGGGGGCCCCCCACACCGCATCTGTCCCAGCCACGTGGGTCCCTGCTCCCCCCTGGGGAGGCCCCTGCCACCAGGCTGGGTTCCAGAGGGGATTCACCACCGGCCCAGGAAAGCGGATCGTGTCCAAAGATCGGGCGTGAGAGGAGGTCGGGAAAGGCAGGAAAGCAACCTTCCCTGAGCGCCTACTTTCTGCTCGGGGGAAAGGGAGTGACTTCCCCAAGGTCTGGCCATCTCTGTTTCATTCATTCATCCATTGGTCCAGGTTTCAAATATTTCTTGGATCCCCTAGGGGGTGGGCAAAACACGGATTTCAGAGCCCAGACACCCCCGGTCCAGAGCCTTTTCTTCCACTGCCTAGGAAGGGGGCCTAAGGCAAACTTGTCTGCCTCAGTTTCCTCATTAGTAAACCAAAGGATAATGGCACCGGCGCCTGATGAGGCTCCCCGAAGCATCAGCAGGAATGCCTATGGGTCATCCCGGCCCACAGGTGGTCCTCACTCACGTCCGGCACTGGCTTAGGGATTGCGGACAGCCGGACAGGACGCCACAAGCCTGGCCTTCAAAATGCTCAAAGACTGGGGCGCCTGCGTGGCTCAGTCAGTGAGGCGTCCAACTCTTGATTTCGGCTCCGGTCATCATCTCGCTGTTCGTGAGATCGAGCCCCGCGTGGGGCTCCGGGCTGACGGTGCAGCCTGCTCAGGATTCTCCTGTCGCCCTCTCTCTCTGCCCCTCCCCCTCTTGGGTGCTCACCATGCACGCACGTGCTTACACGCCCTCTGTCTCTCAAAGTAAAGAAATAAACATGAAAAAAAAATGTTTTAATGCTCAGAGACTAATGAGGGACAGACATGTCACAGCGGCTCATGCCAGTAGGCAAGGTTGGAGTGGGTGCCACATAAAAGCGTGAGGGACGTGTTACGGGTGGTTACGTTTGGGTGCAGTGAGGGGGAGTTTTCAAGGAACATATGGCACCTGAGTCTCATGAGAGGGAGAGGAGAGGGTACATCCAGGTGGAGGGGATAGCCTCAGCAAGGCTTGGAGAGAGACCTAAAGGCTGTTCGGGGACAGTGGGGACAGAGTAGATCAATGTCGCTTGGGCAAGGGGACCAAGGGAGGGATTGGCAAGGTGTGGTTGTCGGATTAAGCTGAACGGCTTTGACTGTGACAGTAACGAACTTGAACTTCATCCTCTGGGCAGAACTTGAGCTTCCCTCTGGGGAAGGCCATAACATACCCTGGCGGGGTCTTAGGGAGAGATTTTCTGGGACCTTGTGGAGAATGACTTAGCAGGGCTGAGACCGGGGGCAGAGAGCAGCTCTGAGGTCCTTCAAATCCAGCCGCGAGATGGAGAACAGACAGATCTGGATGAAAAGGAGACCGATCTATCGAGCACTTACCATGTTCCGGACACGCCCCGTACATTTGTTCACTCGCCTCTCAACAGTGCTTTGAGGTGGGTGCTCTCGTTCCCATTTTACAGATGAGAACACTGAGGTACAAGGAGGTTAAGTAACTTGCTCAGGGTCACGCAGCCAGCGACGTGGAGCCCTGGGATTCTGATTCTGGTCCATCTGAATCCAAAGCCCTGATACTTCCCAGACCCAGATGCCCACGGGGAGAGAAGGCCCAAAGGTGAAGAGATGCACGCAGTGGAAACTTAGCAGATCCCGACAGCTTCTTCCTTCCTCAGCCTCCCTGAGCTGGGCATCTTCCACTGGCTCCTCCAGACCCTCAACCCACGCCCCTCTTTCTCCCCCTACTCCGTGTCCTGGGAGGCTGGTGGCATGGGAGGCGTCCACAGGCTCCCTGGTCCTCACCCATTAGCTTCTGGCTGGGTTCCATCAACGGGGCAGGAGAGCCGAGGGAAGGAGGAGGAGAGTGAGTGGGCTTGCTGCTTCCCCCTCCGATGGGCTCTGTCCCCCCACTGACGCCCCAGCTCCTCCAGGTGGCCCTCTCCACACAGCGCGCTGCCCCATCGGGCAGCTCCTCTCTCTCCTGCCCTTTCAAGCCTGGGGGTGGGGACAGTCACTCCTGCTTTTCATATGGGTCTGTCTGTGACGTTGGCCCTCAGGAGAGAGGGCAGCAGACAGCAGCTTCTAATGCTGGTCCCTGACGTCATGGGGGTGGCTGAGCTTGCCAGGGAGTGTGCAGGGGATGACGCTCAGGGACCAAGCTGGGAAGGAGGGGGGGACGCTGACATTTAGTCCCCAGAGGGTGGGAGCCAATCAGACAGCTGGGGCTGGGTGGGGCTGGAGCCTCCCTTGCTGGTAATTGTTACTGCGATCCCCACTCCCTTTGGCAGAGGGAGAGGGGCTGTGCCAGGAGGTCTGTCATCTGGGAGACCGCCCTTGGCCCCTCTGGAGGGGAAGCCCACCAGTTCTGCCCTGCCCCCCGCCCCCTGCCCCCTGGGACTTTTCAGCCCAGCTTTTGGCGGCTGGCTCGCGGTTCTCAGAGGGCTTATGAGGGCACGTGGGGCTACCTTCAGGGTTACCGGGGGAGTCTCTGTCTGGGAACGGGGTGACCTTTTTTTGAAAAGCCTGTTCATCCCCAGGGCCCTGGTTGGCTGAGCCTTCTGGAGCCAGCCCCGGTGAGGGGGGCCTTTCCAAGAATCAGGATCCCATCTGTCCCCTTTCCCCCACCCTCCCTCCACCGACCCGCCTGCCCTCTGGCCTGTGTCAAGCTCCAGAAAGGCACTGCTGTCCCCAGCAGCCAGCTAGCTGGGGGTGGGGGGGGTGGGGAGGGGAACATGCCTAGTGGCAGGGGAAGAGGAGGGATGGAACCAATCACATATGTCTAAGGCCAGAGGGGGAAGAAAGATAGTTACAAAAATCCACCTGTGAACAAAGGTAGGTCCATTTAGAGCCACAAGGCGTGAGAGCTAGGAAGGGTCTTCCAGAACCCCACCTTGCTGCACAGACGAGGACACTGGGGTCTAGAGAGGGGACGCTGCTCAAAGCCTTGAAGACTGGCCTGGCTCAGCCTGGCACTCGTAGCCACCACCCACGTCCCTGCGGCTCTCACCTGTCAGACTCCACACCCCAGGACCAAGAATACTTTTCCATGCGTCGGCATCCATGCGCCTGCAAAGGGTCCTGATCCAGATTTCCACCCCACCTTTGTGCCCCTCCTCCACGGTGGAAGCAGCTGGCTGCCCCCACGGCGGGGGCTGCCTGGGTGCGAGACGACCGTGTTTTCACAGGGTGGAAATTAGATCTGCTTCTTGGGGAGAAGGGTTGGCAGCTGAAATGCCAGCCAGTTGGGTGTGGCGGGGCCTCCTCGTTCTGTGCTCCGCAGAAGCCAGCCACATGGAGGGAGGGACAGGGAGGACGGGCCGCCACTGGGCAGGGCTGTAGGAAGGGGTCAGGGACAATGTGCGGGTGGAGAATGGAGGTTTTAAGAACAGAGGGCTCGCCCAGGGGCAGGCAGCGAAAACAACACCCCATACTTAGACCTCACCTCCTCTACAGCCTCCTTTCCCAGCCCGGGCTTACCCCTTGACTCCACACTCGAGCCCTGGAGGGCAAAAGGACCCGAGCCAGCAGTGGCCAAGATGGGCCTCTCCCTACTTGAACATTCTAGTTGGGGGTCTTCCAGCCACGACAGATTGGATTATGACTCAGCAAGTGCTTATCACCCTCCTCGGCCGCCGAGCACAGTGTATACCCCCCTGCACGCTGAAGTTGGGCTTGTCCGTGTCACTGGCTTTGACGAGAAGTATCAGAAGATGTGGCAGAGCAGAGGCTTGACATGTTGACATGCGCTCATGTGGACTGAGCTGCTCCCTTGCGTGCCGGTGCTGTCTGTACAAAGAGGTTCCCCTGGGCAGCTGTCGCCCGTCAGCTGGAGTCGTAGAATGAACGTGTGTGGAGGGACCCGAGCCCACCTTGCAGTCTGAAAGAGAGCGCCCGGCTGAGCCCAGCCTAGATCGGGAGAACCGTGGTCAACCTGCAGGCCCACGCGTGTGAGAATTACTGCTCACTGCTGTCACTCACTGATTCAGGGGATGGTTTGTTTCGTAGCATTATTACGGTAATCGCTGACCGATACACAGGCCCAAAGCTGGAGCCAGAGAAGAGGCCAACGGCTGGGACGTGGAAGATCCGGGCTCTCCACGTCCCTCCCCTGCCACAGCCCTGAGAGAGCGGTGGATAGAGAGGATGCTCTGGTCAACTCAACGAGGAGTTGCATACCCATGCAGGGAGGGCCCAGCGCCTCTGCTGGTACTTACTACATCTCTGTGAGGAAACTGAGGCTCCTAGGGAGATCTCCCCAAGGCCCCGGAGCTAGAAAATGGCAGAGCTGAGGCCAGAACCAGGTCTCCCGGCTCCAGTTTCCAATCTACCAGTCAGCCCAACCCTGAGCCAGTTGAGCAGTGAGCCCCATGAGGACCAGAACCACTGGCCTGGCCAGCCACAGGCGAAAGAGGGAAGGCAGAGCTCCGCCCCCCCTGCCCTGGGGGCCGTGCCGTCAAGGCTTCGGGAGTGTCTCCCACTGCTCCAGAAGCTTCTGCTGCTGAGAAGATAAGGCTGGGTTCAAAGCCTGCTTGCCCTTGGGCAACTTTCTTAACCTCTCTGTGCCTCAGTTTGCCCATCTGTAAACAGGGGAAGACTAGAACAGTTCCTACTTAGCTCAGAGGGTGCTTGTGAGGATTAAATGAACTACAGTCCCTGCATTAAATGGACTAAGTGTATAATCCCTTCACCTAATAAATGCGCCACGAATGTTTGTTAAATAGACGCTAAGTAGCTCCACCCACCTCAACCTGCTAAGACGCGGCTGAACACAGCTAATTTTGACTTGGGGAGAACTCACTCTGAATCAGACACTGTCCCAAATGTTTTTCGTGCGCATCAACCAAGTTAGTCCTCACCGAAGTCTTGGAAGAGATGTGGGCGCTATCCTTATCCCTCCCGTTTCGCAGATGGAGAAACTGAGGCACAGAACAGGTTCCTAATGGTCACACTCTGGAGCTCCAGCTGGGTGGAAGGCAGAGGTGCAGAGATCACCGGCCCCAGGTCTGGTGGCTCTGACCAGCTCTGTGGTTGGGGGCAAGGACCACCTACCCCACGGGGTTGTCGTCAAGATTAAACGAGATCACGCGGGTGGCCTGCCTAGCATGACTGCTGACCTATGACAGGGCTCAGGAAGTAGGGAAAGTTATTTAAAAATGGGAAAAGGCGGGGCGCCTGGGTGACTTCGTCTGTTAAGCGTCCGACTTCGGCTCCGGTCAGGGTCTTAGGGGTTCGTGAGTTCGAGCCCCACGTTGGAGCCCCACATCGGGCTCGCTGCCGTCAGCACTGAGCCGGCCTCGGATCCTCCGTCCCCCTCTCTCGCTGCCCCTCCACTCCCCTCTCAAAAATAAAGCAACATCTAAAAAATTTGTAGCTGTAAACAATAAAATAAAAACCGGAAAAGGGACCGGGCAGACGTCCTAACGCCAGAACAGCTCCGGGGCAGCCAGGACCCTGACAGCCTCCCTCAGCTCCACGGTGAGAATTTGGGGGGAAAACACCTTCCCCCTTCCCACCCCCGCTCAGAGCTCTGGGGACTCGTCACGGGGCAGGTCTCCTGGGAGTCAGCTGGCCCCGGGTCCCACTTACAAGCTCTGCGTCCTTGGGCAATCCCTGCTGTCTCCAGGCGCGGTTTTCACATCTGTGCCGGGGGCAGCCACCACACTTTGGTGAGGGGGGGGGATGAGACCACTTAGCTCAGGTTCAGGAGGTCCTTGCCACGTGCTAGCCACTCATGCACGCCTGTCACACTCTCCTCTGTAGTGGGCCCTGTCGTTATCCGCATTTTACAGAGACGGAAACTGAGGCTCAGACAGGTCAGGGAAACTGAGTCAGCTCCCATGGCACCTGAGTGGTAGAAGACAGCTGTCAGCCCAGCAGGGTGACAGAGCCCTTGGCCTATGGCTTTGCTTCTAGGGATTTGTCTCCAGCTCCCTGGATTTAAAACCAAGGAAACATGGGTTACATCCTGACTTCATGGCCTGAGTTCAGAGGTCCCTGGCTGTTTGCGAAACGCAGGCCTGGGGTTCCAGACAGGCCGACACGATTCCCTGCCCGGGCCCACTGCCCAGTCTTCCCAGGACCCGGTCCACACACGGCGCGGCCAGGCCTTCCTGCCTCCGCCTTCCTCCTGGCTTGGTGGTGAACGTGACCTCTCCTCAGCCAGTTCCTTCGCGTTCCTGTTGCTCCGGTTGGCGACTCCTCGGGCCCAGGACAAATCGCTCCTTCACTCTGCCTGCAGCGAGGAACATGCCGCTGCGCGAAACCCTTTTGCCCCCAAGGGGCTCCCCGTCTAGGCCTGTGGCTCCAGTGGGAGGCTGGCCCAGCCCAAGTCATCTCTCCGGGGCCGGAAGGGCTGCTGGGATCAGCCGGTCCACCTCCCCCTTGTCACAGAGCAGGAGAGAGAAATGCAGACGCGGGCAGGACTCCGTCCAAATACACCCGAGCTTAAAACAGGGTCAGCGCAACCTTGAAAACAGCCACCGCTCGAGTCTCAGGACGTGCAAAGAGCTGCACTCGTTGCTTATCTTTTCATCCAGTGCTCAGTCCCGCTCGGCAAGGTGGGTGCTATTGTTGCCATTTCCAGAGGGAACTGAGGCACAGAGAGGTTAAGCTGTTTACCTAAGACCACACAGAAAGCGATGGTCTAGGGATTTTTTTTTTTTAATTTTAATATTTATTTTTGAGAGAGACAGAGACAGAATGCGAGTGGGTTAGGGGCAGAGAGAGAGGCAGACACAGAATCCGAAGCAGGCTCCAGGCTCTGAGCCGTCAGCACGGAGCCCGACGAGGGGCTCGAACTCACAAGCTGTGAGATTGTGACCTGAGCCGAAGTCGGACGGGGGGGTAGGACGGTCTGCTTATCAATCTGGGCTGCTTCTCTGGTGCTCCAGCCCTGACCCGATCTTTTTTCCAGAAGGGTTCACAACCATGTCAAGCTGCCAGTGATAACAGAGAGAAAGGTGCCCTCCCTGGCCCCTGTCTCCTCCCTGCCTCCCCCTCCCCTCCCCTGTTCTTCTTACACTAGGGTCACACTGGTCCTTCCTCATCCACCCCTCCAGATGCTTCCTTGCCTCATCCTCACCTGTCAGAACCCTGCCTATGTGCAGGTAGAGGAAGTTCAAATCCCTCCGCACCTCGTATGAGCTGTGTGATGTTGAGTAAGCCACTGATGCTTCCTGAGCCTCCGGTTCCTTCTTTACAAATGGGGTGATAATAACAGCTTTTGGGGGGGTGGATATTGGAGGATCGCACGTAAAGCAGTCGAGTGCTGCACTGAGCGGTATTGGTGGTGGGGGGTGGGGGTGGCTACTCACGAGGCCCAGGGCGGGATGGGTCGTACGGCTTGGATTCCCGAGAGAGGACTCCCAGTGGTGGCCAGACCATGTCTGAGTGAGACCGAATAGCAGGGCGTTCTGCCCGGGGAGCAGCAGTTGATGCCCCAGAGGAAGTGGCCACGCATGCCACTGGGCGGATGGGGCCCAGCCTGGGGCACCCGGCAGGTGGGCAGCGGGCACCACGCCAGGCCCGATCACCAGGCTGAGGTTTGGGGGAAAGACTGGCAACGGGCCTCCGAGCATTTGTCTCCCGCCTTTACCGATGTGGGCAGCAAGGCACAGAAAGGGGAAGCAACTTTCCCAAGATTGCCCAGCAGGAGAGCAGCAAATCCAGAATTAGAACACGAGCGGTCCGTTCCTCAAACACTCGCCGCGCCAACCCACTGTGGGTCTGAGCTGCAGGAATGCCGTGCCATCGTTTGCTCTTCTCCTGAACCTCGAATGAGCCAGAATATAGACACATTCCCAAGGGGAGCGGGAAAACCAGGCCGAGGGCCAGCCAGCCTCTTCCATCCCAGGCAGCCAAATTCTTCCTCCCTCCGACCCATCCCGGGGCGAGCAGAAAGAGGACAGGCTCCAAAGACAATTTCTGACAATTAAAAACTAAAGAGAGGAAACAATTAAATGAGAGCAGGAGGGGCCCTGGGCCCTGGAACTTGTGGGGGCAGACTGGCACTGGGCCCCAATCACCCCCATGCTCAAGCTCCCTTATTAAAATAGACCGTGGAGCCGTGGTTCCTGGGCAGCCTGTAAAGGGGCCAAGTTGGCAGCAACAGCCAAGAATGTGCTGCGGGGGGTCCCAGAGCCCTGCCTGGGTCCGTGAGCCTGGACACTGTGACCTTTTCTGGCCAGTGAGAGCTGTCCTACTGCGAAAGGGGAGAAGAGAGGCCACCCCAGACCCCAGACGCTTCCTTGGCTGGCTGGATTCTTTCCCTTCCTCTTCCTGGCACGACAGGCTAAGCCTCCCTCTCGCCCCATGGCTGGGCTCACCAGCTCTGTTCACCCTGCCTTCACCCCTAGAGACTTCCATGCCTCCTCCCAAGATGGCCGCCAGGGCTCTTCCTGAGGGCCCCGCTCCAGGCTCCCTTCTCAGGAGGAACAGCCTTCCTCTCTCTAAAGTGGGGCCTGAAGACCCTCGGTGAGAAAATCCCACGGAGGGGCCACCTCCTCACGACTAGGTAGGGGCACCCAGCCCTCCCCGCACTACCTTCTGCTCCATGGGGACACTGCCCCGGGAGCTGTTGGGCGATGATCCTTTGGCCGGCGACTGCCCTGGGAGTTAGAGATCATCTGAAAGAGGATGGAGAGTCTGAGGGGTTGAAAGGAGGAGAGGGCACCCAGGGGCAGGCAGGTGTTCAGGCACCGCTCGCCACGCTTACGCAGCCCTCAGCCCTTGGCTTCTGGCCCAGGGCTGAAGGCCTCACTCTCTCGGGCAAGGGCAGGGCAGAGGGTTGACCGCCTCCCCTGCCTCCTGCATGCCACATGGCCCGCGTGGTCCCTGAAAACAAGAGGTCTCACTTCCTGGTAATGCTTTCCGCCCCCCACCCCACCCCCACCCCCACCCCCACCCCTGGCCTGGGCAGGGCTGCTGTCTGGACCAGGTCCCTGTGTCACTTGTGAGCCCTTGTGGAGGCAGTCCCAGCGACACCCGAAGAGGGCTTGGCTTCAGAGCTGGGCTCAAGTCCTTGTGACCCGGAACGAGGGGCTTGGCCCCCTGGACCTCAGTTTGTCCCATCTATAGAAGGGGGTGAGAATCGAATTGATATTTATGGAGGGGAAAGCGGTCTCTGCTAGAGGTTAAGAACCAAAGCTAACGTTCACTGGGAGCCACAGTCTGTGTGCATTATTTCATTTCATTGTCGCCCATATCTACGGGCGGGGCCGTGGTTTTCTCCTCCTAAAAGATGGGGAAACTGAGGCCCGGAGCAGAGCCAGGATTGAAGGTGGGGAGTCTAATCCCATCCACGTGCTTTCCCTCCGTGCTCTCCCACCTCTCCTGCTAGTCATGGCTGAGGGGGCACAGGCTGCACAGGCCAGTTGGAGAGAGCGTTGAACTAACAGGGCTCGCATCTCCCCACCCCCACCCCACGCGGGAGCTGGCAGCCAGAAGGACCTGTCGCCCCCCACCCCCACCCCAGGGAAGCCTCTTTGGGTGGAGGGAGGGCACACCCCACATCCTTGGCCTCCGCCCCCTAAAACCCCTCAACCCCCCCCCTCCCCGTCCCCCGGGAAGCCCTCTCTGTTCCCCTCCACTTTCCTTCAGGCCCCTTCCCCCGCCCCCCACCCCTCCCGCAGAGGATTTATGGTTTTAATAATGCAGACTTTCTCCACCAGCCTCCCTTGCTGTTTAGTCCCCTCTAAAGATCCTTAAAATTAAAACACTAATCAGGAATTTATTTTCTCATCAATCCTGCCCTTCGGGTTATGAGGCCCGGGTGTTTTCACAGCCCGCTGGCTGGCCATGGGGAGGGACCCTCCAGAGGAGGAGCTGGGCACAGGACAGACTTGGGGGGGCGGGGAGAGAGCCAGCAGAGGCAGGCCGTCAGGGGGAGACAAGGGAGGGGGGCGGACAGAGAGAGGGATGGAGAATGGAGAGAGCTGCTGGAGTCCGGGATAGAGAGACGTGGGGGGGCCAGGGAGCAGACGGTAGGAGATAAAGGGAAGCTAAGCAGACTGGGGCAGGCAGAACAGGAGGGGCGGGGAGAAAACACCAGAAAACAGACGAGCTGGGAGCTGGAGAAGCCTGCACCCTTCCTTGGTGGGGCTTGCAATCCTACAGTTTTATGTGTATGGGGAGCGGGGATTTGGGGGGCAGACCCGAAGCTGCATGAGGACGAGAGCCTAGGTTTTTCCCCTTTGGTGCCGGCTGACATGAACTTGGCGGACTGATTTCTGCCTCTAGGCTCTTGCTGGTTCTGAGACCCTTCGAGGAGCTCCATGAAGGCCCTGAGAGGCCTTCCCGAAGCCTTCTCGCTCCCCTTGAGCCGCAGAAAAGCTTGCTGGTTCCCAGGCCCTGCTCCTGCCCCTCCTTTCAGTAGAGGCAGCTCTGAGAAGGAAGGCGTCCCCTCTCTGCCTGTCACCACCCCAAGGGGCGCTTGGCAAAGCGTGTTCCTCCTGGCTCATTACCATTCCCTATATGGGAAACCTTTGAGATCAATCAGGTCGTTGAGCACCGAGCAAGGAATCTCATGCCTGTTTTGCCTCTGACTGGGTGATGGTGAGCAAGTCGCTGGCCCTCTCTAAGCCTTGGTCTCTTCGTCTGTATGATAAGGGGTTTGGATGGTCTGTACAGCCTCATCTTGTTCCAATGGGCTCCGGTCTTTGGAGCCACCATTGTTAAAGTCCCAAAACTTGAGTAAAGAAATGAGAAATCCACACTTGGTTCAAAAAGTCTTTTGACAACAAGAACGGAGGCCCGCTACTGGGGAAGGTGTTATGTCAGGCATCGAGGAAGTCACCCGGAAGAGCCCTGAACCTGATCTCAGTTCATGGTGAAGTCGTCCCCTCCTGCAGCCTCCGTCTGTTCATCCGGAAAACGGTCATCCATCCCGCCTCAGAACGTTACTGTTCGGGAAAGGCTGTTGCCAAACGAGGTTGGGCATCCGAAAGAGACATCAGGGGTCAGAATGGCCCGGCAATTCCACCAGGAACTCGTGGTCTCCACCAGCTCTGAGGTCTCCCGGGCCCTGTATGTTCCGTCCGACTCAGGTTGCACTGGTGCAGGGGCAGGCGTGAGCCTCACAGACCGTCCGCCCCGGGGAAGCCGGGAAGAATGGGGAGGTTAAGGTAGAGTCCGAGACCTGAGCTGGCCTCCCAGCCGCAGCTCCCGCAAGGTCAGTACCTTGGGTAAGTCCCTTATTCGCCCCAGGGTCCCAGACGCATCTTTCAAGGAGGATGAACCTCCGTGAGATGTGAGAATTGAGTGAGGTAGTGCAGGTGGAAGTCTAGACACGCGGCAGGTGTTCCGAAAACGCTGCTCAGGGCAGGATGTAAGCCAACAAAGCGCCAAGGACAAGAGTACCAGGTGTCCTGTTACCCACTCGAGGAGGAGCTGGGGGGATTGTGGCAGAGCCCACGGCAGGGAGGCAACGGGGGGGGGGCGTTCCAGGCTCTGGGCCAAATGAGGCCTTTCCCCGGGCCAGCATTAGCATTTTCCGAGATGATTCAGCAAAACCAGGGGGCTTAGCCAGGCCTCCCCTTTATGCTGAGAGGCTTGTTCATGCCACAGCCCAGCTTGTCTGCCTGATAGGAAATCAATGTGTTTATGATCCAAGGCTTCTTGCACAAAAAGAGGAGGGAATAATTGCTCTTCTGAGGTCTGAATAGCAGCGTGCCCCATCTACTGATTTGACTCGCCGGGCACCTCCCCAACCCGGAATCTTTTCCGCTCTTCAGGTCCAAGTATCCAAGAACTGTAGAACCCAGGACGGGAATCAAAGGACTTCTCCTACCCGCATCCCGAGGGATAGGCGGGTCCCCTTGGGGGATCCCTCTCCCTGGAAACCAGTATCTGTCACATCACACAGCCCTTGGTAGCCAGGGGACAGAGGGGGTTCAGGGCAGCTCCATCCAGCCTGGCAGCATTGTTTGTGGGCCCCAGTGAGAACTGACGATTGGCACTTGGTCTTGGGGAGCCCCCCTGCAGGGCGCCACTGTGCAGGCGGGTTATGTAGCAGGGAAATGCCTGCATGACCAGAAAAATAGGAAAATACCTAAACTGAGACTCCTCCCCAGTGGGGAGGTGTTCCACGGGATGCCCTTAGAGAAGGAGGACGGTAGGAGCCCGCACCTGTCTTCTCCAGAGCCCCCGTTGTGAAGTTCACCCTGGCCTCCGTGCGGTCACTGCGTATATCCTTTCTCTGTAACAAACTGTGGACTTGGGAGCAGTGTCATTTGCGGTCCTGTGAGTTTTCTTTAGCAATTGAATCCGACTTAACTCCCACTATTTAAAATCTTTCTAGTTTTTAATTTTTTTTAAGTTTATTTTTGAGAGAGAGAGAGAGAGAGAGAGCGAGCACCGAGCAGGGGAGGGGCAGAGAGAGAGGGAGACAGGGAATCCTGAGCAGGCTCTGTGCCTTCAGCGCAAAGCCCTGCATGGGGCTCAAACCCACGAACCGTGAGATCGTGACCTGAGCTGAAGTCGGACGCTCAACCAAATGGGCCCCCCCAGGCGCCCCTTATCTGCCACTATTAAAGGTTAAAAGTCTATCTTGTATATTTTATAGAAGGAGCGACCGAAAGCCAGAGAGGGGAAATGGCTTAGCCACAGTCATGCGGCAGGTAGGTAGTCGATCCCAGATTGGCACCCAAGACTCAGCTCTCAGCCCGAAGATCTTAGTCTGCTTTTTCGTGATCCTTGGAGGTTAAGCGGTCACTTCCCAGGAGGCCTGGAAGAACCAGAGAGGAGCACCGACCACTAGCATTGTCGTCAGGGTAGCAGGACACTTATCCCCGGGATGAGGTGGGCTTGGAAACCGGAAAAACATGGCAAAACCTGAGGCTCGGTGAGAGGAGGAGGTTGAGAAAGAGACTCAGGAGCGAGTCTGTGAAGGGAAAGTGTATCAGTCAGTGTAGGGTAGCTGCCGTAACAAACATCTCCGAATCTCAGTCACTGAATTCCTGAGGATTCAGTCATGTCCTCAGTCCAAAACAGATCAGCAGAAGAGAGCAAGTGCTGTTCCATGCGAGACTCAGGGACCCAGGGTCTCTCCACATTGTAGCTCTGCTCCCCTCGAGGTACTTGGAGTCCTCGCCCTCCAGAGGGGAGTCGGGGAAGGAAAGAACACTGATGTTGTCATTAGAGGCCAACCCAGCAGTCACCTCTTTTATGAGGCGGTCTGCATGCCAGGCTAAAGGATTCGGGCCAGAGGGCTGCCCTCCTTTCTTGCTGATGGCTGGTGGAGAAGGGGCCAGAGCCAGCCTACAACCTCACTCTTTGGGAGTCCCCAGAGGCTCTGCTGACATCCTGATGTTCCGCATAAAGTGAGACAACCCCAAACAGGCAGCCACTCCCGAGAAGGCCAAGGCCCCACTTGAGCTCTCTGAACCCACAATCCAAGTTCATCCAATAACACCCTCGGAGGAGCATTTCCAGGGTCCTGTAGCTCACCTGCCATCCATGTAGCCTGCGAGTAAGTCACAGTAGGATATGGATCGTGGTTTGTTCTTCCCCACTTGTATTCATGGCAGAGATCCTGCTGAAAGTTGATTTCGGTAGCTTAAAAACGGCAAGAAGTGGTCCTCTGTGTATTCCCCAAGAGATAACCCTGTGGTGGAATTTTCCACCAGGGTTGGCAGTTGGAAGCAGCAGGGCACAGGGTGGGGACCGAAGCAGAGACTGGCTCAGCATCCAGCTGGGAGGAGCACAGGCCTTGGGCTGAGATTGATCTGGCCTCTACTCCATGGTCCAGTGCTGTGTGACTGCGGACAAGTCAGCTCACCTCTCTGGGCTTTGTTTTCTCATCTGTAAAATGGCTCTGATCATAGTGCCTTTCTCACAGGATGCCATGAGGCTGAAGGAAGTAATACATTAAAGCACGGTGCTCGATACCCAGGCGGCCTGCAGGGACTGAGCTTCACCGGGCCTCCCTCCAGCCCTCCTGAGCACTTGGGGAGAGGGGGAGCCCGGAGCCTTTGTAGGTAAGCCTTAAATCAGTAGAAAGAGTCCTACAGGACCACACTGTCCTCCTGGGAGCTGAGGATGTTACTTGGCTGCACGAGGGTGGGATGTGAAACTTCTCCGCCTGGTTCTGGGGGCCAATGCCAGGAACTGAGCAGGGCTGGGAGCTCAGGTCCCTAGGGAGCGCCTCCATTTCTGAACGACTTTGTGCACCCAGCTTGGGAGAGCCCGGGCTTGTAAAATGCATTTATTAGTCGAAATGATCTAAATCTAATCCAATTCTCCCGTGGAAACGATGTAATGATGTTCCTCACTAAAGACCTGATGCTTAACATTTTATAAAATGACCACAAACATCTTTGTTAATCACGTTTAAACAGCGTACCTGTGCTCTGGGCAACGGCAAGCTTTCAGAAGTGCTTCTAAATCAATTAAACAGGGCGACATCGTAAGCACTCATATAAAACACCGTTTAATATGAAACAGAGTCGTAGTGAAAGGTACGAGAGGTCCTCGTCAGAGTTCTTGTTAATTTTCGCCTCGTTTTCTCTGCGGTGAATAATAACACCTAACATTTATTGGGTGCTTACAAAGTGCCAAGACGCCGTTCCAAGCTCTCTACGGATGCCACGTCACTAAATCCAACCCAAACACCGAAAAGAAGCCTGGGGCCCAGAGAGGGTAAGGAGCCTTCCTACGGACACAATGAGGAGGGAGGGACAGAGCCAGGCTTTGAACCCGAGTGACGGGATTCTAGAACCAAGGCTCTTAAGGCAAGTCAGGGATTGCAGGAAATCTATCAAAAGGCTCATCTTTCCGAACACCTTCTCTGGCCACTTTGGGGGAGATAGAGGCGTCCACGGAGGCACAAGGATTGGGTGGCATGAGCGTGCCATTTGGTGTGGCTAAAGCAAGAAGCCTAGACTGTAGGGGTGGAGAAGAGTGATGTGGAGCTACTCTTCCGAGTCATGCGGAGCTTTGCAGGCCATTCCTAGAAGCCTGGCTTCCCTCCCCCAGAAGACAGAAATTGTATTCGTTGTATAGTCGCCAAGGATAGAAACACAATTTAAATGGCCTTAGACCGGAGCGCCTGGGTGGCTCAGTCGGTTAAGCATCCAGCTTCGGCTCAAGTCACAAACCCAAGTCATGATGTCACGGTTTGTGAGCTTGAGCTTCCCATCAGGCTCTCCACTGTTAGCCAAAGATCCTCTGTCACGTCTCTCTCTGCCCCTCCCCTGCTCGTGCCCTCCCTCTCTCTCTTAAAAATAAATAAGCATTAAAAAAAAAATCTTTAAATGGTCTTGGACTTGAAAAGTTTTGACTCATGCAACCAAGGCCACCGGTGTTCACCGCATTCAGGCATGGCTGGATCCAGGTGCTCAAATGATATCCTCCGGAGTCGTCTCTGTCCATGTATTTGCTCTGGTTCCTCTGGCTTCACTCTCAGGTCACTCTGCCCAGCTGATGACAAAGGTGAGCTCCAGCCGGTCTCGCATTACGTCTTGCCAGCTGGGCAGCCTCAGGGGGAACAAAACGTATCTTGTTTCTCCTAATTCCAGTCCGCGTCCTGGGGCAGATGCTACTTGGCTCTAACTACCTACGTGAACGTCCTGCGCTGTCATTGAGGAATAAAGCCCAGATGTCAAGAGGCCCTGGGGCCCAATTCCAGCCCCGATATTTAACTAAGTAGAAGGGTGATCCCTTCTACTCTCTGGGTCTTTCTCTCCTCCTCTGGGAAGAAGCCGACTTGAGAATCTCTAAGGCCTCTTGGAGGTCTTCCCTTTCAATCCTGCATATGGCCCGCCTGCTCGGAGCGCTGCTTGGTGGCATGATAGTGTCTGCAGCGGGCAGATGCGCCACAGGGCAGAACCTTGGTTCTAGAATCCCGCAGGGGAATGGGCTTGCCGGGCACCCTCCACGCCTCCTTGCTCTCACCTCCCTCCGTGACCCAATAGCAGAAGATGATCAGAGGCTTGACTGATGGGCAGGGGTCAAGCAGGCAGAGCCAGCTCTTCCCCGGGGAACCTGAGAAAAGGGGCCCGGAGACAGGCGGCACCGTGTGTCACCCACCCGCTGCCAGCTTGGGGACCCGCAGACGAGAGCTTGCCCAAATGCAGGGCGATTTAAGAATGACTTCGCCGGAAAGCATGACCGCTTAATCCTTAAATTAAATTTTGTGTGAATTTTTCTCCCCTTGAATTCTCACGGGACTTCATTCCAGGGCTAATCTGGGACCCCGACTCTGATTTGTGATCCGGGTCACAGTCGTGTGTTACCAGGCAGCAGTGAGGCCGCTCACACAGGCCCTCGGTGGCCGCAGCTGTCCTCTTCTGCGTCAGGCGCCTTCCTGCCGGGGGCCGCTCTTTCCCCCGCTCACCGGACGTCTGTCTTCTTCAGACTCTAATCTTTCTTGTCCTCAATTTGGCCTTTGGTCAGGCCCAGCCTGACCATTATCTGGCCCTCCCCAGTGCACATGACGTGCAAGGGCGTCTGTCCTCATTTGTCACCCTTGTTCTCAGGGTCGGGGAGGGGAGAGAGTCTCAGCTGGAGAGCAATTGCCAATGATGGGCCGCACCCAGATGCTGCCTTTGGAGGGTAAAGAGAGATGTCTGTTCCCTACCTGTTCTTGTTCCCACTGCCCCCCTTCCCTGGGCCAGGGACAAGATGCTTTGCTGGTTTCAAAGCGCGACCTGGCAACTTGGCAAGAGTTTCGGGACCTGGGCACTCTTTTTCTTATTTTCCCTTTCTTCCATCCTCCCTCCCTTGTATCCTTCTTTCCTGCCCCTCTCCCTTCCTTCCTCCCTCCCTCTCGCTTTCTCTTTTCCCCTTTCTTTTCCTAGCGTTCACTCAAACATTTATTGAGCACATACCGTGTGCTGGGCTTTGGGCCAGGTGCTGGGGATTCCGTGAGCAAGGCAGTTGTGACCTCTGCCCTCCCAAGGCTCCAACGCAGCGGGGACAGAAGACAGCCATGTGAATCAGCCCTTGTTGCTGTGAAGGTGCCAACCGGGCACACGTTACCCTGAGGTGGTGACATTTGAGCTATGACTTAAATGACCAGAAGATGGGAAAGCAGGGAAAAGGCATTCCAGGCAGACAGGGAGCCAGTGCACGAACCTGGGGCAGGAGAGTACTTGGTCCGTGTGAGGAACAGAGGGAGGCTTGTGCTGCCCAGGCGGTGAGGTCGGCAGGCTGGGGCCAGGCGAGGAGTGTGGTGTTGGCCTCTGAAAGGACAAGGACAAGTGTATGGGAGGTCTTAAGCACAGGCAGAGGGAACAGCAGGCGTAAAAGCCTGGAGGCTGGGGGCCGTATTGGGGAAATTCCAGCAGTTCATTCTGGCCCATGGTGGCCCCACAAGGGAAGCTGCTTTCTGGGCTTTGAGGACAATGAGGGGTACAGATGGAGAGGGAGAGGGAGACGGGGAAAATGCTGGGGCAGGGGCAGGAGGTGGGCATCGGGCAATAGGCCTGAGCTCCTGAGAGCTGGGGAAATTGTTCCAGAAGCTGCCTCCCTGGCCCTGACCCTGAGGATTCCCTCTGGGCTCATCTGGCAAGGGAGCAGGGCCCTGGATCCGAAAGGCACACGCACTCCGGCTCTGAGCCCCTCACCTACAGCGTGGAGGGTGGGACCTGGGACTCCAGATCCAAGCTGGGTCCTGCCAGGGCCACTCCCTGGCTGAGCCACCTTAGTCACGCTACCGAAACTTGTTGTTCTTTACCTCCTCCACTGAACAAATAGGGAGATCAAGCTACTTCAAAAGACTTGGATTTATGAGCTCATCTACGTAAAAGGCTCCGTCTGGCACACACCAAGCACTCAGCAAATGTTATTAGCAATAGGCCAGCAGGTGGATAAGGCAAATATGGCTCCTCAGGGCAGGACCACAGAGCCATCTGGGCTATGTAATGAGGGAACGAACTGAGTGGCGAAGGAGAGGGGGGACGTCGTTAACTCTGACTTGGGGGCCCTGGATTGGGATCGGGGGGTCAAGAAAGGCTTCCTGGAGGAAGTGACGTGGTGAGTCCTTGAAGGCTGAGCAGAATCTCGTCTGCAGAAGGGGAGCGGCCTGCGGCCTGAGGAAGGGGCAGAGTGAGATGTTTTGGGGGAGGAGTGAAGGGTCCAACAGGGTCGTGGCTGCCGGGGAGGGCTGGGCAGGGTGACAGGGTGAGGCGGAAAGTAGGCCGGGCCGCAGAGTTCAGCCCTGAATGTCATCCCAAGGAGGCTGACTGTATCCTTAGAGTAGGAAGAGTGTTCTTTCTTCCCAAAGCTGGGAAGTGAGTGACATAATGAGATCAGATCTGAGTTTTCAAAGCTCTCCTGGCAGCTACTTTGTGGGACGGGAGCCACGTGAAGGAGGCTGTGGCTGCCTCCAGACGCCAAAGGAGGAAATTGCCAGAAACCCGGTGCGCAGGCCTTGCTCGGGACGGCAAACGCTTCCCCAGGAGAGGACGCCCTGGGCCCCGGGCCCGGCTGCGTCATCAGTTTTCTGGGTGACCTTGGGCAAGTCACTTCCTCTCTCTGGGCCTCGGCGTCCTCATGTGTAAAACGGGTGCACTGGCTTGAGTCCCTACCAGGCCACGACGGGGGCTGTACAGGGAACAAGCAGGAAATGCAAATGAGAGAAGGAGCAGAGGAGCATGGGAGAGGTGGGACCCGCAGGAAAGCAGAAAACACCCGCCCTGTTCAGAGAGGGGGCTGCTTCTCTGCCCCAGCGTCCCCCCCCCCCCGACCCGCCCCGTTGCAAGGGGGCCGTGTGTGCCGATAGTGGGGTTGCTGGAGAGCCTTTTGATATTTTTAAAGGGAAGGTACAAATCCATTTTTTTAAATAAGAGATCATCTGACTTTTAAATGTTGGCTCAATTCTTTAAAAAAAAAAAAAATCACTATTTGGGTCATCCCATCTCGTCTATAGGCCAGAACCCACCCACGTCCCCCCCCCCCCCCCGCATTTGAGACCCTTGTTGCAGTGTTTCTGGAAAGGGGAGACAGAGTAGATAAAGAGGGGGAACTGACTGAAAGGCTCTTGGGGGCCCCCCAAGATTGAGGACAGCCCGGCGCCTCCTTGCAGGGAAGCGTCCCCTCCCGCTGCTCTCAGCCCCGCGCCTCTTCAGAGCTCCCTGGGAACCGGAGTCTGTTTTCATTAGAGGCGGAGAGCTGAACTGGCCCCCGAGGCATGTAAACCAGCTCCCCTGTCCGGGAGGCTTTTAAATCTATCTTGTAAACTTGCCTTTCAGACCTGACGGGAGGCAGCCTTGTCAGGAGAGAGGCGGGTGAGCGGAAGCCAGCAGCCCCTATCCATCATCAGGCACTGGGGGGAGGAGGGGCCGGGAGGACTCCAGGGTGGGGGTGGGGGGAGGCGGGATTGGCCCTCCTGGGGCGGCGGCAAGGGCAGAGACCTGAGTCCGGAAGCTGGGAAGCTGGCCGTGTCACTTTGAGCAAGTCACCGAACCCCCTGAGGCTTTGCTTCTTCCACTGACGGCAGGGATACTAACATCACCTTGCCGGGGCTGGGTGCAGGGCTCCGTGGGGTTGGTCACCACTGGCATCTCAATTTCATACGAGAGCGAACTCGGGTTCTGAAACTGGGGGGGGGGGGGGGTCGACACATCCAGTGAAGTCAGAGGGGGGCCTTGAATCCAGGTGGCCCCGCTCCAGGCCCACACCCTCTGGATGACCCAGACGACCTCCTACGCTATCTGGCTGATGGGACAGAAATGAGAAGGATGTTTCGACCAACAGCCACTGGGTGGTCTTGGAAAGCCCCTTCCCCTCTCTGGGCTTCCAAATGGGGTTGGCTACTTGACCTCTGGGACCCTCCAGCTCTGATGCCTATTTATTCGATGAGTACTCAGCACCTGTTCAGGGTCAAGGCGTTGGTCAGAGAGCAGGGAACAGGACAGACAGATGAAGTCCTGAGCTCTGAGAGCTTACATCTGGACACCGGGATGGGGCTGGGGGGTGGGGGGAGAAGTGGAAAGATAGGGACCCAAGACAAGGGATGTTTCCTAGAGACGGGTGTGTTTTGAAGCAAACAAAGCAGGTGAGAGGGTGATGCGGGTGGGCCTGGGGAGCTGCCAGGGGGAGCTCGGCCATAAGCCCTCACGTGGATGGCGAGAAGGAGTCAGCCACGTAAAGACCTACAGGGCAGCCGGTCCAGGCAGCGGGGGACGGCGGAAGCAGAGGCCTCCAGGAGGGAGTACGCGCCGTGCTTTCAGGGACAGAGAAAAGTCTGCCAGCCCTTCCTGCCCTCCTCTGCCTTCTCTGGAGGACAAGGGGCAGGCAGCCGAAGGGAGGGAGGGGAGAGGCGGTGCTGACCTTGAGAGCCCATAAACCTGGAGGACTGGCCCTTTAATGATCCCGGGTGGGCGCTCAACGCAACCGCAATTCGGAGATCGCAGCTTGCTCAGTACAAGTGGAAAATTACCTTCGCATCTTTCCTCTATTGCTTTTTGATCCCGATTTCATCATTCAGACGTACAGCAGTGCATTTTCAACGGGTACAATTTAATTAGGCTCAATTTGTATTAGGCTAAATTTTATTAAAGACTCATTTGGAAAGAGCTTCATGTCCAAGGTTCACCGGGCTCCGCCGTTTGCTCAGAAACATATTTGGAATAGAGCTTGCTGACGCCCCCTGGATCCCGGAGAGCTGTCCTCCTCTGCCTCCAGCACACCGGCCTGGCTTGCCATTTAATTTCCATCTCATTTAATAGAACGTCTTTGGACATCTCTGGGTCTTGGAGCCTCTGACAGGTGTCTCCTGTAATTACACAGAGACTCCTCATATGCTCCTTCAGCCGGTCATCGAACATTCGTGGGGAACATTACAGGAGTGAGATCCTAAGCCCGCGGCTTAGCGCAGGAATAACAAGGTACGAAGCCTGTAGACACACACCTTGTAGCCTCAAGAAAGGGGTGGGGAGGGAGAAAACTCACAATCCTCTTTTCATCCCCGTGGATAATCCTGTGGGGTGGGCAGTGAGGGACCGTCAGCCCCGTCAGACGGCAAGCCTCGGTCCTCATTCTCAATTCGACAAGTTGCTGGCTGAGTCGGGACTTGGACCCAGGGTTCTGGACTGGTTCTGCCTCATCAGTGTCTTTTGTCCCTTGTGGGTGAGGGGCAAGGATATGCGCCACGGCAGAGATGGAGACAGGTAAGGGATCGGGTCAGGCCGGGGACTCTGGAAGGACACCTGGGGACAGACTCTTTGCAGGTGTCAGACCTGGAGGCCCAGGGGCCTCTGAGTCACTGAACCCGAGGGGGCAGAGGGAGGGTGTGTTAGTCAGGATTCTCCAGAGAAACAGAAGCAGTGGGATGGATATATACATGCCCAGCTGCCCCTTGAATAATATGGGTCTTAACTGCGTGGGTCCACTTATATGCAAATTTTTTACAGTACTGTATGTATTTTACTTTTCCCATGATTTTCTTTCTTTTCTCAAGTTTACTTTGTGGTAAGAACACAGTATGTAATACATACAACATACAAAATGCGAGGTGATTGACTTTTTGTTATCAGTAAGCCTTCTGGTCAATAGTAGCCTATCAGCAGTTAAGGTTGGGGAGAATCCAAAGTTATAGGTGGATCTTCAACTGTGTGGGGGGCTGACTGCAGAAAGAGATTCATTGTACGGAATTGGCTTATGAGGTTACGGAGGCTGCAGGGTCCTAAGTCTGCAGGTAGCAGAATGGAAACCCAGGAGAGCCAGTGATGTAAATTCTACTCTGAAAACCAGCAGGCTTGAGACCCAAGAAGAGGCAACGTTCCAGTTCGAGTCTGAAGGCCAGAAAAGACCAGCGTCCCGGCTCAAGGCAGTCAGGCAGGACGGTTTCCCTCTTCCTCAACCTTTTTGTTCTATTCAGGCCTTCAACCGATTAGCTAGGGCCCACGCACATTAGGGAGGGTAATCTGCTTTACCCAGTCTACCCATTCAAACGTTAGTCTCATCAAGAAACATCCTCACAGAGCCAATATGTTTGGCCAAATGTCTGGGTAGCCCATGGCCCAAACTGACACAAAATTAACCATCACAGAGGGAGAGGGGGGGAGGGAGACAGACACCGTGAGCTATAGACCAAATGGTGGCAGGAGAGGAAAGGAAACTTCTATCTCATTTTACCCTCACAGCCACACTGCGGGATCAGGATCCCTACTCGCATTTGAGAGATGAGGAGATTGAGGCTATGATACCTGACCTACCCAGGGACACACAGCCGGTGACGCCACCCCTCCTTGTCCCTGGGCAATATTTGCATCCACGGATGCCTCTTCCGCTCTTCCAATGCCGTCAGAATCTGACCGAACTGTTGAATCGCCTGTCTTCCGCTACTGCAAATATTGAGGGAAGGTGGTAGGCCATTGTCAGCTCCGTGGTCAATGGAGTCTTCAAGGTTCCCATAATCCTCTGCTTCAAACGTGTTGAGACCCCCGGAGCAAGTCTCAGGACCCCTGCCCTGCCTCTGAGTCGCTGCGTGGACGTGGATATATCCCTTCCCCTCTGTGGACCTCCTCAGTAGAACAACAAGGAAGCACTGGGGGCTGTCTAAAACCTACTGGAACGTCCTGAGAGGGTTCATGGCTCCGATCTGAGTCTGTCCTTTGCTGGAGTCCCTTCAACTCCTGGGATTCCCAAGTCCTGCAGGGGCTGCTCCGGCGAGGCTTCCAACCAAAAGGGTCCACACTCCTCTCTGAAGGACATCGATGCTGGGACCCCCGGCCCACCCCAGGGCCACATGCAGGGCCATGGGCAGGGAGACACTGGCTCTGATGTTGGTGAGGAGGCGGTCTCACACACGCCCCTGGGCCCATTTCCCACGCCATCGTCAGCCTGGGGAACGTGCACGGCCACAGCAGCACGTGTTCAAGGACAAAGGGTTCTCCTCTCTCGCCTACCCCCTGACGAATATTCTGCGTAAGGAAAACCCCACTCTTCCTGGGTGCTTCTCCTTACTCTCACACTACTATCATATAACGCTTCCAGCATCGCTTGGTGTTGGCGGGGAGGGGCGGTCACCACACCAGGCGATTCTGTGGCACCCGCTGGGTATCCTACAATTTAACTCAATTCTGACACTCTCTACCCGGAGATAAGCTCACATCCCACAGGTTAAGGGCTCAGTCTCACAAGGCTGTCCACCCCCAATTCAGATGCCGATCTGTGCTAGGTCCCCAAGTTACCCACAACTTCTTGTCGTTCCCCTGACCTCCTTGGATTTGGTTATTTGCTAGAACTGCTCAGAGAACTCACGGAAACACTTACTTGTGTTTACCAGTTGATTATGTGATAAAGGACATGGTAAAGGGTACGAATGAATTGCCAGACGAAGACCTACAGAGGGCAAGGTCCGAAAGGGACCCAAGTGCAGAAGCTTCTGTCCCCTGGGGGTTGGGGCACATCACCCTCCTGGTACATAGATGTGCTCCCCAATGTGGGAGCTCTCTGAGCCCGTACCAATGGGATTTTTAGAGAGGCTTAATTACACAGGCATAATTAATTTTTAACTTCATTTCCAGCCCTCTCCCCTCTCTGGAGAACAGGGCGGGGGTGGGGGGGGCAGCGCTGAAAATCTGAAATTTCTAATTACGGTTTGGTCTTTCCGGGGACCAGCCCCCACTCAGGAGCCAGCCAGGGTCACCTCTTTCGAAGAAAAGACACTCCTGTCACCCAGGAAATTCCAAGGGACTTAGGAGCCCTGTGTCAGGAACCAGAGTCACAACAGAACAGTAGTGTTCCTACCATTTTTATCACTTAGAAAATTACAAAAGCTTTAGGAGCTCTGTGCCAGTAACTGAGGCCAAAGACTAAATATCAGAGCAAAAGATTATCTTAGCATCCCTATTTACAAGGGTTTCAGGAGCCCTTTCATCAGGAACTAGGGCCAGAGACCAATATATGGATTTCTTCTTACTTCACAAGTCTTCAGTGACCCACCTCAAGTCACTGCATCTAGGGCTGAGGACGAAGGAAGAGAAGTCAGGTAGATGACCTGTGAGTCGAAAGAGGGAAATTGGGAGAAGCTTGAGGCCTCCAGGCCTGATGGGAACCAGTGAAAGAGCTGTGCACTGAGAATAGGCTCTCGGGACCCAGTCCCAGTCCTGCTTCCAATGCACTGTGTGACCTTGAGCAAGTCACTGCCCTTCGGATGTTTCATCTATAAAATAGAGAAGGGAGTAGGTCAAGATGATCTTTAACATTTCTACGAGTTTGCCTTCTTACCACAGGGCCTTTGCACATGCTATCCCCCCTCAGCCAGGAAGCTTCGTATCTGGCTACTTCCTGTTCCTACTTCCAGTCTCAGTGTAAATACCATTTCCACCAGAAAGCCTTCTCAGAATCCCCAAATTAAACTAGTTTCTCTTATAATAGCTCCTCCCCCTGCCCCCTAAATTTCTCCTTGTAACTCTTGTCCCGTTTGCAGTGAAAACAGCATGTGTTAATTTCCACTTCTAGACCGTCAGCTTAAGGAGAGCAGGAGCCACACCTGACCTGTTCACTTCTGTGTCCCCAATACCCAGCACAGGGCTAGGCACCTAGGAGATGTTCAGTAAATGTTCGCTCACTGATGGCCGGGATGCTTAAATGCTTTAATAGTATGAGATCTTGGGAAGAACGAAGAAAAAGATAAATCATGCAGAAACCACACCCATCTTCTCTGAGCATTATGAACACTTGGCCATCCGGCAGACCACATCGCCAAATCACCCAATCCCACCGCTGAAAACGGGAGAGCAAGTGGGGTTATATCCTGTCTCCCTCGCACCTGCTTCCTGCTGTGGGAGTAGCTGGAGAAAGGGCCCACGCTGAGGAGGGCTTCTGCTGTGTTCCTCCCACCTGAAGCCCTCCCCCCATGCTCTGCCGCCCTCCGTGGTTGCTCTGGAAACCCATGTGGCATCACTGATGGGGGATGAGGACTTCACGTGAGCGCTCAGCCCTGGCCATGGACTTGCAGACCTCAAACCCCTGGGCTGTTCCCCCCGCAAATGCTCGCAGTGCAGAGAGCAGAAGAAAAGACAAGCCATCCAAGCTGTCAGCAAATCCACATAAGCAGCTTCGTTCCTGAAGAGGGTCTTCTTTTTCCTCCAGATCTCCCCTGGCTGTGGCCCACACACTGCGGGGAGCTGTCAGCTCTGCGGAGAGATTGGGAGAATTAAGAATAAAAATTGACTTTCCGAGAACAAAATCAGACCTGACAACTCAAGTCATTCAAACCAGCCATGGTTAGCAGATTGAAAATGTGTTTGTCAAAAGAGGGTGGCAGGGAGGGCGTGGGGGAAACGGTCTCAGGGAGGAGCTCTGGGAAGGTGCTCCCTCTCCTTTGGAGACAGGGGTTTCCAACAGCCGCCCCGTCCCGCCTTGGCCCCTGCTTCTCTCTCAGCCCCGTCCTGGTCTGGGACGGTGCCAGCGGGTTGCACTTGAGCCGCGAAGTGCCGTCGGTCACCGTTATTAGCAGGTTCCATATTTGTGAATTCGCCTACTTGCTAGAACCTCACCCCCAAAATCAATACCGTCTCATTCACAGACACGCACGGAGTGGTGAACCTTATGAAAATATCTGTGTGAGAGAAGTTCCATTAAGACACGAATACTAGCGTTGTTGGCCGTGAGTTCCATTGTAGTGAACCAACAATCCCTGTGAAGGCGTCTTTAAACAGAAACATGCATAAAACAAGGTCATGTACTGATTGGTTGACAAAAGTATTGTGACTGGAAGCCTGCAGGAAACTAACACTGTATTTTCACTAGGAGCAACAGTTCAGTATTCCCTAATTCGGTGTCACAATGGCTTTATAGAGAATAGCTCCTTTAAATAATGAAAATCAGCTGCATCTGACCCACTGAGTTGAACTGCTTCTGTATCCGAGTCTCCCCGTGCTCCGCCCCCAACCTATCACATGCTGGATGGCAGAGATGGGACCTGACTCAACTCTATATCCCCAGCACCCCTAGAGGTATAGTAGGTCCTCCGTGGGTGTTTTCTCCGTGTACGTCCTGCTATGAAGGACATCGAGGACATTCATTCATACCCTCTAATATTTATTAAGAGCGCCTAATTGTGTTCCAAGCACTGTTCTAGATGTTGGAGATACAGCAGTACAAAAACAGACAAAAGTCCCTACCTTCATGGAGCTTTTGCTCTACTTAGGGAAGACACATAACAAATGAAGTGCATGTCAGGGTTCCCCAGAGAAACAGAACCAAAAGAATGTACATATAAAGTGTTGGCTTCATGCAGTTAGAGAGATTGAGAAGTCCCACGATTTACAGTCTGCAAACTGGACCCCCCAGAAGCCTGGTGGTGTAATTCAAGGGCCAGAGAGGCAGAGAGCTGATGGTGTAGAAGCCAGTCTGGGTCTGAAGGCCTGAGAGCCAGGAGCTCCAAGGCAGGAGAAGATCCACGTCCCAGCTCATCAGTCAGAAACAGAGAGAATTTAACTTTCCTTTGCCTTTTTGCTCGATCCAAGCCCTCAAAGATTGGGATGGTGCCCCCCCACACCGGGGGCCTCTGCTTTTCCCAACCCACTGACTCAAATGCTAATGTCTTCTGGAAACACCCTCACAGACACTCCCAGAAATAAAGTTTAACGGCTCTCTGTGCATTCCGTGGCCCAGTCAAGTTGACGTGTAAAATCCACCATCGCACAAAATAAATAAAACGTACAGCATGTTGGATGGTAGTAAATGCTGGAGATAAACAGTGAAGTAGGAAAAGGGGCTAGAAATCATCAGGGGTGGGAGAGAGAGAGAGAGAGAGAGAGGTTTTAGATAGGGAAGTCAGGAAAGCCTCATGGAGAAGGCAGCTTTTGAGAAAAGGAAATGAGGGAGCTAGACATGTGGTTGCCCAGAAGAAAAGTCGTTCAGGCAAAGGAACAGCATGTACGATGGCTCTGAGGCAGGAACATGCCTGGGTGTTTGTGGAACAGCAGGAGGCCACGTGACTGGAGTAGAGCAAACTGAGGGAGAACAATAGGAGGTTGGGTCCAAGAGGTAATAGAAAACCCCTGGGGCCATGTAGAATTGATTTTTCTCTGAGCTTGGGTTTATTCCAGGAATGCAAGGTTGGTTTAATATTCAGCCTTTACAATTGACAGCATTAACAGAACAAAGAAGAAAACTCCTCGATCACCTCAGTTGATGCATTCTTCGAATAAACCTAACTTGGTGGTGCTATATTATTCATTTTATGAATCACTAGATTCGATTTGCAACGTCCTTATCGGATTTGGGTATCCAAGTTATGTTGGCATCATAAAACAAGCTGAAAAACGCTCTCTTTCTTCTGTTCCCTGGAAGAATTCGTCATTTCGTCCTTAAAGGTTTGGAAGAATTTGCTGGTGGAGCCATGGGAGCCTCTAGTTTTCCTGATGAAAACATTCTAAATTATGGATTCAACCTTCAATAGATATGGTACCATTCAGATTTTGGGGGGTCTTTTTGGTAAGTTGTGCTTTTCATGGAATTGTCCATCTGCTTAAAATGTTTTCATTCTTTGGCATTAATTACATGGCCATAATATCCTCTTATTGTTAGTCTGTAAGGTGATCAGTGGTGTCCTTTTTTCATTTCAGATGGTAGTGATATGTGCTCTCTTATTCAGTGTTGTTAGGGGGCCATCGATTTTAATAACCTTTTCAAAGAACTAGCTTTCGTCGGTCATTGTTGTAGGCCCTAGGAACCAAAGCTGGACGTAACGGTGTCACTGCCTCCTTGGTTTTTAGATATGAGAGGGAGAAACGAATCAATAAACAAGCCAACATAATTTTTCAAAACATAATTTCAGCAAGCAGCAAGTTTCGGTAAGTTGCAGTAAGCAGTAAGAAGAAAACGGAGTGACTGATTGCTTACTCTAAGGTGGAGATATCTGGGCAGAGACATTGGAGCAGACTAGAAAGAGTCAACCACGCACAATCTGAGAACAGAGATTTCTAGGTCGAGAGAACAGACTGTACAAAGGCTTGAGGTGGGAGTAACATTGATTAATGTTCTCAAGAGCTAAAGAGAATGTTCCATGGGCAAGACACCATGTGGCAAGGAGCAGGACTGGCAGGTGGGCAGCAGGGACCCAGGCCATGTAGAGTTTGGACTTAGTACAAATACAACGGCAAATGCATTCATCAGCTCGTGTTGCCATAAGGCTCCATTGCAAGCAACGCTCAAAATCTCAGTGGATCTTGACAAGTTATTTTCTCTCTCACCGGTGTGCAAGGCAGCTGGCGTGTCTGGTGGTTCCCACTAATGGGTGGTTTTAGGTCTTTTCTATGGTTCTCGTTCTGGTTACCGAGGTATGTTCTTCTCATGGAAGATGATAGCTACGTAAAAGTCCAAGCAAACGACACAAGCTCGTTTAAAGTCACTGCTTGCATCCTGTCCAGTAACATCCCCTTGGGCAAATTAAGGCACATGGCTGAGCCCATCAGCAGCCGGACCAGGAAATATACTGTGTCTACTCTGATAGGAGGCACTAGGGTGTACGATTGTGAAGGCTGTACAATTCTTACAGGGAGGAAATGCAAGGCTGGGAGCAATCATCCAATTTATCACTAACTGACCAGTAAGATCGCTCCGGCTGTTGTATGGAGGGTGAATGGAAGGGGAGGGAGAGTGGAGGAAAGACTGGTCCAGGTGAGGGGATGGCGGCTTTAATTCAGGTGATGGCGCTAGAGGCAGAGCAAAACAGAAAGATCTAGGATGTGTGTTATAGGCACGGCCCGCTGGAGCTGATGATGGATTAGACAGACAACACCTTCCTCGCTCACTTCATTCCAGCCACGCTGACCTTCTTGCTGCTTCACAAACACTCCAGGCATGCTGTGATTCCAGGGTCTTTGCCATTGCTAGTCCCTCTACCTGAAACACTGTTCCCTTAGGTCCCGGCTTGGACCATTTCTTCAATTAATTCAGGCCCCGCTCAGATGTCAGCTCCTGAGTGAGACCATCCCCGGCCACGCCGTTAAGAACCACAGTATCCTCCCCCACCCACCCTGGTCTATTTTCTTCCATAGACCTTGTGACAACTAACAGATGCTGATTTGTTTCTCAATGCTTCCCCCTCTCCCTCGCTACGGGAGAAGTGGCTTGCATGCAGGAATTTGTTGTGTGTTCGGTTCACTGCTGTATATTTGCAGCTTGAATACTGCTTGGCACATGTCGACACAACCAGAAATAATGTGTAACCAGCTCTCTGTGCATTCTATGGCTCACTCAAGTCGACATGCAAAATCTACCACAGTGTGTGTCCACTACTCAGTAAGTTGTTGCATTAATAAATGAGTTCCCATAGACTGCCCGGGGCATACGGCAACTCCTGGGGACCATTCGCCCTTGACCTGGCCTTCAGACCACAGAGTCCAGCCCAGCTCCTCTTGAGAAGGCCTCCCACTCCCCCAGGAAACTGACACCAACGGGCAAGGGGCTGTTTGATGCCTGGGACTGTGGGAGAGCCTTCCAGCCTGTTACAAGTCATTAGAAAGCCCACCCGGGGAAATTCTGGAAAATTGGCTTACATGGTTTCTGATGGGTATCTACCCACAGGCTCGCGGCCCTGCACTTTCTCTCTCTACTGCAGCTAAGCAGGCGGGGGCTCCGGAGACCGGGCTCACGTCCCTCTCAAGCTCCGAGACCCTGGAGCAGGGGCCAGGGCAAGAGTGATGGCTCCTGTGGCCTCCCTTGGCCCCAAGACTCAGCTCCGGGAGCAGAGGCTGACATCTGTGGGCAGATACGAGTTGAAAGGGAGAGAAAGAGACTCCCGCAGACATTTGTTAGCAGGGATAAGTAAACCAAGGCACCGGTTGCTTTTTCAAAGGAATACATAGCTTCTGATTGAAATGGGAAACTAATTGATTCTACGCCCTGGCTTTTCACAAGACAATGTCTGCCATGAAGGGAGTTTGTAGGGAAAACCACAGCCTAGGAATGGCATGGGGAAGAGGGCGGAGAGGACTGCACCGCGTACAGGCAGAGGAGTGCTCTGGTGTGGCGGGGGGTAGAGCCCACGGCGGGGTACAGGACCAGGAATGCTGTGATGTTTCCGGAGGGACCAGGGCCATGCTGGAGGACTCTGTAAGGGACACGGGCAGGGGAGGACCTTGCCGAGTCCACACGCTGCTGGGCGTTTGCCCAAAACGTTCTAACCTACCGGCTCTGGGGAGGAACACACAAAACACCAACAGCGAGAGGGCAAGGGCAAGGGTTCAGCTGTAATCCATACCCCAGGGGAGGGACAACGGTTGGGTACCTGCAAATGGGATGATGGCACACCTCTAAGAGAACCGCTGTCACCACGAAAGGACACCTGCCCGGATAATACCGCTGGGCATCCAGGCAGGCCTGCCTCAGCTGTGCAAGGCGTGGCATTGGGCTGGGAGGTTATGAGCGAGGGTTAAATCTGCTCCCCAGCGGGCACTTTTCACTGATCAATCCGCCCATAGGCTCTTTTCCTAATGGGTCAGTCCAGAGGAAGTGCCTTTTTTCTAATTGGTTCACTCAGAAGGATGACTTTTTTTTTTTTTTTTCTAACTGGCACAAAGGTGCCATCGAGCGAACAACACCGTCCAGTGTTGGGCAGTGTCTCCTCTCCCATGTGACCAGCCTTGTCCCCACCCCACTCCCTCATGGCCTATTCCCCTGTGCTCTAGCCAGACAGGTGCCTTGTCCCCCTCCCTACATGCCCCGCCTGGGACTTTCCTGAAGCTCCCCGCCCCATCCACATTCCTGGTCACTTTCACTTCCTCTCAAGTGGGGGTGGTTAGACTAGCTAATCTCCAAGATGTCTTCCAGATTCACCATCATAGAATTTTTTCAATCAGTGTGGTTGAGGTATGGTGAGCAAACAATGACGTGCACCAATTTCCAGCGTCCAGTTTGATGCATTTAACAAATATAGTCCTATAACTACTGTTGCTGAAGTCAAGATCGTTTTCATTACCTCCACGTGTCTTCTCCTGCTCCTTTACAGTCATTTCCTCCCCGAGTCCAAACCATGGTGACCACTGATCTATTCCTACAGTTTTGCCTTTTTCTGAATATCATATGAATGAAAGCACACAGTCAATACCCTTTCGTGACCGACTCCTTTCTCTTAGCATATTTTAACATTCATCTATGCTGTTGTATATATCAGTTCCTTTTCTTTTTTTAAATACTTTTTTATTTTTTTTATTTGAGAGAGAGTGCATGCCAGCCATGAAGAGGGGCAGAGGGAGAGACGGGGTGGGGAGAGGGAGAGGGAGAGAGAGAGGGAGAGGGAGAGGGAGAAGGAAGGAGAATCCCAAGCAGGCTCTGCACTGTCAGTGCAGAGCCCAGTGCGGGGCTTGAACTCATGAACCATGAGATCAAGACCTGAGCTGAGATCAAGCGTCGAACTGGGCTACCCAGGCGTCCCTTCCTTTTTTTTATTTAAAAAAATTTTTTTTAACATTTATTTATTTTTTTGAGACAGAGAGAGAGCATGAATAGGGGAGGGTCAGAGAGAGAGGGAGACACAGAATCTGAAACAGGCTCCAGGCTCTGAGCTGTCAGCACAGAGCCCGACGCGGGGCTCGAACTCACGGACTGCGAGATCATGACCTGAGCCGAAGTTGGATGCTCAACCGACTGAGCCACCCAGGCGCCCCACCTTCCCTTTTTTAAATTAAACTTTTAATTTGGGGACAATTGTACATTCACATGCAGTGTGAAGAAATAATACAGAGATCCTGTGCACCCTCTGCTCAGTTTCTCCCAGTGGTAACATCTTGTACAACTACAGTGCAATTTCACAACCTGGACAACAGCATTGATACAGTCAAGATACGGAACACCAGGATCCCTCCTGTTGCCCTATTACAGCCACACCTACGTCCCTCCCATACCCATCCCTTCCTTAGCCCTTGTTTCCCAATTCCATAATTTTCTTATTTCAAGAACACCATATAAATGGAATCATAGAATATGCATTGTTTGTTAGGTTCCCCGCCCCTCCCCCCCCCCACACACACTCAGCATAATCCTCTAGAGATTCATCTCAGATTGTTGCACATACCAATAGTTTGTTCCTTTTTGTGGTTGAGAAGTATCCCATGATGTAGGGGATGCCACCTGTTGAAGGACACTTAGGTTGTTCCCTGGGATACAAATCCTACTTTTCCGGATGTATCATCTTTTTAATGTGTTGCTGGATTCCGTATGATAGGGTTATTTTTGCATCTGACTTAATGAGACATACTAGTCGGCCGTTTTCATTTTTTTTGTGATGTCTTCATCTGGCTTTGGTACCAGGGTCGTGCTGGCTTCACAAAAAGAATGGAAAGTCTTCCCTCCTATTCAATTTTCTGGAAGAGTTTGTGCAGAGTTAGTATTCTTTCTTCCTTAAATGTTTGGTAGCATTCATCAGTGAACTCCAGGCCTGGAGATTTCTTTATAAGAAAGTCAGTCTCTAACTGTAAATTCAATTTAAAAAAAAATTTTTTTTAACGTTTATTTATTTTTGAGACAGAGAGAGACAGAGCATGAATGGGGGAGGGTCAGAGAGAGAGGGAGACACAGAATCTGAAACAGGCTCCAGGCTCTGAGCAGTCAGCACAGAGCCTGACGCGGGGCTCGAACTCACGGACCGCGAGATCACAACCTGAGCCGAAGTCGGACGCTTAACCGACTGAGCCACCCAGGCGCCCCTAAATTCAATTTTTTAATCACTACAGGGATATTTGGGCTACTTGGCTATAGATTTTTGAGTGAACTTCAATAATTTATGTCTTTCAAAGAATTTGTCCATTTAAGTTGCCAAATATTGTTCATAAAATCCCCTCATTATCCTTTTAATGTATATAAGATCTGTAATGATGTCTCCTTTCTCATTTCTAATATTGGCAAATTGAGCCCCCTGTCTGCTTTCTTTTTTTTTTTTAATATATGAAATTTATTGTCAAACTGGTTTCCATACAACACCCAGTGCTCATCCCAAAAGATGCCCTCTTCAATAGCTATCACCCACCCTCCCTTCCCTCCCACCCCCCATCAGCCCTCAGTTTGTTCTCATTTTTTAAGAGTCTCTTACTTTCTTTTTGTCTTATCTGTCTGGCTAAAAGTTTGTCACTTTGTTAACTTGTTCATTGCAATGATTTGCTCTGCTGTCTTCTTCAATTTCTTTGATTTCTTCTCTTATCCTTATTATTTTCTACCATTTGCCTTTTATGTTCTTTTTTTGCTCTTTTTTTTTTCTAGTTTCTTAACCTGGAAGCTTAGATCCCTGATTTGAGACCTTTCTCATTCTGTAACATAAACATTTATTGCTTAAATTTCACTCAAAGTTTTGCTTTAGCTACGTTCCACAAATATTGACATTATGTGTTTTCATTTCCATTCAGTTTTAAATATTTTTAAATTTTGCTTGTGATTTCTTTTTTGATCTGTGGATTATTTAGAAAATTTTTGTAATTTCTTAATAGTTGAAGATTTTTCTAAATATTTGTTATTGATTTCTAATTTTTTTCAATTTTTTCAACATTTCTTTATTTTTCAGACACAGAGAGACAGAATGTGAATGGGGGAGGGGCAGAGAGAGAGGGAGACACAGAATCTGAAGCAGGCTCCAGGCTCCCAGCTGTCAGCACAGAGCCCAACATGGGACTCGAACCCATGAGCCATGAGATATGACCTGAACTGAAGTCGGACACCTAACTGACTGAGCCACGCAGGTGCCCTGATTTCTAATTTTTTTTTTAATTTTTTTTTTAATGTTTATTTATTTTTGAGACAGACAGAGACAGAGCATGAATGGGGGAGGGGCAGAGAGAGAGGGAGACACAGAATCGGAAGCAGGCTCCAGGCTCTGAGCTGTCAGCACAGAGCCCGACGCGGGGCTCGAACTCACGGACCGTGAGATCATGACCTGAGCCGAAGTCGGACACTCAACCGACTGAGCCACCCAGGCGCCCCCCCCCCCGATTTCTAATTTAAATCTGTTGTAATTGTGGTCAGGGGGAATACTTTATATGATATGAATCCTCTTAATTTTATTGGGACTTGTTTTATGGCCTGGTATGTGGTTGAGCTTGGTGAACATTCTATGTTCACTTGTAATGAATCTGTATCGTGTTGTTCTTGAGTGGTGTATCCTATGAATGTCAACTAAGTCCATTTTTAATAGTGTTGTTCAGGTCTTCTATATCCTTACTGATTTCGTGTTTACTTGCTCTATCAATTACTTAGAGAGCAGTATAGAAATCTTCAGCTGTAAGTGTAGATTTTTTTGTTTCCCCTTTCAATCCCATCAATTTTGGCTTCAGGTATTTTGAGGCTTTCTTATTACATGACTATACAGGATTAGCATGTCTTCTTGATGAATTGGCCTGTTACCATTCCTCATTCTGAAGTCTACTTTGTCTAATATTGATAGATCTGTTCCGGCTTTCTCGTGGTAAGTGTTCATATAGTAGATCTTTTCCCATTCTTTTACTTTTAATCTATCCAAGTCTCTATATTTAAAATGAACTCCTTGTAGGCAGCATATAACTTGAGTCTTGATTGTCTAGCCAACACGATCATCTCTCCATTTAATTGGGGCATTAGGCCATTTACAGTTAATGTAATTACTAATGTGTTTGGATTTAAATCTGCCATCCTGGTGTTTGTTTTCCATTTCCACCCCTCTTCCCTCTTCTTCTGGGACTCTACACAAAAAACGTTAGATCTCTTGATACTGCCCCACAGGTCACTGATCTCTCTCTCTCTCTCTCTTAAATCTTGTAAAATCTTTGCTATATTTTGGAGAGTTTGTATTGCTTTGTCTTCAAGTTCACCAATCTTTTCTTCTTCACTTTCCAATCTGTTCTTAATCACATCCGTTGTATTTTTCAATTCATACACTGTATTTTTTTTATCTTTGGAGGTTTCATTTGGGTCTTTTTGTATTTTTCATGTCTCTCCTTATCGTATTCAATTTTTCATCTACATTCCTGAACATATGGAGCATATTTGTAATACCTGTTTTAACACCATCACCTGCTAATTCCATTATCTGAAAACAAGATCTGAAAACAAGATCTGTTTCAATTGATTAATTTTTCTTTTGGGCTATGGATCATATCGAATGTTGAACACAAGTTCATTTCTTTAATGTTTATTTATCTTTGAGAGGAAGAGGGAGACAGGTGTGAGTGGGGGAGGGACAGAGAGAGAGGGAGACACAGAATCCAAAGCAGGCTCCAGGCCCTGAGCTGTCAGCACAGGGCCCGACACAGGGCTCAAACTCACAAACCATGAGATCATGACCTGAGCCGAAGGCAGATGCTTAACTGACTTGAGCCACCCAGGTGCCCCAGAACACAAGTTAACTTTAGGTTTGGGGGTCCTGGGTTTTGTTGTATTTCTTTAAAGATATCGGGGCATGTAATTAAATCATTTGAGATCATTTGGATCCTTCGGAGTCTTGCTTTTCAAGATTTGTTAGGACAGATCCAAAGTAGCATTTAGTCTAAGGCTAATGTAGCTCTGTTATTAAGGATTTCTAGGACTCTATCTGATGCCCCACGTATTTTGAGGTCCAGCCACCCTGAGAATAGAAACTATTCCCAGTCTTCTGTGAGCTGTGGGAACTTCTCTGCCTACTGGTTTCCCAGGTGAACTTATTCCAGCCCATAGAGTGTTCAGCCAAATATGTGACAGCATACCTCTGCATATAGCTAGGTCTGTCTGTCTGTCTCTCTCTCTCTCTCTCTCTCCCCATCATGTTCAACAAGCTCTAGTTGCCTCACCCTCTACAAACCTCAATCTTGGTCTCTGCAAGTCAGTAAGACTGCTGAGTTCTGTCCAGATTTCCTCTCCCTGTCTGCAGCCTGGAAACTGCCTTCAGGCATTTAACTGGGGGCAATCACAGGGCTCACCTCGTTTGTTTCCTTTCTGTCGGGGTTCACAGTCCTACACTGCCTGTTGTCCAAAGTTCGAAAAACAGTTGTTTCCTATATTTTGTCCAATTTTTTTTTTTTTTTTATGTCTTCAGCCTGAGGGCAACTCTGGACTCTCTTGCTCTCTCTTGGCTAGAAATGGAAGTCTCCCGCCATGCTAGGGCTTTAAAATTAGCCTGAGAGGGGCTTCCAGAAGCATAAGGGCTATAGTTCTTGGAAAGGTGGAGAGGACACCGTTCCCGCTTCTTTCTGGCCCTACCTTTTGCCCTAACATTAGGAAGCAAAAGCAGTATTGCTTAGACGCGTGCAGTGGAGGCGCCCAGGAAGTTTTAGGGACTCTGAGCGAGAAGAAGAGGCTTGAATAAAGAGACATTTGAGGAGGGACTGCAGGCAATGGATTCAGCAGCACTCTTGAGCTGTGGGTTGCTAGGGTCTGTCTCCAAGGGGGGGGGGAGGGGGAAGCCATCAACAACCACAAAAAAGAATAAGAGAGAAAATACATAAGTACAGTGACAAAACCCTTTTCCAGCTGGGACTTGTGAAGGTTTGGGTTTTACACCCCCCCCCCCCCCCCCGCACACACACACAAGTGGCCGTGAAAACCTTTATTACACTCAGTTTCCCAGACCCTCTTTTTTTTTCTTTTATGCTGCGTAATGTGTTTGCAAGTTTCTGTTCCTTGCCGAGTCTCCCTGTGCTTTGTCCTGTGTGAAACCACCGGTTTCCACGGCAACTGGACGGCCAGCACAGGGAGCCGGATAGAGGGACAGAGGTTCTGAAGTGCACATCCGGGGGACTAGCAGAGACCTGGGCCCCAGGAGAAAAGGGATGTGGGATCAGTACACAAGGGTCTCTCCACAAGCCACAGCTGCCCCTCGGTCTGCACCCTGGGGCGACTGCCCACTGCCTCCACAGGCTGGCGCCCCTCGGGGCACTTCACCCACCATCGAGCTCCTTCGATCGCCGATATTTGTAGGGCAGTCCCTGGGCCAGGAGCCAGGACCCAGAGATGAATAGGACACAGTCCCTGCTCCCAAAGGGCAAGCAGCCTTTGGAGAGAGCGAGAGAGACGATGGTAGAGGGTGTCTGGAAGGAACGTCTATTAAGGGCCAATTAGATGTCAGGCACTGTTACAGGAATTACATACCTTAACTTTTAATCCTCCCCCAAACCCAGTGATTTAGTTCTATCCAAGTTCAGACAAGTAGTAAAAGGGGAAGCCGGGATTCACACCCAGGTACGTATCACCTCAGGCTCTAACTCCACACACGACTTCCCACCTATCGGTCTCCCTGCCTCTCTTTCTCATATCTGCCCCTCATGTCTTGCTCAGCTCTGGCTCTGGCTCATTCTGTCTCTTCTCTCATTCTGCAGATAAATCTGTTATTAGCCGAAACCCCTGGAACGTGAGTTAAACCTAGGAACGAATCCCAACGTGGTCTCTGAGCCCAACGCAGCGGGGTGAAAGCATTCCTGAAGGGTCACACGGTCACCTCCCTGTTTAATATTCAGAAATCCCACCCGGCTTGCCGAGACAGCGGGAGATCGCGGAGGGATGGACAGTCGCCATCAGAAAGCTGGAAGGCCCTCGGGGAGACAGAAGCTATTTGAAAACAGCTAGGCGGTCTTTCAACCGGGGAACTCGAGCTTGTAAAGCTAAACGCTGTGTCGTCACGTCACCAAGGTCGGGGTGGGCTGACAAAGCCAGCTGTGGCTGAATTCATCAGTGCATGCTGTCACGGGCCCAGATTTTCCCCTTCAGACACACCACAGGCGCTGGCCTGCTCAGGCCCACGCAGCTCGGAGGCCGCATGGACCCTGGATCACACCGTCTGATCCTTTGTTTTATAAACAGGAAACCAAGGCCGAGAGAGAAGCAGTCACACGGCAACTCAGAAATGGGGCGAGGCCTCAAACCCAGGTCTGACTCACAGCCCGGGGCCCACGGCCTGTGGGGCAGTCAGCGCCTCGGGCCCAGACTCCCGCCAACCTGTGAGGAGAAGAGAGTCCCAGCTCCTGGGGCCCCAGAGACTCTGGGAGGACAGCCTCACCGAAGCGGATGTGCCAGAGGGGGTGGAAATACTGCCCCGGGGCTTGGGAGAGGGCCCGCGGGATCTGAGACATGGGGCCCGATGCAGATCAAAGCCGAAGGGGATGAGAGGACCTCTGGGTACCAGGATCCTCTAGGCCCCCAGCCCCTGCAGTGGTCATGATGGGCTGGCGGTATAGCCATTGACCTTGGGCAAGGCACCTAACCCCTGTTACCTCCTCTATGAGATGGGGGAGCAGGCGTACCCACACGCTTTAGAATCTTCATTCAACTTTAGTGAAGTATAATTTGTATACAACAAAACTCATTTTTTTTCCTTTTATTCCGCTTTATTGAGGTATAAGTGACAAAATTCTAAGATAATTAAAAGTTAATTGGATCTGGGTATACATTGTGAAAAGGATTCTCCCCACCTAGTTAATTATCACATCACCTCCCACGTTTGTGGGTGGTTGCGTGTGTGTGTGTGAGAACATTAATTTCTACTCTCTTAGCAAATTTCAATTATACGCCACAGGGTAATCAACAATAATCACCATGTTTTACATTCGATCCTCAGACCTTACTCATTTTCTAGCTAAAAGTTTGTATCCTTTTATCAACCTCTCTCTGTTTCTGTTACCCACCCCGATGCCAGGCCCTGGCAACCACTTTTCTACTCGCCGCTTTGGTGAGTTTCACTTTTTTTTTTTTTTTAGATTCTCCACGTAAGTGATACTATGTGGTATTTATCCTTCTCTGTCTGGCTTATTTCACTCAGCACGATGCCTTCAAGATGCATCTGTGTTGCCGCAAACAGGATTTCCTTCTTTCTCCTGGCTGAATAATATTCCATTGCATGTCTATACCACACCTTCTTTATCCGTTCGTCCGTCGATGGGCATTTAGGTTGTTTCTACATTATGGCTATTGTGAATAATACTGCAACGAACGTGGGGGTATAGCTATCTCTTTGATGGACTGCTTTCGTTTCCTTTGGGTAAATATCCGGGAGAGAAATTGCCGCATCGTACGGAAGTTCTAGTTGAAATTTTTTGAGGAACCCCCATACTGTTTTCTAAAGTAGTTGCCCCGATTTCCACTCTCACCAGCCGTGCCCAAAGGTTCTTTTCTCTTCATCTCTCCAACACGTGTTACTTCTCATCTTTTCGAGGATAACCTTTCTAAAAGATGTGAGATGATATCCCATTGTGACTTTGACTTGCATTTCCCTGATGACTGATAGAAGCAATCTGCAGAAGTGTGATCCCTAGCAAGATGGCATTTTTCACAGAAATAAAAAAAAAAAATCCTAAAATTTGTTTGGGATCATGAAAGACCCTGGATAACCAAAGCAGTTTTGAGAAAGAAGAACAACGTCGGAGACATTACATTTCCTGATTTCAAACTACATTACAAAGCTATAGTAACCAAAATAGTACGGTATTGGCATAAAAACAGACACACAGGTCAATGGGACATAACTGAGAGCCCAGAAATAAACCCGTGCGTATATGGTTATGGATTTAGACAAAGGAGCAAAGGAGGTACCGTTGTCTCTTTGATAAACGGTGCGGGGGAGACTGGCTCTCCACACACAAAGGAACAAAACTGGACCCCTGCCTTACACCACACACAAAAATCAACTCAAAACAGGTTGAAGACTTAAACGTAAGATCTGAAGCTGTGAAGCCTGCAGAAAACAAACATAAGGAGTACTCTCCTTGAAATCATCAGCAATGAGTTTTTGGGTTTGACATGGAAAGCAAGCGCAAAAAAACAAAAACAAAAAACACCAGTGGGACTCTATGAAACTAAAATTCTGCACAGCAAAGCAAGCCTTCCGCAGAAAGGCAATCTACAGAATGAGAGAAAATACTTGCAAGTTATAGGTCTGATAAGGGGTTCATAGCCAAGAAGTACTCCTGTATTTTCTCCTAAGAGTTTCGTAACTCGAGCTATCACATTTAGGTCTATGATTCATTTTGAGTCAATTTTTGTCTACGATACGAGGAAAAGATCCAACTTCATTCTTTTGTATGTGCATATTCCAGGGGTCCCGACACCAAACGCACCCCCTTTCAAGGGTACAAATCAATGAGTTTAATAAATGCATTCTCCTCGGTCTCATTCCATCATCCCCCAAATTTGCAGTTCCTTCTCCCAGCTCCAGCCTGGGCTACCACAGATCTACTTTCGGTCACTATAGATTAGGTTTGCTTTTTCTAGAATCTTCTATAAATGGAATCCCACAGTCTGTACTTTTTGTGTCGGGCATCGGCCACAATAGTCTTATCATTTAATTCCTCTGTGTTAGGGTTCTCCAAGAGAAACAGAAGCAACAGGGTGTGTGTGTGTATGTGTGTGTGTGTGCAGAGAAAGAGATTTTAAGGAATTGGCTCACATGATTGTGGGGGGCTGGCAAGCCCCACATCAAAATCCGAAGGATGGGCTAGCAGCCTAGGCCAGAGACCCAGGAAAGAGTTGATGTTGTAGCTCAAGTCCAAAGGCAGTCTGCTGGGAGTATTCCCTCCTCACTGGGGGAGGTCAACCCTTGGCTATTAAGGCCTTCAACTGATTAGATGAGGCCCACCCCCATTATGGAGCGTCACCTGCTGTGTTCAAAGTCCACTGATTGAAACATTAATCTCATCTACAAAATACCTTCACAGCAACATCTAGATGGGTACTGGGCCAGATGTCAGTCGTGGCCCAGCCAAATTGATACATAAAATTAACCATCATGCCTCCCTGCCACCTGTGAGGTGTGCATTATCATTCCTATTTTGTAGATGAGGGAACCGAGGCCCAGAGAGGTTAAGCGATGGGTCCTGCGCTCATAAGAGACAGAACGGAGACTCAGGCTAGTGCTGTTTCTGCATCTTTATGGTCCCCTCTCCCCAGTTCTGATCTGTTAGTGGAACAAGAAGGATTTGCGATGTCTGTCTATGACTGTACTTAGTCAGACCTGAAGACCTTTCTCCTGGGGTTTTCAGGAGAAACCCCTGTGCCCCGTCCCTTTCCCCTGTCATGTGCCCCGTCCCTTTCCCCTGTCATGGAGCACGACTCAGGGGAGGAGGGTTACACCACCCAGCACCCCCACCCCTGCAGGCCCCCTAACCTGGCCCACTTGTTTTCATGCCCAGCTAGCCTCTTTCTTCCTCCGGCCACCAGACCTGCCTTTCCACACGCTCCTCATAGTGCCTGCCTCATCTTCTGGGCTACAGTCCCCCAGGTGCAAAGAGAGACAGGGTCTCTCCCTCCCCTTCACCGGTGACCTGTGCTCCTCCCCAGACTCTGACGGGCTGGCTCTCTTTATTTCCTTCCCAGTGGGCAGCAGCTTCTCCCCTAATCCCTCCCGGCCTCCTGCTGGGTTGCCACCCCACTGTCCTTTTTATAATTCTGCCAGAAAACAAAGTCTCTAGGCTGTTACTTCTCCAAGCTCAGACACCTAGGAAGGAACAGTGAAATAAGTTGCCCAATGATAAATATTTTCTTTTTAATTCTCAGATCAAACCTAAAAAGGAAGCATCAGGAAAGTTCCAAAGGCTTCCAGAAGCAAGCAAAAATGGTCAGGCCCTCTAAGAGACTCTCTGAGCGACCAAAGGAAACAGAGCCCCTTTCCCCCATTTGGGAAATAAAAACACATGGCAAGGTCAGCCCTCCGATCCTCCTGACCCGACCTCTCTGCCTTTGTTCAGATACCAGACTATTCTGGATTTATATTTGATGTAACCTAGATAAATGTAAATTCTCATCCTTCCGTTCAAAGAGCCAACTGTCCAAGTTTAGAAAAGACTGGTGTGTCTTATTTTTTTAATTTTTTTTAAGTTTATTTATTTTTGACAGACAGAGACAGACAGAGCATGAGTGGGGGAGGGGCAGAGAGAGGGAGACACAGAATCCGAAGCAGGCTCCAGGCTCTGAGCTGTCAGCACAGAGCCCAACACGGGGCTCGAACTCACAGACTGTGAGATCATGACCTGAGCCAAAGTCGGAGGCTCGACCGACTGAGCCACCCAGGTGCCCCAAGACTGGTTGTGTCTTAGCCCAGCTTTCTCCAAAGAGGAGCCCAAGACAAAGGCAAGTACAAGAGGTTTATTTGAGAAATGGTCCCAGGGATGCAAAGAACAGGACAGGGAGAGTGAAATGAGAGGGAGGGAAATTCAGGATAAGGGCGTGTCATGAAATTGACCCTCCGAGGGGCCTTAAGGAATGCGTGTCAGAACTGTCCAGGGAAACATGACCCATCAGCCCCCAACCTTCATTGATCCAGGGTGCCCGTCAGCATGAACCCCCATATTTGGAGTTGATCAGGCGTCAGAAGGCTCCCGTAGGCGTCTCCCAAAGGAGCAACAGGATAGGAAGTGAGAGGCATGTGCCTCTTGAAGGGCTTGAAGGCAGGGCTGTCTGATCATATCTGCACAAAGCCCGTGTGGAACTGGTCACTGCAGCAGTGGCTGGAGTAAGAGGTGAGGTCAGGAGGACTCAAGTCATGTCCAAGAGGTGACCGATGCAGGGCAGGGGTTGGAAGGAGGATGCTTTGTAGGGAAACACCAGTGAAGAAATCTGCCAGTCCCGGTAACCGTACCCCCACGTGGTCACACAAACTGTGCAGTCGGTCCCAGTGGGTGCTCGGTCCTGAGTGCAGGACTCCAGGTGGCCTATGCAGACAGGACAGAGGGTGCCCACACAAACTGCCCCACGATGAGACGCGGTCGAGGCAGCTAAGGCTGTTTGCCAAGAGAAGGGCAGACACAAATCTGCGGGCTTCTCTTTTCGAAGATTTGAAGGCGACTTCCAAATCCACATCTACAAAACTGACCCTATCTCCCACCCAGCACCGAGACGTGGCTCCCTCCTTCCGTGCAGCCCCTTCTCCACGCGCACGCTGTCCCCAGACCCGACCCAGTTGCCCCAGCCAGAAACCTGAGCATAGACTCGATTCCCCTCTTAGCCACCGCATCCCGTCCACTCCACCTCCTAAATCATCTTGACTCTCTGCCTGCTCCCTCCACCCCTCCTACGTCTGCAAGCCTCCCCTTGCACTGAGGCCATCCTCCCGGAAACCAGAGTTGGCTACACCCGCCACCTGCCTCAGCCTTGGGCTCCCCGCTGACCTCAAGCCAGAGTCTATCCCCAGCACCCGAGGAGACCCTGCCCCCGGGACAGGTATGCAGGCGATTCCCTCTACAAGGGCGTCAGCTAAGGTGAGGTGTCTTTTTAAAGGTCAGCCTGCCCTATATTGGCTGAGCAGTCCCTTTTCCCCCTTTTCCCAGTCCACACCAGGACGCTTTCGCTCGTCCCCACCTAGAGGAAGGGCAATGCTTCCCCAACGTGCACAGTCATTGAGCGGACACCCATCAGTTCAAAAGGAGAAACAGGGCACGTTGTGGGGCAAGGTCACGGGCTTTGGAACAGACAGATGTGGGTTCGAATCCCGTCCCTGCTACTTGCTGGGCAAGTGACTTCAACTCTGTCTTTGGAACGTGTGGGCGATGCGTGGCCAGCTCAGAGCGCAGCTGTGAGAGGGAAGTGATGTTGTACGGGAAGCATCCTTAGCACACTGCGGGGCACGCGGTAGGTGTTCAACGTACGGTGCCTATTGGTATTGTTCACCCCAAGCCTTATCATGCCCACCCCGCCCCACATCGGCCCCCTCCCATGGCAGTGCCCTCGTTATCCGTTATCCTTAACAACCCCGCCCCCTGTGCCTCTGTCCTACCTTCCCCTGGTCCGTGGTTCTTCTCCCCACCCCTGCCCCGGCTTGGTCAGGTGTTTCTGCCATGACGAAGAAGATGCTCAGCGTATGTTTGCTGCCTGAATGCGTGGGTGGATGGCAGAAAGAACGGCACCCAGGGACAACCTGACTTGTGTCTAGCGTCTCAGGGTCTCCCCACTCCCTGGCTCCAGCCCAAAGAGCCTAACTCCAGACAGCCAGAGCCTAGGCATTCCCAGGAAGGAGAAGCCACTGGACTGGTCTGGGGGCAACTTAGTGTCGTTTGTTGGAAAAAGCATGAGCCTTTCAATCAGGGGTAGGTGTTCAAATCCGGTCTTAGTTGGGTGACTTCAGGTGGCCCTATTTCCCCTCCAGCGTCAGTCTCCTCGTCTGGAACACGACAGTTGTGACAACAACAAGGACGGCTGCACCCCCTTCTTTATGGAAATGTGTGCATTAAATGAGATAGTTGATGTAATTGGCTGGAAGCAGGGAGGATGCCCCACAAAGGGGTCACTTTTTTCCACATCTGTCAGGACGCTGCAGCAACGAACTGACCGCCACAGGAGCTAATTTCTCACACGCACACAGGTCCGTCGAGAGCTCTGGCCGTGTCGTTCTCCCCGAGGAACCCAGGCTAGCGGAGCAGCCGTCCTCTCACCCCTTGCTGGCTGAAATGGCAGAGGGAGAGAACGTTCTGGAAGACCCGAACCCGTAACTAAATAGTAGAGCCTAGAAGTGACCCACGTCACCTCAGCCCCCAATGCACTGGTCAGAATAGCCACCTGACCCCACCCAACGGAAGGGGGGGGTCCAAGAAGTGTAATCCTACCACGTGCTCAGAAGGCAGCCAGCCAGAAATACTTGGCGACCAGCCCTGGCGACCACCGCCATCATTCGCCTCCATCTCCGTGGAGCAAAATGGGACGGCGACATGGGTGGGGTTCATCGCTTCTGTCCTGTACTTGACTGGAAGGTGGGGTCAGCACAGTCCATGCAGGCTGCTGGGGGCGGAGCTCTCACGGGGTCCCGGACCTTGAACTGCTCTTATAAAGCTCCTGGGTCCTGCGCAGGGCTGGGCTGCCGGGGTTTGGGCAGAGGCGGGGGCAGGGTCGGGGGGGGGGGTGGTCTCTGGCAGGGGTTGCGAGGTGGTAAAGCCCTCATTCTCCAACATTCATCCCCAGGGAGGTTGTGTCCGAAACTTCCAGGCATCCTCGCGTTGAAGCACAACATACACCAGAAATTAACGTTTGCTTTTAACCAATTAATGCCTTTGCCACCTACCCACAGTCCAGTGACCGCTGTAAAACCTTGTTGGAAACGAACTCTAAAGGCGGAGCGTGATGGCCTTCGTGAGCCTGACACTTGCCTCGGAGGAGGAGGGAGAAGGAGTTCGGTTTTCAGACTTCTGGGAAGGTTTCCCCTGTGGGCTCCAGCCTCGTCTTACAGGAAGCTCGCAGTGGCTTCAGTCTCATGTTCCGGGGTCAATTCAGCCCTCGAGGCGACACCACTTTATGTTCGAAGTCTGTGACTGTTCAAGCTGGGCCAGGCACACAGCTGTGAGTGAAGCTGCCATCTCCCCGCGGGCCTCTCACTCTGCCTGTCACTCCCCATTAGCAGATCAGTCATTCCTCTGGGACAAGACCCCCGGTTTCAGGGAAGAGGGCTGATAACAGAGAAATATAGGCTGGGACCCGCAATGGGTCCCAGAAGTCCTTGACACTTTAGGTAGAATTAGCTTACCATAAAAGCTTCTGGCCACCCTGGGGGTCTGGAGGGCTCCTCGCAGGGACCCAGGCTGAGCGTCTGTAGGTTCCATCTTGTTCTCTCGTCTTCCACTTCTCCCCTCCATTGTTGACCCCTCCTGAGCCCTCTCCAAGGCTTTCGCTGGTTTTTCTACCTTTGCTCCGTGCATCTCTGGTTAAGTCCAGCCACAGACAGAAACACCCTTCATTTATTCATTCGCGCACGCACGCACACATTCACTAATTGATTCAAATGTATTCAGAATTTATTGAGTGCTGACTATATATCTGTCGCTATGCTGGGCTCTGGATCCTCGTCTATAACTGTGAGCAGAGCAGACAGTGGTGCTACCCTCAGAGACCTCCCCAGCCTCAGAAGGGGGAAGGAGCTTGAGATCGCAACTGTCACAACCCAATTTAGAAATAGTAAAAAATAAATTAAGATCTTAAAAGTTAAAATACCAATAACGATAACGAACATCTGAACAGACCCTTCGCCAGAGCAGATCTACGGAGGGCACACAAGCAAACGAAAAGACGCTCCCCATCGGCACTCATTAGGGAAATATTAATTAAAAGCACAGCGAGATACTGCCCTACACCTATTTGCACGGCTCCAACGAGAAAGGTCGCCCGCCCCGAGCGTCAGCAGGAAGTCGCTAGACCGGAACTCACCTACGTTGTCAGCAGAAGTGTTAAATGGCACGTCCCCTTCAACGCACAGTTTGGCAATCTCTCCAAAAGTGAAACATACACTTATTGCCCAGGTATCTACTCAAGAGAGACCAAGAGGTGCGTCCCGACGAAGACCTGTACGCGAATCTCAATTGCAGCTTTATTTGTAACAACCAAACCCTGGAAACAACGCAGGTATCCGTCAACAGGTGACTGAGGATACAAATGGTGAGCCATCCAGGCCAGGAAAGACTCTTCTGCCATAAGAAAGCACCGCGGATCCCCGCAAGAGCGTGGACGAATCTCGACACCGTGTTGAGGGCAAGGAGCCGGACAACACGCGTTTCTACTACAGGGCTGCCCAATGATTCTAGAAAATACGAACCGGAAAGCAGATCAGTGGCTGGCTAGATGGGGGCAAGGGTCGGGGGGGAGGGAAGGGAGGGAATACAGGGACCAGGAGGTAACCTTTTGGGGAAGACAGGTGTGCTTACCATCTTGATTGCAGCGATGGTTTCGCGAGTGAAAATTTACGTCAAGAGGTATCAAATTTTACACTTTAAACGTGCACAGGCCAAGAAAGCTATTTAAGAGATTGCAAGTGCACGATGAATCATTTAATTGCAGGTGGGCTAGAGAGCTCCAAGCGAGGCATTACAGGACGCACTGAGCATGTGCGGCAGAAGGAGCTGACTCAGTCTGGGGGTTGAGAGCTACCCCCCGGGGGGGGGGGTGCAGGGAGGAGGAAGATGGGGTTCAGGCTGGGATGGGAAACACTGGGAAGGAACCGGCACAGGGGGGCGGGCTCTGGGGGAGGGACGAACAATCTTGGCAGGGGAAGCCAGGTGCGTCAGGGCCCTGAAGGGGGGGTGGAGGGGTGGGCGACAAGGGGACAGCACAGCGAGGGGAGCTGGGGAAGTCAGAGGACGCAGTTCTCAGCGCCCCAAGCCTCCGTCTGATCTGGGCCAGGTGTCCGGTTGTCCCGGGCAACAGTGGCTTCCCACGGGGACTTCCAGCCTCTTCACCGCTCTGGCTGGGCCCGAGCTCGTAACATGACTGAGCCCCCGCTGCCTTCTCGGGGGCTCCCCCCTTCTAAGCCTGGAAGCAAGGTCTATGCAGTCTCCACCCTGAGCCCTGAACGGCCCCCAGGCCTGTGCCGGCCCCCGAGGCACGGTTTCCCCCGCTCTGGCTGCCGGGGCTGGCAGTCTGACCCCCTTCCACTCTTCCAGTGTTCGCAACAGTGTGCTACCCCTCCTTCTGGAACCTGCGTTCAAATCCCAGCTCAGTCGCCCCCCAGGTGTGCAAACTCCCCGGGCCTCAGTCTCCTCCTCTGTAAATTGGAGACGATAATGACAGCAGTTGTCTGGATTATTGTGAGTAAAGGAGCCGGCTGGCATTCACAAAGCACTGGGACAAGAAAGAGCCTTCCGTCTTCGGTTCTAGGTGAAACAAAATTCTGTTATATCCAGTAAATGCCAGGAAGGGCTCTGAGGAGGGCGGTGCTGGGTCAGGGAGGAGGTGATGGGTCGGGTAGCAGTGGGGACACCTCGCCTGACCTCTTTGGGCTTGAGGGCAGCGTGTCCCTTCCAGCTCAGACTCCGGTTCTGTGACTTCAGGCGACTTTGGCATCAAAGGCCTCAGGGCTCCTCCCGCGTGGCGTGAGTTCCCCGCTGAGGTTCCTCTGGCTGCACCAAGCTCCTGGATCGCCCAGAACCTCCCAGCGCCCCTTGTCACGTGCACGCGCGCCTCTGCTCGGGAATGCCGCGACCTCAGAGCGAGAGATTCTCTCTCTCTGTCCCGCTCTCTGTTTTCTTCTTTGTTTCCCTCCGTCTCAAAAGACAAGGAGCAAAATGCCTCTGCTCAGGCGGCTGTCCCGTCCACGCTGACGCAAGTTACCTTCCTCTCCTTCGCTAGTGGGAGACAATCCAGCCTTCCAGCTGGGAGCTCCCAACAGGAGAACGCGGGTGCCAGCGGACCCTCGGCACGCTTGTGCCTCTAGCAGAGCCTGGCCCGTGCTGCAGATGAGGAAACCGAGGCTCAGAGAGCTAGAGGTGCTTGTGCCGGGTCAGAGGACCTGGGGTAAAGACTCGCCGTCAACTCCCTGACACGTTACGTAGGCTCAGGCTTTGCCGTTTACAGAGGACCTTCACATGTAGACTTATGTAGGAGCCTCGCAAAACCCCTACAGGGTAAAATAGGGCAGCTATCATCATTCCCCATGTACAGACCGGAAAACAAAGGCTTAGAGGATTGGAGGTATTTCCCACGGTCCGTGGCTAGTGGCTTCAGTTGAATTGGCCAAGCATTTATTAGGCACCTCTGATGTGTCAGCCCCTGTTCTAGGCCTTGGGCAACGAAAGAGAATCAGACAAGGCACCCTGCCCTTGAGAAGCTAATTTGGGGACCATGCGGGAGGTGCCATGAGGATGGGTATTCAGAGGACTCTAGGGCAGCACCCAGAAGAGGGGGTTCTGGGAAGGCTTCCTGGGAGAGGTGGCATCTGAGCTGAATCTTGAAGGCTGGGGAGGAATTGGCCAGATAAGTAAAAACGGGAAAAGGGGCGCCTGGGTGGCTCAGTTGGTTGGGCATCGGACTCTTGATTTTGGCTCAGGTCATGATCTCATGGTTTGCGAGTTCGAGCCCTGCGTCAGGCTCCGCACCGACAACACAGAGCCCGCTTGGGATTCCCTCTCTCCCTCTCTCCCTCTCTCCCTCTCTCCCTGCCCCTTCCCTGTGCCTTCTCTCCTTCCCTCTCTCTCTGTCTCAAAAGGGAATAAACACTTTAAAACCATTTAAAAAATTAAGGGGCGCCTGGGTGGCTCAGCCGGTTGAACGTCCGACTTCGGCTCAGGTCACGAGCTCGCGGTTCGTGGGTTCGAGCCCCGCATGAGGCTCTGCGCTGACCGCCCGGAGCCTGGAGCCCGCTTCGGATTCTGTGTCTCCCTCTCTCTCTGCCCCTCCCCCACATGGGCGCTTTCTCTCTCTCTCTCTCTCTCTCTCTCAAAAAGAAATAAGCATTTAAAAACATAAATAAAAAGAAACTCAAAACTTAAAAGAAAATAATAAAATGAGCAGAACATTTGGAACTGAAAGATAAGCCTGAGTCCCAGTTGTATGGGCACCACGGGTACAATAGACAGTTTGGAGCCCGGTCTCCTAACTGCTATTGCCTCGGCCACTGCAGCAGGGCTGGAGAAAGACCTCCCAACACACACACGTGTGTATACGTGTGACGCGTGTGCGTGTGTGTGGTGTCACGTGCATACACACACGCGCAGACCGCGTGGTGGCAAGATCACATGTTTGGCAGATCGCGGGGGGCAAAGTATAGTCTATGAAATCGGACACCCGAGGCCTAATCCTGTCTCCCTTGCCTTTAGCTATTTGACCTGGGACACATCATAAAGCATCCCCGTGCCTCAGTTTTCCCATCTGTAAGTTGGGATCGTGATCGTGCCCATTTCGAGGCATTGCTGAGAGGATTCTCTCAGACGGTACAGGACAGGCTCCTTCCAACGGCGTCTGGCATATGGAAAACAGTCAACGGTCGTGTCGTTCTTTCACCAACGCCAACAGTCAGAACTCCCCAAACCCATTCCTCAAAGGATTTCGGAGAACTCGAGCTGGGAAAGAATCACAAGGTCATTGGGCTCCGGGTGCTGTCCATCATAGCTGCTCTGCAAATAACCTGAGAGTGAGGTATGTCCTCAGACTAGAAAGTGACCTCGGGAGACAGAGGGCACAGAACGAGAGGCAGCAAAGGCTCAGAGGGAAGAAAGTACGTTCAGGGTATGTTCGGGAAGCAGCAAGTCCAGATGTTTTTATTTGGGGGAAAGGCTATGATATGAAAGGGGACAGAGTTACCCCATTTGACTCTTGCTCCAGAAGCCAGATGAGGGGCAAAATGGACGAGTGGCGGGAAGTTTTAGCCTTTGGCAGAATAATGGCATGGGCTGCCTTAAAGGTCGTGAGCTCCCCCTCACTCGTGCTTCCTGTTTTGGGGGATTTCAAGCAGAAGCTAGAGGACCACCCATCCTACTATGCATGGCTGGGATCATCTCTGAAGCTCCAATGAGCCACTGAGCTACCTGGTATGGGAGAACCAGAAACGCACAAGATGGGGAAACTGGGAGGAGCTAAAAACTGAGTATGTACTAAGGCATCAGGCTAGAGGCGGGCACTGAACTGCCCTCGGTTGGCCGTTAAGTTTCATCCCTTTGCATTACAGACTGTCCGTCAGAGAAATGGAAAGAATGACGGAGAGTCCTATCAGCCATTTTCACTTTAGTATAAATTAGATGCCCTGATCCTTTTTTTCCATGACAACTGACTGATGATAGAAGACAGAAGTTACCAAATAAAAAGCGACAAGGACACGGAGAGTAAAGTGGGCAGGGCTCTAAGGTGAACTTCATTCAATTTTGCCAAGCAGAAGCCCTGACAACAACCTGGGAGGAAAGAAAATACTCAGTGGCAAGATGTTGCTATCACATATTCATTTCAGCAACCAGCTACGGAGTACCAACTATGTACTGTGCTGTGTGCAGGGCACTGGGGACACTAGATGAACTGGACACAGCTCCGGGCCTCTCGGGCATCTAGACAGACATGGAAATGTTGACATAAGCCGGCATGACTGGTGCTGTGATAGAAGGGTGAGCTTGAGCGGTAGATGATCCTTCCCATCAGCAGCTCCCCAGGCCTGTCTCTCTCTCTCTCTCTCTCTCTCTCTCTCTCTCACTCAGAGCCACCTCCGCAGGCCAGCTTGCACACTGCCCTCCTTCCTTCCTCTGCTCCCTCTCCAGGGCAAGGAAGACAGACGACTGTCACACGAGGGCCTGTCTGGGGCTCTGGGCGGGTGGATAATTAGACTCTGAGAGAAGCCATCTGCTTCAGGCCCCCAGGGGTCTCGGGCAGGCCGAGGCAGTGCAGCTGCTCCCGACCCGACCACACAGCAGCTCTCACGGTGAAGTTCCTACGTGCAAAGGGTTTAAACGTTCTCCAGCTTGTGAGAAGGCTGTGTCCCCAGCAGCAGGGCCCAGGGTGAGGGGCTAGGGACTTGATCACATCTCTATTTCCATGTCTGCGTGCTTTCTTGGAGCCCTGGCACCGAGCTGCAGGGATGGGGGCAGGCAGGGGCAGGGCGGGGGCGGGGGATGGGGGGAATAGGGGAGGCCCAGGCTCCCGAGGGCAATCATTAAAGCTGCAGAGATGAGAGAGATATAGGCCAGTGCCGCGTCTCCAGAAGGGCTAACAGAGGCCCCGGGAAAGGGAGAGAGCGGGCCAAGGCCTCACAGTGAGAAACCATCTTCAAAGGTCAGCTCATCCCTTGCTGGCGACAGGAGGGGCAGTAAGGGTGGGGATGGGAGGGTCGGGCCGAGTGGCCCGTCAGCTCTCAGCTCATAGGGAAAGCCTACCCCGCCACACAAAGAACTTCACCCCCAGGAGCGGGTCTTACCCTGGCAACCTCTAAGGTTGGTATTGTGATGCCCAGCACACAGACGAAGATACTAAGACATAGAGAGCCTACGTCACTTGCCCCAGGCCACGCGGCTAGGAAGGAGAACAAGGCTTTGCATTCAAGTCCATCACTGAACTCACAGCTTCACTCTTACCCACACAAGGGGCAAAGCAGAGCCGTGGTAAAGCACACGAGTGCCAGGGCCGGACTGCCGTCTGGACTCCAACCCAGCCCTATCACTTCGGGGCTGTGTGAACCTGCGTAGATTGTCGTTTGGAGCCTCACTTGTCCCCCTCTTTAAAATGGGGATAATAACACCCACCTTATGGTATTCAGAAGATTAAATGAGTTGAAAAGGGGAAAGGACTCGATCACATGAGCTGCCCTTGTCGACACATCAGCCAGGGGAATCCTTTGAAGATACTAAGTCCGATCACTTCACCTCACTGTTTAAAACAATCCAATGGCTTCCTCTCCACTCAGAGCAAAGGCTCAAGTCCCAGCCGTGGTCTCCATCTGGGCTCCGTCACCTCCCTATCCTCACCTCCCCCCATTCCACCTGCTCCTGACATGGCAGTCTCCTACCTCAGGGCCTTTGCCTTTACTCTTCCCTGTGCCTGGAACACTGTACCCCCACGTATTAGCCTGGCTCCTCCTTCAAACACCTGCTCTTGTGTCGTCTTCTCTGCGAGGTCTGCCCTGACACTCTTCAAAATTGTCACCACCACCCACTTCCCTGCTTGATTTTCTCTGTAGCATTCATTGTCAGCAGATACTCCAAAAAATAGCCTATTTAGTTATTATTACTACTGTGTCTCTTTCTCCCCACCTTGGAAAATAGCTCTTGAAAGCAGGGATGCTGGTCCTGCTCTGGCTGGCACAAAGCGGGACTCCAGGAACTGTGAATCGAGTGAATGAATGAGTGAGTGAATGACTATATCGGTCTGCCTCCACACTTGAAAGCCAAGGAGTCAAACACCAAGGAGACCAAGTCCCAAGGGCCAGAAGCAGCTTGGAGGGGAGGCTCGGAGGCTTGGCGGTCAGGGCAAGGCAATGACAGACAGAGGAGAGGAGAGTGACAGCCCTCCCAGCTCTTACCCTGCAGCCTGAACCCCACACGCAGCACCCAGCATATGGTGGGCACCCAAAAAATGCTTGTGGGCAGAATGGCAGGGAAGAGGGAGGGAGGGGCGTTTACCGAACACATACCAGGCCCTAGAAAACAATCAACCAAAATATCCATTCACTCATTCACAGATGAGACGTTGAAGACAGCCCTGTAGCAGTCAGGCACTGTCCTAGGGTCTCCAGGAGCTTATACTCTGGAGGGGGCAGGGAGGCGTGTGGTTCCTGATCCCTGCACCCTTGGACATCACGATCTTGCGAATAACAAAGACATTAACCAGCTCCGCATGTTGCATATCAATACCATACCCATTTTACATACGAGGAAACTGAGGCTTGGGGTATTTAGGTGTTTGGGCCACTAGGTGGCAGAGCCGGGCCTAGAACCAGCTGGGTCTGCCTGGTTCCCAACTTCCTTCCTCCTCCCAAATGAGTGTGGCTTGCGTCCGGTGCTCAGAGGAGGGTGCGGCCTCAGGACTGGGACAGCAGGAAGACAGGAGGAACAGCCTGAGCTGCAATGCGGGGTTGGAACCCAGGGAGTCAGGTCCCAGGGCCAGGGAGAAAGTCATCTGAAGGTGGAGTAGCAGAAAGGGGCATCCCAGAGCGGGAGGAAAGCCACAGCAGAGCCTGCGGGCTGGCGGTTTCCAGTTTGTCCTTCAGGCACTTGGGAGCCAGTGAAGGTTTGGGAGCGCAGGGCCTCTTGAAGAGCAGCCTGGCAGCAAGTGCAGGGAAAGAGAAGCACGCAGAACCCCTGGCAAGATGGAGGCCTGGCCAGAGGCTACCCCAGTGACCTAGGAAGCAGGTGTAAGGCCATCAAAGGCCATACACAGATGCCAGGGAAGCCTGCACCGGTGAGGTCTAGATATTTAGTGTTCTGAAGGCAGTGCCCTGGGGCGGGCGCCTGGGTGGCTCAGCTGGTTAAGCACTGACCTCGGCTCAGGTCACGATCTCGCGGTTTGTGGGTTCGAGCCCCGCATCAGGCTCTGTGCTGACAGCTCGGAGCCTGGAGCCTGCTTCGGATTCTGTGTCTCCCTCTCTCTCTCTCTCCCCCCTCCCCTGCGCATGCTCTGTCTCTCTCTGGCTCTCAATCATAAATAAACATTAAAAAAAAAAAAAAAAGGCATCGCCCCAGATGAAAACCAGAACTCACAAGCTGTTTGGCCCCAGTCATTGAAACCATCCGGAGTCAAAGACAGCTCTGAAGAAGGACAACGGTTAACACCTGGGGTGTGCCGGGGACGGTCACGGGCACCACCAGTGTGCTGTCTTCTGCACGTTCCAGCACCGTCCCGTGCAAACGTGATGTTTTTATGACGCTATGGAGGAGTAGCCTACATATCAGAAAATCTACCCACAACGCAATGGTCTTTCGTAAACTTACCAGAAGAGTGTGACCCCCATCATCAGTTTTAGAACATTTTCATCACCTCAGAAAGATCCCTCCGGCCCATTTGATGCTCATCCCCGACCTACCCGCTGCCTGCCCCCGACAAGGGCTAACCTTCCTTCCGCCTCTATGGATTTGCTTTCTCTAGATGGTCTGTGTAAATGGAATCCTACGCTCTGGGGCCTCTTGTTTCTGGCCTCTTCCACACGGCATAACGTGTTGAGGCTCATCCATCTACTGGTGTATACAGTCGTTTGTTTCTTTTTAAGGCTTGAACAGTATTCCACTGCGGGCATATACGGTGGACATTTGTGTTTGTGATTTGGGGCTGTTCTGAAGCACGAATAATCCGGCTGTGGACATTCCTGTGTGAGTCCTTGAGTGACACAGGTTTTCAGTGCCTCGCGGATAGATGGGTAGAAGTGGGATGGCTGGGTGGCGGGGAGACTTTCACTCTTTAGGAAATGGGCACAAGGCATATGTTTTGTGCGGGCGTCAGCCTATCCATAGCGCTATGACCAGCTAAGAATGCCCGGAGGCCACCCCTGGGCCCCAGGCTACTTGTGGTGACCAGAGCCATTTCCCTGAAGGCAGCCAATGTCACAGCTGCACCAGCCCTTGGGGTTCTTTCTGCGATTGCAAGATTCCCCTCAGCAACAACCACCAGGGAACCCTGAAAACAAGGTTCATTACTTACAAGCCCTGGAGGGCACATCGTGTGCCCAGAGCCACACAGCAGAGTCATAGGAAGAGGGACAGTGCCAGCGTGTAGACCTGGCCTTTATTGGGGTTGAGGGTGGGGTGCCTAGGGCTTTGTGGGTTCACTCTTTATTGGTGAACTTAAAACCTAAGAGCAGAGGGGCACCTGGGTGGCTCAGTCACTTAAGCCTCCGACTTCGGCTCAGGTCATGATCTCACAGCTTGTGAGTTCAAGCCCCACATCCGGCTCTGTGCTGACGGCTCAGAGCCTGGAGCCTGCTTTGGATTCTAAGTGTCTCTCTCTCTCTGCCGCTCCCCTGCTCGCACTCTGTCTCTCAAAAAAAAAAAAAAGTAAATGTTAAAAAAAAATTCTTTTTTAATGAATAAATAAAACCTAAAAGCGTAAATGAAAGCATCAGGAGGAAAACACAAGTCCCCTCCAGCAGTCAGCTCTGTAGGTCACCCAGGGCTTTCCAGAAGGGAGACTTCATGGTGTCGAGGCGGGGACGGGGGGTGCGCGGAGCAGGGCTGGTTCTTTATCTAGTTGTGTTTATTCTAGATGGATGTCTTTGAAATGATTGCCTCTGCAATCAAAAGCTTAATGTCAGGCACTTACATTGCAATCAGGAAAAACTAATGGCCGGGCACTCTACCGCAGTACTGTTATCATCATTTTTCATGCGAGGGCACTGGAGTTCAGAGAGGTCAAGTGAATTGCCCCGTGACACCGGGTCATAGCGGAGTAAGGGAAGTAGATTGACTGTAACACAAATCATGGGCTGTATGTGTCGCTTGGTAGACCTCGCTTTCCAAAAGGAACTTTCCCACGGACCTCTTTATGGTCACGTGCCTATCATTCCACCACCAGCCCGTCTTTCTGTCATGTCGGGAGCCGCTTCTCTTCGTTCTCATTTGCAAGGTGAATTCTCTGGCCGTGGCGAAGTGTTAATTCCCAACAGCTTCCTGTAAAGGGTCTCCAGCCAGCGAGTCTGGGGCCTGCAAAAGGAAGAGGTAAGGGAGACAAGAAAGGTGTAGAGAGGGCCTGGAAAAGAAGCCAAGATGGCCTTGGTCCCGCCATGTTGGCCCTGGCTGGTGCTAACCCCCGGATGGGCTCAGCTCCCTCCATTCACACTCACTGGGGGTCTCCCCTGGGCCAGGCCCTGTGCTGGACACCGAGAGGGAGACGGGGTGAATCAGGCCTGACTCTGCTCAGAAGGTCACAGCCCACTGGGCCAAGTACTTTCACCATGACACGCCGGAGAGGTGCCTCCTGGGGGCAGGCACCAAGAGCTCCAAAAGCCAGCACAAGGAGAGATGAATCCCTACTGGGGAGACAGGAGATTCTTCCTGGGTGAGGTGGCATTTCAACAGAGCCTTGAATGGTGCTTCCGGATTCCATGTAAGGAAAGGCTTTCCAGGCAGAGGGCTCAGCATGAGCAAAGGGGTGTTGGAGGGGGCGGGATTCAGAGTTGACCTTTGGATAAGAGTTGACCCCTACAGATAAGGCCTAGGTCAGAGCCCCGCACACTCCAATGCCTCAGGGGGCTCCACGGCCACACTGATGGGTGAATCAGACCACCCCGGAGATGTCATGAACTGGGGCACAAACATCCTGTTCAAATGGTGGCTGCGGTTCAGCCTGAGCCAGTTGTCCGCAGTGTGAGAACACAGGCCCGGTACTGCCAGATCTTTGATGTTTCAAAAGAAACCGGAAAACCTAAATATTTATGCGACATGCTCAGATTTGGCAGTGTCCGAAATGCATGTGATATTCTGGAAGATCATGTGTAGGCGGGCCACCGTCTGGGGTGCAACCTCTGGCCGATCTGCCCCGTGTCCAGAGAGGCCCCGCCCTCTCGAGAGCAGGACCCAGAGGGGGCTGCCCCTCCTGCCCCCCCCCCCCCGCCGCCCCGCCCCGTCCCGCCCCTGACCTTCCTCCTGCTCCAAAGGGATTGGCTGGCCACAAGAGCCAATCAGAACACAGAAACTCGGCGCGGGGCGGGAGCTCCTGCCCAGCAGGTGGGTGAGCGGTCATCAAACCCCATCAGCAGCAAGTGTGTGGCATTGACGGATTTTAATTACATCTCGTTCTAATCCTTAACATTTATCTAAAAAGTGACTGGGGCGGGCATGAGGGCGGGTCATGAGCGTGCTCAGCCCCAGGATTGCCGTGCGTCTAATTAGAAGTTTTCTCCCTCTTGATCACCTAAAGTCAAATTCATTTACTCTGCTCGAATTGAGGGTTTAATTGGATTCCTGTTTTTCCTCCTCCTCCCGTCTTCTCCCCCAACTCCTCTGCCTGCCAAAGGGCCCCTCTCTGTGCGGGAAGCGGGCCGCAGCATCTCATTAAGGGATGGAGCGTGGCTTTAAGGATTCACGTTCACGACCGTTCGTGCCAGCCTGCGGCGGCAGCAACACGCCCCGGGATCACAACTGTTATTGGGGCCATCATGACTTAGGGCCCTGTGATGATGTCTGAAGGGAACCCAGGCTGGCCGGGTGACAGAGGTGGGGCCTCCTCCTCCGGGCAGGCCCTGGGGCTTCCGCATCCTTTCAATCTCTGTGTGGCTGAACGGGTTTAATATCCTGGTTCTGGAAGAAAAGTGAAGAACAACAATTAGAGGCCCGAGTCAGCTACATCTGAAGGCATTGTGTAGGCACTAAAATCGCTCATTCTTTTGCCAGGTAATGAGGTTTTCTCCCTTTCTTGTGGGCGCGCTCTCTCCTTGTCAGTTAACGCCAAGCGCGGCAGCCGGTCCCTGGCTTCTTTCTGGTGGGTGATCGGAGGGTGGAGAAGGCAGGAGGCAGCTACTCGCCCACGGGAAAAGCTCCCTCTTCCCTGCCAGACATGCTGTGGAGGCTGGAAAGGGGAAGAGGAAGCGCAGACACGGGTACAAAGATCTAGGCTCCAGTCCTGGCGATGCACTGGCTTGAGGCAGCATCACGCAGGGCCAGCCACGCTGAGCCTCAGTCCGCTTATCGTAACTCAGGCTTAGCATAAGGTTGCCATGAAAAGTCAATATGCCTGACATGTGGCAAGAAGTCATTAGCCAACAGGTGGCAGAATGCTGTGTTCTCTGGTAAGCACTCAGCTCAGCACCTGGCACCCAGTAAGCACCCAATAAATAATAAGCACCGTTGTGATCATTGGACCTCCGGCAAGTCAGCTAAGTCTCTGGGCCTTGGATTTCCCCATCTGTAAAATGGGCACGGTCACCGCCCCTTCCTATCTCATAGGAGCAAACACAGAAATTCACAGTTAGAGAACAACATCTGACGCAGACTTAGGGTTCCCTGTCTGTTGGTGACTTTTCTAGTTTAAAAAAAAAGAAAAATTTAATGTTTATGTCTTTGAGAGAGAGCGCAAGAGGGGGAGGGGTCAGAGAGAGGGAGACAGAGGATCAGAGCCGCATCCTGCTGACAGCTGAGAGCTTGAGGTGGGGCTTGAACTCAGAAACCGTGCGATCACGGACCAGAGACGACCTGACCTGAAGTCAGTCGCTTAACGGACTGAGCCACCCAGGTGCCCTGGCGACGATTTTTCTAGTAGCTCTCTGAGCTAGAGCAAGTCACTTAACTACTCCGGGGCCTCAGTTCTCTCATCGGCAAAAAAATAAGCAAATAAAAGATAAGAAAATAACACCATCTGTCGTGCCTACTTCAAAGGGTCTTTGTGATCATTAAATGAGATAGTGTTGATAAAAGCATTTGGTGATCCGTCAGTGCTCTCCAAGTGTTAACGTTAGCGCCACGCCATCAAAAGGTAATTCGTTGGTAAATAAAAAGAAAGAACCACGCGTCTATCCCCTTTCCCATACAAACCGTGCCGCTGGGTGCCAAAATTGTAGAGGAGGGACGTCCCCCTTTTCAGAAGTATCTCAGCTAATAAAGGCGGAAGGGATGATCGGGTTAGCACTCGCCGTTCTGCAGCCCCTCACGGATGAAGGCATCTGGATACTGAACGTGCACAGCTGCTAACAAACCCAAACTTGGGGCCAGCGGCCCTGCGTGCCTTCTGAAGGAAACACAAAGCCCCATGAGCTTGCCTTGCCAGGTACATCGTAGGTGCTCAGTAAATTGTTGAATGAATGAATGAGTGAATGAACGAGCCAGTGGCTTATTTGGTGGCAGCGGGCACCGACAAGCTCCCCAGGGAGCAAGTCTGGTGCTACACCCTGGCACATAGCAGATGCCTGGGGTCTGGAGTCTCAGTCCTCAATCTGGGAAAACATTTCGGATACTGGCTAAGGGCTCAGAGGTCCCCGGGAGGGCTGTGGACACCATCCTGCCTCCGTCTGCTGCTTGTGTGGCCTCCCTGCCTCCCTGGCAGGCGGCCAGCCAGGTTCTCTGAGCCCTGCAGGGACAGACCCCTCCCTGCAGGCGCCCCCTCCTTGTTTTACAGAAATAGTATTAATGCGTAGAACGTGATGGGGATCTGCTTACAAGAGCCATAGATGTCCTTAAACATTTTGGGAACCGCAAGAAAGCATAAAGAAGTGAAAATAAGCTATCACCACATATACATATTACTTTTCTTTTTTTCTGTCTTTCTTTCTTTCTTTTTTTTTTATTCCCCCCCCAAATGGAGACCAGATGGTGCATCCTATGCTATAACCTACTATATTCTTAACTCTATACTGGAAAAGATTCCCATGCCATGAGACATTTTTTTTCTAGAATGCCATTTTAGACAGTTCTTATTGTCTTATATTCCAGAATCAAACAAAACCACAGTAGTATATTTAACTGTTCGCCTTTTGCCTCCCTGACACCGAGAAGATATGTGGTGCCTTTTCCGACACCGCTTCTTCGACTCTGACACGCTGGGTGTCGGACGACGGAATTCGATTCCGACGCTGTCGATGCGGAGTTAGCAGCAGATCCCATAAGTGCCAGGGCTCAGTTCCACAAGACTGCCTGCTCCTCAGACACCAAGGGCCAGTCCTGAGCCACCGGGACTTCTGACCAGCTAGCTATAAATCGGGCATCCCGTGACCCCCTTCTCAAGTTTGGTAATTTTTAGAGTGGCTCACGGGGCTCAGGAAAACACTTATGTTTACCGGTTTATTAGAAAGGGTGTAATAAACACCCTCAGGAATAACCAAATGGAATAAACGCACAGGGGCAAGGTATTGAGGGGAGCAGGGCAGTTGGGGGGGGGTGCAGATTTTCTATGCCCCCTCTAGGAGCATCATCCTCCCAGTCCCCGGATGTGCTCACCAACCAGAAAGCTCTCCAGACTCCATCACTTAGAGGTCTTCATGGAGGGCTCATTACATAGGCATGATGGATTAAATCATTGGACATTGGTGATTGACTCAATCAACCTCCCCAGACGTTGGGGTTGGGGCCAAAAGTTCCAGGCTTCTAATCAAGGCTTGGTCCTTCTGGTAACCAGCCCTCATCCTTAAGCTGTCTAGGGACCTGCCAAGAGTTGCTTCGTGGAACAAAAGACACCCCTATGATCTTACACTCAAAAAATTACAAGGGACTTCAGAGCTGTGGCAGGAAGCAGGGACAAAGACCAAATACCTTCCTGCGATGCCCCATCCACCAACCCCCTTTGGTCAGACATTTAGGTAGCTTCAGATGTTTCTTTCTTGGAGGCTGTGCCGCACTGAGCATATGAGGTCCACCCCTCTGATTGTTCCCTCTCTAGTCGAGCCCAGGCAGGCGAAGGACGTGGTGGTTCTGTTTTATTCCATTTGCTCCAGACGGCTTGGAGGGGACTTCACAGGCCCCCAAGTGTTCCCCTGTCCTCACCACAGGCCTTCCCCAGGACCTGCACTTTTCAGAGCTAGGATATTCCATTTGGAGAAGTTCTGACATCCTCAGAAAGCCCTTTTTGGAGATGCAAACACCTTTGTCCAAAAGCTACGCGTAGCGTTTGACGTTGTACGCAAGTCAGTGCGGTGACTAGGATGCCATGAGATCTCAAGCAAGTCCCTTCCTCTCTCGGAGCTTCAAATCTCCTTTTGTGTCCGTGGAGGAGATAGTCTCACAGGCGCTTTGGGCCCCCACCTGCCAGCAAAGCTCTGTAAATGCCCTACAGGGTGAAAAGGGCGTGGAGCTCGCGCTCTGAAATCTGACAGCGGCCAGGGGCATCCCAGCTTTGCCAAATACTGTGTGACCTTCGGCAGCTTCCTTGAGCTCTCTGGCCTCAGTGTCCTTATCTAAATGGTGGGGATAACAGCCGTGTCCACCTCAAGGGGACGTGGGAGGGATGAATACAATAACCCAGGCTGGCTGTGACCACAGTGCCTGGCTTAAGAGCCCAGGAACCGCTCTGCAATCTCTTTGCCTTACTGTGATGATAAGCCTTGGCCTTCCAGCGTTTGCCTCACCCAGCCACCCTGCCCGCATTCCAGTCTTTCCCATGAGGAAACAGGCGTGGGGAAGACAGCTCAGCTTGTGCCCATCATATAGGGGCGTGGCCAGTCTTATCCCCGCCCTGCTTCCGGGCTCTCCCTGCACCCACAAGGCAGGCCCCAGTGGGTGGCCCAGCCAGCAGTGGCTCCAGGACTTGGGGCGATGCTGTGGCTGAGAATCAAGCCAATGGTTCCTCTGCCCCCCCAGGTCCCACACCGAGGCTCCTCTTTCAGAGAACGAGCATGGGTAGGTAGGGAGGTCAGCAAACAATACCAGGTGCTGCCCAGCTCAAGGAGCCAGGGTGACAAATATACTTGTGCTGAAAAAAAAAAATCGTCACACTCAGAGGAACTTTTTTCACCCCAAAACAAAAGAAGCACAACTCATGTGGTAAAGCAGGTAAGGGCCTAGCAGCAGGGGGAGGTGGGAGGGTTGGCTACCCCTGCTCTTAGGGTGACCCTCAGCTGGGGGGGTGGGAAAGCTGGCCCTGCCCCCAGGAGAGTCAAGGTTGCCTTGAGACTCTGTGCTCTGAATCACCACGTAGTCTGGGCTACACTGGATCAGAGAACAGTCTGAGGTCTTTCCACCTCCCCAAGCTTTACCCTGGGGATGGCGACACAAGTCCTCTCCATTCCCAGGCCCTCCAACCCTGTTTGGGTGGGCACAGGAAGGAGTCAGAGCAAGCATGTGGCCCATCTTCAACATCAAACCCAGCAGGCCTCCTCCCCACTCTGCCGCCCACAGCCTCTGAGCTGAGGCCTTGGAGCATCCCACACTTTCCAAATCTTTGGTCCTCTCTGTCCTCCCTGCACCCCCCACACCCACGTACACCCAAGCTTCAATTTTGACCCTGACTCCTGACTTCCGCCTGGTCATTCCTTCCCTGCGGCAGTGAATGTCCTGAGTCCCACTGCCCTATGAAACAAGATTAATTCTTCAGAAAGAAAACCATCTGGCCATACAATTTTACATTTATCCTTGTGATCAATGAATCTGTTTCCCTTAGACCATAAATTCCGTGAGGGAAGGACCCCCATCTGAGTTGGCTTACTGTCCTATCTCCAGCGTCTGGGACAGGGCCTGATACACAGGGGAGAACAAAGACTAGATGAACGAGAAACGGCCTTTCACCTTCCTGGGGCTCCCTGGCGAGCTCAGAAAGGACCCCCTTAAGGGCTACCTGGGAGGTTCAGTCTGTTAAGAATCTGACTCTTTATCTCAGCTTAGGTCTTGATGTCAGGGTCGTGAGTTTAAGCCCTGTAGTGGGCTCCACACAGGCATAGAGCCTACAAGGAAAGGAAAGGAAAGGAAAGGAAAGGAAAGGAAAGGAAAGGAAAGGAAAGGAAGGAGAGGAGAGGAGAGGAGAGGAGAGGAGAGGAGAGGAGAGGAGAAGAGAAGAGAAAAGAAGAAAAGAAAAAAAGGAAAGAAAAGAAAGGAAAGAAAAGAAAAGAAAAGAAAAGAAAAGAAAGGAAAGGAAAGGAAAAGAAAAGAAAAGAAAAGAAAAGAAAAGAAAAGAAAAGAAAAGAAAAAAAAAGAAAAGAAAAGAAAAATAGACCCCTAGAATCATGGAGTGAACCAAGTTTGTGGTTGCCAAGGTGGGATCTGTGAAGGCAGCTGTGTAAATCCTGTTTTCAAGATTTTAGAAAAGTCTAGTGAAGTCGTCTCCCTCCCCCTACCTGAGGATGGCTTACACAAGCGTGCCAAGATGGAAGCCCCTTTGGTTTTGCCCAGAGTGGTAACAACTGTCCAAAGGACTTTGGTTGGCTGTTGGTGGCATCACAGATCCCCAACGCCAATTCCAGATCACATGCCCAGTATTTCTAGTCTCTACCTTGCACCCAGCAGACATGTGAAGGTCATTTGCTATCCTGCAAATGTGGACTGTGGCAGAGAAAATATTTCAGAGTGCGTGATGCGTAGGGTTCCCTGGTGATCTACGCGAGCTTTGATGGGAGAAGGTTTAGGATCCCAGTTTAACAGTTGCCGGAAGTCCCTCCCAGAACAAACCACTTACTGGTGAGCACATGCCCAGACCACTTTCTTCCTAATCCAGAAGTGTCCTGAGCCCAGTGGGGAGAGGAGAGAAGGGAAGTGGGAGGAGCAAATGCATTCTTTTGGGTTTGGGGGAGGACCCCAGGACCAGCTCTGGAGGGTGCAAAGCCCAAATCTCTATCCAGAGCTGCAAAGGGCACCCTTTTCCCTCCAGCCAGGGAATTAAGGCACTACCTTGGGTTGTGTCCTTCCACCCTGGCATAGGGCTTGCCCGTGTGACTTCCTTTGGCCAATGAGGAGCAAGCACGATGCTCCAGAGACCTGAGGAGGGCTTACGCACTGGGGCTTGCTCTCTTGCTGCTTTCCAAGCCTTTTAGCCATCCTGAGAACAAGCCCAGGCCAGCCTGCTGAGGCTGAGACCTCGTGGAGAGAGGCCCTGTAGCTCCAGTCATCCTAGGTGAGGCCAAATTAACCAGGGGCACCACCAAGTGACAGCAGGCACTTGAGAGGGCCCCAGCCAGGATCGGCTGAGCCCTACCCTGAGCGGAAGGCCATCTCAGCAGGTCCCTATTAAAACTGCTCACCGCCTAACCATGAGCTAAATAAATGGTCGTTGCACTGAGCCACTGAGTTGTGGGGTATTTGTTACACAGCAAAAGTACCTGACACAGAGGTGAAGTCATTTGGTCAAGGTCAAGGAGTAGGGCTAAGATTCAAGTTCAGCCTTACTGGCTATAGAGCCCATGGTCTTAGCCGCTAAAGCTTCACTGTTTACAAAGCACATTTCGCTTTATTGCAGGCCCCTAGTGAGCCCATAAACCAATCAGAACAGAAGCCCAGAGGTAGCAAGGAACCTACGGAAGGTCACACGGCTCGTCGGAGCTGGAGGGGGACATCCAGTCCAGCTCTGACTCCACATTCATGCTGTTCCCGTCGCTCTGTGAACGCTGGGCAACAGCCAGAGCCGGGGGCACTGGTTTATGAAATGGCCTCTCCATCAGCACCTCGGAGGTCCCCCGCGGCCTCCTCGTGTTTCACGAAAGGCCTCATCTTCTCCCTCCCGCCCCCCATCCCCACCCCCGAGATCCTCAGACAGAACAGGTGGCCTCCCAGCCGGGAAGCTTTGGCTGCCGAGCTGACCCTGCCTGTCCCCGCCCCGTTCTCCCCTCACTGCCCACTAGGAGCTGTCGGTCGTCTTGGAGACGGCAGGTGATGGGAAAGGATGGCCAGCGAGGTCACAGCGGGAACTGGGCAACGCTGTGGACAGGGAGAGACCGTGCCCTTTGACCCTGCCTGACGGCCGGTTCAGCCATGCCCAGCTGGCGTAGGAGACCCGAGGTCGCCGGTAGGTCGTCAGGAGGAAAAACGAAGGGCTTGGAGTAGGGGGAGGCCAAGGCAGCGGCCCACGCCCCCCCCCCCCCCCAGGGCTAACGATAAGGGCATCAGGGAGCAAATGTCACGCCCCCACGTGGAGTGCCAGGGGTGGACGCGGCCAGTGGAGAGCCCAGCTGAGGCCTGCCCTCACTGAGCATCCACAGAACGAGGATGGAGAGGTCTGACTCCCAGAGGCGGGCTGTGACGAGGCCCCTCTCTGCGCCCCCCCCCCCCCCCCCACGAAGAAATGCACGAGAAAGAGGCACCTGTCCGCTTTGGACTCTGTCTCCGTCTCTCTGCCCCTCCCCCACTGGCGCCCGCGCTCTCTCTCAAAAATAAATAAATACTAAAGAGAAAGAGGGGACTGTGCCATGAGGAAAGAAGATGCCCCGAAGTCCTTTGGACCCCGAATTGAATCCCACATGCCCCGCCTACTAGGTGTGTGACTTTGGGCAGGCTTCTTCATCTCTCCGAGCCCTCGGTTCCCATCTGGAAAATGGGGGTGGTCGCAAGGGCTGTTGTGAGGCGTTAAGTGAGAAAATGCAGTGAGAGCTTCTTTTTTTTTTTTTTTTTTTTTGAATTTGGGATCACGTTTATTCATTTTTGAGAGAGAGAGAGAGAGAGAGAGCGCGCACAAGCGGGGGAGGGGCAGAGAGAGAGGGAGACACAGGATCCGAAGCGGGCTCCAGGCTCTGAGCTGTCAGCACATGAGCCCGAAGCGGGGCTCGAACTCGTGAACTGCGAGATCACGACCTGAGCCGAAGTCGGACCTTCAATCGACTGAGCCACACAGGCGCCCCAGGAGCTTCTTATAAACCACAGATGTGTAGGCAGAGGTGACGAGGGCACCCCATGGCCCTCCTGTCCATCGGCCCCTCCAGCACCCATGTTCCTCCAGGTCCTGGATGAAACCCCATCGGCTCCACCCCTCCGGGTGCGAAGGGCCCGTTAGAAGCCGTCTAGGCCCAAGCGGCCTGACTCCGCAGACGGGGAAAGTAAGAGCCAAAGAGGAGGGCTTTGCCCGGACACGACAGCTGGTGAGTGCGCGGCTGGCCCTGGAAGTGAGGCTCTGACTCGGCTTCTTTGTGGCCCATTGTGTGTGTGGTCAAAACCCTCCCCCACCCCCTGCGCCCCGTTCCTCTCTGGCCTGTGACGGGTGCAGGTGAACCTGGAGGACCCCTCCTTGCTCCCTTCCTGGGCAGTCCCCTCCCCCTCCTGGCTGAGGCGATGCCGGGATTACACCAGGAGGCCGGACCTCCCCGAGGAGGCCGCTCCGTAATATCTGTGCGCAAAGGAACTTCTAGTCCCGGAGGAAGCCCCTGTGGGAGGCATCTAAGATGTGAAAGCCCTCGGTCCCGCCGGCCACATCAGCAGCTGCCTTTGTCCTGGTGGGATTCACTGGTGGCTTTGCCACATCCCGAAAGGACTCCCCTAGCCCCACCCTGGCCATCGGAGGAATATTAAGTTCTTTCGCATTCTAGGCAGAATCCCAAGTCCTCCCTCTGGGAGCCCTCCAGGGCTGAGCGGAGCCCTTGTCACTCTCAGACTGCTCCTCTGGGGCGTCCCATGCCTCCCCGCCCCTTCTGTCTTAGCACCCACCTCCCAGAGCCCTCTCTGCCATCTGCTACCCACTGGGGGAGAAGAGTGGAGGGCTCAGTCTGCCTCAGAGTCCCTCTTTGGAGCTGTCCTTAGATATCGCCCTCCCTGGAGGTATCTGCCAACCCCATTCCCAAAGGAAGAACCAAGCTCCTCGCTCTCCTCATCTTTCCCAGGGGGCCCCACATCCCAGGCCAGCCCACAAGATGCCCAGCGCAGCACCCACACTCCAGCCAGCCAGGCCCAGACCTCCCTCCCGGCCTCGTCGCCAGGGCCGGCAGGTAAGGCCCGTCAGGGTAATGATGAGGCCACTCCCCACCTTCCTTGGGCCTAAAGATCGCCTCGGCCCTGACCTCTCCCGTGCATCTCTGACCCTCACTTTGTCACACCCTTCCATGTCAACGTCTGCAGGGTTGGTCTTTTAATTGTGATTTTATTCCTTCTTTGAAATAGGAAACATACACTTGGACAAAATTCAAAAAGGCATAAAGGGGTAAAGACAGGGGAAAGTAAGTCCCTCCCTTTCCTGTCTCCCAGTCACCCGGTTCCCCTCTCGAAAGGGCAGCCACCGCCCCCAGATTCAAGTGATCTAGTGATCCAGCGATAGTCTACACGTTTTTTTTTTAATTGGTTTTTTTTATGTTTATTTATTTTTGAGAGACAGAGACAAAGTGAGAGTGGGGGAGGGGCAGAGAGAGAGGGAGACACAGGATCGGAAGCCGGCTCCAGGCTCTGAGCTGTCAGCACACAGCCCGACGCGGGGCTCGAACCCACAGACTGTGAGATCGTGACCTGAGCCGACGTCGGATGCTCAACCGACTGAACCACCCAGGTGCCCCTAGTCTACACCTTTATAAGCAAAAACGCACGTGTTTATGCAGTCTTTTCTATTCCACATCAATAGCAGCATCCTATACACCTCGTTCTGGACTTTGCTTTGTCTTCTCCCAAGAACGGTCTGCCCTCATTAAGCCATAGAGAGCCGCCTCTTCCTTTTTTGTGGCTGTATGGTATTCCACCGCCTGACTCTACCATCATTATTTCCCGGCTTCCTAGTCATGGGCTCTCCTGCTATTGCCCATCCAGCTGGAATAGTGCCACGATAAATCTTCGTGTCATCTGTCGGAGAAGCTCCAGGAAGCTGAATCTCTACGTCAAACGACATGGGTGTTTATAACTTGGATCCGTGATTGCCAAAACACCCTCCATGCAAGTAGTACCAACATACTTCGAGAGTGCCTGCTTCTTCATACCAATCTCCACTTAGTCTAGAATATTTACGAACTTGCCCAATCTGATAGATAAAAATTATATCTCTGCCCGCTTTTTAAAAAAGCTTATTTATTTTGAGAGAGAGAGTGCAAGCAGGGGAGGGGCAGAGAGAGAGAGAGAGAGAGAGAGAGAGAGAGAGAGAGAATCCCAAGCAGGCTCTGCACTGCCAGCTCAGAGCCCTGGGGGCTTGAACTCATGAGCCGTGAAATCACGACCTGAGCCAAAATCAAGAGTCGGATGCTTAACTGACTAAGCCACCCAGGAGCCCCTCTTCCCACTTTTAATTTGCATTTTTCTTATGGGAGAAAATGAGCAACTTTGCATATGCCAAAGAGCCATTTCTAGTCCTCTTCCTACAAACTGTCCATTCCTAACCTTCCCCAGATTTTCTTATGTATTTCTTTTCCTTATTGATTTATGGGAACTCTTTACATATTAAGATGTAGTCTCTATCTGTGATATAGGCGTCAGCATTTTCCCCAGTTTTTTTCTTCATTTTTAAATTTTTGACTTATTTCCATGGAGATTTTTTTAAATGATCTGGAGTTTCTGGCGTTTCTAGGGTTGGTCATACTTAGAAACCCTCTGAATTTCAAACCTTGACCCACACTAACTCCTCACGTCGGTCTATTGGCCGGACTTTTTCCTTTGTGGAAATGCCAACGCTGGAACCTGTTTTCCGCATCCAACCTCTGGACGGCTCCAACTGCCTTTGGCTCTCCCCCTCCTCCCTGCCCTGTCCCGCAGCAGTTTGGCCCTGGGTTTCTGCAGCCACCAACTTCTGTGTCTGTCCAGCTCCTTCCCAGCCTGCTCCAAGCTGTGTGTCTGGTCTCTTCTCAGCACCCCTCCAGATGAAGCAATGCCTTAATCGCTCCTTCCTCATTTCCTACCTCTCCACTGTAGGCCACACTAGTCCAGCCACCCAAGCCCCCCTGCTCCTTCTAGAACGAAACCACACATAGGAACTTGACGCCGAAACTCTGACTCCTTGGCTCAAGCCGGAAGGGAAGGGCAACCGCGGACAATATGGCGGGTACCAGGGGGCAGAGCAGGAGGCAGGAAGGAGTTTCCCCAAACCTCTGCTAGCAAATCCCAACCTGGCTTCCTCCTTCGCAGCAACTTAGCTGAATTTCTATCTTTATTAATCAAATAACAAATCTAATTAATTACCTCAAATTGCTCTAATTGAATGTAGAACGAGAGCATGGACAAAATCCTAGGAAGTAATGAACCCAGGCCTTTGCAGCATCTGGAGTCGAAATGATCTTTAATTTCAATTTGGGTGCAAAAATAATGTGACTACGGTCACCCCCTCGCCTCCCAGCCTGCTCCCTGACAGCTTCGTTACCACCCACAGCGCTGACGGGGGCTCAGCATTCTGTTCTTCCTTCTTAGCAGCGATGTGCTTTCTGCCTCAACTTGTCTCAACCGAGAAATGGGTGCAAACCCCACCTGCGAGTGTTCACTAAGTACTGGCTGGAGTCCATCAGTGCTTGGAGTGTGTACAGGAACAGACCCACTAGAGGCACAAATAATGAGATAGTAGCCAAGACCTCAGAAGCTAGGTCCATCCAAGTCTCAGCTCTTTCCTCCTGCTGTGCCCTCTGCCAGGAACGCCTCTTCCCTACCATTTTCCCCGGTGTTTGCATCCCTGCCTTCAAGGCCAGTTCAAATGCCCTCTTCAAAGGAAAGCTACCCCCATTGTCTACAGAAAGCGGCTGGAGGGACTGAGATGTTCTCCCTGCAGCTGCCTTCCAAGAAGTAACCATGGGCCGGAGAGAGGAACAATATAACAGAACTTTTCTCTTCTCTTCTCTTCTCTTCTCTTCTCTTCTCTTCTCTTCTCTTCTCTTCTTCTCTTCTCTTCTCTTCTCTTCTCTTCTCTTCTCTTCTCTTCTCTTCTCTTCTTTTCTTTTCTTTTCTTTTCTTTTCTTTTCTTTTCTCTTCTTTTCTTTTTTTTTTTTAGGTGGGGGCAGTGGATGTATTCTCTGGATGTTACAGATGAGGAAACAGAAGCTCAGAGACATGAAGTCCTTTTCCCATGATCACACAGCAGGGTAGTAGCTGCTGTGCTTAAGCCTAAGCCTAGGCTGATGTGCTTGCCCTTCTGGCCCTGCCTGGACATTGGTAGAAAAAGCCATACCCCAAGTTTCCCTTCAAGCTCATCTACCCGTCTTCTCTCCGTGCCGAGCCACCTGATCTCATCAGTCCCCTCTCTCCCTGCTCCCCCAACACCTTCTCCTTTCCCTCACTCTACCCAGTCTTGCCTCCCAGCCCCTCCCCACCCCAGCTATGCTTTTGTTTCAGCCTTACCTCCAGGGGCCCTCAGATGAAGAAACAAGGATGCTAAGACAGCCAAGGTACTCCTGAGCCTTTCGTTCTTCTTCTTATGGTTATTATTGTGTATTGGTATTTTATGACTAGTCTTGCACTCAGCTGTCAGGTCTCGGTCAGCATCGCCTTTGTTGTGCCACACTCCTGTTCAGACATCGACAATGGCTCCCTATTACCTATGGCCTTAAGTCCAAATGTCTCTTCCTGGCTCTCAAAAGCCTCCAAACCTTGCCTGCCCATGGGTCTGGCAGCTCCCACCAACAGGCTCTGTGGGAAATTTACTTAACTCTTTTGAGCCTCTGTTTTCGCTTCCGTAAAATGGGCATCACAGTCCCTATCTTGTAAGACTATGACAAGGACACAGTGCGAAGAAACAGGTGAAGGCTGGCACCACAAGAACCCACAGGAAACACCCACATCCATGGCCCCTACCTTCCCCCACCCCAGCCTTGCCTCCCAATGAGCTACACACACATTCTCCACGCTACCCAGGATGGGAGGTCTTCACTTCTCTAGAAACGCTTTTTTTAATTACTATTATTCGTACCTCCACACCTTTGTTCCACACTGTTCCCTCTGCCTGCCCATCGTTCGAGGACAACGCAAGCTTGCCCCCCTACCACCACCACGTCATGATTAATTTGAACACCAGGCACAACCCAGAGTCCTCTGCCATCCATAAGTGGGATTTGGCATAAAACCGTCCCAAGAGCTGGAGCCTAATTCCACTCTCCAGGGCTAAGGATAAGCAATTCCCCACCAGCCAGGATGTCTGAGCATCAGGCTCAGGCTCAGAGCCTCCCACCCATCCAACACGTGATGACACCCACCAGTATCCCTCCTCCCCACATCCATGAATATCCCTTCTCTTTCCATCCTCTGTGAGATTAACAACCTGCTCTTTAGCAAAGTCACCCTAAGAGGCTCTTTGGGTACAAAGCACACCATACCCTTCCTTTTCTTCTAGATAAAAGTTGCATCTCCCTGAAATCTCAGAGGCCAGATCCTCCTGCCAAGAACATTCCACGTTAGTCCGACCCCAAGATGCAGAGAAACTCTGAGGGGCCACCTCCTGTCCCTCACTGTCCTTTTGACTCCAGGACCTGTGCGAGGGAGCTGACCCCCTCCACTGACTGACGGGGAAACTGGGTCCCGGATGGAACAAAATGCTCACCCGAGGCCCCAGGAAGAGTTGGTGCAGGGGGGGATAAAATAGAAGATCTCTGAGCAGCAAGGTCGTCCAGGACTGCAGGGAAGACCAGCACAATCGATGGTGCGCCTGCAGTCATATGTCACAGGGAGTCAGCCGGCCATCGGCACCCGCTCCTCTCTTCCCTCAGCCCAGGGCTGGCCCCACAACCCTAGCACCTTAGGGCAGGAAGTGTGCCTTGATCACCCTAGCCCTGCACCCCTCCCACTCCTTTCACCCCAAAGACCACCAACTCCCTTCCCCAGACCCCAGACCACCTGCCAAGTTCCAGCCAACTTCCTGCCTCCTGTGTTACTTTCCTAGGCCTGCAGTAACAAATTACCACCGACAGGCTTAACGACCCCGACCCCGGATGTGTGCTCCCTCACAGCTCCGGAAGCCAGCAGCCCAAAATGCAAGCGCCAAAGGGGCCACGTTCCCTCTGAAGGATCTGAGAGATCCTTCCCTGCCTCTTCCAACCTCCAGGGGCTCCTGGTGTTCCTTGGCTCATGAATACATAACTCCAGCCTCTGCCTCTGCCTCCGGTCTCCTTTGGGTCTATGCGTCTCAAATTTCTCTCTCCTTTATCTTATTAAGCACCAGTAATTGGATTTAGGGCCCACCCTAAATCCAGGATGATCTCATCTCCAGATCCTGAACTTCATTATATCTGCAAAGACTCTACTTCCAAATAAAATCACATTCACAGGTGCTGGGAACTAGAACTTGGACATACCTTTTTAGGGGATGCGATTTAACCCCCGGGGTCACTGATCCCTGCCCACCACGCCCCAAGCCGAACTGCCTCTGGGACAGAATCATTTAGGTTTTCCTAAAAACCTCAAAGGGGTTTCAGGGACTTTAGCAGCCTGAGCCTGGGGAGCTGCCCACTCGCCCCAGCCCTCTGACCCTCTGGAAAATGGCCCAGCTACCCTCAGGCCCTCCACGATGAGCCATGGAGGGGCCTTTGGACGTCTCTGTGGGCAAAGCATGATGTGAGTGCAGAAGCCAAGCCCCAGTGCCAGGAAGATGGGGTTCAGTTGTGCTCTGCCACTTGCCAAACCTATGACATTAGATGATGCTCTGTGCCTCAGTTTCCCCACCTGTAAAATGAAGAAGGTAATGTCCTCGTGGAGGAATTCTTGTACTAGAAATAACACAGTAACAGCCCTGGAAGGGTATGCAGTACGTATTCCACAAGCAGCGGCCATGACTGTCCCCTTCCATCACTCCTTTCCTCCCAGGGAAGCCTCTCCCCGGCAGTTACCCCCGACGAGGACACTCCAACGTTTCCCTCCGTCTCCAGAAAGTCAGGAAACTTGGTTTTCGTCATAGCATTTCCCAAAGGAAATATTGTTATTCCCATTTTGCAAATAAGGAAACACACAAGAGGGGACCCAATTTGCCCCAAGGACAACGCACTGTGAGTGAGGGGGCTGAAGGAAGCCCCACGCCCGGGACCCGTTCATTGTTTTGAAGCCCCTCTGTCTTGACTCCCTCGACCCTCCGACCCTTTGCAGGGGCATGTCGCTTCCCCGGGTCACACCCTGACAAGGCTGTCATTGGAACGAACACTTGAAGGGCTTTATGGTTTGGTTTTTTCCCCATTTCCACCTCGCAACAAGCCCTGGAAGAAGTAGGACGGATGTCATTGACATTATCGTGCCCATCATGCTGATGATGAAACTGAGGCTTAGGGAGGAGGAACTTAGGGCCCAACATCACACTGCTCTGGGCTGACAGCAGCAGAACTCAGGTCTCCTGACTCGTAATTCAGTGTTCCATCCATTTCGCTACACAGTCCAGAACTCAGTCATTCATTAAACAGTGAAAAATATAATGATAGGTAATGTGCAACGTTATTACAACCGTGAGAGGTAGATAACCCTTCATCCCTCTCTGGCAAGTGAGAAACCGCCAAGTGCAGAGTCGGGATTTGAACCTCTATCTCTGGCCCGGCTCCAAACTGCCCCCAAGCCAGCTCTAAACCCACTGCGCTGCAAATATCTGCTCCTGCAGGATCCCGAGAGCCGTACGTCAGGGGATAAAAGCACCAGTCGTGGTCCCTGCCCTCAAGAGGCTTCCAGTCTCACAGGGGAAGTAAGCCCAGGTGGCCAGAGGCCGGCTGCGCAAGAGAAACGGATACCGCGGCCTGTTCAGAGGGGTGGGCCAGCCTCACCCCTCCCAAAGGAGCCGCCCTCTCCTTTCCAGAAGCTGGGTTTGGAAGGGGGCTGGACAAGGGAGCTGCCACTCTGAGTAGAGCATCATCCCCCACGCCCAGGCCCATCCCTGAGATGGTCCATTTGAGTCAGAGAGGTGGTACTGGTGGGGTTCACTGGGAGCTGGTGGGCTGGGACCTTTGGGTCAGAATGACAAGGCTGGGAGGGGCATGGCTGGCCACCCGGACAGAGGGAGCAGGTGTCTCAGCCTCTCCCCGTTCCCTGGCAAACCTCCTCTTTTATAAACTGTTGTCTTTGCAGGGAGCCAGAGTGAGATGGGGCTTCAGCATCTCTGAATGACAGCCTGGCAGAGCCAGGCCCATCTGCCCGGGGCCATGCGGGCTCACATAGCATCCCCGCCCCACCAGCAGCCCACCCGCCCACGAGAACGCCATTGCACCCAGGACACACAGCATCCTGGCAGATGCTGGCTCTACATAGCTGATGGCATGTGGGTTGTGTGGGCTTTTGGGCAAAGTCGCCAAAGAATCGGAAGGACTTTGGAACAGACTGCTTCTGGAGGTAGTGAGTTCCTCATCCCTGGAGGGGTTCCAGGGGGAGCTAAATGACCATGTGACGAGCATACAACAGCCAAGCTGCGCGCTCTGAAGCATGGCGGGGGCATAGAGGAGGCTGGATCAGGTGATCCCCAAGTTCTCTGGGTTCCCGTGTTACACCTGGGGTTACATAGACTGGGAAATCTTAGCACCGTGGTGGCTTCCCAAGACCATGACCTCTGTCTCCAGCTCTCCTTTGCCAGGAAACTCACCTGCGTGGGCTCCAGGAACTCTCCCGCTCGGGCCTCAGCCCAACTTCTCTGGGTGCAAGAAACAGCCAGGAAAGGCTCCGCCCACATTCATGGACCGCGTTCCTCAGTAACTGTTTGCTCCTCACTGAGCCTATAGGTGGCTCCTTCAAGATGCACTGCTGAGGCTGCTGGCTCCCTGGGCTTTCCAAGAAGTGACACCCCTCTGATACCTGGGGAACCTCTGTTAGGATAGGGACCCTGTGAACTTCCTCAATCTTGGAAACTCCCCATTTTCTAAAGCTGACAGTTTATGAAACAGTTGACTTTTGGGATCAGAAGTGGGAGTTTCACATCACAAGCATCACAAGCTCCATGATGGCAGGGACCCAGTCTCTTCTTGCCCATGGTGGCACTTAAATAGTTATGGATCAAATGAACAAATATCTAAGTAAACAAATGATATAAAGGTCAGCTCATCCACGTTTCTTGCAGTCACCTGTGGAATATCACCTCTGTCCTGTCTCTGAGGAGCTAAAGGAAGAGTATGACATTCTGGAAGGCACATCACCTCCGGGGTCAGAGTACCTGGGCCCTAGTGCTGCTTCGTCAACCACCCTGCTTCATTAGTTGCAAAATGAGGATACTTCCTACTTCAGAAAGATGGATGCCAGGGGCGCCTGGGTGGCTCAATCTGTTAAGCGTCTGACTTAGGCTCAGGTCATGATCCTTGGGTTCTGGGTTCGAGCCCTGCGTCAGGCTCTGTCCTGACAGCTCAGAGCCTAGAGCCTGCTTTGGATTGATTCTCTCTCTCTCTCTCTCTCTCTCTGCCCCTCCCCCACTTGCTCTCTGCCTCTCTGTCTCTCTGTCTCTCTCTGTCTCTCTCTCTCAAAAATAAAAACAAACAAAAAGAAAGATGCCAGGATGACGCTCTGAGACATTCTTAAATTGCCTGGCATACAGTAGGCACTCAGTAAATGAAGCTTGCAGTAGTTACTAAAGTCATTAGTTCCCCAAATGTCTGCAGTTACCCTTCCAAGCACATGGCAGGATCCTACTTCTCCCCTCCTTGAGATTGGATGTGGCATATAATTTGCTTGGACCAATGAAATGAGACCCAGAAGTGGCGTATTACCCTTGAGGGAGACTTTAAAAGCACATGTGCAACTCACCATGCTCTCTTTCTCCGGCCTCCACAGTCATGGCAGCAATAAGGGAGAGCCACACAGCCCGGGTCCTGGAATGAGGAAGACATGGGCAGATTCCTCCAGCTGACCCATGATGCAGGAACATGTGGCAGATTATAAAGACGGATGCAATATTCCTCCCGTCCCCGTGTGTGCTTTCCTTTGCAATATGACTTTGCTACTCCCCCCATCCAGAGATGGAGTCTATTTCTATATCCCTTCCCTGCTCAGCTGTGTGACTTCCTTTGGCCAGTGGAATATTAGAAAATGTGATGCAGAGACTTGCGAAGTGCTTGCACACTGAAGCTTACTCTCTTTTGTGGCTTGGAACTCAGCCACCGTGTAAATGAGTCAGGGCTAGCCTTCTGGAGGAAGCGAGACCTCACAGAGAAAGGCCCCCGCTGTCCCAGTTGAAGCCCCAAACATGTGAGCGGCTTCTATCTAGCTCCATTTCGATTGCCACACTCCACAAGAGCTACCCAGCCAACCCTGGTTTTGGAGTGGTTTGCTACTCAACAAAGGCTAACTGATACCACGTAGCATGAATGTAAAATAAAGCTCAGAGTATTAAGCCACTGACCTCTAGGGATGTTCATTACCACAGGATAACTTAACCCATTTTGATTGATATATTTCCTTCCCCTTTCCCTCTAGGAAAGGAAGAACTTCCCAATTAAGTTGCAGTGGGCTTTGCCCTTCACAGTTGCCCTCCTGTTCAACCATTTCCTTCCACGAAGCCCACTCTCTGCTTCTTCTGAGGTAGGACCTTCTGCCATTGACCATTTCCCTAGGATGAGTTATTCACTGGGCACATCATGGAGCCTTCTCCTCACCTCCCATGTGTGGACCAACCTCTCTGGGGTTGACTGGGCCTTAGAGACGATATATGCCCATGTTGTGACACCTGTCTTCATGATGGACTCTGAGGCAAGGCAGGTTAGTCCCAGTCCACTGTCAGCGTTTGACCACCCCCTTCACCTATATCATCTGGTTGCAAAATACAGTGAAAAGGACATGGCTTTTTTTTCAGCATCAAGCACACCTTGGTTCAAATTCTGGCTTCCCCATTTGCCTTTTATTTTTTTATTTAAAAAAAATTTTTTTAACGTTTTTATTTATTTTTGAGACAGAGAGAGACACAGCATGAACGGGGAAGGGTCAGAGAGAGAGGGAGACACAGAATCGGAAGCAGGCTCCAGGCTCTGAGCCATCAGCCCAGAGCCTGACGCGGGGCTCGAACTCGTGGACCGCGAGATCGTGACCTGAGCTGAAGTCGGACGCTCAACCGACTGAGCCACCCAGGCTCCACCTCCCCATTTGCCTTTTAATCTTGGCTGTGTCATCTCTTAGTTGTGTGGCCTTGGGAAATTTTTTTAACTTCACTGAACTTCAGTTTCCTTCTCTGTGAATTGGAGGTTAAAATTCCCTGTTCACATGCCTATAAGAATTATAAATATATTAAGTGTCCAGCACAGTGCCTGACACATAGTAGACACAGAATAAACAATAACTGATCATGATCCTTTGGAGCCAGAGGACCAGTTCTCAAATGCAGCTCTGCCATTGACTGGCAGTGTGTCCTTGGAAAAGTCACTTGGCTTCATGAGCCTTAGTTTCCTTCTCTGTAAAATGGGAGTTACAATGATTGTTTTGGCATGGTCAATTCAAGGATTAAAAAAAAAAGTTGTATCATGAAATGCATGGCATGTAGTAAGTTCTGGAGAAGACAGTTCTTTCTTTCCTTCTAATTATCAAATTCCTTTGAGGGCAGAGCTTGTGTTTTATCTCTGTACCCCGCCCCCTACTCTCTCTCTCTCTCTCTCTCTCTCTCTCTCTCTCTCTCACACACACACACACACACACACACACACACCAGGGAATAGATCCCCAGTGACCCAGGCTCCTCCAGTCCAGAGATACCTGTGCACACTTACCTTCAAGAAAGATTTCTCAGCCCAGATAGCCTGGTCCCATCATGCATCAACTAAACCAAAAGAACAAACAGAGCTGAGGTAGTATGGAGACCCCTCTGTGCATCTCACTCCAACATCATCCTCATCCTCCCCCCACCTCCGTCCTCTTGCCTCACCCTCTCCCACAAGCATGCTCCATAACTGCTCGAGAGCAGTTTCCATGGTGATAGCATTTTAAAGTTTTCTAGGAGCAGAACAAGAATAATTTTCCACCCTCTCCTCCTCCTCCGTGGCAATCCGGGAAAAGGGAGCTTATTACAGATAAAGGGTGGGGTGAGGGGCAACGAGGGAAGAAGCAACTCTTTCTTTCATCACCTGATTGGATGAGAAGAAATTCCTTACTCCCAGTGCCCCTCCAGCTCCCACCATCATCCCCTGGGCTCCTAGGTCACTTGGTCCTCACCCACCGCTGTATGGATGAAGGGATGAGATGGGTGAGGGTAATAAAAGAAAGAGATAAAAGAGAAAAAGGGCTGACTGATAGGTTCCTAATCACATGCACACACATACTTACAAACACAGTGGCTACAGTCACTAACCCCACTTTGGGAAGTGATACTTATTAATAGAGAAGAGCAGATTATAAGTGGAGACTTCTATATAGCCTGGTTGGGACCCATAATTGAAGTGGAATCTATATGCTACAACCACCTTGCAGGTATCTTTGCAACCTGCCATCCTAAAAGAGGTCCACATACACTGTGAAAGAGTGTTGTGGTCATGCTGCCCTCTGATGACAGTGAACACCAGGCTGAATGAAGTGTGGGTGGGTACTCAACATTTCATTCATTTCCTATTATTTGCCTCCACAGTCTTCTTCTTCCAGCCTCCAGCAGGGTTCCTTCACACTCATTCTCCAGTCTTTGAAGGTTCTTTGGTCCAGATTGTGGGCCCCCATCCAGTATGCCTATGAATTCCTGGCCAGAGCCCCTGAGGCTGACACCACTCAGGAAGAGTAGAAGGTGGGAATGGGCTGTGAATGGTTTACCTCCCTTACCCTCATGGCATGACAGTAAAGAGGGCAACTGTCCAAGGCCCGGTGAGTCGGGATCCCCAGGAGGGACTAAGAAGCTAGCTGAAGCATAAGGTAGAGGCACAGGTTCAGATGGAGGGGTGTCCAGTCAAGCAGAGGTCTGAAACCAGCAAGATTCCTTCCCCATTTTGTCCCTAGATTCAGGGACATCAGAATCAGGAGAAAAAAGAGCTAGATTCAATTCCTGATTCTACCAGTCACTAGCTGGGTGACCTTAATAAAGTCACTTGACGTCTCTGAATCTTTCCTATGCCTATTTTCCTAAGGGTTATTTTAAAAATTCAAAGTGAAAGCATCTTGCAAATTAGCATATACCACAAACTTGTAAGATATTTCTTTCCATTACTTTAGCAGAGTTAGTGACCAATACAAGCTTCAAGTCTGGTCTTAAACAGCATTTTAGCTGAACCCAGGAGATAAGAAAAATTCAAATGTCAATCTAGAAATGCAAAGTCCTCAAGCAATCAAGTTAATAATAAGGTAACTCTGGTTTCACAGGGACCTGCTATATGACTTTGGACAAGTCACTTGTCCTCTCAGGGCTTTGTCTTTCTTTACCAAAAGAAGCTTTTATGGGTCCTTTAGTGCTGGAATCTAAGCGAGATAGGAGGCTAAGTCAAGCCAGAGAGTGTGGAGCCAGGGTCAGCACCAGGGACAGCTCCCTGGAATAGGGAAACCAACGTGACTCCCAGTTACCAGAGACCTGGGTTCAAGTTCTGACTGTGGCCCAAACACAGTGTTACCTTGAACTGGTATACAGGCCTCTCTGAGCCTCAGTGTCGTCATCTGTACATTTAGCCCCACGGACTCACTGAGATGAGTATCATGCCCACGCCATAAGTAGGGCTTTGATTGTATCCTGACTCTGATGTCTACTAGCTGTGTGTCCTAGGGCAAACAGATTCCTCTCTCTGAGCCTCAGTTGTCTCCTCTGTAATATGGGAACTAAATAATGCCTGTCTCACACCACTCATATGAGATTTAGATGAGAATTTAAATGTAGGCTTATATATAGCCTTCAGTACATGCCGGTCCCATAGTAAGTGCCCAATTAAAGCCAATTCCTCAGCAACCCTCCCTTCTTGAATTGCGGTGTCTCTTGTTTTAGGAAACCTCCAGCTGGGACATCTCTGGCTGGGTCATTTGGCACAAGAAAGACCATGGGCAAGGGGCCAGATGCCATTTAGTTGAATGTTGTTTTTAAAGGGAAATGGCACACATCCCTATAAAGCTGAACCCTGATTAAGGCCTCTCTGACAGGGTTGGCCCCTCTGTCTTTGGTTGACCTCCCAAACCTGGAGCCCTGGCTGGTCAAACAGTGCAATGCTAAGTAATAAAGGCACTGGGAGGGCAGCTAGAGCTCAGAGAAAAGGACAAGCCCCTTTTCCAGCTCCAGGCTTCTATCCTACTTGTCTTATGTTGTTGACTGGGGGCAGGAGGTGCAAACATGCAGCCTATAGGGTTTGCAAAGATCTAGTTTTGTCCCAACTTGGCAAACAATTTGCTGCGTGACTCGGGTTGACTCCCTTCCCATCTCTGGACCGCAGTCTCCATCTCTCAAAACCGAGGAGCTTAGAGTAGGTGCTGTCCAGAGATGCCAGGAGCCCCCATGTCTCCCCTTAGGCCTGTGCTGTGGCTGCAATGAGGACTCAAGATGCCATCGACTTCTCTGCACCCAGCCCAGCCTATAACCTGCTGGGCCCTTACCTAGGCTCACCCAGAATTCTGTCTGGGCTATCATCCACAGACACCCAGGCTGCCCCGTAAAGCCTTCTCACAAGTCATTGGGAAGATGATCCAGAAGCCTCTAGGGCTTTGTGTCCCAGAGACTGAGGTCTTGAGATCTTCCAGGAGAAGGGATATGCTATTTTGTCCTGAGCTTCATGGGGATGGTGGGAGAGCCACCATTTTGACTTTCAGCCTGATTCCCTCAGGCCCAGGAGAGCAAGGCTGTTTTGTAGGCAGTTAGGCAAAAAGGTTAATACATTAGGAGGGAGAAATCCACCAGCTTAGAGCCCAGAGTGTGGCTCTTCTGCCCAGAGATCTCCCCAGAAGTTGTACATCTTTGCTCCCGGGGTAGGACTGGGGAGAGAGGACCACACCGTCAGCTGCTCGTGGGCCCCAGAGCCTCCTTTGTGAGTAGAATGTCCTCATAGAGCTGAGTCTTTAAGACACACTCATGGTGCAGAAGGCCTGGGATGCTTTGGGTTAATATTATAAACGCTCATGGTCCTTCTAGAGAGGCAATGTGGTACAATGGTCAAGAGCAGAGAGATTGGAACCAAGCTGCCTGGACTACCCAGTCTCAGATAAGTTACTCAACCTCTTTGTGTTTGTGTTTCCTCATCAATAAAATGGAAAGACTATTGTTTGCTTCCTAACAAGCATTCCAAAAACCCCAGTTTTTGTTGTTACTCCTGTCTGGTGGAGTACAGTATTACACTGTTCAGAAGAGAGGCCCCTCAGTCATTTTTATAATGCTCTGTGAGGGTAACATGCAAGGCACTATTATCCTCATTATGTGGATGAGTACACTGAGGCCCAGAGAACACAAAGGACTGGCCCAAGGGAGAGAGTCAGGCCCAAAACCCAGGCCTCTTGAATCCAAGTTCTCTGCCCTTCCATAAAATACTCTCAGGAATTATATCCATAGCTTCACTGAGCCAGGAACCTTTCCATATACCATCTCACCTAACCCCCTTTACAAACCCCTAGCTTAGGCATTATTATCCCTACTTTTCAAACAAGAAAACTGAGCCTAAGAAAGGGACACCATGGAGCCCATTGCCTTTTCCATTCTACAGTGCCTCAGTCATGAGGAAGACAGCTCCAGCCCTGCCCTCCCAGAAGGCGGCAAGACCTTGGGTTGGACCTTTCTGGGTCCCTTTCTGGGTTGGACCAGAGTTCCAGCCTCCAAGCATTTTTATTCCACACCCCTCTGTGGAACCTTGACCTTGGAGTACTAGACTTGGAGCCGGGAACCCTTCAGAGTCCAGGCCCACCCTGGCTCTTGGTCTCTCAAGGCCAACAGGCAGATTTCCCTGCTCGGAGTTCATTCTGAGCCAGTTCTTCCTCAAAGAGCCCTGGACGATGTGGCTCTGCTGTTTGGCAACAAGTTTTCTTTTTTTCTTTTTAATTTTTTTAAAGTTTACTTATTTATTTTGAGAGAGAGAGAGCAAGTGGGGGAGAAGCAGAGAGAGAAGGAGAGAGAGAATCCCAAGCAGGCTCTGCACTGTCAGTGTAAAAGCCCAGCGCGGGGCTCAAACTCACAAACCGTGAGATCATGACCTGAGCCAAAGTTGAATGCTTAACTGACAGCCACCCAGTCAGTTTTTCTTTTTTTAATGGATTTTTCTTTTTTTAATAAAAAATTACTTTGATAAAGCATTCTTATAAGTCATGGATGTCAGCCCAGACACCGTAGAAAAGTATCAGCATAGACTCAATGTATGACTTGGTGTTTTAATTCTAGCAACATCCCCTAGCTCTGTCACCAGTGCCAGCCCTGCCCACCCCGCCCTCATGGTAAGGCTGGAGAGGTCTGTATGGCCTGGAGCTGTCCCCCAAGAACCCAGGCCAGCCTCATCATCAGGATGAGTTGGGTCCCAACATGCCCCAAACAGAATTTCCAAGGTCAAGGTCGCACAGCCCCATAGAGTATAACATTCCTGAAAGTCAGAGATGAGAAGAAATTCAGATACCACCATATCCAACCCACTCACTTACAGGTTGGAAAACCAAGGAATTGTCAAATTATACTACATATGTCAGGCCTCTTTTGTCATGTTATATAACTAACCTTGTAGAGAAGGGGCAAGAAGAGATGTGACAGGCACCTTGCCTGGGCAAGGTGAGTGTGGAAAGACCCAGAGACACAGACTGGGAGGAGAAACGAGCTGTTATGTACTAAGCACTATTATGTGCCAGCTGCTGGGCTCATCACTTTTATAGATGATGTCATTCAGTCATCCCCACCCTTACAGATGTGAAAACTGAGGATCCAGAAAGATTAAGTGACTTACCCAGGGTCACACAGCCAGGATGTGGACCCAGGTCTTTTAGACCCCAAATCCTGGGCTCTTCCCATTGAAGGTGGCTATGGTAGGTTTCCCTCTTTAGCAGCAAAAGCCTGGAGTCAAATCTACTTTGTTCTCTACTCTTTCTGACTTGTTTGCTGGGATCAGGGACTCAGTTACCTTCTATTTTCATCAAATAAAAGAGTCCTCCTGGGCCTAACCTGCTCTCTGTTGGCTTAGCAGTCTCACCTTTCCCGTAGGTGATAGGTACACTTTCCACCATTTTGGGTGTCTTTTGACCTACTGATATCAAATGACCCAATCAATACCCTTGCTTCCATCATGTCAAGTCAATCCCAGATATACCCGGAAATGTTTCAGGATGCATGGGCCAGTCACCAGAGGGAGATGAGATTATTAGGCGAGACACAAAAGGCAAACCTCTTCAAGTTGGGGGTGGAAAGGACACTGGAGGGCTTGCTCACCCTGATTCTGTCTATAAAGCACCTGCCACTTGTCCTGGCCACGTAGTGATGAGGGTTGAGAAACATTGCAGTGGAGGGGGCTTTTTTGACCGATAGTAGCCTAAACCTCAACTTTATATTCTCAACAAATTCCTCTGCACTAATTTGAAACACCCCTGGCCTGCTCCCAAGATGCCGGCAGCATCCTGGTGTCAATCGCATGTCTATAGATGCTGTGAACTCAATCAGTCTCTATATTTCATTGCTCTGGGGTCCCAAATAATTGGTTACAAATGTGGGAGGATAGCAGGTGGCCATCACACCTTCTATTATGGCTGATGCCCTGTGGGGACCACCTCATGCCCAGCTGAAACATCCCCCACCAGGCCACACAGGCCGCTCAAAGTTTCACATGGGCAAATGGCTACCGTTATGGGAGGAAATGACTCAGCCTGACCCCAAACGTGCGTGTGGAAATCCTAACACCAGTACCTCAGAATGTGACTGTATTTGGAGATAGGGTCTTCAAAGAGGTAATTAAGCTAAAATGAGGTGATGAGGGTGGGCCCTAATCCAGGATGACCGGTGTCCTTATACGAAGAGGAGGCAGGGACATAGACTACACAGAGGGAAGGCCATGTGTGGATGCAGCAAGAAGGCGGCCATCTGTAACCCAAGGAGGGAGGCCACGTTTTGATCTTGGACTTCTAGCCTCCAGAAAATAAATGTCTGTTGTTTAAGGCCCCCAGTCTGTGGCATTTGTTAAGGCAGCCTTGGGAAATCGATACAGCTGCCCCCTTGCCTTCTTCTCTGCAACTTACCTAGCTGTCTCCTCCCTCCTTTCCCACCCCCTCCCCCTGCATTGTTTACCCGCGTTAAAAAGTGCATTCTGGGAGGGAGAGGTTGGGATGGGCATTTTAATATTTTTAGGGCTAGGGTAGGGAAGGATGAGGTCAGATTGAGGCCTTTCTTTTCCTCCAAGCAGCTCACCTCTCTGATGCCAAAGGCATTTTGAGATTATAAGAAGCTAAATCGATAAGCCATGTCCACCCCAGTCAGTGAATAAGCCAGGTGTCTGGGACCCAGGGAGCATTTTCCACAGAAAAGGCAGACTGGTTCCCAGGCTAGCCCACAAAAGCCTGCTCGGGCAATCCTGGAGCTCCGAAACAAATTCTCTCTTTCTTAGAGAACATAAGGTGCCACACAGCCTCAAAAATCGTCTTTAAACCCTACAGGAAAACAGTGACGTCCACCACAAAGTTGGGGGGGAGGGTGTGTTTTCCTGTGGGATGGCGGTGCCTGGAGGAAAGCAGATGGGTTAGGGGAGGCCCAGGAGGTAAACGAAGCCTGTGGTGGCGATTCTGAAGTGGGCTTCTGGGACTTCTCAAGGGCTTTTGAGGCTGAGCACTCTTGTTCTTTATTACGGCTAATTTCACTTCAGAACGCAGGGTCCCCTTTGTATCCTCACAATTGAGCTGATCAGCCGTGATTGGGACCATTTGCAGGGGGGGAAAGCAGGTAAGAGAGAGGGACAGAGAGCCGGGAGAGGGGATGTGATTGTGCAGGAAATAGCAATGGGAAGAGGGCTACAGGGGGGCCATTACTGGGAGAGAGGGACTGGCAGATGGGTGCAAACTGGGCACGTGAACTCTGTCTTTCCTCCACCTTTCAGCGGGCACCAGGCCATAGGGAAGGGTTCTGGAGTCACGTGTTCTGGCTTGCATCCCGCTTCTACCACGCACTGGCTGCGTGACCTTGAGCAAGTGATGCAGCCTCTCTGTGCTTCAGTCTCTGCCCCTGTGAAATGGAATGATAATAGTACCCAGCTCACTGGGTTCTTGTGAAGCCGTCAATATTCACACTGAATGCTTGCAAAGTGCCTGGTGCGTAAGCACCTGGTAAGAGTCGGTTGTGAAGTCGTTGTCGATACCCATGTCCCAACCTCACTATCAGCCTAACTCTGAGGAACAGAAGTAGACAAGTAGGCTGGGCCAGCAGAGGTGCCTCTGTCTCTGTCGTAAAGGGCCACCAAGTGCCTATGGCATGGATCAGGCCAACTGCCCTCCCCCCAGCCCCCTGCGACCACTGCTGGCATTCTCTCCTGACCTTGACCTGCCCGTGGCCACTCAGTAAGAAGCCCTCAATGCCATGGCCTCTCCCACAGGGGGACAGGACCTGGACGTCTCTCTGCAGGCTTCACAGGGAGTCTGAGGGGTGGGCGCGGGAGGGGGGACTGTGGATCCCCCCCCCCCCCCCAGAGGAGCTGCTCCAAGGAGCCAAAGCTGGCGTTTTCATTCCAATTAATTATCCTTTTAGAGCAGTTCAGGCTGCTGGAAAGCAACGAGGACAGATCCATTTATATTAAAATCAGCCCCAGCCCTTCTTACCAAGCTTCTAGCCTAGGTGTGGATACAATAGGCCTAAACTGGGGAGACTGAGAGACAGCGTAATCCCGCTGCCCAGGCTCCCCAAAGAGGCGGACCCCCAGGACAGCACAGAAGCCGCAGACTTCTGAGAAGGCCTCTGTCCTGCAGAGGCTGATAAATTAAGTGCTGCTGACAGAGACCCGGCCACCAGTTTTAAAGAATGTGCTTTGAGGGGCGCCTGGATGACTCAGTCCATCAAGCATCTAAGTCTTGATTTCGGCTCAGGATTTCGGCTCTCATGGCTCGTGGGTTCGAGCCCTGCGTCGGGCTCCGTGCTGACAGCTCAGAGCCAGCTTGGGATTCTCCCTCTCCCTCTCTCTCTGCCTCTTCCCTGCTGGCTCTCTAAATAAATAAATACATAAATACACTTTTTTAAAAAGGTGGTTTGCAAAACTGGTTTCTTCATGGAGAAGCTACTTGGAGAGGCTGGTGGCTTGTCTCCATTCACCGCTCCACAGAGCCCAGGTCCAGCCTGAGCCTGACCGCCCCCCACCGCCCGAACTGTCCCCTGCAAAGGCACACTCCAGTCCACACGCATTTTCTGAGTATGGTCTCAATCCATACTGCAGCTTGATGGTCAAGGAAGACTTCCAGGAGGAAGCAGAGCCATGAGATTTCCTGATGGATTCGGATGTGGAGTATGGAAGAAAGAGCACAGTCAAGGGGAGGGCAGAACTTTGGGACTGGACCCCCTGGGGAAGGAGTCTTGCCTTCACCTGAGATGGAGATGGCTATGGGAGGATCAGGTTTGGGGTGGGGGGATGACCCCAGGAGTGTGGTGGGAGACAAGTCAGGTTTGAGATGCCTGTTCGAGGTCCCTGGGATCCTCACCTCTGAGCTCGGGAGCCAGGCTGGCCACTTTTATCTCTGCTCATTTTACCTGGACTTCGGGCCACTCGTGTCAAGAGACCAAGAGATCACACAGCAGAGTCACGTTCTCTGACTCCTAGTCCAGTGCTCCCACTTCTTCCCCAGCTGGCTTCTCCAAAGGGTCAGGTGTGAGGTGGGGGTTCATGGTCTCTGGTGCCCTTTCCTTCTGGACACCAGGTTCTGTCTCCTGATGACCCCTCCTCAAGCCTGCACTCATGACTAATCTATTGGAAAATGTATTATTACCTATTTCATACTAACGTGAAAATGGCCAACGAGAAGGAAGAGCCTTGGAGGCCACTGAGGAGCAGGGAACAATCAATAATGATGAGAATAATACTGGGGCGCCCGGGGGTGGGGGGCTCAGTGGGTAAGATGTCTGACTCCTGATTTCAGCTCAGGTCATGATCTCATGGTTCGTGAGATTGAGTTCCTTAGCAGGCTCTGTGCTGACAGCACGGAGCCTGCTTGGGATTCTCTTTTTCCCCTGTCTCTCTGCCCCTCTTCTGCTCTCTCTCTCTCAAAATAAATAAATAAACTTAAAAAAAAGAAAAGAAAAAAATTATGAGAATAATAGTAATGCTCATAATAATATAGTATCTAACATTAATATATCACTTATTATGTGCCAGGCACTATAATAAGCACTTTATGTATGTGTGTGTTTTATTGTTGTTTCCTACCCATAACTCTTTGAGAAAAGTGGGTTTTTTTGGGTTTTTTGTACAGAAGAGAGGACACTGAGGCACAAACCCAGGGTTATATAGCTAGGACATGGCCGGCTCAGGATTTGAACTCAAACAGTCTGGCTCTAGAGCTCCCTGTCTGAATCACCACCGTCTGTCACCTGTCTATACAGTCTTGTCGGTCCTGACATCAAGCCTGTGAGTGTAATAGTTCATCCCCACTGTGCAGGAGGGAACACAGACATGAGAGAGGAAGCAAGCTGCCCAATGTCACACGGCTGGCACCAGTGGGGCCTACATAGGGCTACCAAGTGAAAGACAGGATGCCCAGTTAAATTCTAATCTCAGAGCAACAGAATTTCTTGAGTATAAGTATATCTCACTCAATATTTGGGATATACTTACACTTAAAAAGTATTTGTTCTTTATCTCAAATTCAAATTGAACCGGGCGTTCTGTATTTTTATTTGTTGAGTCTGGCAACCTTAGGCCCAGGGGAGGATCTGCCCCAGCTCGGCCCAGCTTTCTCAGTCTCCCAGGCTGAGCCCGTCTCCTCAAACCCAGAGGGACCAAGGAAACCAGGTGGCCCCCTGGCTGCCCTCAGCCCTGACATCCCACCTCCCAACAGCCTGTAGGGCCTCCCAGTGCTGCAGCCGTCACCGGGAAATCACTGAGATCCTTCCCTAGTCGTCCCTCCCAGAGCGGTTGGGTGAGGTGCTGGGCCCACTGAGCCAGCATCCAGGCACCCCTAAACACCAGGCTTAGAAACTTCCGGCCCGCAGCCCCTGAGCGAGCACACCCATACATCACAGGCAGGTGGAAGTCGAAACTCATTCCTCACGCCAATGTACTAGGGGGATCAGTCGCCTGATTTGGGCAAAGCTGCAATACATTGGGCATTTGCCAGCCCCATACCCACACTCAGACACGCACCGCTCATGCACTGGAACAGAACCATTCCCAAATTTCCACTGCAAGGTAAAAACTTATAGCTATAAAGGCCCAGCCCCTTGGGCAATAACCAGTTGTTTTTTAGGGCTCTACTACACTCAAGGCCTATGCCAGGCTGTGGGCCATACAGACAAGTCTAATAATTGCTGTTCTAACTGGACGAATAATTGCTAACAACTACCTCCCTTTCTGTGCGTTTGTTCGTTTAATCTACAGACCAGGCCTTGAGGGAAAAAACGTTGTCCCAATTACACAGGTGAGAAACTGAGGCACAGAAAAAGTTAAATGACGTGTTTGAAGTCACATAGCTAGAAGTGGCTGTTCAAAGATTGAAATCAAGGCCCCTGACGCCAGGTTCAGGATGTCCCCTCCTCTCTTGGCGTCTTGATGTGAGATACAGGCTCAGCACCCCCAGCAGTGCTGTCCCATGGAGCATCTGGAGGTCATTGGGTCCAGCCCCCTGCTTTGGCATAAAATGCTACAGCTTGAAGGGGCTGGGGCAGACAGAGTGGAGTTAGGAGCCCAAGGTCCAAGATCTGGTGGGGAGACCTTGATTTTTGTGTTGAGAGGACAGGAAGGACTGCTGAGAACCACAGACCCCAAGTGAGGCATCTCAGGGTTGTATATACTCAGTGCCCCAGAGACCTGGGTTCTGGTCTCAAATTGGCTGGTGCCCCTCTCTGTAACCTGGAGAATTCCCTTTCCTTTTCTTTCTTTTTTTTTTTAAATTTTATTTTTTATTTTTTAAAATTTACATCCAAATTAGTTAGCATATAGTGAAACAATGATTTCAGGAGTGGATTCCTTAATGCCCCTTACCCATTTGGCCCATCCCTCCTCCCACACCCCATCCAGTAACCCTCTATTTGTTCTCTGCATTTAAGAGTTTCTTATGTTTTGTCCCCCTCCCTGTTTTTATATTATTTTTGCTTCCCTTCCCTTATGTTCATCTGTTTTGTCTCTTAAAGTCCTCATATGAGTGAAATCATATGATTTTTGTCTTTCTCCGACTAATTTCACTTAGCATAACACCCTCCAGTTCCATCCACATAGTTGCAAATGGCAAGACTTCATTCTTTTTGATTGCCGAGTAATACTCCATTGTGTGTGTGTGTGTGTGTGTGTGTGTGTGTGTGTGTACACACACCGTATCTTTATCCATTCATCCATCGATAGACATTTGGGCTCTTTCCATACTTTGGCTATTGTTGATAGTGCTGCTATAAACATCAGGGTGCATGTGCCCCTTTGAATCAGCACTCCTGTATCCTTTGAATAAATACCTAGTAGTGCAATTTCTGGGTCATAGGGTAGTTCTATTTTTAATTCTTTGAGGAAACTCCACACTGTTTTCCAGAGTGGCTGCACCAGCTTGTATTCCCACCAGCAGTGCAAAAAGGGTTCCCCTTTCTCTGCATCCTTGCCAACATCTGTTGTTGCCAGAGTTGTTAATTTTAGCATCCTGACAGGTGTGAGGTGGTATCTCCTTGTGGTTTTGATTTGTATTTCCCTGATGATGAGTGATGTTGAGCATTTTTTCATGTGTCAGTTGGCCATCTGGATGTCTTCCTTGGAGAAGTGTCTATTCATGTCTTTCGCCCATTTCTTCACTGGATTATTTGCTTTTTGGGTGTGGAGTTTAATAAGTTCTTTATAGATTTTGGGTACCAACCCTTTATCTGATATGTCATTTGCAAATATCTTCTCCCATTCTGTCGGTTGCCTTTTAGTTTTGCTGATTATTTCCTTCGCTGTGCAGAAGCCTTTTATTTTGATGAGGTCCCAGTAGTTCATTTTTGCTTTTGTTTCCCTTGCCTCCAGAGACGTGTTGAGTGAGAAGTTGCTGCAGGCAAGATCAAAGAGGTTTTTGCCTGCTCTCTCCTCGAGGATTGTGATGGCTTCCTGTCTTACATTGAGGTCTTTGATCCATTTTGAGTTTATTTTTGTGTGTGGTGTAAGAAAGCGGTCCAGGTTCATTCTTCTGCATGTCGCTGTCCAGTTTTCCCAGCACCACTTGCTGAAGAGACTGACTTTATCCCATTGGATATTCTTCCCTGCTTTGTCAAAGATTAGTTGGCCATACGTTTGTGGGTCCATTTCTGGGTTCTCCAGTCTGTTCCATTGATCTGAGTGTCTGTTCTTGTGCCAGCACCTGATTACAGCTTTGTAATATAGCTTGAAGTCTGGGATTGTGATGCCTCCTGCTTTGGTTTTCTTTTTCAAGATTGCTTTGGCTATTCAGGGTCTTTTCTGGTTCCATAAAAATTTTAGGATTATTTGTTCTAGCTCTGTGAAGAATGCAGGTGTTACTTTGATAGGCATTGCCTTGAATATGTAGATTGCTTTGGGTAGTATCGACAGTCCCTTTCCTTTTCTGAGCCTCAGTTTCCCCCTTGAGTAACCGATCTTCAACTTGCTCAGTCAGCCTTGGTATTCATGGGTGAACCCCGTGCAACTGTAGTCAAGCTCCCGTCCTGACCTCAGGGACTTCAGAAGCTGTCTCAGCTTCTCTGGACCGGATGTGGAGCCTGGTGTGGTTAAAGGGACAAGAGCAAGCCCCAAGGCAGCCTGAGGCAAGCTTTCTCCTTTGGGGCCAATTTTAAGACTCAGCCATGTTTCAAACCTCTTCCTGCCACGAGGATGCAGCCTACCTCCATCACCCGCACCCTCCGTGGATTAGCTGGGCCATGTCACAGACTCTTTAGAGGAGTCCCTAAGCTCCAGATCCTTAGGGGGGTCTCTAAATGCACCCTCTCCTCAACTCAGGAGGAGTCAGAGATATCTGCAGGCCTTGTCAGTACCTGTGGGATATGCGTGCATAACTGGCTGTGTGAACACCTGTGGGGGTGTTCCGTGTGCCCACGGGCATGTGCTTCTGTGTGCACATGGGTGCAGGTGTTTCCACGCGTGTACGCACGGGCAAGGGAGTACAGCCGACCCTCGAACAACACGGTCTGAAGGGCATGGACCGCTCCTACGTGGATTGTTTACAGTGCAGGACTGTGAATGCATTTTCTCCTCCTTATGATGTTCGCAGTAACGTTTTCTCTCCTCTAGCTCACTTTATTGTAATAAGACAGTATAGCATACAGATAACATACAAAATAGGTGCTAATTGACTGCTCGTGTTATCGGTAAGGCTTCTGGTCAATAGTAGGCTATTAGCAGTTCGGATTTCGAGGAGTCAGGACTTCTGTGTGGCTTTCCGGCATCACTACCCCATGGTTGTTCAAGGATCAACTGTATGAGCCATGTCCTTCTCATCTCTGCTCCTGGGCTTCCACTCAGGTCCGTCAGTGGCCCGGACACAGCGCCGGGAATCTGACTCTGCATTCTGGTGGCTCGAGGATCCCTTGGACTCGTGCACGCACATATACAAACACACCGTCACCACCTACACGGCTTCCTTTACTCCCTTATGGTCTGTTTATATAAGTGGCCTTCATCCTCACGGATTACGAGCATCTTGAGGACAGTGCCCGGCCCAGCCCTTCTCCGCGTTTGCCATCCCTAAATCCCACCCAGCACTTAGCACAGGAATCAGAGCAAGGGGCATGCTCAATATTGTTAGACATTCTTTTTTTTAAATTATTTTTTTAATGTCGATTTATTTTTGAGAGACAGAGCATGAGCGGGGTTGGGGCAGAGAGAGAGGGAGACACAGATCTGAAGCAGGCTCCAGGCTCCGAGCTGTCAGCACAGAGGCCGATGCGGGGCTCGAATTCACAAACCCTGTGATCATGACCTGAGCCAAAGTCGGAAGCTTAACTGACTGAGCCACCCAGGCACCCCTCGCATTCTTAAATTTTACACACACGTGTGCACAAGACCACTAAGGGTGTGGCTAGCTTGTATGAGTCTCCCTGTGTGTGCTGGTATGTGCCACATACTCCCAGGTTCAAATGCACATGCATGCATAGATGGGCACATCAACCCCAGTGACCACAAAACACCTGTGCACCCCTCTCCTTGTGCACGCCTGTGGGCCGGTGTCCATGGGTATGTGTATGCATCTAACATATGCATGGAAAAGGACACGGTTCGTCCCCATGCACTTTGCACGTACACGTCCACGGGCCACACAAGTAACTCCAATCACTCATTTAGTTACCCTTGGACAGATGTTTAGGTAGCACCTTCCATGCACCAGGCACTATTCCAGCTTTGGGAACAAAACAAAGTGCCTCCCTTGACCTCCTCGTAAAGCAAGAGAACTCTGGCTCGATTGGTTAAGCGTCCGACTTCAGCTCAGATCGCAATCCCATGGTTCGTGAGTTCCAGTCCTGCATCGGGCTTTCCACTGTCAGCGCAGGGTCGGCTTGGGATCCTCTGTTCCCCACTCTCTGCCCCTCCCCCTGCACGAGCTCGCTCTCTCTCTCTCTCTCAAAAACAAACACTATAAAAACAAAAATAAATACTAGAAAGAGAACTCTGGCTCTTCACCCGACTCCATGCCTGGGCCAGCTCACCTGTGGGGGGGAGGGGACATTAGGTACCAGGTGACCTCATTGTCCCCACCCTGGCCTGGACCTCGTTCCATCTGTGAGCAAACCCGTGGGTCAGCCAAGGTCGCTCTTCCAGGCCGACGGACACAGAGGACTTTCAAGGGCTGAGGGGCAGACCGGAGGGACAGGCAGGCCTCATGGTGCCCTCCTGGGCTCTCAAAGAAAATGCAAGCTGAGGCAGAGCCATCATCCGCCTGTGTGTATTCCAAGATCACCATGACAGCCAATGGCGTCAGGAGGGGCGATGCCACTCCTCCAGCTTGACCGTGTAGGGGAAGAAAGGGAGGGGACGGGAGATAGGTCAGAGTGCCCCCAGCCAGGTGGACCTAGCCTGCCTCCAGACCTTGCTGCTCAGGCCGGAGGTGGGTGGCAGCAGGAAGAGAACACAGGAGATAGGAGGCCTGACTTTAACCTTGGCCATGGCCGTGCCCGGCCTTGCTATACAGCCTCGGCAGAGCCCTTGCCCCCTCTGAGCTAGGTGAGGCGGGAGGACTGGATGACCTCGGAGGCCCCCCTTTCAGGAAGTCCCCCTCCATGACTCACGTCATCACGGGATTTGGGCCACAGGGGTGGGGTGAGGCCTGAGTCCAGGCTCTGATGGCCGCAAACACTCAGGAGGACAAGAAACTAGGTCAGAGGGTTCCTGTAGGAGAACCAGGCCTTCGTCCCAGGGCCCGGTCCAAAGTACAAGGGGTTGCTGCGCCTCTGTTCATGCTGGTCCCTCTGCCTGGTGGACCCTCTCCACCCGGAGCTGAATTTTTAAATCTCCCGATTATGAACACTGACTCTTAACAGCAGGGAATGCAGAATACAAAGCCTTACCATCATCGAGGTCCTGATTTGGGGCATCCACATCCAGCCCCAGCCCCACCTCCAGAGCCTGTTTCTCCCTCACGCGCCGCCCCCCCCTCCCCCCGCCCGGAAATGCTGCCCCAAGTCAGTTTTGCTGCTGATCAGATCCGAGGGGGCAGGGACCAGGTCCGTCTTGTTCTCACACGGTTCCCAGAGCCCAGAACAAGCGTCTGGCTGATGGGAGGCACACAATAAACATTTGTTGAGCAAAGAATTAAATGCACTGAGCTGCCAGCAATGGATATTCAGGGTAGGGAAACGTCAGATCATTTTTATCTTGTTCTTTATACTTTTAAGTCACTTCCATGTTTTCTGAAACGAGCATGTGTTGATTTCATAACCAGAAGCTCCCCGCTCTCCCCCCCCCACCCTAAATTTTCTAAAAACGGAACAAAGCAAAACTTCTTCTCTTGACTCATGGCCCTGCTGCCCAGACCCCCTCGCTGAGAGCCTGCCCTCCCCAGGGCTTCCTCAGCACCTGGCCATGGGAGTAGCCCGGGTGACCCAGCAAGTTAGGGACCCAGCACCAGCTGTCCCGGCCCTCGGCGGGAGCGCCTTTCACTGTTCCATCATTTCATATCTGTTCTCAGCTGCCTCCGTTTTGTTTGGTTTTAAGGTCTAAGTCCCCTCTCTGCCATCCACTACCTCTGTGCTTTCGGGTGAGTGACTCAACACCTCAGTGCCTCCGTTTTCCCATCTGTAAAATGGAAATAATGCTAGTAACTGCCCCAGGCAGTGGGTGATAGAAAGAAGTGCCCATGAATCACTTAGCAGCATGCATAGTGCAGGGTGGGGATCAGTAAAGTGTTATTTTGGATCGTAAGCCCTTCTCACAAGCCAAGCTGAGCACTCTGCACGTATCCTCTGGCTCAGTCTTCCCGACAGCAAGAGCAGGTCAGACTGGAGATGATACCCATTTACAAACGAGACACCGGAGGCTCAGGGGTGAGGTCACTTTACCCAAAGTCACTCAGCAAGGAAGCCCCAGAGGTGGGAGTTGCTCCTGACCCAGTGCTCCTAACGTTCAAAAATTGGATGGACCATCCATGAGGAGAGGTATGAGCAAGCCCAGGCTCCAGAACCAGCCCCTGTGCCTAAGAAGGGCAGGGATCCAGGGCAGGACACTGGAAAGAGAGAAGAAGGAGCCAGAACTCCTAGGCACACCAGCGACCTTCCAGGCACAGCAGCCATGGGGTGGGGAGGGCTCCCTGGGCCGGGCCTCCTCCTTCCCTTAGCAGACCAGGGTTCAAATCCCAGAATGAGACATCCTGTCCTTCTCTTTATCCATTTGTTCATTCATTCATTCAGTCCTTTATCCAGCCGTTCTTTATTGAATACCTACTATGTGCCAGGTGCCACTGGGGCAGTGGAGACACTGCGGTGAACAAAACAGATAAAAAGTCCAGCTCTCCTGGAATTACATTCCAGTCTGGGAAGACGGACAATAACCACATTCCTGAGTCAATATTTCTTTACTTATGGAGTAGGTAAGGGGAAGAGGCCGTGCCCGGTGGGTGTCCCATTTCCTATGGGTGGTCAGGACAAACCTCCTGAGCAGGCGGCCTCTGAGCAGAGGTCTGTAGAAACTGAGGAGTCATGTGCCCATCTGGGGAGGCGGATTCCAGGCAGAGGGGGCAGCACCCACTGTCTCCCCTCGTCTGTCTGTCCATCACCCTTCTACCACCCTTCCATTCTCTTGAGAAGTTACCCTGGAGTCCCAGCTCTGGGAGAGGCCCAGAACGAGGATCAGAACTCTGGGGCCAGACAGCCAGCCCCAACCTCCCCACCAGCCGCGGGACCCTGGGCTTAATCCCCTGCACCCGCACACACTCTCCCCGTTGTGAAAGCGAGGGGTGGGGGAAGCGAAGGAAAGGAAAGGGGCGTGGGTTGGAAGGGAATGAGGTAAAGAAGGCTCAGATGTGAGCCCGCACTTCTCAGACTTTGCGAAGCCTCCGTTGCCCGAAGTTCATGCAGCGTGGGGAGATGTGGGGAGGGGGGGAATGCTTACCCCATAAGACAGATGAGGAAACTGAGGCCCAGCCCATGTGTACATTCACGTGAACGTAGAAACTTCCTCCAGAGTAAGAGGACCCATTAGCTGAGATTCCGGCTTTCCTGGGGGAGGTCCAGGAGAGCTTAAGACCCATCACAGACTTGGGGCTGCGGGGACCAGAAAGGCTCAGTCTTTCTTGTGGCCGCTGCGGGAGGGTCCGTGGTGCTGGGGCAGAGAGGTGAGGATACAGACCCTGAAGGAGCCCGGGCAAACCGTGGTCAGACTCATGCCGGCAGCACCCGGGATTGGCTGGAACACAGCCCTCGGTCCGCAGGGACAAGAGGGAGTCCCCGACCCAGCCTACATCCTCATTCTCACCATGGCAAGAATGGTGTCTCAGCCTCAGTGTCACCTCCTCCGAGAGACCTGCCATGATCTTCCTACCTGAACCACATATCCCTAGCTCACTGTGCTCCTTCATAGTTTGTAAAATACATTTCTCTGTGTGGTGACTGGGCTAGCACCTGTCTCTCCCCCTGCATGGCCAGCTTTGAGACTCCACGTCTGCTCTGTGGACCTTCTATCACCAGGCGCAATGGCAGCTTAACACGTGTTTGTTGAATGAGTCACGAATGGACGCACGGACAGATGATGGTAGCTGGCATCCACCGGGACCCTCAGCCGGCACCTGCAGAGAGCAGCAAGGAAAGAGTTAGACAAGCAGCTTCTTGCTTTGAGAGAAAGTGTCCCCGAAGGGGCCCGAGCAGAAGAGAGGTGACCGGTAGGCAGGAGATCATTACCACACGGCACATCTGAGGAGCCCTTTACAGTTTACAAAGTGCTTTCACTGCTGGTGCCTCATTTAACCCTCGACTCAGCCCTGCAAGGGCAACGTTATTATCTCAAGTTTACTGATGAAGACAAGAGGGGATCAGAGAGGCAAAGCGACTTGCCCGGGGTCACGCGGCTTATGAAACTTGGAGCTGGAATTTAAGCTCGGTTCTCTCTGGCTTCACATGAAAACAGCTTATTTATGGGGCGTCTGCTACTATCTACAAATACGATCTCTAATTTTCACATCTCCCCTCCATGTAAGTATCTAGGATTTCCCTTTCCATCATGAGAATCGGAGGCTCAGAGAGGCCACATGACTTTTCCACGGCCGCCGGAAGATGAGCAGCCCAGGTCTATCCATCCGGAGCCGCTCGCCTCCCCCGCCCTGCCCCACCGCCTCACGAGGCCTCTGAGGCCGCAACCAGCCCAGAAAGTTGGGAATCCAGGGACCTGCACCAAGAGGACAGAGCCAGGACTAGGAGGCAGTAGGGCTGCAGTGACGAGGGAGGATTCTGGAGCCGGATGGCGTTGGTCCTTATCCCAGCTCTAGCTGCGTGATCTGTCTCCATTCCCGGCTCTGATAAATGAGGGTGATAACAGTAATATTTCCACAGTTGTCGTAAGGAATAATTAACCTGCGTAAAGGTTTTAGGACAGAGCCTGATAAATGTGATATAAGTATTAGCGGGAGTAGGTTCTGTGATGGGTTGGGGCCAGGGGAGCTCGGAGTTCAGCAGCCCAGGGATTTGGGGGCTGGGCAGTGACAACCTCCTGCGTCAGCCCAGGACTCTAGCCCACACTGGGTCCTCTGTCTCAGGAGAACTCTGATCCTCCCCTGTCCTTGGCTGACCAGAGGCGAGGCGCCTGGGCGCGGCGCTAGGAGAGGGTTCCCGATGGCTGGGGCCCAGCGTGGGAAGGGGAGGGGCAGCGAGGAGCTCCCTCGCTAACAGAGCCCAGTGTTGTTCAGAGGCCGGGAAAGGCTGAGCCCCTCCTAGCCCCAGGGAGTGAATCACTATCGGTCTAAGCCAGTCCCAGTAACCCCGGTGAGTGTGCTTTGCTGGGGAGCAGAGGGCATGCGGTGCCATTCTGGCCGGGAAAACAAGAAAGGGATGCTGCCGGGGACTTCTGGGAAAGGTCTCCTCGCTCTTAAGAAGAAATGAGCAACAGGAAGCAGGTCATTTGCTGCCTCTGGTTACAGCTGTGTGAGGCTGTGAGGCTCAGAACAGACACAGCCACCTCGGTGACCATGAGGGAATGGCCCACTTTGCAGCCGGAGGAGTGAGACAAGGGAAAGAATCTTGGCCTTGGGGAATTCGTGGCCTTGGGTGGTGTTGCTGAGTCACCGAATGGAGGGACTCCTTATTATCTCGTAACATCCTTTCTTTATTGTTTATACTCGAGTTAGCTGGGTCTTCTGCTGCTTGTTAAGGAAAGCATCCCAGCTGACTCGGTTTCTCAGCCTAACCTGCCCCCCCCCCCCGGGCTTGGGCAGATGTGGGTCAGTGATGGGGCTGGACCAGACCAGGGCTCTCTCCTCCACATCCAAGGGGCTGGAAGCAGGTGGGAAGACCACCACCCCTCCAAGATCTCAGATCCCCAGGATGAGCGCTGGGCAGGTGTGGAGTCTAGGAAAATCACTCCCCTGAGCCAGAGAGGGGCTGGAGATGCCTCCTTTGTGCAGCGGTCTAGAAGGTTCTGATTCTCACCCTTGAATCTTTGGGGACTGGAAGCTCACGAACCAACCCCACTCCATCAAGGCAGTCATGCTGGCCTTGAACAGACCGTGCCTCAGTGCCCAGGAACCAAACAGGCCAGGAGGGGAGTAGGGAGGTGCCAGGGGGGCTCACACCCTCAGCTGCTGGGGGGAGGGGAGTCACAACCGAGGGCTGGCCTCGTCAAAGGATGGGCCTGAGGGGCCCCAGGATCCCCTTCCGCTGAAGTCTGAGAATAAATGGCACACAAAGGGCTCCTTGTAAAGCGCTGGTCACCTGTCTAGTGTCCATGGTAACGTGACCCTGGCACCTGATACATGGCAGGTGCTTGATGGATAGTTGCTGGTTCTGTGAATGAACAAATGAATGGGTGAGTGGATGCATGGATGGTTGAGTAAGGATCAGGTCATGAATGAATGAATGAACGAACGAATGAGTGAGCCCTGTTGCTATTACTATCATGGGATGTCTTTGTAATTACCCCCAAACTTAGCAGCTTATAACAGCACATGGTTACTATCTCACGGTCCTGATGGTATGGGAGTCCAGGCACAGTTTAAGCAGGCGCTCTAGCTCGGGTCTGTCTGTGGCTGCACTCAAGGTGCGTCGGCTTGGGCTGCAGTCTCCAAGGTTCCACTGGACCAGGGGCCCAGGGCACCCACAGAGATCTGGCTCTGCCTAGCTTTCCTGGGGCAAAGGCGTGGGGTCCTTCCAGGGAACTGTGGGGACTAAGGGTTTGTGTTCACACCTGCAGTGTCTCCTCCTTTCTCAGCCCTCTAAGCCCTGCATCAGCCACCCCCACCCTGCTCCCCCCAACTACCCATAGTTCCCTGCACCCACCCGCCGCACCTGGAATCCCCTGCTGAAGGCCCATGAGGAGCTGGCCTTGAGCCCAGGCATCAGGTGGAAACCCCCGCCCCTCCACAGCTCTTCTAGACACAGCCAGCTTCATGGGCATGCAACCCTATGGTCCCCAGGAACCATGCTTGGTTTAATGCTCTGCTGGTGCGGTCTTGAGATGCCTTGATGCTTCGTTGCCAAGAGTTTTGACTTTCCATTTGGCACTGGGTCCTTCTTCTAGCCATCACTTCCAGGGGTCCTCATGGCCAACGTTTGAGGTCCCAACAGCGGACACTATGAGCTCCATTTGCAGATGAGAAAACCGAGGCCCCAGATTTGAAGGCCAAAGAGAACGCAGCATCATACCCCAGACCCTCCTTCAATCCTTCGCCACACTGTGGGGCATCAACCTCAGACTCGAGGCCTGAACCTTGGGAGGGGCTACCTGGGAGGAAGTGGTGCCCAGGGGTCCTTCTGATATTTCCAAAGGGGTAAGAGACACCCTGGGGGCTCTTGACCCCCAGCTTATTTCCCTCAAGGTCTCGTCTTTCATCACTTAACCAGAGGCTGATGGGGTGAGATTGGGGATGGCCCTCAGGGGAATAATGACTCAGAGGCATTTCTTTCACTACTCCTCCCCCTCCTTCCCCTACACCCTCACATTGCCCCCATTGTGTCCCTGCTCTGGTGCCTTTTCCCAGCAGAGTGAGGTCCCAAACCTGCTCCCTTCTACCCTCCGGCTCTAGAGACAGCAGGGGATCTTGAGGTAGAGAGCAAAGTCTGGGAAGAGCCCCTTGGCAGGTGTTGCTACTGGGGGGGGGGGGAGGGGAGCTAGGTATGGGTGTAAGAAAAAAATCAGGGGCACTTGGGTGGCTCAGTCAGTTGAGCATCCGACTCTTGATATCAGCTCAGGTCACGATTCCAGAGTCGTGGGAGTGGAGCCTGCTTGGGATTCTCTCTCTCTCTCTCTCTCTCTCTCCCTCTCCCCTGCTCATGCACTCCCCCTCTCTCTCTAAAATAAATGAAATGAAAAAAAAATTTTTTTTTTAAAATCAGCATCTAGAGTCAGGCAGCGTTGGCCAGAGTTGAATCCTGGCTCTGCCACTACACAATTGTGTGGCCTTAAGTATATTTTGCAATCCCCCGGGGCCTCAATTTCCACCTCTGTAAAATGGGAGCCACAAAACCTAGCTATGGGGTTGCTGCGACAAGCACCGGGGATACCGGAGATGCAAATGCTTTGCAAGCTGCCTGACACGTTGGAGGGATGACTCAGAACCTCTTCTGCTCACTGCGAGCTAGGCTGTGCCTCTCCACGGGGCCCAGGGTACCCAGGGCATGGCTCTATCCCCATCCCTAGCACTTTGCCTGGTTCTGACTCCGCCTCCCCATCGGTCTGAGAATGTCTGGAGGGCAGGGAGGGTGGCTTTTCCGCCTGCTCCGGAGCACCAGAGCTGGGCTCCGAGTTGGCAGCTCGACACCCGGTTTTAAGAGGCTGCCTTTGAGGTGAGCGTCCCAGCTGGGCTGCTTGTCACCTGTGGGGTGATCCTCACGGGTGGGTCTTACCCTCTCGGAGCCTCCGGTTCCTGCCATCCTCTCGCTCCAAAGAGGAGGGAATAGAGGAAATGAGGCAGATGAGGCACGCAGAATGCCCAGCACACCTTCGGGCTCTGGCACCCAGTAGGCGCTCGTCAAGGTGCCAAATCAGCGTCTGCTAGAAAGTTCCCAAGGGTGAGGAGAAGGCCTGCGCCAATCACCTGCTACCAGGTTTAAAAACACGCACGCGCACGCGCACGCGCACGCACGGGCTGGTCTTCCAGGGCGCATCCCCACCCCCAGCCCTGGCCCCAGCCCCACCCGCAGTCTGAAGCCCAACTTGCACCAACAGCTGTTTTCCGCGTCCCGAGGACTCTGCTCTCCCCTCAGAACATCTGGAACATTCTGCCAAAATTGCGCTGGGGGACTCGGCCGCCTCCCTCCCCCACTTCCTGGCTGTGGGAAAGCGTATACAGAACTCGCTGGCGTCCCTGGAGTTTCTCCTTCCGAAGCCCCTTCTCCCTCAAGGCCAGTGGTCCCCCAAGGCCAGTGATCCCTCAAGGCCAGTGGTCCCTCAAGGCCAGTGGTCCAGCTGCGGCAGCATCCCCTCCCCCTTCCCCGCCCCGGCCCCTCGCCTTTCCCCTCCACCCACTCCCTTCCCTCCCTCTCTCTTCCCCTCACACTCATACCTCATCTGTCCCCCAGCATCCACCCCCACCCACCTCTCACTTTGCATGTGGGGAAACTGAGGCTCCCGCAGAGGATTCACCACAGAACCCGCTTCCAAAGAGGGACGCATTGGGCAGCGAGGCTGTGCGCACCGAGATCCTGGTCTGGTACCTGCTGGGCACTCGGCTTCTATCCAGTCTCTTCCCCTGCTCCTTCCTTCTCTGCTTTCCAGCTCCACGGCTCAGGCCTGGGGTGGGCGAGGGCAGGGGGCGGCGGGCTGGGAGCGCTGGGCCCTGGGGTGGGCAGGGGGCATGGGAGGCAGGGAGCTGTCAGGCATCCCCTCCTGGCCTCCAACCTCTGCTCCCGGCCGGGACATGGTCAGCCACCAGCCTGTCACTTGGTCTCCCCGCCTCCTATATGAATAACAGCCCTTTAATTAGTATATTATAGGAAGTGGGGCCGGTGGCAGCTTCTTACTCAAGATGCCAGCAGCAATTCTGGAACCGCTTAGAGATGGACAGATCCTGTAGTACACCCTGCACAGCAGCCTCCCTGCCACGGAGAGTGCCTCCAAATGAGATTTCTTTCTCCCAGAAGAAAACAATTTGGTCTCACTCTCTTCTCTTTCTTTCTTTCTTCTTTTTTTTTTTTTCCCTCCTCTGATTGTCAGGATTGGAAACACTTCCAGAGGCTGGTTCATTGTTTTCAGATTCAATTGGGCCCGAGGAGCTGGGGAGGGCCGGCCCCAGCCGTGGGGGGCAGGGCTCAGCTCCGGGGGCCCTTTTAGTCGTGACGGTGACGTTGGCCGGGACAGTGATGTTGGCCCGAACTAGCATTTCTTCAACGCTCACCTGGGTTAGCTCATTCGGCCCGCACACAGCCCTACAAGGATATCAGCATCCCGGTTTTAAGATGGGGAAACTGAGGTCCAGAGAGGTTAGTAACGTTCCCCAAGAGCCGGGAAGCTGGCGGCTGGAGCAGCCGGGATGAGAACCAGGAGTCGGGGATTACTCGCCTATTACTCAACACTGCCTGGGTTCCCAGAAGACGTCCGAGCAGTCTGAGAAACGATGAGGCCCCTGACCTCAGTTTCCTCATCTTCAAAATGGGAATAATCACCTCTCACCTGCCCTATGACACCAGTGGTTTCTGTAGTCATTCCCAGGCCAGAAAGAAAAGGCAAATGCCCTATGAAACTCCCAAGCCAGGGGCGGGCAGAGTAAGAGGTGAAGCCTCAACACCCGCCCCCAACTGGTGACTGGAGATGAGATCGCGCCCAGCACGTTCACAGGCTTCTCTTTTGTTTCTTTCTCGCCAAGTGTCGCAGATGCGGTTAGGACAAAGAAACACGGATTTCTCTTTAGACGTGGCCGAATCCCTCGAAGCTTTAGTCACTGGATGTTTTCTCCATCGGTGGACTTTGAATTATGACCACGGTCACCGTGGGGAAGACAGGGTGGGGAGCAGGTGCTACCTAGGTTGTGAACGGCTGGCTTCTCAAGTTCAAGGCCTTCGGCACAGGGTTTTATGGCCTGAGGTGATTCCTCCCAACACCGGTGGGGAGCCGTGGGCTTACTCCACGGGCTTCCGTCAGTCAACCCGAGGAAGAAACACCCCATTAGGCCGAACCCACACAGAACACTCAGGCGGGGGCCTGAGAGCACCCCTCCATGCCTTAGCTCACACTGCCCCCCCCCCCGTGTCCCTTCATCACGTGTCCCTCGGCAAACCTCTACTTACCCCTCAAGGCCTGCAGCAGAGGGTTGAGGTGTCCCGTGTCACTGCCCCCAGACCTCCTGATTTCGGTGTAGTTGTGGAAGACGCTCTGCTTGTCTTGCCTCAAGTCTCCATGGTGCCTCTCCGCCTTCCCACCTCGGTGCCCTCTCCGAGGCCACCCAGTCCAAGCACAGATCCAGCAGGAAGCGTGTCCCCGGCTCAACCTTCAACCAAAGCAGGCAGCGGTCTCTAGGTAAATGCCCAGCCACCTGCCCTCCGAAGGGAAATTCTGAGGTGCATTCCACACTGTCCTTCAAAGAGCCCCAGCAGGACTGAGCCCCAGTCGCCCAAAGCAGGACCAACCAGCTCAATCGCTCATCCTCAAATTGGGCTTCCCTCCTTCCCCCCATCCCACCCCCCACCTCCTGCTTCCCAGGCTCGCCTCCCCGGAGAAACACCCTCACTCAAGTCCTTGTCTGAGGCTAAGAACAAGACGCAGCCCAGATGTTCCCTGCTCTGTGAAGCTTTCTGAGCCACACCTTACCTGACTGGCCACGTGACTGAAGCCGGTTGACATCAGCTCCCTGTGCCTCAGTTTTCTCACCAATATCGACTCTGCTAATTATGCATAAAGTACTTAGGACAGCAGCTGGCACGTAGTAAGTGCTCCATAAATGTTGATAGTCACTAACACTATAAGCACTTTCATTGCTATTCTCTTCTCTGTAGTCCCACAGCACTTTGTATAGTCCGGAAGGGGGAAGAGGGTCTGGGCGAGAATATTAAAACTCAGATTTTAGAGTGCTCCAGACAAAAGGAACAACACATACAAAGGCCCTGAGGCAGGACCCAGCTGGAGGGTTCCAAGAACTGGGAAGAGGCCAGCACAGCTGGAGGGCGGTGAGCAGAAAAGGCACCAGCCGGCCCAGGAAGGGGCTCTTTAAGCAGATTTTATTCTAAATGTAAAAAAGAACCACGACAGGTTTTAAGCAGAGAAGTCACCTGGCCTGATTTGTTCTTAAAAGATAACTTGGGCTGGGCGAGTGGTGGGGGGCAGGGGGGTGGGAGTTACATCAGGGGGAGAGGAAAAGGGGAAGTGATGGGGCCGTGGATGGAAATTCAAAGAACCAGACAGAATCAAGACAAATGGAGGAGGGGAATTACTTGATAATAAACTAAACCTGGGGATTAAGAGACGAGGGAATCGAGTGACTGCCAGGTTCGGACTCAGGTAGCTGAGTGAACAGGTGCCACGGGAGAGCCCGGAGGGCAGAGGTGAGCACGTGGCTTGTGTCCAGAGCAACGATCTGGTGGAGGTCAGTTTGCAGAGTCCGGTGAGGCTTCCGGGTCAAGGCATCCGTAGGCGGGCGTAGGGGTCTGGAGCTCCAGAGAGCAGGGCACACAGGCAGGCAGCACAGGGACCCAGGCTCAGACAGCCCCATTCTTTGTCTAATGTTCTGGCATTTGCCGTCTTGAATTTCTTGATGTTTCATTCGGGACTGGGCTCTGCAATCATATGGTTGATGCGGTGGGGGAGAGAAGGGTCAGGACTGGTGATACAAATGCGGGTGTCCCCAGCACAAAGGTGGTATTTAGTGAGCCCACCTAAGGAAAGTTACAGCCATCCCCACTTTACAGGTGAGAAAACTGAGGCTCTGCACACTGAGGTGGCTTTTCCCAAGGTGTTAAACGGTCCCCTCCGCCTGGAATTCCCTCCTCGTCAGCTCCTCAAAGTTTTCTGACTTAAAGCCCACTTCCTTCCGATTAGGAGAGACAATTTGGAGGGAGTCAGAAGAGGGAACAGTGACTGGGAGCTGGGACTCCTGGCTTCTCACCACTGATTTGCCAGGAGGCCTTGAACCCACCCTGTTCCCTCCTCTGTTCATTGGAGTCTGCGGGGCTCACGATATCTAAGCCCCCTCCTCGGATTCGGCTTCTCACATCAGCCTGCATCTGTAAGCCTGGTCTCAGGGACCATAAACAGACCCTCAGAGGGCCGGAAGCAGAGATCTTGTTCCCCTTTATGGAGTGAACTTAACCCAGAGACCCTCAGGGAGGCAAACACACAAGCAGTCGGTGTGTGGGTGGAGCCTGGGTTCCAGCCCAGGTGCTGCCTGCCTTCCACTTGCTGTTTGACCTCAGGCAAATCTCTCACCCTCTCTGGCTCTCAGGGCTCCAGCTGCAACCAGAAAGTGGAAGCTCTAAACGTGTAAGATCCTGGGCTTCCAGCCCCAACCCTTGCCTGGCTGGAGAGAGGGGTGGGAGCCTGGGAGGAAACATGGAAATCTCAGAGAGGGGTCCAGAATCTCCTCCCCAAGCCCCTGGTGACCTTGACCCATCTCATCCAAAGGGCACCGTGGGCTAGTCCCACACCAGGGCTGCTGGGTTTGGGGAGCAGCAGCCCCATCGCAGACCTCGACACAGTGACTGCTCCCCAGCAGCCAGACGGCGCACAGACTCATTGCCGTTGTGGCTGGGACGTGGGCTTTGAAATCTAAATGAAAGACACACAACAGAGGCCCCGCCCCCGCACCGCACCTTGGCACCAGGATTTACCGCTTTCATTTTAATAGGTTAATTGCTTAGACAGGTAGGTGTCCGGAAGCCGTCCTTCTCAGCACAGGGCGACCACGGGGTGACCAGGCTTTTCCCAGCAACCTCGCGGTGAGCATAGGGGGAGGTGGGGCCGGGTTGGCTTTAATTACCCGAGGCGTGCACTAATAGCCCAAAGATGCTCCCCTCGGAGCAGAGTGCTTTGTAGGGCTGGGAAAATACAGATCATCGCTGGGCAGCCGGACTGGATTTACGGCAGACAAACAGCGCTCTGCCTTTCCCGCTCCATTAGCGTTTTCCACCTTGGTGTTTATGGACGGGACGCATCTCCTCTGACGGACGACGAGCTCCTGGGGGGCAAGGCTGTGCTGAGGCTGGGGTCCACTCCCACTCACTCATTCAACTGATCTTTATTGAGCACCAACTATACGGCAGGCCCTGTGCTGAGCACTGAGCACAGAGCAGTAAACAAAAGAGTTCAGTATCTCTTCCCATACATTCTAGCGGGAAGAGAGAGACAGATAAGAGAAATACGTAGCACTCTGTTTTCACTTTTTATTGCTGTGGCTTCAAACAACGCACACTAATCATCTCACAGTTTCCATGGACGAGGAGTCCAGGCACAGGGGTGTTGTAGTCCCTCGTGGCTGAAATCAGGCGAGGGGCTGGGCAACGTTCCCCTCTGGAGTTCAGGGTCTCCTTTCAAGTTCATACGGAGGCTGGAGGAGCTGAGTTCCTCGCTGGCTATCGGCGGGGGGTTACCCTTCGCTCTTAGAGGTCACTTCCAGGTCTTAGCCATGTGACTCCCTCCATCTTCAAAGCCCACAGCTTTTCACCCATAGAAACCCCCTCGTCTCTGAATCTCCCTCGCCAGGGGAAGCGCAGTCCCTTTGAAGGGCTCATCTAATCCAGGTTAGGCCCCCGGAGGATAATCTCCCTTTTAATAAAGTCAACGAATGATTTGGGACCTTAATTCCTTCTGCAAAATCCCTTCACAGCAGCATTTAGATTCGTGTCTGATTGAACACCCAGGAGAAAGTGTATGCTGGCCAGGGAGCTGGAGTCTCTGGGGGTTTTCAGCTCTGCCCACCACGGTATGTTGGAAGGTGCCAGGTGATAAGAAGAAATTGAGCAGGAATGGGGCAGGGCCGGGGGGACACCTCCTTAGCAGGTGGTCAGGGAAAGCAGCACCGAGAAGCAGCATTCGAGCAGAGACACAAAAGATGAGAGAGTGGGCCGCAGAGCTCTCTGGGGAGCAGGCACCAGGCTGAGGGAACAGCGAGGACCAGCGAGAGTCACAGGGGATGAGGTCAGACGCTATAGGGCCCTGTAGGCCATGGAGAGGACGCAGGCTTTCTGCTGAGTGACATGGGGGTCGTCACAGGATTTTGAGCAGACGGGTGACACGATTTAACTTAATTTCTAAAAAATCTCTTGGGCTGTGGGGTTGAGAACAGATTGCACAGGGCAAGGGCAGAGCAGGGAGACCAATTAGGAGGGCCTTGCAATTACCCAGGGGAAGAGCTGTGGTGCCTCAGCCCTGGGTATGTTCTGAAGGCAGAGCCGACAGGATTTCCTGACAGATCGGGATGTGCTGTGGGAGGAAAGCATGGGCCTGCCCCAAGGCTCCACGCACAGCCTCAGCCCCCAGACACCCTCAAGAGGCATCTCTGGACAGCTGTATGAAAGCAATAGGCACCTTCTGGATTGTCTTTTCACATGAGAAGACAGGAGGCCTCCTCGGGGGCTGGGGGTGGAGGGGCATTGATCCAACCTTTCAACAATACCCTAGCGTCCTAATTAAATTCTCCTATTCACAGGCACCAAAGTCCGCACCTCGCTCACCAAGACCTGTCAGTGGGAGCCCTAGTAGGGGTGGGAGGTCCCGATTTCATGCCTCTAACTAACCTGTGCTGGCACCCGGCAATCCACTCACATTGTTGTAGCAATGGCCGCTCCCAAATGCGAGTTCCGATACGTCCCTTTCTTCTTCACAAGTGGCTTCCATAGATCATTACTTCTGCAAGATATGCCATATGGCCTCGATTCTAAGAGACTGTCAATTATGAGAAGCCCTACTGATTGATTAAATAAATAAATAAATAATAAACAGCGTTTAGGGAATTGAAAGTAACCCTGTATTCCACGTGCATATCGGTTATAAGACACTCGCCATCTCATAAATATGGAAATATTCACCCTACAGTTGTAACTGTTTTTTGGTGAGGGGAGAGGTTTTATTTATTTTTTTTTATTTTTTAAAAAAAATTTTTTTCAACGTTTATTTATTTATTTTTGGGACAGAGAGAGACAGAGCATGAACGGGGAAGGGGCAGAGAGAGAGGGAGACACAGAATCGGAAACAGGCTCCAGGCTCTGAGCCATCAGCCCAGAGCCTGACGCGGGGCTCGAACTCAACCGACCGCGAGATCGTGACCTGGCTGAAGTCGGACGCTTAACCGACTGCGCCACCCAGGCGCCCCAAGGGGGGGGGGGGGCGGGGGAGAGGTTTTATAGTCAACACTCACTGAACCTAAGATTCTGCCACTGCGGGACTTGTCAGAGCCTTGGAATGATCACCTGTGCTGAGCTTCTTCCAGAGGGTCTTAGAAAATCCATCTATTTTCCATCCATCTATTAGAATAGAATCGAATCTATTTTCTATTTAGCCTCTCACCCACTCAGTCTTTTCTTCTGGCAGAGCATCTGTGATGACCGGTGTTCCCCATGAAACACTTTGGAGACTGAATATTAAATGTCTCAGCTAGAGGGGCGCCCGGGTGGCTCAGTCGGTTAAGCGTCCGACTGCGGCTCAGGTCATGATCTCGCGGTTTGTGAGTTCAAGCCCCACATTGGGCTCTGTGCTCCGAGCCTGGTGCCTGCTTTGGATTCTGTGTCTCCCTCTCTCTCTGCCACTCCCCTGCTCACACTCTGTCTCTCTCTCTCTCTCTCTCTCTCTCTCTCTCAAAAGTAAATAAACATTAAAAAAAATTTAAATGTCTCAGCTAGATACTCAAGGCCCCCGTGGTCTGGCGCTGGCCCACCTTTCCTAATCCAGCCTCTGTTGTGGGGCTCTTACACTCCCTTCACTACACACTGCCTGTTCAGATCTGGAACTTCTGCTTCTGTTATAATTTCAGGCAGGATTGCCCAACCCAACCTAATCCTTACCTATTCCTCACTCCATTAGTCAAATAATATTAACTGAGCCTCTAAATGTACCCGGAACTCTTCCGGCCATAAGCCAGAGCATGGTGAACAAGACAGGCAGGGCTCCCGGCCTTGTGGAGTATACAAACATTCACATACATGCGTGCATGTGCACGTACCTGACTGCAAGTCATGTACGCCATGAAGAATAAAAACAAGGTACTTGTTAGGCGCCATGAAGAATGAAAACAAGGTACTATGGGAGAGCGTAACAGGGACTGGTTGCCTTGAGAGCAGTCCTCGTTGAGCTGAGACATGGAGGACGAGTAGGAACCCATCAGGTGAAGAACTAGGACAGAGAGAGAGAGAGCCAGGCAGAGGCTATGCTGTATGGGAAATCTCTGAACTAGCAAAGAGCCATGTTTGAAAAACTGAGTGGAAGTCAGCATGACTGGATTATAATGAGTAAGACTGAGAAAGAGGCTGGGTCCAGATCATGCTGGGCCTCATGGGCCATGTTAAGGATTTGGGGATCTATCCCTAGGTCAGTGGGCAGTCATTAAAGGGTTTTACAGCCTATAGCAAGAAAAACATTTGCGGGGAGGCACAGGGGAGAGGATGTGGGGAGATTCTAAGAAGCTACATCATTCTTTTGATCGCAAATGTCAGAAAATGCAACCCAAAGTGGTTCAAGTAAAAACAGAATTTATTAACGAGCATAGTTGAAAGCCCAAGGACAGGGAAGGGATTCAGGCAAGGCTTGATCAAGGTTCAAACAATGTTGCCATGACCCGGTTTCTTTCCTTCCATCTCTTGCCTCTCCTTCCTTTTGCTGGCTCCATTTTCCCCTAGGATCACACTGCATGGGGGACAAGGTGGCTGACCTAGCTCCAGTCCCACACTTGCTCTTGTCCAGACATAGCCAGAAAAGAGTTGAGTCTATTTCCCTAGCAGCACAATCAAGTCCTGGAATCAAATCCCCTTGACTCTTATTGGCCTGGCCTCAGTCTTGTGCTCATCCCTGAACCAATCACCTCGGCCAGAGGAATGGAAAGAGCAAGTGGCCTGACCTGGGCCACATGCTGTCCCCATGGAGCTAGAGGTGGAGACAGCTTCCTTGAAACTACGTGCCTCGGAGGGGAAGAGGTCCATCCCAGATGAAAACCAGGATCTCCTCTGGAAAACGCGGGCAGAGGGAGCCGGGTGGGCCTACATGACGAATGTCCACTAGAGAAAACACTGCGACATTCAGGCAAGTGTTGAGGGTGCCATGGGCCAGGGCAGTGTCAGGAGAAGTGGAGAAAAGGGGACCGATTTGACATATATTTTGATGGCGGAATCCCCAGGACTTGGTGCCGGGTTGGATGCTGGTGACGAGTCCCTCGGGGTTCTGGCTTGGACGCGGCAGGTGGCAGAGCCGCTGAGTTAAGATGAGGAGGACAGAAGGTGAAGCAAGTTCGGAGCCTCCGAGGGGAGATCAGCCGATACCTCTCTGCCTTTCGTGGCCTCGCTCATACATCATGTCCTCTGTGATATCTTCCCAGACACTTCCCGGTCGGAATTCACCCCTCTATCCTCTACACTGCCGCCCCTTGAGACCTTCTTTGCCCTCTGCTTGTGCCCAACGTTATCACTCACTGTTTCCCCGCTCATCCCCACTCCAGACTGTGAGCTGCGTGGGGACGAGGACGGGGCCCTATTCATCGTAATCCCTCCTGCAGGCTGGGCACGAAGTAGACATTCAGTGAAGAGCTGTGTAACAACATCAAGTAAACCCTCAAAAGGAAGGGGACCCTCCTCGATGCCTCGTGAGGTCCCAAATCTGGGCCAAGTTTTCAGAAACACGTTCCCAATTACCTGTGTGGTCCAACAGGTTAACCCGGCGTCTGGTGTTTCCCCGCAGAAAAGGCCACGCCTTCCCAGAGAGCCCCTTGTTGATGTATAAAGACGTATCTGCTTCTCTGCAATCCTGCTTTACCAGCTTCTGCCTGATCAGGCTGTGCAGTCGTTTAAAAGAAGATGCCGAGGCCCGCAATAAAAATCTATATTGTATTTCCAAACTATAAAACAGTGATAGAATTTGTTGGGCCTCCTAATGTCTCCAGGAGTGGAAATCATTCTAACCTTCCAATAAAATGCCAACGCCCTAATTAAAGTCTCTAAGCTGTGGTCTCTGGGCTGAGCCCCTCTCCCCAGAGGGGCCTCTTTCCTTGGTTGGGGCCGGGAGGCATGGGAAGCTGCCGAGTTCATCTACAGCCCCTGAGGACTCTGGAGAGGAGAAGATTCCCAGGGGACCCACTAAGTTCCAGTTCAATCTCCCCGAGGAGCCTGCAGGTCGCTCCAGGGACCCCTTTGGGCCTCCCCATCTCCTGGCCCTACTCTTCCTGGTGGGTCTAATCTAGGGCTAATTCTGGTTTTTCTTTTTTCTTTTTTCCATAACTCCTCTCCTCCTAGAGTTTAGAAAGAAGGGGCTGGCGGGGGGGCGGGGGGGAGATGGTAAAGTGGGGAGTTTCATAACGAATCCGGCCCAGGGCGGAAGGGACCTCAGGGGCCCTTCCCCTTCAAAAGATAGCAAGCGTCGGAACGGGCTTCAAGTGAGATTTTTCAGGAATGGAAAATGTCAGAGTGAAAACAGCAGTGTTGTCTGTCTCCCCTCCTGCCTCTGCTCTCAGGGGCTTGTGCTCATGCCCAGATGGATGACGCTAGAAGAGGAGGAGGCTGGGTCCTCTCTTCCAGGCGGCCCACTGAGGAAGAAGGGATAGGGCTGGGCTGAACAGGAGGAAGAGAGATGTGGTGGTCGAGCTTCAAGCAGTGTGACTGTCCACTGGACTCAAGAGAAGTCCCAGGTGGGGAGGCCCAGGGCTACGCCTTCCATCCCGTCTGGCCCTGCAGACTTGGGTAGCCCGATTGACAACTGCACCAGGGTAGGATTAAGGGAAGGGGAGCAGGATTGTGCAGCTCCCAAAAAGCCAATGTGTTCTTAGGCTGCATTAACAGAAGTATGAGGTTCAAAAGAGGGGAGGGGATCGTCTCCTCCCGCTCCCGTTGTTATAAACCCGGCAGCGTGTCCAGGTCTGGCCCCTGCCACCTTCTCTATCACAAAAGGAAGACCGGTCTGTCCACGACCCGTCAGTCAGTCAAATACAGGTACATGAAGACCCCCGCTTCCTACCTCTCCACCTCTTTTTGGACACTCTCCTGTAGTGTTTCCCTCAACCGCATCTGGTGCCATTGTTGGCTGGGGTTTGGAGATTGGGGGGAGGAGCTCTAAGTCCTGGAGGGCAGTGGGGGAGGAGAAGGACAGGGGTGGGTGATTTCCTCCGTGTGGCCTGGACTCAGCCTCCCTCTGGTCTTTCCCGACTGCCATCCTGCTGAAAGAGCATTTACCTCCTTCTGCCCGGAGCTCCGTGCTACTCTAGCTTCAGGATGAACCAGCCCAGGAAGGGGAAGGAAGTCAAGACGACCCCCTACACCCCAGCCTGGAGCTCTTTAGATGAGAGTGACAAGCGGGCCAGGGGCGCAAGCCCTGGCGAGGGGAGCCGTGAAGGGCCTGGGACCCCTCTAGGGTGTGGTAAGTGTCTGCGGACAGCTGCGGGTCTGTCGGGATCATCTGATCGCACGGACTCAGGAAGACAGCTCCAGCTCCGAGGTGGGGAGACCAAAGGGTGAGTACAAGTCCACAGAAGGGAGAGGTTTATAAGCGTCCAAGCTAGTCCGGGAAAGGGCTACCGAAGAAGTAATCCCCTTCCTGGAAGGCATTCGAGGCACAGGATGGATGACCTTGCTGGGCTCAAAAGAGGGAAACAAGGGCTCGACTTGATCTTGACTCGTTCCAAACAGATCGTGGAACCTGCTCACTAAGCCATTAGCTTACCAGGGCTTTCGTTGTGCCGCCCTGCCCACCTAGGCCTCTTTTCCCAAGTCAGCGCAAGGAAGAGGTCACCTCGACCCGTGAGAGCGTGTGCCATCCTGGCCCAGGGGCTGCCCGAGAGCCTCTGGAGGATCCTCCAGGCATGTGCCCTCCAGGCTCCGCACTGAGCCCAGCGCCAAAGCCAGCAGAGTGCGCCCGCGTGGCGCATGAGCGTGTGCGTGTGCAAGGATGATAGCACGAGCCCAGGCTGCCTGTGCCCGGCCCGGCTGTGCGACTCAAGGCAGGTCACTTCACTGCTCCGTGCTTCAGCCTTCGCCTCCTGCCACACAGAGATACCAAGGACGGCCACCTTGCACAGGCGTCTGAAGGCTAAATGAGATGCGTGGCAGGTGCCGAGGACAGCGCCTGGCACCCGGCACGTGCTGGATAAACGCGAGCTACCAGCGTAATTACATGAGCGTCCGATCAGCCCCCTCCCGGGCACCGGTCTGTACCTGATGCTCCTGGAGACCCAGAGAACCCTGGGAGGCAGTCTGGGGGTCCCGTTTCACAAGAAGGAAACTGAGGCCCAAGGAGATCGGGTGACTCGGAGACAAGAGGGCCCACTCAGATAGCCACCCTGCTATTTCTGGGGCCACAAACCACCACAGGGCCCTCCACAGGGACCTGAAGCAAACTAGGTTCCCTCCGTCCTGAGCTGGGCATCTCAGATGGGTGGGACATCTCCAGGGAGTCTGCCAGGCTCTATGGGATTGGTGAGAGGAGGAACAGCCCACGGTACCACGGAGGTGGATCATGCCACAGCTCTCCACAAGCCTCTGGGACTTCTACCCCTACCCCACCTGGTGGCCAAGGCCTTGGTGGCCTCTGCCTCCGTGTCCCCTGCTCCCCTCCACACACCCAGCTTCTAGTCGCCAGGAACTGCCTGGTGCCTTTTCTACACGTGCTGGTTTCCTTCCCCAAGGACTTTGCTGAAGCTGTTCCACCGTCTGGAATGCCTTTCCCCCTCCCTGATTTTCCAAATCTTGCACACCCTGGTTAGTGCAGCAGTCACACTGAGCTACGTGTCCCCTTTGGGTCTCTATAGCCTCATCTGTAACAAGAGAGAGTTGGCCTTGCTGATCTCTAAGGTCTTTTCCAAGGCCTGATTTAAATGCCACCTCCTCCAGGAAGCCCACACTCACCACCCAGATGAAAGCAGTCACCTGTCCTCTGAAACCGCACAGTGTTCTGTGTGAGCCTTCTTATGGCACAGGTCGTTCGCTACCCCGACTCGGTCACGTGGGTTCACATCTGATCTCCCCTTCCAGATGCTGTTTCTAGAAGGCGAGTGGGCTTTGTGTTATGTTCATTTCTATTTCCCTTCAACAGGTGCTGGATGGACAGGTAGATGGACCGACGGACAAGCAGAACTGGGCAGCCTCCCAGGGGCATCTGTGTCTTCCGACAGGACCCTGGAGCCCAGAAGAAGCTTCTTTCACCCCCAAGGAATGACATGCTGATTGATGGCTGAACCACAACATCCTCTAGCAGACAGAGTGAGATATCGGGGCAGAGGACAAAGAGTTTCCAAAGTCAAGCCACCTGCACGTGGTCCTTCTCAGCCTCTGCCCATTTCCTCTCCTACCTTCCACCCCAGCTCCATGCCTTCTTGGGTCCCACAATCTCTTCACCTCCCAGCAAGGCTGCTCTGCTCTGACATCATTTGTGAGACCCCTCCCCCCCATAGAAGATAAAGTGGGATGACCTGTCCACAGTCACACAGCTCAACCCCGCCATCAAGAGGACCAGAACCCTGGACTTCTGGTGCCCATCTTGGCTCCCCCGCTCCCCATCAATGCCCCTCCAGGTCCTCCAGGCCATCCCAACAATCGGTTGGTTCAGAGGTGAGGGTGTCTGAGCCACACGTGGTGAGCTAAACCCTCCCCCGACCCCCAGCCCTCACCAAAGTCCCCTCTACCAGCCCCCCACCTCTGGCTCTGGGATTTCGATCTGGAGCCCCAGAGGGAGAGGTGTGCTATGACTTTGCCGTTTCTGCTCTCCCCTGTCCTGCGCCCTCAGCACGCCTTTCCCCAGCAAAGCCACTAAATCACTTTTATAGGATTCGAGGTTCTTTCTACCCGGCGAGTTTCCTGCCAATACAAAATGTCTTCCAGGATCTGGGGAAGACAGGTTGGCTTGAACGGCTGTTCATTAGAGGAAGATTAATGGGGCCGCTGATCCCATTAATGTGTTATTGACCCTTCCCTTAATATAATCGGCCAAACAGTTCAACCTCTGGCTCAAGGCAGAGTTTACTCAGAACTCAGGTCCCATTTGGGTGGAAAGCAAGCTCCATTGGCTCGGGCCCATCCCCACTGCCTGAGGGGTAGCACATGAGCCCCTCTCCCATCTCGGAGAGTGGGAACGCTCACTTCTGGTCCCCCAGGCTAACCATACACCAGCTAACATTGATGGAGTGCTCGCTATGTGCCAGGCGCTCTGCTAAAGCGCTTAACGGGCACGGTTTCCTTTAAACCCCTTAGTCCCACTTTACAAAGGGGAAAACTGAGGTCTGGAGAAGTTAAACAGCCTTCACGAGACCATCCGGGCCTCGAAGCCAGCAGCTGATGCTAACGGCAGCAGAGACTGCCTTAGCCCCCTGCTGCATGTCTAGCGCCCTTCTGGATCAGCGCTGACCAGGAGAACTAGAAGGTAAGCCATGCATGCAACCTCAGTTTGCTGGTAGCCACGGTAAAGACAGTAAAACGAAAGATGTGAAATTACTTTTGATATGTTTAATAAAACCCGATGTATCCAGAAGATTATCATTTCGACACGTAGTCCGCCTAAAAATTATTAGATGTGCCGCTATTTTTCTTGTGCTGAGCCTTCTGAATCTAGTGTTGTTCTCCTCTGACAGCACGTCTCAGTTTGGAGGAGCCACATTTCAAAGTGCTCGAGAGTCGCATGAACCAAGTGGGCGTCCTATCAGTGCAGGTGTGGCTGCGTTAGGTACATTCGTTCCGCGCCTGTTAACGTCACACAGTACCAAGCATTTCACAGTGGTTTCTTCATTGACTCCCTTGTGGCAACCCTATGACAGGGGTCAGTCATCCCCATTATACCTCAAGGACACGGGGGCTCAGAGAGGTCAAGTATCTTATCCAAAGTCACACAGCCATCGGTGGCAGAGCTGGGAGCAGCACCTGTGACTATCAGACTCTAAACCCCAGGCCCTGACCCTTTAATAGCTAAGCAGCCCTCAAGGCTGATCTGAGAGCCTGCCTTCCAGCCAGCCGCACTCCCCCAGGCCAGGAGCCCAGCTTTTTGCCTGGACAGTGGCACTTAGTGCACCTTCCAGCACCTCCTCCAGGAAACATGCCCATCTCTATCACCTTCTGTCACCATCCTTGTTCTCTAGCCATGGCTGTCACTGACGCAGCCTGCGTGGCCCCACTCCCCTGCCCTCTGTGCTCCTGTTTCCCTCCCTAGGTAACCCCTAGGTCAAGAATCTCCCGTTCTGAAATAAAACGGAGCACATGCCCCTGCAAGACGCCATCAGTCAAACACTCCTCGTGAGGTTTCCTTTGTGTAATCTCTGCCCCTCCCAGAGGCCCACTTTCAGGAAATAGGAGTTTAATGTGGACGGAAATAAAGAATTAACTTCAATCGGAGTTGCATGATCCTATGGCGATCATCCCGTCCAGGCCCTTCGTTTCACGTGCGGGAGGGCTGAGACGCAGAGCAGCGGGTGACCCAAGATTGCACAAGGGGGCAGAAGACTCGCATCCGGGGCCGTGACTCCAAAGGCAGTATGCCTCACCAGGTGCCACGCTTCCTCTTACGACTGGTGAAGTGGCTTCATTGGGAAGAGGGGTCCGTTTGCCCTGCCCTCAGATCTTCCTTCCAGGTAGAGGCACCAGGGCTCAAAGGTCTTGGCAAAAACTGTGCTCTCAAGCTTGGGGGTAAAAACCCAGGAAGGCAGCTGACACCACCCACCTTCCCCTCCAGGTCTGAAGCGTTCCCTCCCCGAGCCGACAGGCATGGGGCCCACAGAAAAGCAACAATCTTCGCCCTCCAGCCCCACGAGGTAGGGGTGGTGACCATGCCCATATCACAGCTGAGGCAACTGAGGTTCAGAAAGATGAATGGCCACACAGCTTGGGCTGCTCTTAACCCCAAATCCTGGGTTCCCACCACTGCCCCAGATTGAGGACTAAGGACTCCCAGCTCAGTGCTCCCTCTACAACCCCATGCTGCCTCCATCAGGCTGAGCTCCCCCCACCCTGCCGTGAGCTCTTTTATTGATACCAGCTGCCGCCTGGGCCCCTGCTGAGTGGAGCCAGGCAGCACAGCCAGCCTGCCCCATGTAATTTGGTGCCAATTAGGAAAAAGTGGGAACCATCAGTGTATTTAATTCCCAGGCTCTGGGAAGCCAAGCTTCAACTGAGTTGCCTCCCCGCAAGCTACCCCAGACACTGCCTTTTTCTTTTTTTAATGTTTATTTCTGAGAGAGAGAGAGAGAGAGAGAGGGAGGGAGAGAGACAGACAGACAGACAGACAGAGAGAGTACAAGCTGGGGAAGGGCGGAGAGAAAGGGAGACACAGAATCCGAAGCAGGCTCCAGGCTCTGAGCTCTCAGCAGAGCCCGACGTGTGGGGCTCGAACCCACGAACCACGAGATCATGACCTGAGCCGAAGTTGGATGCTCAGCTGACTGAGCCACCCAAGTGCCCCAACACTCCCTTTTGTTTAAATCACTGAGCCTCCCATCACTGACAGGAGCCATCCACACACACTTGCAGAATTTTTCTAGGGACCCAAAGGGGTCCAGATGAGAATTAAATATGACCCCTGCCCCTGGGGCGCTCCCAGGAAGAACAGATCACTGGAAACAGATCACTGAGGTAGCTGCCAAAGCCCTTGTCGCCAAAGACTCAGCTTCCTCATCTTTAAAATGGGGATAAGAATGATTGACACCTCACCAGGTTGTTGTAAATGAGTCATCTTTTAATTCATTCCACAAGCTCTTTTGATCTCCTACTCCGTGCCAGCCAGGACCCCAGACACTGAAGACACAGGAAAATCAAGTCCTGCCCTCATGGAGCCTTCACTCTGATAGGAGGGGTGAACAGCAGACAGTAAAATCATAAATAAAAAATACTATTGCAGATACTATAAAAATAAAGCAATGTAACGAGATAGAGAAGGACCCAAGGGGGTGGTGGGTAAATGGTAGTCCTTATTGTTTTCATTACTATTATATTATTTGTTCATCCGAGTCTTGAAAGCCAAGTGGGAGTCATCAAGCAGACAGGCACAAGAGAAGAGAATTTCAGGTGGAGGAAACATCAGGCACAAAGGCAGGAAGGGATTGAAGAGTTCCTGCAGCTGGTGTTCAGAGAGGCTGCGGTGGGCATAAGATACATGGGGCCCCCAGCGAGGCTAGAGAGGCGGAGATTCTGGCCTCAAAGGGCTTTGGATGCAGCGCTCAGGTTCCAGAACCTTATCCCCCGGGCATCACCAGGGAGCCATCAAAGGGATCTCAATAAGGGAGTCAGATGTCAAGGCTGATGTTCCCGAAGGTCTGTTTTGGCTGCAGCACAGTGTGCTGGGGCGGGAGGGAGGCTGCCCGCAGAGGCAGTCAATGCTCAGAGGCCGTGGCACAATCCCATAGAGAGGCTGGGGGAAGCTGGGGGCAGGGAGGGAGAGGGGCCATGAGGAGAAGTGTTTGGAAGGCAAATGAGAACAGGGCTTGGTGACTGATGGGACGTAGGAGGCAAGCAATGGCTTGAGGACTATGAATAACAGTGTCTTCTCGCAAGTTGTGTGGGGTGCAGCCTACCATGCCGGCAACCCAGCCCCCTGATGGAAAGTGGCTTTAGAGGCCCTTGGGGAGACCCCGGCGGCCCTGCCATACACAGCATTTCCCAAGTCACCAACAAGCATGGCTTCTTGGCCTCCAGGCTTTTGTGCCCGCTCCCTCTGCCTGGAGAGCTCCTTTGGACTGGTCCCAGTTCAATACCAACTCCTCTGGGAAGCCTTCCTTCACTACCCCACAGAATTAGTCACTCCCAGCTCCCCGATGGGTTTCATCAGCATCCAATTCACAGATGTGTTAGTCCTTCCCCCGGCTGGGGAGGGGCAGATAGAGACCTTGTCCCTTTCTTGGTCTGTCTCTCCAAATAATCCACAAACTGCCCAAGGGCAGGAGTCCCCTCTCTTGTTGTTATCCTAGCACGTGGTACAGTGCCTGGCATTCAAAGGGCACCCACACACGTTTGTTGCATGAATGAGTGAAGGAGGGTGGGGCCGCCCGCCAAGATGTGGAATCCAGGGAAAGAAAGCGGTGAGTCAATCTGGGTCCCGCTGGGCTTGAAGAGCCTGAGGCACGTCCATGCGGATGTATAAGCAGCTGGACAGAAGGACTGGAAGCCCTGGGAGGGGATCTGCCGGATCATCAGCCCCCCTCCCCACCCCCTCGCTGGGCCCCTGCCTGGCCTCACTCGTGTCCCAGCCCTGAGAGCCTGGAGGTCTCCTGTCTGTAGAGAGGAAGTGAGAGAGTACTGGAATCTGGCCCTGTCCATCTTTCTCCTTGGGGAAGCTCCTCTGGGGGCCATTTGGGATTCAATTTCCATAAACAAATGAGGTTTGGGGTTAACAGCACCTTCATTGGCGTGCGGGGGGCACGTGCGTGAATCCTTCCTTCCTCCCTGCTCATCCTGGACGGAAAAATGAGAGCAGAGCCATTACCAGCAATCCACCCTCCACCACTCTTGGGGGAAAAAGAAATGACATTTTCCCTTTACATTGGAAATACTTAAAAGTCCCAAGAATAGATTTATAGGAATATTTTAACCTTTTCTTTGATCCTTGAAATGTCATTGTTCTGTGGGCTGAATCGCCAAATGTGACCTTTTCCAGTAGCTATGGGGCGGGGGGAACCCCCACCGGCTCGGCTCGCTGGCTCATTGAAAGCAGCTTCAGAAGTTCCCCCTGTGGCTTGCCCAGCACCCCACCCCCACCCTGAAGCTCTGAGTCAGGAGAAGGATTGGGGAATGGGAGAGGCACACAGGGGCCAGTGGGGAAAGACAAGCAACTCTCTTCTTACCTTATCAAATAAGGATGAGTTAGGCGTGGGTTTGTCACTAGGCAACTCACTCTGCGGCCTTCCGTGAGGCATTTCCTCTCTTTAGGCCTCAGTTTCCTTAAAGTGGGAAAAAACGTGGTGCCGACTTCATAGAGTTGTTGCAAAGACTGAATAAAGGCAATGCACACTGTATTAGTTCTTACAGAACAAGGCTGAAAAACAGATGACCCCAAAATTCAGTAGCTGCCAACAGGCGTTTATTCTTGGACTCACCGGTCTGTGGGGTGACCAAGGTGCAGATCCAGACTGGGTTCTGCTAGGTGGCCCTGCTTCAGGCTGTGGTCCGGGCGTGGCTCTGCCCTGTGAATGTTCACACCGGGCCCAGCTCTTCTCCTGGTGGGTCCCACTGCTGTGCAAGGGGACGAGTAGAAATACACCATGCCTCTTAACTGGACCACGGTCCCTTCCACCCAGCTCCTACTGGCCAAACCAAATTACAAGACCGAGGCCAACATAAGGGGGTGAGGGAAAGGCACTGCCCCAAAGGAGAGGGGAGTGAACATTTGAATATTTGATGAAGAGTAATCCAATCTATCACAGCGTGTAAAGCCCCTGGCACTGTGCCTGGTGCTGTGATAGAAACTCAGACGATGAATTCCTTTCCGTACCATGTTGCATTATTATTATAGTTTACCACTCAGATTAATTCATTATAATTCATTATAATAGGATGAGTCTTTCTGGCTAAGAGTACAGTAAGGTATCTTATTGTCCAACGTTAGTGGGCAGTGAAGTGTTACATATGAGCGAATTCTCCACACAACAGAAACTTACACCTTCAAGCCTTTTTACCTTATTTTGATGGGAATGTTTCTAGAGGATGTTTCAGACCTTCCCACCTTCTTAAACGGAGACTCTCAAACGCCGTTTAATCTGTAAGATTGATGCCCTGGGACCGCTGGGACGGGCATCAGCACAGCTGGGTGCTGGTCTCTCGGGCCAAGGAGATGTTTGGCCCATTTGCCCCTCAGCTGAATGGCCCATAGGGAGGGTTCTTCTCCAACCTCTTTGGTGCAGCCCTCAGACATCAGATTCCCCATGGGTCAGCGTCTCCCCATCAGAAATGAAAGGTCACAGATTCATGCTAAATCCACCACACGTCCTGAGTCTTTGGGGCACTCACTGAAATCTTTGCTGATTGTGGCATCAGGGAAACCATCGTCATCATCGACTGTTACAATGCTTCCAATCAGAGTATAGAGTTTCTGAAGCTTTGAGCATAAAAAGAAGTTGGAGAACACCGAAAAGTGGTTCATCTAGGAACATTTAAGAAGGAATCCTACCAAGCAGCCTGGGACCCATGCCAATGTCAGGAAAAGGAGGGGAAATGTAGTGATACTGTAAGACTTACAGAAGTGCCCTCTATCCTTCCTGGGCTCTCTTCCCCCTTCTTTTCTGTGTGCTTCTAGCTCTTCTCTGTGGATCCCTTAGTTTTCCTCTCTGATTCTCATCCTGCCTCCTTGCATCTTCCCTTCTCCTTTCACCTACTGGCTATAATGTGGAGGGGAGGGAGTGTGCATGATCATTCTTCAAACATTTCAAAAATCATTTCATCTCTTCGTGTGTTATTATGCTTCTTAACCTCAAAGGGGTTTTTTTTGGTTTCTGAAAGCCCGAATAGCCACACAGTTCTACAAAATTAAGTCAGGTTGTGCTTCAGTGAACACTTGGATTCTTTTTTTTTTTTTCCAGAAAATCAGTGACTCCATTAAAAAACCACTGCCCATCCCACTGGAGACCAGTCTTGTGATCATAAGATTCTGTGGATCCTGGGCTCCAGCGCCTAAGTAACTGCCCTCTGTGGAACTGTCCCAAGTGCTGAAATGGTGTCTGGTTCAGCCCACGTCCTGGGTTCCCTGTTCCTTCCCTTGAGAGCTCTGCCCCACCCCCAGCATATTTGTTGTTGTTGTTTTTTTTTTTTTTCTGCCTGGGTGTTCTAAGCCATTTCTAAGTGGGATGCCTGATGAGTGAGTCCCACAGCCTCCTCATTATAGCCCATGACAGATGCCCGTCTGCTCAGCTGGCCAAGATTTTTTGGAAAGTGTTTAGACCAAGAACATATCATAACAGTTGTCCGTGAAAATAACCTCCAGGCTATGACAATGAACCTTCTTGTGCTGGGTCCCAAATTGGCCACACCAGAGGGCTAATTGCTAACTATGAACCCACCCCCTCCAGGACCTGGCTTCCAGCCAAAATATCTGGGTTCTAGCCCATTCTCACTACTTGCTAGTCATAGAGAATTGGGCAGCTTCCTCCGCCTTTCTGGACCTCAGTTTTCCCATCTGTGTGACACAATCTCTAAGACTTCAACAAACTCTGACACTCTGGGATTTCATGATTATGTGGCCCAGGAGGTGGTAAAGTGGAGTGGAGGAGAAAGAACCCTCAGCAAGGAGTCAGGAGTCCTGGCTCCCCGCACTGCCACCATAAGCAGTGTGACCCTAGGCCAGACCCTCAACCTCTCTGAGCCTCATCTATAAAACTAGAACTATACCACTGTCCTTGCCATCTCCTAATGTCATGGGGAGGCTCAGGTGAGATGGGGAAGCACTTGGTAAAGCAGGGAGAACTACATGGCACTGGGAATGGTTTATGACAGGAGAGCATCAAAGAGCTACACTCTTTAGAGGGAACTCAGGTTTCAGTACCCCTGAGAAGCAAAAGATACAGTCTCTTTCCCTTCCTCATCCACAGTTTCCTAGCCTGAAGGAGTTGATGAGCCAGGGTGATATAGTCTCCACTGCTGATGAAACACACCAATGCTGGGTCTATTCATTTCTTCATTTAATAAATAATTACTGAACATCTTTCATGTGCTGAGCAGGTAATCAGAGGCAGACATGGCCCCTGCCTTCAGGGACTTGAGAGGGCAGTTTGCACATGACGCACTTAGCCTGGTGCTGGGCACATGATAAGTGTTCATTGATACAGTGTGATGGGTAATGCTAGAGAATGCCCTGGTTCCTAAGGGAGTACACAGAAGGGGTCACAGGGACCGGAGTGTGATACCAGAGATAATTAGGAGGGAGCCCAGAAGACTGGTGATAGAGTATTCCAGGCAAGGACTACAGCAGGAGCCAGTGGGCAGGGCACGTGGGAAAGAGGAAAGAAGACGCCTCACCCCAAGTACTTCCTGCCCCTCTGCCATCCCAGCATCTGAAATCCAGAACCTGGGGCTCACTCCCATGCCTCAGCAGAAATCTTCACTTGGAGGGACCGGTAGAGGTAGGGTAGGATAGCTTCCGGCAGCCCCCTTTCCTGTTGTCCAAGGTTGCTGGGCACCAAGGTGGCCCAGAAAGCAGGAGGGAGGTCAACCCCATGTTATTAAAATCTGTCTTTGGCTTTATCATCATCATCATCATCACCACCACCACCAATATTATTTACAGAGCCCTTACATACCTCAAGAACTTTGTGTGCAACCCTTACAATCCTCACATTGATGAGATAGGTATGTTTAGACCTATTTTACAGATGAGGAAACTGAGGCTCAGAGAGCTTACATGGTTTGCTCAAGGACACACAGCCGGTGGCAAGCCTAGAGTCAGATTACTGTTAAGCTGTCAAGACAGCTGAGATTTCACTGAGTACCAACTTTCTATGTATGCCAGGGACCCTGCAAGGCACTTTTGGGGCACCGGCCTACTCACCCATCCTATAGTCCCATGAACTGAGCACTACTATTAGCCCCATGTTGTGATTAAAAAGCTGAGTCCAAAGAAGGTAAGTAACCTAGTCAAGGTCACACAGCTAGATGGTGTCAGTGTCAGGATTCTCACCCAGATCTGCCCAACACCTCCCCATTCCGGAAGCCCCTTTCCTTCAACAAGGCCCAGGAGGCAGAGGCAGGTGCCTCCTCCTTCTCCCTCCCAATGCTGGCTTCTGATCACTCCAGCCCCACAGTGGCAGCAACCCCAGGGCACCAGGATGGCACAGAGGCACGCCTGGGGCAGGGTGAGGAGCCGTGGCCAGGATGACCTTGAAATCCCATGGTCCTGCCAGACAGTAAATATCCCCATGCTAAGTGTTTCAGCTCTTCCAGAAAAAGCCGCATTGGAGGGGATTCCATGTCTCAGGCTGGAAAGCACCACTGGGCAGATTTATTCCTGCAAGAGGTCAGACAGCCACTGTATTTCACCATCAGGCCAACAGGGGCCCTCAATTCTCTGGAATTATCTTTCTATCAAATATTCATTTGTCTGGTTTATGGGCTACTGAAAACTTGGGCTCACTGGGTCCTACCAGCCACATGCTTGCCTGGCTGTGCCAATGCCCATCTTCCACTCTTTGCTCATAGCCCACTGTATGGCAGGATGCCACCCCAATTGTCCCCCCCTCCAACAGGGAAAGGCCGTGAGCCCTCCCTGGGGTCTATTCCTTCACCAGGCCAACACAATGCGTAAGACTGGAAGCCACAGCAGTGGGAGAAGATTGCTACCATTTCCCCAAAGCAGGGGCGCCTCCGGTAGATGCCGCTGGTGCCCCCTCCCCCCACCCTAGGTTTTGGATGCTCATACCCACACCCTTTTCTAAAGGATTGTCCTGGGGTATGTGAGTTGCCTTGTGCAGAAATGGTGTGGAGATTACCTCCTTCCAGCCCGGAGGTGGCCCATAGCCAATGACCACCTGATGTGGGGGTCTAACAGGGAAGCCCTCTTGCCATTGAATGGGGCAAATTGTCCCATTGAATGGGACAAAAATATGATGCAATTCCCGCTCCAGAGCTCCCAGTGGGATCAGGCTGCAACTTCTCCAGAAACCACATCTCTGCCTGGCTTCTTCTGCCATATCCTGCTTCTCTCCCTTCCTTACAGGTTTCTCCGCAGAGTCCTCCTTCAATAAAACACATGCCTAAGAAGCCCCATCTCAGGCTCTAGTTCTAGGGAACCCACCCAAGACAGGGCCTTAAGCCCCATGGCTCCTTACGTTGCAACTTGGAACTGATCTCCTGAAAAGCTTCTCACTTGCTGCGGGGAAATGGAAGGCCTCTCACCAATTAGACTGTGGGGAGAGTCTGCCCCCCAAGTTTGCAGAAGGCAGCAAGACAGACCACCCCCCACCTCACTGCCCATTTTATAGGCAAGGAAACAAAGGCAGAGTGACTTATCCAAGGTCATGTAGCTAGTCTAAGGGAGAACCAGGAATCAAGCCCAGGTCTCTCTGACTCCAGATCCTAGAGTTTTCCTTAGAAAAAGGCTCTGGACACCCTGAAAGAATGCCTTGAGCCTCATCTTTCAAGGTGCTATTAAAATGCCACCTTGTCCAAGTAGCCTTCCCTGCTTACCCATCAGAGTTCATCACATTTCCTTCTAGATGCATCACATGTGCTTTGATAAAGCCCCTACCTCATTCTACTCTCAGTGAGACTAAGGAGTTTCTCCACTTTCTCCCCAACCAGCATGGGAATCCCTTGAACCACAAACCACAAACGTATATTTAGGGCCACAGAGGGACCAGGAAGGCCATTTTCCTTTAAAAAGACAAGGATAGGCTGGAAGAAAGCCTCCCCAAGGAGGTGAGCCCCACCTGAGCCCTTCTCTGCCCCATGTTGCACCTTCGTTTGAGGCCTCTGTTTGGTCACTTCTGATGATGCCTGGGATACAGTGGGTGCTCAGGAATGCATGTAGAGTAGGGCGGGGCTGAGAGGGATGTGGAAGAAGTGGGGGGAGGCTGTTATTGAACAGTCAGGCATCTGGCTTGAATCTGTGAATTTCTAGTACAACAAAAGCTGGTTCTTATTTCTTTCTTTCTTTCTTTTTTTTTTTTTTTTAGAAAGTAAAGTGGGCTTTCTTTGTGCTTGAATGGAAAACACATACCCTTAGCACCCTATTGTGGAAAAAATCAGGCTTTATTGTAAAAACAATTATGCCACATTTAAAGCAGGGATTAAAATTGAGGCATGTTAAGTGTGATCGTTAATACATCAGGCTTTTTCTTCCAATCAGGAAGGAAGCTATTCTGGTCTGCCCGCTGCTCACCTTCCTTGGGCTAAGGCAGATGGATGCTCAGCAAGGTAGATGGGGGTCTCTGAATCCCAGGAACTAGAGCATACCGGGCATGACAACATGAAAAGCATGGGAACCTGACTTGCAAACAGAAAAAGAAGACATATGGCCTGTTGAGGGATCTTTTTATTCTTATCTGTAAAAACATTTATAGGCAAAGGCTCACAAATTTATATATTTTAAATCACCTATTGTTATGGATTTAGAAAATCTCCTCTATTTAATATGAATATGTAAAATTGGGGTGCTCCTGGAAATAGGGCTGACCAGCATAGCTCCCACCCTCCCCCCGACTTTGCCTGTGTTTTCTTCTCCAAGAATGGAGGTGCAGCAGCCATCGTCATGGCTCTCCAGCATCTCTCATATCTGCAGTCCTTGCATGGGCCTTCTGAGATTGAGCTCCTCATTTTACTGGGGCATAAAGAGGATGGGTCACCTACCCAACGTCACATAGCAAAGAAGCAATGGAAACAGGATTTGAACCAGATGTGATTCCAAAGTCCACATTCCTAACAAGACATTCCCCTGCCTCCCAGGACGTAGCTCTGGGACAGAAGGCCAGAACTGTGGTGCCCAAGACTAGGGGGAAGGCACCGAGGGGAAAAAGGAATGAAAAAAAAATGTACGTGTTTTGCGTATGTCTTGTTTTGGGCCAGGTCCTAAGTGCTGAAAATTCTGAAGTAGAAATGTAACCCTTTCCACGAGAAACACTCAGGCCATCTTCAGAAATGCTGGGACGAATTTCTAAGCCTATGTGAGGCCATATGTTATATTCACAGGAGGTGGCCCACCATGAGTAGGAAGAAAAGAAAGGAAGAAAACAGACAGACAGGATAGGGGCTTATCAAAAAGACGTAGGAATCCACCTGAAAGAGATCCCAATGACCCAAGTTGGGGCAATGTGAACGAAATGGTAGATCACAATAGTATTGGATTCTAACCCAAAGAATAAAGTACCTACCCAAAAGTCCATACAGATATAAATAACTGGACGGAAAGATACAACTCCGCCTTCCAGAAGAGTTCCAAGTAATACGTGTAGAAGGAATGAGGGAAATGGACCACTGCTGTAATAATTGCTGCAGACAAGATCCATCAACGGATGCTAAAATTAGCAGGCAAGAATTTAAGCAGAAACAGCGTATGTGCATAGTCTCAGAGTATCTCTTCTCAAATAATGAGTAATCATAAAGAGAAAAACAGTAAGTTTAGAGTGGAGAATCTTAGCAGACACCTTAACCATGTGTTGAAGTTACACTAGTTACACGAACACACACCAACACCATGTACCCCCAGTATGATCACTGGGGAAGCATATCCTTCTGGGGCATCCCTCTCAGGACGCATAACCTCAATATAGTCACGAGAAAACATGAGACAAACACACATTGAAGAATATTCACGAAATAGCTGCCCAGGACCCTTTGCGAGTGTCAAGGTCGTAAGAGACAATGAAAGACAGGAAATGTCACAGATCAGAGATGAAGGAGACATGACAGCTAAGTGCAGTGTGGGATCCTGGACCGGCTCCTGAGCCAAGAAGAGGGTGTTAGTGGGAAAACTGGTCAAATCCAAGTAAGCTCAGAAATTTAGCAAATAATATTGTAATGAGACGAGTCTCTTAATTTTGATGAATGTTCCATGATTGTGTAAGATCATCATAAGAGGGAACTGGGTGGAGGGCATATGGGAACTCTTTGTACTACTTTTACAACTGTTCTGTAAGACTAAAATTATCTCCAAAAAAATTTTATGATATGCTAGGCTAAACAATGGTCCTCCAAAAGATATTCATGCCCTAGTCCCTGGAACATGTGAATATTCCCCTATATGGCAAAAACAAATATAGGACTTTGTAAATATGATTAAGCATCTTGACATGGGCAGATTATCCTAGATTATCCAGGTGGGCTTTCGGTGGAATCACATGTATCCTTAGAAGAAAGATGGAGACAGAGGGAGTTGGACACAGACAGAAGGAGAGGAGCCATGTGACCACAGAGACAGCAATTGAAAAGATTTTCAGCCACAAGCCAAGGTAGGTGGGCAGCCCCCAGGAGCTGGAAGAGACAAGGACCAGATTCTTCCCCTGGAGCCTCGAGAGGGAGCACAGCCCTGCTGACACCTTTATTTCTGCCAATTATACAGATTTTGGACCTCTGGCCTCCAAACTCATGAGAGAATAAATCTGTACTGGTATAAAACACCAAGTTTGTCAGTATGGAGGTTCCTCAAAAATTAAAAATAGAACTGCTCTATGACCCAGCAATTGCACTACCAGGTATTTACCCAAGGGATACAGGTGTGCTGTTTCGGAGGGACACATGCACCCCCATGTTTATAGCAGCACTATTGACAATAGCCAAACTATGGAAAGACCCCAAGTGTCCATTGACCGATGAATGGATAAAGAAGCTGTGGTATATATAGACAATGGAGTATCACTCGGCCATCAAAAAGAATGAAACCTTACCATTTGCAACAACATGGATGGAACTAGAGTGTATTATGCTAAGTGAAATTATTCCATCATAGAAAGACAAATATCATATGACTTCACTCATATGTGGACTGTAAGATACAAAACAGATGAACATAAGGGAAGGGAAAGCAAAAGAAAATAAAAACAGGAAGGGGGACAAAGCATAAGAGACTCTTAAATATAGAGAACAAACTGAGGGTTGCTGGAGGGTTGTGGGTGGGGGGATAAGCTAAATGGGGAAGGGGCATTGAGGAAGACACTTGTTGGGATGAGCACTGGGTGTCATATGTAGGGGATGAATCACTGGATTCTGCTCCTGAAATCATCATTGCACTATATGCTAACTAACTTGGATGTAAATTAAAAATAAACATAAATAATTTAAAAAATAATAACGTTAGTCAATAGGAAAAAAAACACTAAGTTTGTGGTAATTTTTTTACAGCAGCAATAAAAAACTAATAAAAAGGTAAAAAAACAACAACAACTGATGACGTTGGCCTGCACAACCCCAAGCCTCCTGCCAGCTGTGACCCTGTTGCTGTTTCAGTGCTGCATGGCAGGACTGCCTGACCCTTGGCCCCTAAGAGAGGCTCCGTGTACCTGCCCCAGAGCCTGCTGGGAACTGCCAATCCGATGAGGCTGTCTGGGGAGGTTGTGTTTCTCTTTTTTCAGCCGGCTCAGTACTGCCTCCAAGTCTCCTGCCTAACATTCTTTGGGTCTGTCCAGCCTGAGGTCAAAGGGCAGAGCTATGCTCCACCTACTCTCCCAAAGATGGAAGAGCTCAGCTGTCCACCAGCTGAGGACCCCACGAGGCTCGTCCCAAAATAGCAGACACAATCATTACAGCTCTCATTCATTGAGGGCCTATTATATGGCAGGCTCATTACTGATCATTTTCCATGCACCAGCTCGCTTAGTCCCCATAACCTCCCCAGGGTGGCTCAGAGAGGTTATGGGGCAGGCTCAAGGTCGCACAGCTATCCAGCAGATGACTCAGAGTTCCAGCCCAGGTGTCTGTGACTCAGAAAGCCCATGTCCCCAACAACCAAGTCGCCCTGCCCATTCAGCATCTGCTACCCCCACTTCCTCAGCTGTGTCCTCTCCCTGGCAAACCTCAGCTACAGAGGGAAATCCAGAGTTGCCCTTCCTGGGCTGCTAGACTGCAAAGCATCCAGGCTGTAGCTGCCTTCGAGAACACAGAGAGATTCGGGGGTGAGAAAAATCTTCGGCTTTGAGACCCACTGAGGGAGTTTAGAGAAAGTCTCACTTCTCACAGGTGTGTGATTAGCCCCATTCTTTGTCCCCAGGCATTCGGAGGTGGCCGGCCACATCCACTGTAGCTGTTGCAGCCTGCAGAGAAGGGGGACCAGGGGCAGATCTGGGGCTCCAGGATGAGCAGAGAACTGCTCCAGATCATTCTGGGCTGCGGAAGTGGGTCCGTGAGCTTGGCCATCCATCAGCCAGCAATTCCCCTTCCATAAGAAGGGGAGTCTGGGCATTCTGCCAAAGGGGGTCTGAGAATTAGGAGTCACAGCTCCCTCACTGGAGGAGGGGTGGCGAAAGAGGGGCCACTCTACCACCTCTTTGGCCAGCCCAAGAGCCTTAGACCCTAGGCTAACAAAGCTCCCCCAGGACCCAGTCTCAACACAATTTCTAGAGACTTTAGGGTCAAATGGCCCAGCCTTCACATGGGGCTTGAATCCATTTCAGACCAAGAAAGACTCCCTCCATGCCATCTACTCCAACTCCGTGATTTCACAGATTCTGATCACCTTTCATCCAGGACCTGGATTTTCCTCATCCACACTCAGGTTGCCCCGATGGCTTATGAGTTTAGGATTGGAGCCACACAGCATCCCTGAGTGCCGGCTGAATGCCCCAACTTCACAACAACAAGCAGCCACAAAGCTAATGTGGGCCTCCATGTGCCGAGATGGAGCCGGGCACTGTCCTATACATCAGCCTTGCTCCCCACAATACAGAAACTGAGGCTCAGTTGAAGTAAGTTAAAACCGGGAGCAACCCGGAGCTCCCCAAGTAAACAATAATAGTAATAGCTATTCTTACCCATTGCTTCCTATGTGTCAAGCACCATTTAATCCAGACATCAACTCTAGGAGGAAGGTAATACTGTTATTCCTATTTTACAGATGGGCTGCCGCACAGAGAAGTAAAGAGACTTGGCCAAGGTCATGGAGTTAGTAAGTGCCTTCAAGTTCACGGCAGAGCTGGGAATGACTCTCAGCCTCTATGTTCCCCACCTGGTTTCCCAGATTCTGCTCACCTGTTCCCAGAGGATGGTAAGCCCTGCCTCTTTGGCTACACCCACTCTGGAGGCCAAAGCACCTTGACCATATCTCTTCTTAGCACCTGCTACCAGGAAACTGTGCATAAGCACAACTACCCCCCACTACTCTGAGAGCCCCCGGTGGGAGAAAGAAGTCATGGTCACACGCATATCCCACCACCCAGCCCGGGCCAGGCCACAGGGGAAGCGCTCAGTGATTACACTGTTGAATAAGGTAAAGCCCAAGTGATTGGAAGAAGAGATTAATAAAGCGCCTCTTTCTAGGAAGAGAGGCAGCCCATCCATACCAGCCTCTCTGCTCTGGCTACTCCAGTTACTCCATTTCTACCCCTTAACAGGATGCCCAGCTCAGCCTGATCCACTCCTGGCTCAGGTTCCTCCTCGGGTTTGCAGTGGGGATTGCAAAGTCATACTGGATTAAGACCTGCTCCAGCTGTCACCTGTGGTGGAAAGCTCCCCTATCACGCGGCCCAGAAGGGCCGTGGTATCTAATGGAGATTTGCTAATAAGATCTGAGTTGGTGAGCTTTGCATCCTATTAACACAGGGGAGTGCAGGCCTGTCTGTATGCGGGAAAATTGCAAACACAATAGAAAAGTCGCTTATGAATATTAATGGGACTGGAAACAATGCCAAGAGAAATTTTTGACGTGATTGGGAAGCTGCGAGGGGGCTGTGGGGCTGGAGCAGCCTCCCTTCCCTCCTGCCCCTGCCTGTCCCTCCAGAGCTGCCTGGAAGTGAGAGGTCTGCGTAGCTGTCACGGCTAGATCGAAAGTGATCTGCGTGATGACCGAGAAGGGAGAACTGAGCCTGACTGAGGGCTCGGACTCGCTTCCCCAGATCCATGCAGGCCAGTCCAATGGCAGTTTGGGAGGGGGCATGGCAAGGTGTCTGAGAAGGAACTTGGGTGCGCCCCACTCTTCTACACCTGGACTTCTCAGATGAGACAAGCATTCCTCTTGGATTCTTTCCTGAACCAACCCTTGTCTAGAGCAGTTTCCATCACAGAAGGCCACAAGCTCTGGAATTCACAGGAAGACCAGCGTAAACAGTCAACCCGGAGTTGACTTAGCATAGCCTAGGGAATGTTAAAGTCCAAAAACTCCCTCAGTGAGCACCCCCACCCCCACTGCAGTTCCAAAACTCTGAGCTGGGGAACGCTAGGGGTCAGGTGCCCCAGGGGACAGCAGAGAGGCCAAGAAGGCTAGGCATTGGGTTGCAGATTCAAGACAGAATTTCAGACCTCCTAACACCCCCCCCCCAATCCATTCCAAAGCTTCGATAGAACCTAGGGAGCCAAAAGTGAGTAAGACATAATCCTTGTCCTACTAGGAATTCTCGGTCAGATGGGGAAGGGAGACATTCAGTCACAGGCTCTTCTCATTACAGATCCCCTACAGCTGACTATGGCTGTGTATTTTTTATCCTACTAGTCAATAAAGAAAAGGCACAGACCCCAACAGGAAAAGGGACAACGGCCACAAGCAGACAGCCTGCAGGATCTGAGCGAGCATGGAGGGACACAGTACAGTACATGGGCTGGCTACGCATACCGAAGCCAGAGGCCCTTTTGTTCAATGCCAGCTACAAAGCACAACCTTTTCTCCACCAGCCGGGCAATCTCAGGTGAGTACCGGGCTCCTGAGCGCCCCAGTTTCTTCTTCTGTAACCTGGCTGTAGAATACCTACCTCCTGGGATTACGGAATAAAATCATGAATGTACAGGGTACAGACCACACTGGCATACAGGAGCCAGCCAATACATCTCTAGTTGTCTCCTTTCTGCCCGGCATCCTTTGTGGGGTGGGGTCTGCCCAGCATCCATTCACCCCTCTCCTCTGAAATGCCCCTCCCCAGCTTTCAGTCCCTCGGGTCTTGCAGGAGTTGACCCCGCCCCCTGAGGGAGGGTTGGTGAGCAAGGCCTGGCCAATCAGAGTGTGGTATCACCTGGCCACAGTGATTGGTTCAGAGATGGGAGTGTGTCCCGACTGGGCCAATCAGAGCCAAACGGATTCAACTTCAGGACTTTGGTATTTTCGGAAGGATCTTGCGTGCCGCTTTTTGCTAAGGCTGCTGAGGGGGGCCAGTAAGTGCTCATTGCCGGTGACAGCCATTTTATCCCAAGAGACGTGTGACCTCTGGAAAAGACACTCCCCTGGAAGAAAGCTGAGCTGGGAAATGGATTAAAAAAAGATTTCTGAAGGCATCATTTGAGCCCCTCAGTACGGCTGTGCCTGAACCCAGAACTACCTCCTAGGCTTTGTCGTTGTGACACAAACCAAAATATTCCTTTTTATTTTTAAGCCAGTTGAGTTTGTATCCCTTGCAACTAAACCGCTTGGAACTAACCCATCCAGCTGCCTGGGGTTGGGACACTCCCCAACTTGGACTTGAAACTCTACAACCATCCCTTTCCTTCCTTCCTCACACCTACCACCTACCTTCCCAGCTCCTGGATCCAACTGTCTGGAAAAGCTCAGGACTTGGGAAACCTCAGGCTCAGTTTCCAAGGTGCATTCATTGTCGGTCCCTGAGTTCCACCCTGGCGTCCGCTCCATTTGCTTCTCAGCGCGTCGCTGGAATACAGAGGTGCAGACAGTCCCCGGCTCTGGGGAGGGAGGTCCCAAACTGGGTGGCCCACAGCCAGATCCAACGTGCAACATGCTTCATTTGCCCGGTCTCTGTTTAATTTTTTTTTTTCTTTTTCTTTTTTTTTTTTAATTTTTTTTTCAACGTTTTTTATTTATTTTGGGGACAGAGAGAGACAGAGCATGAACGGGGGAGGGGCAGAGAGAGAGGGAGACACAGACTCGGAAACAGGCTCCAGGCTCCGAGCCATCAGCCCAGAGCCCGACGCGGGGCTCGAACTCACGGACCGCGAGATCGTGACCTGGCTGAAGTCGGACGCTTAACCGACAGCGCCACCCAGGCGCCCCCTTTTTTTTTTTCTTTTTCAATTCAAAAGTCTTTAGGTGAGAAATGCATCTTCAGGCTTAACCAAGGGCCCACAATTCCATTTTTTCTACACCTCTGAAGCTCCACACATGTATATTACACGAGGGACACCCCCCACCCCCACCCCAAGGCATTCCAGCGTACAACCCCTGGTTGAGACCTTCCAGCTGCCTTTCCCGTGGAGGGACTGGTTGATATGGTTGATGATTTCTGGTTCACAGTGTTACATGGGAGAAACTGGGGGGGGGGGGGGGGAGACGAGTAATTATCATTCATATCCTTAAGCCCCAGTGGGATATGTTACCTCTGTTGCCTCTGTTGCCTTTTCTTGCTCTAACACTGCAGGTCTGGACCAGAGGCCTGTCCAGACCCTCTGTGGGTATGCTCCGTGCTGGTCTTTGTCTGAATTCCAAGGGTCCTCCCTCCTCCTACTCACCTGTTCTCCCACAGGCGCTGGACCATTCCACCCTGCCCCAGGCCCAGGGAGGAACAGCTCCAGGCATGGGGGGGGGGGGGGGTGCTGCAGGCGTCTCTGTGAGTTTGCATTGTATTTGTGGGATAATTACTAATGACACAGATCATTTTTATTAGCTGAGCTGTCTGCATTAGAATGATAGATTTTTTTTATTAAAAACATCCGCGGGAGCTGCCATCACAGTAGGAGAAGGAGAATTTTCCGTTTAGTTTAAGAGCAGATGGTTACCGAAATGTTCAATGTAAATAAATTGAGACTCAGCCTAAGCTTTGGGTAAACATATTGGAAATTTCTGGCCCGCTTCGAGTCTCCTGTCCTCTTTGGCTCTCCCAGCCCCTCCGTCAGGCCTGAACCTAGCCCCATCCTACCAGGAAGGAAACTCCCCCAGGCCACCTGGGAAAATCCAGGACTCCTGGTGTGGTGGGCCGATTGATGAGTAATGGTCGGCCACGACCCATCCCGGAACTCTGGGTGCCACTGATGCTGTTACAGAAGCTGAAGCTCAGGAGGTCAAGAAGCAGGTGGAGAGAGGTGAAGAATGTATTGTGCCACAGAGCGTGGTCAGGGCGGGGAGTCGACAGGCCAGGTGCCTGGCCTTGGGAAAGTCCTCTCCCCTCTCCGGACCTCAGCCTTCCATCTGAGCAGCGAGGGCCTTGGACCAGCCGCAGCTCCCAAAATGGGTTCAAGGGGAAAGGGGAGGGAGTTTCACTTAAAAAAAAAAAAAAAAAGTTTTAACTACCAAAGTGATTGGAACCATTGAGCTGACCAGGTTTCTTTCTTGTAGGATTTCTCAGAACATTAACTATGTTACTATGCATTATATTTCTCCAAAGGTGATCATAATAAACAGTAGGCTTCATGTCCACGAAACCCTTTTTTCCAAGAGGCGTGGTACAATTTGGGACACACTGGAAGAGAGGGATTTTTTAAGGGCTCACTCAGCTCCAGCCTTCTCTGCTCCGTGAATGGTACCTGAAGACAGAAATTTCCTGCTCACTGAGTCACTCCACACGTCTTCCAGGACCACAAACCATCCGCGTCTGAGCCACTGGGCTGCAGGCAGAGTACGCAGAGGTGCACGAAATACAGATGATGTGAGTCCCCACCCTACGCCCTCACTTCCCATGTATCCCTACCTATTCCCACCTCGCCTTGCCTGAACGCATTTTCCAATTATGGGAGCACGTTCTCCCCAGCCAGAGGCCAGCATTAACACCCCAGGCATAACCCTCAACTAACAAGGCATGCGAGCTGATGAATAAACATCCTGGCCGCCTTGCTTTTAGGGAAAATTTAGGGAGAGTTCTGCAAACTCTCGGAGGATCCCCAACGAGACTGAGGTCCAAGCTGCCCACAGCAGTCACCCCCTGACTAACGGATGCTTGGCTGACTTTCCTCCCTTCCCGACTCCCTCAGTACAGTCATTCTGGGATCACCTCCCAAATAAAATATTTGCACAAAAGTCCTTGTCTCAGGCTCTACCTTTGGGGGAAACCCAAGCTAAAACAGCCCCTACTCTCATAGATCTTACAGGCTGGTGGCAGAGACAGCAGGAAATGAACCCTTGAGGACACAGATGTATGATCCCAACTTGTAAATCGAGATATGTAGTGACAAAACAGTGGCGAGGCACAATGTGAGGTGAAGAGAGCTAATCCAGGGAGCTTCTCGTGATGTTCACTTTGGCCCAGCCACTGGGGATTAAAGACTCAGCAACTCAGCCTCATGAACGTGGCAGACATTTAAATTCTGCTGCACTGTGAAAGAAGCAATAACAGAGGAAAGGGGAACAGAAGAATAGAGGAAGGATCACCCAGGATGGTGATTCTGGGACATAGGATAGCCCACTGCCTGAGACGTCAACCCACCGCAAGGAAGATCAAAGGACCTCGTTCATACTAATGTGTAAATGACTAATATCATCTGGGATCTTTAACTTTCTGCAAGGATGTGTGTCTCTCTCTGCACTGGCCCCTGGAGAGAGCTGGGATTTTCCTCCCACGGGATCTCTCCAGTGCCTTTCAAGGTATTTTATTTTATGCCTGCTTCACCAATGTGGATGTCCTTTGCCCACCGACTCCTGCCGGACTGGATTATGGCATTAGAGGACCTTCTCCTCTTAGCCTCCAATTTCAGATCTCTGCCTCTGCAGAAAGAGGGACGTACAAGCCCTACGTGCCCAGGCCCTGAAACACTGAGAGTGGCTTCCGCAAGAACTGAAGAGGAAATCAGAGTGTTTTTTCCACCTGTAAGTTGGGTCTCTCTCTGGAAAATTTGGAAGGGGAAGAGGACCAAGGACAGGACTAGGGTCCTGATTGAAAACTGGGCTTGCTGACAGAAACACTGAGAGACAGAGAGGAAGAGAGGAAAAGGAGTGACTCACGGAAATTGATGTGCTTGGATGGGATTATCTATGAATTTTACTTATTTCTTAGTGACTTTCTGTTTACCAAATTTTCTCCATTGAGCATGTGCCAGTGTTCCTTTTGAGCAAACGTACTATCTCAGACAGACTCAACTGGCCTGGCATAGTCACTCAATAGTGTTTTAGTAAATAATAAATGTTTGTTGATCTTTTTTTGAAAATGGGGGTCACAGTGCCCCCAGACTCTCAGCTCCTGCGCAGGTGCCTAAGTTTTGGAATGTTGGGGGTGGGGCAGGCAGGGAGGAGTTTGAGAAGGCACCTGTGTCCCTAAAGCTACCACACTTTTTCAGCCTTTGATTTCCTCAAACCAAACCTTCCTCAGAAGCCCAGCGAAGAGAAGAATAGGTCTGGGTAAATTCGAGGAAGGGAGAGGAAGTAGGGGCTCCCCGATGCCCTGAGACCCCACCTTGCTATTCCATGACCTCCGTGTGAAAATTGCAGTCTTGCTCCCATCCGATCCCCCGGGACATACGTTTTTCAAATTTGGACTCAGGAGGCTCAGGCTGAAACAATGGGCCCAAGAGCACACAGTACATTGGAGGCCAAACGAAATTACAGCCAGAACTTGCCCCAGAGTGGCCTCCCTTTGGCCTTGACCGACCTGACCGTCCATCACGAACAAATCGTTGTGGCCATGGGAGGGGGGGTGGCTGATTACCTGAAGTCCATCAGGGCCCGCCCTTGACGCCGGGGGTCGGTGAGCCTCTGGGGGGTCAGTGACATTCTGACACAATGTCAGTGGACTGTTGGTTATGGAGGGGAAAGAGGCACCAGAGGGAGAGGTGACCGAGCCAGGACTATAGTCCTAGAAGCTCCTGTTAGTTCTATTGGACCAACGTCCCTGCGTCTCCGCGGCCATATCTACAATGTGGAGGTGAAGCAGACCCTCTACCATGGCCTCTCCCACCCTGGGGTCAGCAGGGGGCACAGGAAAGCCAGGAGACGAAGCTCTGCCACTTAGCTGTGTGCCTTTGGGCAAGTCACTTCACCTCTCTGGGCTGCAGTTTGCCCAATCTGAGGAAGGAAGACTAGATCAGGGATGGCAAAGAGGTTTACTCACCTGTCAATAGTAGGTGATTGGTGGAGACTGCCTGGAGAGATTGCTGAAAAGGATACTGAGACTACATCTGAGCTCCCCGGGAAGGTGACGCGGCTATACCTTTCCCCAGATCTATAGCACATAGAGTTACGTGGACCATAAGAATCAGCCGCACTGGCTCAGGGGACTCGTGTGAACCCCCTGCAAGTGCCAGGACCTCTCAGAAGACCTCCCTCTCCCCTGCAGATTTTTCTCCCCCCCCCGCACCCCCGCCGGCATCTGCCTGACCCGGAGGCTCAGGATCATCCAGTCAGAACGCAAAGAGAGGGAGCTCTTGAATGGAAGGGCCTCAAACGGTCACCTGTAGACGATCCCCAAGCTGCCCCAGGCCCTGTGCCAAGATGCAGGGGAGAATGGAAAGGAGGGTGTTGCTCACAGGTTGACCTTACTCTGTACGGTAAGTGTGTGTTCCTGAGAAAATTGCACTCAAATTGAATTTTTATAAACGGAATCCTATTTCGGCAATGATTTACAACACTATTTCTGAGATACTTTATCTTCATCTTGAAGTAATGTTCCTAACATTTTAGTTTTAGAACTCCCCTTCCTTTTGTAAGCACTAAGAATGTTCCAGTTAGATGGAGCCACGGAAACCACCAAGTCCTACCTTTTCCACTTCTGGGAAATTGAGGCTCGGAGAGGGAAGAAGACTAACATTTGTCAAGTGCCTGCAAGGTCTCATGTGCCATTTTTTAGTTCTTTATATGCGTTGCATAGGCCGATACTCCAATACCATGAAATGGCCTTGGCATCACCCCACTTTGCAGATGAAGAAACTAAGCCTCAGGCAGGTTAAATAGCTGACACAGAGACACCCAGCTGGTAAGTGGCTGCTTCAAATCCTCCGAGGATTTCCACTGCCTACCTTATTATGACCTATGAGGCTCTGCATGGCCCAGCCTCTCACTCACACCCCTCTCTCCAACCTCATCGGTCCCTTTTGTCCTCCAACCACACCCCAGGGCCTTTGCATTTGCTGTTCCCGCTGCTTTCTCACTCGTTTTGTCCTAGCTGGAATCTCCTTCATTCAGCTATCACTCCTAACTCCCAAGGGATCCTGCCTCCCCAACCATCCACACACCCTCCATTCCATTATTTTCCTTTATTTCCTTCGTAAACTTTCCACTATGCCCAATGATTTCTTTAGTTTACTGTTTGTTTATTTATTTACTGTCTCCTCCACCAGAATAGAAGCTCCATGAAAACAAGACGACGTGCCTGTTGTTTCCTGCTGCATCTCTAATCCCTACAGGACCCGGGATCCTCAGTAAACACTTGTAGAACAAAAGAATGCAGCGTCTACACAACTCTGAAGCCCAGAAATCTTGTCATTGCACCAGAAATGTCCTTCTTCCCGTATTTGTAAAATTGTTATTATTGGCAAATAATTTCTCAATAGAAAAGTCCTTTTGTAAAAAAAAAAAAACAAAACTTTTTTAACGTTTATTTATTATTTTTGAGAGACAGAGACAGAGCACGAGAGGGGGAAGGGCAGAGAGAGAGGGAGACCCAGAATCTGAAGCAGGCTCCAGGCTCTAAGCTGTCAGCACAGACCCTGATGCGGGGCTCGAACCCGCAGACCGTGAGATCACGACCTGAGCCGAAGTCGGATGCTTAACCGACTGAGCCACGCAGGCGCCCCGATAGAAAAGTCCTTTGAAGTTGTCTTAAAATTTAGTTCTTTGGGGTTTTGTTTCTTACCACATATCTGGGCCATCGCAGAGGAGAAATTCTTGCTCAAATGAAAAAAAAAAAATCCAAGTCCAAAGGTAACCACTGAGTCTTGAAAACCCAAGAGACTGACTCCACGTCCCTTGCAAGGACCTCAGAGAAAGCAAATGACTTATCCCCTAAACTTTTCCTGTGACCAGCTACTCACAAGCCTTGCCCACACTGCCAGGAATTGCTTGGATCATAACTCACCAGCCTGGGCTCCCACTAGCTGTAGAAGAGCCTCCTTCTAGAATCAATGAAAAGTCCGCGGAGTCAGCAACCCTTTTTCATGCGCCAGAGGGTGACTGATGGCGTAAATAATCGTCAAGCGGCCCAGGGTGGGAGGCCTGAGAAGGAGAAGGGACTGTGCCCTGGGGAAGGGGTGGGCGCCACCCCGGGACTCATGTGTAACAGTAAGAACTGTGGAGATCACGCGACACCAGGCACACGCTCTGGGAGCTTTATACCAGTGTTGACTCTGCAAGGAAGGCAATCCATTTTACGGAAGAGGAAACTGAGGCTCAGAGAAGCTAAGAGAATGGCTCCAAGTCATCCAACTAGAAAAGCAGAGTTGAGAATCAAACGATTATCGTTATAAAATGTCCCTCTTTCATCCCCGGTAATATTCTTCCTTCTGACTTTGAATGAGTTATCTACTTGACCTGATGTTAATATAGCCATTCCAACATTCTTACAATTAGTTTTTGCGCGGCACCCCGTCTTTCATCCTTTGCCTTTTATCCTGTGTCTTTTTACCGAAAATAATGTTTTCGTACGCAGCGCATTGTTTGGTCTTGCTTTTCCATCCAGTCTCTGAAATGCTGAGTGAAATGTTCGTCCGTTCTTTATTCCTCCTTCCTCTTTTCTCGCCTTCTTTCGGATTAGGTGAGCGTTTTTCTATTCCATCGTATCTCCATTGGCTGATTAGCTGTACCTCTTTGTTTTATTTTTAGTGGTTGCTCTCAGGTGTAAAATGTATAGCTTTCCATTTGTGTAAGAAAGCTTGAAACAATACACTTTCATTTCTCCCTCTGTCCTTTAGGCTGTTGCTGAAAACGCTTTATTTCTGTCTGTACTATAAACGCCCCGATATGAACTATCCTCTGAAGAAATTGTAAAATGAGAAAAAAAAACCTTATATTTACCCATATTTTAAACATTTTTAATTTTTTTTAATGTTTATTATTTATGTTTAAGAGAGTGAAAGACAGAGAGAGAAAGAGAGAGAGAGAGAGTGCAAGCAGGGGAGGGGCAGAGCGAGAGAGGGACACAGAATCTGAAGCAGGCTCCAGGCTCTGAGCTGTCAGCACAGAGCCCGACGCGGGGCTCGAACTCACAAACCGTGAGATGGCGACCCAAGCCGAAGTCAGACACTCAACCGACTGAGCCACCCAGGAGCCCCTCCCATATTGTTACCACTTCTGACACTTTTGGTTCCTTTATGTGGCTCAGCTTTGCCATCATTTTTCTTGCACCTGAAGAACTTTCTATCACATTTCTCATTGTGCAGGTTGTCCAGAGACAAATTCCCTCAGCTTTTGTACCTCGGGAAAAGACTTTTTTGTGCCTCCGTTTCTGAAGAATGTTTTCAATGGCTGTACAACTCTTAGGTAACGCAATTCCCATTATCTTCTGACTTGCATAGTTTCTGGCCAGAAGTCTGTGATCGTTTTTATCATGTTCCTCTGTTTTCTTGTTCTCTGGCCGCTGTGAAGATTTTCTTTTTAACCCTGGTTTTGACAAACTTGATAACGATATACCAATAAGTGTGTGTGTGTGTGTGTGCACGCGCATGTGTGTGTCTTGTTTGGATTTATCGTACTGCTTGGATGTACGGATATGTACTTTTCATCACATTTGGAAGGTCTGGGGCCATAGCTTCTGATGCTTTTCTCCCTTCCTCCCTATCCTGTGGAATCCAAATGACGCGTGGGGGTTCTCAGCCAGGCCGCCTTGCTCCTGCCGCAATGCTTCCTGCCCATAGCGGTGTGGGTCCTATCGGCAGGTGGAATGGGAGGCATCCGCAGAACCTCCACACAGACCAACCACAGGCCAGCAGCCCCCGCACCCACATCCTGATGACAGCCCCGTCCACTTGGCTTAAGGGTCGATACAAGAGGGGCCAAATAGAAGCAGTCCAAGATGGCAGAGGAAGAAACTTTCATTAGCATTTTTTTCTGATTCTAAAGGTAAACACGTTTATCTTAGACGACTGAGAAAGTACAGAATGATGCACAGGAGAAAGTGAAGGTCACCCCCACACCCCCCTCCCTGGGGGATGATGATGTTGGGAGGGCGGAGCTGGCCTCGTGCTCCCCAAACACCTCCCCACCCACCCGCCCCCAAGATTGCTGTTTGCCCTGGGTGATCATTCCTCCACCACAAAGCCCATCTGGGCCTCTCTTAGAACACAAAGGCTTCGTATTCTAGTCTGACAACAGCTCACTGGGACCTGTGGTGAGGGCAAACCCCTGCTTGAGACTCACAAGTGTCCAGAGGGAAACCGGAAAGCTCACAGGTGGGGCCCAGGTCCTTGCCATGGGGGGTGGAACCCGTCTGCTCCCCGGGAGGGGGAGGAGGGGGAGAAGGACGCCTGCCCCGTGACAGTGTCAGGACGAGCTGGACCGAGGGCAGGAATGGAAGGGGAGCGGGTGGCTCTTGGGAGAAAATGAGCCTCAGAGCGGCCCTCTGTGGGTGGATGGCAGATGCGGGGGTGGGCGGGTGGGGGTGGGGATGGCCAGAGCCCGGACAGGCCTGAGGCAGGAAGGAGAGAAGCCAGAACAAAGCCAGCCAGCCCCAGGGAGGAGTTCAGACGACCGGGCACTCCTTTCTCAGGGCCAGAGGAGCTGGGGGCAGCAGGGACAGAGCCTGGATTCAGGGAAGAAGCCCCCTTGGTCCATGGATCCGTGTGTCCCACCCCAGAACTCCCCAGGCCTGCTCACAATATCTTATCCAGGTAGCGAGGGGGGAAATGTGGGCTGCCCCTCCCAGCAGGACCCTAAGGCAGTCGAAGGGAAGAGGCGGGAGAGATGGGAAACAAAGCCTCCCTCCCCCTGTTCCCTTCCTCCCTTCTTCCCTCCCTCTCGTCCTTCCCTCCCTCCGATACCCTCCCCTTCTCTCCCTCCCTCCCTGTGTCCTCTCTCTTTCTTGGCCTCTTAGGGGCGAATCCTTTTCTCCCAAGAGCTGGGAAGCCACCCTTGTGTCTCTCACTTTTGCCTCCTCCCTCAGGCAGGCCCCTGTCTCTGCTAGCCTCTAACGCGGGTGGCTCTTTATTTCCTCTCCCAGGTCTCAACTGCCCAGGCACACAGGCAATCCCGGGGCACACACGATTTCACGGTCTGCTTTTTCACGTTACCCCAACATTCTGCCATGTGTCTGCATCGTCATAGCTGCGATCTCCTGGGCTCCTTTTCCCTTTGGCACAATCATCGCATAATTCTCCATGGAGAGGACAGACCCAGCTGGCTGACCCAATGCCCAAAGGCCCGATGTTTAAATGGTTTCCAGTTTCTTCACTGGTGTAGGGGACCCAGCTGTCTAGGATCTCGTGTGAGTTTTTCTCTGAAGCCTGATGAGCTGACACTGTCAGAGCGGCCACTTCCCAGCCTCCCCTCCGGCCCTCTGGGGGCGCCGTACTCTGCCCATGTCACCACCTCCCCCAGGAGACTTGGCCCAGGACAGATGGGGGCCTCATTCATTCGCTCATTCATTCCACAACTCCTCCTGTGCCCAGACCCGAGCCACACACCGAAGGTGCGGTGCCCCCCGAGGGAGAAGGCAACAAGTCAAGGGGCAATTCTATCCTAGGATGATACGTACCCTGATGAGAAGACCGTGTGCAGGGAGCAAAGAGGGGCTCCGGATCCTTCCATGAGCTTCCCAGGGAACACACCATCTAGGCTAAGAAAAGAGGAATGAGTGGAAGGCGGCCAGGTAAGTACACAGAGATGTCCAGGAAGAGAGAACTAGCACAGGCCAAGGCCCAGGGGTGAGTGTGCACCCCTCAGGGACACTAAGACTCTTCGTATGGACAGAGTCCAGGGGGTGAGGTGAGAAATGGCAGGACAGGAGACGAGGGAGTAGAAGGGAGCAGGTGCCAAGAGTCTGTAAGCAGTGATAAAGGGTTGGCTATTATCCTGAGGGCACTAGGGAGCCATTGAAGGTTTCTAATAGAGGAGACACCTGATCAAATTTGAATTTGAGTAAACTCATTCCTCTCACATTCTTTCCCTGGCAGCATCTTGGGCACGAGGGCAGTTCGGAAGGCCTCCGGGAGCATCCTGAGTCAGAGTTGCTGTGGAGGACACACAGGGAAATCATTGTGAGGTCTGAGAACAGAGCAGGGACCCGGGAGGAAGGACAGATTACAGCCAGGCTCCTGGAGAGAGACCTGTGAAGGACGAGAGCCAGGCAGCCGGGGCACCCCGGCAGCAACGAGGACAGAGGTCCTGGGCCTCGGGAAAGCTGGGTCATCCCTGAGCACCCTGGCCCTTCGCTTCACCCCCCCCCCCTCCCCAACAGCTGGCTCAGGCACCGCAAACCAGACCGCAGCGCTGCCTTGGAAACTCAGGCCTCCCAGCTCCAATTCAGGCCCGCCCTGCTCCTCCCTGGGCAGCGTTGCCATGGTAACCATTAGAGGTGGCGGAGATTCTCGCTGAGGCTGCAGAATGACATTAATCCTGCCTGAGCGTGGGCGGGAGGGTGGGAATGTATCCTGGCATTCCCCATTCGGATGGAGAGTCCTGGCCCCACTCACCTCTCAGGACAAAAGGCTGAGGGCCCACGGGCTTGTGAGGAGCGTGATGGGATAGGGGTTGGGGTGCAGAGAATGAGCTCTGTTGGGTCCATGACCCTGCCCCTTCTCTAGGCCACAGGCTCACCCCCTAACCCTGGCTGTCTGCTAAGAGGGGCAAGAATCACTGTGACCCTTCTCAAATGTCTGAGACACATACCTGACAGTCCTCCTGGGGATAATCTTAGGGCAATAATAACGATGCCTATGACGTGGTGAGCACTCACCGAGCACTGCGCTTGGTGCTTCATATGCAGTCTCCCGGAGCACTCCCCGCAGGGCCAGGAAATGCATTCTTCTTTATCCCCATTGCACGGGTGTGGAAATCCAGGCTTTGAGGAGACAGACCCCTGCCCCAGGTCACGCAATCAGCAAATAGTGTGCCCAAGGAGGGCCCCCCTCCGTTAAGAGTCGCTGAGGGATGTTTATCCGACAGCTACTGCTGAACGCTGTCTCTGATGGAGAGCTCACTGCCTGAAGGAGCAGCCTTTTGCATTGTGGGGGAACCGAGAGACAGAAAGTCCTTCCTGACAGCGAGCAGAAGCCGGCATCCCTGAACATGCCTTCCCTGGACCCAGGTGTGCCACCTGGGACTTCATGGAGCCTGACGGTGCCTGCTGGGCTGCAGCCCCAAGGAGGTGCCTTCATCCTCCATCATCCTGGAATAGGACTCAGCAGCTCTAGAAGTTCTGCCCAATACAGCTGTCAGAGGGCTGATTAATTGATTGATTGGTATTTGGGGCTCATTCTGCAGCCAGACCCAGGGCTCAGTCTGCTCAGGGTTAAGGCTCAGCTGATGGCAGAGCTCAGGGGCTGTGTACCTGGCCAAGGTCAAGGTTACCATCTGTGCCTGGGTCAGAGATCTGTGAACAGACTTTCTGCATGTAAAGCTTCCAGGCCCTTCCAGGGGTCATGCTGCAACCTTGGCCTCATTAGCACGCGACTCTCACCAACCAGCTGAGCCCATCTGGTTTCTTATTAATCTAAAAGTGAGATGTAGCAAGCAGCCTTCTGGGGAGCAGGCAGCTTTGGATAAAACGGCCTGCCCAGTATGTCATCGCTTCCTCTTCCCTGCAGCCAGGAGAGTGTCCTGCCCTCCTCTTGACGGTGGCCTCCAAGCCCTTCCCCCATGGCGAGACCACAAAGCACTGGCTGGTGACCGAGCCATGTTTCCTGTGGGTACAAAAGGGAAGCAGGTGGGAGGAAGGGCTGGGAGCAAAGGAAGGGCTCTGTGAGGGAGAGGCACAGTGGGGAGCAGAGGAAGTGGACATCATGAGGTCACCCAAGGTCCAGCTGCACCCAGCTGTCATACCTGCCTCTTCCCTCTGGGGAGATAATTCTCACTTTGCACACTACACTCCTTTGCACAGACTATTCCTGTTACATAAAAAGCCACTTTTGTTTCAATTCCTCGTAACCAAATTCCATTTCCCACCACCCATCCCTCATGGCCTATCTCAGGTTCTACCACCTCCATGAAGTTTTCCCTGATACTCTCAGCCTGAATAGACCCCTCCTCCTACTGATTTCCTTGTTGGAACTATTGGTGGATGGATCCAACCATTCCTATTAGACTGTGAGCTCTGAAGAGTAGGACCCATGTTTGAGTCATGTCTGTATCCTGTATAACTCCATACAGATAGCACGTTCAAGGTAAATGCTTATTGACTGGATAGAAGGACATGTGGGTGGAGGAATGCATCTATCCTAGGCTGAGCTCCCCAGGAAGTAGACCCTGAGGCAGAGTTGAATGTGCAGGATGTTTATTAAAGCATGCCTCAAGGATCCACACCTGTGGAAAGAAGGTAAAGGAAGCAGGACTGGGCAGAAGGGAAGTCAAGCTGCAACGCAGGCCCCCCAAAATAGCTTTGGCTGACACATGAGGAGGCCTGAAGCAAGAACTCGTGGTTATTCTGATGGGCCAGGATGGTGAGCCTTTAATACCCATGCATCCATCAGTCATTGAATGTGAGCTGCCCTGGGAGGGGACGTGACCTTCGGCAAGGCAGCTGTCTGTAGCTGAGATAATCCTCGAAGGAAATGACCTCTAAAGGCTCCTTAACACCAGCACTGCTAGCAGTTGAGGCAACAAGTCCCTCACTGCAGGGGGATCTGGGCAGCACATCACACTGTCCACCACAGCTGGACGTGACGGATGATGGGTAGTGGATAAATACATAGTTTGGTAGATCAATGATTGGATGGATAGAGGATGGGTTCGTAGATGGCATGTGAATGGATGACTGGATGAATTAACACGTAGGTGCTGGCTGGCTGGCTGGATGGATGGATGAAGAATGGATAGATGGACGGAAAGATGGATGGATGGATAGTTGAGTGAATGGGTATCTGGATGATGGATGGATGAATAAATGGATGGGTGGATACACAGATGCGTGGATGATGGATGGATGAATTCATAAATACATGAACTTGTGGATGATGAATGGTTGGGTAGATTATTGGCAAGGGATGCATGAATAGATGATGTTTTCTCAACATTTCGTGTCCTTTAAGTAACGGGATCCTCCCAGTTATTCACCTGTTTCCTCTTCCCTTGGGCAGATTTAAGGAGGAAGCCCAAATAGCAACCTTAGCAAGTGACATGATCTAGAGGGTGAAGGAGAACGCTCCAGCATCACCACACAATGTGAGAGGCTCTTGGGGACTGTTGCCTGGATCTACAGACAATGCCTGTAACTTATTAAGACAGATGTGATCACTGGCCCATGACAAGCATGAAGGTGGGGAGATCAGCAAGTGAGCAGTCGGCAGCAACACGGACACCAGGGGTCTGCTGTGAAAGGCAAGTCCCTGCACTGCCAAGAGGAAAGACAAGTCTGACTAATACCAGGAGGGATTGGGGGGAGCGAAGGGGGAGGGCTTCCTCCTTCTACTGAAAGCTTCTACTGGCTTGGTGTCCATTGCAGCACAAAGCCAATCTTTATACTAAGGGCTTCTGCAACTAATCCCCACCCCGCTGCCCCTGTCTGTGACCCAGGCAGTGAGGAACACTCTAGGGCAGACTTAGGCCTCAGACAGCAATTGGGGGCCAAAGATCAGGGCCATCTATCAAGAACTGGTGACAAGACGCTGACCAAAGAAGCTTGTTGCTCTACATCTTTGGAGGTGGGGGAGAAAGGGTGGAGGGGGCAGCGTTCATGCACAGCAGAACAGAACCCACGGGTATTTGAAGTAAGGGACCAACCCATGGCTGGATACAGGAGCCCCAAGGACGGTTGTCTTTTCCCCTCCCCCTGGGCCACACTCCCCCTAGCTTAAGGTTCTTTCCTCCCCCTGTAGGATCCTCTTCCAACGCTAGGAGTGTTTCCTTACAGGGCCGTGAGCCTGGAGATGATGGAAGGTGAGGATCAGAGAGAAGCATAGAAGTCATCTTGCTGAATTCCCCATACGTGTGTGAGCCCTCTGCACAGCCTCCCAGCCTCAGCTCACATGCAGCCCCAGTGACTACATGCCCAGAAATTACCTGGCCAAGCTTTCCATCCTAGAAATGCTCTAATAGTTGAACAGTTCTTCCTTTTACCCCACCTTCCTGCCTCTCACCTCTGGGGCTTGTGTGCGGAAGCAGGCTGGCTTCCTCTTAAAAACAGAAGCAGTTCTAGTATAGCCCACGACCTCTTCTCTGAGCCACGTACCTCACGCACCCTCTTTCATTCTCTATGACAATGTTTCCTATCTCCTGGCCATCCTAGGCCCCTCCTTTAAATACGTTCCAGTTCATCTCCTTTCTGGAAGGCAGTAGGACTCCCAGAGAGGCAGACAAGACTGGAGGCAAGCACAACTCTCTCCCCCTATCCTGCTGTAATACAGGCCCAGACCATGGAGGCAGCTTTGCCAGCCATATCATACTATTGATTCATTATGACCCTGCTGACTGCAAAAACCCTAGGTCATTTTTATATTTGCTACTGATGATCTATCTATCCTCCTATTTAGTACTGCAATTTCAGGGCCCCTCATTGATTCTGTTAAATTTTATCCTGTTTGGTTTAATGCCATAAAGGTCTTTTCAGATCCTGGTTCTGTTATGAATGGAATTCGTCATGTCTCCCAGCACTGTCTTCCCCCAATCTGATGGGCCTGCCATATGCTTTAAGGGCTCCAGAGGAGGCATATCATCTCCCCATTGCCTACTAACTGCCTGTTGTAGCCAATCTCCAAAATAGCCCCCACTGATCCCCACCTCTTAGTATCCACACCCTTGTATAGTCCCTTCCTGCATTGTATCAGGATGGGTCTGTGTGACCAATAGAATACAGCAGAAGTGACAATATTTCACTTCCGAGATTCCATCTGGGGCTCTCTCTCTCTCTCTCTCTCGCCCCATCAGTCCCATGGAAAGGCGCACAGTGCAAGTAACCAAAACCTTTATCAACAGTCAAGTGGGTAAATATAGATGGAAGTAGACCCTCCAGCCCCAGTCAAGCCTCAAGGGACGGCAACCCCAGCTCACATCTTGACCGTGACTTTGTGAGAGAACCAGAAATACCCAGCCAAGCCATTCCTAGATTCCTGCCCCTCAGAAACTGTGAAATAATACAAGTTTGTTGTTTCAGGCCGCTACATTTGGGGTAATTTTGTTACGTAGCACTGAGTAACTAATACACTTGCATATAGAGAGGAGGAGTTGACAATCAGGTTGCAGGTCCCAAAACATGAGCACAATGCATTTTAAAAGATTACTCACAGGGGATTAGTTCTTTTCTCTTCCTTTTCAGTCACGTATCTGCGCAGTTAGCCTAGGGTCTTCCCCTCCTGCCTGCCCTCACCCTAGCCTCACTATGGGAGGGGGCCAGACCCTCTAGCTCTGTCTTTGGGGCTCTCCTCTCCTCCCACTTGTGCTACAGAAGCAAGAGGTTATAACCCTCTCTTTCATGGGAGGAGGTTTAGTCCCGAGGTATGTTTTAGAACTCTGGCATATTTTGGATATGGTTTCAGGTGACTTCCTAGTTTGGGGTTTAAAAAGAGGGAAAGCTCCTTACCCACTCCACTTAAGCCTTGAGTTTACTCCATGATAACGTGAGCCCCAGCCCAAATTGTCAGGGAGCTCTTCACTGGAAGTTCAGACACCAACACAGCAAATAATAAAGTGATAATTTGACTACCCATTTGCTTTCCTCCCTTGGGACCCTCAGGCAGGGAGGCTGGCTGTGATGTGAGGCAGATTTCTGGCCAATAAGCACCTCTTTGGACCAGAGCTTCCAAGCTGGTGAGCTGTGAGTAAGTTTTGGGAGTGTCTGGTAAATCGATCCCCTCAGGCCTTGAGGTATTGATCCCCTCAGTCCTCAGAGCAGCAGAGCCCAGGCCAGCCAGATTCCAGGCCAGCCCCGAGGCTGTGAGCAATCTCCCAGGGTTTCCCTAGCAGACTGTACAAATATTAACAATTTCCATCAGTGTCATGATGGGGCGGGGGGGTGGGGGAGCGGGGAAGTCTGCAATGCTGCCCTCAACAAAAAGCTTTGAATGACTTCCACATACTCTGTCTTCATTCAAGTCATTAGTAAAAATGCTAAATAGTTCAGGGTCAAGGACAAAAACCCAACCACCAGAAACTTCCCTCTAAGTGGGCATTGAGCCCTTCATCAACACTACAGGTGTTCATCTAACTATTACCCCACCCAGAGAGCTTTCCATCTATTCTCTATCTCTCCATCTGGGCCACAGAGATATCCTGACATATCTTGTCAAATACTAGGCTGACCTTGTAATCCCAAATGAACTCATGGATTAAGGTAATCATTATCAACAACTGATAACATATAAAAGAGGATCGTCCAAGCATTATATACCTCCTGATGAATACATAACTCTGCCTATGCAGAGGATGCTAGTTATTCAGCCATAATCTCTCAGCTCCAAGCCCCTTCCCTCCCAGCTCTGAGAAGCCGGCACTGGATCTCTGGGAATCACCTTTCTTCTTTACAGGTTGACTTTATGTTCAGCTCTGCCCGTGCGGACACTGAAAGAGACTGGAATGCAGGATAAGGGAGAGAGAATTTACTACTCCTTGCTGGCCTGCTGCATTCTAACACCATTGCTCTGGCACTAACCCTTCATTGTCCCCCCTCAGAGGACACAGCAGCAGCAGTTGGGTGGTGGCCCCCGGGAAATCAGAGCCCCAGCTCTGCAGATCTAGATTCTGTCATCCCAATCTTTTCTCCTTGCTCCTTCTCCCTAGGGACGGTGAATGCATCCTACAATTATTACTTCTGCTGAAGTGCCCGGTGTGGTTTCTGTTTTCCCTAATGGACCCCTAAATGGTACGGGACTTTGCCAAAACTTGATCTTAAGAAAAAGAAAAAAAGAAAAAAAGAAAATTGAACCTGAATCTGATCAAGTCTCTATATCTAACCGTCATTTAAGCCACGACATTTCATGGTGTTGTGTTATATGCAGCAATAGACAACTGTGATAGTGTTATGGTTATGGTTTTCTGGGGGACACTGAAATATTTATACAGGGTCTAAGATTTGCTTCAAAATAATAAGGGTGGAAGGAAAGAGTGTGGTGGGAGTGAAACAAGATGGGCCACATGTAGAAATTGTTGAAGCTGGGGGATGGATATGTTAGGTTCATTATGCTATTCTCTTTTTATATGTTTTCTGATTGTTAAAAATTGAAGTTTAAAAAAAATTGCTCAAGTCCCGTAGAGTTGTCAGATGGAGAAAGTATGTTATTTGACAAGATCTGTTCTCAGTGAACCCATGTTGGGTCCCAATGATGCTCACTTCCTTCTCCAGATACAAACCACAGATGTAATAATCCGTCTTCAGATCTGCCATGAAGAAAAGCCTATCGGTCTGTACTTTCAGAGTCCACATTATTCCCTCCTTTGAAAGACAGAATGGTATACACCCCTCGCCCATCTTCAGAAACACTGGCTACTCTGATTTCCCAAGGACAGAGACGGTGGCTCCATGATCTCCTCCGCCAGTGTTCTAGGACCATGAGTTCTCTGCTCAGCCCGGAGCGTGGGACCAGAGCAGCCAGGTGAGTCTGAGTAACTCTGTCACCTGTCTCATGCCTCCATTCCATGTTTGTATTGCCAAAGAAAAGGGATGGGAGCAAACAGGAGACAGAGAGCTCTGTTTCGTCCATCCCCAAAAGACATTATACTATCTTCCCAAGCTCCACCAAATCTAGAGCAGAAATATATCAGAGAAATGGGGCCCCAAAGAAAGAAAAAGGCAATATGGAACATGGACAGTGTAAAACTCGAGGCAAGGTGCATTAAATAGGGCAAAGAGAGTCATTTGATATTGATAAAAGTTATGATCAATAATGAAATCATAGTCCGGTCCATGAACTTTAATGGACCGGAGAACATAGTATTGAAATATATTAAGCATAAACTTTTAGAAGTGTGAATAGAAATTGACAGAAACTCAATTGCAGTGGAAGACTTTAGCATACTTGTCACAATTCATGTAAGATCAAGAAGGCAAACTTAATAAAGCAATGAGAGATTCAAACTGTATCATTAATAGCTGAATGTCTAATTAATAGCTAATGTCTATTAAGACATTGAACTTATGTCCTGCACACAGACTGTATCTTTTTATCAAGTATCTATTTGTGCAACATTTACAAAATTGATTATATACCATGTCAGAGATCAAACTCTAGTAAATTCCAAAGAGCTGGAAGCATACAGATTGCTTTCATGTAGAAAACTAGAAACGAATAATAAAAGTTTAAAAAACAAATTTTAAACGTCACCATTTAGAAATACTTTTAAATATATCGTTTTAACTCAAGGAGTAGATCATTTATTCCTGATTCTCTTTTTTGCTGTAAATTTCACAAAAGTTCTTTTCTGTTATCCTTGATGTTTTTTAGAAAGACTTAGATCATTTGGTCTTCTGTTTCCTAAAACTGTCCCCTCACACCTACAGAGCGAGCATTTGATTCTTGGACCACCTTGTATCCATTTTGCCTTCTTTTGGTAATGGTGCTTAATTTTCTTCTGGGGGGGGCCACCTTTCCCCACTCTTGCTTCATGGAGAGGGCTGGTGTTGACCTCACCCTGTCCCCATCCCCGGGGTGGGCATGGGATGCCCAACCTGGTCAATAAAAGCATTGCATTCCCTGACCACAGTGATCCTTTCAGGAATGGCTACAAAAACCAATCCAGGACTGCTGGTCTCCATATCCTGCTGAACTTGAGCCTAGGAGCCTGTAAGTCTGGAACTGTTGCTGCCTTCTGGCCATCATAAAAGAAGTTCCTATGTGACAATGGAGCCAACACAGACTTCTGTGCTGTGCCCCATGACATCATTTGAGCTCCTGAATCCAGCCATCCCTGAACCCAGAATACCTCTTCACTTTTTGGCAAAGTCCCTTTTCCTTTAATCCAGCTTGAAGAGGGTTTTCTGTTTACTTGTATCTTTTCTCCCCAATTTGAACTTGACCTTTCAAGCCTAATGTCTGTAGACAGCGTTATTTTTCAACTTCATTGAATTATGTGGGATCGAATGGCCTAAAGTGTGTTTTGCTTAGTTTTTAGAACTTCGAAACCCTTTTTTTGAGCACTCTTCCCCTCAGGATCTAATGCCATGAATCATTTGTATCATTCACCAAATTTGTCTATCATTCGCATCTTTTTCAGAACGTTTAAAATCTTTCTAAATCGGTGTTTTTCCTCTGTGGATTGACTCAGGGTGGCTCTTCTGCAGCTGTTTGTTTCTCTGAGAGACAGACAGACAGAGAATAGATCAGAATACAAATAGTTGGCCAGGCTTCCTTGACCAGGAAATTCTGCCAGGTACATATGTCATTACACTTGATCTTATAATAACCCCATCAGAGAAATATTTAAATGTCCATCTTACAGGTTAAGACAGTAAGTCATTCGCCTCAAGATCACTCCAAAGATAAGATAGGGAGCCACAGATCAAAAGCAAGTCTGCCCAACTCCAAAACCTTCTCCATTCTTTTTAGTACACTAAACTTTCCCCTCTGGGCTACTAAAAGCTGCTGCCTGCTTTACCCCCACCCCTACCTGTCTCCACACCTGGGACCCGGCCATGTGAGAAACTTCCCACCCTGGATGGATATCACTCCCTTACTTCCATTCCCACCCAGAGAGCCAAAGCTCTTGGTTGGCCATCCCCAGAAGTAGGACAGAGATCACCTTCCAGCCACGGGCCCAGAACCCAAAGTCCAGCTCCTCACTGTCCTGTTCAAATAGGGCCTCTGAGAAAAGCACCAAGGATACCCTTTATTAGAGAGAGAGGGCTGTCTTGGGGTTTTTTTTTGTTTTTTTTTTTACTTAATGACAATCAAAGTTGAAGCTTAACAATGAACAATTTGTTCTGTTAGTCCCAGGATGCCTTTGTCAGCCAAGGGTAACACATCCAGAATGCCCAAGGCAGACAGGCCCCGGACCCTCTTGTCTGTCCCAACCTCTCCTCCTCCCCCTGAAACACTGCATCCAGGCCCCCATCAAAAGAAGCCTCTCTTACCACGCTCATGCCAATAACCATATAATAACTACCTTCTTTGGACATCTATTACACCAGGAAGTTTACATACATTATCTTTAATGCCAACACCAGCCTTTAAATGGGGCAGGGGAGGCAGGATGGGTGGGTGGGTGGGGGGGGGGGCGGTGACGGTTCTCATTTTTACATATGAAGAACCTGAGGCTCAGGGAAATTAAGAAATTCCAAATCATATGGGTAATGAGTAAGAAACTTGAGACTTGGTTCCAGGCTGGCTGACCCTCCCTTTTCCACTGTCCCGCATCACTGCTGGAGAGGTCACAGATGCGCTCTCTGTCATACCAACCAGGTCACTGGAGCCGGGCACAAACATGCAGTGGATGGACGGGTGGTCCATGCCCCCGGAAGCCCCTCCATTCACCTGCCGTGTTACTTATGCAGATGTTTGCCCCACCAGACAGTGAGCACCTCCAAGAGCTGGGTCTAACCCCCCTCCCATGCCATGCCCCCCACATTCCCTACATGATGCTTTGGGTAGGGACACAGGGTCATCTGCCTTCTTTGTGGTCGTGCCCCTGCATCCTCTGCAAAGCTTTTCGTTTGGGGAAATTCCCTCTCAGTTCTGTCTTCCCCAGTATATTTCAGAACTCAGTTCCCAGGCTCCCTTGGAGCAAGGAAGAAGGCACGTGGCCTGGGCTCTGCCCTGAAAGTCCCTAATTCAGAACTGAAGCCTGGGCAGAAACCTCTGTTTTATGGCCCAGCTTTCCGGGTGGTCTTAGTTATAAGGTCACCTTCTGGTGGCAGAAGAGATCGTGGTTGCAGTGAAATCGGCTCCCGGCCCGCAGCTGCCCTCATTTCCCCCATCGAGCCAGCTCTGCAGCGTAATTCTGGGTCTCTCTGGGAGCCTCGCCTCAAGTCTGTTCCTCCTGCCCTCCCAGTGACTCTGTGCATTATCTCATACAGTTTCATAAATCCCCTTTCTGCTTAAGCTAGCCCCAGTGGGTTCCAATATTTGCAACTCAGTAAATTCTTGGAAAAAAGAAAAAAATTTTAAAAATCACCTCTCACGCTCAAGGCTGGAGAGGAGTTTCCTCTGTGTAGGGTCTTGGCCCCTCCGCCTCTCTCTGCCTCCTCGTGGCTAGATGCCTGAGTCCCGCGACAGCTTCCACCAATGCAAGCAGGACACGGCCCAAGGCATTGTGGCACCTGGCACATGATAGGCGCAAGGAAATAGTTATTGATTGTTTCATTTCTCCCCCTCGCCTGCATCCCAGGATCCCTTGAGCTGCTTTTTGATTTTCCCATCCATCACATCCTTTTCGTGTGCCAGATTCTGCTAGAGGGCTTTACGACCATTGGCTCATCTAACCTTCACAGTACCTTGTGAAGTGGGTAATAGCGTTTACCATCTTGCAGGTGAGTAAACTGAGGCTTGGAGACGTGAAGTGGCTTGTCCAAGGTCACAGTCTGAAGCAGCAGGGTCAGGCTCGCCCCAGGACCGTCTGACTCCAGAACCTGAACAGCCTACCCGCTTCACTCTGCTGTGCGAAGCGTGGCTGGGAGGTGGGCATCTGGCCTTAGGAAGTCCAGATGCCAGCAGGGGACATGGCCAACTCCTGTAAGCCCTCCTGGAGATGTAGGGATTAAAAGCCACACAGGCTGGAGCCCCAGATGCTCTGATTGAAAATAGGGAGACTTAAAGCTAATATTCTTTTCTCTTCTAAAAAGCAAATGTTACAGGGGCACCTGGGTGGCTCAGCCGGTTAAGTGTCCAACTTCGGCTCAGGTCACGAACTCGCGGTTCATGGGTCCGAGCCCCTGGGTTGGACTCTGGGCTGACAGCTCAGAGCCTGGAGCCTGCTTCAGATTTTGTCTGCCTCTGTCTCTCTCTCTCTCTCTCTCTCTCTCTCTCTCTCCACCTCAAAAATAAATGAAGATTTAAAAAAATATTTTTAATATAATTAAAAAAAAAGAGAGAGAATGTTACAAAGAATTTCTGAACACCTGCAGCTCTTATGTAAGACCACACAATGGTTTGGACATTTCCCACTACTATCAAGGGCTCTTTCAAACTCAAGAGGTTCAGAGCCACAGTGATCTTTACTTTTGCTGGAGGGCCAGGGGCAAGCACCAGGGGTCCTTATTAAGGACGGACTGTGTCCCTCCCAAAAGTGCATATATTGAAATTGAATGCCCAGTGTGATGGTCTTTGGAGGTGATTAAGTCAAGAGCGTGAAGCGCTCAGGAATGGGATCGGTGTCCTCGTAGCAACAGGCCAGAGAGCTAGCTTACCCCCTTTCTCTGCCGCGCGAGGACACAGCCCGAGGGGGGCAGTCTCTCCAGAATCTGACCGTGTTGGCACCCTGATCTCAGACTTCCGGTCTCCTGAACTGGGAGAAATAAATTTCTGTTATTTGCAAGCATTGATGGCATTTTGTTATAGCACCCCAAATCAAGACAGCTCGCCCGTCCCTGGGTCTTCTCCCCTCCACCTTCATCGTCTGGAGGAGGGGCTGGCGGCAGGAAGCTGCGGCTGTCGAGGGCAGCACAGGTAGGGAGCACCCCCCACCCCGGCCCAGATAAACCCCATCTCTTCTGACAGCTGCTGGTCCCAGAAGACTGGGGCTGGAGAGAGAGGTAAGGTCAGCTGGGCCACGAACGTTCTTCCTCACGACACACAGAACCTGTGTGTGTGGCCTCTGACACAGGGACTGTTGGAAGAGGGGCCAAAGCTTTGCTCAAGGCTGGGTAGTGTGAATGCAGACTCTGCCCTGGAGAGACAAAGGAGATGTCAGGAATGCGTGCCCTCTGCGTGCAAAGGCCAAGGTGAAGGCTACTTCAGGTCTGGGCTTCCAATTCACAGTTTATAAACCGGAGACCATGGGCTGAATCCATTTTCTGTGCTTTGTTTGGCTAGCAAGGAGCTTCGCCTGGAAAAAAAAAAAATTAAATTATTTTCTAGCATCTTCTAATTAAGAGATTTCAAGGTCTAGTGAGCCCTGGGGCTTGATGAGTACTTGGTCCTTTCAGAGTGGGAAATGGGAGTCTATTTAGGCAAATTAAGCATGCATACATACCTTTACCAGAAACTCCCCCCTGGATATAGATTCAAGAGAGATGGTCACGCAGATCTGGAAGGAGAGGATGAGAGTCTCTGCTGTGGGGCTTTTTGAGGCAAGGGATGGGGAAAGAGGAGGCAAACTAGGCCTCCATTGCTGAGGGATGGATAAATGCGGTATAGATACAACAATTAGAAGCAACAATCTTGAGGTGTATACAGCAGCCTGGATAGATCTCTAAAAACATAAAATGCTGAGGGGGGTGGGGAATAGAATTAGGTTTTTAGCACAACACTATCTACATAAATTAAAATCCATGCACATAAAATAGTATAGGTTTCATAAAATCATAAAAATAAAAGCAATTAGGCCCAGCATACCAGGTGCAGAGGAAGGAGCCAGCAGTGGAACAGGGAAAGAAGAGAGAAATCCACTCAGATCTCCTTGCACGGGCCGACGATGCACACCAGGAACCGAGAAGTAGGCTTAAATCACTTCTGAGTTTCCTGAGACCGAAGCCCCGGAAGCCTGGAAGTTCATCACTTAGGAGCAAGGGAGAGGGACCAAGGACTAAAAGAGGAAAGGCCTTGTTATCCCTCTCCAGGAGTGCCCAACGATGGGCCCAGATTCCGTGCGCCAGTTAAGGATCTTAACTAGGTCTGTGTACTCCTTTCTTCCTAAGGATAGGACTCCCAACACAGCTGTCTCGTTCATTGTCCCTGCTTTTTGGCAAACTCGGGGCCTGATGGGGAGTCTGGAAAGCAACCAAGCCTCAGGGCATACATACAGGAGCATCTAATGCAGCCCAGAGGGTCAGTGAGGCTTGCTGGAGGAGATGACATCCAAGCAGAGACCCAAACAAGGGGCACAGGCTGGCTGAGTGATTCTGCCCCCTCCCAGGGACTTTTGGCAGGTCCCTTCCCAACCTGAGCTCATTTGCTAATCAGTGGAAGAAGAAGGTTGAGCTCTAATTTGGGGGGAGGGGAAGGCTGCTAAATTGGGGCTTCCATGAATGTGCCTGAGGAGCCTCTACACTATCCAGAGTGACCCAGCAAGGCTCCAGGCCCCCATCCCAGCCTCAGTTTACTTTTTGTGATGAACACAGACATGTGCAGTCCAGGCCCTCCTCCAAGGAAGGGTGTGGTGTCCCTGATGCCCCTTGAGCATTCCCTTCAGCTGCAAAGAGCCATCATGCGAGGACACGCCCCTCCCAGGGTGGCCACATCCAATGCCTGACCAAAGAGGCTGGTGGGGGAAAGTCTTGGCTATCCTGGCCCCTTGAGATAGCTCTGATGGGCCACCATGAGCTACAGAGCCCCCCTCGGGGGTGGGCCTGGGCTGTCCCAGCCTGACCTCTCCCTCTGCTGCTTCCTGCTTCCTCCCCTCCTTCCCCAACGGTTCTCATCCCAAAGACCTTCCCTGATAAACACCCTGCACACGAAACTTGTCTCAGAGCCCCACGTCCTGGAGGAGCCAGCGGGCGCTATTTGATCATTAAAACCGGCCTAGAAAGTACCAAGAACAATAACATCAATGTTATTTGTTATCGGTCAGTTATTATTAGTCCGTGGCCAAAAAATAACACACGTCAGAACTAACAGACTAAATTCCCCTGTAGCCACAGCAGTCGGTGAGAACAGCCAGGGTCAGCCATGAAATGCCCCTGACCGACCGAGCACAGCTTCAAACCCTTGAGTACACCCGGGCGTGTGCAGCTCTGAACGTTAGATAATAGGTTTAGTGTTATTTTCTGTAATAAGCTCTCTTGGGTATTTCCCAGTGGTTTCATTTATTAATTACTCTCACTTTGTGCAGAATTATTGATTTAGGTGCACAAAGTTTGATTTTCTTTTTTTTTTTTCTGCTTCGGGATACTGTTTTCTTTGAGAGTCAGGTTTATACAAAGAGGTAAAGAGGTCACAGCCACCTGAACCTCAGGTGTCTGGCAGGATTTGATGTAAAGAAAATAAATAAATAGAAGAGAAAAGAAATGCAAGCAAGACGGAGGCTCAGTATAGGTTTTTTTTTTTAATGCTTATCTATTTAAAAAATATTTTTTAATGTTTATTTCTGAGAGAGACAGAGCAAAAGTTGGGGAGGGGCACAGAGAGAGGGAGACACAGAATCCGAAGCAGGCTCCAGGCTGTCAGCACAGAGCCAGACTCGGGGCTCGAACCCACAAATGGCGAGATCATGGCCTGAGCCGAAGTCAGAGGCTTAACTGACTGAGCCACCCAGGCGCCCTTGAGGCTCGGTATAGGGAAGTGCCTTGCCCAATCTCCCAGATCTCGAAAGTGGCAGAGCCAGGACTTGAACCCACATCCTTCTGACTCCAAAGCCTGGACACAAGCCCCACACCACCCACACCGGTCAAGTCACACGACAAAACTCTGGAGACCAGACTCAGGTTCTAGCTGCTAACTGTGCGAGAGGTGAGGTCAGATGTACCTTGCTTGAGGCCCTAGAAGAAATGCCAGTTGAAACCAGTTGTGATCAGAGAGTGTGGCCTTAGGATGGCTTAACCTTTGGAGAGACCCTGAGGCTTTATGTCAAGTGTGAGAACCGGGGGTCTGAGGGACCCCAAGGAAGGGCGTGTCCCCAGCTGCTCTGAGGGCAGAGGTCTCACGATGCAGAAGACTGGGTCAGCCCCTGAGTGCTCTGACCCCATCTACCCACCATCATAATTCTGCCCCCAAAAGGAGGGACAGCTGTGTCATGGCAGCCCAGCCCCCAGTCAGGACAGCCCTGCTCCAGCCAGCCCTAGGGTTGCCATAGCAACCACTTGAGGCGGCTGGATTTCCACTAAAGAAGAAAAGGGAGGAAGGTGGCAGCGGGGAGAGGTGAGGAAGCAAAGTCTTGGAGGGTGTGGTGATTCACCTTGTTGTCACCCCCAGTGAGGGGGAGAGGGGCCCCAGTCACTTCGGAGAACTGGAAACACAGAGGGTTACTTCAAGTCTTCCCAGATGCCTCACGCTTCGGCACACAGAGAAGGTGGTCAAACTTGCCCCGGGTCCTGGGGCAAACAGGAGGTAACTTGCAAGCGTCTATAGGGAACGAGGTGGAAAAAACTATTACGCTTTTTTTTCTGTTATATAATTTTGATAAAAGTATGATGGAATAGGGGGAATGTTAAATATTGGATATGTATAAAACTTCCCAATAAATCCTTTGCAAAAAATTTAATGAGAACCTACGCTTTCTTCCATGAACATAGTTTGGTTTCTTTGTTGTTGGTGGTTTTTTTTTTTTTTTTAAATATCAGGCTTTACACACGAAATGGCCATACATAATTCTTGATGGGGCTTTTTAATGAGGATCTCTTGAAATTCTCGGAAGTCACTATCGACAGGAAACTTTTGTTCGCACGGTACCTGATAAAAAATGTAAAAGCATTTTATAACCATTCAAAAATGTGTAACACTTGAAATTATATTAAAAGAATCTAACAGCTCTTCCTTTTCTTCCTTTGACAAATGGAATGTTGGAATTTCTTGTGATAATGTGAATGGATTGCGAATACAATCAAACGTTTCATACCCAGTATTTCAAAATAATGATGAAGTTCTAATTTGCAGAATGTGCATGTATTGTTAGAACTCTCTCCTTGCAGCTAATGTGGATGCCAGTGAAAGGGCACCTTACCAGCAAGTAGGCTTAAGCGACGACCTTACATAAAGACAGGGGTTTGGAACCTTCTTCCCAGGGCAGCTCCACCCTGGAGATCCTGCCCAACTTCCTGATCGCCCCCTTCATATCTTGGCCCGCACTGGACTAGACACTGGGCTTCTAGGACACAGGGATGTGAACTTCTCTTGTGAGTCCAAGGACCCCTTGTCCATCATGGGGATCACAGTGCTCTGCAGCTGGCTGCTGATACAGGTGTGCAGGTGACAAAATACTTCTTAAGCCATGCCCGGCCCAACATGGTGCCAGATGTCGCTCCTCAGTGTGCAGCCTACTGGAACCGCAGGGCCCTTCTCTGCTTCCCTTTGGGAGACCAGGGTGCCTTGTCTGGTAAGGGGACCAACCATCCCAGTTTGCCTGGGACTGAGATGTTTCCAGGGATGTCGTTTCTTCAGTGCAAAAATTGGGAAAGCCCCAGGCAATCCGAAAGGAGCTGGTCATCCTGCAGAGCTACCTGAAGGCTGTAACAATCAGTTCTTCACTGCCTTATTATAAACCATTCTCTGTGCACATGCACACACACGCACACACACGTTGCAGAGTTCTGGGTAAGAGAAATGTCTGTGCATATAAATAACATGGGGATCTTATTGCAAATGAAGATTCCGAATCAGGAGTCTGGGTGGGGTTTAAGATCTACGTTTCCTTTTTTTTTTTTTTTTTAAGATTTTATTTTTAAGTAATCTTTATACCCAACATGGGGTTTGAACTCACCACCCCGAGATCAAGAGTCACATGCTTCACTGACAGAGGCAGCCAGGTGCCTATATTGTTCAAAATATTTTGAACAAATGCCTGGGTGATATAGATGCCATTGGTACGTGGGTCACACTTTGAGCTTCAAGGGCTTGGGTCACAACACTGAAATCAAAGGCGATTCCATCACTGTGAGCAGATGTTTGCGGACAGCAGCCCCAGAAGAACCGGCAAGAGAGAAGAGAAGGGCCACTGAGGGGCACCTGGGTGGCTCGTTAGGTTAAGCATCCAACTCTTGATTTCAGGTCAGGTCATGATCTCACAGTTCATGAGATTGAGCCCCATATCAGACCCTGCACTGACAATGCAGAACCTGCTTGGGATTCTGTCTCTCTCCCTCTCTCTGCCCCTCCCCTGCTCACAGTCTCTCTCAAAATAAAATAAACATGTAGAAAAAAAAATCTTCTGAGTATTTCAGCCCTTTAAAAAAAAGAAGAAGAAGGGCCACTGAAACCCTTCCCCTCCATTTGAAAACCAACCATTCCTGGGGCACCTGAGTGGCTCAGTGGGTTGGGCATCTGACTTCGGCTCAAATCATGATCTCGCAGTCTGTGAGTTCAAGCCCCATGTGGGGCTCTGCGCTGACAGCTCGGAGCCTGGAGCCTGCTTCAGATTCTGTCTCCCTCTCTCTCTGTCCCTCCCCCACTCGCACTCTGTCTCTTTCTCTCTCAAAAATAAAATAAAAACATAAAAAAAGAAAACTATTCCCAAAGGCCCATGGATTTGGAAAATTGCTCTCTGTATTAGGCAAATGTCACTTATGAGGATGCATCTCCCATTACCCCTAGGTGGCTCTGTGTCAAAATCAGTTGACATCAAATGGACCCTGGCATGAGTCATTACAGAAAGTTTTAGGCAATGGTGAACTCATCAGGCAAGGTCCCTGACCTCCTGGTGTTTCTAAACTGACTAACAGTTCATGCAACCAAAGTGTGTGCATATGTCTTCATTCGTTCCCTTGTTCATTCATTTATTTGCCAAATAATGCCCGAGAACCTGTGTTCTAGGTACTAAGGAAGGATGCTAAGGGTAACCTCAGCACTGCAGTTTGGGGTGATACAAAGTACTAAATACCTGGGATGACCCTCACATTGAAAACAACCAAAATATCTGTTATAAAATAGGAAAAATTTTCTTGAATGTAAAATAAGCTGGCAAGAAAATAAATAATGCTCAAGACAAAAAATGCAGGGAATGAAGGCAAGACTCAAAACAGATAAGGAGAGTCGAAGCTGTGTTTACCCAGAGGGCATTCACTGAACCCTGAGAAACATAGCTTTGGTTTCTCTGGTGTCCCAGAGCTAAGCTGACAAAGCCCAGGGACTGCCCAAGGTGCAGAGTCTGATAGGGGTTTCTCCCCTCAAATAGCTGAGGCTTCTAAAAGGCTACCCTCTCAGGTTAAGGACAAAGGAGAAATACCAACAATCCCCTCCATGGGGACTGCAAGAAGAATGGATTGTCTTAAAACTGAGCACTAAGTAGAAAATAGAAAAAAATAACTACTGAGAATTTGGAAGCTTCAGTCATTCCTTACACAAGTTTGTAACCTGAATTCACACAACCTGGGTGGTCCCCAAACTCCACAAACCAAGAATTTTATTTACAATGGTTTCTGCCAGTAAGTGCCCCCAGTGGCCTGGCAGATGCCAAAAAATGAAAACAAACATTCTTTGGAAAAACGTTCTGCAATCCCAGGTCTCACAAATTTCCATAAATAGAAATCCAAGGAAAATGAGCAAACCACAGTATAAAACTAACCAAATACACAAGGAAACAAGGCGTCATGACTGAGAACCAACAGAAACAATTGGCAAAAGAACAAACTTGCAAGGGTTGTAGGTACTGAACTTATCATAGAATTTGTAAAATAATTATGTGTGCTATTTTTTCAAGAAATAAAAAAACAATCTTGAAAATATGTGCAAGGAACAAGAAACAGTAAGGAACAACTAAGCAGATTTGAGGAAGAAACAAAGATAATGTCTAGAAATAAAAACTATTACAACTGAAATGAAGTACTTAAACTGCAAATTAGACACAGCTGAAGAGAGAATTGGTGAACTGGAAAATAATTACCAAAAAAATAGCCACGATTAAACACAACATGCAAAAAGATGTAATATTAAAGGGAAAAAAAGAATGAAGGACAGGGTAAGTAAGTGTAATGTGTGGCTAATTAGAATTCCAGAAAGAGAAATGTAAGAGAATGAAGCAGAGGCAATATATTTAAAACTGATAGCTGAGAACTTTTCAGAACTGATGAAAGATACCAGGTTCAAAAGCCCAGTGAATCCAAGCAGATTAAATAAAAAGAAGCCTACACTTAGGCTCATTAGTAAACCTTCAAACTCCCAAGTTAATGAAGAGATTTTTTTAAAAGCCAGAAAGAAAATACTGATTGCCCTTGAAAGGAGCACCACTTGATGATGGCTGATTCTCATCAGCATCCATGGAAAACCAGAAGAAGACAGAATGTTATTTTTCAACATGCTGAGAAAATAAATAAATGTCAACTCAAAATTCCATACCCAGAGAAGATATCTTGAAAGATCAAGGGTTAGATAGAGACATTTTTAAATATACAAAAATTGAGAGTTTGCCACTAGCAGACCCTTACTGAAAGTTGTATAACAGGAGAAAATGAAAAGGAATTCCAGAAGTTCTGCAAGGAAAGAAAAAACTGTGTGGGTAAATCTAATCAAATACTGACTACCCTAAAACATATAAAAGGTAATGTATCAAGAAATGTTTTTAAAGACAGAATTAAAATACATGATACAGAAAGGGGCTTCTGCTTCTGCTCATGGAGGATTAAATTGCTTCAGGGTTTTCTCCATCACCATAAACGATTAGGAAAATATACCAAAAGAGGGGGAAAAGAGAGAGAAAGAAAGAGAGAAACAACTGTTTTCAGACATTGGAACAGCACAGAACTGTGCCCTGAAAGAAGATAAACAAATGAGATATATGCCCCGTGACTGTCCCAGCAAACTGCCTGGAGACAGTTTCCAGACTGCAGTTTGGGGACAGGTATTGCAAACAAAGCTCAGTGGTCTCACTGAGTTGAATAGAGGGATATCAGGGTTTAAGAAGATAAGTGAGGTTAAAATTTATGAAGCAGACTGCCAGAGAAAAGGGACATGCACAGAGAGAGAGAGAGAGAGAGAGAGAGAGAGATTCAGGGAAATGCAGAGAGGTCTCTTTGAATCTTTGAATGCGTACTGATCTGCACATGCACAGAATGAAACTCTGGAAGGTCAAGAAAGAACCACTGGAAAGTAGCAGACCAAAGGAACCCACACAGAGAGGAGAAGAGTTCATGTTCTCATTATCCAGAGTGGTGACACCTCACAATACATGAGATATTGGATAGGGTCCTTGGAAGGGTCACATTTTTGTAGTGGCACTAAAATAGCTGTGCCTTGGGCCCACCATAACAAAGCTTAAAATTAAGCCCTGAAAGGATCAGAAGGATCCCCACTAACTTAACTGTGTGCCAGAAGGAAATCCAATACTCTATAAAAGAATCCACCCAAATCCAGCATTCAACAACAGAAAACACAGAATGTCCATATGCCAGTTTATTGCTTCTTGGCTCTAAATGCACCCTTCTTTGCCCTGCTTTGTGACACTGGAGCTGGGAATTGAATACTTGGTGCTATGTGAAACTTGGTCTTTAAAGGTGCTGAGGCAAGTGGGGAGGTTTCACTGCAAGATCATTGCTGCAGAAGAAGTTTCTCTTCCTGGCCCTGGCGTATTTTATCTCCACACATGTCAGTGTTGTTTAGGAGGCCTAGTGGCACTCATTCTCCAAGTTGTCCAAACACCTAATAGACCGCTTCCTGAACCAGCACCGGCCCACTGGTACCCTGGCATATTGGTTACCTGACAGGTAGACCCTGCAGACCACCTAGGACCTATCTGCATCCTCTAATGGATGTCTCAGCCATCAGGTAAGTTGTTGCAATGGAAGTCTGTGGCCCAACCCTCTGGCAAGTTTCTTCTCCACTGGCAATATGGCAGCCACACCCTCTCCAACAAGGTCTGCATTGAAGGGGGCAGGGGTGGAGTTGTCTCTTTCAAGCTCTTAATTCCTTCCTGTCTCATTTCCCTCAGGCCTAGAGGAAGAATGGCTTCCTGTGTTCGTTATTCCCGTATTCCTTAGAGGTCTCCTATAACCCTTATAGTAGTTAACCACATTTGACTTGTTAATAATTACTTATATCAAATTGACCCTGTTCAAATTACTGATGAGATTTCTGTCTTTGCCTGGCCCTTGGCTGATATATCCAGCATCCAATCAAAAGTTACTCAGCATACAAAAAAAAAGCTAGCATTGAGTAAATAGGACTCATAACCAGGAGAAAAAGAAATTAGTTAATAAAAATAGACCTAGCAGTGGCTGAGAGGATAGAATTAGACATCAAGGGTTTTAAAACATTTTAAATCTTATACAAATGTTCAAAGACGTAAAGGAAAACATGAATACAATGAGGATATAAAATGGAATTTATAAAATAAAAGGACCCAAGGGCCACGTATAAAGATGAAAAATACAAATGTGAAATGCAAAAAATATGCTGGATGGGATTACCAATAGATTAGATACTGCAGGAAACAAGATTAGATAGCTTGAGAATATAGCATTAGAAACTATCCAAAGAGAGGCACAGAGAGGAAAAAGTCTAGGGGAAAAAAATGAACAAATATCAGTCATCCATGGGGCAATGTCAGGGTGGCTTGCATAGGTATTATCAGAGTCTCAGAAAGGAGAGGAAAGAAAAAAATTTTTTTGAAGAAACAAAAGGCTGAAACCTTTCCAGGTTTGATGAAGATTATATACCCACAAATCAAGAAGCTCCATGAACCCCAAGCAGAATAAAGAAAAACATACCAAAGCACATCATGATCAAAGTTGCTGAAAACCAGTGATAAAGAGAAAGTCTTAAAGGAAGCAGCCAGAGAAAAGAGATATTATATGCAAAGGAGAAAAAAATTAAGAATTATGGAAGACTTCTCACAGAAACAATACAAAGCAGGAGACAAGGAGTCAAACTCTTTGAGGGACGCCTGGGTGGCTCAGTCAGTTAAGCATTAGACTCTTGATTTCGGCTCAGGTCATGATGTCACAGTCTGTGATTGAGCCCTGCATCATGGAGCTGAGCGTGGAGCCCACTTAAGATTCTCTCCCCCTGCACTCTCTGCCCCTCCCCCACGCGCACGGACGCTCTCTATCAAAATAAATAACTAAACATTTTTTCAAGATCTTGGAATTGGTGAAATGAAAACTACCCACTTGGAATTCTAAAGCCGATGCAAATTATCTTTCAAAAATGAAGGCAAAAATACTTTCAGACAAAATCTGGGAGAATTTCCCATTAGCCTCCAGTGCAAAGAAAAAAGAGTGTTAAATAAAAAGGTCTTCAGGCTGAAAGAAAATGATACCAGGTGGAAATTTGGATTTGTACGAGGGGATGAAGAATGTTCAACAATGAAGAGATGCAGACCACTGGTACATTCAACATGAATGACTCTCAAGTGTCACCTAAGTGAAAGAAGCCAGTCGCAAAAGGCTGCATACTGTATGATTCCATTTACATAAAATCCTAGAAAAGGTAAAAAAAACTGTAATGACAGCAATCAGTTCAATGGTTACCAAGGGCTGGGAACAGAGGAAGTAAACTGGCTACAAGAGGGCACAAGGGAACTTTTGGGTTGGTGGAGAAGTTTGGGATATTGTGGTTGTGGTTGCCTAACTACACATTTGTCAAAACTTCTCAAGCAGTATACTTAAAATGAGTGAAGTTTATTGTTGTAAATGATAACCTAATAAAGTGGATTATTTACATCAGTACAGAAAACCGTATGTAATGCTTTCGTTTTAAAAAACGCATCACAGGGGCGCCTGGGTGGCTCAGTCGGTTGAGCATCCGACTTTGGCTCAGGTCATGATCTCGCGGTCCATGAGTTCGAGCCCCGCGTCGGGCTCTGTGCTGACGGCTCAGAGACTGGAGCCTGTTTCAGATTCTGTGTCTCCCTCTCTCTCTGACCCTCCCCCGTTCATGCTCTGTCTCTCTCTGTCTCAAAAATAAATAAACGTTAAAAAAAAATTTTTTTTAAACATGCATCACAACAACCACAGAGAAATTAAAAAGAGGGCCAATGGAATTAAAGGGTATTAAGGGATTAAGTGTGTTTTTCAAGAAAAGGGTAAAGATATTGATTAACTTCAGATTTGGATAAACTGAGAAAAGAATTTGTTATTTCTAAAGTTACCACTGAAAGAATAGAAACAGATATGTATTTTTCTACTCAGAGGAGGGGAAGAGATAAAATAGATAAAAAATATATATATACTGAATCAAAAGTAGGGGTAAAAAACCCCCACACATAATGGGTGAGACAAACAGGAAGCATGAAATAAGTTGGTAGCTATAAATTCAAACATATCAGCAACTGCAAGACATGTATATGAGCCAAAGTTGGAATCGCAGATTAAACAAATTCTAACCAAAGAAGTCATGCGTTGCTCTCTTGACATCAGACAAAATGGACTTCAAAGAAAAAGCATTGCCTGGTAAACAGGAACACTTCATAATGATAAAAGGTTCAGATCGCCAGAAATGCATAACAATTTGAGAATTGTAAACATCTAAAGATGCAATCTAAAAATCATAAAGAAAGAAAAATGACAGAACTTACGTGGAAATAGGTAAATCCACAATCATAGGGTAAAATCATTAACCTTTCTCAGTAATCACTAGTATAAGCAGATTTTTTTTTTTTTTTTTTTTTTTTTTTTTTTAGTCAAGAAAGATATTTGGCCAATATGTTTAACTTGACTGGATGGACATATGTAATCCACATTGTCAATTACTGCAGAAGCCACGTTCTTTTTGATCATTGTGCTCAGGCGATAGCTGGGACACTGAGGCTCAGAGTAAATTTCTGATTTGTCCAGCAAGATGCAGTGCAACAAGGTCTCAAGTTGAGTCTCCTGTCCCTGAATCCTTAATTTTCTGCTTTTCCTGGATGGTTCTAAATGCCTCCTGCTCCCCCCCACCCCGCCCCCCATGTAAGGGCTTTGTCCCAAAGCCATATCCGGCTTCCCAAAGCCAGCTCAAGGCCAGGGTGACATTGCTGAAGGCTGAGGTGTTACCAAGGAAGGAAGAAAGCAGGAAGCAATGCCTTAAGAAGGTATTGTTGCCTGCGGCTGTGATACTATCGTTTGCCAGAGGAGGAAGCCTTCAACAGCTGGGTGTGGTTGTCAGGCTGTTCCCAGACCCCCTCCAGGAAGCTTGAATATTCAGGTTTAAGAAAATTCTATATCCTTTATCACTGGCTACCGACCGTGGGCTTCCCTGGGCCTTCCAGAGAAAGAAAATATTCTGGGTCCCCATGCTAATAATGGCCCTTTGTGAATGGAAAAAGAGCATGGATGCAGAGACCTTAAAGGGGGCAGAAAGGCCAAGTCCATCTGACCTAGAGGTGGTGGCTGAGCAGCTGGCTTGGGGTCATACCCAGGAAGTCATTTTCCCAGGAAGTTAGATGATCTTGGGACTACAGCCCAAGATGGTGGGGCAACTCACCCAACTTCTACTCCTGAGGGTCACTCCTGCAAGGGTGCCCAGAGTCTTCTGGTACTGCCCTGTGGGTAGGCCAGTTGTCCCTGTGCTTAGCGGCCATTCTGTGGGCATTTCTGGTTATCCCTCACTTCTCTCCCTGGAATCAGCCCTCAGTTCCAGGCCTTGGCTGGTAAGAGGACAGCTTTGGCTCCCAAGACATGTTATTAAAGTGTAACTTTGTGCATTGGTTGGTAGCAGTTCAAATTAGAAGACCTTACCAAAAAAAAAAAAAAAAAAACTGCCCAACAAGTGTTCATTGAGCAGCTATGGTATTCCAGGCACCTTGCTGGGAACTGTGGGCAAAATGGTAATGATCGTGATGATGATGATGGTGACGATCGATCGATCGTGAAGATTAGATGCCTTAACGGCCAGCATTTCTTGGGCACTCCCTGTATGTCAAAGCACCAGGCTCTGCACTTGAATGCATTACCTTATGCAATCTCCCCGATAGTCCTGTGAGGCAGGTATTGCAATGATTATCTCTGTATAGATAAGGACACGGAGGCTCAGAAGGTTAAGCGATGTACGTAAGGTCACACAGCAAGTAGGGACAAAGATGGGACTGGAACCTAGAACCACGCTTTTTATCACAATGGTCCCCAAGGTGAGTACCACCCAACAGCAAATACAAGTCACCAGCAGGTGTCAATTCCCAGATGCAAACAGTGACGGTAGAGGGGGAGACAGGAAGGTTGGCAGAACTGAAGTTTCGATGGAGCGCTTTGGGGCTCTGTGAAGCCTTGCTAGTTGTCTGCGTGTGCCCCGAGCAGGCAGACTGCAGGCCCCCACCCCAGCCGGGTCCTCAACTTGGGCATTAGTTCCCCAGTCTTACCTACACGTACACATGAAGCCCAGTCTGCCCCAGTGGCCGCTCAGCCCACAGCTTCAGCCAGACTCCCTGATGGGTCCCAACCTTGGCCACCTGCCCATGAGGCTTTGATGCCAGCCTCTTTTCCAGCCCACAGGACACCGAAACGTGTGTGCGTTCCCAAAATGTCTGTGAACGTGCTTCCTCCACATCTTTCCCTTCCCGACAAGGGAAGTCATTCAGCAGGGAGAAATTCCTCCCCAGGGAGGGGACGAGCCAGGAAGGGCAGGTTTCTCCTAGACAGTTCCCTCTGGGATGATAAGTGGAGCCCAGGGTGCTCCCAAGAGCACCTGCTGTTGGCGAGAAGAGAAACGAGTGAGCAGGTGGGAACACCCAAACAGAGGCGAGCCGTGATGAAAAGAATCCACGAGACAAGCCCCCTAGAGCCGCAGGGAAGTGGGGGCCCTGAGCATGGGGACGAGACCAGGAAGTAACTCCTTACGACCAAAGCCATCAAAGCGCTACGCGCAGAAGAGGTGGGGCAGGGCCAGTCCTGCCTACGTGGTGCTCTGAGCACCCTTTCCTGGGTAGGAAAGCGTGCCTCTGCGTCAGTAGGAAACAGTGCTGTAGAGATGTGTCTAGCAGGAAAGGAAGCACGCTTTGTAAAGCGTCAACTTCTCTGCATGTGTTTGTTCACTGTTCTCCTCCTTAGGAGCCGTTTACCTTGGAAATTGTAACAGGTGGCCAGGCAGGCGAGGCACCCCAACAAAGAAACAGGAAAGTCAATGTCCAGCTAGAAAGAATTGCTGACCAGGGTTGGGGCCCGGGGGGATGGGGGGAGGGAGAAAGGTTGGACGTGGACTCCTGGAACAAAACTCGGCTCAACCTCCCCCCCCCCACACACTCCCCCCCCCACCCCCACCCCCCCCCCCGCCATAACTTTTCTCCACCTGCCACGCAGATCCCTCGGAAGCCTTGCTCACTGCTTCATGAAGGTCCCCGGGCAAGCAAGTAAGTGGGGAGCACCTGCCTCGTTCATTCTTTTATTCACTCAACCAGTGTTTACTCGACACCTGTTGTGTGCCAGGTCACGTCGTACAAGGCGTGATTACCACTGTGGTAAACACCGCACAGGAGAAGCACAGAGCGCCGTGAGGGCTAGAATCAGGATAGACAAACATGAGATATATAGTCAGTCACATACCGGCCTCTACTCCAGACAGCAGAACTGATCCGGTCAAACCAAGCAAGGGCTTGTAACCAAGCTGAGATGCAAAGGATGAGTGGGCATTGATTAGGAAAACAGGGGACCGGGAGTGACCCAGGCGTAAGGAGAGGTCTGTGCAAACGTCACAGTGAGACAGACACCGGCGTTCACTCTTATTGCATAGAGAGTCCCTCCAAAACTTAGTGGCTTAACAACAACCACTTTTTTTTTTTTCTTTTTTTAAACCCACCGTCTTGTGGGTCAGAAATCCGGGCTGAGTTCAGCCAGACGGTTCCGACGATCCAGGTCATCGAGTGGCTGATCTTGGCGAGGACTGCCTCGTGCAGCTGAGTCAGTGGCCAAGCCACTGAGGAACTGACAGGCCTTGCCCGGGAAGCTGTGGTTCTTCCCTCCGTGGTCTGCGCTCCCCAGCAAGCTATGCTGGGCCTTCCTTTGCGTGCAGCGAAAGGCTCCCACCGGGCAGCCAAAACGGACAGATACGTGCCATGTCTCTGTTCCCATCACGCTTGCTATCATTGTCTCATTGGCCAAAGCGAGGGACGCGGCTAAGCCCAGAGTCGGGCGTGAACAAATTAGGGGCTATAACCGCAACCATCTACCTCAGTGTGTTCAAGGAATTGAAAGAAAGAGGAAGAGCGGAGAGTGAAGGAGGGCATGGGCGGGGGGGGGGGGGGGGGGGTGCGGAGGTGAAGCTGGGGTGGGGGAGCCAGAACCCGCAGAACCTCCCGGAGCCCTGGAGGAGTTTGGTCTTTTCCCTGAAAGCAGGCGAGCCCTCTGTTTCCTGATTCTCTGTCGTGTGTATTTGGTCATCATAAATAAATCCCCCGAAGCCTGAACTGCCCTGGGTGAACTAGTAAAATGGATTTTCCAAGCCTGAGAAGCTGAGGACAGGATGTGGAGCGCCGTCTACCCCCCCACATCTCCGCCCGCAGCCCACACTGCGGTAAATGCCTCATTCCATCTCACCTCTGGGCCTTTGCACCTGCTCCTCCCTCAGCTGGAAATGATCTTCTCACACCCCGAGTCGGGCCGGCACCTGCCTCTCCAAGACTCGCTTCAGGTAACACCACCTCAAAGAAGCCCTCCTTGACTTCTCTAAGTCCCCAAGACCCAATACACATCAAATGACACCATAAGGCCTAGGGAATAAGCCTGTCACTTAGTACAGTGGCCTGGTGGTTTCTAGGACCAAGTGTGTATGGGGCCCAGGCCTGCCTGTGGGGCACACGCCTGGGGGCACAATGCTTTACCAATGCTGGAGCCATCTTTTTATGTGCGTGCCCCCCACTAGCCTGTCTTTCTTGAAGGAATACCCACAACCCCGGGGCCCGTACACAGAAGAGTCAGAAATACTCGAATGAATGAGTGATTCTGTCACCAAACAGGACTTTCCTCTAAAGCCCCGGTCAGCGTTATGAAAGTCTTGTCACAGCAGTTGAGGGGAAAGGTTCTCCAACGAGGCCAGCAGCTCTGGTGTCTTCCAGTTCCTCCAGGAAACCACCCTTCCAGAAGAGAGAAACCTCCCAGCTCTAGGACAATCCAAGGCAGGGCGGTGGGAAAGTAAAGGGAAGGGACCTCCTTGGGAGAAAAGTGCCACAGCGCCATTTACTGTAACTGAGAAAGAACCGGCCGGCCATGGCCTCCATTGCAGCAAGCCTTCCCCGGGTGCTAGAACAGCTGGCCGGGGGCCCTGAGGGAGGTACTGATCACCCGAGCACTGATGCCCGGAAGCCAATTCATAGGTTGGCTCACTCACCACAGATTGGAGAAGCAGAGCCTGTGAACCAGGGGCTGAAAAGCAGGCCTCAAAAGCTCCAGGCCCCGCCCACCAGTGCTGACAGACTTTTCCAAACTAGCCTACTGTTCGTGGAGCCTGAGAGTGTAAATCACACTGTCTCCCTTTTGCAGGGAGGAAACTTGAAGCCCAGGGAGATAAGCCTTTGACTCATCGGCCCCTTTCAGAAGTCACAGCCGCCCAGAGAGCTGACTACCCTTCCCAGCCTCCCTCGTGGCTACAGGTGGCCATGCTGACCAAGCTCTAGCCAATGAGACGTGAGGCAAAGTGATGTCTATGACTTTGGGGGTTTGCTCCCAAATGGCAGAGCTGCGCCCTCCTTTCTTGTTCTTCTCCTTCCGAGGCCTAGCGAGCCATCTCGGACAACACAGCCGAGGGCAGCACCTCAGAAAAATGGAGAAGCAACAACATGGAAAGAGCCTGGGCCCCTCATATCTGGGCACACGGCCTGGGGCCACCCTATCAGCCCTGACCGGCTTACGCTGCACACACTGTTGATAAAACAGCCCGTCTCGCTGAGGCTACTATTACCTAAGCTATTTGCTGCAGCCCCTGAATCCGTATCCTCCTGACTCACCACATAGCCCAGGAGTGAGTTTCCTCAGGAAGCCCAGGACCACTGGGACTGCCCAACCCCAGGGGCTCTCATTGTCCCAGGACAACAGAGCTGTGACCTCCACCCCAGGGCCCAGCTGTTTTCTTGAAGTAAGAGCTGGGGAAGTTGCTCGGAGGAAGCTGCTAGACTGCCAAGGATAGGAAGAAAAATAAACACAGCTGATATTCCACCAGCATAGACACCAGCGCACCTGCACGACTTGTTAAAACGCTGAAATTCTTCCAGGCCAGCTGATAAGCAGCCCCGGCCCTGAGCCACCCCACCCCTGGAAGGGTCCCCTTCCCCGGCTATCCAGGCCCCAGACCCAGAAGCTAAAGGGGCAACGCCCGGCCCGGAAAGGGGTCGCCAGGACCTCATCCTGACCCCCTGGACGTCGATTCGGCAAGCCCTACTGCTTGTTAAATGGCTTGAACCTGACCCCTGGCCACCAGGTGCCTGGTCTGAACTGAGTGCATGGAAATGAACCACCGAAGTCAGCACTGAGGGTGACGAGGGTGGCAGGAGATCTGAAAGCCGGACACTGGCCGCTGAGTCCCCTCCTCCACCTCCCTGCGTCCCTCCCTGCCTCTCCTCCCCCAAACCAGAAACACTTGGCCCACCAAGGCCTGCCCTTGCCGATTCAGAATGGGCCACAATCACGCCCAGATATTATTGCACACTTTTATTTACAGAAAACACAGATAAAGCATTTCAATGTTCGTTTAGCAAACTGATCCACTCTTTTTTTTTTTTTTCTTTTTGGCACAAAGAAATATCACTGATGGACCCCAAGATCAATCGGAAACCCCTAAGATTTATCAGCCGTCACTGGTCCAGGGGCAGCCACGAGACTCAGACAGACAGACAGACAGCATCGCCACAGACTGGAAAAAAATCAGCAAGGTCCACATTCACCTCACAGTAAAAACCTGCTCACCGACAGGCAAGGGCGGGCAGGAGGGGGCAGTTTCTCTGCTCCCAGGGGGACAGCGGGCACTGGGGGCAGGCAGCAGGGTGGGGAGGGATTAGACACCATTCATAAATTAGAGAGAGGTGGCCTTTTTTGTTTTTAACCTCTTACCTTGTGGAAGTAAGACAGTGCAAAAACTACCATACCCGGACCACTCGTCCGTTGGAGAAGCTTCCGAAGTTCTGTGGTTTGGGGCACGTATCTCTCCTCGTGGGCGCCCGTGTGTGTGTGTGTGTGTGTGTGTGTGTGTGTGTGTGCGCGCGCGCGCGCGCGCGCATGCGCTCATGTGAATGTGTGAGTGTCGTGCTTGTAAACATTGTCACCATCCACGCAGAGACCCAGCATCCGTGTGTCTGAATGGGGTGGGGTGGGGGCTCACCCCACTTCACATCCCCTCTGCCCCAGTGATTCCTGTCCAAGACATAGTGCAAATTTCAGAGACGAAAAGGGGGGCAGAAGGAAGTGGAGGGTGGGCAGGGGACAGGAAGGACACAAAGGCAGGGTGGGGGCGGGAGGGGGAAATAAGGCAACAGTTAGAAACGGTCCATTTTATCAAAACCGACGCCACATGCCCCTCACCCCCACCCACGGCGCCCTCGTCACGAGAAAGGGCGGAAGTCCCGCTCCTCCACCAGACTGATGGAGGGGTTCTTGAGCTCCTCCTCCGACGTGGCCATCTTGTAGCCCAGCTGCGCCAGCACCCGCTGGCAGGCGTTCTGGGCAAAGGCCACGATGTCGTAGGAGAGGCGGAAGCGCCACTTCTCGGCCGTGGCCGCCGAGTTTCGCACGGTGCCGTATTTGTGCTTGCCCAACGTGGGGTCGCCCCGCGTGTTGTTCTGGATCCAGCGGGCCACGTGGCTGTCCAAGGGGATCCCCAGGAAGCCGTAGATCTCCTCGGTCTTCTTCATGGGGTTCCTGGCCAGGTCCTCGTAGCGCACCAACATGTACTTGCCCTTGAGCCACGCGGGCCGCGTGAGGCCGGTGGACACGGAGTTGGAGAAGTCCTCGCACACCGTGGTCAGCTGCGTCACGTCCAGGTTGTAGGGCTTCCTCCCCGTGCCGTACCAGAGACGCCAGAGCCGGTACGTGTCGCGGAAGGTCTCGCTGCGGGAGGCCAGAATGCCACGCGGGTCCCGGACCAGCTGGATGACCTTGAGGTTCAACCGGGGGTCCTCAACCAGGGCCCGAAGGTCGTTGACCTCGGGCACCCGCACGGTCTTGATGGCCACGTGGCTGCGCTCCCGACAGGCCTCGGCGGCCACCGTCAAGTTCAGCACGCCGCACTTGCGCACGCAGTCCCCCTCCTCCAGCACCAGGTCGGCGGAGCCCGGGGGGTCGCACACGGGGCGAGAGCACAGCACCCTGCTGGCCCCGCGGCGGAAGATCCTGTCGGTGGTGTGGTTGACGGGCGGCGGCTTGATGTAGTTCTCCAGGAAGTAGAGGTCACAGTCATAGAGGCTCCTCAGGAGGTCGCGGCTGGCGCCCAGCATGACCCGCCGGTCCGCGGGGCTCTTGCCCTGGGTGAAGCGGGGGATGAGCGTGTTCTGCACGTGGTAGAGGGGCTCGAACAGGTAGAAGACGTCCAGGTGCTGGTTGAAGAGCTGGCCCACGAAGGAGGAGCCGCTGCGCGTGGTGGCCAGAATGAGGATGTGGGTCTTGCGGGAGAGGTTGTAGGCGAAGGTGGGGCCCTCCTCGCACAGCCGCTCGGCCAGCCCTGCCTCTGCCAGCCCCGGGCAGGTGTGGAAGGACTTGGCGGTGAAGGTGCGGATGGCCGTGTACTGGATGGCGATTGAGGCCAGGGCAAGGAGGAGGACAGCCTTCCAGGAACATTGCATGGCTGGGCACCTTCATGGGGCTGCTTCTCCACCATGCGGGGTCTGCGGGCAAAGGTGGGCAGCCCTCAGGAAGCAGCCAGGCGTGGGTGCCTCGCTCGGCGCCCTTAGAAGGGCTGGCCTCCGGGGGGGCCCTGGCACCTACCTGATTCCCTCTGCCCCGTGCTCACACACACACCTAAGGGCTGAGCAGCTTCCAGGCTAGACTTTCCAAACTCTGGGGACTCCTGGGAGTTGCTGGGGACTGAACAAACGGACTCTCCACACCCCCGGGGTTTAACCTACAGAATGCTGCAGGGGACTCCCTTCGGGACCCTTGAGTTCCTTAGTGGGGCTCCGCGGTGCAAGAAGCTGACTTCTCCGGCTCACACACTCAGGAGCCCACCACTCCCTGCCTCCAGCCATTCTCCTGCCACTGCCTGTCACCCCTGCCAGCACCTCCTGGGCCCGCCTGCATCTTCCACCCCCCGTGAGCAGGCACCTGGTCCCCCCACGTGGGCAGCTTTCCTCCAGCCCCTGCCCACCCCTAGGAGGAAAAAGAGCTCATGTCAGAGGCTTCCTCCTGTGTCTAAGGGACCCCTGTACGCCCTACGTATCCACTCACCTCTGCCCCATGGGCCCAGGAAAGGGGGACAAATGTGTCAAGCCCACCTCCCCAACTTAGGGATGTAGGTGACCGGTTTACTCTAGCTGAGGACTCCTGGGATCCCCCGGGTTAGGAGAGCCAACTGGCCCAGAACAGGACAGTTCCAGGGCTGCTGAATAGCATCCCTTACCCAAGCCCCAGCACACTCCAGGTTTGTTTCTGGCCACAGGGGCAAGGGAGGGGTCCGGGCAGAGGGCAGATGACCCCCACTGACAGCAGGGTGAACCGGCTCTTCCGGGCCCCCCATCCCAGCCAATCCTCAAGGACCTCCGCCATTAGGCTCTCAGCCCTTCTGTCCACAGGGGGAGCTCAGAGGCCCCACTGTGACCCAGCAATGGCCCCAGAGAACCAGGCAGGACAGAGAGGAGAGGAAGGGGTGGAACAGAAGGGACACCTGAAGGAATGAGAAAGTGGGTGGGGTGGGGACAGGAGAGCAGGGAAAATGAAGGGTGTGTCACAGGTCTGGAGGGAAGTACCAGCCTGAGCATCTGGAAGTCCCCCCCAAGAGAGGCTGGCTCAGCTCCCAGGCCCTGGGGGAGGGCTGGGGCTGCTCCAAGAGCGAATGCAGGGACGGCTCCACCACTCACCAAAGAGGGGCTGCTCCGAGCTAGGGAGTCCACAGCTGCCGGGGCTCCTGGCCTAGCCGGCGGTCCCAGCCTGTGCAGATGCCCTGTGGCCAGCAGACTGCAGAGAGAGAGAGGTAGGGGAGGGGTTCTGGGGGGGGGGGGGTTGATCTGTCAGCACCGCCCTTCCCACCCCTTCTGTCCTGTGCCCCCACAGACTACCTTCCAAGGCCATGGGACAAGGGCCCTGGCTGCTCTCCCAGATCACTGACTCAGGCCTCCAAATATCCTAGAGCCATCTTTTATCTCCTAGATCTGGCCCTGAGTCCTGGGCCCTCCACCCACCTCCCCACCCCCTAGCCATCCTCTCCTAGCAAGTCACTGTCCCTCACACCACGACCCGATGGGCAGGCCTCCATCACCAGCTGACCAAGAGCTGGTGCCCCACATGGGGAACCACCCCAGGGAGGACCCCCAAACTCATCACCCAAGGCAGCTGCAAAGAAATCCACTGGCCACAAATACCCCGAGGCCTAGCTAGCTCTGTTCAGCTCTGGTGGCCAGACTGACCCACCAGACAGATGCCCGGCACCCGAGAATGGAACGGCAACAGAGTCAAAGCTGTCCCAGAGAATTAGGCCGGAGCACAGCCCCAGTTGGTTCTGCATTTTATTTATTTATTTATTTATTTATTTATTTATTTATTTATTTTCTGAAGGAGAGAGAGAGAGAGAGACAGAGCATGAGCGGGGGAGGAGCAGAGAGAGAGAGGGAGACACAGAATCCGAAGCAGGCTCCAGGCTCTGAGCTGTCAGCACAGAGCCCGATGCGGGGCTCGAACTCACGGACCGTGAGATCACGACCTGAGCCGAAGTCGGACGCTTCACGGACGGAGCCACCCAGGCGTCCCTGATTCTGCATTTTAAATCGACAGAACCACCTGACCCTTCAAAGTCTGACTCGTTCAGTGACTCCCCAAGAGAGGTTTAGAGAAGTCAACAGGGCCGCCGGGGGGCTCACCTCAGACCTCCCGGTGGAAATGGCAGCTCTGTCTAGACAGCCCAGACGCCGAGGCCCGCACGGAAGGGACAGCCGGGGAGGGAGGTTCTTCTTCCAGCCACAGCGGAGAGGAGAGCGGCTACCTACAACTCAAAGCAGAAGTGGACCAGGGAGCATCCCTGACCTTGACGCTGCTCGCGGATTCTAAGTTAAAACGTCAACACCGTGGCGAGCGTTGTTTCGGTTAGCATCTTCGGAGTACTTCCTAAGTGCTAAGCCTTTGACCTGCATCCGCTCATTTATTCCTCACAGGAACTTCACATGGAAGCCAGTTCTCAGCTCCGTTTCACACTGGAGAAGGCTGAGGCACAGAGAGGTGGAGTCACCCCCCTGAGCTCGCGTGCCTGGCTTAACGCACATCTAGCAGGTTCCCAAAGCCCTCGCTCTTTCCCTCTGAGGAGAGTTGACCTTGTTCCTCCAGCTTACGCGCACTTGGCCTTCAAACATGCATTCGATTAATGTCCCCAGCCCACTTGTGAATCGGCAAGAGAGAGACGGGGCATAAGAAGGGTACAGACGATCCGTAAGACTTACGGCATGTTCCTTCCCTTCGCTGTCTGGTCTTGTTGATCTACTGGCTCGTGGCTGAGGGGGTGAACTTGTGCCTTGTGAATATTCTGCCCACATCCCGCTATTTGGCATGACTCCTTTGGGGGAGGGGTTCGCGGATCCTCACGTCCCAAACCTGCCGTGCTGCCTGGCTCGGCCAACTCTGAACACTATGCGGTTCCTTACAGCCCCCTTTGGGAGGGCAGGGTCTTCACTCCCATTGTTTAGATGGAGAAACTCAGGCTCAAAGACTAAGCAAATGGGCATGGGCAAACAAGGAGTAGCAGAGACTCGAATCCCCGTGTCAGACTCTTAAGCCAGTGCTTTGAACCCTTTACCATCAGCTTAGCGGAGTAGAGACAGACCTAAAGAGTCTGGGTGCCTCAGGGAGGGGCACAGAAGTGGGGCTGAGGTGACGGTGGGCCATCTGAGGCTCTGGGGGTACTTAGTACGTACAGGGAATAGTACCGCGTCACCAGGTGGCAGTAAATAGAAGAACACAGTCTAGATTCTTGCGAACCCCAATGTGATCAGAGAAAAACCACACCCCTGACCACACCCCATCCCTCCCCCCTCCCCCGCCTCACTCCCCGGCGGTAGAGAATGCTGACTCCATCAACAGGGTTGGGTGAGGTGCCCAGCAGAACTGCCTCTCTGCGTTAAATTAGATCCTCCTACAAAATGCAGGCCCACCCTGCCTGAGTGCCCCAAGACAAATGCCTTTAAAGAACAGGTAGGGAATACCATTAATAACAGTGCTCGTAATATTTTCTTAATGTCTTTTTTAAACTTATTTTTGAGAAAGAGAGTGTGTGCAAGCAGGGGAGGGGCAGAGAGAGGGGGGACAGGGAGAGAGGGGGACAGAGGATCTGAAGCAGGCTCCGTGCTGACAGCAGCGAGCCCGATGCGGGCCCCGAACTCACACATGGTGAGATCGTGACCTGAGCCAAAGTCAGAGGCTTCACCAACTGAGCCGCCTAGGCACCCCTGCTCGGTACGAGTTTTAAGTTATTTAAGGGTCTGCAGTTGCAATGCCATTGCATTAGGTGGCACTCCCTTTGCTCTTAACCCGTGAAGATCTGCCCAGATATCCAGCATGACCCAGGCTCTGTTCTAGGAATCACGGAGGGGAGAAAGCATGAAGGCAAGCACTTCCTGGGCATTCACGATGTTTATTCCAGGCAAATGCTCCTCACACCTTCACACCAACCCTGTGTGGTCGACGTTGCCATATCCCCATTTTACAGATAAGGACGCGGGGGGTTCTGCAAGGTTAAGTAACTTTCCCAAGCTTACACTCCGAGTAAGGAGCAAAGCCAGGATTCTAGCCCAGGCACTACTCCCTGGAGCCCATGCTCGAATCCTCCTCCCTGACCCATGACATTAAACCCCTGGGGTCCCCACCGAGACAGGAAACAGATGTCTTGAAGAGATTTCACTTAGCTCTAAGATTCTGGCACCAGAAGGAGAGGTCACCTATAGAGGGGACCATTTAAGTTTCTCCCCTCACAACTTCCCCCCCACTCCACCCCAGAGAAACTTAAGGCCAGGATTAGCAACTGCTACCTTGGCTAATAAATCAGAAGTAACTGAAGCATCCCGACGCTACAAATCCCTAAGAAAGGGGGACTCAGTGTCGCAGGTATAGCACCAGCAAGGGAATGCGTTCAAAGTCCCAGCCCCAGGCCATTCCCCTGTCTCCCAGGAGGGCAAAGCTAGGGCATGGGCACAGGAAGATGAAGAAAGTCAGACCCTCCTAGAAAGGCCCCTGCTCTCCTGCTAGCCTGGCAGAACTGGGCTCAGGGCTGGCCAAGCTTCCTTGGTATGCTGGAGGCATCTGCCCTGGAAACCAGAGGCCCCAGGGCCAGGTCCCACTGTTCCCAGGGGAGCCCTGGCCACTGCAAGGAACTCTCCAATGCCCTTGTCCTTCCAAGCCAGACTGTGAGCCCCACGGCCCCTCCCCGGGCTTGGAGCAGGGCCTTCCTCCACCCCAGGTTAGTCACAATCCAGACAAACCCTAGACACAGGAGCCCAGAATCTGTAACCTCTGTTGGAAGGCAGGGGAGTTGATGAACTCCCAGCAGGAAGCTCAGATTTCAATGTCAGCCACCGTCAGATTAGGGCACAGATAAGGGCACACGGTGGAAGTGAAAATATGCGTCTACATCAGAGAACTGTAATCCAGAGCTCAGAGCTCAAGCCACGGAATCACACCCGTCTGGATTATCACGTAGCAGGTGTGTGGACCGGCATTCACTAGCTTTTTCTGGGCCTCAGTATCCCTACCCATAAAGTGGGCATAGCCATAGTAGTGAGTGTAAGAATCCAAGCATTGAGTCAATGCCAGGCGTAGAATAACGACCTCATGCTTGGGACACGGGCTCTGGCATGAGCTCCATTGGCGGCCAGGCTTCTTAATCTGTCTGGGCCTCTGTTTTCTCCCCAAAGAATGGGGACAATTGTAACAAGGCTGTTGTCAGGGCTAATTAGTTAACACAGTGCCTGGCATAAAGTAAGCCCTCAATAAATAACGATACTCGTATCATGAAATGTCTTGTTTGCTTTTTGTCTCAGCTGAGCACCTCAGAACAGATCTCACGGACTCTGAGAGTGAGGTAGACACTCTCCCTGACTGCGGTGTCCGGACCTCTGCCAGGCAGGCCTCTGCCCACGTGGCCCCTTCTTCCCTCCTCGCCTCGCCCAGCCTGAGAACTTTCTGCCGCGGAGCCGCCGCAGTGGCTTGCCTGCTGCCCTCTAGTGGCCACATCCTGTAGTGCAGCCCCTTAGCGCCGCGTCCTTGCTGTGTGTGTTCAGAACTCCTGGCCGGCTGATGCAGCTTTATGGGAGGATTCAGGCCGCGGGAGGTGATGTTGCAGGGTGCAGTGAGGTGCGATGATGATACCCCCACCTGAGCCGTGGCCTCTGCTCTGTGCATCCTCTCTTCCTCACGCTCACCCCAAGAGACAAGCAGCAACAAGCAGCCTCACCTCATCCAGAGGGCCTCTCCTCATGCCTCTCTGACAGGGGAAGGAACCCTGAACTTAATATCACAGGCGGGAACGGCCTCTGCTTTCCCTGGTTGGGAGACCTTGGACTTATCCCCTGGCCTCTCTGTGCCCCGATTCTTCCATAGATCCAGCAACTCTACGGGCCTCCCAGCTCTGATCCTAGGAAGGCCTGGCGCTCCATTTTCAGAGTCAGGGCCACCCTGGCCGCAGGCAGAGGGATGCTCCTTTGGGAGCCGGAAAGCCCCAGTCATCTTCCAAGAGGATATCAGGGCTGGCCGCTGGGCCCCATCCCCCTCAGCTTGGTCCACGGCAGCCCCAGTGGGGGCTAAGAGCCAAGGGGCTCTGCCCTCTGGTGAGTTCGCCCCCGGCCTCCTGCTCTGTGAAATCCCATGCAACCCAGAGCTGTGGCATTTGCCTCTTCTGGGCCACAGGCCCCTTGGAGAGACACAGTCCCTCTTTCCAGAAAGATTCCTTCGTATCCACAATTTTACACACACAAGCAGAAGGCTCCAGGACCCCCTAAAGCCCACCCATGGGCCCCTTAGAGGCTTCACCCCCTCTATGAGCAGCATTCTCCCCTGCCCCAGGATCTTTTCCCCAGCTGACCATACCAGAGAAGCCTCCACAGATATGTATATACTGATGTGGGGCTATCACCCAAGATAAAGAAGCTAGAGCCAGAAAACACATGTGCAACAGTATATACCACGGCTTGTTTGTAAAAAGGGGATGAGGTGGGGGGAGGGTATTTATACACACGCGTATACAACCACTGAAAAAACTCTCGCTGAACTGGTAAACTGTAGATGCCCCTGCCGGAGGGACTAGGAGACCAGAGCGGGAGGAAGGCAGTTCACGCTGAGCCTCTCAGTTCCATATGAGTTTATTAACTTTCTGGGCTAGGGCAAAGCCATGCCAGGCAAGATCTGGAGGGGTGGGACACTGAAGTCAGCAGTGGTAACTCCCCGCACCTTCTGTTCTGCCCCCAGGGCACTGCCTGCCAGCTCCCCCGCCCCCCCCCCTCTTCCAAGGCAGCGGGGTCAAAGTCACTACCTTTTGGCTCTGTCTGTTCAGGCAGGCCGCTAAGGGGAGCAGTCAGCTGGTGCTGCTGAGACAGGGCAGGCGCTGAAAAAGAGGGAGACCTCCAGGGGGACCCGGGGCTGCGGGGAGCAACCGAAGCCTGAGTTGGGGAAAGGACTCCCCTCCCAGCTTTTTCTTCCCAAAAACAGTTTGCAAAGCTCCGAGGAGATCGGGAGAGCAAAGAATAAAGATCCTGAACATCGTATTTCTGACCAGCCCCGGGAGCCAGGATGGAGGGGCCCAAGGCTCTGAGGCCCCAGGAACTGGAGCAAGGGGCTGGGGGGAACTGGACAGGGAGGGAGGAGTTGGCACACAGACCTCTGGGAGAGCCTGCAGAGAGGAAGTGCTTAATCCCTGGGTCTGCGGTAGCCAGCGCTGACCCACCATCGATGTTTGTTTAGTTAAGACGAAAACATATAAAAGAGCAAGGTTGGTTTTTTTTTTCTTCCTTAAAGGAGTGAGGTGATGAAAGGAGCAAGTGGAAAAACAAGGGTACAAACGAACGTCTGAAAGAACTAGAAGCCAGATTAGCATACAAGAGCCAAGACACTTCTGGGCCGGCATGGGGATCTGGGCTACCCGGCAGCCAATGGGAAAAGTGAAATATTTCATTTCAGGTTTCATAGGAGCCATGAGATGAAAATGAAAACATCTGCTCAAGAGATGCCTGACTACTCCTGACATTGACTCTCCTAGAGAACCCTGAGCATAGCCTGCCATTCTCAAGACCTCGTACCTGCTAAGCCTGAGGACAAGTTTCTTGGGGCTGTGTTCTAGAACATCCTTCAAGGTGAGCAGCATGCCAACCCATAATTCAGCCAGGGCAGCCTCCCAGGGGGAGGAGATTTCTTGGGGTCCAGAATCAGCCCCTGTGGTCTGGGTCAGCCCAAGGGAGATGGGAGGCTCTTCTCTTTGCGGTCAGGCCTCCTCGAGTTGAAACACCGGGAGGCAATGGACCTTCTCCCCAGAATCTGCACCAACACAGACAGGGTGTTTGTACACAGTCCTTAGAGTCCCTGAGCCCCATAGCTATCCACAGACCCCACAGGCAGAACGTGTGCATTGTCAGGCATCTTGACAATGTCAAGTTCTTGCAGCCAAGGTTCCAGAGAGTGAGTGCCCACCAACTGTACACCCTCAGTAGAGACACTCAGCTGCCTTTTATGAGCTCTCGTATCTCCGGAGCAGGACTCCAATGTCCGTACATAATGACACGGGGGGACACCCATCAGTGTCTCAAGCCTCCTCGAAAAGTTACCCACAGGGGCGCCTGGGTGGCTCAGTCGGTTAAGTGCCCGCCTCCTGATTTCGGCTCAGGTCATGAGCTCACAGTTCGAGATCGAGCCCCGTGTCGGGCTCTGTGCCGATAGCACAACCTGCTTGGGATTCTCTCTCTCTCTCTCTCTCTCTCTCTATCCCCCCCCCCCCCGCTCATGCGCTCTCTCTCTCTCATAATAAATAAACTTAAAAAGAAAAAATAGCTATGAGAACCTGAGCAAGACACTTAACCTCTCTAGACCTCAGTTGTCCTCATCTACAAAATGGGAAAGACGGTAGCAGAACCTTCCAAATAGTCGGGTTGTGAGACAGCACACCGATAAATACCCAGAGCCTAGCACAGCCCGGGCACAGAGCAACTACTCACTCCACTCGCTAAGTAAGAACCGTGAGTGTGATGTGCGGGGACGACTCAAACCTACAGGCCGGCTGTAATGGCCTGACAAATGTGGAAAGAAGTCGGAACAGATGCCACAGCCTCCTCCCCTGAAGCTCCCACGGCCTGTGTGGTGGAAGACACTTGCTGTGGGGGCTGCAGAGACTGCCTCCCGGTCCTCCTGTGGGCCCGGCGGGTTGGCGGGGTCCTGGCCCGTCCTGAGGAAAGTTTTCTCCGGCGGTGGGGAGAGTGACTGACCTCCTGGCACAAGGCTCCAGTGTGCCCAGCGCCTCACGGGGGAAGGATGAGTCAGAAGGGCCCGGTTCCCTCAGGCTGGTCCCACCACAGCCCGGCCTGTGGTAGGCGGACCTTTCTGCCCCGACATTGGGCGGAAAGGCCCCGGTTTCCTGTCCCCCCCCCCCCACCCCTCCCCAACAGCCACAGGCAGAGAAGGAACAGTACTGAGGCCCCACCCCCTGGACACCGGGCTCTGGCCCATCCCCCCAGCTTCAAGGACTGGAAACGTCCAGCAGAGGCTAAAGCACCAGCAGCTGCTGCTGGAGGGGCTGGCAGGGGGCGCCACCCGTCCCCAGATCGGGGAGTCTCCAGCCTGGACCCCGGCTGGCCCCTGAGGATGAGGGCTGGGCATGGGACAGGCTCCCCTGAGCCTCTGACACAGGATGGAGGGGCCGCAGGAGCAGACACCCAGAGGTGACCCCAGCCCTGGCTCACATCAAGTGGGTGCTACAAGCCATCCTTCCCACGTGAGGAGCAGCGAGGCACAGGCAAGTGAGGGCGTTCATCTAGGTGTGCGAAGCTGGTCTGTGCTGGGGTCGGGGTTCGAGCTCAGCTCTGAGGACCCTTACCACAAAACAGAAGGCCCCAGGCCTCGCCCAAGAGTAAGAGCATCACCCAGTACCTGGAGACTAGAGGGCAGGGGCAGGGACTGCTGGGGCCAAGGTGGCCCCCAGGGACCCAGGCATTCACCCTGACCCAGACAGGGTCTCATCCAACACCTACTGACCATCTCTAAGGATCAGGTCCCTGGGGTGTCAGCTGGAGGGATGGGGCTGCCTATGGCCCTGCCTGCCTGATTCCCAAGCACAGCAAACAGGTCTGTGCCATCTCGCCACTTCCTGCGGGGGGGGGGGGGGGGCAGGGGGGGCAGCTCTCCCTCCCCAGACAAATAACGAAAGGACAATTATCAGGAAGACTGGAAGAGATGATGGGTGTGGACATGCCTGGTGCAGTGTGGCACCTGAGAGAGAGCAGATGCCACAGACACTCTGGCTAGGCAAGGAGAGGGAGGTGTGAGTGTGTCCTGGGCCCAAAAGCTCAGGACTGTCCAAATCCCGTGCAGCCAAGAGGACACCAAAGGCTGTCTTTATTACTACCTGGCCTGAGATGGTGTGGAATGGAATTTAGGGTTTGGGCTCCAGACCAGGATAAGGTCTCCCTGTTCCCTAATCCCAGAACTCACTACCAGCCCACGGTTGGTTACATGGACAGCCCCCCCCCCTCCATGCCAGGATGCCGGTGTGGCTCGACCTGTCACCCTTCTGTCTCCTGGATGAGAAGTGTTAGGGAGAGCCACCCACTGGGAACGTGAAATCGGGTGAGTGTCTCTGCCCCCACATCAACAGGGGCCTCGACAAGACACAATGGCTGCTCGCTGAGGGTCTACCGTTATGTTATGAGCCTTTCATGCACCACTTTATCTGACCCTCTCCCCAAGCTTGGGAGTCAGGACTACAGCCGGATCCATATCACCGTGACAGACAGAGGCTCACAGAGGTTGAGTGACTTGCTCCTACAGCTCAGAAGCGGCAGGATGGGGAACTGGATTAAGCCTTCAGGGCGCATTGTGTGTGAGGTCCTCACGTCTCCCAGGTTCTCCCTGAGGGCTTCCCCTCCTGCCCTCTCTGACCTCCTAAAACCCTGTCTGAACCAACCCACTTAGCTCTCCTGACCCTAGACTCACGCCAACACGGCAGAAGGCGAAACCCAGACCTTGGGCCATGGACAGGCTTACCGTCCCTGAGCCCCAGGTACCCGGGGAGGGGAGCCCACACCCACCTCCCAGGGCAGGTGAGGGGCTTAAATGAGATCCTAGTATTGTGCCTGGTTCCAGGCAATCACTCGATTAACGATACCTTCAGAACGTTGGCTTCAGACTTGTCTGCCTCCCTCGTCCGCCTGCAGAATCCCCGAGGGAGAGCCCCAGGCCCTCTGTCAATCCCCACCCTCGGTGCCCAGCCAGGGCCCGCAGCACGTGGCAAGGACTTGATTGGGCACTAAACAAGCCGCTGGCCCCCCGCAGAGACCCGGAGAAGGAGAGAGCTGTGCCCCGTTCCCCATCCCAGAGCAGGAGATGAGCTCTCCCTCCAATTCCCAGCTCACAGCCTTCCAGCTCTAATCAAGGAGCAAACACAAAGAGGGAATCTCTAAACATTTAGAAAACGCGGGAACTCTGTGCCCCACGTGGCACCATGGGGATTTATAAAGAACAAATCATGCCTGACAAACTTGATGGAATTACAAGACCGGTAGATGAAGGAAATGCAGGCAGGGTAATATATCTTGATTTTTAGCAAAGCATTTGATACAGCGCCGCGAGTAATCTTACAAAATTAATTCAAACAGACTTGGCCCTAAGCACTTGTCATGGGGCTGAAAGCAGGAGGGGGCAGGTCCCAAGGGTCCTGAGTGGAGGAGGCGACCCCAGGGGGAAGGGGCGGAGGGATGGGGTCTGGGAGTGGGGGCAGGGCTGCCCAGACCCAGCACTGGGTCAGATCTTATCTGACATCTTCATTAATGATCCTGAGAGAGGGAGTAAACAGTCCGTTAATGAAATTTGCAGAGGATATTAAATTGGAAGGTGTTGTGAACACCAATGAGGACAGCAAAGTGGTCCAGAGAGACCTGGGTGGCGGGGGGGCGGGGGGGGGAGAACCTTGGCAGGAAACTGCGATTTTGGCGGGGGCTGGGGGCAGGGTGCTGGACCTGTGGGCTGGGCAGCATCTGGGGCTACCTGGAGAGCCAGGGAAGAGGGGAAGGCATCCCCGGGGCTGGTGTGGAGCTGGCAGTGATGAGATATGAGAGAGGGAGTGCCTTTAGGGAGCTTGGAGCTGAAGCCCACCTTACAGGAGGGAAGGAGGGGCTGTCTGCAGGCCAGGGAGAAGAGGGTGGCAACGGAGAGAAGGGCTGGCTGGTGAGGGGGTGAGGGAGACGCTGGCTGAGCCATCACCGGTGCCCAAAATGTCCCCGAGGCGCCGCTCTGACACTGCCGAGGCCGAGGCCGGTCCTGCAGGGTAAGGACAGGCCCCTCTCCCAGCCAGCTGGGCAGTTACACATCAGCTGGTGGCTCAGGCTGGAGCCCCTAGCTGTCCAGACTTGGAGGGTGTGCTGAGAGCACTTCACCAATAGATCTAACCTGGGGGCAGGAAGAGGAGGGCAGGGTCCGTTATCTTTCTGGAGAGTTCCTGATCCCTCTTTCATCAGGAGGGAGAGGCCCCTCCAGGATCTGGAAAAGTTGCCCCACCCCAATCTCTTCTCACAGTCCTCGGAGCCTGGACCTGTCCTGTCCCTCTCCCTCTGGCCCAATCCCAAGGAGGCTGAGGCAGAAAGCTGCCCATCCATCTGGACTTGGAGGATTTGTTCTCACAAGGCTCCTAGACAGGTGGGGTTTGAACAGGAGCCAGGGCTCCCTAGCACGGGGACGGGCCCTCAGCAATCTAAATAAATGCTTTGTGGGAGGAAGAAATGGATGGCTGGTTCCCAGCTGGGGCGGCTGGGGGAGGCTCTTCCAAAGCAAGAGGCCAGCCCTACCAGATGTCAAGATCACCTGTACAGAGGATAGACCCAGGTGACCACACAGGGGGTGCTCCTTCCGACCCCCAGAATTAATAATAAGGACACTTCCTGAACAGTTCCGCTGGTTCCATTGCAAGTGCATTCCCCGTATTAACATATTTGACCTTCACGGCAACCCTGCTGATAGGTGCTCTTTTCTCCCCATTGCACAGAGGACGAAACAGAGGCACAGCGATGAGCCTTGGCACTGAGTCAGGAGGCCCAAGGGAGAAGGAGCAGTCGGCCAAGAGCCTCAAGGAAAGCCGAGCAGCTCCTGATGGGAGGACCGCAGGGGGTGGGGAGAGGCAGCCCCTCCTGTAGGGACCCTAGAGCCTCGCCCAGCCTCTCCCCACCCCCATCACAGGGAGTTGGCCCAACTCCTGCCACACTTGTGGAGCCTGATTTTACTATATGTTTCCCTTCTCCCCCACCACCACCGCCGCGCTACACCGAGTCCTCAGAACAAGTCTGTTTCCATGGAAACCATACAGTGACTCAGGGCTTCGGGACCTTCTCTGAACCAGATTATGAATATCAAATGCTCCCTCCCCGCACCAATGCAGAGTGAGTTAGAAAAGTAAAGAGAGAGCCACGGTGGGCAAGGGAAGGAGACAGAGGCGTGGGCAAGGGGACCTCGGGGGGGGGGGGGTACAAGTCTGTTCCCCCACCCCCCCACCCCCGCTCATGAGAGCCTGGCTCCTGGGCCCCTCTGCAGACTCAGTGGAGCACAGATGTATACCTCTGTGCGTCTGCAGCCAGCACACATGCAGCCCCTACATCAGCAGCATGAGCACCACCCTTTCTCCGGAACTAGGATCCTGTGGGTGGGGGCAGGGAGGTAAGGGGGATCTGCATCGTCCCTACTCGGGCCCTGAATATGGCAGAGGGGGCTGAGAGGCCAGGAAGGAGGAAAGCTGTCTGCAAGAGGAGCTCGACTTCCAACGCCGAGGAGGAAACCTCTGGCCAAAAGCATTGTAATGTTTAGCAAAGAGGGAAATTTGGATTTTAGGGGGGAAATGTGTTTCTGCTTTAAGATGAGGAGGCCGTGTTAAGTATATGTGCCCGGGGCGGTGGCGGCGGGGGGAGGGGGGAGCGGTGCATGACTATTATTTCAAAGGCCAGCAGGGCTGGGGTGATCATTAGCAGAAACTTCCTCTCAAAAGCCCCCACCCTGGCCTGGCTTAGGGCAGCTCACCTGCCCTAATGGAGACAGTATCCGGGAAATCAAAGTTTACAGAGCAGGCTCCTGGCCTCCCACAGGGGGCTGAGACCCAAAGGCAAATCCGCCCCCTCCTTTCCCCAGCAGCTCCCTGAAGACCCAGGAGGGAGGGGGAAGAGAACAGGTTGGAGGCTTGATACCTCCCTGGTGAATCCAATGTGTGAGTCATGACGGTGAGAACACTTGGAAAAAGAAACAGGGTCATGGTGATGCCTTTGAGCGTCCCTGCTTGCTGAGGACTGGAGCCTGGGAACCGCCTGCCCAGGTAAGGTCTCTGCCTAAGGCAGCTGGCCCCATCAATCGTCAAACGAAAGGGGTTGAGAAAGCCCTGAAGGCGGATAACTGGGACCTTAGTCCCCACCTGCTTGCCTCTCAATACCTACACTTTCCTTTGGCTTGCCAAAGCAACTACTTTCCCAACCAGAGTGCCTGCTCCCCTGCCCCTAATCCTAGGTCCCTTCTCTGCTCTCTGCCCTACGAGCCATCCAAAAGATGCCAGGCTCAAGTCTGTCCTGCTTAGGAGCAGTGTTTAAGTCCACGGTGGGAAACGTGCACCAGAGGTGAGGTACCTAATCCTGGGAAACGGCAGGCTTGGGATGGGGGGAGGGGGCACCCTGTGGCATGGCAAATCAGGCCAAGGTGCCACCCTAGGATGATCCTCAGGTCTTACATTTTAACCCCTGGCTTCCCAGCCAGGGCCACTCTCGGCTGTTAACTGTGAAAACAAGCATTGGGTTCCTGGAGCCTGGGAGAGGCTGTGCCCGGGGTCCTACCCAGAGAAGAGCGAGAGGGTGGTTCTGCCTTCCCATGGGGGCGGAGGGGGGGGGGGAGGGCTCTGCACCATCCGGCGGCCGGGGCCCTACGGGGACCCGGCTCATCACAGGGTGATCGGTGCAGGTTCGGAGCCAAGCCGGGGAGTGGGGGGGGGGGGGGCGCAGGAAGCAGGGGGCACCCCCCTGCCTCTGGATGCAGCTCTGGTTTGGAAAGTTGGTGCAGGCGTGGGACCTCGGGGTCTCGAGGCGTCTCAGCAGCCCGGAGCCGGGCAGGTTGTGGGACGGTAAACCCGGGGCAGCCCCCGAGTGCGCTCCGCAGCCGCGGGGAGCTAGGCGCCTCGGGGCCGCCGCGCGTCTCAAGTTTGCTGCCCTCCCCGAATGGGGGCGGGGAGGGCTGGGGTGGTCGCGGCGCTCGCCCGCCGCCGGCCCGGGGAGCCCTTCCTGCGCCCAACGCGCTGCCGTCCTTCCCGCCGCTCCCCCCCGCCCCCGCCGCCCCCGGCCCGCACCGCCGGTAGCGACTGTCCTCGAGCGGAGGGGCGTCTCCCACCGCGCCCGCGCCCCTCCCGCTGCTGCGGCGAGGGTCCGCTCCCGCCCGCCCGGGGCCCGCCGCGCCCGGCCGATACCTGGTGGGGGGGCGCACCGGGAGCCGCTGCAGCGCCCAGCGCCGGCTCCATCCTCGGGTCTGGAGTCAGGCTCGCCGGGGGCCGGCGGGCGGCGGCGGCGGCGGCATCCTCCGCCTTCCGCGCCCTCCTCCTCGGCCTCCCTCCTCCCTCCTCTTCCACCGCCTCCGCGCGCCCCTCACGGGCCCCTCTGCATGGCCTGGGGGCGCGAGCCCGGGGCGGCCCGGCCAGCGCAGAGCGTTCTCCCGGGCAGGGGCGCGGGACCGGGGACGGGGTCGCGAGGGCCCGAGGGGCGCCGGGCCAGGGGCCGGGACCCAGCGCGCCGCAGCCCCGGGCGCCGGAGGAGAGCAGCAGCCGCAGGCGCCGGAGCCTCGCGGAGCGCCCGCCCGCCCGCCCGCCTCTCGAGCCGAGCCGGGAGCAGCGGCGGCGGCGGCGGCTATAGCGCCGAGCGAGCGGCGGGCGCTGCGGTCCGGGCTCCACCCCCCCGAAGCCGCCCGCCCCTCGGCGGCCGCCCGCCCCCTTCTCCTCCCCACCCCGCCAGCGCGCGCCCTCCCGCTCCCCGCGCCGCCCCGCGCTGCCCCAGCCTCCGGCGCCCCGGACGCCCCCTCCGCCGGCCGGCTCGCGTGCCAGCCCCCACCCACTCCCCTGGAGGGAGCCACGCCCACACCCCGGGGTTGAGGGGGTCAGCGAGGGCGCAGACTGCCCACTGGCACCTCTTCCCACACCCTCCCGGCCCTCCCACCGAGGGCGCGCTCATCGAGGGCCTTCATCCGGAGTGCCGCCCGCCCCCCCAAGAAGTCCGCCGGAGCCGCCTGGCCCCGAGCCCACATGTCTTCTACCCCTTCCCCGGCCAGCGCAAAGGAGGGGCTCCAGAACCCCGAACGGGAGCCAACCACCTTTAGGGGCCAGTACCCCCAACACACCCCTAGCCCGTTGCCCCCCATCTTTACTTCTCAGATGTGGAAACGAATCATTTGCCCTGTTCCAGTTGTGTCTCTTGGGCGGGGGGAGGGCACCCCTAGGTGGATTTGCTGGGGACCGTCTCCAGGCCAGTCCCACCCCCTTCCCACCAGCCTACCACTGGCACTCCTAGGTGGCAACGTGCAGCCACTGCCGCCCATCGGGAGGGGAGATCTGCTCTCACGGCCAGAGCCGCAGGCCAAGCACCTTAGTCGTTCTTTGCACAAATATTGACGGAGCATCTCCCGCAAGCCAGGCCTACATGGGCACCAGGGACTCACTGGTGACAAGACAAACGGACCCCTGGCCTCTCCGAGTGGAATGGAGCAGCACGGTAAGCAGGCAGAGTACCACGTGATCAGCGGCCCCTGGGCGGAAGAGGACCGCAGAGACTCCCTGCTCCGCCTCCACGGCCACCGGGTCTGACGGTGCCAGGGCAGGTCACCACCGAGGCCTGTTTCCTTATCTGCAGAGGGTAGGTGGTTGCGGTGCCCGAACTCCTGCTGCTCCTCAGCTCTGACCAAACAATTATGTTCTCAGGCCAGGAAAAGCAGTCGGCTTCCACCTGCACCCATATCTGAACCTCCGGTTTCCGGCCCAAGCCTCCCCATCACTCCTGGCCCGAGAGCCCATGGAGGACTTGTAAGCTTCAGGTACCCTGAGAAAGGCTTTGGGCCTGTCTTCATCCCGAAGTCAGAGATACTGGTCCTCACTTCTCCGGGCGGCTGTGGAACACCAGATGGTAAAATGCATGTAAATGCACTCAGCACAGGGGCTGCTGGCACTTGGTAAGTGCTAAATAATTGCACCGTGTTGTTACTGGTATTGGCGGGTTGGTGTTCAGGGCAGCCATCACTCCCTCATCCAGAGGATAATGTGGGTCCTGTACTTCTCCGGGGGACTCAGGACTCAGACCATCAAGAAACTCTCTCCACCTAGAACCAGATGGTTAGGAAGGCCCCTCCCCCCACCCCGGGGCCCCACCAGACCAAATGGTCACTTATCTTGGTCACAACTGCAAATTCGTCATCGTAAACTCCCCTGCCCCGTCTCGAACCTGGCAGCGGATCCCCATCAAGCCAGGGTGGGACCCGGTGTGGTCCGAGATCACCTCTAAGTGGGTTTTCCCGCCCTGCCTCTGCCCTGCCTGCCCTCCACCCCCGGCAGCCAGGGCAGCACCAATCCTCCGTCGTGATTTCAAGGTGACCAGATCCGTTTCCCAGCCTGCCCCCCACGGAGTGGCAGTGCTGGGGGATGCCTGACAAGAGTGCTGACCTTCTAGAAGCAAGGACTTCGTGTTTCAGAATCCCATTTGTCCCTCCGTAGAAAACCAACTTCTAACACCCCAGAGCTGAGCCATCAGAACCTTCCCTTTCGCCCAGAGCTAATCCCTCCCCAAGACTTCGGCCTGACAAGAATAGTCAGGGTTTAGAGAACACCTTCTCTATCTCACACTTCCAGATCCAGTGCCTCATTTTTCAAATTCTGGTGTATTTTGGGTAGAAAGGAGGGAAATGTACATCTGGCTGACGTGAAAAGATTGGTGTGGTTGTAATGTAAAGATGGAGTGGGATTTGAATTTGGTTTTTTTTGAAGAATATTTAAGCTCTAAAAATAGACATAGGTCTTGGTCTCAGGACCACCGGGATTCTGTTTCCAGTTTCCCGAAATGTCCCAGCTGATAACAAGCATGACTGTTTCATGAGCACCTACTGTGTGCACTGTACTGTGGCGAGTGCAGTAAGGGGAAAAGAAGAGGGCGAAAACTAAAGCAGAGGTCTTTGCTCAGGGAATTTGGATCCCACACAGTGAAGTGGGGAAAGAGCCATTGCCGCAAATGAGATCAAGTACAGAATAGGTAGCCTTGAAAGCCGGAGGAGGATGAAGCCTTGGAGAGTTGTTCAGGGAGGGCTTCCTGGAGGAGGCGGCAGTCAAACCGAGGCTTGAGGGATGGATAGGGTGTAAAAAGGCAAAGACCAGGGGAGCCTGTGAGAAGAGGCCGCCGCCAAATTGAGCTGATTTGTGTGATAATAGGAAGGTTAATGTTAACGACTAATGGTTGAGGTCTTACCTCCGTGCCAGGCACTGTGCTCTTTGCTTTGGGTGGATTGTTTTGTCTCACCTGCAAAACAACCCTATGAAAGGGGTGTTCTCAGTCCCGTTTTACAGATAAGGAAACTGAGGGCCAAAGAGCTTAAGCAGCTCGCCCCGGGGCCGCAGAGCTGAACAGCAATGCAGCCAGCACTTGAGCGAGCAGGTCTGGCTAGGCACACTAACCGCTCTGCTGTGCCACATTCCGTGAGTGTGGCTGGTGGGGGTGCCTGCAGGGAAGAGCAGGAGGTCTAGTGGGCCAGGGAGGAGGCCCTTCAGAAGCCCCCAGGTGTGGGGGGGGGATGGTTCCTGAAATAGAGCCCCCAGACCCTCCTGGAGGACTCTAATAAGAAGCATGCCCCTTCCTCTCCCCAGCGTGCGGGCCCCTGGGGTGTTTGGAAATTGGTTAAGGGATTTGGGGGCTCAAGATTCCAGTTTTTTAATATCGCTTGCCTGTCCATCCAGTGGCAGTCTGGGCCACCCACCTTGTGATTTCAGTCTGTTCTGGGAGATTGATGGCCCGGGCTTTGATTTAAGATGTACCGCTGTGGTCCTCAATTTCCCCCTTCTCACCAGTGACTCTGACAAGGCAGCGAGCTCAGAGAGGATGGCTCCTGGCTCTTGCCCGGACAGCAGCCCTGGGAGCCCACAGCACCTGTAGAGAAAGTTCTGACGAGAAGATTTGGGCAGAGGTAGACGGGCCCAGTGGACCCGTCCTCTGCAGCCTTGGTTTCCCCTACAGATCACGTGGAAACCCTCCTGCTGAGGAGGCCCATTCAAGAGAGAGGGGGAGGAGCCCTCCGAGGCAAGCGTACCCAACCCCTTCATTTCATAGAGGAGCAAACTGAGACTCAGAGAAGTGGAGAGACTCCCCCAAGGCCACACGGGAAATGAGCTGCGCCTTCGGTTGGGTCTCCCCACTTTTCAAGAAAAAGGCCTCTTATCCCCCACTGTTGCCCTGTTCTGGATGAGTCCCTCTTCTGGATAAATCAAGGGACCTGGACTTCTTTGTGGTTGAAATGAAGCAAATATTTGAGGACCTTACCTCAGGCCAGATGCTGGACTGGTCCCTCAGCTACATATGACCGACCCATTTCTTCCTCATAAGATCCCCGTGGGTCAATGAGCCCAGATGTTGCCAGGCCTTACCAGCTCCTGGATGCAAAAGACCACCTTATTGTGGCAAAACCTCAAAATTCCTGCTCTTGCCTTTTCCTGCCCAATCAAGTCCTTAGCCGAAGCCCCTAGGAAAAGCCACCACCCCCGCTGGCCTCCCCTTCCAGGGTTTCTGTAAATCCCTCAAAAGGATGTCGTGTTGCTCCCAGACCAGCCTACCTGCTGCAGTCACCACTGGCCTGTTTGCCTGCTCTCGCTCTAGAACTTGCCAGAGGCCATGAGGCTGCTCGAAAGAACGCCCCACCCCCTGCCATACCTCCCTGACGATAACCCTGGTGGGGAAGCTAATGTCCAGGCCAGCGGGTGACTCCTGATGCACCCCCAGCCCCAGACGTTGGGCTGTCAGAGGCTGGGAAAGCAGCGTCTTCCCAACACAGGGGCCCTCGGTCCCCAGGGCCCTGACGCATATCTGCTTGGGCCTCAGGACCTCCCAACAGAGAAGCTGTCCTGCTGGTGTCCCACTCACCACTGGCCTTGAATGCAGGCCGAGGGTCCGGGGAAGAGGGCACCGTTCCCTCCTTACTCCTTTTCTTGTTGGAAACGCTCCCAGCAGACAGTCCCTTTCCTTCTCCAGTTACAGAACAAAATGCCCCAAGTAAATTAGAGGATGTCAACAAATCTTGGTGGAGGGGAGAAAACAGGGAAACGAAGGGATTTACTTCTGGTAAGTAGCCAAAAGCCACAAAACACCTGCTGCCCAGACCACCCTCGCCTGCCCAGGGCTCCGGGCCTTCTGGGCCTGGCGGGTGGGAGGCAGGAGTGGTCTGTGTTGGTCCTCGGCCAGTTCCCCCAGGCTTCGTCGTCCTTCCTCTGGCTTCATGTGGTCCAGCCCAGGTCTTGCCAAGGCCAGTCTCATCCAAGTCTCCCAAAGTTTCCTGGAGGAAGGAGAGGTCAGAGAAGGCCAGATGTCCATTTCCTGCTGAGGGAGGAGCCTGCCCCAGCTGCCCTCTGAAGAAGAAGAGGTCCAGTATAGATGTTGACCTTTCCCTAAGCCACTCTGCTGGCCATTGCCACGCTCAACCCTGGAGGCCCAGGCTGGGGGAGACTCAGGTGGTGCTTTTGAGATCCCGCGCTTGCCCCGGTGCTTCCCAGAGCCTGCCTGCTGGGGGAGCAGAGACATGGCCACAGGGCCCATGTTCATCTGCAAACTTCCGCCTCAGGCTCCCCACCCAAGGGCACCCCACCCAAGACACTTGGCCACAGAACTATGAGGAGACGGACAGACTGACCAAAGGCAAACAAGGCCTAAGGAGGGCTGTGGACCCTGTGTCTGATCTAAAAATAGGGCACAGGGAATATCTCACAGGCCCTGGGGCTAGGAAGGTGGTGGGAGTCGGGGGCGGGTTGAACAGGATCATGGGCTGCAATTAAAACTCCCATCCTGGGTAATTCCCAGGCCTCTCTTGGGCTGTTTCCATGGCAAGGGAGGCTGGCCCAGAGAAGACAGGATCTTGGCAGGGTTGGGCTCCCTCCTCAGCTCCTGCCCGCAGAAGCCTCAGCCCCTGGATCAGACGGTTCAGACGAGGGTGCATGGTCCAGCTGAGACCTGGCAAGGCACAGGTAGAGGCCCAAGCCCTGTGAGGCAGGTGTCTGGGCCCAGGAAGCAACTGATGGCATGTGCTGGGACTTTGGGAGACCGCCAGGAACCTGGCCCAGACTCTAGGGACGAGGGCTGCCTAGAACATACCCAGGAACTCCAGTGTGGTCTCTTAACTGAGACAGGAAGAAATCAAGCCCCCAGGAAGCCTGGATCCTTGTCTGGTGAACCCTTGCCCGCACCCTCCAGGTCCCCCCACCCCCACCCTGCTCCCTCACTTGCCTCCAGGCCAGCCCCTCCCTGTTCTGCCTTCTATCCTCATAACCCTCACCTGCCCTCTTCCTGCAGCCCCCATTACCTCTTCCTTAGGGGGGTTCCCTTCATGTTGGCCCCCAAGGCAACCCCTTCCCCAACCCTAGCTGGTGCTGAGAAAGTAGGAAGCCCTTCTGGCACATTCCCTGCGGGCAGATGGTGATAAGCAGAGAGAGAGTGGGCCCTACGCTGGGTCTCACAGGTGGGCATTAACAGGCATGAGGTCAAAAGATAGATGCCAAGACTGTCCCTAAGCCAAGACTGCCACCTCTGTGGAATCTAGGAGAAGCCCAGCAGGTAGGTGTACAGATTCATCTTTCACACCAGCACACAGAAGTCCTACACCGGGAAGTCTGGTTCAAAGGCAGCCACAAGTCCTGCCTCCTGGACCAGTTCTTGGGGTGTGAGCCACCTGGCAGGGGAGGCCTGCCTCTAGGTGGTTCCCTATGGGCCAGTTCATCCCCCAGACCCTCAGGGTGCCCACATTCACGCTCACCAAGAAGGGAAAAGGGGCAAGTGAGCATTCAATGTCCACTTCCCTTTTCTCACCTTGTCCCCATCCCTCATCTGCCCCCACCTCATGGAGCCAAGGTGCCAGCTCAGAATGTACATCGGCAGGTGCCCCAGGCGCTGGCATTCCAGAGCCAGGAGGCCAAGCAGAGAACGGGAGGCATCCTCTAGGCTCCCCCTGACCAGCGGTAGATCAAACTGAGGTTCTTTCCCTCCTCCCTCTGGCGAAGGAGGGGAAGTGGGTGTCCTGCCAGGTGTGGTCAGCCCTTGGTCAGGGGCCCATGGGCACCTCCCACTGGACAGCCCAGCCCTGGTCAGTGCCGTACCGGCTGGCTCTGGGAACTCAGACCTGGAACAATGGAGCCATTCACATAGCCTGGACTTTGCACAATGACCCTCTTGGTCTGTTTCTGTGGCTAGACGATGTGTGAGTGTGTGACTGAGTGAGTGAGTGAGTGAGTGAGTGAGTGAGTGTGTATGAGAGAGAGAGAGAGAGAATCTGAAGGTAACTGGAGAGCCCATGCAGAGATGAGAGAAAGAATCCCTACCTGACATCCTTCCTTTGTTGGACAATTACCATGTGCGAGGCAAGTTCCAACATCGAGCCCATTTTAAAGATAAGGAAACTGGGGTGAGTTGAGGAGTTAGAAGTCAGAATAATGGGGACTTCTTGGGGGGAGGTACTGACTGAGAAGGGGCCCAAGGGAACTGTCAGGACAACGGAAAGTACTCTGGGTGGTGATCACACGGGTGTAGACGTAGGCAAACATTCGTTGCGCTGTGTCCGCTGAAGATTTGTGCAGTTTGCTGTATGTAAATTATATTTCATTTTTTTTAATGGAAGTACACCCATAGAATGGAATATTACCCACTGTAACTAAAGACCAAGGAAGCTCTTTGTATACCAATATAGATTGCCAAGATACGCCGTTGAATGAAAAATTGCAAAGGGCAAAACAATGTTTCCCAGATAGTATGCAAGCATGTTTTAAAATGCTCTCTATACATATCCATTTGTGTGTGTTTAGATCATCTCTGGAGACACACAGAAACCACGGCTGCCCCTGGGAAGAGGAGTCACACTGCTGGACACATAGGCTGGAGGAAGACCTTTCGCAATAAACCCTTTTCTTACCCCTCGGGAGTGTATTACTTACTCAAAAAGCGAGAGAAATTAAGTGGCGTAAGAGCACCAGAGTTGCTGATTACGTCCATTGCTTCGGTGCATTTAATTCCAAAGTCAAACGGCCCTGTCTCCAGCCTGTCTCCACTCCTCCAACTCTGCCAGACTGCAGCCGGCTGTGGCTGCCCAGCTGGGGAAAGTTCATGGCTGGGCTCCACCATGGACTGTGCAAAACCCGCTGTGGCCTGAGAGTCAGGAGGCTGGCCCCACTGGGCCGCAGAGTGGCAGCTGACATCACAGAGGCCAGCTCCCCGCTGGCCCCTGAACGAGGTCGGGTGCTGTAGGCCTGCCCTCCAACTGAGGGCTCCTGTCCAGCCCTGTCTCCTCCCTCTGCTGTCACTGCCTCGTATGTTCTCCAGGGAAACCCAGGAAGGCCCCTGCCCAAGGAGGCCAACAGGTGCACCCAGGTCATCTGCCCAACTTGGCCGCAAGAAGGCAGCGACAGGCAGCCCTCTGTGAAGTGCAAGGCTGTGGCTCACTGCCACTGATCAGTGCCGGCTCCAAAAGTGCCTGGGTTCAAATCCCAGCTCTGCCATTTCCTGGACGTGGGACCTCAGGCTAGTCATTTCATCGCTCTGTGTTTCAGTTTCCTCATCTTCGAAATGGAACACGATGAGGCCATCCTGGCCGCCAGGATGATTGTGGGGGGAATGAGGTGCAGAGGTGCTGAAGCCCTGAGCCTGGGGAGAACTCCTCACCTCCACTGAGTGGCATCATCCAGGCAGAGCCGTATAAAAAGCTATCAAGTGCCTCCCAGAAGGGGGTGACCCAGAGGGAGGACGTCGAGGGGCTTGGAAAACTGGTTTCCAGATCTCAGTGCCAACAGGTAGGAAGGCTCATGGGGCGCTGGGGCCACCTTCAGGTCTCCAAGGGTCACCACAAGGAAGAAAAGGCAGGACAGGTGTCAGTGTGGTGTCTCAGCAGTGTCACCCACTTGATTTTCCCTGTCTTACCTGATCCTTTGCGCTCCGGGTTTTCGGGCACTGCTCACCCTCCCCACCCCCCCCCACCCCCCCCACCGCATTAGACCCCTGAGGCTGGGACGGACCTGGGCAGGTCTAGACCGAAAGCTCAGTGGCTTTGGGAAAGTCACTGGATCTCTGAACCCCATCTTTCCTATCTGTAAAGGATCACACAGGTGTCCCGCCTCCCTCGCTCCTGGATCTAATCCCTGTAAGAGGTGAAGTTCGTTGCCCACTGCAGCCTTCACTGGGCAACATTAAGGAGCGGTCACCTCCACGTCCCTTGTCCAGGGTGTATGCCAGGCGCAGGGGAGGCAGCCACAGGCAGGGGGCAGCCCTGCCCTGAACGAGCGCCCCTAAACGACGGGGACAAGCCAGAAAGTGACAGACCAGGCCACACGGTGATCAAAAGTGGAACACGGAGGAACGAGGTTCATTCTGCTAAGAAAAGGGGTCCCCAAGTTCCCTGGCGCAGGTCTGCTCTGAGTGTCAAATCAATGGCTTCTATCATCTCCGGGAGCCACAAGAGGAGGCAGGATGCAGGGCCAAATAGTAACACCTCTGTTTTATAGGTAAGCACCCCACGACTCCAAGAGGGAGCTCATCACAGAGATGGGTGCCCAGAGCCCCCACTCCCAGGACAGGCTGCTCCCCAGCACTTAGTACATCCCCACCCCAGGATGCCCCCCCCCCCCCCCCCGCATCCCCCCAACTGTCACTGGCCAGGCCCTGCCTCCTTTGTATGGGTAAGAACTTCCCACCATCTGAGGTCATTCCTTGGCAGGTGAGAGCTGTAGGCGGTCCCTTCGCAGGGGTGAGTCTCCCCAGGCCGTAAAACAGCCCCACTTCTCATCTTTACTCACCCCCTGCTCAACTCCACACTAGAAATGCTGTCTCCAAAAGACCCCTGTTATGATTATCATCAAGCTTCACTGAGTGCCTAGCCCCTGGGGAGGCTCTCTCTCACTAGGTCTAAGCAGCCCCCTAGAGTCCGAGAGGCAGGGGGAGCGGTGAACACCCAGGGTTATTGCAGCCAGCCCATGTGGTTTTCTGGATATTCCAGAAAAAAAAATCTCCCCTGGAGGTGAGTTATCTCTGCCCCTCTCCGAAGTGGTTCAACTTTGTTCAACCAGTCTCTGAGCAAGCCCAGAACCCATCTGTCCCTAGAAGGGTCTCTTCACATTCATGATTGCCTCCTCACCCTCTCAAAGACAGACATCTTTTTAAAGGGCAAACCCTTCCAACCGCAGCCCGCGGGGCCCTAAGCCAGGCTGTAGAAACAGCAGAGAGGCACCCACTCTGGGGTACAGAGTGCCCCAGCAGCTCCCCGCCCCAGTCCTCGGGCCAGAGAGCAGGCACTGCTGGCCTCCTGGCCGGCCCGTGAGTGTGGAGGGGACGGGGCGCCCCAGGCCTGGGATCCAGCTCCCACCGCAGAGGGCGGACATCGGGGCCAAGGGGCGACCCCAAGGAAGAGCGTTGAGGTAGGGTCCCCGGGAAAGGTTTCTGAGGTACAGACCCCTGCTTCCACCCACTGAGCAGGTGGGGACCGAAGTCAAGAACCTGTTAACGGAAAAAAGTGCTGTCCCTCCTTCCAGTGGCCAACTCAGGCCCTGCTGGCACTCCGGGAACATACTGGGAGGCGGGAGAAGGGTGTCAGGCCACAAGAACAACCTTCTGACAGGGACCGAGAACAAGACACCAAAAAGGAGTGAAGAAACAGCTTTTACACAAGACCCTTCGGCCTGGTCCAGAGCGCTCCCCAGCAGGTTTTCCCGAGGCAGTCCTGGCTACAGGCAGAGGGAGGCCCTCGCAGGCCTTCAGAGAGCGCTCCCCTGCGCGAGGAAGCAGGTAGACAGCTCGCTCTTCTCACCCCGTCTGGGCCCCCATTTTAAATGGGGTGGTAATAGTATATACCTCCTTGGGTTGTTGGGAGGAGTAAAGGAAGTAAGTGTATTAAATAAAGCATTCAACAAAGTAGCAAACACAGGGCAGATACTCAAGAAACGCCAGTTATTATCATTATGAGCTTTATTATTTAGCTTCCGGACTGCCTGAGAAGCATCTCTCAGCCACCTCCTTCCCCACTTCCTCCCAATTATTGACACCCATCCTCCCACCAGTGACATGTCTGCTCAACCTTGCAAACAAACAAACGAACAAACAAGAAATCTGGGCCTCTGGGATGGGGATTTCAGGCCTTGCGTGGAGATGAGCAAGGCCTTTGGAGCCAAAAGCAGAGAGTGGAGGAGAGGGGGTTGGGAAAGAGGGAGGCTGGGTCCCCAGGGACCGCTGCAGGCAGCAGATAAGGGCCAGCGTCCAGCATGGCAGGAGCTGGGTGAGCAGCGCAGGGCTCAGACAGGTGTATGGGAGAGAGATGGCCACAAAATTAGAAGACCAGTCAAAGCCAGGTCCGAGGAGGCGCACACAAAGGCGCGCTCCAGCGCGGCCAGTGGAGGCCTTGGCTTCAAGTCTGTCCCGCGGGGAGGGGAAAGAAAAGAAGTGAGCCTTGACAAGGGAGGAGCGTGTTATGGTCATGCAGAGAGAATTGTGAGCACCTGCTGCGGACGGCCAGAGAACAAGGGGCCTGGTGACGGGGACCTTCCTGGAGCCTCCCAGCCAAGCCCAGCTCTCATCGCTCCCTCAACAACGTCTGGAGGAGGCAGGGGGGAAACCCCTCAGGGCACACTCCTTAAGGCAGGATGAGCTGCCTCCCGTCTGGTTTGCTCGCATTCTGGTGCTCTGGGACAGCACAGGGACCCCAGGGCCCGTTGCTAGGCTACCGTCCCCCAGAAGGCCAAATCCTAAGTCCCATTTCACCTGCTAAGCAGCCCAGGGACCAGAATAAACGACTGGCAAGCCCTCATGCTCCATCTGCCTTTTTAAAATACGAGCTTGAGCACTCTGGCTTTCAGTAGTGACCCTGGCACCTGTTCTGACCCCGGACTAACCCTGACACAGCCCCCAGGGCTGTCCTTGGCTCAGGGCTGAGTCTGGGCTGGCCCACTGCTCTTCTACACCGCCTCCTGCTCCAGGCCACCCCTGCCTTGTGTCAACCCAGGCCCCGCAGCCTGGCCTGGTAACTTCCCTGCTGTGTCTACCTCTCCCTCATCCGTCTGGAGAGCAGCTACTCAGCTTTGATATCTCACTTCAGGTCACCTCCCCTTCCAGGCTTTTGCCCCAGCTCCCTCCTGAGTAGCATTCATTGTACCTTGCACACCCCCCTCTGTTACCATTTTGCCCCTTTCAATGTCTGGGCACATGCCTCTCCCACTAGACTAAGAGCATCTGGAGGTCAGGGCCCTTATTTCTCATCTCTGGAAACCCCAGGCCCAGTTCAGGACCGGGCTCATGGTAGGCAGGCACTAACCCGCCAAGTGACCTGGAACATGACCTCAGAATGAGAGGTCCACGTGACCTGGTAAGTGAGACCTTCCAACTGACCCCAAAGCAGAACACTGGGAACTCAAGCCCTGGTCCGAACCAGCACACCCTGCCATCTGTCCATCCTTCGGGGCACTGAGAGTCCCAGCCTGACACTTGCTGCGGGAGAAACCCTCCTGTCCCAGGGACAGAACCCTGCACCCAGGACTGCAAACAAGCACGTCTGTTATTCACCACGCCGACCACTGCCTCCTTCATTTCAGGGAGACAGAAAAGGTACAGACCCAAATGCCAGCGTCTGTGTTGCTGTCCTCCTGAGGCCCCAGCGACCCCCGTGCAGGCTCCAGTTCTCTAAACGGCACTCACTCACCCACACTGCCACCCTCCCTGCAGGGGCTGAGCCTGCCAGGCTGGCCTCTGACCCACCTGTGGAGCGGGAGGTGGGCTAGGGGCTGGGTGACTAGCTGCCCTGTGCTGACCTTGGGTCATACCCTTTGCCCAGAAACAGAAACCAGCAGGAGAAGGCAGGGAGGGAGAGGGGACAAGGCTCCTACAAGGTGGGGGTTTCCGAGGGCAAGATGGGGGAATAAGGCTGGGGTGAAACCCAAGAGAAAACACAAGCGTGGCCCCCAAGTTCACAGACTGCTTCCCTAAGAAGAGCCCCAGCTGGTGGCTCTGGGATTCCCAGCGCTGACAAATTGAGAAGGACCCTGTGTTCGGGTAGGAAGTGGGCACTGTGTTTTCAGGATGAATCATTCACACATTCGACACAGAGGAAGTGCCCAAAGAGGGGTCACAATCCCGGCCCTGGGTCATTGTCCAAGGGGACAGGCACAGTCTTAGAGGTGAGCAGCTTGTGCTTCCGGAGGGCAGCAGCTGGGACCTGAATCTCGCTATGCTTTTCGGCAAAGCATGCACAGACACTTGAGGCTGCCTCTGGTCAGAGGCGGAGACCAGGGTTTTCCAAGGACTGATGTCAAGTAGGAGGAAGACTCTGAAAGAACAAAAGAAAGAAGTTCATTTTTACCGAACACCTGTAATGGCCAAGCATCAACATTTCATCCGCACGGGAACCCTCTAAGGTGGCTTCCTCCATTCCCCGGCCAGGGGAATTGACAAGCTGCCTTTATTTTATTGAAGTTTAGAAAGTGCTGTTTGCACATATCACTGCATTCACTCTCACTAGATCTCTGCGAGGAAGGCCCCAGTCTCCCTTATTTTCAAGATTAATAAACTAAGGCTCTGTGAGGCATAAAGTAGCTTCTCCAAGACCAAACTGTCTGGTGTCACATCCAGGATTCTTTGCTGCCCTCTCATACATCGCGATGGACGGCCAGGCTGAGGCAGTGGAGGAACCAGACAGGGAGGGAACAGTGGGCTGACCATCGTAAGTCACCAGGGTAAAGTGGGCTCCTGCCCTTGCATTCAAAATGCCAACAGCGGGCACCCTGGGAAGGGCCAGGCAGACATTACCCTAAAGAAGCCTGGAGCCCAGGTTGGCTTTAAGTGCTGATCAGTCAATAAGGGGGTCTAGCAGAGGTCTGCTTGGCCTTTATGCACTCAAAGAGACATATCAGGAAAGATGTGAGACCATCCACTCCTTCTCTCTAGGGGCAGATCACACGGCTGGTCCTGGGTTCACTTCCGGAGCCACAAAGTGAGCACGACCCCTATCATCCAACAGGTGCCTCGGTCAGGCACTCAAAGGACAGGACAGGGTGAGCGGGACCTTGTAGGGGAGGGATTGAACAGTGGGATCAAGGGCAAGGATGTGGCAGGAAAGGCTGACTCCTCATAGCACCCCAGTCACAGGTCCAGGCAGGAGGTGAAAGAAAGAAATTCTAGCTATGACTGGAGTGATAAAGACAGGAGCAGAGGAGAGGATGACCCCTAAGACATGTCTAACAGCTCCCAAGAGAATGACGGATGATGACCAAGCATGCTCAGCACACGGGGCAGTGGCGGGGGGCAGGGGGGCAGATGGGGTGGGAGCAGGGGGTGGGAGCAGTGCATGAGATCAGGGGCCACAGCGAGACACTCGGGGCCAGCAAGCTGGACCCGGACCTCCCCTCCATTGCCCCAGGATGGCTTGGTCTCACCTCCACTGGCCTGCCGTCCATCTTAAGTCTCCTGACTTCTTCCAGGTCACTCTGTCCAGCTCCACGGTGAGCCCTCCCTGCTCTTGCCCCTTCTAAAGGAGCCAGAGAAAACAGCTACAGCCTCTGCCCTGAGGTCGTACGAGGGTGCCCAAGGGAGCAAGGGAGAGAAGCCCAGCAAGGGGAGTGGGCGTCGCTTAAACTCGAGAGGTGAAAAATCCAGAATAACACAGACAATAAACCAGACCAACATTCCCACTGTTCCACGCGACAGGTGTCACCAGAAATAAAGGATTCTATAGCCAAAGAAGTTTCAGAAAAGGCAGAATTAAGCAGGTTTCTATAGCAGGACTTCCCAGAGCTTTCCGTGCGCTCATGTGCGTGGCAAGTCTCCAAGGGGAAGGGACCGTACGCAGCATTTCTCAAACTGGTTTGATCAAGGAACCTTTCATCACAGAGATTTCTCAGCACCAATGGTCTGCGGAACATGCTTTGGAAAACACCAAATAGAACTAAGCGATCCAGTCTCCCAGCTGAGCGTTTCATCTCACGAGGAATTCAGTGATCAGGTGAGAGAGACAGAGACTTCCCACCAAAAAGCAGACGAGAGGCAGAAGGTGTAGCTCTCTGGGGTCACTTCTCAGCCCTCCCTGCCTCACTGGGACTCTTCCGAGGATCAAAGGAAATATGTAAAGCCCCTTTCAAACTACAGCGCTACAAACTTCGGGGCCTAAAGAGCAAACTCCCCTAGGGGGAGGGAAGGTGCACTTTATAGCGTGATTTGATGTGGAAATCTCGCTTCACAGACAACGTTTAGAAGAACCTGTGTGTTGTAGAAAGCAAGATACACCTACATGAGATAAAGACGAGGCGAAGTAAGAAAAGCAAAGGTGGCGGGTACAGCCAAGGGCAGGGAAGAAGGTTGGCAGGGGCCAGGAGCCCTGGGTCTGGAGCCCGTCTGCCCCTCACCTGCCGTGGGGTCGCAGTCAAGTCCCTCCTCTTCTTCTGTACACGAGGGTGGGGAGAGAGACAATCTCTGAGGCCCTCCCAGCCCTCGGATCAGAACTGAAGTCCCCAACACTGCTTTGGGGGAGCCCAGCCCCAGGTGAGCCCCTGTAAGGCATCGAGGGGAAGGACAAAACTGGGCCCAGCGCAGAAGCCCCACGGAACTAGCCAGAGAAGCCAAATCTGTGCCCACATATGAACCTGGCCGTGAAACTGGAAGGGAAGCTACAAATCAGCAACCAGGCAAATGCGGAGAGTGCCAGAGAAGCCCCTCTGCCCACGTCTGCGATTTCCAGCCCCACCTGTTCAAGCTTTCGCGTCTGGCTACAGGACGAAGGTCTGGCGAAGGTAAAGGGCCACGGAGGGGCCACGTCTCGGCCAGGTTTGCTGGGAGGAGCCCTTTGAGGGAAACAGGTCCCCGGAGTACGAGATGTGGCAGTGGCAGGCTTGACGGATGAGGGAGCAAACGGCGGGCTCTCAGAGTCCACGGAGCAGAGGGATGTCGCACGCGTGCTCGTGCGGAGGGCTCAGCCCCGCTTGTGCTGCTTTTTCCTATTCTTCACGAGAAGGTTCATTTTCCATTTGCTGCAGGTCCTACAATGAACTGCTCAGGAGGCGGAGGGACAGTCACGAAGAGCGCTCCATCTGTCTTTACACAGCGAAGCAGCGGTCTGGACTCGAGCCCTGTGCTGAAGCGTGTTTGTGTGTGGGCACATGCATGCACACCTGTGCACACGCATGCACAAGCGCGTGTGGTAGACGGACCGATTTCGCAGCCCGAGGTTTATAGCAGGAGGGTGAGCGTGTAAAGAGGTCAGGAGACAGGCTGCGATTGTCTGGCACTTGGTGACCGTGTCTGGGGACTTAGGGGGTGCTGCCAGGGTTTATTACTCTGAAAGCGTGCAGACTCTATCCGGCCACACAGGATGTGACAGGGTCTCCAGGGATGTGGGGACACGCTTCCCTGTACGGCGAGTATGAACGGGAGACTGGGAGAGTGTGCTTGTGATCCAGGGGTGTATATATCTGTCCCCGCAGCTCCTCGAAGGGTGCCAGATTCGTGGTGTGTAAGAGCCTTCTGTGAATCCATGAGCCGTGAAGGGGGTGTGTGAAGATGCATACGCGCGCGCGCACACACATGCATATTTGAGGGCGTGGGTGACAGGCAGCAGCCTAGGATTCTGCGTCCACCTCTATACGGACTCACCCCTGAATGGGAGGGGTGGACCAGACTGCTGGAGCCCTGCAGCCTGATCCCACGAAGTGGGGGTGGAGGCGGGGGAATGCCCAGCCCCTGTCATAACAGCCTCCCCTAGCAGCGAGAACCCCAGCCGTCCCAGGGAGGAGCAGAGCTCTGGGAGATTTCGTCAATTGCCCATGAAATGCTCGGCGCAAACACGGCCCTCATCCGCTCAGTCCCAGCAAAGGGGACTGGGAATGGGGGGGGGAGGGGAGGGTGGGGTTGACATTTTGGAGCCACAGTCCTGGCCCAAGACCTGGGATCGGCTCCCCCAGCACCATATCCAGCTCCTGGCGGTGTCTGATGGGCAAGTGGCCCAGTTCCAGGCCGGTTTCCTGGCTACAGGGCGTTAACCCCACGCCAGCCAGGAGAGCAGACGTGGCTCCCGGAGCTGAGTACCTGCACCTCCCACACGCTGGACCACCTGCCTCGGGAGCTGGAGAAGGTTCCAAGCTGTAAAAGAAGGCTCAACTACAAGCATCCTGAGCTCCCCTCCAACCTCAGTTGAGGCTGTGACGGAGAGGGTGTCCTCCAATGGACACTTCTCTTCAACTACACTTCCTTCTCTCCCTCTCTCTCTCTCTCTCTCTCTCTGTCTCTCAGTCACAAAGACTTTAATTGAGTCTCCATAGGGAGATGCAGCTCCATCTAATTCAGCTCTTAATTAACCCAGCACACCCCAAAGAGGCTGCAGAACTACTCATAAATTAAATATGAAAAGCATTATTTATCTAGGAACAGCCTTCTAACGGCTCTGACTCTGACGTTTATGGTTACTAATGAAGATGTATTTGGAGGGAGAGAAGGTGGGGAGGAGGGACACGACTGCCCTGGGAGAAAGCGAAGCCCAGGGGCCCCGCGAGGGTCTTTCAGGGCATGGGGAGAGGAGCCAGCTCAGCCCAAGGGAATGTGCCCCACCCCCAGGCTCAGCTTCTCCAGATTTCAGGGCGGGGGGGGGGGGCAGGGGAGGATCAGGACAGGCTCAGGGGTCCTGTGGGGCTGCTGGGACCGGGCCCTCTTCCACTAGCTGCCAGACCGCTCTTGCTGCCCCATTTTTCACTCCCAGCCTAATGACCTTGGCCTTGGCTCAACCTGAACCACCGCTGAGCCGCTCTACTCCTTGTTCCAACCCTGTCTCCATCCTATCCCTTCAGGCAGACCCCTGGGTGCTGGGCCCCTGGAAATGGCTGGCGGAGGCCACATCTCCGGTATATGAGTCCCCCCCTCTCCTTCCACATGGCCACAGGTAACTATCCGGGGCCTCTCCCCTTGGCTTCAAGGAGCAAAGTGATGCCTCTTTCTCTGTGTATTTGCGTAGAGCCAAAGGAGGAGCCGAAAGTCATCCGGAGCTCAGAGGGTCTGGAACAGAGAGCTGTACTTTGGGTGCCGCCTCTCTGCCGTCGCCCCCAACCCCATAAATCATGGAGGAGTGAGCCTTGGGCATCACGCCTTGCTCATCTCTATGACCCAAGTCCCAATGCCTGGCATGTAAGTGCCACAAATGTTTTACGGCATTGTTGTTTCTCAAGAGCAGAGGAGGGGAAAGAAGAAAGAGCAACTGAAACCTAGACAAACAAGTGAGAAATATTGTAATGACCCTTGCTGTTGTGATCACATCAATTCTTCCAGAAAGGCAGCTCTGGGAATTCTCTTCCGTCTCAGGCACCGCCCCCCCTTCTCCCAGAAGAGCCCCACCCCCCACACAGTCTCCATGGTCCCAATTCAGTCCAGGAGTAGAAATCCAACTTCTCATTCTTGGAAAACAGCCAGAAAGAGAGTTCCAGTTTGGGATTTGCTCTCTCGGAGTGTTATCTTCATCCTCCTTACCGATGAGTCTGTCTTCCTTTCAGCCCCTGTGGCCTCCAGAGGAGGAGGAGGGACGGCAATTGCTCAGCTCTGCCAGATTAACAGGTTAAGATCCCTTCAGTCCATACCCAGCTGCTAATTTAAAGGGCATCTGCTGTGCCAGCTGCAACAATAGACACCATGAGGAACACCACACACAGCTTCTGTTCTCGAAGCTTCCAGATCAATCAAGGAGAACTTCTGGGAAAGAAGAAAAGCCCACCGACAAGTCCCACGGTTGTCCGTGATGCGTGTTCTATTTCCCCGCAACGAGTCAGGAAACCCAACTTTGTATGCTGGGGACAGGGTATTAACTCAAATAGAGGTTCCGATGAGATTCAGCTGAAGCACTCACTGCCTTGGCCCAGGATCCCGGACTCCATAATAGGGCATACCGCTAGGACTCCTGGTCTCACCCCAGGTGAGGTCCCACTTAAGCAACCTCTGTGTGACCTGCACACCAGGAGGCCCGGGGTGCTGGGATTCTGAAATAGCTGGACAAAAACAGCCTTGGAGCCTTAAAAGACCTTACCAAGTACTGTTAACAACTAACACAGCAGGAAAATGCCAAGCTGTTGGTCACCGGCTTTGCGTTTCCCAACTACAAAGACAGACGTCACCAAACCACTGGGCAACTAATCTATTCCATCGGAAGATGTCCCACTGAGGGTTCTTATGAAACCTCAAGAAAAAGCTGCCTGCAGAAAAGGGAGAGCTTCTGCCTAGACGACAGAAGGGCTGCGGACCAGAGAAGTGGTGAATTTCCACCTGAGACACCAAGAGAGATTAATTCTGATTCTTCAGCGCCATTTTTCTTTCCCTCTACCCCTAACCTCGTCTGGGACTATACTTTGACACTCTCTACTAACTAACTAACTAATTAAAAGACATCTCAACAAGGCCTCCCTATCTAAATCCTCTTACTCTTGACCCCCTGAGGTCTTCTGCCCCTGAAGAAAAAAATAAAACTCTCTCGTGTGGTCCTCAGCCCGTAATTCCTGCTGATGATAGATAACAATTAATAACTGTTCCTTTAAATACTACAGAAGGTAGATTTTCTTCTACAAGTCCTTCCAATACTCATATAATGAATCCCAAACTTAGATTTTTTTTTTTTTTTTTTTTAATCAGACCTTGACCCCGACCAGGAATACCCTTCTGTTTAGGTCGTTACAGCACCATCAGAAATGGAAACTAGTATCGGGCATGTTTTTGCTGCAACAGTTTGTTCTCTCCAGAGACACTCCATCCTGCTTTGCAAAAGCTGTTTAACTCCACTCAGGAAAGCTTCCCACCCTGAGGGCAAAAAAAAATACGTGGCTGTCTCCCGTTGGGATAAGAGGCATTGCCAATATGGTCGGTGCCCCACTGGGACATTACTTATTATGTGGACATCAGGCTTACACCACCTGCCACACACTAAGTTTTCTTGTTTCCAGACAAAGTTTAGAGGCTTTCAGATGTTTAAAATCACCAGCCTTCCAGTGGATCAGGTTCCCTGAAAAGAAATGTCCAGAAACTTCCAAAGACAGACGAACACAAACTACCTAGCAGAACTGCCGGAAGAGACAACAGACTCGCTCTCCTTGCGTACTGTGCGCACCGCGATCCCCACAGTAGGGATGGTTCAGCTGGAAAAGATGGCCCGAAACCTACCCTGACCCCACTGGGTGTCATCAGTTATACACCCGCTGCTCTGGAAACCAAAGCAACCATTTTACACTTAAAGGTATTAGCCACAGTTGCCATGGTCATCACACAGCCCTCAATTTCTCTTTCGATAGCCCAGGGGAATCTACACTACAGCAAACCCTCTGGCTGCACCTATATAAACGCTACAGGCTCAAGTAGAACACTCTAGAAGTAGGTTAAAAGAAAAAGTCACCCAGATACCTAGAAAAAAAAAAAAACAAAACCAGTTGGGTTTGGGACACATTTGCATTGCCTGGATTTGATAATCCAGGCCCCCTGTCCTCGGGGCCAATTACAAGAACCAACAGCAAGTTTTGTTTCCAGTCACTGCCTGTCGCACAGCTGCCCGGTGTATTCTGTGCAGTCTTCAAAGCTCCTATGCAGTCTTTGTCACATCAGAAGATTACGAAACTCTCCCTGCCACCAAGGAGTAGGAGAGACTAACTCTTGTCCAACCACAGAGTACATTCTCTAAACAGCCTCCTAATCAGCAAAATCTTGGCAATGGTGAAGACTTGAAGATCATAGATGAGTGTCTCACAAACTTCCTTTGCGCTTGGTCAAAAGAGAGGACTAAGGAAGGGCAGAGCAGCCCCTGACGGCTCCTGTCTTGGCAACATCACTTAGCCCTTTGTATTCTCCAAGCCACAGCAGTGACCAGACATCCTCCTGTGGCTGATACGAGTGAGTGCTGCGTCTACCCCAATTATGGTCCGAATCTCACTTCATTCCCCCTGCCTTCTAGATCAGGTTTAATAAGACACCAATCATAGAATTAACGTCTCTTCCAACAGCATCAAATGCAAAGCAAAGCGCCCCCCCCACCCCACTCCGTGAACCCTCCTCCCCACATCTCTTAAACAAGCCCAAATCCTATAATAAGTCCTTTCTAACATCTTCTTACTGAAACTGCCCTGATTCCCCATAAGGCGCACCTCTCCTTTGCGGCAAAGTGGGTCAATAAGCCAAGTTGGTTCCACCAGAGGTGTGCTTCTGGTGACCTTTGGCTGGAGGACAGGGACACTGTCAGTGTATAAATAAGCAACTGACAAGAGACAGAAGCCGGTACAAGCTATAAGACACAGCTTCGCCCAAGGGGAAATGTTATTGATATAGAGAGGAGTCCTTAAGTACTGTGTATGAAAAAGGTATCTCGTAAGCATTTCTGGATATGATCACTCATGCTGGGGCAGGAGGAAGTTGCATTTTGTCTTGTTTTGTTTTGTTTTGTTTTGTTTTGTTTTGTTTTGTTTAGAAGTGGGAGACGAGACTGAGCTACCTGAGCACAATCCAGACAGCCAAGAAAACATGTCTTGATCAGCAAGATAATTAGGGAACTAGAAATGAGGAAGAGGAAGACATTGTCAGCGTTGACATTCTTGGCAGTGAGTGAGAGGGAGCCTAGGGCAGTGCTTGGAAGGAATCTGGACAGAGGGCAATGCCTGGGATGCCTTGGGGAAGGGCTGGGGTCAAACAGATGACGCGTACATGGAGCCTGAGGGCTCAGGGAGTTCAGGGCCAAGCAGGACTGCCTTCTGCTCTCCTCCTGGTCTGACCAGTCCCCTCGGATCCGCTAGCTCGTCTTGCAGATGAGCGTGGCAGCCCATCGGCCTCCTCGGCTGCCCCTCTGCCCCTGGCTACTGCCAGAGAGGGGCACTCCACCGGCACAGGGACTGACAGGGAGTGAGGCTGCAGGGCTCCGCGCTTGAGAAGCAGGAGGTAACAAGGTTACCAGAAGCATGCAGGGGCGCAGAGGAGAGAGCACATTTGAAAAGAACGGAAAAAACCGTTATCACGATGACAGCACGTTGAACACATTTGGGGGGTGCGGCCGGGGGGGGGGCGGGAATAATGCCTCCCGCGGTGTCAAGAGAACAAGTCAAAATCAACCAAACAAAAAGTTCTCCTCTGCAGAAAGAGCCAAGACACCGCACAACTCACTGACCACCCAAGTGCCACAAGGCACTTGACCCAGCGAGACACCCTCGCTGACCTGCCCACCTCATGTGTCATCCGGTTTTCATCTTCACCTTGACAAACACTACAAATGCTGCAAATCCTACAGCACTCTTGCACTTGATTGTCGAATGACCTTGAAGCAGAAGGCGCTCTCGTTTTTTACAAGCGGTTGTCTCACAAATGGGGAAACTGAGGCCTAGCGACGCGAGCCCACGGGCGACATCTGGAACGTCCAGTCTGGGCTCTCTAACTCCAGATCCCCCGTTTGTGTGTCTGTTCCTATCTATCAGCTGCACTACAGGTTCTAAAACCTGCAGGTTGGAAACCACTGGCTTAAAAAAAAAAAAAAAACGCGGGTTAAAGCCTAGGTAAGCAGTCTACAGTGTGTCCAACGCCTTTGCTATTAAGAAACATGTCAGAGGCGGCGCCCAGTTTACACCGACCTAGACTATTACAGTCCAGGACCCCGGCCGCCTCTTTCCCTTCCTATAACATGCATTATGGATACGTAATTACGGTAATCAAGAAACTAAATCATTGGGTGGGCCAGAACCCTTCTCCAGGGATTCTGAGAGTTCTGTTCATTCACGCCTTACAGGCATTTAAAGCCTTCATTAAAGCCACACGCCAGCCGGATTTTTCTCACACCGCAGCACTATTTCAGGTACCTTTGATAGCCAGTGACCACCTAGGTTCTAGAATGTCTTTTCCAACGCTCTCAGACTACCGCAGGGTGCTGAGGCATCCCTTTGAAATTCCCGACTCTTGTGGCGGTGGATGGTCGGGGAACCATTGTGTTTTTTGTCCCCAGATTGTCTTTCGGGAGGTATCTGACCGACCTCAGGTTGCATTTCTACATGGTTGTTTCAAAAGCTCAAACTTGTCCTTTTTATTGCTGTGCCTAGGGCCAGACAGAGCTAAAGGGCTGTGGGGACTTTCTGTTAAAGTCACCTTTTAAAGTTGAGTTTGGGCCTCACTCTTAGAAGAAGGAAGATTGGATGGTACCTTCATGGAATCACCAGGTGAGCAACGTCAGTGTTATCCAACCCCCTGCTTCCTGTGACCCTGCCTAACATGGACTCCTACCCACTTAATAGGATGAGGCCTGTCTCTTTTTCAAGAACCAGAGAGGAGGCGGCCCTCAGATGCAAGGTCACCAGTGGGTAGATTCAACCTCCAGATCCAGCCAGCGCACAGTCGTGGGCCCCGTGCGATGCCAGCAGCCATTTCTCTTCTTAACCTTGGCTGAAGCATGTCCTTTGACCGAACCTCCATTTTCCCCATCTGTGTAATGGGAGAGGAATTGGTCCACATGGCCCCCAGCTTCCCTTCTGTCTCTATGATACTACGACTTGGATTAGGAGGTAGGACGAGAGGCTCCAAAGAGGAGGCAGCTCTGCAGAGCCTTTCTGTCAGACTGACTCCTGCCATCGGGCCCCTCCTGGCCCCTCCCTGCCCCCAGCTGAAGGTGGTTCAAACCCTCATCATGTCTGGCCTCGATGGCTAGAGTGGGCCACTAAGAAGCCTGGACTGGATGAACTTCCAGAACCCCCACCCGACACCCAACTGAAGACGCCCCTTCACGAGCTCCCACTGCCTTCAGAACCTGAGCTCTGGGGAAGGAAGACGCGCCCTTAAGAATGTGGTCCCTCCTCGCCTCTTTGGGTTCATTGTTTGCCACGGTCATTTAGAAGCCATGCTCCAGACATCTGCCATTCCTTTTTGATGCCCTCCCTCTCTCTCTCACCCCCTCCCCCCATGCCTCTGAATATTCCATTGGGCTACCAAGCCCCCGCCCCTTGCCTGCTGCCCCACCTGGGCAGTCCCCATGCATTTTTCCAGGTGAGCCCTGCTCCAACATCTCCCCTTCGAGACTTCCATCAACACCACCACACGCCTCAGCCTCCGCCACCCTTCCCGTCCCGCGCGCCCCCTTGCAGGGCACCGGTCAACACACTACTTTCTAATTCGCTGCGTGCCCGTCATCGTTTCGAGATGAGACCTACTCCTCGAGCACAAGGAGGCATTTTTCACAGAGCACCCTGCCTGGCACCCAGGAAAGACTCGATACGTGTTTGTCAAGGCAAGGAATAAGAAAATGAATCAATAGGTTTCCAACTTCCTCGGCAACCTCGAAGAGACAATTATAGATTACAGAGTAGAAAGGTGCCAAGCCAGTGAAACAGACAGTAAGTGTTTCAGAAGTTCAGTGTCAGGCACCGTGAACCAGAACAGGTTATTTTTGTTTTGCTTTCGCAAGGAATCAAAAACGTTTTGGTGTATATGGGGGAGTGGGGGGAGGTTCATCATAAAAGCAGGGCTTTGAGACGAACCTGGTAGTGGTGCACAGGATAGATTTGCAGAGTAAACTCAGAAGCAGTCGGAAGGTCCCTTATTGCACCAACACACGTCCCAGGTGAGAAAAAGCTTTTGAGGGTCTCGCGGGCACTGGGCTCCTGACCCCACCCTCACTCCACACCTTGACCTCCCTCCCATCTTCCCGTTATCCCCTCCGCATGCCTCCCCACCAGAGCCCCAAGGCACGAGCCTTACAGGGGTAGGGAGAGTGTGGCACAAGGCTAAAGCTGGAGGCCTTGGCTCAAGACTGGCATGTCAGAAGGAAAATCTCCAAGTCCTTTTTTTCCTTTTCTTTTTCCTCTTTAGGCCCCTGATCAGGAGGTGAGACTCCTGGGAGAAAGCATCTCACCTTTCCAACCCTCCCGAGCCAGTCGCCGGAGCCCCTCACACGCGAGCTCCCAAAGCGTACCTCCGAGCTTGCGTGTGGGGCCCGTCTTCTTCGGGAAGGAGAAAGGGGGCCCGAGCTTCCCTCTTAGTACTACTTGTTTTGTTCAAATGTTTTCAGTGGAAGAAACGAAGCCCCCTAGAGGTCAAACGACCTGCCCAAGGTCACACGGCTAGTTAGTAGCCAAGAGCAGTCTTCAAACCCAAATCACCTGTTAGGGCTCTTTGTCGGAACTCAACTCAGAACGGGAGGATGAGCTGACTTCTCTGGTTGCTGTGGGGTCCGCTCCAGGCCCAGGCTCCCCCCGCCCCCCGCCTGGCCCCAGCCACCCCTAACAAGTTCTCCTGCCCCTAGGGATGTTAGGAGCAGGGCGTTTGTTACCTCCTTGTTGCCCTAATAAGGTACTGACTGAGTGACCAAGGCTCTTCTGGAAGGTGAGCAAGAGGCTCCAGATAGCCAAGAGGAAAATGTCACCGTCCCCTTCTCCACAGACATCTGCACAGCTGCCTGGGACCGCGGACAGGAGGGAGGAAGTGAGCAGCCCAGCTCTTTACCACTGAGGCCCACTCTCCCTCGCCCATGCATATTCCACCTAGAGACTGTGGATTCCCAGGGCGTGAAGCATGAGGCATGAATTTTCTAGAGTTCCCAGTGAACCACTGAGGATGAATTGGGGCGAGAAGCAGTGGGGGAGGGGTGGATGTCTCAGGCAGAGAAGAAAGTTGCTTTTGATCTCAGAGTCACAAGCAGCTCGGGGTGGGGGTAGGGGTGGGGGTGGGGGCAACACCTGTTCCAGGCCACCTGTTCTCGGCACCACCAATAAACAAGAGAGACCAAGATCTCTCTTCAGATTCTATTAAAAAGTCATTCAGCAAAGGCTGGGTGGCACTCGTCCTATACCAGGTATTACCAGGCGGTTCAAAGAAGTCTAACGTCGCTGGAATCCCTCCGCTATAGCCCAATGCCCCAGCGTGTGGGCATCTACAATCAGTCCCTAAAGTAGCCATCACCCCCCTGGCCTGTCCTCCATGATAATTTAAAAAACGCTCACACTTGATCCATCTTACACGCAAGACGAAGGTCTCGAAGCCCTTTTAATCCTATCTTTTCCCTACCGAAATTCCTTGAGAGATTTCTCAGGAGTGGGTTTGGAGTCTAGTAACTAGCTGTGTGACCTTGGGCAAGTCACTTGACCTCCATGGGACTTAGTCTGACCTCTCTGAGCCTCCCACAGAACAAAGCCTCAACTCCTCAGCCCCACAGCCCAGGCTTCCCCGAGCAGGTCCCTCCGGTACCTCCACACTGCCCCCCCTCCCCAACACTCTGCCCTAAGCCCCGTCATTGTCGGTCCATCTCTGACAGCACTTACCCCATTCTAAGTCACACTCAAGTCACTTGGTCCTGGTCTGTCCTCACAGTGTATCTCCAAACTCCTTGGGGGCAGAGCAGGAAACCCAGGGTCAACAAACGTTAGATCGTCCATGAGATGTTGAATAAACACCCATCATTCCTTCCAATCAGCTGCCTGCTGCCCTCCCCCAAAGAGTCTGTCCCACACTACAGATTCCAGAAGCAGGCTTCTCAAATGTGGTCCATGGACCACTGGCCGCAGAAATACCCAGCAAGCTCGTTAAAGATGCAGGTTTCCAGACTCCACCCCAGACCTGTGGAATCAGAACCCCTGGGCAGCTCTAATTCCAGGGGGCTCCCATGTTCTGGCCTCGAACTCCACAGACTCTGGAGCAGGGGCCCTTTTGCAACAAAGAATATTACGGCGGCTCCCCTGAGCAGCCTGGGGTGAAGACGGGTGGGGGCGTGGGGAGCCATAACAATACGTGCTAACCGTCCCTGCCAGTCCTTGGCACTCATCTCCAACTTCCTGTGAGCACATCACGATGCCAGAGGAGCCACGGTCCATCCTGACCCCACCCCACAACCTGGCACTTCCCTTTTGGCCTCTCCTCCTGCCTACCCTCATGCTAAGGTGCCTTATAAAACCGACGTGAGGAGCATTTTCAGTGGCCCACTTTACCTAATTAAACCTCTGCTTGTTACCCAGGCAGCCTCCTTCCAACCCGAGGCCTCCGACCCGCAGTGCCCCATGGCACCTCTGATGCCAAGGGTCTGCGGTTGTGGGAGGAGGGCACCATCAAGGGACTAAGAACCCAAAGGCCTAGAGCAGCAAAAGCCCCAGGGCTGACTGGGCATCTCTGGGGAAGTCATGTCCCCATCTTCTTCTCTGAAGACCACAGAATTTGGACAGATAACCTTAGGGAAACCTTTGGGTCTAAGAGTCTGGAATTAGGAGAACCTCACTCTCTGATGCAGCAGTTCAGGACAGAGGGCTGCAGGGTGAAAGGAGCTCCAGCCACAAGGGCAAGGGCAAGGCCCCGCGGGAATCAGTCACCTTGATGGTGGCTATTGGGTCTCAGTTTCACATAGAGCTGGAAAAACCTGAGGGTATTTCCACAAGAAGCAAAGCACTCAGCCAGAGTAGGGAAGTCACAGCAAACGCTCACACATTTACTCCGGGGCAGGCAACACCGTTCTGAGCGCCCTGCACACATTAGCTCGTTTAATCTTTGCACGCATCCAATAGGTAGGTACTATTATCCCCATTTTACAGATAAGGAAACAGATGCAGGGAGGTGAAATAATTTGCCCACAGAGCTGGCAGGGTGGCGGAGCCAGGATTCAAACTCAAGCCAAGTGCACAAAACCACGCTCTCGGCCGCAGTGGTCTCAACCCCGTCCCCTCGGAGAAGACACCCTCCCAGACCGTGCGGTTCACCCCACTTTGCCCTCCCACAGGGCAAGAAATACTACTTCTATGGAAGGCACATCGAGACTGTCATTTCTCCGAGGTCTCCAGAATCAAGTGGTGTGGCCTTTGTTCGATGAGACTGAACGTGGATTGGCACATGTTTCCAGGACAGATACCGTAGGGCCTCAGCCCTTGGCAACATCGTCACGTGCGGAAAAAGCTTTTTGGTGTCCTCCCCTTTCCTCCCTTCCTCTCTCTTCATGGACCCTGCTCTCACCTCCTCTCTCCCACCCACCTGCCCTGGGGGTAAAGAGCACTGCGTTCAGAAAGTCACCTGCTGTGACCTTAATTCTCCTGGCTTCTCCGAGCGTGTTTTTCCCAACCGGATCGAGAGGCACTACCGTGGAAGGACCTGCGTGTGGGCCTGAGAAGCCACCTGGGTCCACCTGTGAGACCGTGTCCCTCAAGCCCTGGCTTCCCCACGTGTGAAGCGGGGCTCGGGTGGGTCGCCGGAAGGACTCAAGGTGACACCCAGAAAGCCCCCGGGGCCCCCCCAACCCCGCCAGAGCACCTTGGCTCGTGCCTTGGCCCATACCAGCTGGAATGCCTGTTCTCATACCTCTTCAACTCAAACCCCTGCTCCTGCTTCAGGCCCTACTGTAATCCAGATGCTTTCTCAACAGAAGAAACTCCCCCCCTCCCCCATCAAGCTGGAAAGAACCACCTGCTCCTACGAACCCCCATGGTTATCTGGTGGTTCTACCTGAGGAATCTGTGTGCCTCCCACTCCCCCATCCAACTGTCTGCTTCTTCAAGAGAAACCAGGTCATACGCTTTTCCTAAACCTGCTCATAATCTAGCCCGGGGCCAGGATGCAGAGTAGTCACTCCATATATGTTTGAGGAATGAATGGGCAAGAGCAAAAGAATAGGCACAGAGATAGGAAAACAGCAACGTTTTATTTCCCTGATGAACCCGGACCGAGCGTTTCTCTGCACCAAGGACTCCCGACTCCCAGACCCTTCCAGGGCACCCCGGGACAGGGCGGTGTCCATCCTGCCCTTTAGATCTGGACCCCAAGCCTCTTGCTAACAATGTATATATCTCTCTCCCCAGTAGACAATAAGCCCCTCCCGGTTGACCTGTAACCCAGGGTCCGCTAGAGGCAACTGTGGGGCTTTGCTCCATCGGCAGCTCCTCAGGAGGACCGGGAAAGAGCCTCCCCCTGCAGCATGGGATGCGAGTGAAGACTGTGGCCTTTGCCTCACTGTGGTCCATCAGTTCAGCTACACAGAAGACTTTGGAGCCTGGTCAGGGCCCAAGGCAGATGGGTCATAGTTAATATAACCAACCCACCTTAAACAGAATGAGAGCCAAGAGAACCGACCTCAACCAAAAGTCAAAAAGCTTTTGATTTTGTTGGTTGGGTTTTTTTGGGGCGGGGGTGAGGGGCGGGGGGCCATAGTTGGTGCTCTAAGAACCCCCTCTCCCAAGGGTCTCCTTGGCTCCTTGCCGAAGGAAGGACAGGTCACAGGAAAGCACAACATACTCTTGGCAGTTTTGTCCAGAGCTAGACTTGTAGGTGGCTGTCCAGATTAGCACTTACCCTCAGTTAGGTAGAAACACTTCCCAGGCAAAAATGAATGGAGGGAATAATTATCCAAAATACAGAGAGTCATGTACTACGAGGCTCATCACAGTGTAATTTACAGTGATGAAAAACTGTCAAAATGTACTAACTGCCTGCTAAAAGTTGGATGATTGAATAAACAGTGGCAACTCCTTAGGATAGGTTATTATTGATAATCTATTTGAGGAACCTTTAATGGCAGAGGGAAATGCACACGCTACTAAGAGAAAAGGCTTGATGCACTACCACATACCCAGTATAGACAAGCTTCACGGTGTACAACACCAGATCAGGGAGAGGAAACCAGATCAAAGTGCGGTGTTGTCTCTGCACAGGGAGCTTCTGCATTTGTTCTCTTAAGCATTTTTTTGTGTGAGAGCTTTCCCAAGTTTCCTATAACCACTTTACATTCCTTTTATAACATAGAAATCATACAAAAAGGAAGCAAAGGAGAGAAGTAGGGAAGGGAGGGTCCTTGTTAGAGGGAAGAATGGGCAGAGGGAGGCCGAATGGAGTGCCGTGATGAGAAATAACCAGGGTGCCTTCATGACCCCACTCAGCTGGTGGAGGTGGAGGTGGAGGTGGAGGTGGGAGGGGGACTAGACTACCAAGCTGAGCACAAGGATGTGCTGAATCACAGGTGAGGGTGGGAAGATGGTAGCCAGGGCCTAGTCCCAAGTCTAGAGGGAAGCTGAAGGGAGAGGGCAACAGGAGAAGATTTGGACCCCACTTCTGCAGCATTTGTGTCCCAGCATCTATTCCCCTTTGTGACATGCTAGGACAAGAATGCCATCCGTCACCAAGACCCAGTGCCCAGCTGCACAGAGCACATCCCTAAGGAGAAGCTCTTCACACACTCATACACACACACACACACACACACACACACACACACGTGCACACGCAGCCGTTTTACAGCCCTGTGGTCTCATCTCTAGCCCCTCCTCCTCAGGCTGCAAAAGGGGGAATTGGCTGGGCAGTTAAGGCAGCTTGCTGTCTGGCAAGTAAGCAGCTTCCGGTCCAGAAAGCTCGCAACCTCGTCTCTCCCTCTCTCCTCCTCCGCCCGAGTCTCCACCCTCAGGTCCTTGGGTCTGGTTTCTTTTTTTTTTTTTTCCTGCCCTGGGTCCAGTTCCCAGCGGACCGTTCCTGGTCTAGTGGATCTGCTATCTCTCAGCACCACCTGCTGCCCATTCTGGCCTCCACCAGTGTCCCCTTTCAATTTCTAGAGTCTCCAGGGCCTGACTCCTTATCACGCTGTGTGCATCCAGTGCCTGTCTTTGGAAAGGAGGAACTGAAGAGACAGTGTATAGACTTTGCCCTTCTCTCTAGCCTTTTTCTAAAAACCCCAAAATGGTTACAGTCAGAAGAAACCCCAGTAGACATCTAGGCCAGCCCCCTTTGCCTGCCCCCCACCTCCAGCCCTGCTCCCCCGCCCCCACCAAGATCCTGGGGCAGAGATAGCAACCACAGCCCTCCTCCTGCCCCCACAGGATCCAGCCTGCTCTTTCTACACAAGATCCAAGGTCCAGAGTGCTCCGGGAGGGCACACAGGACCATCCACTCTGCGCAGGTAAGTCACAAGGATGGCCACAGAGGGTTAAATAGTCCTAGAGCCCAGGCTGAGACTCAAGTTGCCAACCTGACCCATAAGCCAGCCCCCTCTGGACATGCCTCCATCCCCAAGTCACCAGGGCCACCTGAAGCTCTCATCCTGTCCCATTACTTCCCTTTGAAGTCCATCACCCTTCCCAAAGGAATAAGAAAGCTTAACTCCAATTCTAACTTAACTCTCTTGGCTAGCACTAAAGGATAGTCGCACTGCAAATGTTTGAGTGTCCTAGAAAATCCCCAAACTCCAAACAATCACAAATGGCATAAGTGCACCTACTTTAAGGCAGGGTTGCTGCTGCCTGGCCTTTGCATCCTCTTGCTCAGGAGACCACCTAGCATCCCTCAATAGGAGTAGGAGTCCCAAGGAAGGAGAGATGTCCCAGAGAGGAGAGGGGCTCAGGGGTCTTCCTATCAGCACCCATTCCATCCTTCCACCCCCCCTCCACCCCCATGCGGACACTGATTCCTCCCCACCTTTCCTCTGCTTTGTCTTCAGTTGGCCCCAGAGGAGCCACATCACTGATGGGACCTTAGTCCAAGTGGCGCAGTGAACCCAATGAGAAGACGAAGCTATGTTTCCTGGGCTCTCCGGCCTGGGTGTGGCTGCAGGAGTGACAGCCCTGGCGTCACTGAGACAAGCTGTCACTATAGTTAAACCCAGGCCCTGCCATCCCTCACTGACAACCCAGCAGTTTAAGATTAATGACTGAGAAGAACAGGCTTACCAAACTCCAGTGGATCGCCTGGAATTTGAAATGCCTATCCTACTCTCAAGTCCCCCCAGGCCTGGTAAAAATTAGGAGGAGAGGATAAAGAGAAGGAAGATGGGCAAGATGGAAAATAGGGCCGTGGGTTCCCAGAGCAAGGTCGCCGTCCGTAATGTCACATCTGCTGGCAGTGTGCGTCCCGGGGCTCAGAGGGCAGCTTCCTCTCTCCCCACCCTCAGGGATGCAGCGGCGTGGAAAGCAGAAAGAGCTTTAGGTCTGGACATCCTGGACTCCGGTCCCGATTCCATTGCTTCCTAGCTGTGTGATCTTGAGCAAATTACTTACATTCTCTAAGCCTCCATTTTGCCATCTGTAAACGGGAGGGATTGACACCTGAAAGCATTACGTGAAAGCTAAAAGAGAGAAGATGTAAGTCGAACCCTGAAACGCTTTCTGGCTTGTAGCGGATGTCTAGTACAAAGTAGTTAGTTCTGGGGCGCCTGTGTGGCTCAGTCAGTTAAGCATCCGACTTCAGCTCAGGTCATGATCTCACAGTCCGTGGGTTCAAGCCCCGCATCGGGCCCTGTGCTGACAGCTCAGAGCCTGGAGCCTGCTTCGGATTCTGTGTCTCCCTCTCTCTCTGACCCTCCCCCACTCACATTCTGTCAATCTCTGTCTCTCAAAAATACATCAACATTAAAAAAAAATCTTTATTTCAAAAAAAAAGTAGTTAGGTCTCCTTCAATTGCATAAAAATACAGGATCTTCTCGGACCACAGATCTTGGTTCCCTTTATTTCAAACAATCATTCTTACAAAGGGGTTATGAGGACAGTTCGTTCACTCAGTCAGTCCGTTTATTCAACAATTATTCCTGAGTGCCCCCTACGTGTCATGACATGGAATAACGGTGAACAAAAACTGCTTTCATTCTCACTGCAGAGGGGAGCAGAGGAGAGACAACAAACAGGTGGAAACACTAAGCAGAGATAAGTGCTATTAAAATAATTAATAATAATAATAATAATAATAATAGAGGCGCCTGGGTGCCTCAGTTGGTTAAGCATCCTATTTCAGCTCAAGTCATGATCTCATGGTTCGTGAGTTCAAGCTCACGGGTCGGGCTCTGGGCTGACAGCTCAGAGCCTGGAGCCTGTTTCGGATTCTGTGCCTCCCTCTCTCTCTGCCCCTCCCTAACTTGTGCTCTGCCTCTCTCTCTCTCAGAAATAAACAAACATTAAAAAAATAATAAAATAAAATAAAGCACAGCGTGGAGAGAGAGAATGGCTGGTTTACGTAGAATGGTTAGGGAAGGCATCACACTCCACTGAGACATCTATAGGCATCTGAAGAAGTGAAGTGGCCAGTTGTGTGGCTACCTGGGAGAGAAGCACTCCATGGGGTGGTGGGGGTAGGGGGAACAGTGAGTACAAAGGCCCTGGGGCAGTAGCATATCCAGGTTAAGGGAAGCACACACCAACTCCTAATGGAATTAGTTCAGAAGAAGGAGCACCTCTATCTACCATGCAAAACAATGAAAGGTTCCCGGAGACCAAGGCATGGAGATTGACCTTCAAGCATGGCTGGTATTTTGACAGCCACAGATGGGAGAAGGAGAGATTTCCAAGCAGAGAGCTTCCACCTTTCATGTTTTGGGAGTCTAGCTCCATCCCCTGCCCTGGTGTTCACAGGAAAGGAAACCGAAGCCCACAGAAGGGCTTGCTGAAGTGACACCACCGGTTAGTAGTGAAGTCAGAACAAGAACCTGTCCTCTTGACTCCTGGTCAAGGGCTTTATCACCAGACTTGACCTTATTGTTCAGAATACGTACAAGCCAGCTCCCCCGGGGAGGCTCTCTGGGGCAGAAGTCCACTTCCTCCCGGTCTTGGTACTCTCACGGCGCCTAGCCCGGGCGTAAGGGGACCGCTGGGGAATTTTGACTGACCCCTGCTCCGTCTTCATCGGTGTGTTTTGGGCATACCAACCGCCAGGGCAGCCGGGCACCGTATTGCAACTCTGCAGAAGTGCCACACACGGTGATTAATACCCTATCTCCTAGCAAGTAATTATAATTAATGCAGAATATCAAATCAGGAAATCAGGCATTATTAGGAGGAATTAGCTATTTATTTTCATTGTACGCTCTGCTCCCCCAGCCCACCTCCCACGTCTCCTGCTCCCTCCCGGTGCCTCAGACCCAGGTGGAGAAGAGGAAGAATTCAGCTAAACAGGAGAACTCATTCCCTAAGTGCGTTCTGGGCTCCGAGTTAGGTCGCAGGGAGACGAGCGTCACCACAGCTCCTGTGCTCAGGGAGCCTACAGTCTAGTGAAAGCCACAAAGCCTCAGGCAGTTGCAGCAATGGGAGTAAATGTGAGCTACCAAGGCAGGGAGCCCAGGAGAAGGAGTGCGGAGCTCTGCCCAAGAGAGCCAACGAGGGCTTCCGGAGGAGGTAACATTTGAGCTGGGCCTGGAAGGAGCGGCAGCTGTTTGCAAGGTGAGCAAGCAGGGGCAAAGGCATTCCAGAAGCAGCTCGAAGACACAAGAGAAAGTGGTCAGAGAGCAAACGGTGTGAAAGGGGGAACAGGCAGTGAGATGATCATATTCCCAAGCAGCCCCAGGAGGTGAGCCCCAGGGGCAAATGTCTGGGGATCAGGAAAGATGAAGACAAGTCCAAGAGCATGAGTGGGGGGGCGGGGGGGCGACATGCCAAGACACTCGGGTCTGAAGTGGCCGCAGACATGGCAGTGGTTTTGCCTCCAATACTCCTGCCTCCGGAGGCTCAAGGGCACCCACGAGGCTCCTGACCACAGGAGCGACGGTTGGGGATATTGCACCTGAGGGCAAGAAGAAAAGCGGAATCAGAACCAAGAGAAGGTCGTTAATTAGCCTGTAAGCTCCAGGAGACCAAAGCTGGCGGACTCAGTGTGCACTCAATGGTTATTTGATGATGGATATTTGCTGGAATAAACAAATTCGGGCAGCAACGTGGAGAATGCATCGCAGCAGACGGACTGGTGGAAGGAGCACCCGTGAGGAATATTTCCGCAGGCAGATGAAACAAAGGTAGGAGGAAGACCCAAGCAGAGACCCCTGACCCTGATTACAGAGAGGATGCCTGGGTCCTTCCTGGGGAGGAAAGGATTTGGGTAAGAATCTGGAAGAAGAATCAGCAGCAGAAAGCCCCAGAAAACAAATCAGAAAGCTCCCAAATGTCCAGAGTCCTCACCCCTGCTGCTTTGTCTCAAAAAATTACCAACAGGAGAGTTGCTTCCCCAAGGGCCAGCACAATTGCCTTCTGGGGGAGAATGCAGTTTTTCGATTCCCTTAATCCCAGTCGTGGCCAAGTTAAGAAGCATAATCCAGCAAGCTGGCTTCGGGCACCTGGACTCGGGTGAAGGAGTGTCCTGAGAATGGGGAAGTGTGTGACAAACCTGGAGGGTAGCATCAGGGCCTAATAAGGACTATGGGTTGATGGGGCAGATGCCCCAGAAGCCTGACGTCATAACATCGGCGTGGCTGCTACATCAGAAGATTCTGATGTCTTAGCAGCCAAAACTCTACAGGTCCAAACAGCTTCCTCCCAGCTTGGAGGCTCATTATATCCCCAGGAACTCAGGACAAAGGACTCAGAAATCTTCCTCGTGGCGGATGTCGACCCCTTAAGGTCGTATGCCAGACTTGATTATGAGGATTCCTGACACTAAGCCGCCATGGGACTGCCACCCCAGGATACCCAGCCTGAGATGCAGCCTTCAACACAGACCCTGGAGTCAGAGTTAGGGCGGTTCATAAACTAGTCTGCCTCCAGTCTCAACAGCAACTTAGGCCAGTCCATTTGAGTGCAGCTTAACTACTGTATCATTCCATTAGTGAGCATCTAAGACCTTATTTCACAGATACATAGCTCTAACCCTGAAAGAAAAGTATGATCCCCATTTTCCAAATGAAGAAGCAAGCTCAGAGAAGTGAAATGACTCTGTCCAGGGGTCACATAGCAGCACAAAGGCTCAAACCCCAATCTGACTGACTCCCCAAGTTCTGACACCGGATGCCTTTGTCTGGTCCTGTCTACCTTGGGATGTAAGGAGCAAAGACAGCACAAACTCTATTGTGAATGAAAAGTGCATGGTCGATTTTGGATTGGCTATGGTTTTGCCCCACCAAAAAGGATATTAGCTTTTCTTGAGTTACTCCCACATGCCAAAACATTGCCTTTCAGTATGCTTTGTTTTGTGTTAAGTCTCTGCATTCTGCGTGCCTCTCAGCCTTTGGGTCCAGCCCATTTTGGACCCAAGTCCATCCTTCCCCCATCTTCCCCTCCAAGACTCATGAAAGTCTGTTTTCTCAGATCCACTCTGTTCCTCCAACCAGACCGATCTGGAGCTGTCCCTGAGAACCACCTCCCCACCTGCCACTCCCAGCTGCACCTTCAGCTACAAAGAAAAGAATGACTCCATGTGCTCCTACAGCAGCCTCTGTTCCAGGCCCAAGATGAGCTATACAATGAGTCCCAGCAAGATACTGACCTCCTCTTACACTGGTGCTCCCACAAGGGATCCTGGCTTGTTCTCCTGTCTACGATTTTCTCTTAAGAATTAACACTATTCATTACCCCGGCAATGGAGAGGAAGACCGTCACCCAGCCAGTGACACAAGACAGAATGAAATCACATATGTACAAACTCCACCCCCAACACACACACACACACACACACACACACACACACACACACACACACAAAGAAAAGAAGCCAATAGAGGGAGTGTGACCAAGAGAGGGAAGGCCAAAGGGTTAACTGGTCTAAAAGTCCTCCCAAATAGTCAGGAACCCCCTCCCCAGGACCTGTTGAGTCAATTAAGTACAAAAGAACCTTTCCTGTAAAAAGCTGGCTCCCAACTGAAAACCCCAAGCCAGTCAGCCCCCTTGGAGAATGAATGACTTGGCTTAGCAACCAGAAAGAGACACTATACCCAAAATGCTGCTGTGTGTAAAATGGGGCAGCTCATTTAGGTCGACTGAGCCTTAAATTCCTCATCCCTACACTCAAAATAATAATCTCAGCCCTGCCTACCTTACAGGGTTATTTTGAGGATCCAGTGAGATCTTAAGATACAAAAATGCTTTGGATGTTGGGAGAGGAAGATGGGAAGGAGGAAAGCAGTAGGATATATAAATCAATAGAGGCCATATTTGAGCTCAGGCAAGACCATGTGGTGCCCCTCCAATCCTGCCGGGCGGTATTCCTTCTGAAAATGGATAGGGTAGTGGCTGTGCATTAGAGCAGAGGGCCAGCGTGGGGAAGTGGTGTTCCAGACTGCATTCTTTGACACTGGTGGGGTTATATGCAAACAGGGCCAGCCCACCCCTCAATACTACCGGAAGAATAAGCGGCAGGACTTGAAAGAGCATAAGCTCTGAAGACAAAGACTTAAAGTCTTAGCTATGGCCCTTCCTTACCTTTTTGACTTCTCTGAGTCTCTGTCTCCTTGTATGTAAAATGGGGACAAGATACCTCACTCATAGGGTTATTGCCAATTTGTAAGGATTATGTTAAATAACTTATGTAAAGTGCTTGGCATAAATGGTAGTTAATAATAATTCCCCCTTTGCTGCTGCCTCATCCCTAAAGGTAAGGAGGAAGCACTGAATGGCTATTAATGAGAAATCCACAATCCACCTTACAATAGGCAACCAGTGGGCCCTCAACAAGCTCACTAAGCATGAAATTGAGCAAGAATATTTATGTGTCTACTTGAATGTTAATGAGGCTCTAACTAGGAAAGAAAGGATATCTGTGGGCTTTCCATGTTGATGGTGGGGATGGCAGTTCAGAAAAGCAGGTGGAGAGAGGAAGGGCAGCAGACAAGCTAATGCTCAGGCCCCAAAAGCCAATGGCTTGCACCTGGCCATGTCCCTGCAGGCACATTCTGTAAGCCCGTGAGGCACTCCTTTCCAGCCCAGGATGAAATGCTCAAGATACTCCGGCTTGGCCATTTCCAAAGCCAGAAGCATTACGATCCCGGATTCTAGGTTTCAATGAATGGGAATAGTTGACTCCAGTAATCCTAAAAGATGGTCACCATGATCTGGAGTGTCCATCTCAGTGGGACAGCTAGGGAGTAGTAGTAATAAGGAGGGTCTCAAGGTGGAACTTGACAAGGAAGAAGGAAGGGAAGGGGGAAAGGTTGGCATCGATTGACAACAGTTTTAGCAGATGGGGAAGCCTGAAGGAAAAAGGGACCGTAAGAGGAAAAATTCCAACGGGTATCAGAACTGAAAGGTAGCTGAGTTCCTGATTGCATGCATAAAGGCAGACAGGAAAAGACGGGCAACAACATTTCTTAAGCACCTGCTGTATGCTGGGTGCTAGGTGTGTTTTTTTTTTTTTTAAAGTTCATTTATTTTTGAGAGAGAGAGAGAGAGAGAGCACAAATTGGGGAGGGGTAGAGAGAAACAGAGACACAGAACATGAAACAGGCTCCAGACTCTGAAATTTCAGCACAGAGCCTGATGCAGGGCTTGAACCCACAAACTGTGAGATCATGACCTGAGTTAAAGTTGGTGCTTAACTAACTGAGCCACCCAGGCGCCCCTGGGTGCTAGGTGTTTTACAGATATTATCTCATCTAATCTTCACATTGTCCTTGTCAGGGTGACAACTTTTGTCACCATCTCACCATTTCACAGATGAGACTCGGGAGATGTGAGCCATCGCGTAACTTACTCCATTAACCTTTTTTCTTTTTTCCGTTATCTTTTGAACAAGGCAACCATACCAGCTCTGACATTTAGATACTCTGACACCTGTAAGGAAAAACTCCATAGCTATGTGACCCAGTGTGGTGGCTTTTCCCCTTCTGTTCCAGATGTTGGTTCCTCTCTTCTTTAGCCCTTCTCATGTATCCAGGAACGTCCCACTTCTTGTTAAAAAGACATGTTCTTATCAGAATACTTAAATGCAAGGGTAGACATCACATAACCCTTATTTTTAAAACTATATAAACATATGTTTTACGCATTTAAATGCCTAGGTTACAAAATTCAGTACCGTTCTCAAGAATCCTAAACTCTTCATCAGCTCACCCTGAATTTTTGTTTGGAGACAGAAGCTGATGATGCCATTGTCTTGATCCTGACCTTCATAAAGCCACCCACCCCACCCACCCCTGCTCCTCCTCCGGGCTGCTCCTCTCTCAGTGACCCCTCTCTGTCCCCAACTATTTAGTCCCCCATGCTGAGGCTGTCAGTTAGTCAATTAGAGGGAAAGTCTTAACGTGTCCTTAAACCTTCAGATTTCCAGTACTCCTGAATTCTTTCCCCTCGCAGAGCAGGAGACAGCAGGAGTGTGGAGAAGTCTGTACCTGACCCGCCAACCATGAAGGTTCCTCTGTGAGGCTATCTCTATTTAGCTGTCTGGAGATGATGTCTCTCCTGACTTAGTCTTAGCCTGTGCCAGGCAGGGCCTTCCCACTCCACAAATCTCCACACCCTGAAATGTCACCCCTAGTGCAAGACTGAGCTTAACTGAATGCCACCTTGTCCAAAATGTCTTCCTGGATCTTCCCACTGCCTCCACCCCAAGTCTGAAGAACCTCTCTTCCCTCAATTACTGTGGCATTAGCAGAGCCTGTTAGCACTTTTGCCTTGCAGTGCAAGTAGCTATCGTCTGTCCTTCCTTCCAGACTACAGGTTCCTTAAGGGTAAGACCTAAGTCTACCCTAGAGGAAATTCAGATATGCTCTCCAGGCTCAATGTTAACAGTATCAGCCCTTCATCTTTTTCAGGTGTCCCATAATCAACATTGAGCATCCCCCAAAGAAGGATCTTCACTGGGAATGAACCTCATGAGGACAGGACCCTTGCATCTTATTCACAGACATCTCCAGCCACTAGCAGAGAGCCTCCTTCAGAGTGGGCTCTCAGTAACTCTGTGTTTCACAAATAAGGTCTCCAGATTGGGATTTCCTAAGATGATTCATCACCCTCAACCTCCATGTCAGTGCTTCTCCTCTAGGATCTCATATCCCCCTGTAATTGGGATCAGATTTCTGATAAGAAGCCTTCTTCATTGGCTAATGTAGCCAGCCCCTTTTTTATCTGCTATGCAATTTCTTTAGTTAGGACTAAAGAGGCGATGCTATCTGTGTGCAGCGCCGGTCCCCTTCTCTGGTGGCCTGTTGCTACCAGCAACGCCATCAGACAGAGGGGAGAGAAAGATTTTCTTTCAGAATTAGTTTATTAACGGTTCTAGATCCCTTATGTAAGATAACATCGTGTGAAAACATTGCTTAAGATATAAAGGGTGCTTGATAAATCCTTCCTCTTCTTCTTCTTACAGAACACACAAAACACAATTTAAATAAAGTTTTCTGTGGAGATTTAAGATCTTTCCCATCTGTGCCAAGTGCAGGTATGTCTGGGGGCAGAGGGTCGCCTGGAAAGGTAAGGATACAAGTAAGGACACACTTGGGTAAAGTGACATGCATGAGTGAGGAAGACACCATAGCTGACGGGAAAATTTAGGTTCTCCAAGTTAAGTCTGACCTGAAGTGAAACGGTTTGAATGGAGACGGGAGCCACAAGTGGGGTAAATTGCCTAATAAACGTGCAGTCCCAGTCAGTTTCATTTGTATGTTATTAGCACATTTTAGGCCCTATGATCTTTATAACAACACTGAGGACATTGATTTGCCTATCTTTCTGCATATTTTTCACCTCCTACCAAGCCAGACCCAAAAACAAACTCTAAAGGATGCTTAATTTTTAGCTTTTCTGCTTCCTGAGACTGTTATGATATGGTTAACATGCAAAAATCATTAAAGGCATTGGAGTAAGAAGTAAAACTCCTGGGAGGCTATTAACCACTTAGCAGGTTCAGCTCATGAGCGTGGGTCAATTCATAGCTGGCCTTTTTATTTAGTGAGGGTAAGTTAATTCCACCCGGAAAGGAGAGATGGTGGTCACCTTGATTGAGACTTTGTTACTGAGAAAATGTAGATGTTACATGACCATGGGTTGTGAAAGAAGACAAATGGACCTCTACAAAGGCACTGTTTCGCAGAGACATCGCCAATGCATTCAACATTCACTCATCCAACACTCAACAATTCAGCGAATTCATCCAGCTACTGACTGAGCAATTACCAGGTGCCAGATGCTGGGGATACAATGGCATATTTGAAAGACCATGTTCCTGCTTTCAGGTAACCTGCTTGTCAGTGGGGAACGCGGACAGTAATCAAGGAAGTAGGTAAGATAATTTCAGATAGTGATGTGTGCTATGAAAACAAGGTGGAGGGCCACAACAGAGAGTCCTGCAGCAGAGGCAGTATTAGGTACATGACACAGGGAAACTTCTCTGAAGAGGCAACATTGGAACTAAGACCTACCGAAGATCAGAGGAAAGAACGTTCCAGACAGAAGCAACAGTTAGGCAAAGATTCTGACAGACCAATGATACATTTGGAGTTTTTAGAGGCTAGAATGCAAGGAGCAGAGATAGAGGCAGATGGTGAGGCCCAAGAGGTAGGCTGGGGTGAGTGAACTCTGCATCTTGCAGGCAACGGCAAGGAGGTTGGATTTTATTCCAGGTGCAAAGGACAACCAGAGAAAGGTTTTTTAAGTAAGGCAGAAGTGATTTACGTTTGTAAATGATCACTCCGCTGTTGTACACAGAGTAGAACTAGGAGCAGAGCAAAAGCAGTTAGGAGGCTGTCCTGACCAATCATCTAGGCTGGCAATGATGGTGGCCTTGCCTGAGGGTGGTCACAGTGGAGCTAATGAAGAAGCAGGCAAGCTGGGAACATTATTTTAGAGGAAGCATTAACAGGACTTGATAATGACTTGGACGTGGAGCTATAAAGAAAGCAGACAAATCAACCATAAACCCAGTCTTAGCCCTCTGAACAAACACAGGTCCCATTATTACTACAGAGGAGATGTAGTAAGAACAACTTGAGGGTGGGATTGGAAAAGAAAATCAAGGGTTTTGTTTCAGACATGATGTGTATGGAACTCCTGCTAGATACCCAAACAGTTTAAAGTTCAATCTGGACCTCATGAGATATAAACTTGGGGAGTCGTTGGCATATAATCCAAAATCACGAGTCTGGCTGAGATTAGAAGAGTATGGAAAGGAAAAAAAAAAAAAAAAAGCAGAACACAAATCAACTGACAAAGAAAGTTAAAGCTAAACACAATAGTTGGAACCCTTCTGTTTCATGTGCAGATCAGCAGATCTTTAAACATAGGCTGCGACACAACCTAAGGGTTATTGAACTTGTATTCTATTCAACTTCTAAGAGGCTTCAAGTCTGGCACATAAGACTTGCAAGAGACATACTGCCAGCTGCCCAATGGCATTTAGTGTCCCCAGCAAAACACTCTGAGTGTTGACAGAAGAGAAAGAAGAGGATCATACCTGATATTTCCCTTTATCCCTTAAGACAAGTGTGCAGGGTAAATCCTTTCAGACTGGTGGTAGTCTCAAAGGAGCAATCCTTGAGGCTCACTGGGATTGGATTCAGGCGGTCACTACTGAATTTTCTTCATAATAGTAACGGGTGGGGTGGAATTTGTGCAGTAAGTTGTGGACGTATTTCTAATATAGTTTAGAGATCATCACCCTTCGGCCAACCACCCCCTTCACCCTGCCTCTCCTGATCCTCTGCCCCTGAGCTCCTGCAGAAGCCCCACCAGTCATCGCAACACAAGGAACCCTCAAGGTCTAAAGAAATGACCCGATGTTGCACACTTAACACCGCCTCTGGCAAAGCAGCTTACGTGAAAAAGCTCGTGCGAGATTAGGTACACGTGGAGGGCTAGGGCTTTCTGAGGTTCTCTGAATCTAAAAGTAGCATCTCACCGTGGTGAGGTAGTTATTTGATCAACAAAAAGCAAGGGGGGTGGAATGCTGATAAGTGGTGCTGTCCCTATTGTAGCCCTGTTGGATTTGTTAACCAGATAGACAAAGCAGTACTAAATCAAGAGCCGGGGAGAGTAGAAGGACTGAGGAAGCCTGTACAGGGAACAGGAGAGCAGAGAAGAAAAACTAGGAGGGCATGAGGACCATATGTGGCATTAGGAGCGAACTCGTACCAGGATTTCTTTCAGATATTATTAATTTTTGTGTTGTGGCTTTTCGTATTCCTGCCTCTCCCTCCAGTTTCAACCTGGTAACCTTCGGCTTTTAAATCCTTGCGTTAGGGACGTTGTCGTGGCAGAAAGCTGAAGCAAACTTAAATGAACTCTTTGGTTTTGGTGAAAGCCCCCATCCACTCAGTCAATTGTAATGGAAGGAGGAGGGATGCCTGTGAGAAGCAAGAAAGTGACAAAGGACATTTTCCATGTCTAGAAAGGGGCAAGGTCTGATGTTCTCTCAAGCAAATAGGGATCAGACCCTGCTCCCCAGCAAGACACTAAGAAAGGGGCAAAAGCCAAGAAAGGAACAAGAAATCTTATTCCCTTTCCTTCCCAAGCATGAGATAGAAGAAAGGCCAGTGGTCCTAACCTGGAAAACTTTGTGACTGACGAGTCACAATGCCTTGACCTGCTAAGCCCTTAGAACCATGCGATAGTAGGGAGCTGCAAGAATGACTGAGGTTGAATTTCAAAAGTAAAGTCTCAAACATAAGCTATTACCACCTGACCTAAGAAACTAGTTAGTAGCATATCCTGAATAGACAACATTCTTACTGGACTTTATAAACCTACATAACTCCACTAAAAGCCTCATGGCCACCTATGATACAGCAAACTGACAAATTGACTGTGGCAGGATTGGGGCCGGGGTGGGGGATGGAGTGAGGGGGACTTCCCTTTTAACCCTTCTTAGAATCTAGGAGGGTTAAGGGATAAATAATAAAGAACACCAAAGGACAGCAGACTTCTCTTTTCTCACCCTTCCAGGTAGCTTTCCCTAATCCCTACCATATAACCTACAAGCGATTTCTGTCATCTAAATTCCGGTTGGCAAAAAATAAAATAGAATGAAAATAAATTCTGGTTGGCTTGTTTAGGCTGAACTTCCCTGGACAGCCACCCTTTGATGGAACCACTGAGTCTCAGGATTTGCAGAATATGTATTACAAACTTGATTGTATCATTTCCTCAGTCAGGCTCCAGTGAACAGATTCACACTCATCAAGTTCCTAAGAAACAGATTTTAATGACTACTTAATCGTTTTGCAATAATCAATTTGCCAGCCTGAGGTCTCTACGTGGGACATGTCCTTCTTGGAAAGGCAGCACAATGAAAAGATCACAGTAGAATATCACTGGTAAACACCAAAATAGAAAGGAGAAAATAGTGTCTTGCTCAAAGAATATTAGTGTCAAATATATAGAGAGACTGGCATTCTCCCTCTCTAGTCCAGGACAGCTGTCAGTGTAAAACTATCACAGGCTCACTGATACCAAGTCATTATACACTAATCAAATTTCCCATTTTTGATAGGGTGACTAAGATTAAGAACAGGAGGAAACGACAGAAACATTATACACCTTGGCCAGTAAAGTGTCTGACAAAGTGTCTCATAATATCTACATCAGCCAGGCAGGAGATATGTGTACAGGATGACAGGACAAGTAGGTGAACCCATCACTGTCTGATTCACCATAGTCGTACTCTGCATGGCTCCATTATCTGTTCAACATGTTTTAAAATTATGGAAACAAAAGACATAAATATGCCAATATATGCCAATATCACAGAATAGAGAGGTATAGCTAATATCGCTTGACTGAACTAAGACTCAGAACTATCTCAACAGATAGGACATTAATCCAAAAAAAAAAAGAAATTTACCAAGGATAGTTGGTAGATCCTGCACTTAAATCAGTTGTGCTGAGTGTAAAATGGAGAACCTGGCTTAACAGTGGTTCAAATTTTAAGAAAAATGGGGAAGATAACAGAGATCAGGACTTTTATCATCTGCAACCTCCTCCAGCTGTATTAATAGAGTTACAATATCCAGGGAATGATTTAACTCTACGTTCTGTGCCCAGCTATGTACCAGCTGCAGTACCACACTTAAGATGGACGTTGGGGCACCTGAGTGGCTCAGTCAGTTAAGTGTCCAACTTCAGCTCAGGTCATGATCTCACAGTTCATGAGTTTGAGCCTTGCATCGGGCTCTGTGCTGCCAGCTCAGAGACTGGAACCTGCTTCAAATTCTGTGTCTCCATCTCTCCCTGCCCCTCCCCTGCTCACGCTCTGTCTCTCTTTCAAAAAAATAAACATTAAAAAAAATTTAAAAAGAAAAATCCCGTTTAAAAGAAAAAAGAGGGACTGAGAAGGGTGAGCAGGACTTAAAAATATATTGTATGAAGAATTATAGGGAGGCAGGGGGGAAGAAAAAGAATGAAGTAGCCAATAAGGTTTATAATAAACAGTGGAGACATCGTTTGCTTTCTTCAGATATTTATGTAGACAAGAGATTTTGGACTTTCACAGGATACTAAAGGCTGAAGTAGAACCAGTGGGTCCTAGTTATATGGAAGGCAGATTTCAGATCAACAAAAATAACTTTAAAAATAATTGCAATTATCCTGCATCAAAATAAACTACCCTATGAAGCTGAGAGTTCCCCAGTACTGTTACTACCTGCCAAGAAGCACACCAGTCCCCCATCTCCAACTCAGAGACCAAGGGCAGTTTCGTAACAAAACTATTAAGAATCCTCCAGTGGTGTTGGATCAAGTCAAATTGCTGGTGGTCTTGCTCTGACCCAGGAATCTGGGTTCTAGCATCTGGGCCTTTGACACTATTCATGATGAACATGTCATTTCCTCAATAGCTGAAGTCACTGTTTTGCCTCTTGGTCCTCAAGAGCAAGCTGGTATCTTGTTTTTCCCATTCTGTCCACTATTTCTTAAGCTGGAATCTTATGTCTGAACCCCAACGTCTATAGGTAGGTCTCCAAGACCACTCTCAAGGGAATGGCTGTCAAACCCTCAAGGCATCAAATCAAATAGCTGCTGGTCTGGATGAATGCTTTATCTACTGCCAAGAGACCTGTTACCAGGCCTGGCCATCAATTTGAGAGCAGCTAACAGAACTCCCTGCCATCAGCTCCTGAAGACTTGGACTTTAAGTCACCTGCTATATGTCAGGCACTGAGGATACAAAAAATAAATGCCCCTTGCCCCCAAAGAGCCCCCAGTCTAGCAAGGAAATCATCGTCTTAGCACACCATCCATGCCATGAATAGAGCATATGAATGAAAACTTAGAATGTATGGAACTACTGAAATACAGAGAAGCAGTCAAAAATCCCTTCCTGATGTGGCAGTAGAGATATGACACTTGAGCTGGTTGTGAAGGAGGAGTAGGATTTTGCCACTTGGAAAATGGGAAGGAGAGGAAGGTAGCGATTCCCTACTGATGACAGAGCATAAAAACAGCCAGAGGCACGAAACTCCCCAGCATACGCAGGAAGTGAGGACTAACTAGTCCAGAGTGATTAGAAGCAATGGTGGCTGTGGCTGGCATCTCTATCAACTGCCCAGCCTCCCTCCAGGAGTCCGTTTTGTCCCAGATACGAGCCATTCAAGTTGGCCCACCCTGCTGTCAGGGGGAAGGCAGCACAGTGGAGAAATAAATTGGCTCAAGATTTCTCAGCCCCAGTGGTGGCCAGTCTGTTTCCAGAAATGCATCTGGGAACCAGTGTTTGTTCTGAGATTATATCCTTCCTATTTTTTGTGGAGTTAAAAGAGCCTTTCTTTTGTAAACTGAAAAACTGTAGATCATGTTTAGATTTTCACCATCCTAACAAACTGCTAGCCCCCCAAATTTTGCAGGGGAAATTTTGCTATTTGTGAATCCAGGCCTGGGAACTGCCAGGAGAGAAGGCTTTCGAGGTACTTTCCAACACATATGTTTCCAAGAACCGGGACCTGCATTCCAGACTCCTAGTTCCCTCTTTTCTGTGGGTCAGAGGCAGGGTTTCCTGGCCAACTCCCCTTTTTCTGCAGTCATGACCAAACCACCTCCCAGGAACCCATGGTATGTCCCAGATGACAGATTGCTGTGGAGTAACATTGAGGCTGTTGGGTCCCTGATGAACTCGAGAGGCCTCTTCATGACACTTACGACATGTAACAAATCAGCTCTGAGCAAAGGGGTCAATCTGAAGAGATTTTACAGATGGCGAATCTCATATGCTGCTGGCAATACTAGTTATCTTTCATTTAAGTAGGAATTCTCACTTGCACCCCTATTTTAACTCTTCCTGGGTCCACCATTACACCCCCAACTTCAACTCTCCCCCTGCCCTGGGGAGTTATCCTCCTCCCCTCTCTCTCCCTCCCAAGTGCTAGGGAATGGTAGTCTCTGGCTATGCTGTGTTCTCTAGTTGGGTCCAGGCATCCTACTTGCCAGAACTACAACTGACAGGAAAGACTCAAGACTTAAGGACTTTCTGAGGAAGAAGTATACACAGGTCCCAAAGCAACAAAGCCCTTGCACTAGGCTACCTCAGCTATGCCCTTCCCTTTTGTTCTCTCCTCTGCCTCCTTTTCCTCTCTCCCTTTTTCAATATCCATTCTATCCAATTCTGATTAGTGGTCATTTGGGATATACTCTGCTTCTCTCTTTTGGATTTCCAAATTCAGACCATCTCATGCTCTACCCTCTACCTCTATGGTCCCTTGTTCCACGGCAGGAGCTCATTTTGTGTATTTACCCACATGGAAATTCAACAAATGATTCATTTCAATTCTGTAAATACTTATGTATTGAGCTCTTGCAATATGCTAGACATTCAGGACACAGAGATAAAAAGAGCCTGCTCTCTGCCATGAGGGAGTCAGGGAACCAAGGGAAGAAGAAGTCTTCTACCTGGCTGTGACTCCAATTCTCTCCATTTTCTACCCCTCTTCTCACACACCAACCTGAGTCCCATGGGTAATTGATGGGATGAGTAATAGATTTTCACCAAGATGTTGCCTCTTGCAAGCTTAGAAAGTTTAGTAAAAGCGGCTTTGTATAGTTCTAGTTGTTTTTCCCCCTTTCTGACATGGTAAATATAACTTCGGATCAGCAGAATCCTTTTGAAGGGCAGCTGGTATAGGAGGGGTAACTTGGAAGACTTGACAGCTGGGCAGATATAGTCTTTTCTGGATTTCTGCCTTTCAGTCACTATTTGGTTTTCTCTTTCTGTGTCTCTCCTTCAACTCATCTGATTCTTTTGCCGCCTCAAGATGGAAATGAACCTTGGGAAGCTCCAAAAAGCACAAGCAACCTGCCACCACCCACCGATGAGGGAAGGCTTGAGAGAGTAGGAGAGCCACCCTGACCATATTATGCTTCACCTGGAGATCCTGCTTCTGAATCTACACCTTTCAGAAGAGGTTTTTCCGATTCATCAGAAACTCTCCATGTAGCATCTCTGGAGAATGACCCAGGCCCATCCATGTCACCCAATCTGCATAATGTCCTCACCCATGACCTCACTTAACTAACCCAAGGACCTACCATGCCCTCGTACACTCACCTTAGATTCTGACCTGTCAAAGGAGATCATTTACCATTCTTCCTCCAGCCGCCCTCTGCCATATTTAGTAATTTTTCACCAGTGTAGTTATTAGACACCAACTAAGTCGAATTGGAAGATTCATACCCCCAAAGCTCTCCTCACCCCACAAAAGCCACCTCTGTCTTTTGCTACCATCTGCATTGGTTTTGCCAAACCCACCATTCTTCTAACACCACTCATCTGAAGAGAGGGCTAACGAGAGAAAAACAGAGCTGGGATGGCAAGAGATCAGGAAGGAGCTAGCAAAGGAGAGATGGTTGTGCCTACCTTCTCTCAGAACTACAAAAAGGCGGGGGACACTATACCTGAACACCATTCCTGGGCAACTCCCTTGTGATTATGTCCACCATGTCCCCAGACACTGCAGTGGGACGTTCCCACCAGGATCAAGGCACAGTGAAGACAACTCATATAAGAATGAATTATAAGTGACGTGGGAAGAGCCTAACTCTCTCCCTCCTCTGCTCACCTCCCATTCCTTGTCCCTCTCCCCCTGCCCACCACCACCCCCCCCGCCCACTCTGGTCCCTGACATCCTCCCCCACACTGGTGATCAGACTAGGGCTGACTCAGAGGGGTACAACTTTCCCTTCCTTCCTCTCCACACTCACACTCAACTCCTGACCCAGCCTTTCCCACACTCAAGCCCTCTGTCCTTCACGACCTTCTTTTCTGGGCTCCCCACAAAAGTGCAGGGGCTGTCTTTGTTATGTTAGACTCCAGGAAGAGAGGCAAAGGAGGAGGCGGCTAGCAGGAGGGAGCTCTCCCTCCCCACACTCTCAATCGCCCCTTTCCTGTCCCCCCCATCTCCCCGAGCAGACTGTAAACCAGAAGTAATGAATCCTGACCAGGTTTCAGGCCTGCTTCTGTGAAAGTGAACACCTCTGAGTTGGAAAGATTTATCTGAGATGCACAGTGCAAATCAACAGTTCTTCCTGAGGCTCGCAGTGATCTGGGAAAGCTCTCCCCATGCTCTGCCAATTAGCTGAACTATTTCTGATGGAACACAAAAACTTGGTGGACACTTTTTCTTAGACTGTCTGTCTCTATCTAAATTAACTTCGTTCCATGGTTCTTTCTCTCTCCTCTGGTCTCACTGTTTTCATCCCACCCAGCCCCCCATCTGGCATTTTTCCCCCCTCAAGAGAGCTGGGATAGCCAAGGAAGTGTGGATGGCAGTGGAGATTCAGAAGAGCTTCACCAGTCCCTTAGCCTCAGGTGTCCATGCACAGTTCAGGCCCACCCTGGTAAGCCCCTTCCAACAGTCTTCTAGCAAACTCTAGAGGCCTACCAGGTCCATTATAGCAGCCAAACATAGGCACCTTAGACTCCAGCCTGCTGAGGGCCACCATGATCCTGCCCTTCCCGCTGCCTTACTAAGGGTCATCTAGCCTGTTGATGTTCTCAGTGCTTCCATTTAAAGTTCTGGACAGGAAGGTTTAGTGTCCATCAGTGAAGCTGTCTCTTTCCTCACTATCTCCCTTGCTGGCTACTTGACCTCACCTGACCCAATAATCAGGGAGGAGCCAAAGGATTGAAGGGAAGAGTTGGAAACTCTGGAGACTAGAGAAATCAAATCAAGAAGATGAGAAGCAGAAAGTGTCCACTTCCTCAAGCATGCCGAGGAACAAAGATGCTAGTCCCTCTTGCTTGCTCAACCTCCCTAAAAAGGTAACTTGTATCTGGGAACATGATCTATTTATTTCTTCAGTAAATTACCCTGAACCACCATCAAGGCTCATTCTATCAAGACACAGTGACTTGACAATAAACTGTGTTGGTCTAGAAGTTTCTGCCCCACAGTTCTGTTAACAGTGGGACGCTTGGTCTTCCGGGGGGGGGGGGGGGTTCCCAGGTTCCCCCTGGTACTCCTGCCACCAGCCCAGGACACACTCAAGCTACTTCAAGAGGTATGCCATTCTCCACCTTTCTCCTCTCCACTTCCAGGAAGTTTTCTTTGAAGCACATTGTGAAGTGTTCACACCCACAGACGCTCAGTTCTCGGTCTTTTCACGGAAGCCTCCCTCAGGCAGACTGACCCTCATCAGTCACAGAGTATGTTGGCTACCCTGGAGTCCCAGAGCCCTCACCCACTGTCCTGGAAGGACACCCTGAGGCCCTGGCCACCTGCCCATAAGCCTGCCAAAGTTCAAGATGACTCCTGAACAGACTAGACTCCAGAGCTTGCTGAATGCAGCCCCTGCTCTGCCCCACCCTTCTCTTACCACCTGCTTGCCTGCCATGTTCGCACTTGCACAAATTCATTCTTTTATTTATAGATACTATTAACATAAATAATGTGTACTTCTAGATTAAATATGGTATATTTTCATATTTTCTTTGAGATTTGATTTGTTTTATTAGACTCCGAGCCCATCTTTCCTGGGAAGAAATGACCCTTCTTTTCCTTTGAGAGTAATTCGTTCGACAGTACTTGTATTTTCAGTGTTAATTTTGGAAAACTGTGAAAACTAGCTTCTGCAAGCACTGGGGGGAATGGGAACGTGCATTGGAGGCAAAGGGTTTTAGCAGTCTTCAAAAAGAGAACAAAGATGGAAATGTGAACTTTGGACAGCATTTGCTTTGACCTGACGTCTGTGCTCTGCCTGTCACACTGACAGCCTAACTCCCATCCCCCTGCCAAAACAACCCCTCCACAGGTTAGAACTGAAGGATAACAGGGCTTTGCACCCCCAACTAGTTGGCAAAGAGAAGTCTAGGCTAGAGCCCAAGATCCCAAAAAGCAGAGGGGCCATCGAGAATCAGATCAAGGAGACAGGAAGTAAAAAACTATATAAAGATCAGCTTTCTGGGCAGACGAGGGAAGGCTGGCCCCACCCAAGAAGGGCAAAGGAGACACTACAGTGGCGGAGACAAGCCCCGGGGTCTGGGAAGAATCCATTTCCTGAGCACAGGTTTGGAATCCAATAGAGCCAAACGCGGCGTAAGATCACGGTGGGTTGCAAAAGATCAAAAAGATCTCGTCTTCCATCTTTCACGTTTTCTTACTTGCGTTGGTTTTTGTTTGTCTGTTTTACTTTTTATTTCCCTGAAAAAGTTGCTGCTGAAAAATTTCAGTCTTTTCAAAGGCTGCTATGGTGAAAGAGTTCTACTCACTCCCGTGGCAGCAATCACACTGCAGCCAACTTGGCATCGTAGAAGTCCTGCACTCCCTCTGCTGCCTGCTGTGCACTTCTCAGAAGAGAGGCTTTGGGGGAGGAAAGAGCTGGACAGAGAAGGACAATAGTAAGCAAATGCCTCCCAAGGACAGGGAGTTTTCATTTCCTTTGAGACTTACAACATATTAAATGGTATTCCTCTCATCCTCAAATAGGAAAACAATTCACCCAAAACAGCACTCCTGGATGCTAAAAGCATCCAGTACCCAGCTCTGTATCTGTGGCCTTGGGGGAGATTTCATAACACAACCACCAAAAGAGCAAAGTGACACGTGACAGCCCTTTGCCCTTACCCTGTCCACATTCCAATTTGATTTTCATCACCCCTTCTATCTGCTCCCGTCCACCCCTCCCCTCCTCTCCTCTCCTCTCCTCTCCCTCTCTCCCTCCCCTCCCCTCCCCTCCCCTCCCCTCCTCTCCTCTCCTTTCCTCTCTCCCAACCAGATTATTCCAACAGATTTAGGGGGAAGGTCTCGCAGCTCCTTCCTGCCCCTTACTCCACCTTTAACCCCCCATCCTATCTTTCTCCATATTTGCCCATGTGGAAGGGAAAGGTGGCGGTTGGCATGATTTGTCCCCCAGAAATGCTCTTCATTGTTAGGAAACTAGTACCAGCCACAGTCTCTGAATCACTTCAACTCCTCGTTAAGCCAAGCAACCATTATTTAACATGTAGAGGCCTCCCGCCCCCCCTGCAAATTTAGCTCAGTAAGTATTATGGTCAGAGCACAGGGCTCTGAAGTCCTGATTGAAGAGGTAAATATCTCTTGAGAACAAGCATAACCAGTATGATGGAAAGCACTAGCGGAGATGCAGAGGGTCTGTTACTATTTCAGTGGTATCTGTCTTCCCATCTCTGTGTGTGATGTCATCATGGCTCAGTCTCTTCCCAGCCCTGTCTCTCCTGTCCGTTCCTCCCCACCCTCCCTCCCTGCTCCTCATTTTACTGTAAGACGTACTGTAAGATGCATGATAGGTAGCCAGCAAAGAGGCCGAGAAGGATGGGAAGTCAAGAGTCACAGATAGGCCAGCAGCAGGACATGGCCTGGGAAGGACAGGGAAGGGAGGGGATTTGTGTGCCTGTCTGCCTACCAGTCCATAGACTGTGTCTCTCCTTCAAAGTAAGTCCTCTCTGCCTACCTGACTTCCCCTTCAGTTCCTCACAACCTCCTCATGACCATCAGACCCCACCACTACTTCCTGTGGTAGGAGGGAATACCTTGGTTAAGATATGTGAGATTGGGGATAATTAGCTCCTCCTGGCCAGCCAACCAGCCCCCCTCCTCTTGGACACTTCCCGCATTTGGGAGTGCACGAAGCCACTGCTCAGGGACAGTGCTCGCCCTCCCAACCAAAAACCCAGTTTCCGATGTGTACAGACTTCCCCCACACTGAGAGGGTTTAGCCGAAGTGCATACTACAGAGGATGAAGGTCATTTTCTGAAGCCCAGAAGACCCTGGGCCCATTCTAAACATCCGCAGGGTTGTATTAGCACCATCTGAGAGCAAGGAGCAAAAAGAGACTTTAGATACCCCCAGAGAAGCAGCAGCTTGATGGGGTCCTGCCTCTCTTGGCATTTTCTATCACATTGGTTTGCCTCTTGCCCCTCTGTTGATTTCCTCTTCTCCATCTCTGAACTGTTCCTGACCCTCTCTGGCCTATTTGGTTTCCCTCTGAGGGGAGGGGAGAACACCTTCCCCTACCAGCAGCAGCTGGCTTCAGGGCCCTGTTTAGTAGCTGTGTCCCTCTTGCCCAGGCCTCGCTTCTGGCCCAACGTCTTGCCTGGGTCCCAACTCAGTTCATCAGGAGCATTTCTAGTCACTGACTATGGGCAAACCACCCAAGATCATCAGAAACAAGCCTTCAGTGAGGGCCAGTCTAATGCTTATCCACCTCCACTCCACTCCTGGGCCAAGAACCCTCTCATGATGGGCACTAAATCACTTAGTGCCCCCACTGCGATGCCACTACCTTGTCACACCCCAGCATGATAAACATCACTGCTCCAAAGCAGCTCATTCCACTCCACCCATTCCACCGTTTAACGTTTAGCTCTGGATCCACGGAGGTGAAAAATGAAAGCAGCTTCCAGAAGTTTGATTTCCTGGATCTGGCTCTTGCAAGTACCCCATCACGTATCTCATTTGCCCAGATTTGAACACCATGATAAGATCATCAGGAGTGGCCTGTGAGCATCAGTAAGATTCTGAAGCATTTATACTAAATGGGTATAAGTTCGTAAATGCAGTGCTTTCTGGAATCTTGAGGGAGACACTGAGAACTCTATAAATTTTCTTTGTAAATTAGTAGAACCATATTCAGTGGAAATAGAGCTAAAAAAGACTTTGAAGACTTGGCAGCTAAGTTAGCTAAGCTCTTTTCAGGGCTGTCTCTCTTAGCTCGCTCAGTCCTGGCTCAGTACTTATTGCCACTGGGTCTCCATTTTGCCTCAGTCCTTCTCATCGTTGCCTTTTTGTCTTCTTCTCTGTAGCTCCTCGTACCTCCTCCTACATCTCTCCTACCCTTTTTTCTCCCCAGACACTATGGACCAGAGCCCCTTCACTCGGGTGGGTAGTCCAGGTGTCTTGGTACTTCAATTGTGAGCCAGCAGGTTCCCCCACCCTTCAGCACACTAGAGGTAATTTGGGGACTCAAAAGCATCCTTCACTCTTCTTCCAACATCACCTTCTCTTAGCTACCTCAGCGCTGCCCACGCTGCACCTCCCCCTGCCCCCAGCTAATGCCTCTGATTCAATGGCTTGATAAAGGGGAACACGGAAACTTGTACGGCTAGGAAAAGACCAAAAGAAATGGAGTGCTTCCTTTTCTCTGTTCAGAACCTTTAGGAATGGCACCATGTACTCTCCAGAGTATTCAGCAGCCTCCATTGATGGGCACCCTTCCTGTCAAATAGAAAATGGTTTTCTTGTCTCAGGACCTCTTTGGGGAGCCTCACCCCCTCAGCCCGCAAAGACCAGGGGTCCTTGAGAAAGTGGACCCTTGTGATAATGATGGATGGGAATTTCTAATGGAGTCTTGAATCTTACCACCATTCCCTTTGCCCAGGAGAGATGACTAGGTGCGTTGCTCCCCCAGCCCTGCCCCCAGCAACCACAACAGCTGTAATGCAATGAGCTGTCATCTCACCCAGTGCCTGCCCACACTACTTCCCATTCTCCTTCTCACCTGCATGTCCCTCTCTCAGACCTCACTTCTATCAGGCCTTATTTAAGATCGATTGGGGAAGGATAATCTCTCCTCACTCCTACAGCCCATCCTTTGGGCTCCCAGCTCCAGCACTTACCAACACCCTTATTCTTTAGTTCAATCCTCCCTTCTCATCCCCCAGTGGAGGGGTAGCTTGTGCAATTCTCATAATTACAGGGGAGCCAGAGAAAGTAGCTGGAATGGCCTATTTTCCTGGCTCCCTTTTCCTTCTCTCAGTTCTGATTCCATGTGAACGACTGGACTCAAGCAGCCTCTTGTTCGGCCTTCCAAGAGGGGCAGTAATAATAGCTAGCACTTACTGAGGGACAACTATATGGCAAGCATGTATTTGCTCGGCGTTTCTGGGATGCCAGCTATAAATCCCTTCCACAGACTCTCTTTTATTTTGCCACATTTTCCATCTCTTTTAACTCCCTGTCTCTCTCTTCACCTCTGACTCCCCCTCTTCTAAAAAGCTATGTGGTGACCCACTGCCACTCTTCCAGAGGCCATATCTTCTGTGGTTGTACCTTTAAAGGATGGGCCATTCCATCCTGAGCTCCAACCAACCCTACATACTCTAAGGAGTCATTTCACAGTCCAGGCCTCCATTTTACCATCCAAGCCAACTCTTACGTCCAAGCCTTTGCAGAGAGACCATTTCCATGTGCAGTAACAGTACAGCCTCATATGCCTGCCAGCCTGGTCCCTATCCCCTGGGCCTTTAGGGTCCCCAGCAGTGACCCCCTCATTTCACCTAGGTCCCAGAACCTATTCAGGCCACAGGAATAGCCTCAGCTTTTCACATTCTACAAAAGCTGCAAAAGACACCTTAAACCCTGGCTTTCTGAGGGCTACCAGTGTCCTCACTTCCAGCCACCTTTCCTCCCTCTGACCCACTCATTTTCCCACCAATTTGTTAACTAATCAAGTCCCCCTTTACTAAAGTGACTCATTCGCTATGGCAAAACCACATTCTTTTGGAAGATTCATTTTGGATTTTTAGGCCCCCAAGTACATTCCTTCTTTTGAGGGAGAAAATTGCCTCTCACTCTACTAAAACGACGCTGGATTTTGAGCATGAAAAATGGCTTAACCGGTATTGCAGCAACCGTTCCCCTACAGTCTCCAGATGAGGGAACTGGCGGGTAACTGCCACCGGCCCTACCCAGACTCATCATTCATTGGGTTACTGATCTGTCAATCACTTCTGCTGGGCCAATGAGCAGCACTGCCGCACAGGAAACAGATTGGAGGGCAGGCGAGTGGTTTCCCTGGCTGTTAGAGCCTATGGAGATCACCTTGTTCCTTTCACATGCTGCCCTGGCTGCTGGGAGCTGTGGAACGTGAGCAAGTAGGCAGTGGGGAGGGGGCAGTCAAGTCTGCCTAGACGTACATGCAGGTTCGGGCCCTTGGAAGAAGAAGGGAAACAAGCTTAGCCTCAACTGAATGCTGGGGTTTAGTAATAGTGATAGTATTAGAGAGGCTGCACTGGCTAGATTCTGCCCCACCCCTGGCATTGCCTCACGGTGTGACCTAGGGTCAGTCTCCCCGTGGTCCTGGTCCTCAGCTGCTTTTTCACAAAGAGTTGGTTGGTTCTCCATGATCTCTCAAATCCTTTTTTCTTTTTTATGTGTTGGAAGGCAAATTGCCTCAAGAAAGGGAGAGCCTGTCCTAACCACAGTCCAGTTAATTGAACATGAGGGAAGGCAGAGGGTCAGAGGTGAAGAAGCACTTCCACGATCCAGAGCCAAGGCACTACTCAAAAGGAATGAAGGAGGGATGCCCTCCAGGCTAGGGATACTTTTCGGCCCTGGCACAGGAAGGGGGGGTGGGGGGTGGGGGGTGAATTAGGGTCCGTGGCAGTTGCTTACTACAAGGTTCTCTGAGTGTGGACTCAAAAGAAAGGACGTATTTTTGTCTAGCGTCTACTCAAGCAGGGTTGGGGGGGAATCTAAAGGAGATTGAAGAATCTCCCCTAACCCCGACCCCGTGTATGGGTTGTTTTGTTTCTTTCCTGCAGTTCCCATAATCGGTCCTTTTGAAAACTTCCCACTGGCCATATCGAACAAGCATCTGTACCCACAATAAGAGTGAGTTCCCTGCATTTGCCATCTTGTCTCAACTAACACCACCTACAGAAGCTGACAATGACTGTTGGGCTTTTCCAGTGGATGCCGGAACCCATTTCTTGCAGCCTGGGGGGGGAAGGCAGAATAACTGGCAGCAGGAGGTGAGTGTGGGTAAGGAAAGTGGAACTCCTCCTTCAGCCAGCCTCCTCACTCCTCTTCTTGTCCCCAGATCCTTCTGTCCAGCCTTTCCCTCCTCCCACCTGCTGACTCTAATCCACTCCACTTTCCACCTTTCACTCCCTCCCCTAGAAACTCAGGAGGTCTTAAGGCATGTTTCAGGAAGCGCTGTTCCCTGGCATGGGCTCTCCATTGTCTGCTCCACTGAGAAGCGGTTGGCTTCCAGAAAGTTTGAGAAATTGCTTTTCAGCAAGAGGGCGGGCACTCCAGTCAGTTTAGGGTGATAGTCTCTAGTGAGTACAGTTGGCAAAGCCATTTCTCTGCCCCACAGGGTGTGAGTACTTGACATTGGCCCTTGTGAGTTAGAAATTGTTAGCTATGGAGGTGTAATAAGTTTGTCCAGACCCACAGTAACTCTTGCTGCTTAAGCTTCTACCAAAAAGGTTTCTACTTGTCAAACCATCGGTCTCCCCACAGAGGGTTCTCATTTTCCCTCTGTCTCATTTTTCTTCTTTTTACTCTGTTATCCTTACTGTCTCTTCTCTTGTGTCTTTCTTTCTGGCTTGATCTTTTTTCCCCTTTTGTTTTCTGAGGCTAAACAGGAACCTGGAGAAGATGTGGGGATGGTGGTAATCCAAAGAAGGAGCCTTAACCTGAGCACCTGTCTTAGGAGGCAGACCCCCCCTACCCTAGTGGGAGTGAATGTTGCCCTGCAACCTGGGTCCTCAGATGCTCTCTTAGGCAACACCTTGGTTTCAGATGTGTCCTCCAGACCTACCACAGATGGATGCCCCACACTCTAACCCAATATCCCCAAGGATTAGAACCCTGAACTCCTTTCTCCCATGCCCACTGCGTGGCAGGCCCATACAGAAGCAAAACATGGTCACCTTTAGACTCTGGCATACTGAGGCCAGGCCCTGACCCTGTCGGCCTCACCTTCCTGCCAGTTGATTACTCAATAAAAATATTGTTAAATAGAATTCTTGTGTCTAAATACCATTTCAGTATTTATTGTTTCAAAATATACCATTAAATTGCATTTTCCCCTCCTTCTCCTCCTCTTCCCCCATCATATCCTTCCTGGGACCGAAATGATAGGGACAGGTCGAGAGTGAAGGGAAAGTTGGGGAAAGCATGACTGTGTCAATTTCTCAGTAGAGAGCAACCATGAAGTGTGCTACACACTCATGGGCAGAGGCCCCTGCTCCCCTAACAGAAGACAGTTTCGCTGAGCACAGGACACAGCACTCGGGTAGGGGGACATATCCCCTGCTTTGTAGGACATCACGTAACAAAGATTTACAGGTAAGAAGGATCATTGTGTTACTTGTAATAGTAAAAACCCTAACATAGTTACATTTCAGTTGGTCCTTATAGTCAACTATTAAGCAGCTGTTAAAAGCTCATTTGAAAACATTTTTTTCAGAGTGCCTGGGTGGTTCAGTCAGTTGAGTGTCCAACTTCTTCTCAGGTCATGATCTCACAGTTTGTGAGTTCAAGCTCTGCTGTCAGTGCAGAGTCTGCCTCTGATCCTCTGTCCCCCTCTCTCTCTGCCCCTGCTTCCTGCTCATGCTGTCTCTTTTTCAAAAATAACAAAAAAAAAAAAGAAAACATTTTTTCATGACAAGAGGAAAAAGGGAATTCTGAAACTGTATGTGCACTATGTTCATAATTTATATAAAGCATCTGTGTGCATAGAACTGATCACAAGGATAAATACCAAAAATTCCTGAAAAGGTGGAAATTATGGCTGATTTTTATTTTGTTATACCTTTCTTGTTTTCTACAATGAACATGTATTATAATCAGGAAAAAAAAAATGCAAAGGTAGTTGGCTCTGCTCGGTCGTAAATGAAGAAAGGATTGGCACTGAGCCATTGAGGAAGCCGATAAGGCTGGTGGTCCCCGCCATGACACCTTGGGCCAGTGGGGGCGGAAGTTCCTAATGGGAGCCAGGATCCTACAATCCTGCAGGTTTGCAGGAAGACACAGATTTAGATCTGATGGAGGACAAGACAAGAGGCATTCTACCTTATCTCATCCCCCTTCACTCTTCCTTTCTCTTACCCTTTCTCTGTGCCACAGTGATAAACACTCCATGCTTAAAGCCCAAAGACGCGGGTTCAGATCCCAACCCTGGCACCTCCCAGCTGGGTAACTGGGCAAGTTCTTCAATCCTCCAGAACCTCAGCCTATTAATCAAACAAAGGTCACTTGTACCTCCAGAGCCTTTGCCATTGCTTTTCCCTGTTTCTGGAACACCGTGCCCCCAGATCCTCATGTTTTGTTTCCTGCTGGCTTTTGGGTCTCCATCCCCTCAGAGAGGTCCCCTCAGTCACTTTCCATAACATTTTTTCTCTTTTATTTTCTCTGAGCACCTAATTAAACTTACATATTTGTTTTATTGCTTATTGTCTCCAAGAAATTAAATTCCTTGGGAGCAGGAATCTTGTCTTGAGTGCTGCTGTGTCACCATTGCCTGACATTAAATGAGCCAAGTACCAGGCGATACATTTGCACTGTTTTCTTACTTAATCTTCCAAGTACCTCATGTGGTTCACATAGGAGGGCGAGGTTAAGAACAGAGAGGTGAAGTACAAGGAGTAAGTGGCAGAGCCAGAATTAGAAATAATTCCGGAAGACTTTCCACTTCACTACGCTTCCCTCCCATGCAGCCAGCGTGGGTCCTGTTTTGGAGAGAAAGGGTTGGCACAGTTCAAGGGCAGGGAGCATCAAGAGCCAAGTCTCTGAGTCCAGAAAGTTCGAAATAGTGAAAAAGACTGATGTGGGTATGGTCATGGGGAGTAATGGGAGTACATGGTGGAAAGAGCCAGAGAGGGGCTTGGTTGCAATTCAGGAGCTTGAGGCTGTTTCACGAAGGACCTGAGCAACACACAGTCTCTTTCATTCATTCCATAAATAGGAATCGAACACCTCCTGTGGGCTTTAAGAGATACAGAACATCCCTGGAATGGGCAGTCCCCCATCCTTAACTGAACACCTACTGTGCGCTCTACATGGCTCAGGACCCATCTAGGCCAGGCAGTTCTTGTCCTTGCCTTCTCGGTGTCTGGGGTACTGCCTCAAACCCACTGGGTGTCTGGTTAGCAGGGGTTACCTGCCCTGAGCAGAGACAGATGGGAGATTTCAGTCATCATTAAAGCTTTATTGACCAGCATGGCTGGAATTTCCCAGAGAGAGGAATTAATCTTGCTACCGACTGAGAGCAGACATCCTGCTGGGAGTAGTTACATAAATTCTGTTGCTCAAATTAATTAGGATTGTGATTCATTTGTTTAATGAGGAAGAATCTGATGGTGGCAAGAGGCAAGCCGTCGAGGCCTTGCAGAACCCAGGCCATCCCGGGTGACCCTGTGGCAGGTGGGGGGACTGGCCCAGTAGGAACAGAGATCTGACATGATGGAAGGAGGTGGTCGATCAGTAAGAAGAATAAACCGAGGCAGGCAGAGACAGCCAATCAGAATACGGTGCTGGTTTAGAAGGGGGGTCAGAGGCTCTGGGGCCTCCCAAAGTTCATGCCGCGCCAGCTCCTGGGCATGGAAGGGCTTCTCAGTGGCATCCAGTCTTCCACCCTCCTCTTTTGTCCAAGCTGTGGAGAAAAAATGCTAACGGCTGAAATCATGTCAGCGGCGCTCCGGGGACCCATCCAGCCATTTCCTCCCATCCCCCTAAATGTCAGATTATATTATTCACAGGAGGAAGGATTGTTTCAATAAAGCACAGACCTATTGCCTGAAGCATATAGAAATCTTTTTCTCTTACTCCCACCCCTACTTAGAAAGGGACCTCCCCCCCCCCCTTCTACCCGGAATGCCCCTACTGCCTGTTTAAGGTAAATCCCCAAACCTCACCGGCATCCTTCACTCTTGCTGTGAGGCCCCTCCTGGCCTGGGCCTTCCCTTGCATAAGGCCTAGGTCTCAGCTGCAGAAATACAGTGAGAGGGTGGCGGCCGGGCCAGGGTGACAGCAGTGCAGGTGGAAAGAGGCAGGACCTCTGTGCAACTCCAAAGGGCATCTCACATTCTGGTCCAGGTGGATGGTGCCCTTTGGACTAGAACAGAAATGGTGTTTCCTGAAGGTGTGCTTCCTGGTGGCCCTGGAGAAAAGTGACCAGAGTCAGGAAATGGTTTGAGGGAGAGTCAAAAGGACCTGTTGCAAAGACGGGGAGAAGAAAGGAGAAGAATGTAACCCTTAGGACCTCCTCACTCATGCCTGCGTCTACAGAAGTCCCTCCGGAGCCTTGTTCTCTTTTTAGGCGCCCCCATCCCTTATTACAACTGACCAGGAAAGCACAGCCTGGATGATCCACGAGGCGGTGCCATGGGGTTTTCCACAAAGCAGGAACACGGTTAAGAGCATGTGTTTGGCTCCCCAGGAAGTGTTGCCCTCTTCCCAGGTGAGGCTGAGATGCTCTTCCTGGAGCTCCATCGGTCCACCTTACTTAGAGAATAGGTAGCCACAAAGGAAAACTATCTAGGAACCCAAAGTGTGAAAACTTGCGACTGAGGAAAAGTCTTGTGAGCTCTCTCGGTATCAGTGCCCTCGTCCTTGGGAGGCGCCTGTCTCCTGCTCTGGAAGAACAAGAGCTTCTGTGCTTGCACCCTGCAGACTGTCCCCTCTTCAACAGACATAGAGACCTTTTTAAAATGTATGTCAGATATGGGGCACCTGGGTGGCTCAGTCGGCTAAGCGTCCACCTCTTGATTCCAGTTCAGGTCATGATCTCGTGGTTTGTGAGATCAAGCACCCCATCCAGCTCTGTGCTAACAGTGCAGAGCCTGCTTGGGATTCTCTCTCTCTCACTCTCTCTCTCTCTCCCCCTCCCCCCACTCATGTGCTCTCTCTCTCTCTCTCCCAAAATAAACATTTTTTGAAAAATGTAAGTCAGATCTTGTCATTTCCCATGTTTTCCTTCCAAAGGCTTTCGAACACATTCAGAATTTACTTTTTTTTGATGTTTATTTGGGGGGGGAGGGGCACATGCAAGCCTGGGAGGGGCAGACAGGGAGACAATGGATCTGAAGGGGGCTCTGCACTGACAACACAGAGCCTGATGTGGGGCTCAAACTCACAAAGGGCAAGATCATGACCTGAGCCGAAGTCGGAAGCTCAACCACCTGAGCCATCCAGGCACCCCCGACACATTCAGAATCAAAAACAAAAGAAAAAAAGTCCGATGGCTAAGAAGGTCCACACGCTCTAGCCCCTGCCTTGACCTCATGGTCTACAGCACCACTCCCTCCCTCCACAAGGTCTTTGCACTGGCTGGTACCTTTCCCTGAAACGTTCCTCCCCGGCTGTTTGCGTGGGTGGGAAACTTAGCCTTTCTCTCTCTGTTTATGTGTCACCTTGGAGAGCCCTTCCCTGGCTACCCAATCGAAAACAGCCCAGGCTCCCTGCATTGCCTTACCTTCTTTTTCATCACAATACCTTTTACCATTTGCCCTTTCACCGGTTTGTTCTCTGCCTTCCCCAACTTGGTTTGAGGCCTACAGACCAGGGATCTTCCCCACTGCATCAATCAGGGTCCAGTTAAGAAAACAGGAATTGTGCTAGATACTTCAATGGTGATAATTCACCGAAAGACATCAGTTAAAGACCTATAAGAAGGAGAGAAAATGTAAAGGGAGCACTGAGGAGGTAGCAACCACAAGAAACGGTGGGATTATGGGATTCCAGGAGCTCGGAGGAGGAGCCTGCAGAGTTGAGGCCCCGCCCCTCTAGCAAGGCACCGACCAGCTGCTGCCACCAGGACAAAGGGCCAACGCGAGGGCAATCCTGATGGGATCCAGCTGCCAAACGAGGATGGGGCAGGTCCCTACTTCCGCCTCCTGCCTTCCGCCTCCCTCTAGTGCCACTGCTGGCAGAAAAAGGAAGCCCCGCGACAAAGGAGAAACGGTTCGTAGGGTCCCCACCCAGTGTCACACAGCAGAGTGTAACAGGTAGACTTGGAGCTGGGAGGCAATAGCTCAATGACTAGAACACCTGTCTTGTACACTCCCTAACCCCCATGCCAGAGGAGTGCTTGGCTTATAGCAGGCACTCAACATTTGTTGAATAGATGAATGAATGATGGATGATGTACCACGTAGGGAATTAGTAGCTGGGGGTGCAGATATGACGGGCAGACTCTGATCACACTCTAATAAGAGAGACAGACACCATTTATGGTTCAGGATAAGTGTAATAGCAGAAACACCCTCAATGGGCTGGAAGCACAGGGATGAGGCCCTGCTCACACTGGCCATCAGGGAAGACCTCCGGGGGGAGGGGGGACAACCATGCTTCAGTTGGATGCTCGAGAGCAAAGAGGATTTGTGAGGCACAGAGGGACACTGAGGACCAACGATGTAAGGATGCAGGGTGCTTCGGGTCTGGGAACAGCTCGTGCAAAAGCAGAGAGCTTGGCAAGAGTGACTCAAGAAGTTCCCTGTGGCCAGAACATCCATGGGCAGTGGTGGTGGCCGAGCCTGGAGCATTCCAGTCCAGGTCATAAAGGCTTCGTATGTTACTCAAAGGAGGTTGGGCTTGGCCTCAAGGCACAGAAGTGCCAGTCAAGGTTCATGAGCCGTGAGTGACATATGTGACCCGAGGACTGTGATTTCACAGGCATGAGAATGAAGGCTGGAGGCCAGCTGGAGACAGACCTGAGCCACAAGGATGGGCACCCATCTAACTGCCCCCAGTGGGTGCAGGGCAGTGCACATAGCTTACACTGCAATGAAGCTGCATGAAGATGAGAAGCATATGATGGGGATCTGAGCTGAGGCCCAGGTTGCTGAGGCTGGAGGAAGAGAAGGAAAAGCTTTGGAGGAGCTGGGATGCCTCAGCCTGAGCGCCCCTCCCACCCCCATCACAGGAGAACCCACATTGAGGGGCCCTGAGAGTCAGCCAGATCCTAGCATCTTCCCCCTCACGAGCCCATCAGATTTTGGAGTTGGATGGGGCCTTGAGAGGCTGCGTCAGTGTCCCTGCAGGAAACAGATCCTAACTCAAATGGGTCACCTGAAGAGACTTTGGTGAGGAGGGACTACTTACAGAGAGATGGGCAGGATGAAAGAACCCAGGAAGGGGTGCTAGACACTCCTGAGGCTGCAAACAGCTCCCCTCTCCCCTCTCCCCTCCCACCCTCCAATCTGCTCTGCCAGTGGCCAGACCAGACTGGAGCCAACTGGCAAGGGTGCCCATTGATTTGTTTCACAGGGGTCAGCCTCCTGAGGCACAGAGCAGGTCAAAGAAGGGGAGACCCTACATCAGAAGGGACAAACAGAGAATAACAGCCTGATCGGTCTCAGTTTCCACCCTACTGTTCTTCCCACAAGAACAGAGAGAGGAGGCAACTTGGCCAAGGTCAGGTAGCAAGTGAGGAAAAGGCCCCTCTCCTTTGGGGTCTGGGTTCATTGCCGACTGGGCCTGCACTGAAGACAGCCAAGTGAGGACAGCCCATCATCCTGGAGCTGCTGCCGCAAATCCAAATTAACCAGAGGAAGGCAGCAGGCAGCACCAGGGAGGATGAGCACCCAAGGGCCGGCCATGCACCCTCCATGTCCAGAAGGTAATAGACACCTGCTTCCTTGTCTCTTTGTGCCTGCCCCCTGGCCCCTGTTTTCCTCTCTTGAGTCCTCCCCAGGTGTGGGGACAGGAGCACAGCCCTGGGATTGGCAGGGACAAGGGGAGGAGACTGTGCTTTTCTGGTAGCCAGCCTTGCTCATCGATTCCCTAGAGCTGCTCACTGATCCAGCACAAGATGGTTTAATTGAAGTCATTACAATAAATGGTGCAGAAAAGCAACACCCTTAGTCTGCCAGGAGCCTCAGAGAAACAGGGGAGGGCACTGGGAAACCCAGCGGAAGCAGCTGAAGTTAGCTCACAGTTGCTGTGGTGGAAAAGGGACTGGGCTGAGAAAGCAGGTAGTCCTGGGTTCAAATCCTGACTGGGTCGCTAGCAAGCTGTGCACCCTTAGTAAAGTTCCTTTATCTTCCTGAGCTGCTGTGTTCCTGTCTCCAGGAAGCCTTCCCTCCTTCATCCCCCATTGCTCCTTCCCCCACACACACCTTTAGCACTTGCTAACTTTGACACTGATTTGGCTTCCAGCACTCTCTGTCTGCTTAGCAATCTTTTCCCTCCGTAGTTTGTCTTCTCATCTAGATAACAAGCAGAAACTGTATCTTCTCTTTCTCACCCTTATGTGCCTATCACATGCCTAACATTGTCATTGTACCCAGCGGGGTGGGGGAGGGGAGGGGAGTGGCAAGGTGGAGTGAGGGGCAGAGATTCAGAACCCGGGGGTGGGCACAGAAAGAATGCAGCAGGGGCTGGTAGATGACAATCTACCCTGAGCTCCCTTCCCAGATAATTGGAACGATGCAGCCATTATATTCGTACACCTTTAGCATGAGACACAGCCCCCTCTGTGCCCAGGCCCAGCTGGCTCTCTGCTCGGCATCCTGAACTACTATCTGATTCAGTAGCAGAGGACAGAGGATCCAGGTCATGAAATCATCAAATTCTAGCATCAAAAGACAAAATCATGCAGCAAAAGTGATATCTTGGTACTTCCAAGTCTAAATCCTAAGGAGCCTTGCAGCTTCCACGTGGGGTGTCTTGGAACACCTGATCTTGGAATGTTCCCTCTCAGAACTCAGACATCACACCATGAGAAGCCCAAACCACGTGGAGAAGCCAGGTCGAGGTACTCCATTTGCCAGGGCCAGCTGAGTTCCCAGCTCATAGCATCAACTGCGAGCCCTGAGAGTGCGCCATCTTGGACATCCAGCCCCATGGAGCCTGCAGGTGACTCCAGCTCTAACCACGACCTGATGCAACCATTTGAGAAATCCCAAGAAAGAATCTCCCAGATGAGCCCAGTCAACCCGTGGAACTGTAAGAAATAACAACAAATTCTTATTTTATGCTTCTAAAAATATATTTGTAAATAAATCTTACAGAACTGTCATGTTACTAGAGCTCAGAGATTCCGTGTGATGTATCCAAGGTCGCACAATGAGGCAGAGCCCAGTGCGTTTAACTGTGGCCACCCTATCGCCACCGCCAGAGAAGATAAAGAGAAGTGAGCTATCCAGGGCAGGAGTGAAGAGGGAGAGAGGAAAAGAGCTGGATTTTATAGAAAATGTCCCAAGTTAATTCTGTTTAGGAAAAAAATTATTCCTTGAATGTGTATGATTTTTTTTTTTTTAATTTTCAATGAGCATCTCACAACTTCTAAGAGTTTACAGAGTTAATGGCCCTGAATTTCAACCTTGGGTTGGTTTTATTTTTCTTTCCCCCTTGAGATAATTAGCCATGAGCTTAGCTGAGTACATTTGTCATGTCGGTTAGACAATGGCTTCAAAGGAAGGGAAAGGGCTCAGAAAAGAAGGCCAAGCGACAAAGCAAAACCTCCTAAGGAAATATTCACATTTCTTGAATGATCTGTCATCAAAACTGCGTGCACAGGTGGGAGGGCACGAGCGAGCATCAGGGCAAACTTTACCAGGTGGGCCTCTGCACCCGCTAGTGCTTTGAGTTGATCTGAACCAAACCCATCCCCAGGGCAAAAGCAACACCCCTTTCCCATCTCACTACCCTCTGTTTGGCTAACCCACAGGCCCAAAGGAAAATGTTAGATTGGCCTTTCATTTTCAGTGCCCTCAATTTAAGTAATTTTTTTTTTTTTTTTTTTTTTTTTTTTACATCCTGTGCTGCTCAATATACTGCAATGGAGGATTCAGGGAAGATGCACGTCATTGTCAGCAAAGCACCAAGCCATCTGGCCTTCGTTTTACCTTTGAGTTGATGTGAAATTTCCGGCTTCACATTTGGACAGTCCTTGATCTGAGCACCAGAGCCCCAGAGGTGATTGGGAGCATCACTGTGAGAAGTCACCATTTTTTGAACACCAACTACGATCCACGGTGTCCCAAGGGCTTTATTTATTTTAATCTTGTGTTTAATCTTCCAGTTTAATCTTGTGTTTAATCTCGTGTTTAATCTTCCAGTAACCCTATGAGGGCAGGACTAATACCTCATTTTAAGGATCAGAAAATTTAGTCTCAAAAAGAAATGCATGCCAAATTGCAGAGCTGCAATTCAAACCTAGGCCTGCCCAATTCCTAGGATCTGCTCTTTCCTGTATGCCGATTCGATCGGTTATATATTGCTACAATAACATCGTGAAACAATCATGAAACCTCAGCGGTATACAATAATAAGCACCTATTGCTTACCCATCTGGGATGGTTAGCTAAGTGGTTCTGCTGATTATGGCAAGGCTCACTAACATGCCTACACTTTGGTTGGCCTTTGAGTGATGGAGGCTGTCTCAGCTGGGACAGTTGGGGCCACTCAGCTCCACTCCACATGTCGCTCATTCTCCATTAGGCCAGCCCAGGCATGTCCCCATGGCAGTGGCAGAGTACAAGAAAGAAAGCAAACCAGACTGATGGCACAAGTACTTTTCAAGCTTTTTCTTACATCACATTTGCCTTTATCCCATGGGCCTGAGCAAGGTACATTGCCAAGCCCAGAGTCAGAGAAGATGAACATTGCAGATGACGTGGCAAAAGGTGGGGTGCAGGGAAAGATAAAGATTTGTGACCACTTCTGCAATCTATCCACTAACCTTGGGCAAGTTAGAGCCCCCTCTTAGAGCCTCTGTTCCTGCATTTTTTAAAATGTTTATTTATTTATTTTGAGAGAGACAGAGAGCAGGAGAGGGGCAGAGAGAGAGGAAGACAGAGAATCCCAAGCAGTCTCCTCACTTGTCAGCACAGAGCCCGACGCAGGGCTCGAACTTGAGAACTGTGGGATCATGACCTGTGCCAAAATCAAGAGTCGGACACTTAGCCAACTGAGCCACCCATGCACCCAATATTTTATTTTTAAGTAGTCTCTACACCTAACATGGGGCTTGAGCTCACAACCCTGAAATCGAGTCGGACGCTCAACTGATTGAGCCACCCAGGCACCCCTGTTCCTGCAGTTTTTTAATGGGGTTATATCCACTTTGTGGGATGGCTCAGAGCATTCAGTAAGATAATTTCTATGAAATACTAACAAAGTCAAAAGTATTCTTTCTCCTGATGTATATCATGTATACCAGCCTGGGGGTGCATGTACACATTATGAGAGGTACGTGAAAAACTCGGTTTCTATTTCCAGGATCCAAAGGGTTTACACAAGTCTCCGAGGTGAGACAGCCCAATCACTGAGACAACAAACAAGAATTGTGAAGAAGGGAATAAATCAAGGGAAAAAAAGAAAACAATAAGTAAATGATGTAATTAAAGTTACTGTTGAAGAAACTATCAAGGAGAGAATGAGTCAGCGACAAGTTTAAGCGATGAATCAGGCACAATGTCATGTTTCTAGAATTCTTGTCTATTTCAAGAAAGCCTGATGTCCCAGTTAAAAGAGCACCTTGAGCCTGTAGCAACAACATCTGGAAGGAAACACGCTTGTAATTTTAATTTCTCCTCTGCATCACCACTAACGACAGGGGCAATGCCGAGTGCTGGGCACAGAGTAGGCGCTCCATAAAATCCCATGTGGGAGGGACCCATAACTGCATCATCTCTTCAGATGTATTCAAGGAGATTTCAAATTACTTTTGCAAAAGAGCTCCCCGTACAATATGCCATTTGCTTGCTAAAACAAGGCTGTGGATCCCGTGCGGGATGGTATTAATTGCTCTGTTCAACGAATGAGGAGACCAAGGCTTGTGTGGCCCTCTGGTTGGTGACGAGGCTGGGATTCGAATGCAGCCCTCCAACGTGCTCTCTCCCAAACTAACCAAGAACCATATTCCTGCTATTGGTAACCGAGTTCAGGGTTTTTTTAATCTGTAAGAAACGACATCGACATTTCATTGAATGCTCACAAGCAGGGCAGCTCGTGTCATCTTCACCCCAGACTTCGAGGTTGGAATATGAAGGATTCCATTTTACAGATAAGGGAAATTTGGAGCCCAGAGACCGAACCCACCTGCCAGAGGCTTCATAGCCCATAAATGGTGAGATGATTCACACTCAGGTATGTGCAACACCCCAACCCCCCTGACTCCCCCACACACACCATGTTCCACACTGCCCTTGTATTTTTTCAAATTGGGCTGTCACCTGCATTGAAGCCTGGAGAATTAAAAGCAATTGTGTGCATAAACCTGCGCGCACACACACACACACACACACACACACACATACACACGCGCACACTTTTGCCTCAGTTATTCAGAGAGCACGTTTTCTGATCTGTATTTTCCACTTCAGTTTGCCTACCTGGCCTCTGCCTCTACAAACACAACTCAAGGCAGAGGGGCAAGTGATATTGGTTCAGGAAACCTGAGCTGTGACCCTGAGCTGCTGACAGAACGTCTGATATTTATAGCAACTCAGAGTCAAGTACCAAGGAAAGAGTGTTCTGGATTGTTGCAGATGTCCTCAGGGGGAAAGAAAACATCTCTGTGAAAAATTGTGTGGGATGCTTAACTGATGGAACATCCAACATGAAAGGACAACTCAGTGGGTTTGCATCCCAGTTAAAAAATAATAATAATAAAAGGACGGCCCAGCCAGTCTCTGTGGATAACATTCTTCAAACACTTAGGATGTAGCCATGGGAGAGACCACATCACCAGTTGAATTTATAAACTGCCACTCTACACTTTAATTTATTTATGCATTTATATATTGATTTAGATCTGTCCCAGTCCACAAAGAATTTGACACTAATTGTTTAATTGTGAAAACTATGGTAGATTGATTATGTTAATGGCCAAGATTTTCTACGCCTCCCTGTATCCTTACCCCTGGGTAGTGTCCTCCACATCGACTCTGGCCCTAAGATGTGCTTTGGCTAATGAAACAGCAGCAAACTTGTTGCAAGCACAACTTGAAAATCATGCTGGTCCTGGCCCAGATTAGCAGAACGGCCAGCAGACCCACGAGAAAGAACAGACTGTTGTTTAAAGCCATTGGGTTTGGAGCAATTTGTTACACAGCAGTCACTAACTGATATGGAGACTAAAAAGAAACACCATTAATTAATCAACAAGCTTATATTGAGTAGCCATGCTCAGTTCTTGTCGTAGGTTCTGGGATATACAAAAAAAAAAAAAAAAAAAAAAAAACACATAAGACATGGTTCCTACCTGCTTGGAGACTCATATTTATTTCTGGAAAGACAAAATAAAAATACCAGCAAGATCTGCTTAAACCATGTGGAAATCGCTTATATCTTATTCTCTCTACAGGGCCAAGCTCAAATGCCACCTTCCTTTCGTAACATTTCCTTCCCCATCTCCTTGCCAAGCTGAACTATTAAGCTCTGCCTCCGCTGGGATACTGCAGACTTTTGTTTAAAGCTCTCTCGTGATGCTTTTCATGTTACATTTGGGGTTATAGTTGGATGGGAATACGTCCATTGTGCCCACTGATTATAAAGCTGGGTCTTGCTTATTGTTCTATGGGCCTCCAACACCAGGTACCATGACTTACATGAATATAAGGAATCTTGGAAAATGTTAAATGAATGAATGTTACAGGTTGGGGGCGCCTGGGTGGCTCAGTCGGTTAAGTGTCTGCTCTTGATTTCAGCTCAGATCATGATCTCGTGGTTCGTGGGATGGAACCCGGAGTCGGGCTCTGTGCTGACATTGCAGAGCCTGCTTGGGGTTCTCTCTCTCACTCTCTCTCTCTCTCCTTCTGCTCCTCCCTGCTCTCTGTCTCTTTCAAAATAAATAAACTCTAAAAAAATGAATGAATGTTGTAAGAGTTCAGCATGAGGGAAAACTCGAATAGAAGTGTGATAGTCAAAGGGATGATCATACGGGAAGAAGGAGTTGAGGTTCTCAGCTGGGGCCCACAATAAGAGCTCACAGTAAGAACTCATGGAATCCACAGTCAGAATTCTGGGGACCTGGGAACCTGGATAAGGAAAAATTACATCTCTGTGTTTACTAATCTCTAAGTGAAACTTAGCATTGCCTTCCATTATAAACATGGTCTACACAACACAGAAGTAGATGTAACAGATATTTTCCTATCATATCTACTATTGCAGACATCTCAAAGTATCACTTATGTTCATCACTGCTTTGAAATTATAGTGGTTATTTAATGTGTTAGCGAAGAATCAGAGTATTGCTATATCACAATTTGTTGCTTTAATATTTTAATAACCACGTCACAATCCGTTTCCTTCATAATCCTTTTTATGTATTTAAAATCATATTTTTTGAGAAGGAGTCTATAGTTTACATCAGATCGCCAAGGGGTCCATGACACAAAAGTGACTGGGACCTCCTCCTTACCTTGGAGAATAGGTAGATTGTACCTACGTAAATGGAACAGAAGTAGATAGACGTCCCAAGGAGATGACCCACATAAAAGAAGGTAGGGTAGGGATGAATGTGAGATGAGAGGCAGGGAAGGATATGCATCCCCTCCCCATTCTTGAGGAGACAGTCTCCTTGGCAAGATTAAGTAAAAAGGCAGGGACTTTGTTAGCATAATAATGCATCAGAGAAAGTGAGAGAATAACTGATTTGTCTTAGACATGCTCTAAGAATTTGGAGAATTTAAATTCTTAAGGATCTAACACCTCCCCTGCAGGGTGGAACCAGGACTAGGGACAGAGCTGAACTCTGAACTTCAAACCTCACAGAACCACTTCCCACACACACACACACACACACACACACGCACGCACACATCTCTATTCCAGTAAATGCCAAGAAGAGGCCACGAGCTTGTCCCTCAGGGACAGAGCCTCTGTACAGCGATGAGGCCACACACTGTCTGTGACTCGGTTTGGGGAACTGGTAAACTTCGTCATTGGGACAAGATGCTTTGCGACATCCTTGGGCTCCGAGGGAATATGTAATTGGCCCATTAAGACTTGTAGAAAAAAGCAGCTGTGTTGGTGTGCCCTCCCAGATGTTATTATAGGCATTATTATACGCATTACAGAGGAGTGACCACATGTTTGGGACAGTGTGGAGGCCTCCCTGATTAGATCAGAGGGCTGGCTTAAGAAGTAAAGCTGAAGGGGGCAGTTGGCAGGGAGGAATGAAGAAGAGAGAAGCAGAGAATGACACTAGGATTTCAAGAGCCTCTGACTCAGACAAGGAAGTGAGAAGGTGGGACAGATGGGAGGGTCTGTCTTAGAGGTGACATCCCAGGGAAAATGTCCAGGAGGCCACTGGAGATTCAAGAGTAGAACTCCAGGGAGGGACAGGAATGGAAAGGGGGGAGCTAAGGGAACAACCCACATACATACAGGTGATCATTAGTCCCGAGAATAAAGGCCATAGAGTAACAGGACTGGATGTTAGGGAATGATCACTGAATCAAGAGTAACGATACAGATATCTTACTAAGTAAATAAGAGGACTCCTTCCTTGTTCCTAGCCCAGGTAGGAGAATGTTTGGAGAAGGGGGGGTTAAACATAGAAGGAACTTGCGGAAGCTCTCTCACTGTGGCCAGTGGGAGGAGCTTGGGGGTTTCTGAGCCAGCAGTTCCCACGGAGGGAAGGGAGGGATGGATGGAGGCCCACTGCCTGCTGAGTGGGTGGGTGGAGCCAAGAGGGAGGCCAGAGACTGTTGGAGCCAAGGAAACGAAGAGGGAAGCTAGGACACATGCAGGGCAACAGCATCGAATTAAGTCTCTTTCTTCCCAGATGATCCAGAATTTCATTAGGGAAAGAGCGAAATTTCAAATCCAGGGTATTTAAAGGTCATGTGAAAATCATGGAAACCTCAACTTGAATCTGTTCCCACCTAAGTAATTTTTGTTTAGAAATCAGACAAAACCACTGAATCCATCTCAGCACAGCTCCCAAAATGGAATGACTCAGATGTCCCTGAAAGCGCGTAGATACTCTGAACCGCTCTGCTGATACATGGTCTGTCCGCCCAGCCCAGTGTCCAGGGCGTGTAACGCAATGGCTGGAGTTTCCTGGAGGTTCTGTAAGGACAGGAATTCAGGAAGTGGGGTCAAGGAAAAAGCCACTGTCCCTGAATATCCTGCAGCTTATGAAAACCAACCACCATTCAGCCAGCACCTACTGTGTGCTAGGCACTTTGCCTATATTTCCTAATCCTTAAGAACAAGTATTTTTTGTCTCCATTATTCTCCCCACTGATCAGATGGGAAAACCAAGGTTCAGGGAGGTGAAGTAACTTGCCTCAAACTCACAGCTAGCGAATGGTGGAGATAGTGTTGGGGCCCAGATGTATCTATCTCTATTCCCCCTCCCCCTACTGTTTTTACTTTTAAGCAATCTCTACATCCAACGTGGGGCTCCAACTCATGACCCTGAGTTGAAGAGCCATGCATTCTACTGACTGAGCCAAACAGGCACCTCGATGGGTCTGTGTCTAAATCCCAATCAGTTCCCATCCAGCCTGTGACCTTGACCAACCCCACCCCACCCCTAGAAGTGAAAGAAAAAAAAAATGTGTCATTAACATCTGAGACAGCCAATGAAAGACAAACCTTTCTCACTGTTAGTGTGGCTTCCCTAGTTTACCCTCTTCAAACGTTTTTCTTTTTTTTTTTTAATTCTTCTGAACTTAACCAATGTATTTGAAAGAATTAATTCACTTACTCTTCAAGAATCCTTTCCAAGCCACTGCTATATGTCAGTGCTGGAGACACAAGCTCTAATGCTCAAGCGGCTCCCAGAGGGAAGAGGCTAAAAAGACTTACAGAGGAATAACAGAAATAACAGGAACCAAACCTGTTTTTCCACATTGTTTTGTTTCAATCAAAGTATTACTTATAAATCTTTGGAAAAGCCAAGTAAGTGTAAGAAAGACTTACAAGTAAATTAGCAGCCCCCCCACCCCATCTTCCTCACCTTCTTCTCTTGAAAGCTGTTTCTTCTTTACCACTCCATTTGTAAATAACACTATTCTTAGATAGCTTGAGTCATCATCTTAAACATCCATCGACGTCTTAATGTGGTAGACAAGAAGTTTTTCTTCCGTTCCCTCTTCCCCTCCCCCAATCCTCCCCAAATACTTACATCTTTTTTTGTTTGTTTGTTTTTCTCAATTCTTATTCTACATTTCCACAATTATGACCATGAATCTAGATTTTATTCCTCGGTCAAGTAGTCGACTATGACCCTGCTTCTTTTCTTTTTTGTTTTTCCTGTTAATCACTACCTCAGTTTTCATCAACTTAGGTTTGTTTTTTTAAAAACAATTGACTAAAACTTTCCATGCCCTCAGTATAATTTTCCACACGACCAAACCTGTTGGATAATTTGTCAGTCCCATTTATTTTCCCCGGGGACAAACTCCCTCCCCGCCTAGAGCCTTCTGACTTCCTGCTGATCGGGTCTGGTTGCTCTCTGGCAAAGCTGTCCTCCCAATATTCCTTTAGCCATTACCCGAGGAATTCTCTTTCTTCCTGTCTCCTGTGCTGAGGTCTCCATTTCTGCACCCCACACCTTCTTTATTTGCTCCCTGGTTTTAATTGAGTACATCCTTCAGTAGCTTTGTAAGAGAAGGTACACAGGAGGGTAAGTTATTTTCAGACACTCTATGTCCAGAAAGGTCTTTATTTCACCCCCATATCTAACTGATAGTCTGAGTTGTATAAAATGCTAGGAAGACAAACACTTCCAGTCAGAATTTTTCAAGGCACTGGTTCCACCGTCTTTAAACTTTAAACGTTGCTATTGAGAAGTTTGAAAGCATTGTTGTTCCCAATCCTTCCTGTGCAGGGCAGGGACCAGGGTGAGGTGAGTGAAGCGCTGGCTTCCAGAGGAAAATTTAAGGGAGCATCAAATTTCAGGAGCACCAAAAATGTGATGATCAAGGTATATTTAGTGCATATTTTTAAAAATCAAACTTAATGCAAAAAAATCCTGATGAACAAAATATCAGTCTTAAATAAACACAGAAACCTCGCTTGCCTCACCCAAATCCCAATCCTGCTGGATCTTAACTTTATTTTAAATTTTACTATTTTGTTCATCATTAATTATTCTGTACTTTTTTTTAAGGAGTGCATTAATTTTTTTAGTCTTGATTACTATTTTTGGTGCCCTCTTAAAATCTGCACACAAGGCAAGCAGCTCGCATACTTCATTCTAATCCCGTTTCCTCTCCAGAACCTTTGAATAACCACTCTTGATCTCTGCATTTGGAATATAAGGAGCTTAGATGTGGCATTTTTTTTTTTCATTCAGTTAAGTTGGATACTCAGTGGACCTTACCATCTGGAAACTCGTGTCCTTTGATTCTGGAAATTTTTCTTATATTATTTCTTCGACAATTTCATTCCCTCCTTTCTCTATTTCTAGAACTCCTGTTAGCTGAATGTTAGCCCCCAGGATTGATCCCCCAAGTTCTTATGTTTCCTCTCTAGCCCATCTCTATATATTTCCAGAGAAAGTTTTTTGACTTCATCTTCCAACTCTTGATATTTTTTTAAATTTTGCTATCAGAGTTTTGACTTCTTTTTTTTTTAACATTTATTCATTTTTGAGAGGCAGAGCACAAGCGGGGGAAAGGCAGAGACAGAGGGAGACACAGAATCCAAAGCAGGCTCCAGGCTCCGAGTTGTCAGCACAGAGCCCGACTTGGGGCTAGAACCCATGAACTGTGAGATCACGACCTGAGCTGAAGTCAGAGGCTCAACTGACTGAGCCACCCAGGCACCCCAGAGAGTTTTGACTTCTAAAAGAGTTCTTTCTTGCTCTCTGATCCTTCCTTTTAATTCCATTCCATTAGTTTTCCATGGATGCAGCATGTTCTTTTATCTCCCTAAAGATATTAATTATGGTTTCTTTGACCTTACGTCCTGCTCACTACATAATCTCCATTTCTTTTTGGTTCATGTTTCCTCAGGGAAAAATGAGGGAAAGCTTCCCTCATATCAGTGATCTTTGGCTGTGTGTTCACATTTAAAAGTATAACACCAAAAGGCCAATCAGAGAATTTAAGTGCTTGAATTTGACATGTTGGTGGGATAAGCTCTATCCTAGGACATTCGATTGCTCCCACAAGCTTATCTGCTGTAGACCCCTAAATATAAGCATCTATTGGTCATTTCTTTGGGGCTGTTTAGTGCCTCCAAGAAAATATTCTTCTCTCTGCTTAGCGGGGGGAGGGGATGGAGTACAAATATAAGCCTGATTCTGGCGCTCTGTAGTTGGGTGGGGGATAGGACTAGGAGTCTCTCAGTTTTTCTGTAGACCCAATTCCCCTGGTTTTGGTAGGACTACTCACCCCTTCCCCTTATAAATCTTTTTTTATAAGATTTAACAGACTTTCAAAACTAACCCCTTGTTGTCAGCTCCTATCTCTATCCCACTTTCTGTGGCACTTGGTACCTCTAATTCATAACCTTCTTTGGGCTACTGTAGAAGAAATCAGCTTCCTTTCCCTACCCATAAATCCAGAGTTTTGATCTTCCACCTCTCTGCTAAGTCATTTATCCTTCCACTAGCAGCTTCCCCTGCATGTATTAAGATTTGGGAGTATAGTTCCCTCAAAGACAGAATTTAGCCTTTTGTTCCTCTTCTCCTGGTGGTTTCTGTATAGATTTTAGGAGGAAAATGGAGTGGAAACCTCTTTGTTCCACATCTTGAAAAGTCTTGAGCTAAATCTCAAAGGTGGACAGAAGCTGACCAGGCAGGTAAGGCAGGGAAGAGTATTCCTGGCAGAGAGAACTGAGTGTTCATAGGCAAGAAGAATAAAGAAAACTGCTTACAATGTTGCATGGCTGGAAGCAAGGTTCAGGGCAGAAGAGGCTGGGTGGGCGCTGAGGAAGTGAAGGACTCGAGTATGCCAAGAATTTTGTCTTTGATCTGGGAGCAAATGGGGAGCATGAGGCAGAGGAGTCACATGACCAGATTTGCCACTCAGGGAGCAGCATAGCAGATGTGGTGAGGAAGTGGGGCCGACACACCTGAGAAGAGGGAAACTCACTGGGGAATAGGACAGTGGTTTCCACGTGAGAAATGGCAAAGAGATAAACTCAAGGCCGTCACCATGTAAGGGGGAATAAACATGAAAACCACTCAAAGACAGAATCACCAGGACTTGTAACTAATAGGAATTGGGCATGAGGGCAGTGGGAGGAGCCTAGTTTGAATCCCAAGTTTCTAGTTTGGGCAACAGAGCAGGTGTCAAGACTGTTCACAGAGAGGGGGGAACGCTGGAGGAGAGGCGAGTGTGGAGAAACTATATGTGCATTTATATTGCATTCCTCCAAATTCCAGTCTCTGAGAAGTCCACACTGGCATTATGTAGTTGCAGTCAATATCCACATAGCAATTTGGGTCCTGCTTTTTTCTCTTAGCAGTACTTTCCAAGTGTCAACAGAATCCTCCAAAGTCCTTTAATTTGGATGCAAAGTATTCCATCATGTTAATAAATGCACCATGTTTCACTTCCTCAGGCCTCTCTATTCCAAGCATTCTAATGGGGACCTCGATAAACTCCAAGGTGCTCTTGGCAGGGCCTGTGAGTGGCCTCATGGTCCAGGCCTCCTGCTCCCTCCAAGGCTGAAGACCCCTGGTGGGCCCAAGACAGTGGTGTCCACTCTGCTCTGTCACCTAAAATGGGAATGTTGAGGAAGCATGCTCGGCTACACAGCCCCAGGAACTTGTTGACCTCCCAAACCACCCCTGAGCCCCATCTTCTAGTCACCAGACAACAGTGACTCTACTGGACTTGGAAGGAGCAAGTCCTTCCCTCTTCCCTCACCTGGGCCCTCCCTCTCCCCTTCACAGTGACCATGCTGCTTTCTGCTACCACCCCTCCCCAGGAGTGACTCACCTCAGATCTCCTCTCAAGAGGACCTCAGTGTGCATGGGTCAAGTGGTATTGAGGTTGTTCCAGACCTGAGAACAGTGGCACCCCCACAGGGAAGATGGAGCCCCTGTGGCAGAGTTGAGGGAAGAGGAGTGAACCAGTGGTTGTTATGGCAACCAGGGCTCCCAAGATGGAGGGAAGAGAAAAGGGGGCCTTACTCAAGAGTTGCCATGACAACCAAGATCCTTGAGGCCAGCTATGAAGACAAAAACCACACACTCCACGCTATCAAAGAAGTACCCAGGACTCCTTAGATTCTTTTTGCAATCCAGAGAGCCGAATAGAATGGTCAAGTTCTCCTGGTCCCACAGTTGACTTCACAGACTTTTTAGAGACAAAGGGGCATCCACTTTTCTTTGAAAAGAGGTCCAGGGCTTGGCAACCCATTGACTGACTCAAGAAACATTTACTGGGCTTACTATGGGCCAGGGACACTATAATAAATAAGACTCCAGCTTTGTTCTCAAGTGAAGGAGACAGACATTGAAACATCAGTGCAAGACTGTTGCCGGGAGGGGTAAATAGTTCAACATTTCCCGAAGACAGTTTGGCAGTAGCCATTACAATTTTGAGTGTGCGTACTCTGTGATCCAGTGATCCCACTTTTAAGACTTTACCTTCAGAAATATTTGCATCTGAAATGGTCATTGCAGTGATATTTGTAGCAGTGAGGAATGGGAAAGAGTGGAAGCCAGTTAAACAGATTTGGGGGCATCCGTAGATGCTGACTATACAGATGAATACATGGGGAATAGGCACAAGAAATATTAGTAGTAGTAGCAAAATTGACAGTAGGAACAGAAAGGGGGGAATTTCACTTTCACTTCTGAACCATTAGGATATGTTGCAAGAGCATGTATTATTTTTATAATTTAAAGAAAACACTAAATACGGGGGACTGTGTAGGATGGCTGACACTATAATGAGCTTTATGGAGGCAAAAAGTGTGTAGACGTCTGTTTAGAATGCAGTGTGACCACACCGGAGAGGCATTTATAACAGGAGCACTAGGGAGGTGAAGAAAGGAAAAGAGGGTGGGAAGAAGTGGGGTCTTGAAGGTCACCCACAATTTCATCATAAGGAGAAAGAAGAAGGCATCTTGGGCCCAAGGGACAGCACGGGAAGCATGGGAATTCAGGTGGCTTAGAGTAACGCCAAATGGTGCAGAGGTGGCAGAAATGGGCTGGAGCCACTGACTTTTCCCCGGGGCAATAGGAAGCCATCCCAATATTGAGAGCAGGAGAAGGAAAAGAGGAGAACAGAACCCAGACAGATCTCTCTGGCTCCAGCGTGGTGGGTAGACAAGTACCAGAGGCAGGGAGACACCCCAGGAAGCTGCTAGAATCCCACAGGGGAGATACGATGAGGACCCCATTGTAGGGAAGGCGGTAGGAAAGGGAATTAAGGAGATATTTCATAAATAAGAAGATTATGATGTTTGTCAATCCATAGACTTATGTTTTGCCAGAGCTAGATGGGACTCCTCAACTTACAAGTGGGGAAACTGAGGCCTGGATAGGAGAAATGAGGGATTCCAGGCCACTGGTTTTATGACTGAGTTTTCTCTGGGCCTCTTGGAGGAGGTGTCTCTGTCCTTCTAGAATGTGGCCTTATTTAGCTTCTAATTCAGACGATACCCATTGAAGGGGGATGGGGAAGAAGAGTGGGAGGGAGAGGATAACCCCTTTGATGTCTGGGCAGCAAAGGTCTCACTCAGAGATCTGGGCCTCCTTATGGGGAGTGTTCAAGGCAACAGACTCAAACATAGTTGGTCTGCAGGAGGCTAGGGCAGTGCTGAGCACTGGGAAGGACGACTGGTTGGTGGCCATGGTGGCCCCGAGAGCTGGTCCAGGAGGCGCCTCTGTCACTGGCTCTCTGCTGCCCTGCCCCATGCCAGCAGACGGGCATCACGGTGGCTCAGACTTGACTCCGGAATCTAGGAGTCAAGCCCCGGAATCTAGTGCCTTTCTGTCCTGCCATCCAGTAAGCTGGCCCTGAGCTCATCACGGAACGACCCCATGTAAGAAGGCTACTGAAGGCTCAGAACTCACAAAGAGAAATGCTGCGTTAAACATGGCCCTCTTCCTGGAGACGGAAGTGGAAAAGCCCCCAGGGGAGCATTATCGCCAAGCTGCCAAAGTGTCTACTGTTATTAGATTAGCTAAAAGAAGAAACCGTGCTGATCGTTATCATCCCTGAAATGTGTGCAAGTGTGCAGTTCAAGATGTGCTTCTACACATGATGTCCTCTCACTTGATCTAAAAAATAAATACCCAGGGCAGGTGCAGCTATTCCATTTTATAGATGCAAGAAACCGGTTCAAAAAGATTGGGATTCAACCCATAGGCATTGAGTGTCTACCTCCTACCAGGCCCTGGACAGTGGTACCAGCAGCTGCTAGGCTAGAGTAAGCTCTGTTAACACTGGCCCGGACATTTCTGCACGAGGAAAGGGTTACTCATCAAACAAATTTGGGAAATACTACAAACTCTGTCTCCCTTTTGCAAAATCACATAATTTGCTTCTTAAACTATCAAAGGCTCTGAGAAGTCCTGCAGTCATTCCGTTTCACACAGCATTTCGTGAACGTGGCCATGAAGCGCCCCTTCGCAGAAAACTTACTGACAGTCTGCAGAACTCGGGGTCCATGAAACGCATTTTGGCAAATACTGGTCTGACCAATAGAAACAGCACTAAAGGTGGGATTAGAGACACTCAAACAAAGGATAGTTTCTTGGGCAGTTTTCCGACTGTTCCTCAAATCACAACAGAAGCATCTGCCTCCTTCCCAGCCTCAGAACAGAGAATGCTGATGAGGCCAAGGTCCGTGGGACTCCTGGCTGGCAAACGGAGGGCCAAACCTTGGCTGCAGCAAAGCTTGTCTGTGGCTCTGGGACCAGTCGTTTTTAGGTGGGCGGAGAGGTCAGGCATCTGGAACAGCCAACAGATGTTCCAGCCGCTGTTGGATCCCAGCCTGGGCTCCTGCTTTGCCTAATTCCAATATTTGGCTGCTGCTCCCACCTAATTCATATTCCAATGTCAACACTGCATAATCTCCCCCAAACACTGACAGCCTTGGACTGGGAAAGGGGAAGGGACAGCTGATGAGCGGGGGCAGAGAGACCAAGGGGGAGAGGAAGAGGAGGTGAGAGAGAAGCCCTCAAAGGCTCCCAGCAGGCCTCCATCGGAGCCTTCAGCCGGGCCATTAGGACCTGAAATCCCCCCCTGGCGAGACAAGACTGTGGTGCCAGAGGCACCAAGCATCCATGCCATGCAATTAGTGACACAGGCCTCCTGTGCTCAGAGAAGGGGAACCGGAGCCCCCCAAAGTTGTCAGGCTGGGCCGCCTAAGAAGGTGGGTCTTGAATGATGTGCAAGCAAGAAAACATGACCACAGTCCAGACACCGGAGTCCGGCTCTGGCTGTGCCTCTGACAGGCTGAATGACCTCAGGTAAGTCCCCCAACCACTCTGGGCTTCATTTCGTTTATAAAAGGAAGAGGTTTCCTGTCTCCGGGGAGGGGACAGTAGAGCAAGGTGAGGCACAGCACAGCCCAGGCGCAAAGCTGACTCCGCCCTTGCTCTCGGCCTCACCGGACTCCAGCATCATCTGGAAAATGGGAGCACCGGGGTGTGTCCACGCAGGGAGCTCATCGGGAGTAAATGGAGAGAGGGCATGTGGAGCATGGGTTTCCAAGCTGGGCTGTGAAGGTTCTGGAGAAGCTATTACAAGTCACGCTTGCTGCCTATCTTCCCTCCCAGGCCTCACTGCTCCTTGTCTTATGCAATCCTCATGAGACTGTTATTAACCCATTTTATAGAAGAGGAAACTGAGGCTAACTGGCCCACAGTCACCCGACTGGAGGTGATACACAGCTGGAGGCAAAGGAGATTTTTCTGAGGCCAAGCCCCAGGGCCCGTTCCAGCATCCCACACTGTCTTTCTAAGCTTCAGGAATGGCGAAGGGGTGGCCTGGGACCCAGGAGTAGCCCCACAGCTGCTGGCTGATGGAGGGGGCAGGGGACTGCGCGCCACACCCGGCCATGGCCACGGCGGCGGCTGGTGCCTTCCCTCAGGTCTCCTTCCTCCCACAGGATTCTGTCTCCACCCTGAGTGGCCTCCTCCCATGCCCCCACCACCCACCGCCACCTTCACTCCCCCACGGAGATCCCAGCCCCCACCCTACTCACCCCCACTATTTCTGCCCGCTGCCACCTTTCCCCTCTGCCCTCCGTCCACGCTGTTCCCAGGCAACTGCTCCCCTGATTCAGACCACAAACTCCCTGGAATTCAGTGACCTCCACCCAAATTTTCCCCAGGGCCCCATCCAGGCAGACTTCCCGCAGAGGGCTGGCTGCTAATAAATATGCGTGAGATTTGCATGCCATTTGCATACACTTATAAGGACCTGGAAGGCAATTTTCAAGTGAAGGATTATCAAAACTGCCTTCCCCTCCTTATCTCTCTGTTTCTTCCTGTTCTTTTGAGCCCACCCCCAGGCACTGGCCCTGCCTTCCTATTTCTGAATGTGGGAACCAAAGCAGGACGAATAATATTTTTTTAAATAACAATTGCCATTTATTGAGCACCTACAATGTACTAGGCCCTGCCCCTCACAATAACTTCCAAGGAATTGCTGTCTGAGGGGGCCTGAGGGGACTCCGTAAAGAGAAACCTTCTAGGGGCTCCTGGGTGGCTCAGTCGGTTCAGCGTCCGACTTTGGCTCCGGTCATGATCTTGCGGTCCATGAGTTCGAGCCCCACGTCAAGCTCTGTGCTGACAGCTCAGAGCCTGGAGCCTGCTTCAGATTCTGAGTCTCCCTCTCTCTCTTCCCCTCCCTGGCTCCCACTCTGTCTCTCTCTGTCTCAAAAATAAACAGTAAAAATAAATAAATAAATAAATAAATGTCAAGTGTTTTTTTAAAAAAGAAAGAGAGAGAGAGAACCCCTCTTCCCAGCCCCTGCTCAGAACCAACAGAAAGACTGACACAGGCAGATGAATGGCCTCTTCACTACAGGTAAAGCTCATTTGGGGGTAATATGTCTTAGGTCTGTAGTTTCCTAATTCTGAACACACTCATTCCCAGACTGTGGACACCCCATCACTCAGCCTCCCCTGGTGAAGACAGGGCTGGCCCCTGTAAAACTTGAGGCACAGAAGAACATGCAGTGGGGGCAGCTGAGTGGCTCAGTCAGTTAAGCCACCAACTCTTGATTTCGGCTCAGGTCATGATCTCATGGTTCGTGAGATCAAGCCTCACATCGGACACTGCACTGACAGCTCAGAGCCTGCTTGGGACTTTCTCTCTCCCTCTCTCTCTTCCTCTTTCCCACTTGCTCTCTCTCTCTCTCTCTCTCAAAATAAATAAATAAACTGAAGAAGAAGAAGAAGAAGAAGAAGAAGAAGAAGAGAAGGAAGAGGAGGAGGAGGAGAAGGAGAAGGAGGAGCATGCAGAAGACCCATGCTCTCTACAGATGGGCAGACCCCCAAAGAGAAAGGCAGGAGCCCCATGCAGCAGGAACTTAGTCCCCTCTGCACTGGTTGTATGTCACCCCTCCTCCCTGGGGGAGACTGGGGTGGGATAAGAGAAGCCCAGAATGTTACTCTAATGGAGGCTTCCTCTATAGGCAGGGAAACATTAGGAGTGGGTAAGAAGTATTCTCCCCATTTTACAGATGTGAAAACAGGGGTTACCTACCAGAAAGGTTACATAGCTCGCCCAAGATCGACTGGTAAGGAAACAATGGGGTTGGCCCTGAAACCCAGGGCTAACTCCAGAGCCTGTGGGCCCTCTGTATCACTGCAGTCATCTTTTCGAGAAAAGCACATGGCCAAGGGAATGGGAACAAAGAGAGAGCATGGGGAAGAGGACAGAGGGAAAGCTGAGAGGTACCCAACTGGTCAAGGGCAGCTGGAGAAAATCTACTGTCTCAGAGCGAGAGCCGGGAGGGTTTCAGGCACCGTGGAGTTCAGGGGCCACGCTCTTACATGCCCACAGGAGTGAGGCAGCCTGTGAATGAGTTGATGGGGTAGAAGAAAATAGGGAGTGGTGGAGACAGTGATTATGGGGCAGGGGCAGGGGCAGACCCAACCCAACCCCAGCTCCCCTTGGGCATGCAGAACACAGCCCCAGCTCACCAGGTCATTCGCCTTTTCAAGAAATCCCGGAAATCAAGTTATCACATGAAATCTTCCTATTTGTATATGTTGGCTCAATGTTCAAGAGAACGAACAAACATTGCTCAGGCAAGCTAGAGCTTCTTGGCTCTAGCCCACTGACCACAGTCAGCAACCTCTAAAAATCCAATCCCATCACTTCATAAATGTGCTCACTGAGCTCCAGGACTGGCTGCATTCTTGTCCCCTGCCGCCTCCCCACTCAGCACAGTAAGTGCTCAATCAGTTGTAGGGAACATCCATGGACGTCCATACCAGTGCCAATCACACCAGTGCCAATCAAGTGGAGTACCAGGTGTCCTGAGCCCCAGTTCAGTGCCCCTTCCACAAGCTCCCAGTTATTCTCATTGTCTTCTATTCCGGGAGATGCTTGTAGAAATGCAGTCAGAATGTCTGTGTGTAAAGGTTGGAAATCTGCATTTTTAACAAGCCACCCAGGGAATTCTTAAGCACACTAACGTGTGGGAACCACCACAGGGAGATTGAGTGCAAAGATGGACACGTGCAAGCACACGTTTGTATTCCGGCTCTGTCGGGGTCAGCAATGTGACTGGAAGAGACTTACCCTCTCTGAGCCTCAGTTTCCTCATCTGCAAAACAGACACTATCGCCTGCCCCACACACTTGCCTTGAGGAGAAAATGAAGTCATATGTACAAGAGCACTTTGTAAACCCTTGAACGGTAGTTTTTCAAACTGCAGGTCTCAGCCAATAAATGGGATGCAAGATCAATTTAGTGGGTCTTGACCAGCATTATTTTTACCAAAATAGAGTGGAATAGAAAGAATATTGTTTTATGAAATTTTTATGAAACATGAAATATATATGTGTGTATGAGAATATATGCACTTATGGGAGTTCTGGGTCGCAATACATGCTGTTTTCTTCCTATAAGTAGTGGTTAAAAAAGTTGTATTAAAAAGTACGCATAGGTTTCAGGGCTCCTGGGTGGCTCAGTGCGTTAAGCATCCAACTTCTGCTCAGGTCATGATCTCAAGGTTCGTGGGTCTGAGCCCCACATCGGGCTCTGTGCTGACAGCTCGGAGCCTGCTTTGGATTCTGTGTCTCCCCCTCTCTCTGCCCCTCCCCTGCTCATGCTCTCTCTCCCATTCTCTCTCTAAAATAAACACCCAAAAAATTTATTTTAAGTACACTGTTCTAAGAGACTAACCAAAAAACAGACTCTGAACTATACAGAACACACTGGTGGTTACCAGAGGGGAGTGGGCGAGGGGAAGGGGGAACTAGGGGATGGGGATTAAGGAGTGCACTTGTCATGATGAGCCCCAGGTGATGTATGGAAGTGTTGAATCATTGCATTGGACACCCGAAACTAATATTACACAGCATGTTAACTCACTGGAATTCAAATGAAAACTTTTTTTGAAAAAGTGCACTCTCTAAATATAGTCGTAAATCTTCATGACCTTGAATTAGGCAATGTTTTCTTAGCTATGACGCTGAAAGCACAAGCAACAAAAGAAAAAATAGATAAATTGGACTTCATCAAAATTTTAAACTCTTGCGTCTCTAAGGGCATTATTAAGAAAGTGAAAAGGCAAACCACAGAACAGGAGAAAATGGTTGCAAATCATGCATCTGACAACAGTCTAGTTTCCAGAATATATAAAGAACTGTTACAACTCAACAATAAAATGACAGCCCAATTTAAAAATGGGCACAGGTCTCGAACAGGCATTTCTCCAGAGAAGACACGCAAATGGCCAGCAAGCACATGAAAAGATGCTCGACATCGTTAGTCATTAGAGAAATGCATATCAAAACCGCAATGAGCTATGACTTCACACCCACTAGGATGCTTACGATCAAAAAAACAAACAATAACAGGTGTTGACAAGGATGTGGGGAAACCAGAACTCATACATTGCTGGTGGGAAGGTAAAATGGCGCAGCCACTTTGGAAACAGGCAGTTCCTCAAAAAGTTAAACAAAATTACCATATGACCCAGTACTTTTTCTCCTAGGTATATATATATACCCATGAGCAATTAAAATACATGTCTACACGAAAACTTGTACACGAATGTTCATAGCAGCATTATTCACAATAGCCAAAGGTGTAAACAATCCAATGCCCATCAGCTGATAAATACACAAAATGTGGTATCACCATGCATGAGAATATTATGCAGTCATAAAAAGGAATGAAATCTTGATTCAGGCGATGATATGAATGAACCTCGCAAATATTATGCTCAATGAAAAGAAGCCAGTCATCGAGGCCACATATTGTGTGACTCCATTTACATGTCCAGCACTGACAAATTCATAGAGGCAGAAAATATATTAGTGTTTGCCATGGGCTAGAGGCAGGAGGCCATAGAGAGTGACTGCTAAAGGGGATGGGATTTCTTTCCTAGAGTGTGAAACTATTCTGGAACTAAACAATGGTGATGATTGCATAACCTTGTAAATACATGAAAAACCACTAAATTGTATTCAGGGCACCTGGGTGGCTCAGTCAGTTGGGAGTCCGACTTCGGCTCAGGTCATGATCTCACAGTTTGTGGGTTCGAGCCCCGCGTCGGGCTCTGTGCTGACAGCTCAGAGCCTGGAGCCTGCTTTGGATTCTGTGTCTCCTCCTCTCTCTGCCCCTCCCATGCTCGTGCTCTGTCTCTCAATAATGAATAAATGTTAAAAGAATTTTTTAATAAAAAAAACACTACATTGTAGTCTTTAAGAGTGAATTTTATATGAATTATATCTCAAAAAAAGATGCGGTCCTGAAACATTGTACACATGGAATTTATTCGTGCTAAAGAAGATGAGACAGCAATAAAGCTCCCAGGAGGAGGGAGCTAAGGTTGTTACAGGTCTGGGCAAGCCATCTGAATGAATGAATGAGTGAACGCATGAATGAATGAATGAATGAATGAATGAATGATTTTCAGGCACTGTGGGTGGTATTGTTACCTGGTACAATCTCTTTGAGGGGCAATGTGGCAATATCTATTAGAAACTAAAAGTACTCATACCCCTGACCTCACACTTTCTGTTTTGGGAATTGTAGCCTTCAAAGAGACTCCCAGAAGGGGTGCCTGGGTGGCTCATTCAGTTCAGCACCTGACTCTTGACTTTGGCTCGGGTCATGATCTCACTGTTTGTAAAATGGATCCCCACATCAGGCTCTACGCTGGCAGCACAGAGCCTGTCTGGGACTCTCTCTCTCTGCCTCCCGCCCCCCCCCCCCTTCATGTGTGTGCGCGTGCTCTCTCTCAAAATCAATCAACATTAAAAAAAAAAATGCTTCCAGAAGGGGGGGGTCGCAATAAATACAAGTACACTCATTACAATGTGGTTTGTAATTGAGAGAAAATGAGTAAATAATACCTAGCAATTGAGAAACAATTAAGCAATAATCATGATCGCACATGGAATACTGGGCAAATGGCGGTATCCAAGAGTCAGTATGACTGTGCAGCCACAGCGTGAATGGGGGAGAAAACATAACTTCTTTGTGACAGGAGAAGTCCAGCTAATAAATTGTCTAGTCTCAAAGTATCTCCCCCACCCCCACCCCCCACCGCCAAGATATTTATTCATTTCAAAGGGGAAGAGAGTAAGTTTACAGGACAGAATTCCAGCAGATAACCACCCAAACCAAGCGATCAAGGTTAACGACACCTGTGATATGACCCGTGGGTATCGGGTACCCCCTGGGAAAGGCACATTCCTTCAGAGTATTCCTGCCGAAAAGGCACAGTCTCAATCCAGGCATGAAAAAAAAACACAAAAACCAGCAGACAAAATCAAATGGAACAATGTTCTAGAAAATAAGTGATGAGTACTCTTCAAAAGTGTTAAGGCTGTGAGCAACAAAGAAGAACTAAGACACTTGCCCAGACCAGAGGAGTCTAAGGTGACCTGACAGCTCAGTGCAGTGTGAATCCTGGATTAGGTCCCGGAACAGAAAAAAGGTTATTAATAGAAAAACCAGAGAAATCTGAATAAAGTGTGTAGGTTACCTAATAGTATTATACCAATGCTACTTTCCTAGTTTTGATAATTGCATTATGGTTATGCAAGACGTTAACATGAAGGAAGGCGAAGTGAAGGATATTAAGGGTACTCTGTACTATTTTTGCAACTTGTCTGTAAGTCTATAATTATTTCAAAATAAAAAAAAATTGAACAGAATGGATCTTATAATCCTATTTTTGTGTAAAGGAATTATAATCTTGGGTGAGCGTTTGCCGATTGTTTTCTGTACTAAGCTGAATAGTGTTCTTCCAAAAATTCATATCCATCTGGAACCTCAGAATGTGACTTTGGAAACAGGTTCTTTGCAAATGTGGTTCGTGAAGTGAGGTCACAGCACATTCCATCTCCCCAGCCTCGAAGAATGGTTCGGGGATTGGGTGTGTGACACAATGTGAGGCGGTGAGACTTGAGGAGACAATTGCTTCCAGCTCCCAGGAAAGAAGCTTCCTCGCTTCCAGCAGGAACCCTCTCTCCTATTAGACCTGAACGAGGAAGCCGTCATGCTATGTAAGAAGGGGAACCAGCATCCAGGTGAAACGAACCCACCAGGAAACAGAACGTAGAGACAGAGACACTGGTTCGTCACTGGGCTACTGGATCAAACCCCACCTGAAACCTGCCCAGCTTTGAACTTTTGCATTACGTGAGCCACTAAGTCCCTCTCTGGTTTAGGTCAGTGGACTAAGCAGTCTCGACTAACTCAAGTAAGGCCACATCCCCCAAAACAAAGGCTGTCGTCATTATTAGGATCTTCATTCTCGCTTAGTTTTGTTTCCCTCAGTGCTGGTTTCACTGTTAGTCAGGCCCTGCCCTCCTGGCCCAGATTCAGCTCAGCAACTCTGTGGAAAGAAAGCGTCTCCTTTGTATCAGTCACCTGTCTGCTGCAATGATGCCGTCTAAGAGGCCACACTGAAAATCTCAGTTGCTTATGGTAGCAACCATTCATCTCAAACTCATCGTACTGCAGGTTAGCTGGGGGGTGGCTAGTATCAGCTGGGTTAGGCTGGACTCCGGTCTTCAGGCTGGGTCCCTTTTGTTCCACACTCTCCACGCTGGGACTGCAGATGAAGGTCATGGCCATCTCGGGGTATGCCTTTCTCATGGTGGAGGTCAGGAGTTCAAGAGTGGCGAGTGGAAACATGAGGTACCCCTTTAAGGCCTGGCTGGAAACGGGGCACATCATCACTTCTACTCACATTCCTTTGACCACGGCCTTTGACCTTTGGCCTTTGACCAAGGCCACCATCGCTTGGGTGGGAAGAGTACTGGCCCACAGCGAGCCGTGGCAGGCACAGGGAGGGAAGAAAGACGGTCACCAGGTAATTTGATCAGACGTATCTCCCTCAACAGTGCCTCAGAAAGCTTGGAACTGACTCACTGGCCTGGTGTGGGGTCACGGCACCTCCCTGAAGCAACTTCTGTGGCCTGGTGTTGGGGGGGGGTGGGATGGTGCGGGGAAGCTTGTTTCCCAAAGGAAAATCAAGGTGCTGCTACCACAGTAAGAAACAGTGGATCCCCCGTAGGCAAAATAAATAAATAAGTGAACAACCCAGCTCTCCGTTGTTCTCAAGCTACGCCAAGCACATGGGCCACCTGGGAATCTTCTTAAAATGAACATCCTGATTCAATAGGTCCTGGGTGGGGCCTGAGAGTCCGCTTTTCCAAAAGGTCGCAGGTGATGCTGGTAAGGCCCCGGAGTAATGATCAAGAATGAAACTGGGGGGCGCCTGGGTGGCTCTGTCGCTTACACGTCCGACTTCGGCCCTGGTCATGAGCTCACAGTTCGTGGGTTCGAGCCCCGCGTCGGGCTCTGTGCTGACGGCCCGGAGCCTGGAGCCCGCTTCGGATTCTGTGTCTCCCTCTCTCTCTCTCTCTCTCTGCCCCTCCCCTGCTCGTGCTCTCTCTCTGTCTCTCAAAAATGAGTAAGTGTGAAAAACAAAAAAGGTAAAAATTAAAAAAAAAAATGAAATGGGGAAAATCTCAACCTTCCTACACCGTCTTCTCATTTATAAAATGACAAGTTCACCTGCCATGCGGACATTTCCCGGCAAAGAATACAGTGCCCTCCGGGAGTAAGGGGATGTGATATCTGTGTTAGTTCTCACCCTCTTCGCCCCCAGGACTCCCCAGGCCCCCACGAAAGGGCTCACAATAGGGCCAGCAGGGAGATAAGAAGCAAATATCACAATGCGGGTACAGCTTCCCATTAACTGCTTTAACTGCCTCCTGCAATAATGTTGGTGTAATCCATAAGATTCAATTATGGTTATCAGGCAATTAGGCACACCACAGAGAGGTTATTGCATAATTAATGCTCAGCCCCCATCCAGCAGCTTCAGAAAGTGGTGCAGGTAACCTTCCTCTCCCACCCCCACTCCAGGGAGGAGCAAGGATGCCAGACAGAGGCTGCCCCCACCTGGGGCCCTGAGGAGAACGTTCTTAGGAAAGGAGCCCCAGAGACGTGGGAGGGGACGGTGTGCCCCAGAGAGTTGGAGCCAGTGACGGTGGGGAAGTCCTCACAGGGGGCCACTGTGCTTGAGCCGTCAGGCTTTAACCTCCCGGCACGGTTCAGATCCTGCCTCGGCTTCTGACGGGCCTCACGTACGCACAGCGTCAGGCACCCACCCAATGTGAAAGCCTCAGTTTCCCTGTCTGCTAAAGAAGGGAATTGATAACAACTGCCTCGTCGGGTGTCATGAAAACTGGATAAGAGAGCTTGCCTATTGCTTGGAGAGCTACTCCGGGGCTATTTTTATTATCTCCTTGTCTGGGCCTCAGTGTCCTCATCTGTAAAATGGGGATGAGTCCCGCCTTGCCTAGGCTTGAAGGATCATCGAGTAAGTCAAACAAGATGACACACGCGTGCGTGGGGAATTCAGAGCGTTTTGTTAACATGCCATTGCGCCTTAGCTACCCGTGCCTGGCTTTCTGCTGAACCCTCCAGGACTCCACAGCGCTCAAGTCCCCAGGCGTCTGCTACCCTGCAGTAGGGCCGTGGGTGGTCGACCCCACTCAAGGGGTGCAAATCGAATGGTCTGAGTGGGTAGAACAGAAAGGAATTATTCCTTGAGCCATGATGTGTGACATTCAAATGAGCCTCAAGTGATACAAAAGAGAAAAACCGTCAAAGAAGTCGGCTGACACAGTGCAGGGGAGAAGTGAGGGAGGGAGGAGACCAAGATCCCAGAAGGGGAGAAGTCAGCAGCTGGTACAGGGGGCACAGAGGGGAGGAGGAAGCTGGCTGCAGGGAGAGTGGTTAGGACTTTGTGAGAAAGCCTGAGAGCTTTTCATATCATCCTTGTGTGACCCAGCTGCTGAAATGCACATCGTCACCAACATGTACACACATACACAGACACGCGCGGGTGCGTGCACGCATGCGTATGCAAATACAGCACACTTTGAAAGACACAGACACGTGCAAGCTCAGTGATGCCTTAGAATCGACCACCCTCCTGGTTTGTTTTTGGTTTTTTTTTTTGTACATCCAACGTGGGGCTCGAACTCGTAACCCCGAGATCAAGAGCAGAATGCTCTTCCAACCTATTCAGCCGGGGGCGGGGCGCGGCGTCTCTTGGAAATTGGCCCCAGACCCTTTTCCCACCATCCTCTCCAACTGAGCGTGTGTTTCCAAAGCTGTCCACAAGAGGGCGCTCAGGAACTAGAATTCAGGAGTCGCTCGTGAGCTGATTCTGTAGAATCCGGAGCTTAGAGGTTTGGGGGACCCTGCATCTGATAACTGAGAAAGCCGAGGCCCAGAGGAGGAAATGACTTGTTCCGGCTCACAGCCAATGACCCCTTCCCGGTCCCGCGACGGAGATGATGGTCAGGGATGGGGAGTGGCGGAGAACCTGTTGTTGTCACCCGGAGAGGTGGGTTGGAGAGGAAGCGTCAAGGAAAGGCAGCCATATAGAAAGTACATTCTCAGGTTTTGTCAGACGCTGACAAAATGTACCGTGACCCCGAATAAGTGCTCTGTCCTTCTGTTTTCTCTTCTGTGAGGGAGCCGCTCAGGACCCTTCCAGGTCTCAGGTCAGCTGTCACTTCCCCACACAGGCCCCCCCTGATGGCACCCCACCCTATCACTATTTTATCTGCACCAAAATATTGCCACGTATGATTTTTTAAAACTGTCTCCTTTACTAATGTGCTTAAGGGGCACCTGGCTGGCTCAGTCGGTGGAGCGTGCGACTCTTGATCTCGGGGTTGTGGGTTCAAGCCCCACATGCAGTGTAGAGATTACCTTAAAAAAAACCTAAATCTTTAGGGGAAAAAAAAGAAAGGACTTAAGAGTTCATTTTGTCTCCTCCAGGAGAATGTAAACCTCATAGGATCAGGGACCTGGGGTGTCCTGTTCCCCAACCCTCCTCCCAGCCTCCCCAGCATGGCCACCCCTCTGGGTAGCCTGGGCCTGGCGGGCGGCCCAGAGTGGAATGTAGGCCCTCCCTGCACCTCAATGGAGAGAGGCGGTCTCAGCCGTGTGCTGGTGCTGCCCTCTGGTGGCGGTGGGTCGCCATCGCACCTGGCTCTCTCCTGCTCACCAGTGGGCCTTCTAACCTTCCACCCGTCACCAGGGCCCCTGTCTGTGAAACTCTGCGGGTGGAAGCAAAGCGATCTTGTCTCCAGCCAGCCTCACAATTCATAAAGATGATGTTGATTGTCAGCTCCATCTTGGAAGAGACACTTTCAGGACGAACATAACGAGGGGGCCTCTCTCTACAAAGTCTAATAGAGCCAGATAAACCAGTCCAACTCTTCCATTTCAAAGACGGAGTCACCGGGGCAAAAGCCAGGGCCACAGGATAAAGTCGACTGGCCTAAGAAAACCCTAGGGTAACTGTCACCCATTATACCACCCACTGATAAGCAACAGGGCGGTCTTACCTTGGCAAAAGCGCGTGCTCCTGAAGACCTTGCAAAATCCAAAACGTGCATATTTCCAGACTAATTGCGCCGTGGAAAGGAATGCATAGTAGAAAGGAGGTGTTGCATAAATCTGCCCCCTCGTGGCATCTTTTTGCTTTCACGCTGCTTTTTATTTTCCTAGCATGAGCTCTAATACTTCACGGAGCCCTCTCTGCGAGATTAACAGCACAACATTTCCCGCCGGTGGTTTGGCCCTTCTTCATAGCATGTTATCCCATCTCACTTCCTTTCCCAACGTTATTGATTTTCGGGTGCGTGTCGCAGCACCGCCGCTTAAAGAACGCTTGGCTGGCACGGCTTTAGGATACAGATAAAAGATTTAAAGTTATAATAACCGTGAATGTTGGGGAAACGGCACAGTTGTCTCCAGAATCCCCCACAGAAATTAGAAGAGACGCGAGTGCGTGCGAACAGGGCGTGCATGTAGATTCTATTTAATAACCAAAGCAACGTTGCCGTGTGGCTGGTTTACGGTTCCCAGGTAACAACTCGCTTACCTTCTCCAACTCCAGGAAACTGTGTGATTCTGACACTCGGTTTTAACTGAGCGGCTTTGCATTATTTCCAGCTTAGTGCATAAACATTTATTAGCACTTTTTTAAGTTTACTTATTTTTAAGAGGGAGAGAGAGAAAGCGCAAGTGGGGGAGGGGCAGAGAGAGAGAGAAGGAGAGAGAGAATCCCGAGCAGGCTCCGTGCTGTCAGCGCAGAGCTCGATGCAGGGGCTGAAACCCTCGAACCCGGAACAGTGAGATCGTGGCCTGAGCCAAAGCTTAACTGACTGAGCGAGCGACCCAGGCATCCCCTTAGCATTTTCATGTTGCCTCTTTCCAAAGCCGCATAGTTGAAATTCTTCTAACTGTGACTTCACCCTGCGTGATCTCCCTTGCTAGGTCCTGAACCCCAGAAGGGTGGTAATGAATGACCACACCCAACAGTCACAGCTGTGGATTTCAGAAATTCCAGCCCCTCACCTCATACTCATGCAGGGCCCCTTTGGAGGCACCAACGGCAGAGGCCTAGTTGGGTGCCCCCCCCCCCACCCGGCCACCCACCATATCTACTTCTCCTGAAGTCTGGAAAAGGGGGCTCCCCTGGGAGGAGCCCTCTTGTCTCCGGAGGGCCGGTGTCAGAATCTGGGAAATCCCACCCCTCAGAGAATTGATGGCCCCAAGTGAGATAATGACCCAGCCAGGAAGACCCTTCCCACTAATTCACAAGTTCATCATTTCCATTGCTCTGCTGATAGAAAGCAGGGGGTCCCCGCTCTGGCTTTACACACATGTCTGCCAAGTCATTCTGCCTCTGGACTGTTTCTCAGACTTAAAGGACCTGGAGAGGAGCCTGGGGGCCTCTCAGCCCAGAGCAGCCCCTCCCCACCTCCCACAGGGCCTGCCCTCCCCCTCCACCACCCCCTTCCCCACTCTCTCCAACCCCCACACACATACCCCCACAACCCTCGCCACCCTACCCGACGCCCCCCAACCCCCACCCCCGGCCCAGCCAGCAAATCTGCAAATTTGCCTGGTGAGTAAGTCAGGGGGACTCAAAACCACATTCCTCCTACCCTTCAGGAGATGGTGGAGTCACCAGGCCCACGGGCAATGGTCCCAGCCTGGACTCCCGCTCACTCCCAGGAAGCTCCCTTTTCTTCCATGGAACCCATATTACACTCGGTGGACAATCTCTTGCTCTCTCTGGGCCTCCGCTTTCCCCTCTGAAAAATGGGCAGCCTGGGCTTCTCCAGCTCCTCCAGCGAAGCCTCCTCAGAATGTAGGAATTCAACCTCCACCCTCTACTCCCCACCCCCACTCCAGGACCTTGCCTCACCCCTCCTCCTTGGTCCCTCTCTCTCTTTCTTTCTCTCTCCTCTGCTGCCCTGGGTGCTGCGGAGGGCGGGGACACTGAGGCCACTGTTGGCTGAGCTCCCAGGCACCAGAGCGGGGACCCCACAGAACAGTAGGTGAAGGAAGAGGGGAGGGTCTTGAGGAGGAGAGAGTGTGACGGCCCCGCTCCATCGTGCCCAGCCCCGGGTTAACTAGGTTAGCTCTGCGACACTCCCGGCCCATTTTTGCCCTGCTCCTGCTATGTTTGAACCATCAATCCGCATTCTTATCTCCTAGCAGGCAAGGGGGCTTCTGAGGACCAGGGGCACCCAGGGCTTTCCGCTCTGTGTCCCCAGAGCGGGGACCTGTTTCCTGACTGGATTGGGTGTTCCCGGTGCAGGTGTCATGATGGTAACAGGGTCCCAGCCTGCAGCCTGCTCATCATGTCCCAAGTGTCCATGCACAGCTGAACGGTGTCACCAAGAAAGGAGCAGCACTGGGCTCTCCCCTGGCTCTCTCTTCCTTCTCTTCTCAGCTTCGCGGCCTTTTAATCTCTTACCTCCCTCCCCTTGCTACCAAGACCCCATCCGGTTGTGTCCAGCCTCCCCGCTGGAGAGCCGGTCCCTTCAGGCTCTTTCTGAGTTGCTATGGAACAGGGATGGGGAAGGGAGGGCAGGAATTTGGCATCATGAGGGTACAGGAAAGAAGGTAGGATCTTCACGGTGGTCTGGCTTCTGGGCACGGTGTCTAAGAATCATTCCGAACTTTCTCCTCAGGGAAATTCACGTGCTTGCCCATTTTCATATCCAATTCTGCCCCAAGAATATATGCGTCCTCCCCACCTCTAGTTACATTTCTAAAGACTGTCTTTCGTTACTTGCGTCATGAGAAGCGCCAGGTTCCAGTAAGCGTGCCCGAGGAGAAGAGACGGAGCTGAGGAGAGAAACACCTGCCGTGCCAGTGACAGTAAAGTGTGGTTTCCTTGAACCCAGATCCTGGTGTCAGCCCTCAACTTCCTCCTCCTCCAGGAAGCCCTTCCGGGCTGGGAGGGGGTAAGTCCCGCAATACAAGAAGCGGCACCGGATGTTTCCCAGATACGCCTCTTGTTCTCCGGCCTCTGCACTCTGCCACCTTACGAGTCCTTCCTCCCTCGGTGTCCAAATGCTCCGCATCTGTCACTGCCAGCTCTCAATGCCACGACTTCCCAGGTGAAAGTGTCTGCTCCCCTGTTAGAGCTGCCCCAAAAACACTTTGTGCCACAGGCTGCCCGGATCACAGGAGGCATGGGTCAGCCTGGGGCCCAGGGACAGCTCCCACCTGATTTTGCTCAGCTGTCTTTCAAGTCACTTTCAGCTTTGGGACTCCTCTTCTACCTGGAGGCTGGCCATGAGCTTAGAGGCCATTTAGGCCAACCCACTCTGGGTGTCATCTCCCCGCTGGCCTGTGAGCCAGACACCAGGCCTACATTCATGGGACGCTGAGGAGTCAGTGGGTTTGTTGAGTGACTAAAATGACTAAATTCCGAACTCGGGGACGTGAGCTGTAAGGCATTCTCAGAATTAAGCCTCTGAGCCCCCTCGGTGCCGCAACTGCCTTTCCTTTTCCTCCACCAGCCCAGTAACAACGTCACCTTCTAAGCCACCAGCCAGCCTGCTGCACGCTCAGCATGACCCTGGGTGGAATAATAAAAAATGTTAACACTAGGTCCACTCACTTATTTTTCCCAATGTAATTGGATACCATGGAAGTAATAACAATAATAATAACTGCAAATTTTGATGAAATGCCTATTCTTCCTGGCCATGGGCTCTAGGCTTTCCCATGAAGGATCTCTTGTAAGCCCCGTGATAATCCACGAGGTAAATTCCGTTGGTAGCCCAACTCTTCGGGCCAGCAAGCGAAGCTGAAAGAGGTTGTTGAACTTGCCCAAGGTCACAAAGCAAGCTAGTGACAGTAGTTGGGAACTTCATGAAACCACTTTTTATGCATTCGTGTTGCAATATTTTTGCATTTTTATAGCCCTCTTTCAGACCTTGGATTTGTGTTTGTTAATTTAATGTCCTAATCTCTTTTCGGTTCATGATGTCTGCTCTTTTTGTTTCGTGAGCTGTCAATTCTGTCTTCCTCTCTAAGAGAGTAGAAATGTTCTGTGGAATTTGTGAAAACAGAGCTAAATAGGTAAAATGGACATGGATGACTGAAAATAAATTTTTTTAATGGAACAACCTAAAAAGCCGACAGAAATGCTTTCAAAATGCGTGTGGAAATTGCAAAATCTCCCCGGGGTGCAACGACCTTATCAAGACATGATCTAATGGCTGTAAACATTCATTTCCAACCGAATTCCTTTCTGTTGATTTACTCGAACCTAAGGAAAAAAACTTTACAATTTGTTATAACTTTGTCCGACAAATGCATAATTGCTGGAAAATTATTTAGAAATTAAAATCCCAAAAGACTGGAGGTGGCGACGGAACATAAAGAGATACCGACAAAAGCTAAAATATACTTTTAAAGTTTCAGGTCTACCCCATGGTGCATAAAAATTAATACTTAAAAAACAGGCCAGAAATAGTGTTTCAGCCAACCTTTTTTGTATCTGCTTTATTGAAGTGTAATTGCATATGATAAAATGCACAGGTTTTTTTGAGTGCAAGAGTTTAAGTTCTGACAAATATATATACCCATATAACAACCATATGGTCAAGGTGCTGCTCACTATTGACACTGATAAGAGACTGAACACATCCATTATCCCAGAAAGTTCCCTTATGCCTCTTTGCAATCAACCCACCCACTCCCAGTCAGCCAATGACCTACTCCCTATAATCACAGTTTATGTCTGTCTGTTCTGGAATTTCCTATAAATGGACTCATATGGTACATATCCTTTTATGTCTATCTTCTTTCACTCAGTACAATGTTTTTGAGAGTTATCCACTTTGTTGTATGAACCAAGCAGTTCTTTCATTTTTATTGAGTAGTATTCCATTGTATAAAACTACCACACTGTGTTTATCCATTTATCTCTTGATTGATTTTTGGATTGTCTCCAATTTTTTGCTCCTATGAATAAAGCTTCTATGAAGATTTTTGCATAGGTCTTAGTCTGAATGTAATTATTAATTCCTCTTGGGTAAATACCTAACAGTGAGGTTCCTGGGTCATGTGGGGAAATGTCTGTTTAACTATATAAGAAATTTCCAAACTATTTTCCAAAGTGACTGTACCATTTTACTTTCCCCCAGTAGTGTATAAAAGTCTCATTTACTCTCCATTCTGGCAAATGTCTTACACTGTCAGCTTTTTAATTTGTTGTTGTTGTTGTTGTTCTGAGTGGTAAGTTGTATCTCCTTGTTCAACCAAATTGCTTTTTATCCAACAGTCTGCTTGCTTCTCAACATCAAATGTGTGCACACACGTGCACACACACACACACACACACACTACACAGCACTCCTGCCACCTCCTATGTGAAGAATGCCCTGAATGAGAAAACATGGATGGACTTTGGCTCTTGTACAGGCACTGACTGACCCGGAGCAGGTCACTTCAAACCTGTTTTTTCAATAATCAAATGTGGATAGGAATCCCTGTTCACCAAAACCAGAACACCAAAAGCACACTCATGAATGAAAAATTGATAACTTGGACTCCACTCAAATTTAAAACTTCTATTCTGCCAAATAGATTGTTAAGAAACTAAAAAGATAAGCCACAGACTGGAAGGAAATATTTGCAAAACACCCATCTGATAAAAGACTTCTATCCAAAATATACAAAGAATTTTTTAATGTTTTTTAATGTTTATTTATTTTTTAGAGAGAGAGAGACAGAATGTGAGCAGGGGAGGGGCAGAGAGAGAGGGAGACACAGAATCCAAAGCAGGCTCCAGACTGAGCTGTCAGCACAGAGCCTGATGCAAGACTCATGAACCGTGAGATCATGACCTGAGCCGAAGTCAGACACTTAATCAACTGAACCACCCAGGTGCCCCCAAAATATACAAAGAAATTTTAAAAGACAATAAAAACCAAACAACCCAACCTAAAAACAGGCAAAAGATTTAAACAGCTACTCCACCAAAGAGGATACACAGATGGCAAATAAGCATATGAAAAGAATACTCAGCATCATATGTCATTAGGGAACTGCAAATTAAAACAACAATGAGATACCACATCCATAACAAGCAGGAACAGCAAACTCCAGCGAGAGTGAGAATGCGACTTCCAGAGTTGCTACATTATACTCTTCAAACTATCCAGTTTTCAACCAAAAATACTATGAAACAGCTAAAGAAATAAGAAACTATGCCCCATTCAGAGGAAAGAAATTAATGAAAACGATTCTTGAGAAAATCCAGCCATTAGAAAAAGACTTTCAGTCAATTGTCTTAAACTTGTTCAGACAGCTAAGAAAAATCATAGGCAAAGAAAAAAAGGAAGCCAGAATGATGTATCGCAAAAGAGATAATACCAATAAAGAGACAGGAATTACAAAAAGGAACCAAATAAAAATTTGGAGGCTGAAAAAAATACAATAACTGAGATGAAGAACCCACTAGAGAGATTCAAGAGTAGATTTGAAAAGGCAGAAGAAAAGAATTAATGAACTTAAAGATAGTTCAATTAAAATTATTCAGTCTGAAGAGCAGAAAAAGAAGAGAATCAAGAGAGACGAACAGAGTCTAAGACCTGTGGGACCCCATCAAGCATATCAATACATGCATAATGGAAGTCCCAAGGGAAAGACAGAGAGAGAGAGAGAGAGAGAGAGAGAGAAAGGAGCAGAGATAATATTTCAAGAAATACTGGCTGAAAAACTTTCTAAATTTGATGAAAGATATGAATCTACAAACCTTAGAATCTACTGAACTCTAAGCAGGAAAATCAAAGGCATCCACATCAAGACACATTATAGCAATCCCTATCAAAATAACACCAGCATTCTTCACAGAGCTCGAATAAACAATTCTAAAATTTGTATGGAACCACAAAAGACCCCAAATAGCCAAAGTAATGTCAAAAAAGAAAATCAAAGCTGGAGGCATCACAATTCCGGACTTCAAGTTGTATTACAAATCTGTAATCATCAAGACAGTATGGTACTGGCACAAAAACACACATAGATCAATGGAACAGAATAGAGAACCCAGAAATGGACCCACAAATGTATGGCCAACTGATCTTTGACAAAGCAGGAAAGAATATCCCATGGAAAAAAGACAGTCTCTTCCACAAATGGTGTTGGGAAAACTGGACCAGACAGTGACATGCAGAAGAAAAAATCTAGACCACTTTCTTATACCATACACAAAAATAAACTCAAAATGGATGAAAGACCTAAATGTAAGACAGGAAGCCATCAAAATCCTAGAGGAGAAAACAGGCAATAACCTCTTTGACCTCGGCTGCAGCAACTTCTTACTCAACATGTCTCCAGAGGCAAGGGAAACAAAAGCAAAAACGAACTGTTGGGACCTCATCAAGATAAAAAGCTTCTGCACAGCAAAGGAAACAATCAGCAAAACTAAAAGGCAACCAATGGAATGGGAGAAGATATTTGCAAATGACATAACAGATAAAGGGTTGGTATGCAAAATCTATAAAGTATCAAACTCAACACCCCCAAAACACAAACAATCCAGTGAAGAAATGGGCAAAAGACATGAATAGACACTTTTCCAAAGAAGACATTGAGATGGCTAACAGACCCATGAAAAGATGCTCAACATCACTCATCATCTGGGAAATACAAATCAAAACCACAATGAGATATCACCTCACACTCGTCAGAATGGCTAAAATTAGCAACTCAGGAAATACAACTGGGATGGCTATATTAATATTATACAAAATAGACTTTAAGACAAAAACTGTTACAAGGGACAAAGAAGGACTTTACGTTTTGATAAGAGTCAATCCATCATGAAGGTATGGCAATTATAAATATATATGTGTCTAACAACAGGGCCCCAAATATATCAAGAGAAACTGACTGGATTAAAAGGAGAAATAGCTGTATTAGTCTGCTCAGGTTGCTATAACAAAATGCTTCAGATTGGGTGGCTTAAACCGCAAAAATTTATTTCTCATAATAATGGAGGCTGGGGAGTCCAAAATCAAGATGCCAGCAAAGTAGGTTTCATTTTGAAGCCTACTCTCATGGCTCATAGGCAGCTGCCATCTCATTATATGTTCACATGACCTCTTTGTGTGCATCCAGAGAGAGAGAGAGAGAGAGGGAGCGCTCCAGTGTCTTCTTAAAATGACACTAATCCTACCAGATCAGGGCCCTACCCTTATCAGCCTTTTAACCTTTATTACTTTCTTAGAGGGCCCATCTTCAAATACAGCCATAATGGGGAGGCGGGGGTGGGAGGGGGGGTAAGTCTTCAAAATATTGATATGGGGGGGAGGACACATTCAGTCCATAGTATCAGTTCTAGAATAATAGTTGGAGACTTTGATATTCCACTATCAAATTGGATAGAGCAACTAGACAGAAGATTAATAAGGGAGTCAATACTTATCTAACACCATATACCAATTGGATATAACTGAATTATGTGAACACTCCACCCAACTGCAGAAATTGAAACATATGTCCACACAAAAACTGAACACCAATGTCCATAGCAGCCTGATTTATAATATCAAACATTGTGCATTCACTGATGAGTGGATAAATAAAATGTGCATTCACTGATGAGTGGATAAATAAAATGTGGTATATCCATACATTGAAATATTATTCAGCCTCTGATGGCAATTTGACTGGCCACAAGATGTCCGGTTAAAACATTATTTCTAGATGTGTCTGTGAGGCTGTTTCCAGATGAGATTAGCCTTTGAGTTGGCCAACTCAGTAAAGTAGATCACCCTCCCTAGTGTGGATGAGCAGCGTCTAATCCATTGAGGCATACAACAAAAGATGGAGAAAGGAAGAATTTACCCCCTTTTTAAAAATTTTATTACTGAACTATAGCATCATACAATGTTATATTAGTTGCACAACATAGTGATTCAACAATTCTAGGTGCACCTGGCTGGCTCAGTCAGCAGAGCATATGACTCTTGATCTCAGGGTTGTGAGCTCAAGCCTCATATTGGGTATAGAGCCTACTTTTAAAAAATAGTGATTCGACTATTCTATATATTATGTAACACTTGCCATGGTAAGTGTAGTTACCATCCATCACTATACAACATTATTACAAAATTATTGACTATATTTCTTACGTTGTATTTTTTCATCTCCATGACTTATTTATTATATAATTGGAAGTTTGTACTGCTTAAATCCCTTCATCTATTTTGCCCATCCCCCCACCCCTGATCTCTAGCAACCACCAGTTTGCTCTCTGTATTTATGAATCTGTTTCTATTTGTTTATTCATTTGTTTTATTTTTTATCTTCCATATATAGGTAAAATCATATCTTTCTTTGTCTGGCTTATTTCACTTAGTGTAATACCCTCTAGGTCCATCCATGTTGTCACAAATGGCAAGATCTCATTATTTTCATGGCTAAGTAATATTCTTGTGTGTGTGTGTGTGTGTGTGTGTGTGTGTGTGTGTGTGTGTGCGCATTACACCTTTTTTATCCATTCATCTATTGATGGACATTTAGGTTGCTTCCACATCTTGGCTATTGTAAATAATGCTACAATGAACATAGGGGTGCATACATCTTTTTAAATTAGTGTTTTTGTTTTCTTTGGGTATATACCCAGTAGTGGAATTACTGGAATTTATGGTATTTTTACCTTTAATTTTTTGAGGAACCTCTATACTGATTTCCACAGTCATCTTCTGCCCTCAGACTGAGATTTACACCATCAACTTCTCTGATTCTCAGGCCTTCACACTCAGACTGAATTGCACCAACAGCTTTTCTGAATCTCCAGTTTGCAAATGGCAAACCATGGGACTTCTCAGCCTCAACAATTACGTGAACCAACTCCTCACAATAAATCTCCTTTCATATGTATGAAACACACACACACACACACACACACACACACACACACAACACCCTATAGGTTCTGTTTCTCTTGGGAACGCTGACTAATACACAGCCATAAAAAGAAAATGAAGTACTGATACATGCTACAACATGCATAAGCTTTGAAAAGATTATCCTCAATAAAAGAAGCCAATCACAAAAGACCACATATTGTATGAATTCATTTATATGAAATGCCCAGAATAAGCAAGTCTATACAGAAAGAAGATAGATTATTGTCTGCTTAGGATGGAGGGGGTGGGGGAAAATGACTGTTAAGGAATGTGAGGGGCTCTTTTTTTTATTTTTTTTCAATGTTTATTATTTTTCAAAGAGAGAGAGAAAGAGAGAGAGCAAGGAGAGGAGGGGCAGAGAGAGAGGGAGACACAGAATCCAAAGCAGGCTCCAGGCTCGGAGCTGTCAGCACAGAGCCCAACCTGGGGCTCAAACTCACAGATTGCAAGATCATGACCTGAGCTGAAGTGGTGCTTAACCGACTGACCCATCCAGCGCCCCTAGGGGCTCTTGATGGGGGGATGAAAATGCTCTAAAATGATCATGGTGAGGGTTGCACAACTCTGTAAATATATTAAAAACCATTGAATTGTACACTCTAAGTGGGTAGATAGTATGGTGTGTGATTTATATCTCAAAAATGCCATTTTTTAAAAGCTATTAAAGCTTCTAAGTGAGTTAAGCAAGATTGCAGAAAACAAGATCAATATACAAAAATCAATTGTATTCTATATAGAAAAATAAATAAGTGAAAATTGAGGGGTTTTTTTAAAGTACCACTTACAATAGTAACAGAAAACCTGAAACAATCAGAGATAAATTTAACAAAATATGTGCAAGGCTTCTATGTTAAAAACCATAAAACATTGATGAGACAAAGACCTAAATAAATGAAAAAATCTGTGCTGGTCATGGATCAAAAGGCTTAAAATTGTTAAAATGTCAGTTCCCTCCAAACTTATCTATGTATTGAATACAATCCATAAAATGCCAGCAAATTTTTTTTGTAGAAATTGGCAAGCTGATTCTAAACTTTATGGAAAAGTAAAGGATGTAGGCGAGTCAAGCCTTGTTTAAAAAGAAGACAAAATTGGAGGGTTCACAGTACCTGACTTCAAGATTTAATATTAAGCTACAGAAATAAGCTTTATAGTATTTATTTATTATAAATGTAATTATATTATTATTATTTATATTTATGGTAAAAGGATAGATATAGGTCAATGGAACAGAAGAGAGTTTAGAAATACACCAACATATCAATTGGTCAATTGGTTTTCAACACACATGCCAGGGTAGTTCAAAGAAGAAAGATTGTATTTTCAATAAATGATGCTAAAACATTTCAACATACCTATGTAAAAAACAACAAACAGAAAAACCAAAAAGAACCTTGACTCACACCTCTCACCATATACAAAATTAACTCAAAATGGATCATAGATCTAAATGGAAAGCCTTAAGTTACAAAACTTCTAGAAGAATACAAAGGAGAAAACATGTTTGATTGCAGATTAGGCAAAGATTTTTTTAAGTAGGATACAAAAGCACAAATCACAAAAGAAACTATTATTAAGTTGGATGATCAAATTTTAAAATATGAGATACTGTTAAGAAAATGTAAAGGCAAGTCAAAGACTAGGCGGAAATCCTTGTTATGCACATATCTGATAAAGGATTTTTATGTGGAAATATAAAGAACTCTCACAACTCAGTAGTGAAAAGCAAACAACCAATTAAAAAATGGGCAAAACATGAGAACAGACATTTTGCCAAAAATGGAATATGAATGGCGCATAAGTACATAAGAAAAACAAACATCATTAGCCATTGAAACAATGCAAAATAAAACCACAATAAGCGATCACAACACATTTATTAGAATAGATGAAAACGTTTAACTGACAATATCAAGTACTGATAAAGATATAGGAACAACTAGAATTCTCATACATCTCTGGTGGACACAGTCATTTCAGAAAACAAACTGGTACAGCCTCTTTAAGAAGTTAAACATACACTTTCCACACACTCTAACAATTCCAGGGGTGCCTGGCTGGCTCAGTTGGTTAAGCATCCGACTTCAACTCAGGTCATCATCTCACAGTTCATGAGTTCGAGCCCCACATTGGGCTCTGTACTGACAGCTCGGGGCCTGGAGTCTGCACCGGATTCTATGTCTCCCTCTCTCTCTGCCCTTCACCTGCTCACACTCTCTCTCTTTCTCAAAAATAAATGAACATTAATAAATCAATCAATACATCAATCAATCAATAAAGCCCATGCTGTGGCAAAGAGGCTACACTTTAAAAAAAGAAAGGTCTAACAATTCCACTCCTAGGCACTTCCCCACGAGGAATGAAAACAGACCTCCAACAAAGATTTATGATAAAACTTGATAGAAGTTTTATTAATAGCCCCTTCCAAACTGGAAACAACCCAGAAGCCCGTCATCTGGTGACTGGATAAACAGATCATGGCACACAATAAAAGGAACGAGCTGACTGATACAAACAACACGGAGGAATCTTAAAAGCATTATGCTAAGTGGAAGAAGTCAGACCCAAAAGGCTGTTTACGATGTGATTTCATTTATATGACACTCGGGAAAACACAAAACGATAGGGAAGATATCAGTTCGCGGATGACCAGAGGGAACTTTCTGGGACGATAGAACTGTTCTCTATCTCGATCACTGTGGTGGTTACCCAAGTGTATGCATTTGTCACATTCATAGAACCGTACACCGAAAATGATAGATTTTTCTGAATGTGACGCACACCTTCATAAAGGCAACTTTCGAGAAATTTGATATTACCTGCAGGATTTCTACTTTGTACCATCAGCAGTTACATGGCTTTCCCAATTATACCCTGCACAGTTGCTACACTAAGTAGTCTCTCATTTTCAACTGAGGTTAACAGAAGAGCAAGACATTTGCATTTACGAAAGAGGGGGATATCTCCTTATTTTTTAGAATATTCTATTTATTTTTGAGAGAGAGAGAAAGAGACAGAGTAGGGGGGGGGCAGTGAGAGAGGGAGACACAGAATCTTGAGCCTGACATGGGGCTTGAACTCGTGAACCACAAGAACCACCTGAGCCGAAGTGGGACACTTAAGCAACTGCCACCTAGGTGTCCCGATAGCTCCTTATTTTTAACCACCTTCCTTTCTCCTCTACACTTTTTATATTCTTTATCATGTCTGAATGGAAATTGATCTTATTGTATTTGATTTAAGACTTTTTCTTGTAAAACTTTGAGGTGGCAAAACAGACATTTTGATTTTAATTGATGCCATAAATATGAATAATTCCCAAATTGACACTTTCTTGAAAGAGTAATAGTCTAAGTGGAATTAAATAACTACAAATGAAATACAGCTCTTAGAAGTTACTTTATTTAATGTGAAAAATGCTATTCTGCCAAACAATTCCATAAAGACTGGAATTATAAAAGATAATTGAATCTCTATTATTCTGCCTACTCCTCTTATTTAAATTTGTATAAACATTTATTGGTTCCAAAAGAATAAAATGTTCCTAAAGTTATCTAGCTAACGCTTCTCTTAATATGCACATGAGTCTATTTTCCTATTTATTTAAATAATTTGAAACTTAGCAATTATTTTGCATGTAAAATTAACAGCTATAAATTATCATTAGTTACTGTACTATTTTGCCCTAGAATAATACATATATGCGTATATACAAACTGATGGAAATAATTTCAATATATAAAGCACAAAAGATTTTTTGTCTGAGTTACTTCGAAAATGCTTACGTATGTTTGAAAATGTTCAGCTATTAATAATAAATTCAAATGGCCCGCCTTTTTGTCCTCCTGCTGTAATTACATTGGTTAAATACGATGGCTGTCTCCTGATCACAGGAACATTGGTCATGCACAGGCTCAGAGATCTCAGGAGTGACACTAAAATAGGCATTCAACTACGTGATCTTCCAAAGGCTGAAGCCCAGATTAAATAGGAGTTTGGCTGAGTGGCAAGGCTGAAACCAAACTTCGGTGCTCGCTGACCTACCATGGTTCTCATAGGAACTGGGACGTCTCTTACAGGAAGTTCTACAGCCCAGCAATTCATTCACTCAGTCAACGCACCTTTATTGAACACCACCACATGCCAAGCTCTGTGCCAGGCACCAGGGATCCGGTGGCAAACGAGAGTCTGGTGAGGGAGAGAGAAGGAACGTGTTACACTGTAGTGTGCAGGATGGATGTGACAACATCAGTGCCCCAGTTGTGCCATCAGCCTACCAGCATAAAGTGTCTCATAAATCATATGAACTGAAGAGTGAGTCCAGCCAACAGAAGAGGGCAAAGGACTCAGGGAGCACCTGGGTGGCTCAGTCACTTAAGCGTCTGACTCTTGCTTTCAGCTCAGGTCATGGTCTCTCGGTTCAAGCCCTGCATTGGGCTCTGCTCTGACAGTGCGGAGGATTCTCTCTCTCTCTCTTTCTCCTTCTCTCTGCCCCTCCCCTGTTTGCATTCTCTCTCTCTCTCTCTCTCTCTCTCTCTCTCTCTCTCTCTCAAATAAATACATAAACTTAAAAGGGGGGGGGGTGCTTATCCACAAAGACCATTCAGAAGATGTTTGTTAAACCAATTTCAAATTCCATGGTATCCACACCAGCCCACTTCACCACTGCGATGTACCCCCCTGCCAGGTTCACAGCGAAGACCAGAGAAAGAAGCCAATCTTGACTACATCCACCTGCTGGCAGCCCTTCTGACAACACACCAGTATTTACACATCCTGGTCTACACTTCCTGCTGCCCTGCCCTTTTCCTTTCTCTGCCCTGCTCTGGCAACCCCAGCACTTGGAGAGAAATCGGGCTGTGGAAACTAGATTTATTCCCTGGAGCTGGCTGGTTCCTACCCTGACTACTTTTCTTGGACAGAAGGAAATGCCCACAGTAGCACCTAGGGTTCTCTGAATGCAAGCAACAGATACAGACTCCAGCCAATTCAGGTACAAAGGTCATTGCAAGAGTCCAAGTGTTGCTTGCAGAGCCAAAGAAAAAGCAGAACAGGGTTGGAAAGGAACAGCAAGCTGGGCAGCTCTGAGGCAGAAAATAGGCTTTCTGGACATTGTTGTGACCATGAATCAGCCGCGGCCAATTTTAAGGTTTGTTGTGGCGGTGGCTGTTTCTGCTCCAGATTTCATTTCAGATGGGAAACAAAGTAATCAGTAGCCTCATTGGCCTGGCCTGTGTCATGTACCCACACCCCTTTGGCTGGGGGAAGCAACCATGTGGATTGATGGCCCCCCAAAGACTGCAAAAGCTGATGCGGGGGGGTGGAGACACTCCTAAAAAGAGACTGGGACATACTTACACGAAAAGAGACTCACTGCTTCCTGTGTCTACACTCTTCACATCTCATTGACAAAGGGAAGCAGTAGGAGTGCATATCAGGGAGACCTAATCTAACTGGAGGGTGCCCTGGACGTCATGTCTGCACTGAGTTCTGAAGGACAGGAAGCTAGCCAGGTTTAGGGGTGAATGTGGGAGAGCACCGGACAAAGCGGAACCACAACAGCAAACGAGGAGGGAAGAGGTCCATGCAACCTTCCAGATACCCTCTCCCCCGTCCAAGACAGGCCCCTCACAGTGGGCGTTGGTCATTTGCCAGCATCCATCCCCCTTCTTCTGACAAATACCTCCTAAATTTCATTTCCAAAGCCACCCTTTCCCCATGTTCACATCACCCCCTCTGGGTCCAGGGGCAGAGCTTGCGATGCAGGGGTGAAGCCAGAGGCTGGGTTTATTCAACTGACCACAATGATTGGTCAAGAGTGATTATATGACCTGAGCCAAACCACTCAGAGTAAACCTCAAGGCTTCAGAGAGTGATTTTTTTTTCCCCACCAAACTAAAACACCTGAATGGGGGTGGGGAGGGAGATGTATAGGAAATCTCTGTACCTTTTGCTCAGTTTTGCTGTCAACCTAAAACTGCTCTAAAAAAAATTGTCTATTTAAAAACAAAAAAACAGGGGTGCCTGAGTGGACTCAGTCGGTTGAGCGCCCAAGTCTTGATTTCGGCTCATGATCTCACAGTCCATGGGATTGAGTCCCGCGTTCGGTTCCATGCTGTGAGCACAGGATTCTCCCTGCTTGGGATTCTCTCTCTCCCTTCTCTTTGCCCCTGCCTGCTCATGCACTCGCATTCGCCCTCTCTCTCTCTGAAAATAAATAAACATTGGAAAACAAACAAACAACCACAAAACCCTGAATAGTGTAAGGTCTGGAATGCTTGAAGCCATTTTGTTACCAAATTGAGCCTGAGGAACAAAGCCAATGCTTAGAGAAGAGCCCAGACCAGGATTTGTTTGATGACATTCTTTGAGCTGCTGGGTCAAGCTGCACCTAAAGCCAGAGCTCTCCCTGGACTTTTCAGTGACATGAGCCACTAAATACCATTGCTTCAACAAGCTCTCCCTTGCCACTCCATACACCATCTGGGATGAGAATCAGAGCCTTTTTTACCTTTGAGACCAGAAGGGTCACTTCAGAGGCCCAGGGACCCAGACGACCAACTGGAAGACCTGGGCTCAGGATGAGCTGAACCCATGCAACAGGACGAACGTTAGGTCGGCAGTCAAACTGGTTCTCACCTCCTCACTGAGTGGCCTGGGGCTAGTGACTCAACATCTCTGGGGTCTCAATGTCCTCATCTGTAAAATAAGGATTATAATGAAACTGCCCCTCACAGCATGGTCGCAAGCACTGACAAGTTATAAATAAAACATCTGGCCTGAAGCCATCCTCCAACACCCGTGTTAGTTGTTAGTAACATGCTTCTGCCAAGAGGGATTGACACAGTTACTCAATCCCTACAGATTCGCTGCTAATCTGGGGTAAACACTGTTCCTGCTCATAGATTATCCAGATGCATTTTACAGGGGCTATTCTAGATCTCACAAAAACCAAAAGAGCTGCACAGTCCAGGGCTAGGTGCTTTACAGAAGCCAGACCAGGAGATAAAGGTGAGGTCTCTGCTAACATAAACACTTTGCTAAAGAGCAGCTAGCTCTTTGCTAATCCTCTGCTGTTTTCCCACTCTTTCCCCCCATTAGGACTCCTTTTTTGCTAACAAGCCTTTGTCCCTGGCCATGCACGCCATGTTTTGGGATCTGCCCATCCGGACATTGGCTCTCCCCACCCCACCTCCTCCTCTGCAGCTAGAGTTCACTTCCTGGTAATTGTATCCCCTACATTGCTGGCTCAGATCCGGTCCCAGCCAGTCCCAAGCCTTCCTGGAACCCTACGCATGAGTTCCAGCAACAATGAATTACCCATTAGAGCACTGTCTCAATTGAGACTGTGGTTGCCTACAAAAAATAGAATACCACTATGCAATGGCTTCTCCTGATAGGGGTTTATTCATCTCCTACAGTAAGGAATAGGCAGCCAAGGGCTGTGATGACAGCTCATCTCCAGGCTTCTGCTCTGTCATCCTAAGCTTTCCTCCTCATATCTTTTGTCTCACGGTTACAAGATGGCTGCTGCCCTTCCAGACCTCAGATATGCATTGAAGACAGAACATATAAGATAAAGAAGCAATAAAGACTATCTTTATATCAAGACAGTAAAGCTTTCCCAGAAATCCTCGGCTTATGACTCACAGGCTAAAAGTATGTCACGTGGTCACATCCAGCTACAAGGGAGTCTGGGGAGTAAGTTTTGTAGGGGGACACATTGACATACAAATAAAATACGGGTAGTGTTAGTAAGAAAGAAGGATAGATTAATACAGGGTAAAACAGGGGTCAACAAACTACAAGCAGCAAACTCAACCTGGCCCATGGCCTGCCTTTATAAATAAAGTTTTACTGAAACACAGCTGCACACATTTGTTTTCAACACTACAACAGCAATGTTGAGTAGTTGCTACAGAAGCCATATGGCCCACAGAGTCTAAAATACCCACTTTTTGGTCATTTACAGAAAAAGGTTGCCAACTCCTGAGATAGACAATTAGTAGTGTCTACCACAAGTACCAACAAAGGAAAGACCTAATTTTTTTTTTTTTCTGGAAAGAATGTATTATTTTCCAAAGAACATCCCAATCTTCACAAGAAAAATTAGAATACTTTTTTTTCTCTGCTTACATTTATTTTACAGTTTTGTGATCATTTTTATTCTGAACTACATAGGGGATAAATAAGGAGCCTCATAAACTTTCAGGGCATAGGGCCTTAAATTGGCCTTTATTTTCAAGCACTTCTTCTGGTGGTCTTGTTGTAGAAGTGAATAAAGTATGCCCAAGATGGCCGATGGGTCTAAAACAAACTCTGGTCTCTAGCTTGGAGACCCCTCCTCCATATTCTTCTTCCTTTATTTGCTGCGTGCCCCCCACAGATATGGAAGCTGATGATTATAAATTACCTTCCCCACTTGCATTTGGCGCTCAGATCTTTGGAGAAACGGTCTCCTCTGAGCCCACTGGTGTTAAATAAATCTCTGATCCACCAAGATCTCCGAGTGCCGCTTAATTTTTCCGCCAGCGTCCCAGCCCAGTTCCATAACAAATTTGGTTCCCTGACTGGGAAACCCAACCCCGCTGGCCCATTGTGGCCACCGGTTTGGGAGAAGGGCAAGGTGGTGAAGGGGAGAGGGATCGCAAGGGAGAAGGCGTGCCCCCTGCCTGAATTTCAACAGTCTTCTTCTCAGTTGCCTGAGACGGCCCCAGTCCGTTGTTCCGGCCGGACTCAAAGAGACCTGGTAGGTGAGGACCTGGACCCAACGAGGGAACCAGTAAGGCCAGGGCCCCAAAGAAGTGAGGCCCACCCAACAGGGTGGAAGGGGGACGCGATCAATCTCCAGAGGCCTTAATGGTCTCACAGGTAGAAAATTTTGCGGGAGGGAATGTAATAGACTCTGGTGTGTGTGTGTGTGTGTGTGTGTGTGTGTGTGTGTGTGTGTGTGAATGTGTGGCTCAGCCAGGCTTGCCAGTTGAGTTTGAGTTTGTGGCTCCATGGATGGGCACCTTTAAGGTCCCCAAAAGTCTATGGAGTCTGAATGGGCTCTCCTGTGTCGTGGTGAGAGTATAAGGTCTAGAGCAGTATCGGATCAGATTCTGATCACAAGTCCCAAAGCTGAGTCCCCTACGGCCAAGCCTCCCCTAAAGTTTCCCTCAGGAATGTGACCAGTGGAGTATCTGATTGGTCCTCTCATCCAAAAGGATACCCTCCCTTTGTCTGTCTCCCCAAAACACAAACACAAGAAAGGAATTAATAATGGGATCAACACAGGGTAAGCCTATGGTTTTAGAGGACGTGTTCAAATATTTTAAAAATGGATTTTCAGGTGATTACAGGGTGAAAATGACACCCAGGAAGTTAAGGACTTTTTGTGAACTAGGATGGCCCATATTCAATGTAGGATGGCCCCAGAAGGGACATTAGATGCTCAAATAGTGCAGCAGGTTTGGCTAATAGTCACTGGGAACCCAGGCCACCCTGGTCAATTTCCATACATTGACTCCTGGCTTGAAATTGCCCGAAACCCCCCGCCTTGGGTGCGATTCATCCATAGCAAGCAGAGTCAGGCAAACGTTTTAGCCACTTTATCCGGAGACTCACCCAGGGAGCCAAAGAAGCAACCCACCGCTCCTCTAATATTTAAAGGAGACATGGAGGAAGATATTGTCTTTCTGCCTCCTTATGACTCATCAAACTCCCTCCCCCCTCCCCCTGAGCTTGAAACTCCTCCCCCATCTGTCTCTAAGACTCTACAGTCACCACTGCCCATCTCCCTGCCCCTCTCAGACCCGGAGAACCCTACCCCCCAGGGGCCAGCAGCCAGACTGTGCCCCAGACCCAGACCTAACGCTCTCCAAATGCCTGTAAGGGAGACGAGAGAGCCTGAAAGACAGAATGAGGACAGAACAGTCCAGCCCAGCCATTCCTTGATGTATTATCAAACTTTCTCCACAACCGACCTCCTCAATTGGAAACACAACACTCCATCATACTCTAAAAAGCCACAAGCAATGGTCAACTTGATGGAGTCCCTCTTCCAGACCGACTTGGGAAGACTGTCAACAGTTACTCTGTACTCTGTTTAATACAGAGGAAAAAATAATAATAATGAGAGAAACACGACAGTACCTAGAAGATCACGCACCTCCGCGGATCAATGACCCTGCTGTCTGGGCTTAAGCTGCCGCGCCTAAAAAACGCCCAACATGGGATTTCACCACAAAAGAAGGACAGGCCCACATCCAACGATATGAGGAAGCCTTCCTTCGGGGAGTCCAAGCTGGAGCCAAAAAGCCCATGAACATGACTAAAATATCATCAGTCAAACAGCACCCTGGGGAATCTCCGGGAGACTACTATGAAAGATTATGTGAAGCATACCGTATATATACCCCGTTTGACCCCGAGGCACTAGAAAGTCAACAGATGATAAATACCTTTTTTGTAGCACAGGCTGCCCCAGATATCAAAAGAAAACTCCAGAAGTTGGAGGGCTTTGCCAGGATGAATATCACTCAGCTGATAGAGGTCGCCAATAAAGTTTTCATGAGCAGAGAAGTCACAGCCGAAAGAGAAGTGGAGAGAAGACTAAAAGAGAAGGCCACCCTTCTCGCAGCACTAAAAGAAACAGACGCTGCAAAGACAGAAAGACCCCATCCGCCAAAAGGGGGGAAGCCCAGAGCCCCCTTAGCAAAGGACCAATGTACATGCTGCAAAGAGAAGGGACACTGGAAGAATGAATGTCCGAGTCGGAAGGGGCCCTCAAAACCCAGCCGATATCGGGAGGAACCTCGAGGCAAGAACCTCGTTGGTCTGGCCGGGATAGAATTGGAATAAGGGGGACCAGGCTCTTTTCATTCTTGGCCCCCGTGAGCCCACGGTCGAAATAAAGGTAGGGGGCCGAACAATAACTTTCATGGTTGACACTGGGGCTGAATACTCTGTTATTACTTCCCCAGTGGCACCCTTCAGCCAAAAGATGGCAACCATACTTGGGGCTGCTGGGACACGGGTGATGCAGCAGCCCTTCTGTCAAGCTCGACAATGTGAACTTGGGGGTCACAAGGTGCAGCATGAGTTCCTTGAGTTACCTGACTGCCCGATTCCTCTCCTGGGCTGGGATCTGCTCTCCAAACTTGGGGCCCAGATAACTTTTGAACCCACTGGACACACTAGCCTCCAATTAAACCCAAGGCAGAAGGAAAGCCTGGTCTTGGTGATTACCCTGCCAAGGGAGGAAGAATGGAGACTATTCTGCACCCAGGCCCTACCCTGTAGCCCCTCAGAATTCAGGCTTATGTTTTCCTCTGTATGGGCTGAAGATAACCCACCTAGACTAGCTTGGAGTCAGGCCCCCATCATTGTTGACCTGATCCCTGGAGCCCAACCTCAGAGACAAAGGCAGTACCCCCTTCCACTCAAGGCTAGAATGGGTACACAAGAGCACCTGACCAAGCTCAGAGAAGCAGGTATTCTAATCAGGTGCCAATCGGCTTGGAATATCCCGCTCTTGCTAGTCAAGAAGCCAGGAGGAGGATACTGACCAGTACAGGATTTAAGGGCCATTAACAAAGTGACTGTTTCCTTACATCCACTGGTCCCGAACCCGTAGACTCTCCTCAGCCAAATTCCAGGGTCAGCCAGATGGTTTTCACACCTCGACCTAAAGGATGCTTTCTTCTGCAGCCACCTGGCTCCTCAAAGTCAACCATCGTTTGTCTTTGAATGGACTGAGCCCATTACAGGGCTCCAGATGCAGCTGACCCAGACACGACTTCCCCAAGGTTTCAAGAACTTGCCCGCTCTTTTTGGGGAAGCACTAGCTACAGACCTCACCGACTTTCCGAGGAAACCACAGGGTGTGTCCTCCAATATGTAGATGACCTCCTCCTTGCCAGTGACACCCAAGAAGACTGTGTGAAAGGTACCAAGGCCCTCTTGCAGCTTCTGTCCTACTCGGGGTACCGGTCCTCTTGGAAAAAGGCACAGATTTGTCAGCAACAGGTCCGATACTTAGGCTTCCTCCTCACAAAAGGAAAAAGAGAACTAGGACCGGAAAGGAAGAAGGTTATCGCCACACTGCCACAGCCCCAAACAAAATGAGACTTTCATGAATTTTTAGGGGCCGCAGGGTTCTGTCGCATTTGGATTCCCAGATTCTCAGCCATAGCAAGGCCCCTCTATGACCTGTTGGGAGGGCCAGACTGGGAGCCCCTCGCATGGACTGAGGAGGCAAGGGCCGCTTTCACAGAAATGAAGTCGGCTCCGGGACGAGCCCCAGCCCTGGGTTTGCCTGACACAGAAAGGCCCTTTAACCTCTTCGTGCATGAAAAGGACAAAATAGCCCTTGGAGTGCTCACTCAGAGCATGGGGCCTTGGCAACGGCCAGTAGCCTACCTGTCAAAAAAACTTGATCCTGTGGCTACAGGATGGCCACCATGCCTCAGAGCGCTGACAGCCACAGTCCTGTTCATCAGGGAGGCAGACAAACTCACACTGGGACAAACACTTAATATTCAGGTCCCAAAGGCAGTCATGTCCCTCATGAACACCCAAAGATATCGTTTCCTCCGCAATTCTCGGCTGACACAATACCAAGGCCTTCTCTATGGAAACCCAAAGGTCACTCTTGAAACAGTAAGAACACTAAACCCGGCCACCTTCCTTCCCACAGAGGAGGGAGAACCCAACCATGATTGTTCCGGAGTAGTGGATGAAGTCTACACCAACCGCCGGGACCTCCAAGACCAGGCTATAACAAGCCCGGAGATCACCCCGTTCAGTGAGGGGAGCAGCCATTTACAAGAGGGCAGCCGAAGAGCAGGATATGCGGTAACCACAACCACCGAATTTCCAGAAGCCAAGGCCTTGCCGGAAAGATGGTCGGCACTACGAGCTGAACTGTATGCCTTAACCCGAGCCCTCATCCTTAGCAAAGGTAAATGAGTTACCATCTACACTGATTCCCGGTATGCCTTCACTACTGTGCATGTACACGGGGCCATCTATAAAGCAGGAGGCCTCCTTACTGCTGCAGGGAAAGCCATCCAAAACAAGGAAGAAATACTAAAGCTTCTTGAGGCCGTATGGCTGCCAGACAAGGTGGCTAGCCTACACTGTAAGGGGCATCAGAAAGGAGACGACCCCATAACTCAAGGAAATCGTCTGGCCTACAAAACGGCCAGAGCAGCCACCTGTGGTGACCCAGGCGAAGCTCCTACCTAGCTATGACTCTTGCGCCCCAGAGGGAAGCCTTCCCCGCCCCCCACCCAACCCCCAGTACACAAATGAAGAAGGAAGTTGGACCTCAACAGAAGGGGGCACACTAAGCAAAGAGGGATGGTGGGTCATGCCAGATGGGAACATCTTTGTCCCGTCGTCTATGGAAAAACACCTAGTGAAGGAATATCACCAACTCACTCACCTAGGGAAAAATGCACTAGAGGCCCTCCCCGAAAAGAACTACCAGATCAGCCAGCTGCCGGCATTATGCCGAGCTGTCAGTGAACAATGTGTAACGTGTGCCAAACACAATGCTTGGTCTGCCCCACAGCCCCCGCCCGGCACACAAAGGATGGGGGGGCCACCCCTTTCGAAGACTTAGAGCTGGACTTTACCAACATAAAACTAAATATAGGGTTCAGGTACCTCTTGTAATAATCTGCACGTATTCAGGAGGGTCGAAGCCTTCCCGACCAGAACGGAACGAAGTCGCGAGGTGGCCAAAGCTCTTCTATGGGAGATTGTGCCTCTGTTTGGTCTACCCGTAACCACACACAGTGATAACGGACCTGCATTTGTGGCAGACATTACAGAAACCCTGACAAAGTCCCTCAGCATTCCCTGGAAACTGCACGCTGCTTACCGACCCCAGAGCTCAGGGAAAGTAGAGCGGATGAATCGCACCCTCAAGGAAACCCTGGCTAAGTTCCACCAAGAGACTAATCTCCCATGGCCAGATTTACTACCGCTGGCCCTCCTGCGTGCCCGATGTATGCCTGGGGCACTAGGATTCTCCCCTTTGGAGTTATTATATGGGCGACCCTCCCCCACCCCATGTTCAGGAAAACTCCCAGGAGACCTACACCAGATTGGAGACAAGAGAATAAAAGAAAAGCTCCAGACCTTGGGGGCAGTCCTAAATAAGTTGCAGAGATACACCATAGAGAGGGCTCCAATTTCCTTAGGGACCCCCGTTAATCCCTTTCAGCCAGGAGACTCTGTGTGGGTCAAAGATTGGAAGAGGGAACCTCTTAAACCACACTGGACTGGGCCTCATACTGTCATTCTAACAACTCCTACAGCCCTTAAAGTTTCCGGTATCACCCCATGGGTCCATCACTCCAGAGTGAAGAAGGCCAACTCAGAAGAACCCACAACCTGGCGAAGTGATCCAGATCCAGCCAACCCACTTAAACTGACCCTCAAAAGGGACACTGGCCCCTGAGACCTCCAGCCCTGCTCCAGCCACACCCCAGAAGCTGGCTGGCCTGCGCATGGCAGATGCTTAAGGAATTAATGCGTGAACCAAGCCCAGGGGTTTGGATGCAACTCTGCCAGCCCTTGCCCCTTACTGATGTCATAGCTCTGATCTTACTTCTTACTGTTGGGCTGATAGAGACTGCACCAACGAGCTAGACATGGGACAAAAGATGCATGCTGGGTCTCACATGCCTCCTCTGGATGAGAGGATGATTAAGTATTGCCTGTTATGATAACCTCTCTCACCTTCATAACTGCCGCTTACCCACTTTGCCCCCAGGATTGTTATATGACAGTAAGGGGGTCAAGGGTGTTCAGTGCCTTCACCTCCCTCCACAAAGATTGCTACAAGGGAGAAACACCCACTCTCTGCCAGTCACCCGGTGCCCCAAGGACTAAGTATCGGACCATAGAGATAACCCAAAATGTCAGGAACCCATATCACAACAAGAGCCTCCAGAGAGGGAAGCGAGCTTGCTACACTTACCTTCCTCAATGAGGGATCTCAGATGGGGGAGGGGTGCAAGACAGGGCCCTTCAAAAAGTTATGAAGGATACCCAGGATAGGGTAATACAAGCCATAAGCGACCACTCCTCCAGCAGCCTACCAGGGTTTGAACCTTTCAGCCCTGAATCAGATGCTTACCAATTCCCCACTCCAGCGTTGGGCCAACACTACTCTCCAAGTCCTCCATAAAATAGATCATCACACCCAAACCTGCTGGATGTGCTTGCCCCTCAGCCAGAGGGCTTACTTAGCCACTCCCATCCCTTTGACCTGGAAAGCTCCTGAAAATCTCAAAACCAACACCTCTGTCTTAATTGGACCCCTGGCCACTGGGGTCCATCTCACAAATGCCAATAATCTAATCTGTAAAGTCCTTGAAGGTATGAACGGTACCTCTCTATGCGGAAGAAATAGAACCTTAAAGAGGAATGCAACCCTGTGTTCAACCCCTGGGGTGTTCTATCTGTGTTCTAATTCGGCCTACCGATGCTTAGAGGCCAACTGGACTCAGATATGTTATTCCATTCTCCTAACCCCAGAGATATCCATATACACCGAAGATCAGTTCCTAACAGCCTTTAGCCCCAAGTCCCGGGCTAAACGGGCAATCCTGCTACCCGTTCTGATAGGCGCAGGAATTGCGACAGGAATAGGAACCGGATTAGGGGGCATAGGTTCATCTGTAGGACTATACAATAGACTATCTCAAGAGCTAAATGAAGACATGGAACCAGTGGCAGATTGTCTGGTAACCTTACAAAACCAAATAAAGTATCTGGCGGCAGTGAGCCTCCAAAATAGGTGAGCCCTGGACCTCCTCACTTCAGAAAAAGGAGGGATTTGTATCTTTCTTGGGGGAGGAATGTTGCTATTTCGTAAACCAGTCAGGAATAGTTACAACTAAGGGTAAGGAACTCAAGGAAAGAATTCAACATAGACAACAGGAAAGTATCAATCAATAAAAAGGATGGGATCTCACAGATTGGGCATCCTGGCTTCCTTCCCTGGCGGGGCCCCTCCTCTCCATAATTTTACTTGTATCCATTGGCCCCTGTATATTGAACTCCATGGTCCTGTTTTATTGAAAACACTGTTGCTGGCCAAACTACTGCACGTATCTTAGCCTTCCAAGAGTACCAACCTGTAAAACTAAAAGTTGATGCCTACTAAAAGTTTTTTTAAAAGGCATCAAAGGGGGGAAAGTTGGAGAAGTGAATAAAGTATGCCGAAGATGACTGATGGGGCTAAAACAAACTCTGGTCTCTAGCACAGAGACCCCTCCTCCATGTTCTTCTTCCTTTGTTTGCCGTGCGCGAAAGCCCCCACAGATATGGCAGCTGACAACTATAATAATTACCCTCCCCGCTTGCATTCGGCGCTCAGACCTTTGGAGAAATGGTCTCCTCTGAGCCCACCGTTGTTAAATAAATCTCTGATCCATCCAGATTTCCGAGTGCCGCTTGGTGTTTCCACCAGCGTTCCAGCCTGGTTCCCTAACAGTCTGACTTCCGTTCATTCTACAAATTGGTACTGAGCATCTACTGTGGTGGGTATGTGTTAGGTCCTGGATAAGGACAGGATGGATGAATGGATGGATGGATGAATGGATGGGTGGATGGATGGATGGATGGATGGATAGATCATAAACTGAGAGAGATCAAGAGACAGATCAGAATAATTATGCCATGCCTTCTCAATCTTGCCTAGAGAATGTGTATGTGAAAAGAAGGGTATATACACTACAGTGGGTATGTGGTAGGGTGTAGCCAATGTAACAAAGATCCCTTTCTAACTGCATGGGTACATAAAGAACATGAGTTGCTCTCCCTCTTACATAACAGCTCCCAAGTAGGCAGTCCACGCTGGCAAGTGTCTCTGTTCCGCACAATCGGGAACGCTGGCTCTTTCCATCATACTGCTCCCATAGCCCCTAAGACATTTACCTTGCTTGCAAGGCCACAGCTGGGTCACACACACATTTGGGTCCCAGGTGATGGGAAGAAGAGACAAGAGCATGTTAGAGCACACACCTGAAGTTGTACAGCCCGGATCGGGAAGGGAGCATGGATCACCTCCCTTTATCATCCATTGAGTCACATGGTTCACCTACCCACAAGGGAGGCTGGGAAAGGTAGTCTCTGGCTGAGCAACCACATGACGAGCTACCATCCAATGATTTGGGACAAATGGGAGATTGAATTTGGGTAGACAACGAGTAGTGTCCACCATGCAAAGTAGGTTCATGAGTCCTTGTTGAACTCAGAGGTGAGATAGTTGACCTCTCTGAGTTCCCCGAAACTCGGGCCCTACTAGTACAGATCCACTGCCCCCTATACCTGGGAGGTCAGTTTTGTTCACTCTGTCTCATAGGGATCGCCTTCTGACGTCATCAGTGGCTCCCAGCCAAGGCAAGAACAGAACCACACCCATAAAGGGCCCTCCTTCCTGGATTATTACAGCCTTCCACCTGCCAGGATGACGACCTTGTGTTCTGCCCCACATCAAGTTCACACACTAGGTAATTACTCTTGACGAGACCTAAAACCCCACCCTTGATGAATGCTTTAAACAACTAAGATTCCTTAAGAAAAATTCAAAAGCAAACCGATTGTGCGAAGTGCACACCTCCTGAGGCCTTAGACCCCTTAGAAACACATCCCTCCCCCTTTCCCTCATGCGGAACAAAAAGGATTAGAATCTGGGAAACTGTTACCACCTTAATGCAGGGGAGTGAAGCTAATGGTGGAATTTCAGTTACAATGGAAGGGGAGCGTTTGGAGACAGGAATACATTTCGGTCACCTGTGGAGAGCCCAGACTGTGCCCCCACGTACCCAGCATGGACTGCCCCTGGTCTCTCTCAGCGAAGGGCATCTGGCCTATATACAGCACATATTGCTTCCCTAGGGGTGCAAAGTGGCAGCACATTCATTAGATAAATTAATTCTGTTTATGTGCCAAGGAGCAGGGCCCTTCCAGGAAACCAGGGCCTCTTACAGACAAGTTTGCCCTGTTTGTCATTAAATTATTTGTCAAAGTGGAATATCAGGCCCAAGAGCAAATAGCCATTGCCCTTAACAAACTGAAACCCACAGCCTTCAAAGTCTGGCCCTGGAACGAGACTCTCCAAGTAAGACTCTGATGACCACAGCTCAGTTCCTTTTAAGTCTTTCTGTTCTCAAAAGGGTAATTTGATCCCCAAGGCGACAAGGTGATCAGGTGGCATTCTCCAGTTGAAGACTAGCCCATAACTAAGTAGCAGGAAGTCCCCTCTCCGGAGGCAGGAGGAGTGCAGGTACCTCAGAGCAAAGGCCAGAGGGCAGGTGGAAAAGAATAGGCCTGGGGTGGAGCTCTCTCGGGAAATTTGCACCTGCCTTGGGGGTTATTAACCCTTCCAGTTCCACATAGCCCACCAAGGGCTGTGTTAAGCTGGGGTCAGGGTTTTGCTGTTAGCATGTGAAACTTTAAATGTACTCCATAGAGGGGTGCCTGGGTGGCTTGGTCGGTTAAGCGTCCGACTTCAGCTCAGGTCACGATCTCGCGGTCCGTGAGTTCGAGCCCCGCGTCGGGCTCTGGGCTGACAGCTCAGAGCCTGGAGCCTGCTTCCGATTCTGTGTCTCCCTCTCTCTCTGCCCCTCCCCCGTTCATGCTCTGTCTCTCTCTATCTCAGAAATAAATAAACGTTAAAATAAATAAAGTAAATGTACTCCATAGATTATACCCTTTTAGTATGGAAAATTTCAAACGTACGCAAAAGCAAAATGACTCTTATAACCCCCGTGTATCTATGCCCAGCCTCAACAATTATCAACATTGTGCCTATCTAATTTTACCTAGCTACCCACCTGTTTTTTGTTTTTTTTTCTCTTTGGTAAGTATTCTGAGTATTTTAAAGCAAATCTAAGACATCTCACCTGTACAGTAAACGGTACTAATTAAACAGTGTTTGAAATACTACAGATGGCAGTCCCTACATTCAACCATACCAGCTAGAGTAATGAGCAAGAAGGTTGGGACCCCCTGGTATAGTCCCGCCAACCCCCTTCTTTTTTTTTTTTTTTTTTTTTTTTTACAACAAAGAACTCAGAAGTGAGACGCCAACCACTGGCGACCAGAGTGGTGCCAGAGCACAAACCAGGGAGAAGTCGGCCCTCCAGGCTGCCTGATGAGAGACAGACTCGGGCTGATGACTGACTGCCCAGGCCCGGTCCCTGGGAGAGAGCGGATTAACCCCCCTCCGCCGCTCACTACCGGCAGGAAGATTCCGGTCTGTTCTCAAACGCACTTCTGTTAGCTCCGGAGGGGTGCGCGGTGGGCCAGGGATGAAGCCGGGTCCCTGGACGTGCAGGAGGCGGTAACTGGAGCGAGGGATCCCGGGCGGGCCGGGGCGGGGTACCAGGGCCGGGGTGGCCTTGGAAACAGAAAGATGCTTGCTCCCACGAGGGGTGGGACAACCCAGGGCCAAGGTCAGGCTGGGTCCCGGGTGGCTTGCCGCCGCCTCCGGGCTCCACGTGGGGAGCGGGCCAGCGAGGTTGGCTTGGCATCCACGCCCGGGGCTGGGAGCAGGAAGTAGTCTTCCGTGGGCGCGGCCCTAGGCGCGGTGCTGCAGGTGCGGCGCTAGGTAGCTCGGGCGGAAGGCCAGTGCAAAGGAGGAGGTGAGCGCGGGGTCGCCACCGAGGCCCCGGGGCTGGAGCTAGCGGCTGGGCCTGGCTTGAGGAGGAGGCGTTTTGGAAGGGGGAAGGAGCCCGAGGGGTGAGCGTGGTTGTTGCCTTGAGGCTCGGATCCGGCTGTGCCCAAATGAGGGTGGGGGGCAGATCGCGAGGGTTGATTGAAATCCAGACGGGATAGTGTGGCCTCGGGCCTCAGGGAGCGTCGCGGATCGTCTCCGGCTTGGAAGAGGGATGGGGGAGCTCGAAATGGGGGAGATAGGAAGGGACTGCACCATGGGAGAGTGAGGTGGGGCCAGCAGAGGGAGGGAGGGCTCGTAGGGGGTCTCTGGACGCCAAGGGATGCGGGGCGCCGCCAAGGCTCTGGGGCTGGGTCGGGCCCGGGATGAGGGGCGCAGAGGACGTACGGAGTCGGGGACAGTTAGCTTCTCGACAAGACAGAACTGGGCAGGGGTGGGGGAGGGGGGGCTTGCAAAAAGGGGGCCGAGGCTCAAGCACCTATAGGAACCTTCCGCGGGGGCCGATTCCCGCCCCACCCCCCGCCCCACTATCCCCGGGCGGGGAGCGCACCGGAGCGGAGAGGAGGCGGAGACACAGACGCAAGCCTGACTCGGAAGGATGTTTCTGGCCGGCTGTGGCTTTAAGGGTGACGCCGGGCGTGCGGGCCCTTTAAGGAGGGGTCGGGGGCGTGTCAGGAAATGAGTCCTGGGCCCGCCTCGCGGGGGAGAACGGCCTCGGCTGTCCGGAGGCACCGGGGCTGAACGGCAGCCTGTGCGCCGAAGGGCTACGCGCCGCGGGCTTGGGCAGGCCCGGCCTCCTCCCGCGCCCTTTGGGCCTCCGCCGCGAGCACCTCTGAGCTTCCCTGCACCCCTCTTTCCAAACCCCTCGCACGCCTTCCCTCCGTTCATCTTACTGCACGCCTCCCCTTTCCCCCTGCAAACCCTTTTCTCCCATGCCTCCCTCTCCCGGCGTCTCTTCCCCGCGCTGTCCTCCGCCCTTCAGCACCTTCGCCCTGCCTTCCTCCCTCTCCCCCTCTCCTTCCTTTCCTCTCCCCTCCCTTCTTCCTGAGACCCATCCCTACAAGGCCTCTTCTGTCCAACCTTAGCCTGTCCCTCACCCCTTCCCTGTGTCTCGTCTCATGAGCTACCTCAGAGTGGGGGCAGAATGTGAGGCTCCCCCCACAGCAGAACCTCTCGGTGGAGAGGCCTCTAGGCCATCCCCCATGTGACAGTTGAGGGCTGCGGCTTGCAGAAAGCAGACAGGGGCTGATTGCCCTGTACTCCAGTTCTGGCTGTAGAGTGACCCAGTTCCTCTGCTACCATGAACAGGGCCCCTTTGAAGCGGTCCAGGATCCTGCACATGGCACTGATGGGGGCTTCCGACCCCTCCGGAGAGGCAGAGGCCAGCAAGGAGAAGCCCTTTCTGCTGCGGGCGTTGCAGATCACGCTGGTGGTGTCTCTCTACTGGGTCACCTCCATCTCCATGGTGTTCCTGAACAAGTACCTGCTGGACAGCCCCTCCCTACAGCTGGACACCCCCATCTTCGTCACCTTCTACCAGTGCCTGGTGACCACGCTGCTGTGCAAGAGCCTCAGCATACTGGCGGCCTGCTGCCCCGGTGCCATGGACTTTCCCACCCTGCGTCTGGACCTCAGGGTGACCCGCAGCGTCCTGCCCCTGTCCGTCGTCTTCATCGGCATGATCACCTTCAATAACCTATGCCTCAAGTACGTCGGCGTGGCCTTCTACAACGTGGGCCGCTCACTCACCACTGTCTTCAATGTGCTGCTGTCCTACTTGCTGCTCAAGCAAACCACCTCCTTCTATGCCTTGCTCACCTGCGGCATCATTATCGGTGAGTGGCCAGCCAGGGCCACGGGGGGGTGGGGGGTGGGGCTCAGGGACCCAAACCCCAAAGATCAACCCTGCCAGGCCGTTGGATTTTATCTGTCCCAGCTCCCTTGGGGAAGAGCCTGGGGCCCAGAGACAGTAAGCTCCCCGAGGTCACCCAGCAAGTCAGGGGCCCACCCAGGGCCCCTCAAAACAAGATCGGATTAGATCTACCTTTCACAGAGGGGAAAAAACCAAGGTACAGAGAAGGTAAATAATTTGTTGAAAATCACACAGCTCATAAGTGGCAGAGCTGGGATCTGATCTCAAGCAGTCTGGCTCCCTGTGCTTGACCACTGTATTGCTTCTCAAGAGCTCAAGTGTCCTGACTCTCCATCCAGTGCTATTTCCAGAGAATGCATCTTGTAATAAATATACCATCACCCTCTGACCTTGTAGGCTCGTAGTGATGGCTAAGACAGTGGCAAGAAATAAGCTTTGAGAGGTCTTAGCTGTCTTCCCACGCTTGACCCTTAGAAAATAAGAATTATTGATGGGGACATGGTTGGAAGCATTCACATTTAGCATCTCCTTTGTTCCCCCAGAGGTCCCCTGGGAGGTAGCATCACCTTGATCAGCTCCATACAAACCAGGAAACTGAAGCTCAGAGAGGTTAAGCGACTTGCCCCGGGCCACACAGCTAGGAAGTCGCCAAGCTGGGGCACAAACCCAGATTGGCCAGACTCTCGGGTCTATGCTTTTAACCCCCCTGCTCTCCTCTTGTCGCCTAGAGGTTATAGCTGCACTGTCCAACACAGTAGCCACCAACCACCTGTCTATTTCCATTTCCATTCATTCAGATTCAATGACATTTTAAAAATTCAGTTCCTCAGTTGCAGGTGTTAACAACCCGATTCTGTAGCCACATGTCAGGTGCTCAGTAGCCACATGTGACCAGTGGCTACTGTATTGGACAGCGCAGATGATAGAACATTTCCATCATCACAGAAGGGGTGTTTGCGACACTCTGGGTAAGAGTGCACCCACTTCCCTCAGAATCCTCGCAGGGCTCTGTCATCCAGGAATGTGGTCTTTCTTTGAACCTGTTCAGGTTTTTCCTGGGGCTGTAAAGTTCGTGTTGGTTGACCTACATATCCTTCGCTGGTGTCTCCGAGTCCCAGGCCCAGTCTCACTGGTTGCAGGGGAGGGGCCCATCCCATGCCGCCTGTCCTAGAAAATGTTACTCTCATTGAGCAACTGCTGGATATAGGGCTGCTCAGTCCAGGCCCAAGATGGGAGACGGGAGAAGGCCAAGGTTAGAGGAGAAGGAGCTGCTGAGACCCCTGGTGGATTTTCAGCTGCCCCCTCGCCCCACCCCACCTCACCGCTGCCCAGAGCTGATGCAGAGTCCCAGGCCTCACTTAGCCAAACGCCTCAGGGGTCTCCACTTCAGCCTCACTGGACCCTATGAAGGGGGGAGGGGGAGCAGGGAGAGGGGAGCCTCCTGATGCGAGAATTTGCACGAAGAAAGGTGAAGTCGCTAGGGAAACTGGGCCCAAGTCCTAAAAGTAATCAAAGTATCTGATAGTGTGATAGCGTCAGAGAAAGTGCCTTCACTGGCCACACTGATGGGGCAGGGGCCCAGGCCCCCTCTCTGCTTCGCTTCCCCTTAAGATGGGTCTCAGGTGACTATTACGGGGCCCTTCCTCCTTTCCCAGTATTGGGTGTGAGTTCCCTCTAGGGTGTGGAGCCTTGGGGTGGGGGTCCCTTCTGGACTTGGGAGGTCATGAGCCGGAGGACTGGGGGCGCTCTGGCTAACCCTCCACACCCCCAGAGCAGGTCTACAGATACCTGTTTGCAAAGGCCCTGCCAAGACCCAGAATGTGCCTGCAACACAGGAGGGGCCATATCTCCTTCAACCCTCAAAGCCACCTCCAGAACAACCTGCGTTCATGCATTCTTTCAGGCAGCCAACAAATATGAACGGATGGCCAGGCATGTGCCAGAGACTGGGCCAAACTTTGGGGATACAAATTTGGCCAAAGGGGACGGGGCTCCTGGGCTCCCGGAGGGCATGGTGATGATGCAGGGCAGTAAGTGAGTTATGCCGCAGGAGTGAGGCTACTATTGGGGTAATAGAAGGTGCTACAGGAACCCTGGTGGGGGTGGGGAGGGAAGCAAAGTTGGAAATGGGGTAATCTAAGCAGGTGTGCCGGAGGAAGTGCTAGATGGGTATAAGGAAGGGGTGAGGAGACAGTGTTCTAGGCAGAGGAAAGTACCTGTGTGTTTCTTCATGCTCGGGCCATCGGGGGCCTTGCCCAAGTTAAGTGAGTCTGGAATGTTTCCTGAAGGTAGTAGGTGAGGAGGGGCTTTAAGCCAGGACAGGACCTGAGCAGATCTATCCGTACTTTAGGAAGATCATTCTAGTTGCAAGGTGGAGGGTAGTGTGGTTGGAGTTAGGGGGTCGAGAAAGTGACCCAGGTCTCTATAGATGAAGGAAATGGGAGCTCAGAAAAGTTAAGTCACCTTTCCTCAGGCCACGCAGCCTCTAAATGGCAGAACCCAATTGGAGCCCAAATCTCTCTGACACCAAAACTTCTCCTACTCCCCCATGTTACCAGGTGCTGTCGCACGAGGTACAGCACGTGTAAGATTCAGCCCCTGCCTCCTGGGAAGGTGGGGTGTAGCCAAAGAGATGGGACAGTCCCCATGGGCAGGTGACAGGCAAGGGGTCTTGCAGGGACCATGGAGGCTCTGTGAGCAGGAGGTGACACAAGATGAGGGTGTCAGAAAGAGTGACTGTCCGAAAAGACCTCAGGCCACAAGTGATTCTAACTCATTATAGGCTCCCATTTTACAGACAAGGCAGCCAAGGCTCTGAGACCTTAAATCACTTGCCCAAGGTCACCTTAACCACTAAGCACTCAGCCCTTTGGAGCTCATTTCTACCACTACTTTCCAGATGCCCCAGGCCAACACAGTCGCCCTGGTTATGGGTGCTCACAGCATGCTGCATTGTTTTATGGCCCTCATTACAATTGTAATTAAAGAAATAACTGCGAAATGAATCGTCTTAACGTCGTTCTCCTCTGCTAGAATGTAAGCTCCCGAGAAAGCATTCATGTCCTGGGCCACTTCCCCAGCCTTTGTATGGTGCCTTGCAGGTAATAGAGAGTTTGGACATATTTATTGCAGAGAGGGCCGGGAGGACGGGACAGTGAGGGCAGCATTACCGTCTGTGACCTTCGGTGGCAAAACTCTCTGTCCTTCTTCCTCCCCGTCGTCATCCTCTTTGCCCCTCTCCTCTCTCCACCGCAGGTGGCTTCTGGCTTGGTGTGGACCAGGAGGGGGCAGAGGGCACCCTGTCTTGGACAGGCACCCTCTTTGGCGTGCTCGCCAGCCTCTGTGTCTCGCTCAACGCCATCTACACCAAGAAGGTGCTCCCGGCCGTGGATGGCAGCATCTGGCGTCTGACCTTCTACAACAACGTCAATGCCTGCGTCCTCTTCCTGCCCTTGTTCCTGCTGCTCGGGGAGCTTCAGACCCTCCGTGACTTTTCCCAGCTGGGCAGTGCCCACTTCTGGGGCATGATGACCCTGGGCGGCCTGTTCGGCTTTGCCATCGGCTACGTGACGGGACTACAGATCAAGTTCACCAGCCCCCTGACCCATAACGTGTCCGGCACCACCAAAGCCTGTGCCCAGACGGTGCTGGCTGTGCTCTACTATGAGGAGACCAAGAGCTTCCTCTGGTGGACAAGCAACATGATGGTGCTGGGGGGCTCCTCTGCCTACACCTGGGTCAGGGGCTGGGAGATGAAGAAGATTCAGGAGGAACCCAGCCCCAAAGAGGACGAGAAGAGCAGCATGGGGGTGTGAGCTCCTTCAGGGACCCGGGGATGGCCCAGTGGGGGAGAATGCCCAGGGCAGCTCTCTGGACCCTGAGAGGTAGTCTGGAGGGGGTATTGTTTACAAACCTGCTCACAAATCGGGTGGTTGAAATAGAGCCAGTGTTTTCAAGTGATGTCGGAAAGTTGCCAAACCTATCTCGACCGCCTTTCCTGTTTCTGAGTTTTGTCCTCCCCTAGGGAGGCAGGACCCCCTGGGAACAGCCAATGAGTTTCTCTGGAAGAGCACTCGCTTTCGGGGAGTAGGAGAAGGGCAGCACCCCATCCTGTCCCCCTTCCGGGGCCTTCTACCTCCACATGACCTTTGGGGTTGGGGACAGGCCACAACTTTGAGGGACAGTAGTAAGACTTCACGTATACTCAGGGGAGATGGGGGTATGACCCCACCACAGGCCAAATGAAGCGGTTTGGGAAACCTCACGTCTCTGGGTCCCAGGACAGGCAGCGAAGCTTTGACCCCGCAAATCAGCCTCCCTCCGGAGGAAAGCGTGGGCTGGGCTGAGGGGCGACACAGACAAGCGTCCCCTCTTGGTCTTCTGCGCCAAGACCGCCAGTCCCCAGGGAAGGGCACGAAAGATCATTTGCACCCAAGCCTGGCTCTGGAATCCCCAAGGACTGCTGGGAATTGGCCTGGGAATGGGGCACATCGTGGGAAAGTGCCCTTTTCCCACCATCTGCACCCTACGCTCCCAGCTTTTGGACATGGGGGAGCCACACAGCTTTTACAGGTTAAGCAGGGTCATTAACACCCTCCCCCGGTCCCTGACACTCAGAAGCTCATTCCTCCCCTCCTGAGGAGCCACTAGTCCTCTGGTTTCCCAGCACCTGACTCAGGTAAGACCTCCCAGAGGTGCAGCCAGGCCACCCTCCTAACTCTGGCTTCCCAGAGCGTCATCCCCAAGAGGACTGGTAGAGCCAGGGTCCTGGCTCAGAACCTTCCCCCTCAGCGGTGCTGTGCCTTCCCCTGAGCCAGATCCCTGCCTGGGTGTTGGAACCTGACTCTGATGAAGGTGATAAAGTAACAATTACGTTTCTTCCCTGAGGTTAGGGCTGAAAGAACCTTCTCTTCCCCTTACCAACGCCCTGCCCCCACACCCACCCCCACCCCCGTGGGCTTAGGACGGCCTTCACAAACCCTGTCTCTTTGGCTGTGCATTCTGCCCCACCCATCTCCTTGGGAGAATTCCTCCTGTTTTGTCCCCATCAGGAAAGGTTGGGGAGAGTGGGTCTTCTCATCCGCAATGGTTTCTAATGAAGTTAGTCTGGCCTGATGCTCTGAACTGTGTGTGAGTTCATTAAAAATGGGAATAAGACCTTGTAGTGGAAACCCTGACAGTTGGGGTTCTTTTCTTTCTTGCAAGGCTAGTGCCTGACTAAACTTTGATTGCGGAAGCATCCACTTCAGAGATTGCCGGACACACAACCAGGCTGCCTCCCCATCTGAGACCCCTTCATTTTAAAGAACCTGATTGATTTCAGTAACCGATCACTTGGGCCACTTCTTTTCTTCTCTTCCTACACTTTAAATTTCCACTCCTATGTTTTGAATTCACCAATAAAGAGTGAGCCTGCAAACCCTTGACTCCAATAAAAGCAGATCCCCAGGCCTGTGTGTGCTCTCATTCTCTCTCCCTCCCTCTCCGGTCTCCCCCCACCACCCCCACATTGCTGTGTGGCCCCAGGTGTGCTGTGTAATTTCCAGATCCTGTAAGTAATAAACCTTTATTTTTTCAAAGTTTCCTGATGGTTATTGCTGAAGGGTGTCTTGCAATCGTTAAGAACTATAAGGACCGTCCGCATTGCTTATCGACAGGCGGGGACCAGCACCAAACAACCAGTGTAGTTGGCAGAACTGCATGATGGCCCTTAGAGTTAACCAAGGGGAACGCCCTTATTACCTGCGACTTGCTTACGAACCACCTAAGTCAGGTGGGTGACACCATCTGGAAAAGGAACACAGCTTGCTGGGGGTCTGTCGCGCTGCTCTGTGCTTTTGCATATGGCCTCTGTGGTATGTTGCCTGAGGGATCCCACCCAAAAGCTCACAGCTGCTGTGATTATCCAATGATCTCCCCAGAGCAACATGATCAAGACCATATGGTCTAATGAGACAATTAGACCACTAATTACAAAGGCCTTCATTGACTATTCATGTGCATAAGGGTCCTCAAGGCCAAGGAGAGCTAAGGAGGGTAGATTGGGTAGCTAGGCTATTGTCATACCCAAGGAGTGGCTTTGGGCTACACACTAGGAAAACATTCCTGCAGGTGAGGAGGACTGGTGACCACTAAGTCTGTGGGTCATGCGTGGACTGCGAGCTGTAACCCAGAAGAGTGCGATAGCCTTGCAACCAGAAATCAATGGCACCACTGGAGGGAAAATGCAATTGACGCCTATGGTGTCTATGTCACCAGTTCACTCAATTCTGTCACTCTTCATCCCCTGATCTGATGGGATATTCTGGGTCCAATCCCCGGTGTGACGTTACTAAAAACAATAATGGACTGATAAATGATCTCAACATCTGGTTCCAGTGCCTCCTAAGAGCCCTGAGGAGGTACCCCAGCTCCTTGACAAATGCAGAACTTCATGGATGCTAGATATTCTATTCTCTTCAGTGCCATGTGAGCCAGCAAGCAAGACTGCCATTGGGCTCCTGAGGCCTGAGGGCTTTTCCCAAAGACCTGGTGTATATTGTGCCAATGGAGGCAGATCTTAATCCTGGAGAGGTCTCTTGGGACACCCTGGAAAGGAAAGCGGCCACCTACAAAAAGGGTTCATTGTGACACCATCCAAAATTTTCCAGCAACAACAAGTAAGGTCAAGGGCATAGGAGAAAAACAAGAAGCAGAAACTGAGATCAAAAGCTATACCTTAACTGAAATTCAAACCTTTATCTTAAAGATTTTATGCAAAAGGAGAGAGGGGAACTGATTGGTTCCTGTGGGTTTTCTGATTTGTTTGGAATAGGCTCCAAACTATGACTCATAGCAGTCAAAATGTGTCAACTGGCTGATATCTCTAAAAACCCAAAAATCCATAGCTTTCTTCAAGAGCCATCTTGGCTGTATGTTTGTTTCTTCTGCGACACCAGAGATCCTGAGCCCCCTCAGCTTTCCCCTGAACTGGGCAGGGCTAAAAGCATGCCTCGCGAGGTGTCGCCACCACCAAGGGGAGAGCTGGCAGGGTTATCGGGGCCCCTAGTGAGGAGGAAGAGAGAATGGGAAGGCAAAGGCCCCTAAAGCTACCCATTTTTGGGCCAGGACCCTCTTCTCACTTAGATATTGATGGCCTGGTGTCAGGCTCATCCTTCTATCACACTAATCCCTGTTAAGGCTCCCAATGCGTGGAAAATATTGAGATGATGCCCATCTCCTGCCACACAAAACTGGCATGATCCAATGGGTTTATCATTTCCGTGACCGCAATGGCCCAAATGACTCCCTCTTCCATTTCCAACCCTAAAGAGGCCCTATTTGACCTTGAGTCCATAGAGGTTTTTAGTTTAATATTTACCCATCCATTTTGAGAGAGAGAGAGAGAGAGAGAGAGAATCCCAAGCAGACTCAGCATTGTCAGCATAGAGACTGATACGGGGCTCGAATTTATGTGAGAACATGACCTGAGCCAAAATCAAGAGTTGGATGCTCAATCAACTGAGCCACCCAGGTGCCCAAGATGTATTTTTTTTTTTTTAATTTTTATGTATTTACTTTGAGAGAGAAAGAGAGAAAGGGGGAGGAGCAGAGAGAGAGGGAGAGAGAGAATCCCAAGCTGGCTCCATGCTGAGCAGGGCTCAATCCCACCAGCATGAGACCATGACCTGAGCTGAAATCAGGAGTTGGATGCTTAACCGACTGAGCCACCCAGGTGCCCCCAGAGAATTATTTTTACAGGGCGCTCCCCTAATTATAGGGAAGCACTGCTACTTTTTACTGGGACTGTGGTAACCATCCAAAGGTGCAAAATCTCTTAGAAGAAAACTTACCTTCTCTCTCTGTCCCTTGAAGTAAATCTTACCATGCCTTTGACATGTAAACACAAATCTTAAATATCCTCTCCACAAATATTAGTAAAAAGCTTTAGCCCTCTGAGCAGGTGAACACTTACTCCAACTGCCAAACAAAATTTGGATCCAAGCGGCTCTTTTATAAATTCATGAGTTTTGCTTTATTATACTCACCTCAACGATTAAAAATTTAAAACACGTGCTATAAGGTCTCTGTGTCTATAGATCTATATATGTTGTAAATGTGAGATATATTTCTACCTCTATTGGTATCGCTAAAATTAATTTGTAAAGGGATCTATTCGGTTGGCTAAAAAACAAGTGTTTATATGAATTAGGGATTCTGAAAACTCTCAGAAATATAAGAGAAATTAACCCAAATGTTCTCAACTTCTTGTGATCTAGGATAATATTTGGTAAAGAAAACCTAGTTCAAGTTTTTTTACTTAATTAAAACAGATATGTCTTGAGAGTTATCAGCATTAAATACTATATTTTTATTCTCACTAGGTTTACTAAAGGTCCAATAAGTTCAGGTTATCTCTTGCAAAACTTGCAAGAAAAGTAGCTTGGGATGATGTCTGACTTTGTCTAGTATCTAATGAAGTTTTTTGTGGGTTGTGAAACATAATTGTTGGAAGAAAGATTTTGATAGATGTAAGTGGGATACGAGGTTTTAGGTTAACTTTCCAGCAATAATCATGTATTACAGTGTGTTTACTAAAAAATAGTTGCCCAAATCTTTGGTGGCTTTTATCCTTAGAATTTTGCTAAGTTAAATTAAATGATGGGAATTCATTTAAAGTCTAGATCATTTCCAAGCAAGATAAAATACTGAAACATTAATCATTAATTCCTAACCAACCCTAAGTTTACCTACTTTTGGCTTGTTATTCCAGAGGCACTGAAGATATTTGAGTCTGTTGGTAAACCTGTCTTGTGCCACATTGAAAAACTGTTGTGAGGAAATGTTGGTTTCTAGACATTATGAAATGTATTCACAAAATTGCCATCTAAAGAACGCTGGTGTAACAATTGACAATGAAAACCTTCTTAGTTTTCCTTGGACATTAAAGCTACTAAGGGTTAAGAATTCTAATATTTGTAATTCAAGCTACTAGAAATAATAGGAGAAACTTCAGGAAGAGGAGGAAGTGTTTTTGGCTAAGAGACAGTATGAAATAGGGAGACGCATTTTTGTTAAGAGAAAAGAAAGTAAATTTGTCCTAAAGTAAAACTGTTTATTTCTGGAGGAGGAAGAGGAAAATAAAGGACAAAATGGTACAAAAAACTTGGGGAGAGATGGGGCACCTGGGTGGCTCAGTCTGTTGGGCATTGGACTCTTGATTTCGGCCCAGGTCATGATCTCACGGTTCGTGAGTTCAAGCCCCACGTTGGGCTCTGTGCTGACAGCGCAGAGCCTGCTTGGGATTCTCTCTCTCCCTCTCCTGCCCCTTCCCGAACAAACAGGGGAAGGGCAGAGAGAGACACACAATCTGAAGCAGGCTCCAGGCTCTGTACTATCAGCACAGAATCCACAAACCGTGAGATCATGACCTGAGCGGAAGTCGGAAGCTCAACCAACTGAGCTACCCAGGCGCCCCAAGGGAGAGAGAGAATCTTACCCTATATAGTCAAGTTGGCTGAAATTGAATGAATTTATCACAAGAATTATAAAACTGAGATTCAAAATCAGCAGCATACCTATGTAAAACTAAAACTCAGTTTTCCTTCATCTGTTTTTTTTTAATGTTTATTTTTGAGAGAGTGAGTGGGGGAGGGGCAGAAAGCCTGGGACAGAGGATCCAAAGCAGGCTCTGGGCTGACAGCCGTAACGGAGCCTGATGTGGGGCTTGGGAGATCACAACCTGAGTGGAAGTCAGCCGCTCAACTGACCTAGCCACCCAGGTGCCCCTCCTTCATCTGTTAAAGCGACAAAGTTTTCTTGACCTGCTCCTGATAAGAGGTTATAAAAATTTTTTCCTTTACCTTTTAAGCCATCTGTCTAGAAAGCTAAGATTTTCTGTCTTATCAAAATAATTTCCTGTATTTCATGTCCTCTTTATCAACAGGTCCTTGGTTACTCGGGAAAACTGAGTCGTCTTAATATTAAAAGAGCTGAGTTTGGGGTGCCTGGGTGGCTCAGTCAGGTAAGCACCTGACTTCCCCTTAGGTCATGATCTCAGGCTCGTGGGTTTGAGCCCCACGTCGGGCTCTGTGCTGACAGCTCAGAGCCTGGAGCCCACTTCGGATTCTGTGTCTCCCTCTCTCTTTACCCCTCCCCTGCTCATGTTCTGTCTCTGTCTCTGTCTCTGTCTCTCTCTCTCTCTCTCTCAAAAACACACAAACGTTATAAAAGAGTCAAGTTTCACTCACAAATGTATAACCTTCCATACTTGCCTTTAAAATCTTTTATTGTCAATTTGGTTAAATAAATAACCAAGGATTGTTTCATAATAACCTGTGATCCTATTTAAGCAAGTATACGAAGTATTTTTATATTTTAAACAAACTTTCCCAAATCAAATTCTATACAAAGTCTTTCCGGCCTGGAATGCAATGGTCAACCTAAACGTGACCCTATCAATTTCTAAGCCACCGCCAGGTTCCTTAAACAGAAGGGACACGGTGATTTCCGCATCCTTTGTATGATCAAAACATTAAGACATTCTTAATATTACTTGTACTTTCTTAGACAAAAATCAAGGGAAATTTTGCTTTAACTTTTACCCCAGGTTTTGCAGCGCACATTAAGAGGTTCATGGCCTCTGGCTTCGTCTCAAGTATCAAACTAATTCACAAGTTAAAAAAAAGTTGTCAGGGGAACCCCAACTCTCAGCACAAATTGAACAGCCCGCCTCACTGTACAACATCCCACACACGCATGCACAAAGTGTGTGTAGATGGGATTGGAGGCACACGCGGCCACAGACCCCAACCTCGATGTCCAGGTTGCCCAGGCAAGTCTTCCAGTGTCCCACCCCACCACCCCCACCACCCCCACCACCCCCAGCTCATCTCTATGGTATTTAAAGGGAACAGAACAGCCTCCAGGAATGTGTCCCCTGCAAGAAGGCAGGGGACACGCCAGCATCCCAGACCCCAGACTGTCCCCCTTCCTTCTCATCCCTCTCTGAAGACAGGGATGTTGAAGTTGGACTTCCCAGGAAAACACTGGCAGGTGAAGTTGGAAAATTGAGAAACGGTGAGCTGGCCCGATGCTTCCGGGCCTCGCTGTTCCTATCCGAGATCCGGGATACCCCTGTCCTTCCTGCCCCACAACATGGTGGTGAATGACTGCTCAGCATAGTCCCGGGAATACAGTGAGTTATCACTCTTATTACATAAGATTCAATCAAGTGAATGGGAAGATCTGACTGGCTTTATTAAATGATTCACGAATCGGAGCCAGGGCACCTGGGTGACTCAGTCAGTTAAGTGTCCAACTCGTGATTTTGGCTCAGGTCATGATCTCATGGTTCTTGGGTTGGAGCCCCACATCAGGCTCTCTGCTGACAGTGTAGAGCCTGCTTGGGATTCTCTCTCTCCTTCTTTCTCTCTCTCTCTGCCCCTCCCTCAGTCGCATGCTCGCTTGCCTCTCTCTCTCTCTCAAAATAAAGAAACTCAAAAAATAAAAAATAAATAAATTTTAAAAAATGATTCATGAATCGGGCAGCACATCATCTAGCAAATAGAGAGGCACTCCAAGGAGCTGTATTTTATGGACTTGATTTATATGTTAAGAAATCCCAGGTGGGGAGATTGGGCGGAATAGGTAAAGTTTTTATAGGAAAGTTTTGAGAGATGGAGGGTGGGGCAAGAAAGTTATTAGCAAAGGAAAAGGATTATTCCAGAGGAAGCTGTTTGCTAAGGGGAAAGCAAAGTGTCCTATCGTGCAGATAACCTTTCTTCTTTGGGATCTGGAGAGGACCCAGAGACTAATTGGCACTAACAGAAAGAACAATTTCCTGACTGACTGGTTAAGGCTACATTTCCGTGGGGGGGGGGGGGGGGGGAGGCCGGGGCGGGGGGGAAATGCAGTTAGATCGGGACACCATTTGGGGCCTGTGGTTTTCTTTTTTTAACACTATTATCAACATCAACAGACGACCGTCTCCTTTATTGAGTGCTAACTCTGCCCCACGCACTAGGGAGACAAGCAGTGGAAAAGACACCGTAAACAATCAGATCCATGCAGTGCAGTAAGAACGATGAAGAATACAAAAAAAAAAAAAAAAGTCAAAATGGAGAATAGCAGAAGGGAAGCTTCTAGATAGAATAGTCAGAGAAGGCCTCCGATGAGTACACCTTTGAACCTCAGACCCAAGTGATAGGAAGGAGCCGGCCACAGGAAAAGTTGGGGAAATGGTGCTCAGACAGAGCTTATGGACCTTGCAAACCACCTGAGGAGGGAAAAGAGCTGGGCGCAGTCGAGAACCCGAGTGAAGGCCAAGGTGACAGGAACAGAGTTGGGTAACCCAGCTTCTTATTCCCACTGGGTTCCTCATCACAGGGGAAGACATAATCCCAGAATTAGGAAACGGGGTAGAGACAGATTTAACAACTTCCTGACATTAGTTGGAAACCGGGTTCCTTTTGGTTCCACTCACCAAGGGGAGGAGTAGGGAGAGGAGTCAGAGGCCAAGTTCCAGCCAGGGAGCATTATACTGACCACAGCAAGGTTAGATTTATTCTCAGTGCCATAGTCAGCCACTGAGGGGTGCCATGACTTGATTTATATCTTGAGAAATCCCGGGTGGGGGGATGGGTGAAATAGGTGAAGGAGATTAAGAGTACGCTTACCATGATGAGCACTGAGTAGTATATAGAGTTGTTGAATCACTATATTGTACCCCTGAAACTAATATAACACTGTATGTTAACTATACCAGAGTTAAAATTAAAAATATTAAAATACTAGATAGATGATTAGATAGATAGATAGATAGGACTTAGAAAATATCCCTCTGGCTGTTGTGAGAATGGATGGGCACGAAAGGTGAGGGTGGCCAGCCAGGAGGCTGTAATGGTGGCCAGACAAGAAATGACAATGGCTTAGATCATGGTGGTGGCTGAAGAGATGGAGAGAGAATGCGTTTCAGAGGTAAAGCCAATCGACTTTCAGAGGGATTGAATGTGGTGTTGAGAGGAAAGGAGAATTCCAGGACAATGCCCAGACCCTGGCTTACAGAACTTGGGAAGGAGGTGCCATTTATTGGACAAAGAAGACTAAGGGGTGAGAGTTTAAGATGTTGGATGGTTGGTTGGAACAAGACATCTTCCAGTAGGCATGTCAAGTAGAGTCTGGGACATTAGGACTCTGGAAGTGTCTGTGAAGAGGAAAGCACGAAAGAACCAGCCTATTCCATTCACTACTGATCTGTACATGGCCTCTCCAGCGTGGTGGTCACAGGGTAGTTGGCCCCCTTACCTGTTATTGGCTTCCACCAGAGTTCAGGTCCCAAGAAGAGTAGGTAGATGCTAGCCGCCCTTTTCTGACCTGGTCACCTAGTGTCACTTCTGCCTTTCTCCATTGGTTCAAGCAATTACAAGCCCACTCAGGATCAAGGGTAGGAGAGAGCCCCCACTTCCCATGGGAGGAGAGTCTAAGACCTTTGGGAATATGTATTACCACCACACAGCACTTCTTACGGCTGTCCATTGATAACAGCTCCTTGCTAAGCCATGTGGTGTAGGAAATACAAATGACGCACATATGGGTTTATTCCTTGTAGCTCAGTGAGGAACCCCATTTGATCATAGGTAAAATGAATGCCCAAGACCCATCCTTCACAGAACTCCCAGTGTGTCCTCTCAGTAGTAATGTTTATATTATGCCTTTAGATTTTCAAAGCACTTTAATAGTGCTTATAGTCACGGACTAGCAGAACTGGAAAGGATTATAGTGATTGAGATTACCCAGCCTAGGTATGAGCTCCCTGCATCACTTCCTGGAATCATTTGTGATGGCACTTAAGCTGCCCCTAATCACAACTTTTTGAATATTAATAGGATGATATCTCAAAAACATGAAATTCATTCTTTCAGTAAAGATTTGAGTACCTACCGTGAGCCAGGCATATATCAGAGATTCAGACAGACCACAGTCCTTGCATTCTTGGAGCTTACGGAGAAAAGAACAACAGTAAACAAAAAGACAACACATAAATAATACATAGAATGTGCCACAAAGAAGATAAGGCCCAATTAGGGGACTGGCAGCATCAGGCATAGGACTAGTTTGGGAATCAGGACCTCTCTGAGTAAAAATGTGAGTAAAGATCTAAATGTAACAAAGGAGAGGTCAGGAGAAGCTCTGGGGTCAGAATGTGCCAGGCAGAGGGATCCACAAGTGCAAAGGCCCTGGGGTGGGAGAGTGGTTGGTGAGTGAGGAAAGGCAAGACCTGGGTGGCTGGGAGGTGGTGAGAAATGAAATCAGAGGTGCTAGGTGGAAGAGATCTATTATTGGGGGGGGGGGGGGGTTGTGTGTGTCCATGTCTGCCACCAAGAAATCCACTGAAACTCGCTGTGGTATTTGCACACCCAGCACCTTCCATTCCTCTCACCCCCAATGCACATACTGCATTTCCCATCAGGAGGTGGGGTCTACTGAATCCCTGAATCAGGGCCAACCTTGTGACTTACTCTAACCAAGAAAATACAGAAAAGGCAATATTCTGGGGCTTCTGAGGCCAGGTATTGGATGGACTTCTGTTTCTCCCCCTAGCATCCCTGAGAACCCCCTCAGGAAGCCTAAGCTAGCCATATGGGAAGGCCACAGGGAAGAGAACCAAGGCACCTCAGCCAACAGCCCCTGCCCACTGCCCAGGTGAGTACAGCCACATGAGTGACCCTGGGGCAGGCCAACAGAAGGGCCACCCAGTCAACCCGCGGAATCTAGAGAAACAGGAAATTGGTTTTTTAAGCCTCTAAATTATGGGGTGGTTGACCATGCAGCAATAGATAACTAATACATTAGCCTAAGTAAATGGGGGAGGGGCTGATATTGAAGGAAACTAGGGTTTCAGGAATTCAAGAGAGGCCAAGCCTCGGAAAGAGTAGGAACCACAACCCTGTGGCTACCTGAGCCAGGTTCATGACCTTCCTGCCTGAGCACTACCTGTGATACAGCTCAGACTCCCTTTGGGGTCCGCTTCCCCAATTCCTGGGAGGAGGGTATGATTGGGTCCAGGAAAGTCATGTATGTCACCCAGACCATTGCTACGGGGCCCATGGGTGGTCCCCAGGAGCGCTGGGACAGACAGCAGCCCAGGCACTGGGCTGGCACTGAAATATTCTCCCTGATAGACTGAAAGAGATAAGAAAATGTGACCCAAAAAGTTTTGGGTTTTTTTTCCCCAACTTTATTTTTGTTCAAAAAATGCTGCTCATCAATGAACTTGTCCAAGCCCCTTATTGTGTAGCTGAGGAAGCTAAGGCATAGAAAGGTTAAAGGAAGTCTCTGAGGGCACAGAGCATATTAGTAGTTGAGCCCAAAGTGGAACACGAGTCTCCTGGTCCTAATCCAAAGTTTGTTGTTGTTGTTGTTGTTTTTAACATGCTTGAAATCATGCACCTGATTGGTAGGGAAGCTATTTTATTAATTCAGCAACAGTTAAATAAATTTTACTAAATGTCACATGCTGCTGAAAGTGCTTTACACATATTAATTTATTTAATCCTCATAACAACTCTACGTGGGTACAATATCATCTCGCTGATGAGAAAAGCTGAGGCCCAGGGAGGTTAAGCAATTTGTCTGAGGTCACACAGCTAATTAGCGGCAGAATATAATTGAGACCCAGGCAGTCTGTCTCTCAACCATAAAATCATGCTTTTATCTTTCATCTAAAGATAAAAGGAGACTACATATTGAGATTAAAAGATGACTCAAATCACATGCTAGTCGTGTGGGCTTAGCTAAATCACTTAACCTCTCTGATCCTTTCCTCATATGAAAGAATAGAAGGCTGGGTTTTTTTTTCTAATGTTTTATTTCTTTATTTTGAGAGAGAGAGGGAGAGAGAGAGTGCGCGCCAGGGGCGTGCACGTGCACACAGCAGGGGAAGGGCAGAGAGGGAGAGAGGAAGAGAGAGTCCCAAGCAGGCTCCATGCTGTCAGCTCCAAGTCCATTGTGGGGCTGGATCTCACCAACCATGAGATCATGACCTGAATCGAAATCAAGAGTCGGACGCTTAACTGATTGAGTCACCCAGGCGCCCTGAAAACTGTTTTCATTTAAGAGATAGCTTGATTTAAGGAGTCAACCTACATGAAATTCAGTTACACTAGACGAGAAAACTGAGGCCCCCAAGGGTCAAATGATTTGCCTGCGCCAATGACAAGATCGAGCGTGGCTCTCAGCCCTCCTGACCCTGCTTGCTTCCCACGGTACCAGTCAGCAGGGGGGAAGCCGCCTCCCCAGACACAGCCCTCACCCTCGCCCTCCCCCCACCACAAACTGCAGCTTCCTCGGAAGGGCTAAATTTAGGGTCTGAAACCAGCTGAAACGGGGACAGTGGAGCCTGCTGTGCTGGAGCCCCTGGGCCAGGTGTGCTGGGAGCTTAAGTGGAGGAAGGCTGAGTGTGGGTGTGGGGGAGGGGGGTCCTGCTTGGGGGGGGGGGGGCAACAGCAGCTGTCACTGAGCCCCCCGTGGGGAATTTATAACAGAAATCAGAGTCCAGCTCCAGATTTCAGACAAGCCTGTGACTCAGAAAGCGTGACTGATTTGCCCAAGGTCACAGTGTCACGGGGCAGAACCCAGGCCAGTGCCCTTTCCACTGAGAACCACCATATTAATTTTTAAAGAATGACCATTATTATTATCATCAGTAATAGTAACATTTGTTGGACACTCGCCACATGCCAGGTGCTCTTCTAAACACTTCACATATATTAACATCTGAGACAGGTATGGTGAGCATCCCCATTTCACGGATGGGGAAACCGAGGCATGGAGCATCATGGTCATGGAGCTGAACCTGAACTCGAACAATATTTCATTGAGCTCTGCCCTCAACTCCCATAACGCCTAGTGGGGTGGGGTCAGCAAAGGCGAGCACGGACCTCCAGCTCTGTGCTAGAACCAGGAGCTCAAAGTCGTCTGAGCTGGACTCCAGGAAGGAAGGCAAGAGGACATGGAAAGAACATGAAGGTTGTCACCTTCTCCGGAGGCCAGGCAAGTAACAAGCATGAGGGAAGAAGCCAGGGTGTGAGTCAACAGGTATTGGTGGGAGCTGTGGCAAACTGGGGACCAGGAAGCCCAGCCAAGGGCAGAAAATTCCTCATTTCCAAAAATACTGCTGGGCCACCAGGGCCACCAGCTTTCAACTTCTAGTCTTTGCAGTCCATTGGACCTGAGCTGGAGTCCCGGCTCTGCTGTCTGTTGGCTGTGTGCCTTCACCTGAGTGAGTTAGCTTTGCAGAAACCTCGATTTCCGGTCCACACCCAGCTGTGTGACCCTAGGCAACTGACTTGACGTCCCTGAGCCTTGCTGGCCTCATGTGGAATGAAGACGATAACAGTCGCTACTCCAGAGGGCACGATGATAATTGGATGAGATCATGCAGAGTACATGGTTAGCACGCTGTCTAGGACAGACGCAGCAGATGTGATCGCTAGAGGGAAACTCACGGCAGAAACAAGGGCGGGACTTTGTCCCCTCTGCCTGTGGGGTCAGCTCCGAGGCCCGGCCCAGAGCAGACTTCCTGCCTGCTGGGTGGGAGAGAGCTGCCCCAGCAGGAGTTAGAGATGCCAGGAATCTGTGCTGCCCCCATCCCTGCCGCTCTCATCTGCTAAATGGATCTCTGCTCCTTCCCTCCTGCTGTGTTTGCAGGGAAGATGAAAACCCTTTTTTTTTTTTATCACAGGAGTGAACTCCTCAGAAAAACACCAACAGGGAAAACCAGGAACAGAAAGGAGGAAGGTGAGCTGGAGGGGGGCTGTGGTGAACTGAACAGGGATTCACAACTAAGTTCCCATCATTCTTTGCCATTTGGGGGTGTATTGCTAGGATGTCTAATTTTGCTGAAGCAGCCGGAAATCCAAACCTTTATGGGCAACCTCCCGCTTTTTAAACAGTGGCTCAGATTTTATAAAATACCTCTGTGGCTGCTGCATGGACCAGACTCAGCCTCAGGCCATCTTTCACAACTTCTTTCTTGGAGTATAACTTGTTTCCGTGGCCTGTCACGTCTGTGAGAGGTTGATAGGATGCAGAATCCACGGGCCAAGATGGCGGTATCCCTGTGAACCAGAGCTAATGGGATTGCCCCTTTGCCTGTCCCAGTGAAATCATCCTTCTCGGGGCACCTGAGTGGCTCAGTCAGTTGAACTAGTCTGGGCAAGAGCACGTGTGCAATTCTGGCCAGTGAGACCCGAGGGGAGGTCTGACAGGGCGCTTCACTAAAGACCTCTCTCTCTGTTACATAAGATGTGTGGAGCTGCTGTAGCCATTTTGCCACCATGAGGAAAGCAGCCAACATCTGAGGACAGATGAGGAGAAAGACCCGGGAACCTGGGTGCTCGATCTGGGGCTTATTTCACTTAGCATCTAATCTTTCAGTTCCTCAAGCGCTCACTGCTCCACCCACCTCAGGACCCCTGTACATGCTACTCCCTCTACTGTCTGCAACACTATTCTTTCTTTCTTCATAAAGTTGCACCTGCTACCCCCTCAGGTCTCAGCTCAAACATTGTCCAACAAAAACAAATCTGGACAAAGATAAGGAGGCACTTAGAAATTAGAAAGAGACTATTGCAGAAGAGATAAGGCTTTTGTCTCAGAAATCTGTGAGCATCTCAATATGCAGCAGAAAAAGATTTTTCTTTTACAGGATAAAAGGAGGAGGCCAGCAGAGTCTCCAGACGGGCAGCCAGACAGGCAATGGGAAATGACCAGAGGGGTCAGATAGGAGCAGGGTCTTGGCTCTGATCAGAAGGGGGGCACATTCCAGACAAACAGAGTTCACGGGTCTGTAGGCAAAAGAAGCCTGGCTAAAGTTTGGTCAAGATAAAGCCGAGCGCAAGAAATGGGCCACCGTGAGCTTGCTCGACATCAGTTCCTCAGAGAAGCCCTCCTTTACCACCTAACTTGGATGCTGGGGCCGGACTGCCTGGATTAAATCCCAGCTCTGCCTAGCCGTGCAATCTTCCATGAGTTCCTTAACCTTTCTGTGCCTCGGTTTCCTCATCTGTAAAACAGTGATAATAAAACGATCTATCTCACAAATTGTCATGGGGATCAAGGGAGATGAGCAGGTCCCTGGTACACAGTTAGCACTTAATAAACGTTAGCTATTGTGACATGATCTCTGAGCCCCTATTCACTTTCATGCCTGGATCCCCAGTGCTAGGAAAGCAGCTGCCGCATGGGGCGCCTGGGTGGCTTAGTGGGTTGAGTGCCCGACATCTGCTCAGGTCATGATCTCACGGCTCGAGAGTTCGAGCCCCACGTCGGGCTCTGTGCTGACAGCTCAGAGACTGGAGCTTACTTCCGATTCTGTGTCTCCCTCTCTCTCTCTGCTCCTAACCCACTCACATTCTGTCTCTGTCTCTCTCAAAAATAAACAAACATTAAAATATATATATATTAGGGGCACTTGGGTGGCTCAGTTGGTTAAGCGTCCGGCTTCAGCTCAGGTCACGATCTCACAGTCCGTGAGTTCGAGCCCCGCGTTGGGCTCTGGGCTGATGGCTCAGAGCCTGGAGCCTGCTTCCGATTCTGTGTCTCCCTCTCTCTCTGCCCCTCCCGCGTTCATGCTCTGTCTCTCCCTGTCTCAAAAATAAATAAACGTTAAAAAAGAAAATTAAAAATAAATATATATTTTTTTTAAAAAATGAAAAAAAAAATAAGGCTCTTAGTAAATGTTTAAATGAACACCAGCCTGCAAGCAGCTGATAGCATCAGGGGCAGAAGATAAGAGAGCCTGAGGCATAGGCCCCGGGGAATCCTTTGCTTTCTCAGGATCTTCCAAATTTTGCCCCCGTATCGAGCGTCTTCTCCAGAGAGCCGCCTCCCTGGCTTCAGCATCTGGGGCCCACAGTAGCTTTTGCCCCTAACAGAGCCTTCACTCACTTTCATGGGGAAGGCCAAAGTAGTTCCCCTGACATGCCTCTCCCCTGTAGTTTGAGGCCCCAAGGTGATCATCACCTGGTAGAAAAGGCCGTTTCTCCCACTGAGGTGGCTGGCCTCCCGGTCCCCAGGCCATGAGGGTTTGCCCGCCTGTGTTTCCCTGCCTGGCTGGCTGGGAGGCTGCACTACAGTTTGGGCCCAAGAGGGGTGGCTTTTGTTGACCTGGGTTCTTGGCATCAGTCTCTCCTCTCTTTGTGCTCCTCCCCCCCACCCCACCCCCCAAAAATACACAACTAACAACAAAACCAAAACACAAACTCAAAGGGCCTAGGTCAGGAGTCTGCAAACTTTTCCTACAAAGGGCCGGACAATACGTTTTTGGCTTTTCTGGCCATAGTGTCTGTGGCAACTCTGCCTTTGTGGCTCAAAGCAGCCGCTGACCCTATGTCATCAAGTGAGCAGGGCTGGGTTCTAATAAAATTTTACTTTTGCTAAATAAAAGAAGCCACGTACAAGAGACCACATCACGTATGATTCCATTTATGTGAAATGCCCAGAATGGGTAAATCTCTAGGGACAGAAAAGAGATTAGTGGCTGCCTAGGGCTGGGGTCGGGGGCGAGGGAATGGGTTTGGGGGCTTCTTTTTGGAGTCAGTCAGAAAAAGATTCTAAAATTAGACGGTGGTAGTAGATGTGTACTCTGTAAATTTAATAAGAAGCATTGAATTGTACACTTAAATGGGTGTACTTTTTGGTATGCAAGTTATATCTCAATAAAATTGCTTAAAAGGGGGGCACCTGGGTGGCTCAGTCGGTTAAGTGTCAGACTCCTGATTTTGGCTCGGGTCACGATCTCATGGTTTGTGAGACTGAGCCCCACGTTGGGCTCTGCGCTGACAATGGGGAGCCTGCTTGGGATTCTCTCTTGCTTGCTCTCTCTGCCCCTCCCCCACTTTGCACATGGTCTTTCTCTAAATAAATAAATAAATAAATAAATGAACTTAAAGCATTTTTTTGTTGTTGAAAAAAGAAGAGTACTCCAGTGTCCAGAACAGCATTATTCACAATAGCCAGAAGGTGGAAACAACCCAAGGGTCCATGGACAAATGAATGGGCACACAAAACGTGGTGTAGACGGATGCAACGGAGAAGTATTCAGCTTTAAAAAGGGAAAGAAATTCCGACGCATGCTTCAACATGGGTGAACCTTAGAAACATGATGCTAAGTGAAATAAACCAGACACAAAAGGACACATATTGCTTGATTCCACGCAAATAAGATTCCTTAGAAAAGGCAAATTGATAAGAGACACAGAGAGTAGAATACAGGTAACCCCGGACTGGTGAGATAGAATGGGAGTTATTGCTTCCGGGTACAGAGTTTCTGCCTGGGATGCTTTTTAAAGTACTGGAAAGGAACAGTGGTGGTGATGGTCACACAACATTGTGAAGGTCCCTCATGGCTCTGAATTGTACACTTAAAAATCAAAGAATGCTATATTTATGTTATGTTTATCTTACCCCGGTTTAAAAAAAAAAAAAACTAAAACAAGAAAAGAAAATGAAACAGTAAACAGAACACTAGAGTGGCCGGTGCACAGAAAGCAAGCAAGGGCGTGGGAAGAGGAGGGCAAGGGGGCTGGGGCAATGCGAGCAAGACCTCCAAGACGGAGAGAAATGGGCAGATTCCAGAAAGATCCAGGTCCAGGAGAGCCAGGGCCAGGATGCTACACAGACCCTCCAAGGGAGGGGCTGCTGGAAGAGGCCAATGGGCCCCAGCGGCCCACAGAGACACCCCCAGGACCTCCAGCACCTGGACAGTGCCTGCATACAGTGAGCACTCAATAAATGTTTCTGAATGAAGACAAGGAACGAACACTTCAGACTCCCTTGGGAAATGCTGGGGTTACTTGAGATCTTCATTTCATGGAAAGTGGACTTTCTAAATTGTCTAAAATGTACTTGTATCCTTTCATAGCTGGAAAAACAAAATTCTGTTAAACAAAGAAAGGTGCAGCAGTTGGCTCTACCACCCCTAGGGGTTTCTGGCCCCTTCTGCTCAGAGCCCACCCCTTCTCTGCTCAGCTGGGGTCCCCCAGTGATGGTTTGGACTACTGATTTTATCATTATTGGCTCAGGCACATGCTTTGCTCAACCTTGCCCGGTGGTTCTCAGCTGGGGGTGGGGGGGGGAGGGGGATAGTGCCTTTCAGGGGACATGTGGCTGTCACGACTGACGAGTTGTTGTAGCAACTAGTGGACAGCAGCCAGGAATGTTGCTAAACATCCTGCAGTGTTCAGGACAGCCCCCACAACAAAGCATTATCTGGTTCAAAAGGCCAAGGTTGAGCAAAGCATGTGCCTGAGCCAATAATGATAAAATCAGTAGTCGAAACCATCACTGGGTGCGAGTCTTCTGTTTGAAGGGCACTGTACAGGGTGCCTTCCAGGACTTAGCAGACATAATCCTTGCAGTTGCCCTGAGAGGGAAGGACGATTATTATATCTGTTTTATAGATAAGGAAACTGCAGTCCGGAGAAGTTAAGTAACTTGCCCCAGGTCACACAGCAGGTATCTGAGTTGGGATTAGAATCTAGGTCTACCTGACTCCAAATCCCATTAAAGGCCCCAAAGGCCCCAAAGGCCCCAGGCTCATCCCATGAGTTCTCCCTACCAGCAAATGGTCATATCACACTGTGGTTGGGCTAGGATCTCTCTGGCACTTGAAGAAGACAGATTCTAATAATGATCACCAACACGCGTGTATCATCTTCCTCAGGGGTTGGAATCCAGCTATATCACGAATGGACCAGCTCCTGGAGCCCCGGCTGCCAGGGGACATCTAACTACCCCTGGCAGGACTAGTCTCAGTGCTATGGCTCGTTTCCCTGGGTCAGACAGATTTAGGTTCAAATCCTGGCTCTGCCACTGGCTGACCCTGGGCAAATTATTCAACCTTTCTGAACCCCAGCCTCCTCCTCTATAAGGAAGAGATAATAATATCAACTTCATGAGTTTTTCTAAGAATAAGTAAGATCTTAAATACATTCACATATGTTGCTTAGCTGAGGAACTTGCATAGAACAAGCCCCATGTGTTATGATGCTTTCTCATTACTGTGGTCACCTTCCCCAGCCATGCCCCAAGCCAGAGTGACAGCACTCTCCTGGGTGCTGACTTGCCCTCCCTCAGGTCCCAGTGTGTCTCCTCCTGAGTGTCAGTGTTGTGGTGGGGGCAGGAATGGCGGTGGGATCAAAAGAGGCCCTGGGAAATGCAATAGCCCCCCAATGTGATTTGCTTGTCCCCCCTCACTTGACGGAGGGGTCTCAGAGCCCTGGGACCCAGAATGCCCCACCCATTGCTTAGGGCAGTATTTTCCAGAGCGTGGTCCCTGCAGAACCACCCGCATCTTAGGGCTGCATGCCTAACCTTAAGGCTCCTAGCCCAACCGTGGTTCTAAATGCAAATCCCCCAGACCTCCTGAGTCAAGACTCTGCAGGGAATCTGCATTTTCAACACCGAGGAACACTTGGCATTTGAGAACCTCCACTCGAGAGGCTGGCATCTTGTTTCTGGACTCCACCCAATTGCTGACGGGTCTGGGAAGGACCTTATCACTGCCCTCTCTCTTCTCTCTCGGCAAAAGGAGGCAGGGCCATGGGGCTTCTGGGAGTAAGGCGGTGGGGAGCAGAGGAAGGCAAAGTCCTCATCCCTTGATAAGAAGTCTTTCGCCAAGGATGTTAACTTTGCATGAGGACTAAGCAAGGACATTGTCTTTGGCATTTTTTCTTTCTTTCTTTTTTTTTTTTTTTTGAGCTAATTTAACTTAATATCTTTTGAAAAAAAATTATTAATTAACCACAAATCGAATGATGCATATTTTAAAAATTCAAATGGTACAGAAACATATAGGGTCAATCTTCCCTCTACCCCATCCCTCCCCTGACTCAGTAGCCCGTCCCAGAGAACATAATTATGTCACTCTCCCCAATCTTGACTCCTATTACCTTTTAGTTTTAAAGCTTTTAAAATTTATTTTAAAAGACAGCATGCAAGTGGGGAGGGACAGAGAGAGAGGAAGAGATCCCAAGAAGGCTCTGTGCTGTGTCAGTGCAGAGCCCAACCGGGGAGGGGCGGGGGGGGGGGGTTGGGTAGTGCTCAATCCCAGTAACCGCAAGATCGTGACCTGAGCCAAAATCAAGAGTCTGACACTCAACTGACTGAGCCACCCAGGCACCCCAACTCCTATAACCTTTTTGGTTTTTTAAAATTTTTAAATGTTTATTTATTTTTGAGAGAGACAGAGACAGAGTGCGAGCAGGAGAGGGGCAGGGAGAGAGGGAGACACAGAATCCAAAGCAGGCTCCAGGCTCTGAGCTGTCAGCACACAGCCCGACGCGGGGCTCGAACTCACGGACCGCGAGATCATGACCTGAGCTGAAGTCAGATGCTTAACTGACTGAGCCACTCAGGTGCCCCTATTTCTTTGTTTTTACAAATTTAGAGACACATGTAACCCTTTTCCCAACAAATATGTAAATAAGATAGGATCATCCTGAACATATTATTTCATAGCTTGCTCTTTTTACAATTTAAATTTAAAGTAGTTTCATCCTATTTTTTTTATTGAAATATGATTGACGTATGATTCCTTGGTATGTTCTAAAATCTCTGCTGATGAAGTGAGAACACCTTAGGCTCTGTGCTCAGATAGATCTGCATTGGAATCCCTGCTCCCCACTTCCTGGCTGTCACTTAGGGGGTGCTCAGCCCCTCCAAGCCTGTTTCCTCATCGGCAAATGGAGATAATTGCTAAAATAAGGGTGACTATAACAGACCCTACTTTATAAAGTTATGTCAAGGCTTAAGAGAACAATGGCTAGCACAGAGCAAAGCTCAACACATTTTACTCTTAACATTCTTCTGTGTTCTTATGATCCTAGTTTGCACAAAACTCTATTACTGTACTTCTCGTGAAACTTAAAACAAGACAAGATGCTAATATGCTTGTTTTCTTCACTATATTGTAAGTTTCTCAAAGGGCAAGAATTACGTCTAACTCAGCCCTGCATTTTCAAGAACCTTCTTGGAGACTGGCCCAGAAGGCACTTGATCAGCTTTGCTCAGCGAACGATTAACACCCTCATAAGCAAGTGCAATGTTCCCAAAGCATAATTAAAGTCTGCTTAGCACACAGTCCTTCATCTCCAAGACCCCCCTCACTCATGGGAGTGTGCCCTCACTCCACTTCTGGACCACAGGCTCTTGTCCCCTGCACCTGCTGACTAGACCAATGTCCTAGGTGCATGGCCGTTCCTGAATCAGGATCGGAGAGGTACTGGTAGAATTTACAGGGACCGTGTTTGGCCTTGTACATATACCCACAGCCCGCAGAGAAAACTGGTCTTCAGAGAAAGAAAATGGAGAAAATTCCAAAGAGAAGCAAACGGGAGACCACGGGATCCCAGAGACAGAGGGAAACAGAGGGAGGATGGCTGCCCTGTATCCAGTGGCTCTAATGACTGTACTTTGAATTCTGGTAAAGCAGGATGCCTGTGAGGCCCTGGGGTCCCACGAAATGTTCCAATGTATGTTTGGTTTTTGCTTAAGCTAGCTCAAAGGTTTTGGTTTCCTGACACCAGGACAAGTTGGACCAAGGTCATATACACACAGTTTCCCAGCGTGACTCATGGGACGAAGGGGCCTGGGGCACAGACGGCAGCTATTTGAGCTCCTTCCCCCACCCTGCGTCCCACCCTCATTGGAAAGTATATCCCATCACACATAAGGCAAGCATTCACTGAGGCTTCTTTCACGGAAGGGAGCCAATCTCCAATGTCCTCAAGAAGGAAGTTTCCATTTCTAGCACTTTATTCTTCTAGATTTAAAAATGTACTTACCAGAGGGGCACCTGGGTGGCTCAGTCAGTTAAGTCAGTCCGACTTCGGCTCAGGTCACGATCTCACAGTCCGTGAGTTCCAGCCCTGTGTCAGGCTCTGCACTGACAGCTCAGAGCCTGGAGCCTGCTTCAGATTCTGTGTGTGTCTCCCTCTCTGCCCCTCCTCTTCTCTCTCTCTCTCTCTCTCAAAAATAAATAAACATTAAAAAAGATTTTCTAGTACTTACCAGAATGGAGGGGAGGGAGAAAAAGTGCTCATATCTCAGAGAAGACCATGATTCTACATTAGTGGCCAAAGTCTCGCTCTTGGGGGTGGCAGTGCTTGGGGCTCCACATCTCCAGCAGAGGCTTATAATTAAGGGCAAGCTGAGGCAAGTCCCTTGCCAATCTGTCACCTCAAATACATCATCTCTCCCTGGGCCCCAGAGATAGTTTAGCGGAAAAAGGCTCAGAAGTGAGGTCACTTTCCTGGTGGCTGAGGGGCTCAGGTCACATGTGCACTTTGTCCCTTTCATCCCTGCCACAGGCAGACCTGCAAACACATGCACCACACTTCCTTCCCTTGAGCCCAAACGGTGGCTGCTGTTCTCTTGAGCAAGAACCTACGAAATTTCAGTTTTGAAGTTAAACAAAGTTACATACCCCCTTTCTTTTGGTTGGAGCCCTTCCTCCTGGTTTTTCTTTCTTGTGTTTGCTCTTTCTTACTGGGTGGTCCAACATCTAGGCTGGGACCTTGCCTCTCTGGGGGAGAATGGGGTGCAGCTTTCCTGAGTGTTGGCGGCAACTGAGATCTCAGCCCCAGGAGATCTGAGCATAGCTACCTGTCCATCCCCCACCGGCCACTGGCCCAAGGACCACACCTCAACTTGAATGTCTTGAATGCTCTTGGTCAGCTGTGGGAAAGATCAGAAGAGCACTCGCTCGCCCATTTCCTTGGCCCTTTGCTCAAGGTTACAAGTCTCTGGGGTGGCTAGCAGGAAGTTAAGCCCAACTTCTCCCTTGGCATTTGACAAATGGTGAGGCCTCAGTAGGACTTAACAAAAAGATGATACTGGCTGTTTCCTGCTCAGGTAGAAACTTGGGTGTGTCTGTAAGAACTCGGGTCCTGCCGGTCCAGCTCCCTCAACTCCTTTGACCAGCAGAACAGTCTGGAAAGGCTCTGACGGAAATACAAATAGAACATTATCAGCACCCCAGAAACTCCCCTAGGTTCTCCCATTTCTATCCCTCCCTGCTAGTCAACGGTCAGCACGATCGTGATGTGTTATTACCTAACACCATGAATTAGGTTAGTTTTTGGTTTTGTTTTTAATTTATGAACTGAAGATCTTTTTAATAGGACACCAATCCACTCATCTGTTTAAAACACTCTACATGTTAATCCAATGTATACATTCAGTTAAATAAAAGACACCATAACATCAATGAAAAACTCGTACTTCTATAAGCAAATTTGATATGAACAACGCTTTTTTACTTTGGCATTTCCACGTAGAATAGCTGTCTTTTAAAAGTTCCATTCTGGGGCGCCTGGGTGGTGCAGTCGGTTAAGCATCCGACTTCAGCCAGGTCACGATCTCGCGGTCCGGGAGTTTGAGCCCCGCGTCGGGCTCTGGGCTGATGGCTCAGAGCCTGGAGCCAGTTTCCGATTCTGTGTCTCCCTCTCTCTCTGCCCCTCCCCCGTTCATGCTCTGTCTCTCTCTGTCCCAAAAATAAATAAACGTTGAAAAATAAATTTTTTTTAAATAAATAAATAAAAGTTCCATTCTGTCAAGAATAAATAAACATTAAAAGACAGAGAGAGAGAGAGAGAGAGAAATGAACTCTTAAAAAAAAAAGAGAATAAAAATAAACGTTCCACTCTGGGGCTGAGGCTTATTTTCCTTTTAATTTACAATGCTCTATAATTTTTCTTTTTTAATGATAGCTTTGCAGAGATACACTTCACATGCCATGGAATTCACCCATTGTTGAATTCAGGGTTGTGTGACCATCATCAGAACCAGTTGTAAAACATTTTCATCACCCACCCCCCCCCCAAAAAAAATTCAGTATCCATTAGGCTGTTATTCCCCATTTCTCCCCAGCCCGCTCAGCCCTAGAAAACCATGTTCTGTATCTATGGGTTTGCCTGTTGTGTTCATTTCATAGAAATATAATCCCACAGGTCGCCTGGGTGGCTCAGTTGGTTAAGCGCTGGACTCTTGTTCCAGCTCAGGCCATGATCTCGCAGTTGTGAGCTGGAGCCCCGTGTCAGGATCCACGCTGGGCATGGAGACTGCTTAAGATTCTCTCTCTCCCTCTGCCCCTGTCCCCCGCTAACACTCTTAAATAAATAAATAAATAAATAAATAAATAAATAAATAAATAAATAAAATCCTACAATAGGTGGTACTTAGTAACTAGCATATTTCACTTAGCAAGATGTTTTCAGGGTTCATCGGCGGTGAAATCTGTCAGTATTCCCCCCCCTTTTTTTTTAAGTTCACATGCAAATTACTTAGCATCTAGTGCAACAATGATTTCAGAAGTAGATTCCTTAGTGCCCCTGACCCATTTGGCCCATCCCCCCTCCCACAACCCCTCCAATAACCCTCCAGATTTATGAGTCTCTTCTGTTTTGTCCCCCTCCTCGTTTTTATATTACTTTTGTTTCCCTTCCCTTAGGTTCATCTGTTTTGTCTCTTCAAGTCCTCATGTCAGGGAAGTCATACGATTTTTGTCTTTCTCTGACTGACGAATTTCACTTAGCACAATACCCTCCAGTTCCATCCACGTAGTTGCAAATGGCAAGATTTCATTCTTTTTGATTGCCGAGCACTCCCTTTTTTTGAGAGAGAGTGTGTGTGCATGCATGTGCGTGAACAGGGAGGAGCAGAAGGAGAGGGAGAGAGAGAGAGAGGGAGAAAATCTTAAGCAGGCTCCACCCCCAGCTCTGAGCTGGACACAGGGCTCCATCTCATGACTGTGAGATAGTGACAAGAGTCCAACAGACTCTTAGCCAGCTTAACTAAGTTCAGCTTAACCAACTGAGCCACCCAAGCTCCCCTCTACTCCCTTCTTTCAAGTGACATGCCACTGTACGGATATACCACATTTGTTTACCCATCCATCAGATGACGGACATCTGGGTTGTTTCTATTTCTTTGGCTGCTAACGTCATATGTTAGTTTTGCCAGGTTCTGAACTTTTTATGGTGGATATTTTTGTGTCCAGCTTCTTTTGTTCAGTATTCAACGTGTGAGATTGGTGGCACGTAACTAGCTTAGTCAGTAGAGTCAACTCTTGATCTCGGGGTTGTTATGTTTGAGCCCCACGTTGGGCGTAGAGATTACTTAAAAATAAAGTCTTTTAAAAACTGGTGTTAGATTCCTCCCTGTTGTTGCATGTAGTTATGTTTTCTTCATTGTGATTGTCGGGCAGTATTCCTTTGTTTGAATGCACCATCATTCATTTATCCATTCTACTGCTTACAGAGATTTGATCTGTTGTTGGTTTAGGACTGTTACTAATAACACTCCTACCATGCATATTTCTGCGTGTGGTGTTAAAATCGAGGACAGACAGAGATCAGCCTTGAAGGTTCCCTGAGCATGACAGAACCAGTTTAGTCATGCAGATGAAAATTAATTTAGCTTATTTTGCACTCACATGACCTGGATTGTGTCTTGCTTCTGCCTCTGGAAGTGATTAGCAAAACTAGCACTGGTTCCCAAGGTCAATACGGGGTAACCACTGAAAATTGTCATGTTGTAACCAATCACCGAGAATAAACAGTCACTGCTTTCTCACTGTCTAAACTGCTTTATGACAATACACCCCAGAGCCTCATTCCATGTTCTGTTCTGACTGCTCTGGTTTACAAGCTGTCTTTTTGCTGTATGCACAATAAATTTTTACTAATTACTACTTCAGCGATTCATTGGTTTTACTTTGGCTATTTTGAACCCTTGACAATGTGTTTTGGTGTACGGGTGCCCAAATTTCTGCTAGATATGTGCTAGGAATTAAATTTTTTTTTAATGTTTACTTATTTTTGAGAGAGAGAGAGGCAGAGAGTGAGTGAGGGGGCAGGGGGGACAGAGAGAGATACAGAGTGTGAAGCAGGCTCCAAGCTCTGAGCTGTTAGCACAGAGCCCAACCCGGGGCTCGAACTCACCAGCCATGAGATCATGACCTGAACTGAAGTCAGACGCTCAACCGACTAAGTCACTCAGGTGCCCCAGTATGTGCTAGGAATTAAATTGCTAAGTCACAGGGGCACCTGGGTGGCTCAGTCGGTTGAGCGTCTGACTTCAGCTCAGGTCAGGATCTCATGGTTTGTGAGTTCGAGCCCTCTGTCCGGCTCTCGGCCGTCAGACCAGAGCCTGCTTCAGATCCTCTGTCCCCCTCTCTCTCTGCCCCTCCTCTGCTCATTCTCTCTTTCTCAAAAAAAAAAAAAAAAAAGTAATAAACTTAAAAAAAAAGAATGCTGGGTCATAGGGTATATTGTTTGCAATCCACAGGGTATTTGGTTTTTCAAATTTAGTGTGTAACATCACACAGTTTTCCAAAGTGATTGTATCAGTTTACACTCGCAACAGCAGCGTATGAGCGTTTCAATTGCTCACATCTTCCCCCAAGCTTGGTTTTGTCAGTCCTTTTAACTTTATCCATTTTAGTGGGTTTATAGTGTTATCTTATGGTTTTTATCTGTATTTCCCCAATGAACGAATGCAGGTGAGCACCTTCTCACGTGTTCATTGGCTAATTGCATGTCCCTTGTAGGGGAGAAGGCACCTGTTCAAGTCTGACTTAGTTTCATGTTGGGTTGCCTGTCTCTTTTTTTCTTTTTTCTTTTGGATCTGAATTCTCTTTAAGAATTTTAAGTGTTACCAAAAAAAATAATAATAATAATTTTAAGTATCACAATAATCTTGTCTCAGTCTGTGGCTTGCCTTTTCACTCTCTAAATAATGTTTTTTGATAAAGAGAAGTTCATAACAAAGCAAACAGACAGACAAAACCAGAAACAGACCTCATAAATACAGAGACCAAACTGGTGATTGCCAGAGCAGAGGGTGATGGGGTCGGTGGACAAAACAGGTGAAGGGAATTAAGAGGCTAAATTTCCAGTTATACAATAAATAAGTATAGATGAAAAGTACAGCATAGGGAATATAATCAATAATACTGTAGTAACTTTGTATGGTGACAGATGGGAACTACATGTTCTGTGGTGAGCACTGCATGATGGGCAGAATTGTCAAATCACTTTGCTATACACCTGAAACTAATATAATATTGCACGTCAACTATGCTTCAACTAAGAAAAAATGACCACAAAAGAAGTTCATAATTTTAATGCAGTTCAATCTATCAATCTTTTCATTTGTGGTTGACATATCCCATGTCTTATTTAAGAGTTCTTTGACTTCTCGGTCTACAAGTCTCTAGAAGTTTTACAGGTGCTCCAGATGAAGGGTTCAAAGAACACCAAAGTAGGCTTTGTGCGGCCGCTGCACACTGCATGGGTCCCCGCAACTGAAGGGAGGAAGGTAGGATCCTGATGCTCCCTGGTCAGCCTGGACACTGAACAGCCGCTTCTTTCCCAGTCCCACCACTAGAGGGCGCGGGTAACTTAAACTCGCCGGGCCCGTCCCCTCCCGCCCCTAGTTACCTTTCCACCAATCATCAAATATTTACACAAAGCGCAGTCCAAGAGAATATAAAAAGTTGCCCAAACCAGTCTCCATGCAAGAGTACAACAACAAAACAAACCCAGGACTCATTTCTGTCTTCTTAAATATCTTCAGTGAAGAAAGAAACCTCCACTACCTAATTTGTCTCATTCCTAAACCGCTATGTATACTAAAGCCCCTCCTTAAATCTCTTACTCTTCCTTGCATAAACTAGATTCTTTTTTTTTCTTTTAACTAGATTCTTTCGTTCTATCCCTAATGGAAACAAGGAGCAACTGTTTGGCATCCTCAGGGCAACCACGGTCAGAGATGCTTGTAAATTACCAGGTGGATAGCTATGAGGGGAAGCTTCCGTTCTCATCTCTCTCAAAGATACAATAGTACAAGATTACATTTCACCTCCCTAGCAATTTACAGGTTTCTTTAGTCTCTCTTCAGTTTCTCCAAGTGCCTGTTAAAGTGTAAAATCCAAAAGCGGACTTTGCACTCCACTATTCTATGCCAGAGTTACTTCCTGATTGATTCTTGAATGTTACCGTGTTATTATACTCGAACCATATGCAATCATTCAATAAAATATTTCCTCTTTATCAATTTTATGGATTATATAGTCATTAAAATAACAAACACAAGGACAACGACATAGCAATATAGAATATACTTAACATTTTGTTTCAAAATGTATCCACACTGCCCCTCTGCTTTGATTACTTAAAAAAAAAAATGTTTATGGACAAAGTCTAGAAGGCAACATGAAGATCTAAAAAAATTGATTTGTTTGGTTTGGGGGATTGGTAACAAATTTCTTTTTTGGTTTGTTTTTCATTACTGGCATAATTTTGAGGTCTTTTTAAAACCGGTTAAAATCTTCTATTCACTCAGCAACTTACAGAGTGCTCATCATATGTAAGACCAAGAGCCACGTGATGCAAGGAAGACAAAAGCAGACACAGATCCTGCTTTTCAGAAAAAAAATAGTAGCTAATTCTTATTAAATGCTTACTATAGCCTCAATATTATTGTCGCCCCTATTGTATACGTTAAGAAAGTGGGGAACAGGGAGATCAGCTAGTTTACTCAAGGTCACAGAGAGGAAAAGCAGAACCAGAATTTGAACTCAGCCACCCCAAATGTGCAAGATGTTGGGCTTAACCATTATACTACACTCTGTCATGATAGCCTAATAGATAGAGGTAAATGACATTCAATCATTCTTCAAATATTTACTGAGCAACTACCACACATCAGAGCCCAGAATGGTGCTGGGAACACACTGACGAACAAGAAAAGCACAGTCCCTGACCTCATGGACCCACAGTATACAGAAAGTATCACAGGAATTCAGAGGAGAAAAAGAGGGTAGGGGGAAGAACTATCTCCTTACACTCTCTGGGACAAGGTCAGGACTGGATAGATCTTTAAGGTTTCTGCCAACTGAGACTAGTTGCTGTTCAACTTTTACTCAAGTTATCCTCAACCATTCGAATCACTAAGTGCCAAACACCGAGCTAAACTCTGAAAATTCAACTGTAAATAAGCAATGGCCCCTGCCCTCCAGGAGTGTATAGTCTAATTGGCACAGAAAGACAAGAAATTCCAGTACTATGTACTAAAGCCAGAGTGACCATAAGAAGGTACGTAATGAGATAGGCACCATACAAGCTGGGCCCAGACAGCAAGAAAGCGACATCTATACTGAGAAGTATAGTATAACAGGACAAGCTGGAGTTGAAGTATTCAGGCTTGGGGGAACAGCTTATGCAAAGCCCTAGAAATGAGAACCTAGGATTGCAACGACTCTGTGGTTTGTAGAGTTGTGCCAATTAATGCCACGAAATTGCTGAATTATCTCATTGCTCATTCCCAAATTCAGGAAGGGACGTGAGTATGGGCACAACCTAGCACCAAATGCAAACAAACTCTTCACTTGATAACCACAGAGCCCCAGCCTAATTAGACTATCTTAGCCCATCATCAACACTTCACTGCAGGTGTTCATATGCTTCTCTTGCCACTCATCAGTCTATCATCAAGGTCAGCGCTAGACCCCAGAAGAATAAGAGGGCTCCACTTGGCTCCCCGGGGGAGGAATGGGGACAGTGTCTTCCATATCTCTGAATCCCACACCGAATCCAGTTCAGTGCTTTGTGAGCACAAGAGGGACCATTGTTCTCTGTTCTACTAAACAGAACCAAAAGAAAAATTCATCTCATGGCATAATTACTATCTCAATCCACATCCTCCACACTGCCAGTCCCTACTCTCAATCCCTCCACTGCTGCACATCAGGGCACTCCTCCTCCCTCTTTAGAGTCTGTCACTTGCAAATGCCAAAGAGCTCCACAAAGAGAAAAGTAGGGCTTTGTGGATAAAAGGAGAAGCTTCGGATTCAGAATAATCTGGGTGGGATCCTTTTATTAGCTTTATGACACAAGCAAGTGACTCCACTGTGGCAGCCTCAGATTTCTCTGCCTCTAAATTGAGAATAATAACAGCTCATTCACTGAGGTCTGTTGAGTGAACACAACCGGGCTGCGTTAAGAATAGTGAATGAGATAGTCTATGTAAGGATATTATCACGTTGCTTGGTATATAAAATGGACTCAATAAATGGTCGCTGTAGTAGAATGTTGCAGATGATGTAACAGAGGTGGAAGCAGATGATTCTGGTTAAGTCACTGGCTGGAGTCATAGCAATTCCCCACCAGCCCAGACCGCTTCCAGCGGCAGGTTTAGAACAGGACGCATGTGAGAAATCCGCTGTGCCTCGAGACTCCTTCCACGCCCAGACCTCGACAGGGATCTCCAGCCTGCGTCACCAGCCCAGCCCGCCACCTCCAAAGCGCCCGACCGACACATGGTGGGAACGTGAGGGGGCGGTGCCGGACTCGGCGTCGCTGGGCCAATCGCCCGGCGGGAGGCGCCCAACCAATGGCAGAGGGACTCTAGGGCCTCGGGGGGCGGGGCCACGGTGAGGAGCGGCGACGTCATAGGTCACTGGGCGGGCCGGAGGTGGGGCCCGCGGCGCCGACGGGGGCGGAGCGGCGGAGGCCTGAGCAGTCTGAGCAGTGATGGCGGCGGCTGTGGTGACGGCGGCGGCGGCGGCCCCGGCGCCGGCAGCCGGAGCGGATGGCGCCTCCTCAGTGCACTGGTTCCGCAAAGGGCTGCGGCTCCACGACAACCCCGCGCTGCTGGCGGCCGTGCGCGGGGCGCGCTGCGTACGCTGCGTTTACATCCTGGACCCTTGGTTCGCGGCCTCCTCCTCAGTGGGGATCAATCGTTGGAGGTAAGGGGGTCCAGAGCCGGGTCGCGGGGCCCGGGGGGCAGCGGCCTGGCTCCGAGGGCGCCCGCGAACAGCCCGGGTCGCCTCCGCCCCATAGACAGGGAGGCTCTGCCCCTCAGTCCCCACGGCCGAAAGACCCCGGCCTGCGGGAGGCGGGACAGGGAGACGGAACCGGGTTTCCAGAAGGGAGAAGCCAGGGCTGGGCAAGCAATTCGTCATCTCAGTAATGGCCTGGGTGGGCCAGGGCTCGACCTCTGACGGCCGCGTTCGCACTGTGTGTTAGCCCCTTTGGGGCCCCACAGCATTCCTGCGGGACAGAGATCGTGCTCTCTCTCCGTTGATCAGGGACTCCTGAGGCCTAGAGACACAAGTTGGCCTGCCCAAAGACTTGGCAGCCAGGGAGTGGCAGAGCAGGGACTCCTGGTCTAGGGCTCTTAGGGGTGTGCTCTGGGAGGGGAAGAAAGGAGATACTGTGATGTGAGGGCAAGGACGGGTTTCTGAGTCCTAGTGCACCAGGTGCTCTGGCCTTCTTCAAGTAAAGAGCCCATTGCTGGGCTCCTGAAGGTCATCTCTAAGCAGGCTTGCTTGTATTCCCTCCACCAAAACCTTCCTGCCTCTGGAGGTGTCTAGAGACTCTGGCTTAGCATTAGATAAGACAGGTGCAGTCTACCCTTTATGATAAAAACACCAAGGGCTTGTCCAGGTAGAGGCACTTTGTGTCCTGAGCTAGAGAGCAATACTTAAACCCATTTTGGAGAATTCCCTCAGCCGCTAGCTGTGAGCTTGCTAGGATTTAAAAGAAAGCAAGAAAGGAAGGAAGGGAGGGAGGGAGGAAGGAAGGAAGGAAGGAAGAGGGAGGGAGGGAAGAAGGAAGGAAGGAAGGAAGGAAGGAAGGAAAGAGGAACCAAACAAAGTGTCACTTGCTTCCTCCTCTTCTCATGAGATTAATTTTAAAGGACAGTTGAGCCTCTATACATTAGATTTTTATCCACTGATGCGCTGAGGTTAGGGACCAGGATAGCTGTGATATCAAGGAGACCCCTCTTTGATGATTCCCAGGAAGCTGCAGTCGGCAGAATCATGGGGAACGATTAACAGATAGGTAGCTGATGTCTTTTCTCTGTAACCAGAGTTTAAAACCAAGAGGTTTGGAGACATCGTGTACCCATCTCTCTTTAAAACACCCCGCAGCTGTCCCTTGGTTTGTTTGCGTTGCTCTGGGGAATGTTTGCCTGTGGCCTTGTTGCAACGGGTGGGCAGCGTTATCCCCAAGATACAGTGGCTGTCAGCTCACCATTCTTTTCCTCTCCAAGGCATGCGCCCTGCTAGGAGAGTGAGTGCCCCTAGCAGTGGGTCTATTAAATGCCCCCTCCTTCCCCATTTATGTAGAGAGAACAACTAAAGATAGTCCTGTGGAGAGCCTGCCCACACAGTTTTCAGGGCTGTTCTATTGCTCTGCCTCTGCTCCAGTTTCTATAGATAGGCGGTTGGGTTTGACAAACATCCTCAAATGACCGTCCCTAGTATGGACGTTAAACAAGGCCTCAGACTTTGCCCCTCTCCTTATGGCAGTGTGCCGATTAGAGCATAGTAAATACGGTCTGACCGCCTGCTTGTTGCATGGTCATGAAAGAGGTTTTGTTTTGTTTCGTTTCGTTTTGCCGGATATTGGGGGACATCGCATAAGACTGCTGACACGTATGTGGTAGTGGAGATTAAAACTCAACACCAAAACCGCTGTTGCTGTGTATTTAAAAAAAAAAATTTTTTTTTAAATGTTTATTTATTTTTGAGACAGAGAGAGACAGAGCATGAACGGGGGAGGGTCAGAGAGGGAGACACAGAATCTGAAACAGGCTCCAGGCTCTGAGCAGTCAGCACAGAGCCCGACGCGGGGCTTGAACTCACGGACTGCGAGATCGTGACCTGAGCCTAAGTTGGACACTTAACCGACTGAGCCACCCAGGCGCCCCTCGCTGTTGCTGTTTAAACGCAGGTTTGCTAGGATCTAGGTGTGTATGGATTTTTGTGGGTCACTCTTTTGTGATTGTGCTTTTGAACAAGTGAAGGAGAAGAGGAACGTGGCAGCTCGCATGCCCGAGTTAAATCCTGAAGTCAAAGGCCGTGTAGGCATGTAGATATTAATCGAACAGTGATTTAATGAGGGCCTAAAATCTGCCAGGCGCCGCTCTGGGTGCTGCTGGGACATAGTAACGAACAAGCCGTTGTGGTGTCCAGAGCTTCTGGAGCCTACATTTTAGTGAAGGAGGACAAGTAAACAATCGTGATTCAGGAGAACCGAATGCCACGAGATAAATAAAATAGGGGGACGGACCAGAGCAGCATCTGTCTTGCTGAACATGGGAATCACTAAAAGATCTTTAGCAGATGCCTGGACTTCCTTCTCCCCCAATTCTGATTTAATGGTTCTGGGTTATGGCCTGGGCATCAGGGTTTTTAAAGCTCTCATGTGCAGTGAAGCCTGAGAACCACAGGCTCAAGCCCGACAGCTTGGGAGATGTGTTGCAGTGCATTGGCAGGGAGGCTAATTAGCTTTGGCATTCAGAAGGCAGAGGTGAAAAAACACAAGACAGATCGAATACGATAACTGCTCCTGGACCCGGAAGCAGTCGCACTGCTGCCACCCCCATCGTCCACTTTGCTCCCGTGGTCAGATCCAGGGCAGAGCTGAGGGACTGTTTTACACACTCGGTTGGGGGTTGGGAGAGTGATGGAGCCAGCCGTACCTCTGCATGACTTCAATATGTGTAATCTTCCAGCGGCTGTTTCTGGCTCTGGGAGTCGTCTGGGAGAACAGTGCTGCAGCATAACATCCAGGCTCTGCAGATACTTCAGTTGCTGCCTCAGAGAAGCCTCCCGAGAAAGGGTGGGCCGTGGGCCATCTGCAAGAGGTGGGGGGAATCGAGATCTGAGATTCTGTTCTCTTCCTGCACTTCCTACACTTACTCCCGCATAGCATTTTCGGCAGATGAATCAGATTAAAATAACCATGAATGGCACTTTCTAAGAGTAAAACAGGACAGAGAAAGGCAACCAAGAAATCTGTATATTTATTAGCATAGCAGAAGGGCTAGCATACTCCTCGCCTTGGTGGTAGTGGGAAGTTGATGGGCTAATTGTAGCTCCATAAGCCTCAGGACTTGTTTTTCGTCAAGCGCTAGTTGGCTTAATCCTTTGCCATTTTCCCCAGCCCTGCCTTCCCCAAATTTGCTGCATTTGGAAGGAGGTTCTGCAGTGAGGACCACCCAAAAAAAGGGGTGGGGGGTGGTAATCAGCTTCTGGATTTAAAAATGGGTATTGCCTTCCTCTTGCTCCTGCAGCTTAGATCGGGTGTTGGCAACAATTCACTAAAACCTTTATTTAAATCATTTTCTCCCTAGCTCTGTGCTGCAGGTGCATTCAGGAGCTTCTGGGACAGGGGGAGTTGGTAGAAATACGATATAAGCCTGTATAGTTCAGAATTAATAAGTGAGGTGAACTGGAACCTCCCCAGCATGCCTGATGAGAACAAGTGTGTCTCATCCCAGTGCTGGGAGCTAATCACTGTGAGACTGTCGATTTAGCCGGTTCTTCCTGGAACTCGGTCAGCAAGCAGGGGATTGAGCATTGTAGTCTACTGGGGGAGAAATGTGAGTTTCTCTGAGCTCTTCACACTGGTATCCAAGCGAGTCACATTACTGTTCTGCTGCTGAGGAAATGTTTCCATTTGCCGGAAAAGGGATAAAAACCTTCATCTTTCTCTCAAATAAAAATATATTTATTTTTTCCTAATTTCAGAGTGATGGTGAGAGATCAATCCCTGCTGTGGATTGTGGATATAGGTTATCCTTTTCCATGGGACTTACACTCTCTGACTTAGGATAAATTAATTTCTATTAATATCCTAGGTAGTCAGTCTGGGCAGGCCTATGATATCATCATGTAGTTAGATAACCTTGGCTTGAAGCAGAGGAATTTGGTCAAGGGCAATCTGGACCCAAAAAAGAGTTCACTGTCATCCTCCCTCCTCCTATTAACAGCAAAGAAAATATTCCTCAACACAGAATCTTCCATCTCTGAGGAAGGTCTTCTCTAAAAATCCGCCTGTCTTATTCTAAAACGCTAGCCGCATGGAGTCCCTGAATTACAGTCCTTTCTGTATTTTTGGAAGTCCCTGTTTGGCCTTTTCCAGTTCTGTCTGCCTCTAGCTCCAGAGCACTTACGTAATATAATTCAGTTGCACGTGTTGTCTAATCCTAAGGGTGAGCTTTAACTGCTCACATAGGACCGTGTGCTCTAAATTTCGGCCATGTGAGCTCAGCTTAGAGCTGCCAAGGGTGAGCTGCCAGCCCCAAACACTGGTATCTCCAGTGCACAGGCCAGTGTTCTTTAGAGTCCACCCTTATTGGAGTAAAGAGAAACTGGCCATGTGGAGAGGAGGGCTCTAAAGGAGGGCAAAAGGCCTAAAATTCTCTCCAGTGAAAGAATGCACACACCGGCCCCAGTGAACCTTTGCCCAGTAGCAGTGCAGCTCCCTGTTTCTTTGGTGTTACGCAAAGCTGTCACCTGGCAGGTGAGGTGAGCCACCATAGCAGTGGCTTCTCTTTCTCTGGCTGCCTGGAGGCTGGGGCTCCAGGGGGGGCCTGTTGCCTCTTATAGGGGCCATCCTGAAACCTCCTTCCTGGAGAAGCCCTGTAGGGCTGGACTCAGGGGGGGAGTTGGAAGTAACAAAGCATATCTAGAGCACCAAAGAAGAGGCAGAAACCAGGATCTCAAAGAAAGTTTAGTAGAAACAAATTAGAAGCAAAGAAAGGCAACTTGTAAACACAAGCTAGAAGTGAAGTTTAGCTTTCTAGAACAGTGCTTGTGAAACTTTAGTGTGCAAAGGAATCACCAGGGGCTCTTGCTAAAATGCAGATTCTGATCCTGGAGGTCTGTCTGGGATTCTGCATTTCATCAAGCTTCTGGGAGATTCACAGCCATTGATCCTCAGAGGAGCAAGGATCTGGTAGCAAAGTTGTTGGCTGTGGTTCTCCTTGGTGGCTGCGTCTTGAACAGCACAGCCTCAGCACTCACATCATAAGTCCTGGTCAAGAAGCAGTGGAGCCTGGTGGCCTGGTTTGAATTCTGGCCACTCTGTGCCTCGGTTTCCTCATCTATAAAATGGGAATAATGTTTCCTCATCTATAAAATGGGAATAATGATAGTGTCTACCTCATAGGTCAGTTTGAGAATTAAATGAGATAATGTGTGTAAAATAAGTAGACTGGTGCTGGGTTCATTGTAAATGCTCATCAAATGTTAGTTGTTGCTGTTATCATTATTATCATTTGGTTGCTGAGTTCAGAATTGGGCCTTCTGCTTCCTGCTTCAGCTGTAGACATCTCATGTCAAAGAAGAAAAGGGTTCTCGTGGGGTTATCTTACTTGAGAGCCGCTGCAAGGAGTCTCTCCTTTCAGTAAATGAGGTCTGGAAATAAAGTTCTGTAGAAACAGCTGGAAGCTAGCTTTCGTGTGCATGTCAGCCTTATTTATAGCTTCAGATTGAAAGCCTGTGCAGCCTGGGGGACTGTGAGGGAGGAGGCCACCGAAGTGCATGGCAAGGACATTCCTGGGAGCCGCAGATGAAGGACCTTCTACCCTGAGGTTGTGGAATTTAGGTCTCCAGTCACCTGCAGCATTCTCGCTGGCAGGGCCCAGGTTTCAGGTGGCATGAGGCTATTTACATGGGTCTCTCCTATTTTCATCTTGAGAGGAATGGTGCAGCCTGGGAGGAGGCCGACACAAGTGCGTCACTCCCGGCTTAGCTTTCCTTTTTTAAGGGCGTCAGTTTTTCAAAAACAGAAATTCACAGAGGCGGAGCTTTGGGTTTGCATGAAGCAACAGTCTCCATTCCCATCGCCTTGGAGAGTCTCTGCTGGCTGGCATGATGCTTTGGGCTGAGCCCAGGACTCTGCTCATGCTGAAATGTGGGTCTGTGGCATTCGCTGCCATGGGAGTGTCATGTCGCAGACGTCAGACTCAGCAGTGGGGACTGGTTCTAGTTGGCAGCCTGGGAACGGTGGCTGCTTCTCTAAGTCTGCAGTCATCAGGGGATGTGATGTGTGCTGCGGAAGAGGCACAGGGTTTCGTTGCGTTCAAAAAAAAACCCAGTGATTTCCGTCATTGACAGAGATGGGTGGGAGATACCAAAATATAGATAGCATTGGTATCTGCGAACCAGGCTGACCTGTCAGGGCTTAGTTCCTGAGGAAGATCAGAGTGTCAGTGAGTTGCCTATAGTCAGGTTTGTGTTTGTCAGAGAGATTCCGAACACATGAGGTCTGGCAGCATCTCAGCCCCTGGAAGAGTGTCGGGCGTGTCACTAAAAGGCTTTAGAAATGGGGCACAGGTTCCTATCCCAGCCTTGTCACTTAACGATTATGATCTTAAGCAAATTAATTATCTTCTCAGTGTCTCATTTTCCTCATCTATAAAATGAAGATATTTCCCTTCAAAATGTATTGAGAGAATTAAAAAGAAAACACGTCAAAAAGCATAACGGATATATAATAACACAATGACATTGTTTGTCTCTGTGGAGGGGAATTAAATCCCTCATGGACAAAGGGGAGACTTTTTACCATGTAAACTTTTTACAACTTGAATTTTGAATTACATAGTTATCTTTAAAATGTTGATTTCATTTAATTTAAAAATAAAACACATGTCAGGGGTGCCTGGCTGGCATGCGACTCTTGATCTTGGTGTTGTGAGTTCAAGCCCCATGTTGGGCATAGAGATTACTAAATAAATTAAATAAACTTAAAAAAAAAAACACGTCATAAAAAGGTATTGATAGATTTCTCAGAAAGGTTGTTGTGCCTAACCGAACAGTAAATGAATGTTTGCGGTCACATCATAATAATAAATAGAACACCGAAGGCACTTAGCAAATGCTTTTTCCTTCCCCGTGGTGATCCAGCTCTCAAGACTAGGTCTCTTGAGTATCTGGGATCCCCACCCCCAAAAGCATGTGAGGGTATCCTATAGAGAAGTACCTTCTAAGGCCTTCTCTCTCTTAGGGTGAGAATCTGGCAGCTGGAGGCCTGGAGAATGAACCACCTGCCAAACAAAACCCTGAGAACTGGGGACCCGCCCAGGCTATGGGCGTGCGGAGGTAGACAGGTGCAGCCCAGAGCGTGAATGCACAAGGCAGGGGTCCGATGGGCTCGGGGAGGTAGGGTTTGCCAGGGCTCTCGCAGTCTTGTTCCTCTCTGGTAAGACCTCAGGCTTCCACACAATATTGCTCTTATTTTTCAGATGGCTTTCTCCCCTGTTCTCCCTTTTGATTTTCACAGCAGCCTTACAATGGGTGAATATTCATACACAGGGCCCGAGGCTGCAAGGGAATAAGTGACTTCCCTCAGATCCACAGAGAAACAGCCCGAGGAGGAGCAGCTCACATCTGTCCCAGCCTTTCTGTAAGCCAGGCACTGCACTAAATGTTTTTCACGCATTATTCGATTTTCTTTTCTTAGCAATTTTAGGAGCTCGGTACCGACATCAGCTCCATGTTCCAGATTAGAAGAAAAAAGCTAAACAGGTTAAGTAATGGCTGGAGTAGTGCCCGGGTCTCTCTGGTCCTGGTACTAATGATGCTACTTGTTCAGCATAGTGTAAGCTTCCCCCTGCTTTGTTAGGAAAAAGAATGCCTCTTCATTATGTCACCTCTAAAAGGCCTGTGTGGGTTCTGCAGGTTCCTACTTCAGTCTCTGGAAGATTTGGATACAAGTTTGAGGAAACTGAACTCTCGCCTGTTTGTAGTCCGGGGACAGCCCGCTGACGTGTTCCCAAGGCTATTCAAGGTACGTGTGCAGAGTCCTAGAGAAGACGGTGAGATTCTGTTCTCCAGAGTGTCCCCGCAGACTAAATGAGGTGATGTTCTGACTGAGAGAATGGAACCGGTCGGCGTGCTCTGACTGCTGCCTCTAGGGAAGTTGGGAGCAAAGCCAATCAGCTTGCCGACAGAATGGAAACTGTGTTAAAGGAAAAATTCTGTGAAACCACTGTCTTGTTGGAAAGTTCCCAGCTCAATCCAGACAAGGGATGTGGCGAGTTATTCCACCCCGGATGCCACTGGCTTCCTTAGATGTTTTCTTGGCTCAAGCCAGCAAGATTTATTAAGGCTCTTCCTACGCCAGGAGTTTGAAGACAAGTTTTCCTTTTTATTTAGCACAGGGTGTTTCCTGTCTTGCTATGTTCTTGTTGGGAACAAAATCAGCCCTTTTGAGGGAGCTGCCTGCCTCCCCTGGGGCAAATGATTGATACAAATCTTCACTTGGGTACCATGTAGGCCTCTGTCTGCTCTATCAGGTAGCCAGTCCACTTGCCCCCACCCCCAGCCCCTTTCTTTTTAAAGCACATTTCAAGGTCCAAACAGAGGCAAACGTACTCACGGACAGAGAGCTCTGGGACAGTCTGTCCTCATCCACAGCAGTGCAGGATTGTTTTTATGCCCCTTTCCACCCCAGCTCCCTTCCCTATTCTTCCTGGGGGGAAAGACCAGAGGAGAGGTCTCATGTCAAGACAAGCAGCTTACTAAATACCTTCTCGTTCACTTCACCTCCCCACATCCCACACTCGTACACACACAAATCACATAGTGCTGAAAACAGCCAGCGTTCATTGAGGGCAGACTATGAGTCAAACAGCATTCTAAGTGTTTTACGTGTATTAATTCACACAGCCGCCTAAGAGTATCTGCTGCTGTCCCTGTTCTTTAGATGAGGGAACAATAACTTCATGGTCATGCAGCTAAGTGGTAATCTGAGACTTGAGCCCTGCTCTCAGACTCCACATTTGTGTTCTTAACCCCCACACCGTTAAACACATGTGCCTCGCTTCTTGCTCTGCATTGTGTCCCCTGTCTCCTCTCCTCCTAGCACCTCAGAGGCCAACCCAGCAATAGCCCAGAAATTCAGATAGATCATTCATTCAGCCATTCAGCATATAATAGTCCTCCTTCCCCTTATCTGCAGTTTTAGTTGCTCACTGTCAACTGTAGTCTGGAAGCAGATGATCTGACTATATGTCAGACGGTCAATTAGTCGCCTAACACATCATTCACCTCACTCCATCTCATGCAGACATTTTGTCATCTCACACATCATCACAAAGAGAAGGGTGGGTACAGTACAATAAGGTATTTTAAGAGAGCGACCACATTTACATAACTTTGATTACAGTATATTTTCTGATTGTTCTTTTATTATTAGTTACAGTTGTGTTAACCTACTGTGCCTAACTTACAAATTAAACTCTATCATAGGTAAGTACGTGTCGGAAAAAAACGGTACTATATGTAGGGTTTAGAACTATCTGCAGTTTCAGGCATCCGCTGGTGGTCTTGGAACACATCCCCTTCAGATCAGAGGTGACTACTGTATATTTATTGAGCTTCTAGTATGTCCTAGACCCCCTGCTAGGTACTAGGGTAATGAATGAGACAGCATTCTTGCTCTGAGAGTTCACACGCTAATGTGGGAAATAGACAAGTAATGGGCAGCTTCATTGCCATATGGTAAATGCTGTGATGGAAAAAGCGCCAGGTGCGGGAAAATCCTATTGAAAGAGAAGGTCAAGGAAAGCTTCTTGGAGAAGGTGGCATCTAATAATATTTTATTACTATCCACAGAGTTATGAGTATTTAGCAATGTCATCTATATGAATTGCTAAACATGATACCTGGCTCATGGTAAAGGCTCAATAAACGTTTGGTCCTGTTATCCTAGATGAGGGATAGTCAGCCCTCTCAGGACCCACACCACAGACAGAGCCGAGTCAGGTCCCTTATGGAAAGGGCATTTGCCCTGGGGGGTTAGAGTTTTAAGGGACCATGGCCAGAGACTTTGGTTGGAAGATGGATTTCTTCTTGACAGTCATGTTCTAGGGCTTTCTGTGAGTTATCTGTACAATCTTTTACTGGGCCAGCTTTCTCCCAGTATTGCAAGGAAATCTAGAAAATTCTACTAGAAAACACTAAAGACTTAGAAAAGAATTCCTTTATTTTTTAGCATGTGGCCCCTCTGGTCTGATTTCTCTGACCTCTGGACTAAGAATTGCGCCTCCTTCCCTGACTTGCTGAGAGAGCTAGGTAGAGCCTGTGAGCTCTGTTTGCTACTGGCCTCAGGACTGTTGCCGTGGAAACCATTAGGACACTTCACATAGCACAAGTCTGCCAAGAAAACCAAGGCAGAAGTTTGCAGGGCCCTGAGGAGCTCCGGGAAAGGCATGCTGGGCGCTGTCTCCACCAGTAGGCCTCCCCTGGGAGCGTTGTATTTATAGCCACTTGCTGCAGTCTCCTACCCCCAGGGCCCAGCAAGCATACAGGACTACCCACCTCTCTCTTGATTCCACCAGTCTCGGGCTCCACTGTCGCCATGCTGTTGGCCTCACCTCAAAGACCTGCTCTCCTCAAACCTGTGAACCTCGGATTGTTGGCTTTCCAGTTCAAATCTTTGTCCCTAGTTTGTTCTGCAGCCCACTCTGACAGGTCTCCAGATTCATTTCCTGTAAGGAAGGAGCAGAGTTCTCTGCTTCATTTTCCTCCCCAAACAGTGTTTAGCATAACAGATTCTCTCCCCACAGGAATGGGGGGTGACCCGCTTGACCTTTGAATATGACTCTGAACCTTTTGGGAAAGAACGTGACGCAGCCATCATGAAGATGGCCAAGGAGGCCGGTGTGGAGGTGGTGACTGAGAACTCTCACACTCTCTATGACCTGGACAGGTGAGAAATGGGTCCCTGGGCTTAGCTTGCCAATTATGGGAGTTGGTGGTTCTGGCCCCTGCTGAGCAGAACTCTGGGAGGTTTACCGATAGAGCCACCTGGCACATGAGGTATGGCATTTTCTAGAATCTGGAAGAGAATGGGTCCGAGTTGGGGCCTGTGGAACAGATCACAAAGAGCTGTACCCAATTTGGGTGCAAAGAGGCTCACTAAGGCTGAGGGATGGAAGCAGTGAGGATCCCCATGCAAGGTCTTCACAGATCTGCCCCTAATCTGTTGTCCCGTCCACTCGCACTCCCACTTGTGTCCTGCTCCTGAAAGGCTGCCGTCTGACCTCAGTGGACCCTACCTGGTAACCTTCCTGACAGAGCTCTATTCTCATATACCCAATTTCTGTATCTAATGTGAGTTCCCCGGGCTCCCCTGGCTATCTGGGTTTCCAGGCCATGTATTTAGATGTTGTGCAGGAGGCTCTAGAGATCCCTGCGGGGGGCTGATAACTATAGAGCAGCCTCCTTCCCTAGGGACAGGCCTGTGTGCTTTCAGAGTGTCTAGGAGGAAACCCACCCCTCCCCTCCCCTTCCCTGGCAGAGCTGTCACCCTCCTGCTGCTGCCGCTGCTTTTGCTGCCAAGCCAGCAACCATCCCTTCTCCCTGCCCCCCCCCCCCCCGCCCCCGCCCCAAGCTAGTGGTGGCTGCCAGGAGGCCAGGTCACACATCTCTGCACGTGAGCTAGCTCTCAGGAGGAGCGACTGGGTGTGGAGCTCCTCCTCCTGCCACGTGCCAGCCGAAGGGGAGGTGACTGCAGGGGCAGCAGCCAACCTCCCATCCCCAGCGAACCTACCCAGCCAGCCAGTTCTTGCGTAAGCTGCTTCTTGGCCAACAGGAAGAGCCCTGGGAATCTGGCTCCAGGCCACCCCAATGCATTCTGTATAAACGGCCTCAGTTTTCCTCAGTCCTATATTTTCTTTCCTTAACCTGAGTTTGTCTCTGTTTCCCTTGCTCGTGAAAACAACAACAAAAACCTTTGAGAACTGCCAGACGCCCTTTAAATAGTTACTGCTATTGACCGCAGCCCCGATCTCTGATTTAGGAAAGATAGTCTGTTCTCCATGTCTCTGTTCTAACAAATTGGGACCAAGAAGGGAATGATTTTTCAACAGAAGAACATGCTTGCAGTTCTTGTCAAAGGACTTCCTGAAGGCTTATGCCGGGAAAGACAGGAAGGGCCGTGGGGATTCCCATGGCGTGGACACACAGGCTGAGTACCAAGAAGGCTAGCGGGGATTTTTCTGTGAGTAGAGAGATACGGTCAGTCTCTGTCTTTAGGAGGCTCCACGTCGACACCAGGGAACCTGGAATTGAGTCCCACCTTTGGCCCCACCTTGCTCCATTACCTGAGGCACCTGCTCCAGCTCTCTGGGCTTCATTTTCCCTCTCGATAAAATGGAGATGTAGCCTCCCTTGCCCCTTCCTTTCCACTTAGGGGTGGGACCTGTGAGTGGATGAGGAAAGCCACCCTCCAAGCCTTCCAAGTCTGGGCCTTTTTCTGGGAGGGCAGGGACCTGAAGTGAAAGGCCTCATGCGTGACATCAGGTGTGCCTTGGGATTCGCAGGATTATCGACCTGAACGGGCAGAAGCCACCCCTTACCTACAAGCGCTTTCAGGCCATCATCAGCCGCATGGAGCTGCCCAAGAAGCCCGTGGGCTCCGTAACGAGCCAGCAGATGGAGAGCTGCAGGGCCGAGATCCAGGAGAACCATGATGAAGCCTATGGCGTGCCCTCCCTGGAGGAGCTGGGTGCGTACTTCCTGACCCAAACCTCCTCTTTTTTGTAAGATAACTTACTGGGTTTTTTCTCCTTTGTCAAAGTGATGCATGTTATTACAGATGTTATAGAAGGAACAGTGAAACAAAAATGGAAATAACAATCACTGTTACCCCCCTGCCCAGAGATGACCACTACTGATTTTGGAGCATGTCCTTCCAGTCTTTTTTTCTGTTCTTACTCGTATACAACATCCTATGTTATACTCCTGTTTTTGTACTTTTCTGTCTCAGAACATACAGGCACAGTCTAGTGCTGGCATCAGTGGGGCTCCCCGACACCAAGATAACTAGTATTGTTTCCATTGAAAGGGGGTCTGTCAGCCCCTCAGGTCACTGACTGTACCCTTTCTCCCCTTCCTCCCCCATCCCGCGTTTTTTGATCCGAACAAAATTAGCCTTTCTCACCTGAAAACCACAGTCATTTCCAGCCAACCTGATAGGGCAAGCTGTACAGGATTGTTCTCATCTGTCTTGAATGAGGAGAGGCCAGGATAGGGAAGGCAAGGGAAAGGAGATAAAAATGTGACAGTGGAAAGAGAACCAGGATGACCTGGCACATGTTGAAATGTTAGGATGATCTCAGCGCCAGCAGCACCTAGAACACATAGTTCAGTTCCCACAAGGTTCAAAGAACACAACGTGTCGAGACTTGTTGAGCTATCACTGAAACGGCCTGACCTCTGGTTCCATGACCTGCTCCTCCTCTTGTAGGGTTCCCTACTGAAGGACTTGGCCCGGCTGTTTGGCAAGGAGGAGAGACAGAAGCTCTGGCCCGCCTGGATAAGCATTTGGAACGGAAGGTATGGCCCCCGTTTCTGTGACACACAACTTCGGATGCCAGGATCCAGGCAGCAGAGGATATGAGAGTCAGCTTCATGTCCCTTAGTGCCTCTTCCCTCAGAGTGGTTGAAAATGAGAAATATTCCGAGGCACCTGGCTGGCTCAGTCAGTGGACCATGTGACTTGTGATCTCGGGGTTGTGAGTTTGAGCCCCCCGTGGGGTCTAGAGATTACTTAAAAGTATATATCTTTAGGGGCATGTGGGTGGCTCAGTCGGTTAAGCGTCAGACTCTTGATTTCGGCTCAGGTCATGATCTCATGGTCTGAAGATCCATGCTCAGTGGGGAGCCTGCTTCAGATTGTCTCCCTCTGCCCCTCCCCAGCTTGTGCGCATGGGCACTCCCTCCCTCTCCCTCCCTCTCTCTCTCTCTCTCTCTCTCTCTGTCATTCTCTCTCTTTCTCTCTCAATAAATAAATTTTTTAAAAATTTAAAAACTAAAAATCTTTAGGGCTCCTGGGTGGCTCAGTCGGTTAAGCGTCCAACTTCGGCCCAGGTCATGACCCTGCACTTCGTGGGTTTGAGCCCTGCGTCAAGCTCTGCACTGACAGCTTGGAGCCTGGAGCCTGCTTCAGATTCTGTGTCTCCCTTTCTTCCTGCTTCTCCCCTGCTTGCACTCTGTCCCTCCTTCTCCCAAAAATAAATAAACAGTAAAAAAAAATTGTTTTAATAAAAATCTTTAAAAATTTCGAAAAGAAAAAGAAAAATCTTCCTGATGGCAGTAACAACAATAATAACGACTACCATTTAGTGAGTGTTTACCACATGCTGGTCACTGGGCTGAGCTTTTCTGAGTTAAGTATCTGCTTGCATTATTTCCTATTTTCTTTTCAACATCCCTACAAGGTAGGTGTTAAGCTCTCCATTTTACAGATTAGGAGATTAAGGTTTAGAGAGGATAAGTAACTTGCCTGAGGTCACACAGTTAACAAGTTGTAGAGTGAGATCTTGTTCTATGTGATTCCAAAACTTAGACTAGATTGCTTTTCTTTCGTCTTTGTACAGGTTCCCCTTACTGAGAGGGTGTCTGGTCAGTGAAGTCCAGAAGATTAATTACTTTGTGTTTCTGTGTCCCATCCTCAACTTTTGCTGGGCCCCCTCAGCATTGATTTCCGTATGTTTGGACACAGAGAACAAATGGTCCACCTCCCAATAAAGTGGGAATTGGCAAGGGGAAGGAAAGAAGTGGAGGCCTCAAAGGTACTCCTTAATAATGTCACATGGCTTCCATGACCCTAGGACTAGAGGAGCAGAGACAGTTCTCATGATTGAGTCAGCTCCTGGTTTCCTGTCCACCACGGCTGTTTCATAGACTGATAGACTGGCTCTCAACTTTTTGTATTCTCAGATGGGTGGGCATTTGGCCCAGCAGCCAGGTGATAACAATGGAACAAGGAGACTAAGGCAGACTTACAAGGGGAGAATGCTTCCCAGCCCTGGAGGTGCCTCACCAGCAGTGAAGATGTGCCACAGGACCCACCTCCCTTGGGATGGCCCTATCTTCGTGTTACCATCAGCCACCCCAGCCAGCCCCACCAACTTAAAAGGATAAGACTGATGTCCAAGGGCTATGGGGAGGACCAGCTGTCCCTGTCCACATAAGGAGCTTTACCCAAAGATCCTTGGGTACACAAGAACACAGGCTGGGCTCAGGGGGCAGAGCGGTAGAGATCACAAATGGGATGGCAGGACTAGAATAAGACTGACAAGTATAAAGAGCTAACTTAATGGTCTCGTGGATTATCGTCACCTTAAAAGCATTTTGTGGAGGGCTGTCCCCTTAGATCATGAAGTCAGGGTCCTTTTCCACATGCCCCTGGAGGGTGTGGTCTGTCTTGGGGCCTTGTGTCAGGACCCTTCAGACTCCGTGGTGGTCAGAGGGAACACCGTGTCCTACACTCTAGGAGAAGAGAAGGTGCCTGTGGGCAGGGTGTGACCTTGTCTCAGGAGGTTTATTTCAGTCTTCAGTTCTCCAAATCTGAGGTGAACATCTGCTTGTGCCAGGATGGCCTAGCTACTAAAAAGACTGCCCAGTGAGGCAAGCGTAGAGTCCGCTTCCAGAACTAGTCTATTGTAGATGATAGACATGAAACAAGGAATTACAGGGTACTCTGACGGTTAGGAAAAGAGCAGTTCAGAGTGTTAGGGGAGCAAAGAGGAAGGGAGTTTTATTAATCAGTTTGTATTTGCAAGTTGGCTTTTGAAAAAGGGAGTTTTTGAACTCAGTTAACTAGGAGTCCAAGGTGTAGCCTTTAGGTGGATCCAGGTGTCCAAGTAATGCTGCCAGGAATACATTCTCCATCTCTGAGCCCTGAGGTAGGCTTTCCTTGAGCAGTGGCAAAGTGGTCACCAGAAGCTTATTTTCGGTCTGCTAAGCACACCAGAGGAAGTAGTGTGCCTCTTTTCTAAAAGCTCTGAGAAAAGTCCCAAGGAGTGTTTTCATTTCACTCTGGATCGGGTCGTGTGACAGTCCCTGACTCAATCACCACGGCCGAGGAAGGGGTGTCTCCCTGTCAAACTTGTATTGCCAAACTACTCCCAGAGTCAGAAGGTGAGCTTGGCTCCACTTTGCCCAGTTGGACTGAGATTAGGGCAGGTTGGATCACTGCAAGGAAACTAGGTGCTGTCACCAAAAAGGGGAGACAGTGTATGATCTTTGACCCTGGTTCCCCAAAATAGTAGATGAGGGCAAGCATCTCTTTATAAAAGTATCCCTATTTTTATTTTACTTTATTATTTTATTTAATGTTTATTTTTGAGAGAGAGAAATAGAGTGCGAGTGGGGGAGGGGCAGAGAGAGAGGGAGACAGAATCTGAAGTAGCTCCAGGCTCTGAGCCGTCAGCACAGAGCCTGACGCAGGGCTTGAACCCATGAACCGTGAGATCATGACCTGAGCCGAAATCAGACGTTTAACCGACTGAGCCACCCAGGTGCCCCTCAGTATCCCTATTTTTATTTATTTTTATTTATTTATTTATTTTTTCAACGTTTATTTATTTTTGGGACAGAGAGACAGAGCATGAACGGGGGAGGGGCAGAGAGAGAGGGAGACACAGAATCGGAAACAGGCTCCAGGCTCTGAGCCATCAGCCCAGAGCCTGACGAGGGGCTTGAACTCACGGACCGCGAGATCGTGACCTGGCTGAAGTCGGACGCTTAACCGACTGCGCCACCCAGGCACCCCTAGTATCCCTATTTTTAAATGAGAATGGAATGATGGAACATTTTGCAACCTTCAGTGATGACGCATTGTGCATCAATGACTGCTAACCCCCATAAAGAGAGACAGTCAGGCATTATGTCCCCCTGCAGTCTTGCCAAAGAAGTCAAACCTGAGTCCAACCCAGTCTCTGGTACCGGCCACCAGTTTGCAGCAATATACTGTGGGTGTGCAATCAGCAAAATGTAGACTGCGGGAATCAGTACAAGTCAAATGACCTGGGTTCTTCGCAGAAAACCTTAAAGGGAAAGAAAGAAATGACAGGAACTATGTAGACTAAAAAAAACTTAAATAACAGTGACTCTGCCCCCAGTGTGGAGATGGGATTAGAGGGCGACCAGAATAGATGCAGGGAGATCAATTGGGAGCCTGTCACAGTCGTCGAGTCTACATCTTAGCCCGATCCAGGTTGGTGGCAAGAGTGATGGGAAGAAAAGGACAGATTTGAGGAATCTTTGAACAGTAGAATTGACAGGACTTGGCCACAAAGAAGTCACAGGTGATGGCCAGGCCTTGGCGTGGACACCCAGGTGGATGACGGTGCATTTTCTGAGATAAGGATGCCCGTGGAAGCGTGGTTTGAAGAAAAGAGTTGTTACACTTCGAGGGGCCTGGAGGGCAGTCAAGTAGAGATCCTGGCAGGGAGGTGGATGGAGTGATCTGGGAATCCAGCTAAGCAGCAGCTAAGCATCCTGGGCTGGAGCCACTGACATGCCGATCCTCCGTAAAGAAGTGGTGTTGGGAGCCACGGGACTGGACGCTCTCCCCCAGGAACACAGTTGAGTAGGGGACCCAGCACAGAGCCCTGAGATGCCAGCACTGAAGGGGTTGGGAGGGGAGGCAGCCAGGAGTGTGTGGAGTCCAAAGGCCAACAGAACAGAGGGTTATGGAGACGGGAGCAGGGTGAGATGTGCCGAGAGGTCCAAAACTATGACAGGAAGTGCCTGCAGGACTCAGTGGCATGGAAACCACAGAGACTTTGGTGGGAGGCAGCTTGGTGGGAGTGGGTGAGGGCAGGAGCCAGACTCGAGTGGGCTGAAAAGTGAAGGTGGGTGGGGGGAAATGGGCTGTGAAGAGAGGAAAGAGGACCCAAGAGTAGAGGTCTGCAGGGTTGCTAGAAGTTACTAGGAGTCCTTCATTTTTTTTTTTTCTTTGGTTTGCGAAAAAGTGAGATGACTTCCCCAATATTCTTGGAGTAGAAACTGGAGAGAAAGATACGGAACATGCAAGAGAGGGAAGAGGGGTGGGCTCCAGAGCCAGGCAGAGGCCTTGGCCTTGGGCAGGGTCACAAGAGGGGGTAGGTGTAGATGCAGGCGAGTTTGTAGATTCGGTGGCTAAGGGTTGAGGAGCTTTTCTCCTGAGGGCTTCCATTTCCTTATTGTCGGGAAGGAAAGTCGTCTGCTGGAGGGTGGCGGGGAAGTGTGGTGTAGGGGGTCTAAAGAGGGTGTGAAGTTTGTGAAAGACTCATCAAGAAGAGAAAGAGGGTTCTAGGAGTGGAGCAAGAGAAAAGAGTTACTGGATGTAGGTGGAGTCTGGAGTCAGAAGCTAAGTGCCCCCCAGCCCTGTCTCTTATCGGCTCTGTAACCCCAGAAGAGGCACATCACCCTTTGGGCTTCATTGTTCGTTTTCAAAAGGAGGTGCTGAGAAAAGCCGCCTCAGAGGATGGTTCAGATCAGATGGGAGGACGTGTATGACAGCGGGCTCTGAAGTCACGCTCTGTGCCGGCGCCTCGGGGTTTTTTTCTCTAACATCCAGGCCTTTCCTTTCTTCGCCTTCTCTTCCCACTGCAGGCTTGGGTCGCCAACTATGAGAGGCCCCGAATGAATGCCAACTCCCTGCTGGCCAGCCCCACGGGCCTCAGCCCCTACCTGCGCTTTGGCTGCCTCTCGTGCCGCCTCTTCTACTACCGCCTGTGGGACCTGTACAAAAAGGTGAGGGGCGGGGAGGGCAGTGCACCCTGCGCCCGGTCACGGCCAAGCAGAACGGGGCTTCCGGGCCAGTCAAGGGCCTGGGCTTTCAGCCTGTGGGCACGCTGGACCACTGCTAGGGCACAGTCCCGCCACACGTCTAGGGGGTTTGGAGCCACCACGTTCGTGGCAGCTCCAGATTCCCTTGTGGGGGAGGCCTGAGCGACATGGTGCTGAGAGCTGGGTGGGTATTTGCATCCACATGCTACCCCCAACCCAGGTGAAGCGGAACAGCACGCCCCCCCTCTCCCTGTTTGGGCAACTCCTGTGGCGAGAGTTCTTCTACACGGCAGCCACCAACAACCCCAGGTTTGACCGCATGGAGGGGAACCCCATCTGCATCCAGATCCCCTGGGACCGCAACCCTGAGGCCCTGGCCAAGTGGGCCGAGGGCAAGACAGGCTTCCCTTGGATTGATGCCATCATGACCCAGCTGAGGCAGGAGGGCTGGATCCACCATCTGGCCCGGCACGCTGTGGCCTGCTTCCTCACCCGCGGAGACCTCTGGGTCAGCTGGGAGAGCGGGGTCCGGGTGAGTGCTCTCTCGGGGGAAGCTGGCCTGTTCCTTCTTGTCAGGCCCAGCAGGGGCAGCCCTCTTCTGGGCTGGGGCATGGGGTAGGATCCCTGGATCCTGGGCATCCCCTCCAAATCCTCTCTGGTTTGCCCTCCGCAGAGGGGCTTTGGCTCTCCTCCATGGGGAGATGTGTGGTAACTTGGGGAGAATCATGGCAGGAGGTCCTCAAGGTGGCTGATTGTCCCACACTCTCCCCATCTAGGTATTTGATGAGCTGCTCCTGGATGCAGATTTCAGCGTGAACGCGGGCAGCTGGATGTGGCTGTCCTGCAGTGCTTTCTTCCAACAGTTCTTTCACTGCTACTGCCCTGTAGGCTTTGGCCGCCGCACAGACCCCAGTGGAGACTACATCAGGTGAGGATGCGGTCCAGGCTCTCTGCTCTGGCTGCTGTGGCCTGCTCCTAGGATGAGATACCCTTGGCCCTTTGAAGGAGAGTGCCAGTGTGCTGACTGGTTGTCCGATGTATGTGTTTCAGGCGATACCTGCCCATATTGAAAGGATTCCCCTCTCGATACATCTATGAGCCCTGGAATGCCCCAGAGTCCATTCAGAAGGCAGCCAAATGCATCATTGGTGTGGACTATCCCCGGCCCATTGTCAACCATGCTGAGACCAGCCGACTCAACATTGAGCGAATGAAGCAGATTTATCAGCAGCTCTCCCGCTACCGGGGACTCTGTAAGGAGCCGCTACTCCCACCACCATCCCCTAGCTCACTAGGGGCAGGACAGCACCTACCTGCGGGCTCAGAGGGGGTTTCCAGATATTTGCAAAGGGAGACTGAGTGCTCTCTTTTGAGCTGTTAAGTTGACTTGACTTCCCAGGGCACAGGGCACTGTAGGCCAGGCTGGACGGGGCCTCTCTTCGTCGTGGCCACAGCGGGAAGCGATGGAGCCCCAGTGTCATGGCCCAGCACCCCCTTTCCCACCACCGCATCTTGTTTTCAACCGCCTGGTGGCCCTCTAGAGTCCTGAGAGATTACATTCTGATCGTATCCCTGCCTCTCTCCCAGGTCTGCTGGCTTCTGTCCCTTCCTGTGTGGAAGACCTCAGCAACCCGGTGGCAGAGCCCAGCTCGAGCCAGACTGGGAATGTGAGCAGTGCAGGTGAGTAGCAGCTGGCTTCCTGGGGCCCGTGTCCACCCGGAGGACACTGCAGAACTACCACCAGTTCAGTCATTGAGGGCTGAGGACAGAGGCCGGAATGAATCTGTGCCCTTATAGAGAGCTTATATTCCTCTTGGCAGAGACAAACAGTAAAGGAACTGTGTAAGAGCATTTTTGATAACAAGTGCTTTGGGGGAAAATAAAATTGAATGACCTGGTAAGAGAGGGGCTGGGGAAGGGGGATTCCTTCAGGCTCTTTAGACAGAATTAGTCAGGAAACCCCTTTCTGAGCAGGACCCTGGTAACAAGGAGAACCAGCCTTTCCAAGAACTGGGGGAAGAACATTCCAGGCAAAGGGAATAGCAGGGAAAGACCCAGAGACGAACGAGTTTAGCCCATTCGAGGCACAGAGGAAGGGAAGCCGGTGCTGCTTGGCGTACCCCGAGGGAGGAGCTAGAGTGAGATGGGGACCAGGTGTGGCAGGAGCGGTGTCACATGGGCCCGCCCCCCCTGCCCCCCCTTCCCCCCCCCCCCCCCCGCCCCGAGGAGGAGTAGGATTGTGTCATCAGCGCACTGAGGAGGCACTGAGGGGTGGTCAGTATGGTGAAGGTGTGTGACCTGACCTGTGTTTTCAAAAGCTCCCTCCGCCTGCTGTGTGGAAGGGACAGTGCGGTGCGGGCAGGCCCAAGGACAGGGAGACTAGAAAGGAGGCAACCGTGGTGGTCCAGGCAGGAGGGGGCAGCACTCCGGTGGTGGCAGCAAAGAGAGGTCAGGCAGTCTTGCCGAATTCTTCACCTCCTCCCTTCAGCTCTGGGATCGATGTCAGTAAGATGAGACCAGCAAGAGCGCCAGGGGTTTTTCTAGTTTGCCAAGCCAGGCTAGCTCCACAGATGAGGGTGCTGCTTGTTCCTGCTTCAGGAGGCTGATCCAGCGTCTCCGAGGGAATGCCTGACCTTCAGAGCAAGGGCAGCAGACACACCAGAGCAGTCTGTGGCCTGGAGCCCGTGGGATTTGGGGCCCAGAAGCTGGCCCTGCCTCCAGCAGGCCTGGTCATGCCCTCCTTAGACATTTCCAGGCAAGGTCACTGCTGAGAGAAGACCGAGGGGCAGACCTGAGGAGCAACTCGTTGGCATGGCTTTGAGGCAGGCTCCCTGCCCCTGGAAGAGCTGCCGTTGCACAGTGTCGGGTCCTCTTGGCTCAATGCAGGGTCCTTGTGAGACTTTGACCTGCTTCTCTACAGGCCCAAGAGCGCTACCGAGTGGCCCAGCATCCCCGAAACGCAAGCTGGAAGCAGCCGAGGAGCCACCGGGCGAAGAACTCAGCAAACGGGCGAGGGTGGCAGGGTTGCCCGCCCCAGAGCTGCCGAGCAGGGACGTCTGAGGGTGAGTGACAGCGCAGATTCAGCTGGAGGACGGAGGTGGGAGAGGTGGACAGGGGTCTGGAAAACTACTGCCCTGCCAGCTGAAGGCTAAAACCCAGCAAACCAGATGAAAACCTGGTGGCGACTGCATGACTTTTTCTAGGATTTCAGCTCTAAATTTCTTCCATTCTGACTTCTATGCCTCTTAAATTTTAAAAAGAAATTTAAAAGTAAAGCGTTTTTCTTTCTTTACCAGCTAAGGAAAAACCTTTCTTTCCCCCTCCCCCCACCTTTGGCTCTTTCTACCTATCAAAGTGAGGCAAATGCCACAAAAAGAAAGCAGAGACCTGGAGAGGAAGCTGTAGGAGAAATGGCCCCATGGCAGGATCTGAGGATGCTCCTGGACCTTCTGCCCTCGTGGACGGGCTGTGTTCCGTAGGCAGGCCAGTGGAGGGCAGCACTAACCTTCAGAAGACAAGCAGAGGGCTGGGCACTGCTGGCCAGGCCCAGCCCTGCCTGAGGACCAGTAGAGTCTGGCTGCCCATGGTCTCTGCCTCTTGAAGCCACTCCTCTGTTCTCACCTTCCTCCTGGCCTTGGCTCTGCACTTCCCTGTCAGCACTCAGCTTTCTTGGAAGCCCCCTGAATGTCATTTACAAAATAAAAATTGGCTCCCTCCCCAGAGCAGGAAAGGACTTTTATGCCTTTCTTGGGGAAATATAAATTACTCTTCTCTTTGAGTCATCATCCCAGGCTGTTCTTTATGTGCCATGTCTGCGTCATTAGATTGGAGAGGATGCTTTTTCTCTATGGAGCCCATGGATTCTTTTTTCCACACCCTTCCATTTCAGGGCCAGGTGAGGCCATCTGATTCGAGCGGCTAAGCTTGAGTGCTGGGTGAGACAACGATTGTTTGATGCTTGTGCCCTTTACCCTATGAGGCTCTTGGTCATAGACGTCACTGATAGATTTGTGCTGACTTGTTCCAGAAGCACTGGCAGGCTTAGATACTACTCTCTTAGTTATCCCTTAGCTCTTTGATACTAAGCAAAGTTCATTCTGCCTTACAAATCTGGACCTTGCCAGGCTGTCACTCCCGACTTTGAGGTGAGAAGATCAAAGAATAGAGAGGTTAAATGTCTGGATCAAGGTTGCTCAGTAAGCTAATGGCATCCAATTCAGCATGAAATTATTGCCAGGAGCTATGTGAGGTAGGGGAGTATATGCATATAAGATATGTGATGATGCCCACCCACAAGCATTTAACAGTCTGCTTAGAAAAAGAGGGCAAATAACTTCTAATTCCTAGACAGATGATATAGACTCTACATGCTTGTCATAAGCCAGCGGTTGGTGGGCTGGAGTGATCAGGGAATACAGTACAGAAGTTTACGCTTGGGGCTAAAAGGTAAGTTGGATTTAGACCACAAGGAGGGCATTTTGGACAAGAAAAATAGCTTAATGATTATGTGATCTTGTACAAGTTAGTTAACTGGTATGAGACTTCGTTTCCTTACCTATAAAGTAGGTTGTTACAAAGCCTAAATGGTTACATTTATGTGTCTGATAGGAGCGCGCGGCACTGCTGGGAGTAGGAAAGCTGTCTGCTCTGGCTCGAGCAGACAGGGGTTTGTTTTTCTCACCTAACAGGAGGCCCTAATGCGCGCCTTGCTGGTTTTGAGTTGGCTCAACTATGTCAGAGCCAGTTTCTCTGAGATTCTCTTGTTCTGTGGTGTCAAGGTGGCTGCCACAGCCTCAGCCATCAATTTCTCATCCAAAGCAAGAAAGAAGAGACCACTGTGCTCATTTATCAGTAAACACACACCAAGTCAACACAGTTTGCCAGACACTTTTGTGCACATGAGGATACTGAGATGTGCTGAACAAGACTGACAAAGGCCCTTCCCTCTTGGGTGCATCTTGGTGGGAGGAGACAGATGGTAAACAAGTAGATATAGTGGAGAGGCTCTAAGTGGTATGAAGAAAAAAAATAACGTTGGTAAGAAGATAGAAAGTAAAGGTTGGCCCACAGTGGGGGGTTGCAATTTTAAGATTGGAGAAGAACAAACAAACAAAAAGATTGGGAGGGGATGCCTCTCTCCCTTTTCATCAAGAAAATAAAAGCTTTCCCAGAATACCCTTCTCCCGGCTTTTCATGTTGGTCTCATGAGCCCACACTGAGTCACAAGGCCACCTCCAGTGTGGGAAGTAGGGATCCAGGTTATTAGGATTGGTTTAGACCATTGGTTTTCCAACTTGAGTGAGAAACAGAATCCCCTGGAGGATTTGTGAAACCACAGATTGCTGGGCCCCACCCCCAGAACTTCTGATCCTGTAGGTCTGGGGTGGGGCCTGAGAATTTGCATTTCTTTTTTTTTTTTTTAATGTGTTTATTTTTGAGACTGAGAGAGACAGAGCATGAGCAGGGGAGGGTCAGAGAGAGAGGGAGACAGAGAATCCAAAGCAGGCTCCAGGCTCTGGGCTGTCAGCACAGAGCCCGATGTGGGGCTCGAACCCACAGACTGTGAGATCATGACCTGAGCTGAAGTCAGACACTTAACCGACTGAGCCACCCAGGCGCCCCGAGAATTTGCATTTCTAACAAGTTCCCAGCAGCCGATGATGCTGCTGTTCTGGGACTGTACTTTGAGACTCACTGACTTAGACCAATCATGATCCATTGTCTGTGCCGGTCTGTGACCCACTGAACAAAATCAGGGTTTTGGTAGCTAGGAAGTGTGGGTACTGGTAAGACAGCTAACAGCGTCTAGGTAATAGGCAAGGCAGTTAGCCCAATGCCTGGCTCATAAGTATCCAGTAAATGGTAGCTATTATTATAGATATCATCACTATTATTTTAGAAGAACATAAGGCTACTGTTGGGTTGGAGCCTGCAGGGTCTTAAATGTCAGGCAGGTGAGTCCTTGTACTCTGGACACTAAGGACCATTTTGGAACAGGAGAGTGAACTGATCAAACAGGCGTTTTTGGAAGGCATTGGGCTGGGGTCTGCAGAGGAAATGGTGGCAGTGGGGGAGCCAGCTGAGACGCGATAGCAGTGACTCCAAGTAAAAACATTACAAGGGTGCGGACGTCAGCCTGTCTCTGGCCTGGCCACCCAGGAGATTATCCGTTGGTCAACTGGGATCTTAAGGACTGATTCTCAAGATTTACTATGCTCTTAATCATGGCTAATTGCTTGGAAGTGGGGGGCTAGGAGGTCAGAGGACAAGACAGACTGGGGAAGAATGCACGTGTTCTTTGAAAACCCTGAGAGAAGAGAGTATACTTGGGTTTCACTGGGTGCTGGTGGTAGTGCCTGGTCCCCAAGACATTCAGCATCCTTATCTGTAAAACAGTGATAATAGCACCTTGTCCCCTGCCCTGCCAATCGAGCACACGTTAGGGAAAGAAAATGAAAACCCGTATGTGCAAAAAAGCCTTTGAACAAGGTCAAATGCACCATGGAGATGAAATCACATTACCATCTTGTACATGCTTCTCAGGGTGTCTTGAATTGTGTTATTGTTACTTTAGCCAGAGGCAGCCCTCTGGGCTAAGTGGACCACAGAGCTGTGGCCACGTGGCCAGAGTTGACACGGGACACTGAGAAGCAGGAGACTTACCCTTCTCCCCTCTTCTCTTGGTCAGCATTAGTTGTGTGACTTGGGGCAGGATACCTGGCCTTTCTGAGACTGCATCTATAAGGTGTGACTAATCATTCTTTACCAGCCTGAAGGCTCCATCCTGAATCTTCTGAGGCCCCATTTAGCTCTGAGCTCTGTGGCTTTGTGATTCCATTATTTCTAATGCCTCAGAGCTATGGCAGTTCACAGGACAGACAACAATTTACAGTGTAAAACATGCCTTGATATCAGTAGGTTTCATGCTTACCTAAAACCCACACCAATGTCTGTTCTGCATTTGGTGGTATTGTACAATGTTCACTAAACTGAAAAATAAGCCAGTCTCCAAATAGCTATCATTTCAGAGGCTTCCCTATAATCCCTAAAGCTGCTGACTGCTCAGGATTCCATTAGCCTCGAATTGTGTACAGATTTTTCTTATTGGTCCAATTGCTTTGTCATGGGGGAGCAGCGCACATGATCCATTTGCCCATCGGCTGGCACACAGTGGTTGTTGAGAGAAGCCCCAATTGAATACAGAAGTCTCCTGGCCAAGGGTCACCTCTTCCCCTCCCCTGCCCACAGGTCACCAAGCTTGGTTAGCCCTGGGGCTTCACTGCAGAAAACCTGACGTCTGGAATCTCTTCCTTGTCGTTTTAGCACTTCCGTTGTGTGTCCCTCATGTGAAACAATGTATGGGAAAGGCAGCGGGTGACCTAAAATGCTATACAGTAGATGTGGAGACAGTGGGACTCTGGTCTTACGCTCAGACCAGTGTCTGCATTGCCATCCTGCGCTCACTGCCTGGGAGCCTTCACCCGAGTTGCCTCACCTCTCCTCACCTCTCCACTTCTCACTTCCTGACCTGGAAACGAGAAGTTGGGACTCAGTGTCCCTTTGCACTTTCCCAACCAAGTAGCTGTTGGCTGGCTGACATCCCCTCCCCTTGCTGTAGGATTTATATGGTGCAGGAAGGGAAAGGGTGTCACTGACATGAGAAATGAGACGGAGCTGAGAGCCCTGCTTTGTAGCCCATCTCAGCCCATCCAAGCCCGGCTGTGCCTCTGTTCCTCCTTCTTCCTAACTTGCGAGCTGGTGGCAAACCCTCTGCCCCTTTCAAGCTCTTGGGCACCGAGACCTGGTTGCAGGCTCCAAAGTTTCCGCCAACCTTGAGCTGTTGGGGTATCCTCTGCTGATGTAAGCTCCTGCGTGCACATCATCCACACGCCCCTTCTGGGCTGGGGTCAGGGGAAGGGTAGACTCACAGACTTGGATTTCTTGTTAGCATCTGGCTCACAGGTAGCCTGGGGGTAATTCGAACAGTGGGTGCACTGAGGGAGGCAGTCATTAACTTACTTTGTGTTCAGCTGCTGCTTCTGTGTTTCTTACATTTAATGACAGGTTGAAAGAGTTGGACAATTGAGAGATTGATTTTTCAGTGCATGTTTTATGAGTTGATTTTTCCCTTGGTGCCTCCCCCTACCTGTTCTTCCCTTTCTTTTAATGCTGCAGTTGTCATTTTCTTGCAGGGCCTCCTTTGATTTCCCCAGTCCACGTTTTTTTCTGCAGACTTATGCGCTGGCTTGAGAACAAGAGCACAGGAACTACCTAGTTACCTGCTGATCAAGGAGCTTGAGTAACTAGTTGACCAGGCCTTTGACTGATTTCGTGGACAAGCATATCCTGGTTCTTCCAAACCTTGGTTTTCTGTATTTGTGTTTTTGAACCCATCACAGAGGGACTTGGGTCACAGGGGCTTATCTGAGGCCCACACACTGCCATCTCCCTTCCTGAGCCTACCCCATAGCGAAGTCACACCCAAGTCTACATAGGTCTGAAGTGCTAGCATTATAGCCACCTGACTGCTTATATTCTAGGCACTGGTTCTTTTTATTGTTGCTTTCCTTTGGAAAATGTTTAATTGTGATGCAGAATAATTGAGGAGCTGACAAATACATTGCTCGGATTTTAGATGTGCAGGCAACAGGACATATCTTATGCTGTCACAGCAGACTGGAATACCCACTCACTGCCAGTGTGCACCAGATGCAGACAGGAAATGTTGCACATTAAATAACATATCCTCTTGATTACTGTACTTTATGTGAGATTTATTATAAGCCTAATTCTAATTCAATGAATGCCACCCACAGATTGTATGGTGGGTCATTGTCACTGTGGGGCGTAAGGCAATCATTAAGAAGGTTGACAGGCAAAGCATATTAGAAAATAATTTTATAAATTTGATTAAAGATACTTGCAAAGTCACATTAATTCCAAAATAATGTTTTCTATACATATGGTGACTTGGGAAGTCTTAGGCCATCCCCTGAGAAAACATAATGAAGATAAGCAGCTAAAAAAAAGAGAGAGAAAGGATTTTGATACTTTGCAATGAAAAGACAGTTTAAGCATTTGAATTAAACCTGTCACTGAAAAGTGCATTTTTTTTTTAAGTTTTATTTATTTATTTATTTTAAGAGAGAGAGAGTATAAGCAAGGGAGGGGCAGAGAGAGGGGGGAAGAGAGAATCCCAAGCAGACTGGTCTTGAACTCATGAACTATGACATCATGACCTGAGCCAAAATCAAGAGTCAGACACTTGGGGGTGCCTGGGTGGCTCAGTCAGTTAAGCATCCAACTTCGGCTCAGGTCATGATCTCACAGTTCATGGGTTCAAGCCCCACGTCGGACTCTGTGCTGACAGCTTGGAGCCTGGAGCCTGCCCCTCTTCCACTCACACTTTGCCTCTGTCTCTCTCTCTCTCTCTTTCAAAAATAAATAAATGTTAAAAAAAAATTTTTTTTTAAAGAATCAACACTTAACCAACTGAGCCACCCAGGCACCTGAAAAGGGCTTTTTTAACCAAAAGCAAGTCAATGCTGTTAGCAAGTACATGGATCCATTCATTATTCAGGTGATCTCAGGAGTGAAGGCAGGGCTCTTGTCTACTCTTCCATAAAGGCCCCATAGACCCTGGACAACCGCTATGGAGTGCCATTGCCCATTGAAAATAAGGGCATGTCTCCTCCCTTAGGTCAAGATGGAGAGGGAGCCTGGAAATCCTTAGTCCCGTAATACATACCCCAAATCCTCTAAGGCACTCAGTCATCTTCTATTGCTAAGCCCTAGCTCTGTAAGCAACAATCATAAGTACTTAGAGACAAGTTTGCCAGAAGCTGTGAAGATCACTGGTTACAATTAAGCATTTGCTTACACAATTACGCTGCCTAGTGTTCGATCAGAGAATCTGGAAAAGAGGGGGGTTTCTGTCTCCCCGTTACAAAGATTTCATTGCTTCAAACTCTAGAACAGTCCTGTCAGATATACAATGCATGCCACAAGTATAATTTTAAATTTCTAGTAACCACATTAAAAAGTAAAAAGAAAAAGTGAAATTAATTTAATGAAAATATTTTTTTTCCCAACCATATATAGGCATTGGTTCGTAAACCCTTTTTCGGGTTACCCGTGCTTTGGAGAGTCTGATAAAGGATGGATCCTCCCCAGGGGCACCTGCGTGGCTCAGTCAGTTAAGTGTCTGACTTCAGCTCAGGTCATGATCTCATGGTCCGTGAGTTCGAGCCCCGCGTTGGACTCTGTGCTGACAGCTTGGAGCCTAGAGCCTGCTTCAGAGTCTGTGTTTCTCCCTCGCTCTCTGTCTCTCCCCCACTCGCACTCTGTCTCCCTCTCTCTCTGCAGAATACAATAAAAACGTTTAAAAATTCAAACAAACAAAAAAAAGGATAGATTCTCCCCAGAAAGTTGTAGCAATTCATACACACAGAAAAATGTGCACAGAACTTCAGGGTCCTCATGGACTGCCCCTTAATCCTATCCTTGGACCACAAAGGGGCCAAGAACCCCAGAGTTAGAGCCCATATTCTAAGGAATCTTCATGCACTCTTTATCCTCCCCCATCCCTTAAAGGTGGAGAAAACAAGATAAAAAGAGGTATTGGGTAAGAGGACCTGTATGGTGCACTCTCCATTCCATTCAGGAAAAATCCCGAGTTTTTCAGTTTCAGAAGAAAAGTCATCTCTGGCTTAACAGGGGCCACAGAGAGACCTGTGTGTAAAATATATACCACAGCATGTTTCAATAAACATGTATACTTCAGAAACAAATACATTTACTTTTAGGAAAAATATGGCTAGGTCATTTTGGTACAAGCTTAAAGGAAAAATTGAAAATAATGTATATTTTAAAGAATGAGGTACTCAGACCATCTGGGTGGCTCAGTCAGTTAGGTGTCTGACTCTTGATTTCAGCTCAAGTCATGATCTCACAGTTCGTGAGATCGAGCCCCACATCGGGCTCCTGTGCTGACAGCACAGAGCCTGCTTGGGATTCTCTCTCCCTCTCTCTCTGCCCCTCCCCTGCTTACACTCATGCTCGCTCTCTCGCTCTCTCTCTCTCGCTCTCTCTCTCTCAAAAATAAGTAAGTAAAACTTAAAAAAAGAGTGGGGTACTCAGTACTGACTCATTCAGGTATCACTCTTACATTTGCTCTTTATTTCGCCCAGCTTCTAGATAACGTATCATCATCTGGATAAAATCTTCGGATTTAACATTTGTCTTAAAAGGGTTGCATGTGTCAGAAGAGACTGATTCTGAATCTTTGACTCTTCAGAGCATTTTCCCTCTTCCGTTAAATTCTAAACTTCCAATTATATTGCTTGGATGTATATTAGTCTCCATGCTCCCATGTTGAATTTCTTTTTATAGTCCCTAAAAGTCTTGATGAGCAATACTAGAACATAGAGATTACTTAATGGCAAAAATACAGGTGTCAGCATCAGACCTGGGTTTCATGGTTTGGCCCTGCCACTTTTGATGCTATCGTCCTAGGCAACTTATCCTGTCTATCTTCTGTTTTCTCATTTGTAAAAATGGAGGCCATGTCTTCAGGATTAACAGGATCATGGGGAGCCTGGGTGGCTCAGTTGGTTGAGCGTCCAACTTCGGCCCTGACGGCACAGAGCCCAATGTAGGGCTTGAACTCGCAAACCATGAGATCATGGCCTGAGCCAAAGTTGGATGCTCAACCCACCCAGGCTCCCCAAAACTGTACAAACTTTTAATGGAACCCTGCATGTCTCTGTGCACTCTCAGAGTGCACTGGACCCATTCAAATAGGCAGCCCAGCACTAAGACAGGCTTACCCTGTCCTCTGTTAGCAGACATGAGTCCGTTTCTTCTCTCTGCCCCAGATTCAGAATGTCATAAATATTTAAAATGATTCTTCCTGGTGTCTCCACCCCCACCCCCCCATCTTCTAGCACTTTGCCAGAGTTCTTTTATCTATATGTGGCAATTTGTTCACTGGCTGATTCTAAACTCAGTCTTTGTCTTCATCTTCAAATTACTGGTCCCAGCTGGCTTCTCTTCCAGCCATATTTTTCTGAATATCTCTGGCAGCAGCCATTGTGCCTTGCTGTGAAAACTGCCCTTGTCCTATCACAGCAAGTGTCATCCAAGGCCTCGGTGGAGTCTCATAGAGCCTTCTCCTCCTCCTTTCCTGCCCTGAGCCAAGGAGGCCCAGAGGGTCTGCAGGGGATAGCTGGTTCTGTGTCGCCACCTCAGAGGGGCAGTGTTCAGGCACCCGGTGGCATCCCAGCAACAGCCTTGTCCCCAGGCCTGTGCAGTTCACTCTAGGCTCTTCTCAGTTCCCAGCCTGAGTGTCCCCCGAGAAGCAGACAGAGGAGTTTGTGTCCCTGGGCAACTAAGCGGCCTCCTGAATGCTCCTTTTTGCATTTGTTTTTCTCTTTCAGCTGCAGCGCTGTAGCTCCACGAGCGAAGCCTGGGTGCCCGAGCAGCCACCGTGGCAGCAGAGTGCAACCTGCAGAAAAGCTGATCACCGACAGAGATTGAGAGAGCGAGTGTGCATGTGTGTACGCGTGCGCGGAGGAAGGAGTGGTGTGCCTGTTTGCGTGTGCATGCCTCTGTTTACACTCTTGTGATTTCGAACGCTGCTGGGGCTGGAGGAATACATGTAGCAGCTTCACCTCAGCCTCCAGACACCAGGCTAGAGGTCATGGCGGTGACTTTCAGCCACACCTGTCCCTGTGAGCCAGCTCCCTTGTCTGAATAGAAGAGTAGAAGGACCCTAGCTGGGATTCTGGCCTCTGCCCCCACCCTGACCCTGAGCCCTCCCTCCCTCTCTCGTCACATCAGACTGAGGAGCGAGCGGGAGGGCAACATGGCTGGCTCTGGTCCAGAGCATGGGATTCTAGAAGCAGCCCTGCTGAGTTCCTGCTTTATGACCCTGGAGGCTGGGCAGGCTGGAGGGGACAGATGCTGTCCAGACACAGTCACCTGCCCCGGCTTCTTTCTTATTTTAAGATTTCCTGCCACTGGCTCCTCAAGACCCCTCCTTGGGCATCTGGGACTGAGCATGAGGCTGTAAACAGATCTGAAAACTTGATGTCATCATGGGGAAGTACAACCAGCTACCTGACTGGTGTGCCACGTACATAGTACTGTAGACGGTAGCCTAAAAAGCACATCTGCCTTTCTGGGGCTGAAAACCTAAGGTTCGGAACGGAATCCCAGCTTTTACTCTTCCTTCCTCAGAAGCTGAGAGCCAGCCCGAGTGCTGACTGTGGAGTCAGCGCCTCCACCAGGAGGAAGCCAGGTTCCTGGTGATAGAAGGCCCCCTGGCTCCCTGGCTGTACCACAGTGCTGCCTGAGGTCAGCTGACAGCCAGGAAAGCCATTCTGTCCTGTGGTCTGTAGGCTTCTGGGGCCTGCCTGGGGCTGGTCAGCATCCAAGTGCTGTGTCAGCTCTCCCAGTAGCTGGATGCCAAGGACCCCGGCAGGTAGACTCAGGTGGGAACTGCCAGGGACTGTTGGGAAATGTCCAGGTAGAGACCCCACCCAGCACACCAACCCTTCCAGAAGCAGCAGGTGGGAGGTTTGACCCCGAGAAGCCAAGGCCTTGCATTCCAGAAGTGGCCTGGCCTCCCACCTCAACCCTCCCACTGTTGAAGGCCTGTGGAGAAAGACATAATGAAAAGGACTGTGTGGTCAGCTGGAGCAAGTCTTCCTTCCACCCTGTGGCCTGCACTTGAGCCACAAAGTGAGAGTGTGTGTGTGTGTGCGCGCGCGCATGTGTGTGTCTGCGTGTGTATAGGTGCGTGCGTAACTGAGAGGCTAATTCCTCTATGGATTTGTGTCCTCACCTGTAACATTAGGCTGGCCTCTGGGCCTTTTCCTCTCTACCTCCCCTGTGACCTTTCCTAGCCTCATAGCTGTTAACTCCCTTGGCCCTAGCCCTGTCCCTCACTGTCATCCTCTGTCCTCGGACCAGAGCCCTGGAGTCAGGCTTCTGTCTCCTACAGCTGTCCGGCACATTGACAGGCTTCTTCCTGAGATGTCCTCAGGTTTTCTCAGCCAGAGAGCTGCCTTTAGAGTCCAACTGTTGTATGTCTGTCACCCTCACTACAAATGTCCCGTAATCCTGTGGGGGAAGCAAGGTACAGGCGATGGTGTATATTCACAGCATTGGGTTGGGGTCTTCTCTGTTCCCCAGCCCCAACCAGGAGGAAAGAGAATGAGGGGTTGTTGTCAGAAGGGGAGTAGAGCGAGCCTTGGAAGGCTGTTTTGAGAACTTGAGAAGGCCGGAGTCAGTATTTATTTAGCAGCACATTCAAATATCAGGATGATTCCCTTTTCCTGCCTGTTAGATGATGGCTCTCTTCCCCCTACTTCACCATCCCTGGCAAGCTGGCCCATCCCCAGTGGAATAGAGTGGTCCACTCTTGGAGCTGGGAGGGTCAGGGTGAGGATAGGGTGCGTCTGATGGCCCCGAGCTCCGTGATGGCTTCATGCCTTCCCTCTTCTGGCCTAGGTGTTCACAGGGCTGCCACAGCATATTGCCCCAAATCCCGATCCAAGGGCCAGCATGGGGGAGAGATGGTCGCAGGCAAAATGCACTTTATACAGAGATTTTATTCTTACTGAGAAGGTGTGTTTCTCCCACATTTTGTGAATATTCACTTGTTTCATAAATGTCTGATACTGTCTGAGCAAAGCTGTGTTGTTGTCAATCTTGTGGGAGGTCCGGTAACCAGGAATCTGTGAGGCTGAGCCTGAATGAAGCCTTAGGCCAGACCATCTTGGTTGTGCTGGAACCAGGAGCTTCTCACCCTGCCTGAGACTTGGCAAGAGGGAGAGGGATGGGTAGAGATGGAGGAAGTGGGAGGCCCCTAGGTGAGTGGCCAGAGCAGACTAGTGGCAGTTTCACAGCTTGGCCAAGTTGGGGGGTCAGTCACCTAGAAGGGTATAGAGCACTCTAGGCCCAGGATTCTATCTTGCAGTGACTCAGCCTCTTGGCCCACCTAAAACCCCCAGGGCTGAGGATCAGTCCATCCAGTTAGGGCTCTCTCCAGGCCCTCAGTCCATCCTTTATCTTGACTCAGCCACTTAAGCACTGTGGGGTGTGAAGGGGACACAGGCAGCAAGAACTCTGATCTAACCAGGTGATCAGCATCTGCCCGGCTTTTTTGCCTCATGCCATCTGGCCAGAGAGTGGCCCCTCTCTGCAGTGTGTGTGGGCTTTCCTATGATGACTTCTAGCCTTGGATCACTGGAAGAGTTTTGTTAGCCCACACCACACACCAGCTTCTTGTGGGCAGGGGCTCAGGCAGGGCCCAAGAATACACAAGCTGTCCCGCACAGAGAAAGTGGAAAAGGGGAGAAACTTGGCCCCGGGTTTCATCTCATTCTTAACTCTGCTTTGGAACTCCTTCCCACCAAGACCTGGACCTGTCCCTCCTTCTCTCCCATCTCCTGGCTTCTCTCTAATGTGTCTCTGGCTTGGCCTCAGGAGCTAAGATACCTTTGTTCTTGAGCAAAAGATTCTGGAAGATGGAATTGTCTGACACATGCACACTCCTGACCTGAGGACGCTCTTAGTTGAGGCAAGCACACACTCTTAAGCAACAATTATTAGCCATTATGACATGACTGCTTTCCTGGGAGCAACAGCCAGGCATCTGAGCGGCAGGTGGTTGCTGTTTGGTCCTATGAAAGGAGGCTGAGCTAAGATAGCAGGAAAGGTAAAGTGGCCACTCCTCTAGGCCCAAAGGCAGGGAAAAGACCTTTGGCACTAGGTAACAGGATGTTCTCGATGCTGGAGGGGGAGTTGTTTCCTGCAGAGCTTTCTGGGAGCTACATTAAAGGAAAAGGGGCTAATTTGACCAGTTGGCCGTCCAGATTTGCAAATAGGATCCCACAAGTTGTGAAATAGTTTGCCCCTTTTTCAAAGAGAGGTAAGGACAGGGGTAGAGGACAGGACCTCTGCAGTTCTCAGGAGACCAGAGAAACCCGTGAGGTTTGGTCAGAGCCTCTGTGACCTACCAAAGCTGGGGCCCTAGCCTTGGCCAGCAGTTTGTCCAGCAGTCCATGCTCTGTAAAATAACTCACAGGCTTAGACTTCTTAGGGGAGAGACCGGGAGGGAGCCATGGCCTGAAGTTAGCAGGGGTAGAGGTGCTGGAGGGAACAGAGGAACCATTAGAAGAATCCCAAGAAGTCAATTATGGCAGCAGGAGGAAAGGCCAGCTCCTAGTCTTAGAATGTGAGAAACCAGGGGTGCCTGGATGGCTCAGTCAGTTGAGTGTTTTGACTATTGATCTCAGTTCAGATCTTCATCCAAGGGTCATGAGTTCAAACCCTGCATTGGGCTCCACGCTGGGCAAGCCTGCTTTAAAAAAAAAAAAAATTAAAAATAAAGAATGTGAGAAGCCAGCTATGGCGTGCAAGAGAGAGGTGTTCTGCAGGAAATGAAATTGGGATGACAAGTGAGAAGGAGAGAAATCTGAGAAAGTCCCGATGTGAGGGAGGAGAAACAGAAAAACCAGGAGGAAAGGTTCAGTTCACCATAAATAGCTGTTTGGGGCTAAAGGTGGGGCTTGGGTCAATCTTTGGAGAGAAGACCCTCTAGGGAGAGTCCATGAGAGGTAAGGGGACAGGGTTGGGTAAGACCCGGATCCTAGCGAGGAGGTGGGGTGTTCCCTGCCTCTGGTGACAACATATTTGTATTACTTTTCATCCTCACAACAATCATGAGAGGGACCATTATTGTCCCCATTTCACAGACGAGAAAACCAAACTTAGGACTGTAAAAGCACTGATGCAAGGCCACACCACCTATTCACTTAGGAAGCCAGGCTGTGATTTCACGCCATCTGACTCCAAACCTGCCTTGCTCTAGGAGCCCACACCCAAAAGCATCTCACCGTTCTCTGCCTTCCTCCACGGCCCTCTTTTCCTGTCCGCCTTCTTTGTCTGCTGCTGGGGACCAAGGGCCCTGGGGACCAGGGTCCCGCCATTAGTTCCCTGATACCCAAGCGCTAGAGCCACCCGAAGGGCAGAGCCCCCACGGGCACGAAGATTTTGAAGAAGGGGGAAGAGGGCAGAAGAGTCAGTGTGGGACTCAGCCCGGCTGAGCCGAGCCCAGGGGCCACGGGGGCCGCGATTTCAGCACCTCGGAGAGCGCCGGAGGGGCGGGGCCGGGGGCGGGGCCGGGGGCGGGGCGCACGAGACCCTAGCCTGGGCCCGGGGGCGCGCGGCGGCGCTCGCGCCAGTCCCGAGAGCGGCGCGCGGTCCAGAGCCACGCCCTGCCCTGCGCAGGTGCGCCCGCCGCACCCGCCCCAGCTGGAGCCCCGCGGCGGCGGCGGCCTCTCGCCGCGCCCCCACCTCCTTCCCATCCGCCGCCGCCGCCTTCGCCGCCGCCGCCGCCGCCTCTGCGCCGCGCTCCGCCCGGATGGCCAGGGCTGTGCCGGAGAATGGCGGAGCGAGAGAGCGGCGGCCTGGGCGGGGGGGCCGCGTCCCCGCCTGCCGCCTCCCCGTTCCTGGGGCTACACATCGCGTCGCCGCCCAATTTCAGGTGAGAGTCCCCGGCCGCCGCGCCCCGCCCTTCAGCCGGGGCTGAGGAGCCCGGGCTTCCCCCACCCCCACCCCCATCCCCCAGCACAGACACCCCGACCCCTGGAACGGGAGGGCGGCGTGGTGATGGGGTTCCCTCCCTGGACAGGGTCCGCAGAAAACCCCTCAGCCTCAAGTCCAGGCTGATAGCTGCTGCATAGCCGTGGTGCAGCTCCCTCCGCCATTCCATGCCCTAGGCTAGGAGATTCAGAACTGGAATTGGAGGAGGGGGCGCTCAGGCCGCCTTCTCCCCCACTTTGGTACTGCGGCAGGGCCTGGGGTCTGGACTGAGATCCCAGAGGAGGCAGGCAGGCTAGGGCTTTGCCTATGCCCAGTCGGAAAGCTTCCGAATAGAGATGGGAGCAGGCTGGGGCGCCCCGTGGGTCCCAGTTTCTTGGGGCAACTGGCAACCTTGGTGCTGGAAGGAGGAAGCCGTGGGCCCTTCCCCCAGCCCTGCCCGGACAGAGGGGCCTAACTCTCCTGCCTGGCGTGGCCAGGACCCTCTGTAGAATTAGGCAAGCACTGACCTGGCCAGGTGCGTGCACGTGCAGAAGGCTTAGAGACACTACGCCCAGCTGTAGTTGGGGGAGGTCTGGGTTGAGCATACCTGGAGTAGCCAAGGACATTGGGTGGAAGGTGTCCCTGCTGGAGCAAGTACCCAGGTCTGTGATCTGAGTCCCCCTTCACCCCTCTCTCTGCCCACTATCTGGTGTTAGGCAATTGGGAGATGGATTCTAGATAAGTGGACAGCGGGTGTTATGGGGAAGGGGTGGATGTCCTTCCACCATAATCCTGGGCCCATTTGGCGAGGGGGAAGCAGAGGGTGTAACTGCTCCAGAGCCTAGGAGGAGGCCTACATATACCCCATTGTTTCTCTATCTAATGAGCTGGCGCCTTCCCTTCTCCTGCCCCCCACCCCACCCCAGCCAGGCCCCAGCTGGGCTCTGGCGCCAGCCTCTCTCTGACCAAGGGGTTGCTGGCTCCCTGGCCCTCAGGTGTGTAGAGACCCCTGGGGATCTCTAATGGCATCATCAGCACTAGAAACCTCCCCGGAGGCCCTCAGCTCAGAAACCGGGAAGACCAGAGGGAGGGGACCAGATGGAGGAGGCCAAGCGTGAGGGCTCCAGGGCGGGGGCTTCCGTGGGTAGTGCCTCTGGGTAATGGCTGAGGTCCCAGACCAATTCCACCTGGTATAACACATCCAGCCAGGGGGCAAATACTGCCTTCCTACCAGGAGGCCCCTCCACAGTGGAACAGCTTAGAGGAACCTGGGTTCAAATCTGAGCCCCACCACTTTCTAGCTGGCTGACCTGACAATCCCATCTATTAGGCGAGCTAATTAATATTGATTCCTTAGTGTGCATGAAGTCGGTGTTCAACAAGTGTCCACCCTCCATGCTGTCCGTCCTCCGTATGGCTCCTTACTGTTCAAAGCATTCCTAGGGCAGGCTCATTTACCCTCACGGGCATGGGTATTGGTCTGCCCATTTTATAGATAACAAGATTGAGGTTCAGGAAGGCAGTGGCTTGCCTGAGGACCCTGAGGAAGTCAGAGCCTGGGGCCCTGTGTGTGTGTTCAGTCCACGCTGCCTCCAGGCCCTGTCTTTGGCCCAGAGAACAGTTTTGCCTCCCTCTACCTGCTTCCAGATCCCCGGGTGACAGTGCCCTCCACCCCACCCTGCCCCCGGCAGACAGGTTAGCATGGATGCTTTAGTGAGAGGAACTGACGAGGTGGATGCCAGCCAGCGAGTGTCCAGTCCCGGCCAGGTGGGCGAGAATGGCAGTGTGCCAAGGCTGAGGCGTGGGCTGGCCCTCCAGGACACTGTGGCCTGGCTGTGGGGACAAGGCCAGCACGTGGGAATAATAAAGGCAGTGTCTCTGGCCCCACATGGTCTGCCCTGCCTGCTCCAGCAGCCCCTCCTGACCTTTCCCTTGTTCTGCCTTGCATAGCCCTTCGCCCAGCTCGGGTTAACCCTGGATGGTCGCCGCTCTCTCACGGCTCTTTGGTGGGGTCATGGATCCAGCCGGTCTGGGTTTGCAGTGTGGCCCAGCCTTTTTAGCTGCGTGCCCCAAGACTGGGCACTTCACTCCCAGAGCCTCTGTTTCTTCTTCTCCACGATGCCAGTGTTGGCTCCTGCTCAGGGTGGTCCTGAGGTGGACCACTCAGGCGGACCTGAATGGGACAACACGCGTTGACTGTTTCAGGGGCTGCGGGGAGCTGCTTTCATGCAGGGCTGGTGTTGTTACTAGATGTGTGCCCCCAGCACCACTGTCAGCTTCCAGAAGGCATAAGGAGTCAACACCTGAACTTTGGTTTGCCCGCTGCCCAGCATAGAGTAGGTGCTCAGTAATGCCTTCTTGGTTGATTATTAAGGGTAAGTTGTGTGCTATCCTCCTGGAGCTCAGAGAAGAACATGTTGTCAGAGAATCACGGTGGGACATGCTGAGCCCCCTGGGAGGCCCTCCCTTTGCCCAGCCCTGTTCTACCTGCTTTCTGCGCGAGAGCATTTCATGCTCACCAGAGCCATAGAAGCAGAGCGATAGTATTATCCCCACGTTGCAGATGAAGAAACTGAGGCATAAAGAGACTAGGTAAATGGCAGATCTGGGGTTTGAGTTCAGGACGTCTGATTTCAGAGCCACCCTGAAAAGAGAGAGCCCTGAGGGCAGAGAGAGAGCATGTGCAGGGAGAAAGCATGGTGTGGACATGGGAGAGGTGGAGAGCATTTGTTTGTTGGTAGTTGGTTTAAATAAGTGTTCTGTTTGTTTGGGTTTTTTTTTTCCTTCTGATTATAGAAATGCTCCAAGCAGTTACTAGTAGTTACCTCTGGATGTGGTATCAGAGGAGGAATTGTCACTGATGTCACATACTTCAGTTATTATTGGACTTCTCATTTCTACAAGCAGCCTTCTGTAACTTACAACATTAGAAAAGAGAATTTAAAATTAAAGTGGCTCATGTTCATTCTAGGGGAAACTCTAGAAAAGAGACTTTAGAAAAATGCCCAGTGGATACACGGAGCTGCGTAGGTGGGATAGAGGAGAGGGACAGAGGGACAGTCCATGTGGGAGAGACAAAGGGTGCTTATGAAAAGTACAGCGAGCGGCCCACCCTGGGTATGTGGGAGCAGAGCTGTGGGTGAGGGGCCTCAAAACTCAGCTCATCCAAACCCCCTTCCCTTTTACTGAGGAGGAGACCAGAGAGTGTGAGTGGCTTCCCTGAGAAGAGCAGGTGAGTGGCAGAACCCAGGCCTCATGACTGTCTGGATGCCGTGGTTTTTACCTCACCACGCCGCCTTGGGGATGACAGATACGGCCACCTGAGAGGTGCAGAGGCCTCCTCATTTATCTCTCACTCAACAAACATTTGCGCTTTGGCGGGCTCCCTGGGGAGACGCTCCAGAGGCACAGACACGGGCCTGGCCATCACGCGGGTGACCGTGTAGAGGGGAGACAGACAAGGTCTTACCAGACGGGCTGGCTAGTGTGATGGTGGCTGAGGTCAGAGGCCCAGGGCTGCCGGGGCCAGCGGGTCAGTGCGAAGTGGCAAAGGTTTAGCAGGAACCACAGCGTTGGGTCGCTGTCTGGGGACGGTCACTCAGGCTGCTGGGTAGAGAGCGGACAGGGAGGCAGGGAGACCACTGGGAGACTGGCCATCCTGTGTGTGACAAGGAGGGGCTGGAGAGGACATGAGGAAGATTTCGGGGGCGGGTTAGCTCACTTGGTGAGGTATCTGGTATAAGGGGTGGGGGAGGCAGGAACCCAGGATGACGCTGGGCCCCCTGGAGATGGGGTGCCCTGTGGGAGATGAGAGGCTCGGTGGGCAGGGAGGCGAAATTAGTAGGAGGCCTACTGAGCTTGAGGTCGGTGACCACTGGGGACCCAGCTGGAGCATTCAGACAGGCAGTTGTTTTTAGGCCTGGCATCACTAGAGAGGATTGGGCTGGGGCCAGAGACCCTGGGAGTCTCAAGAGAGAAGGCCACTGAAGCCTCAGAGAGAACATCACTACCCAAGGGGCAGCAGAGAGCAGGGAGATGGCCCACGGCCCCGGAGCCTGGCCTGTTCCGGCAGACGTTTCCGTGGGAGGAGGGAAACCGGAACAGCTGCTGCTGCTGGAGCCACCCTCCCCCAGCCCTAAGGCCTGGGCAGCCTCCCCCCCAACCTTGGCTCGGCTCCTAGTGAACCCCCAATGTGGGGGGCAGACAATGGCCACGGCAGGGTTTCACCCCCACTTCTTTGATGGCAGAGCCTTAAAGTTGGTCTCTGAGTTCTTGGCTTGAGCCCCTCCATGGATCCCACAGAGTGGGGTCACTGCCGCCATCCGCACTTAGGGGTTCTTACCCATTCTAGGATGTCACCTCTGTCCCGTGGCCCTACCCTTGTATTCATTCAAAAAGATCTCTACCAACATTAACTGTAGGCCCTGCCGCGTTCTGGCGCCCAGAGCTGCCGGCGCCGTGGCACTTCCTTCAGTAGACGTTCATTTAGTACCTACGGTGTACGAGGTCTTGGGCTCTGTGCATGGATTAGAACAGGGGTAGGGAGTTGGTGCCCGTTGAACACGATGACCCCCCTGCCCTCAGGAAACCGCTCCATGGCAAGGCCAGCAGCCCCGGAACCAGGAGCAAGAGCCTGGCGCTAGGCTGGTCTGACCCAGTACAGAAAATTTATCCAGGGGAGCGGAGGAGAAAAGATCTCCCCAGATGCCACCGTGTCTCATGGCTGCGTCCGTGTTAGTGTTTCTTCCTGCGTGTGAGTCCTCATGTGAAGCCACGAGGTCATTATGCTCCGTTTGCTCATTAGAGTAGTTGCCATTTTCTGCATTCACACACAGACTCCGTAATATCCGACAAAAAGACTGCATAATATCCCGTGCCCTGGGTGGCCACGGTTTAACCAGCCGCTGGTGCTGAGCTATTAGTTGTTTTCAGTGGTTTGCTGTTAGGAGAAATACGCATCCTTGTGTACACGCATCCTTTTCCGCATGCGGGGTTGTTTTCTCAGGGCGGCTTTTCAAAAGTCAAATCACCAGATCCCAGAGTCCCGGCTACGTATCAGCAGCGAGAGCTTCAAACAGATCGGACACATTCTAACCCCATACTTGGGGACTGTCCCATAGGACTTGTTTCCCGGGGTGGACTCCGTTTTTCACCGGTGTCCACAGTGTGGACACGGTCAGGGAGGGAATTAGAGACGAGAGAAACAAAGCTAGCCTGGCTCCAGTGTCCCCCCCGTTCCCCCCCCCCCCAGAGATGGCGGTGGCATGGGGTGGGAGTTCTGAGGATGCTGGGCTGGCTCCCCCCACCCCACCACCGTTTCAGCCAGCACCTCCCTGGGGGCCTGCACATTCTGCCCCAGATCCTGACGTCGGTGGGCCACAGGAAGTTGAGTTGAAAGGGCACCTGACTCAGAGAATTTTAAGGAGAAAACCCAAACAGGCCAGTGGTTCATTCAGCCAACGTTTATTAAGTACCTATCAGGCACCACGTCATTGATCAAGACAGACACGGTCCTGCCCTTGTGGACCAACAGCCCCTAAGGGGAGCCCTCCCCCGCCGCCCCGTAGAGCCCCCCACCCCACCCCACTGATCGCAGAAACCAAAGGTCTAATCGCAGTGATCCAGAACCACCAGTAAGTGGGCCTGAGAAAGCCAGGAGCAGGGCTGTTTGGCCTAGTCAGGGAGGTCAGGGAAGGCTTCCTCGAGGGACCCAGGTGGGGGGGGCAATGATACCCTAGAGTTTGGGGAGGCCCTAAGGAGCCTCAGGCCACAGGGAATTTTGGCCCCTTTCCCTAAGTGCCAGGGGAAGCTATTAAGGGATTCTGAGCTGGGGAGGGGTTTCAAGACCAGATTTGCGTGTCACGTGCTGGTTTGGGTTGCCCAGTGGAGAATGGCCTGTAGGGGAGCCAGAGGGAAATGGGAAACCAGCCTAACTGAGAACTACTGGAAACCGGCTAGTTGCCCAGCACACACAGGGCGGCAGAGGGACAGGCTGGGCGCTTGAACCAGCGACGCTCTCTGTTGTGAGAGGGGCCCGTGGGGCACCATGGCCAGGACGCAAGGTCACTCCGCTGGCATCCCTCCCTCACTTCCAGAGAGCCAGGAAGGGGAAGACAGGAATGGCCTCCGGACAGCCACATGCCTGGCTCGGGTTTGGCCTTGCTCAGCTAAAGCCTCAGCACTTTGCCACTTAACCCTTACTTTGCACACACTCCTAACTCAGCCTGCTGCCGGGCTGAGACGGCAAACGGGAGAGGGCTAGGCTGCCATCAGTGGGATGAGGAGAGCAGGAGACAAGATGGCACGTGGAAGGGAGAAGGCCATGTAATAAACACCAGAGCACAAAGACATGCTTGTTCATTTGGGGGAGAGCACTACAGGAAGAGGGGGCCCTCAAATATATAGGCTCCAAAGGTCAGGGAGGTCTCCGGAGAGCAAACCCATGACACGGGGTCACCAAATGTTAACGTGGATGAGACCTCAGGAACCATCTCACCCGAATGGGCAAAGCAGGCCTGACTGGTCAAGAGCAGCTGCCTCCGGAGGGAAGCCGCCAAGGCCGCCGGATCTGGGGGCCTACTTCCTTCTCCTCTTCCCTCCTCCCCTCCAGCTTTTCCTTCCATCTCCCTTCCTCCCGACAATTGCCTGCCTTGAGCCTGGAGGGCTCAAGGGTCCGTTAAGCTTTCCCTCCACAAAGGGCCTCCTCTGGAGACCCAGGACATGGGTGTCCGGAGGAGCGGGAGCTAAGGGCAGGGGCTGGGGGTGACTCACCAGGGGGCCTGCTTGACCTGTCTGTCCCCCCGTTCCTTGGTCGTGACCTCCTCACAGCGCTCTGCAATCCACACGCTCCACTGTGTTCAACCTCAGCAGCACCTTTGAGGTCGGGGCGGGGGCGGGGGGGGGGGGTGCTCATTTTACATGTGGGGAAACTAGATTTTCGGCGCCCTCCGTGTGCGCCTCAGGGTTCCTCATCTGGAAAAGGGGCAAAATAAAACCCTCTCCCAAGGTTGCAGTGAGGATTCGGGGAGATGCAGGGCACGAAGAGGGTTGGCGGCCCCGAGCCTCATCAGTGACGGAGTCAGGACCTGGTCTCGCGCCTCCTGTCTCCAAGCCTGCTATGGTGACCATTCTGCCATCCTGCCTCGTGAGGAGGAAGAGGTCAGATAAGCAGCTCCCTTCACCCACCCCACCGCAGCAGGACACCAGTGCAGGCTTTCGAGCCCGGCCCGGTGCTCTTTCCCCCCGTGTCCCACAGCTGGCCTCACAGCTGGGCCTGCCTGCCCCCAGACCCGCCGTCCCCGGAAGTGGGATACAGTGGGACGCCAGGGGGTGCAGAGATGAGCTGCAGGCCTGCCCTGAACACTCTGGCCTGAGAGAAGCAGGTGGACGCTAAGGATGTCCCTCGACAAACATGTGGCAGGCGTGTCCTGAGGGCCTTGTGTGTGCCAGGTGACCTCACGAGCTCTACCCTCCAGGAGCATACAGTCCAGATGGAGCGGGGAGGGTGGGGACCTGTGTGCCATCACCTGCTCGGCACAAGGGTGGGCGATGTGAGCTCCATCCACCTCTGGAGCAGCCTGGCGGGCTGTCTGAGGGAGGCCTGGTCCTGTCTGTCCCGCCACACCGCCTTGCATCCACGCAGGTGGCGACACCAGGCACAGGTGAGGGGTGACGGGGGACCGGGAGGGCTTCCCAGAGGAGTGGGCTTAACCGAGCCTTCTCCCAGCAAGCACAGGTTGAGAAGCCTGCCTGCCAGGTGCTCCATCCGAGCACTGGACTAGACCCCTGGGGAGGCAAGTGCGGGAGGTACAGGCAGTCACACGCGGAACTGGAGACCTTGAATGCCAAGCCAAGGGGCCTGCCACTAGCAGGGAACCTTAGGGGGCTTTGAGTAGGGGGCAGAAGGGTGGTGTTTCTGGCAGCTTCGCCTGATGGTCGGTGGTGGGGTGGAGCGCTCCCGGCATGGGGACACTGAGGCAAGCAGGCCAGTGGGGAGGTCTGGAGCTGCGGGGGCAGGAGCTGGGCTGGGACCCGGCAGCGGGGAGGAGATGCGGATGTGTGTGCAAGGATTACTGGCAGAGCAGGGCGCCTGAGGGCACCTCTGGGTCAGATGCCCAGGCGCCCTGCAGCTCTCTGATGCTGGCTGAGTCGCAGGAGTGGGTCTTCTCTGTGACTTTCCAGGCAGCCGATGCGTCTTGACCACTTACTTAGCGCCGGCCACTGGGTTCTCGTCCCGAGGCCCGAGGTGTCGCGCCGCACTGGTCAGACAACGGGGCTGCCGTGGCTTCTGGGCCGGACCATCGTCCGCAGCCTACCCCCACCTCCACACGACACCATCCCCCAGCCCTGAGAGCCTACCACCCTCAGGCTCCAGGTCAGAAGAAGCCTTAAAGAGCACCTTGTCTGTCCAGCTCCCTTGTCCTGGTCAGAACCCCTCTCTGCCGTCCCCTCCAGCGCCTACCAGCCTCTGTTTATGGCACTCCGCAGTGGCAGAAAGCTCATTACCTTCCAGCCCCCCCCCCCCGGGAGGGGTCCATACAGGGTCTGCCTTTAGCCCTGGCCGTGGAACCTCCTGTACCCATAGGCGCTTCCTGAGTGCTGAAAGATGAAACCCCGGGAGGTGACAGAGTTCTCTCCTGCATCCAGGTTGTCAATAGAGGCGGCCCGGACCCACCTCGGGCAGCACTGTCTGGATGCTGCCTGGCCCCACGGAAGCCTCTCTGATGAGGTGTGAGGGCTGAGCACCTTGCTGTGTGGGTGGGGGCGTCCATTCATGGAGAATTTCAGAAGCACCCCCCCACCCCCACCCCATCTCACCACCAGGTGCCCTGAGTGTGGCGCTGGCCCTTTAAAGCAGATCAGGGTTGGCTTTTGGGGGGAGACATCCCAGGTTTCTGCCATCTGCTTACAAGCCTGGTCCAAGGAGGGGGGCCACCCCAGCCCCCGACAGGGGCATTGGAAGGGCAGGTGGCATCGATTGCAGTAACCTGATCCGATCCCGAGGGGGAGGCGGCAACGCAGCGGCTTCAGCGCAACTGCAACTGCCGGGCCAGGCCGGGAAGGAAGCCGCCTGCAGCTGAGGGCTGGGCTGGGAAGCGCTGGGGCCGGGGCCTGGGTCTGCAGCCACTGCCTCTCCTCCTGGCCCATCTATTTTTAATGAGCGCCCCAGGCTTCTGCTGCGGGCAGGACGCAGAAAGGCAGGCCCCGGCAGTGGAGGCCCGAGGCCCCAGCCCTGCCCTGAGCCCTAGCCCCCCAACCCTGCTGGGCATGAGAGGGTGGCCCTGGGGCCCTGCAGCCCCCCGGCCGGGCAGGGCTCTCCATGAAGCTGGTGCCGAAGATGGATTCGAGCCCAGACAATGACAGCTGGTTGGAGGACCAGTGGGAGCGCTGGTAGGGGGTAGAGGGGTTGGTGGGGGCGGGGGGACATTCAGGGGGCAGCTCCATGGAGCTCTGGGTTTCTGTTTGGTCTGACAGAGGCAAGAGGCAGGGGATGTGGGCCTGGGGCTGGGGCTGGGGGCTGGGCCACCACCTCTCCTGGTTGACCTTGGACTCCTGGGTCTCCCTTGCTCTGTGCCTCAATCTCCCTGTCTTACTTAGGAAAAGGCTCAGAATTCTCCCCAACTTCCACCACAGAATTCTCTCACATGTCCCACCCACACCAAGCCATGTAGAGTGCCCAGGGCTAGGGGTGAGCCAGTGTAGGGGACAAGCGGACAGTCACTACAGTGGGGTGGGGGCTGGCCTGGGGGCAGAGGGTTCTAGTACAGCCAGTTAAGAGTTGTGCTCTGGTCTGTCTCCTGAGCTCACGACACCTCCAGCCCCAGCCCCAGGCCTTCCTTGACCCTCTGCAGCCTTCTGTTCAGGATCTGTGTGCTGGGCAAGGCGATTTTGTGGTTGAAGAGATGAGATGAAGAACACCGAATGGGGGTGTAGTTTCTCCTGGAACAGGCTGAAACTAGCCACATTGACACCAGATCTCCCTTCACCTGCTCCCGGGGCTCACGAGGCATCGGTCTTCCTGGGCTGGGGGCATGGAGCACTCCTCTGAGGCTGGGGAGGGGCCTCTGCCAGCACCTCAGGTTTTGTCACTGCAGGGATTGCACGGGGAGCCCTCCTACTCCAGGCATCCCTTGTCACTTCTCACCTCTGCATTCTCCATGGGTGAATTGGCCTTGGCACCTGCCTTGACCCTGGGAGGCATTTCTCTGGCAGAGCTGAGGCTCTGACCAGCTGGGCCTTCTAGGCACTGCCTCCTGGTTGGCAACCAAATGGAATAACCTGGAGTAGCCTGGAGCCTCCCCTCTCCCTGCCTGTTACCCCTTGTCTTGGCTCGTGTGGATAAGTCCCATGCTCTGGGGGCTGTGATTTGCCTTCGAGGGACTGCCCCTTGGAAGAGGTACTAGGGAGACATCAGTGGACTAAGTAGTCCTCCTGGGTTGGTAACTTTGGCTTCCTGTCCTCACCAGGCTCACCCACGACATCAGCTTGGAGGAGTTTGAGGATGAAGACCTCTCAGAGATCACCGAGGAGTGTGGCATCAGCCTGCAGTGCAAAGACACCCTGTCCTTGCGGGTAAGAGTGGGCTTTCAGGAGCCCCTGAGTGGGATGGCAGGATGGGTAGGGACAGGAGTGAAGGCATCCCCACATCTACAAAAGGACTTTCAGGGTCTGTATGGCATGCTCATTAAATGAAATGACATCCAAGAAACACATCCACTACAATGCGTGGCACATCTTGGGTGCTCGATCAGAATTTTTTTTTTTTTTTTTTTTTTTTTTTTTTTTTTTTTTTTTTGGGCCAGGGGCTAAGGCAAGAGGCAGCTCCTTCCACTGCCCACAAGAAGGGAGAGGACAGGAGGTCTTCAGATGTAGGGCAGTAGCAGTTAGGGCTAGAGTTAAGGGAAGGATCAGCACTACCCTAAACTGTTTCCAGAGCAGCCTTGGCAGAGGGCCTGAGGCAGAGCAGGGTGGAGTCTGTTAGAGTCTGCAGTGCTTTGGGACAGGAAAAAAGAGCCAAGGCACTCCCTCGGCTGCCATTGCACCAAATCACACCACATAGCCCCACAGACCCTCCCTGGACTGCAGTTCTAAAGGATCCTCTGGAGGGTTACCCTAGCATTGCTGCTGCTTTTGGCCTCCTGGCTTTGTCATAGGACAGATGGCTCTCTCCATTCCCTAAGTTCTGAATCCTGCCAGGGGGTCCTCAGCATGCGGGTAATTTGGGTCAGATAGGGATCCCCCTAGGTCTTTTCAGAACAGGAAGAAAGGAACCATTGGCCAGGAAATAGGAGGCAAAGCACGGGACTAGGTTGCAGAGTCCAGAGCTTCTGTCAGCACCCAGGAGGATGGGCGGCTAAAGTGGACATGGTATTAGAGGAGAATGGTTAGCAAAGGAGAGCTGCGGTGTGAGCTGGGTGGGGTGCCTGTCTCTGGGTTGAACTCCTGTTGCCTGTTACAGAGATTCTGTAAGCTCTGCCAGGCAAGGGGAAACCAAGGGATGAGGATAACCCTCCAGTACCCCCACGGCCAGGCCAGCAAGGGTGAGGAATGGTCCCAGGGCCTTGACATAGCTTCCCTAAGGTCATACACCTGTTCCGGAATCCAACACCACCCTTTCACCTAACATGCGCCAGCAGAGTTCGGGAGAGGGTGGTCCCTGCCACCAGCCAGGGCCCTGAGGCAGTACTAGCTAGAGGTGTACCCTGTGGGGACTTAGACAAGTTCTAGGGGGCTTTCACACACCTCTTGCCAGTAAGCCCTCACCTCTCTGGGAAGCTGGGAGACAGTTAACTGGAGAGGGAATTGAAGGGTCAGGGGATCTGTCCAAGGTGCCAGGGAGTTAGTGGCAGAGCTGAAACTAGACTGGGGCTCTGAATGATCAAGGTTAGGATGGCCCGAGAGAAAACCCAGGTTAGAGGGTCCTCGGACTGGGACTGTCGAGAGGTGCCGCGTGCCGGTGCCCCCACCTGCCCTTCCCCCCTCCCTCCCCACCCCACCCCCCACCCCCTGCATCCCTCTTCTGTTTGCACTGCGGCCCTTCCTCCATCCTTCGCCTGGCTGGGACTGGTTTCCCAGTTTTCTTCACTGCCCCCTTCAAACACTAACCTCCCCCTCCTCCATCCCTTGTGGGGCCCGAACTCCTTGGCGACCCTGCGTCCCCATGGCAACAGCGGTGACCTCACTCTGGGCTCGGCTTACAACCCCGGTGAGGTCACCGGCCGTTGCCAAGGGAACGGGAGGGTGCAGAGAGTCAGGAAAGGGGGCAGCGCGGGGAGGGGGGCGGCATAGACCGCCAAAGGCGCCGACTAGCTTGGGGAGGAGTCGGCCTCGCGAGTCCTCGCGAGGGGCGAGGGGCGAGGGGCGGGAGGGCGCGGCCCCCTCTCGCCGGCCACCTGCCCCTGTCCCCTTCCCTCCCCCTTTGCGGCCGCGGAATGGACTCGCCCGGGCGGTGGGGCGGTGCGCGGCGGCCTCGGCCCCGCCCCGACGCGGCCCCGCCCCCTGACGCCCCTCCGTCCGTGCGGCGCAGCCCCCGCGCGCCGGGCTGCTGTCTGGGGGCGGCGGCAGCGCGGGGAGCCGGCTGCAGGCCGAGATGCTGCAGATGGACCTGATCGACGCGGCGGGGGACACTCCCGGAGCCGAGGACGACGACGAGGAGGAGGAGCGCGCGGCGCGGCGGCCGGGAGCGGGGCCGCCTGAGGCCGAGCCCCGCCAAGAGCCGGCGCCCCGCGGCCAGGGCCAGGGCCAGGGCAGTGGGGACACATATCGGCCCAAGCGGCCCACCACGCTCAACCTCTTCCCGCAGGTGCCGCGGTCTCAGGTGAGGCGCGAGCAGCGTGGGGCGGGGCTGAAGGGGTGGTGCCCCGGGGACTGGGCGCGCGAGGCGTAGGGGGCGCAGAGCAACTCGCGGAGGAGGAGGGTGGGCAGGCCGGCAGGCTGGAGGCGCGAAGAGAGGCTGCGGGAGAGGGACCTGCTGGCCGGCACTGGGAGAAGTCGGCCTGGTGAGACTTCCCAAGTGGGAGGTCCCAGGGGAGGTGGTCTCGGTGGGCAGGTGGGATCTGCCCTAAAGGAGAGGAGCCAGGTGGGGCCGACAGGGTTTGGAGCCTCGTAGAGGGTTGAAGGAATGAAGGAGCCGAGGGGGACAGTGGAAGGATCTGGGTAAGGAGAGCAGTGGGGGCTTAGGAGAACAGAACAGTGCTTTGAGGGGTCGCAGGGATTTGGAGCTTTGGACCTCAGGCTGGAGCAGGGTTTCCCTTTTAGGGTGTGGGGCTCCTGGTGAAGGGCAGAAGCAGGGCCTGGAGAAGAGAGCAGCTAAAGTGGTCGTTTCCGGGAAAGGTCATGGGGAATTGTGAAGAGGTGGGGATGGGGAGCTCAGAAGCAGCCGCCAGTTTGAGATGTGGGCAGCTGGGAATTCCCAGAAGGCAGGGAAGAGACATGGGAGGTGGAGCTGCTTGGCTGAGTTGGGGGCCTGGGGCCCCTGGGCTGGGTGGCTGGATGCCAAGGAGGGTTGAATAGGGTGGGGGAGAGCCGGCTGTGGCCCTTTGTCTTCCAGGCCCCGGCTGGAGAGGTGTAGAGGAGGGGCCCAGGGAGGTGGGGCTGTTGGTGGAGGGTGCAGGGGGTGCAGGGAAAGGATTGGTCCCTTTCCCAGAATCCTCTGGGGTGGATTTTGGCAGCCAGACTCATGAATGTGAGGGCCTATGAGAGTGTTCCCAGGGGAGAAGGCCTAAATAGTTCGTGGGGAGCCTCGTTGGCAGGCATTGTGGAGAGGGGTTCCAGGGCACCAATGATGTGGGATGGGCAGCCCTGGAGATCCAGGAAGGAAGGCCGCTGACAGCTACATCTGTCATAACTCAGTCATGTGCTCCTGGAGGGGTCTGGGAACCATGTTACTGATTCATCATTTGCATGATTCATCCCAGTTCCCCAGGCCAGCTGCTGGGAGACCCTTCCTCATCCTTTTTCCAGCTTCTACTAGAATGTCCCTGTCCCTTCCCTAAGCTATAGCTTGCTGAGCTCCAGGACTTGGCTGGAAGTGAGCATCTATATGTATAGCCTCAGTGTCTGGGACTGGGGGTCTGGCTCTGTCCCCAGATGGCTCCTGCTTCTCCTCCACTCCTCCCCCACTCACCACCACACATATTGGCCATCACTACCTTTGTTGAGGCTGATAAGAGCATCTCCCCCGAGGGCCAGCTTCCCTGAGCCAGGAGGGAGAGCCGTCTAGAGCCAGTAGGTCTGGCTGGGAGGGCTGGGACTTGGCCACCCCTCCTGCCTGCTCGAGGAGGGTTGGGGGTGCGTGCGCAGCAAATGGCCTAGGGATGGCCTGATGGGGGCAGGGCCGGGGCCTCCCTGTGCCGGGCACTGTTGACTGCTTCTGTCACAAGGGCCTTTTGTTTTCTGCACAGGACACACTGAATAATAATTCTCTGGGCAAGAAGCACAGTTGGCAGGATCGGGTATCTCGATCATCCTCACCCCTGAAGACAGGTAAGTCAGGACCCTTTCCCGTACCTGGACCGCCACCTACCCTGTCTCACTTCCCCCTCTAGAGAGCCAGCCTGGCAGTTTCCGTCTTGCTGAGTTGAGGTGAACTGCCTGTCCCGTAGCCCTGAGCGGGCCCATCTGAAGTCAGCTGGGGTGGCAGTGAGAGAACTGGCCCCAGAGTCCACCGTGGCCTCGTGCCGGGGAGCCTTCACCTTGGTTTCTGTGTCCCGCATGCTGAGTGGAGGGGGCAGGTGGCCTGGGAGTCAGGGGCGAAGCTCCCCGCTTCTTTTTACCGCCGACGCTGACCCACCTGCCCTCCAGGGGAGCAGACGCCACCACATGAACACATCTGCCTGAGCGATGAGCTGCCGCCCCCCAGCAGCCCCGCCACCACCAAGGATCGAGGCACCTCCACCGACAGCCCTTGCCGCCGCAGCGCCGCCACACAGATGGCACCTCCCGGTGGCCCCCCCGCTGCCCCACCGAGCAGCCGCGGCCACTCGCATCGAGACCGCATCCACTACCAGGCGGACGTGCGGCTAGAGGCCACCGAGGAGATCTACCTGACGCCGGTGCAGAGGCCCCCGGACCCTGCAGAGCCCACCTCCGCCTTCCTGCCGCCGGCTGAGAGCCGGATGTCGGTCAGCTCCGATCCAGACCCTGCCACCTACCCCTCCACTGCAGGGCGGCCGCACCCCTCCATCAGTGAGGAGGACGAGGGCTTCGACTGCTTGTCGTCTCCAGAGCGGGCCGAACCCCCGGGCGGAGGGTGGCGGGGGAGCCTGGGGGAGCCACCGCCGCCTCCGCGGGCCTCGCTGAGCTCGGACACCAGCGCCCTGTCCTACGACTCGGTCAAGTACACGCTGGTGGTGGACGAGCACGCGCAGCTGGAGCTGGTGAGCCTGCGGCCGTGCTTCGGAGACTACAGCGACGAGAGCGACTCGGCCACCGTCTATGACAACTGCGCCTCTGCCTCCTCGCCCTATGAGTCAGCCATTGGGGAGGAATATGAGGAGGCCCCCCGGCCGCGGCCCGCTGCCTGCCTCTCCGAGGACTCCACGCCCGACGAGCCCGACGTCCACTTCTCCAAGAAGTTCCTGAACGTCTTCATGAGTGGCCGCTCTCGCTCCTCCAGTGAGTCTGCAGCAGGAGCGGTGGGGGGCCTGGGAGGGGGAGAGGCGAATCGAGGGTGTTCCTGGAGGTGGCCTCACCCATCTGCTTCAAGGCATCAGGACCAAGAGCTTGCCACCTGCTCCCTAAACCTCGGCTAGAGGTGGGACCGTTCTCCTCCAGCCCATCCCCCTCACCTGCAGGTGCGGAGTCCTTCGGGCTCTTCTCCTGTGTCATCAACGGGGAGGAGCAGGAGCAGACACACCGGGCCATATTCAGGTAAGAGCAGCGGGGTCGGGCTGGCCAGGCGGCAGCGGGGACACCCCCTCCCTGCTCTGCCATCACTGTGTGGCCTAGACCCAGCCCCTGGAGCTGGCGTTCAGCCCTCTGCTCGGCCCCAGGGGGATGGCGTCCACCGTGTCGGAACTCCCGAGCAGGGTGATGGTGCGATGGGTTTGTACGGCGTGGCCCTCCGCAGTGCTGCGCTGCCAGGCCCGGGGACGGAGCCCCTAGTCTGGCTGGGGGGGCAGGAGCCCAGGAAGGTGCCCAGCAGAGACCATGCCTGACCGTACACAGGGCGCACCCCCCAGCCTCCTCCACAGAGAAGTGCTCACTTCCTGTTCCCCCTGTTTTACCAATGGCTCTGGGCACTTCCTCCCTTAGCCCACAAGTTCCTCGATGGCAGGTGTGTGTCTGCATGACCTCGCTCTTCCGCAGGGACCAGCACCGTTAACAGGCGCTAAGGAGACTTTGCACATGTTTATTGAATTAACGCTGCTCTTGCGGCGCCTGACCCCAGAGCGGGGTGGGGAGTAGACGGTTGGCCCGGCTGGGGAGGCCCTGGTGGTGAATTCCTCACGTGCCCTTGCTGGGGACAGGTTTGTGCCTCGACATGAAGACGAACTTGAGCTGGAGGTGGATGACCCGTTGCTGGTGGAGCTGCAGGCCGAGGACTACTGGTATGAGGCCTACAATATGCGCACAGGCGCCCGGGGCGTCTTTCCCGCCTACTATGCCATCGAGGTCACCAAGGAGCCTGAACACATGGCAGGTAGCGTCCTTTCCCCTACTCGGTGCCACCAGGCCCCGCCTCCGCCCTGGCCTCATCTCATGTGACCCACCGGGGAGGGCCCTCGCGGAGGTGACATTAGGTCCCTTTCACAACGGTAGAAGAGCGAGGCCCAGCTGAGCTGGGACGTCCGCGGACTGTGGCACCCTCTGCTGGCTCTGCCACTCCTCACTTCCCGCTTGCTTTCCAGCCCTGACCAAAAACAGCGACTGGGTGGACCAGTTCCGGGTGAAGTTCCTGGGCTCGGTACAGGTCCCCTATCACAAGGGCAACGACGTGCTCTGTGCTGCTATGCAAAAGGTGCCTGTTCCCCGCTCCCTTCGGATGGTCGCCCATCCCCAGCCTGGTCCCCGTCCTCTCCTGGGGAGAGGGACATCCAGCGCCTGATTTTCATCCCTCGCCCACAGATCGCCACCACCCGCCGGCTCACCGTGCACTTTAACCCGCCATCCAGCTGCGTCCTGGAGATCAGCGTGCGGGGTGTGAAGATAGGCGTCAAGGCTGATGACTCCCAGGAGGCCAAGGTGACCTCCCCGGTCCCAGACCCCAGGCCCCCCCGCCAGATCTCTGTAGCCCCTGCATGCCACTGACCCCTGCTTCTCTTCTCCCTTCTGTAGGGGAATAAATGTAGCCACTTTTTCCAGTTAAAAAACATCTCTTTCTGTGGATACCATCCAAAGAACAACAAGTAAGTGGGAAGGGACAGAGATTGAAATGTCAAGGGGTGGCCTGGAGCTATCATGGTAGGACTTGGGCCTGCGAGTATGTGGGGGGAGGGGGGCTGAGCCCACGTCCTGTCCTCCCACAGGTACTTTGGGTTCATCACCAAGCACCCTGCTGACCACCGGTTTGCCTGCCACGTCTTTGTGTCCGAGGAGTCCACCAAAGCCCTGGCAGAATCCGTGGGGTATGTCCGCGTGTATGGATCCTGCCAAGCACCCGGCCCCAGAGCGCGCCCCTCATGCTTGGCCCACCCCAGTCCCCACTGCCCTGCACACCCCGCGGCCTGGAGTCAGGGCTGGGTGGTGTCGAGGAGTGGCTCCCACGCTTTTTGGCGGTTGGACCCTTCCTTGGATTGAAGCGGCACCCGGGAAGCTCCGTGTGTAGACGGCAGAGCAGAGCAGCTCTGCCAGGGGAACTGGATCCCTACTCGGGGACCCCGAGGCTCCAGCCTGAAAACCTTGGGTGGAGATCCTGTTCGTCCCGTCACCTGTGTGTCTGCCTGCTTCCCAGGAGAGCGTTCCAGCAGTTCTACAGGCAGTTCGTGGAGTACACCTGCCCCACGGAAGACATCTACCTGGAGTAGCGGCGCTGCCCTGCCCTCTACATCCCCGGGCCCTCGGGCCAGCACCGGGCCAGCCGGCTGCTGACGGGACTCGGCACTGCTCGAGGAGGGGGGCCCATCACCACCAGAGGGTGGGGAAGTGGGGGCCTTTGGCGGAGGGGGGGAGGGCGGGGTTTATGGGGAGAGACAAACGCAGTTTATTGTAATATATGGGACTAGATTCATCTATGGAGGACGGAGCAGGCTGCCCGGGGATCGGGGAGGGGCGGGGCTGGAGGGGTGTCAGGCCTCTAGCCAAGAAGGATGCCCACGGTAGGAGCAGAGGGCTCTGTCCCGTCCTTGGCGTCACTTCCTTTGCCGGGGCCTCTGGCTCCCTGGCCGTGACTCCTGCCTCGACAAAGCCCACGTGCCACCTGCTGGTGCCCGCCCCGTCCCGTCCCCAACTCCCAGCCCCAACCGAAGGCCCTGAGCTCAGGCTGAGCCCAACCACCTCCCGAGGACTTCGCAGTAAGGAAACGGCAGCGGGGGGGGGGGGGGGGGGGGTGCAGTCCCTGTTCCCAGCTCCGTCACTTGTGTGGCCTCCGGGTGGCTGTCATGCTGGCCCCTGGCACGTGTGGGACCTCACCAGGGAAGGAGAGAGCTGCAGCGGGGCCCCGTCCCAGCAGGAAGAGGAGGCTTCTGGACCGGCCCGGGCCAGCCGGGGCCTCTTGGCTGCCCCAGCTGTAGCCCCACCTTGGTCCCGTCACCCTGGCCACAACTATTAAAGTGCCATTTCCTGTCTGGACCGCAGTGGGTGTGTCTGCCTGGGCCCCTCCCGCGCCCAGGTGGTGTCCATCCCAGGAAAGGCCGAGCCTTTGCTGCCCAGAATAGCTTTATAAGGGGCTCCCGTCACAGGTGTGCGTCGTAGTAATACTCTGCCATGGCTGGCCCGTCCCGCTTGCGCTGCTGGGCCTGGGAGAGCAGGGGTCGAGGCCCTCGTGGCCAGGGGTGCTTGGGTCGAATCCCATAGTCTGAGAAAAGAGGGTGTGCGTGGTAGGAGGACTCCACTGAAGTCCCCCCACCCCCCCCCCCCGCCCCGGAACAGAGCTGTTCGGGATGAGAGGACCTAGAGGAGGGACCCGGGTGCCCCTCCCCTAGGGCATGTGTCCCGCGTGGGGGGGGGGGGGGAGGGGAGGGGCAGGGCAGGGCTGAAAGATACTACCATCCACCAGGCCGGAAAATGGCTGCGAGAGTTCTAGAGGGCCTGAAAATTCTTCAGGAACAGATCGCTGAGGCCTGTGGGAGATGTTGGGGTGCTCAGCGCTGGCCCTAAAGGCCACTACCACCTCCCCTGTCAAGGCCCAGGGTAGGGGACAGGGTGAGCCTCGACGCCCAGCATAATGGCACCAGCCTGTCCTCAGGGGAGGGGAGAGGGAGGCAGCATGGCAGAGCCACCCACCTTCCAGGCCCCCGGCCCTGTGGACCCCCGACCCTTTGACCCCGGGAGATACCTCGGTGGCTGGGGGCCGAGGAGTGCGGCTGCCAAGACGAGGTCCAGGAGGAAGAGGCTCAGCCCGGCCCTGGGGTACAGAGCCCCCAGCATGGCGAGAACCATCTCCTCAGGTCCCTGACCCTGGCTTCTGCCTGCCCCTCCCCCAGCAGGACGGAACCACTGCCAACTCCCAGGGCCACCTCACAAAGGGCATTAGTTCCAGGGCTCGGTGTCACTGCCCAAGAGTTCAGGGCACAAACCTTTGGAGTCTGATCTCGGTTCAAACCCCAGCCTTGCCTCTTGCTAGGTAGGTGGACATGTCACATTCGCGGGCCTCAGTTTCCTCATCTGTGAGGTGTACATACGTATGTGCCCAACATGTGGCACACGGGGAGGTCACGCAGAGCCCCAGCCGTCCCCACCTGCTCTCCCTCAGCGATGCCAGGACTGTCCTGCCAGCCAGAGCAGGCCGCTCGACCTGCTCAGAGATGCCACTGGCAGTGAGCCCGCTCCGAGGGACCTCCCCACTGTTCCCCAAAGCTTCCAGTGCCGTGGACCCAGGGCTCCACGGGTCCTGCCACCGCTCCCGAGGCCGGGCAGGGAGGGTCCAAGTTTGGTGGCAAAGCCTGCCACCTGCGCCCCGGAGCGGAAGCTTGCCAAGGGTAGGAGCTGGTTTTGTTCGCTGCAGGACCCCCAACCACCACCGGCGGACGTTCAATAAATGTGTTGAATGAACCAATGCAGCGTGACAGCATGCAGACAGGCTCTTCTCAGGCTGAGAGCCCGCTGTGGGGCCCTTTCTTTGACTCCCGCTCAGCCCCATTAGTGCCACGCAGACCCGGCTCACTTCGGAATCTCAGAGACTTTAAACACGAGACCCTCGGCCCCACTCCAGACCCGTGGAATCAGACCCCGAGGGCCGAGTGGGGCTCTGCACTTTGGAAACACGGCGGCTTCTAAGACGGCGACCTACTGGGGGTCCAGCCCCACCCTGGTAACTGCCAAGGTGCCCAAGGCCCAGAGAGGGACGGCCCGGGCTCCTGGTCCTCAGTGCCCCAAGGCTGACAAGCCCTGGTGTCTCAGTCCAGACTGTCCTCGTGTGCTGAGCCCACACACTAAGCTCCCCGTGGTCATCTCCCTTTCCGCATCTTGCACACAACTGTCCCTCACAAACCTGTGCCGGGACCCTCCGTCCTCACCACAGTTCGCCACCGCTGGGAACCACGGGTTCTGGACACTGCCCAACTCAGTCCCTCGTCGCGCACCCTCCTTGCCTCTGAGATGCTAGTCTTCCCCTCTATCCACAACGGGTCCCAAGGCATGCCTGGGTTCCACCTACACCCTGCCATCGCCCTGCCACGACCTTAGTCCGGCCCCATTCTGCCGCCAGGGTCACCGTGCTCCCCCTCCAGCACGGTCTGCCACCAGCACCCCTGCACCAGGCCACTGGGTCTGTTCGGGGTTTCTTTAATGTTTCTTTTTTGGGGTTCCTGGGTGGCTCAAGTCAGCGAAGCGTCCAACTTCGGCCCAGTTCACCATCTCACGGTTCGTGAGTTTGAGCCCCGTGTCGGTCTCTCTGCTGTCAGCGCGGGGCCTGCTTCAGACTCTGTCCCCCTCTCTCTGCCCCTCCCCTACAGGTCCTCTCTCTCCATATATGTAAACTTAAAAAAAAAAAAAAAAAGTTTATTGTTGAGAGAGAGCGGGGTGGGGGGTGGCAACGGGGGATCAGAAGTGGGCCCACACTGACAGTAGTGAGCCTGACGCGGGGCTTGACTCCCAAACCGCAAGATCATGACCGGAGCCGAAGTTGGTCGCTCAACCAACTGAGCCACCCTGGTGCCCCCAGGATGAGGTTCAGAGTGGCCCCTTCCCCCCCCCCCTCCCCCCCCCCCCCCCCCCCCCCCCCCCCCCGCCTTCCGGAGGCAGGTCCGAGCTTCTCACCCGGCCTGCGATGGCTTGTTGGATTTGGCCCTGCCTTTCCCCTCCCACTCATCCCTTCTGCTCCCGCCCTCCTGTCCCTTCCACCCCAGCAGCGGCTCACACGGCTGTGACTGTGACGTGTTACCGCTTTGAAAGCCTGCTTGAAGGGGGGCTTCCTCGACCAATCGCTCTCCGCAGGCGCCAGTCTAGGCAGCAAGCATCCCCCACTCGCCCACCTCTGACCTAGACTCTCACGACCTAGACTCGCACGTCCACACGCCCACCTATCCTGGCACGCCGCATGCACTTACACGTGTCTCCGCCGGTCCTTGAGAGCCGGCCGACAAGGAGACCTGTACTTACTCCCTGCGGAATGCAGAGCACCAGGCCCAGGGCCGCTACAGGGCAAGTGCCCGGCCACAGTCATTCTACGCAACACGAGGTCGAGGGCCTCAAGCTGTGACTACCTGAAGACTGGTCCCTTCGCTTTCCAGCCCAGGACCCGGGTGTGCCTTTCCCAGAAGCATCTGGGGGGGTGGGGGGGGGAGCAGAGGCAGGCTGGCCCCTCCTACAGTGGCTCCCCCCAGGGTGTCAGAGGAGGTGAGGCAGGGCGGACACTGGTGCAGATGGAACCTTCAGAACTTAAAGGGCCGCTCATCTGGCTAGAAATCGGCAGGAGGGTATGGTCCGTTCACAGGGCAAAGGGGACGGGAGCGGAGGCTGAGGCTGGGGACGGAACACGCACAAAGACCAGGCTTCAGTCGCTCAGTCTGGGTCCCTGCACCCTCTCCAGCAGCGAGTGTGGGCCTGGGAAACTCGGCCCGGAGGGAGCTGGCAGGGAGAGTGTGAGGAGACCCCAGCTCACACCCCCTTAACCCGAACCCGGCTTTCCCCCAGAGCCTCTCAGGCTCCCAGCATCAGCCCCAGTGCCGGCTGGCGGCTGACCTACTTTGCCTATGGGAGAAGCCCGCTGCCGCCAACTGGGGGTTCAGGGCTTGAGGTACCCCTCTGCGGCAAGCCGGGCCCACCACTTGTCAGGCTCCAGCACAGAGGCTGACAGGCGGCCACCGCCAAGGGCAGCGGGAGCAACACGGCCCTGCGGGGAAGGGACACACAGAGGCTCTGGCCAGAAGACACGCGGGCCGATGTCATCCACCGCCCAGGTTCGGCCTTGTGTGTTGTCAACACGGACCGGTGACAGGGAAGCGGAGTTGACTTCTGCAGCTGCCAGCAAGCGGCTCCCTATACGTGATGGGGCTAAACCCCAGCTTTCTGTGGCCGGAGGAGAGCGGGGCCCAGTCCCAGCAGAGGCTTCTCGGCCCGGTGATGAGGTACGGGCTGCAGCGGCTCCATCACCGAAGAGGGAAGGGTTGAGAGGATGTTAGGGGGGTGCCCTGGTGGCCGGGCGGTGAGCCGGGCCTGGCCACGTGGGAGTGCCAGGTGCCCTGGGCAATGGGCATGAAGAGGCCACATGCTCGGACACCGCCGGAGTCAGTTTTATTATAGCAGAGGGGCCCAGGGGGACTGAAGGGCCGAGGCACCCCCTGCCCCCAACAGCAGGGCGCGCCACCCCGCCCCTCCCTGCACCCGCTCCCGGGGTGTGTCAGCCCCAACTGTAGAAATAAATTTTCTGCCAGGTGGGCAAGTAATCCATGAGCGGCCCTGCAATGAGAGAGAGTTCGGGGCTGAGAGCCAGACTCCAGCCTGACTCTGCTCTACCTGAGGCCTGTCTCGGCCACTGCTGCCCCAATGCAGCTGCCCACAGCTGCCCAGCCAGGAGCCCAACTGACTCTCCCACCTGTCAGCCCATAGGGAGGCAGCATCGCGGTGACCCCCGTCCCCCTTAACAAAGATTCTCAGGCTCAGAGAAGCCATATGGCTTGTCCAGCTATGGATGGCGACAGCCCGTCTGCTGAGGTACGAGCTCCAGTCTAGTGGCCTTCAGCCCGGCCATATAATCCCCACTCAGAGAAGCCAGTGTCATATCGCTCCAGGATGCTGAGGCAGGACTAAGGCTGACAGCCCAATGTGGCCTGACGCTCCTCCCACGACAGGACGCCCTCTTCCAGCCACCCCTGAGGCTCTACAGGCCAGCCTGGCCCACACCCAGGAGCTGTCAGCCACCCAATCCGACCTCTGGGCTCTCTCTCTCCTGTCAAGTATCAGATTGCAAGGAGATACAGAGAAAACAGTCAGGGATGCGGGGCCACTCACTAGATCTGTGATACCCAGTCATCACCATCCCACCATCCCACACTTACTCGCGACCAGGCCAACGCCCGGGACATGGTCTGTCAGTAGCTGGAGAAGGAAGTGGATCCTTGCCCTGCAAAGAGAAGGTAAACAAGGAGCAGGCTGAGGAGGGGGTCTGGGTGCCTGCAGACCCCGATACAAAAGGATGAGAGCTCTGGGCCACAGGCCTGGGCCGCCCACAGCTCAGCCGCGGACGGGTGGCATATTCCCAGCACCCCACAGACACCGCCTCCCACCCCTCTCTCTCCCTCGTCTTGCCCTTCCTTCTCCTGAGCCCACAAACACTCATGGAGCCCCAAGCAGGGACAGTGAGGGCCCAGAGGGAAGGACAGTCCCACCCTGCCTTCGAGAAGCCCCCAGTAAGCCAGAAGAGCTGAGCCACACTGAAACCTCACAGGCCCACGCTGAGAGTGACCAGGCCCCAAGGGGGCATGCAGTCTGAGGGGGGCACACTCAGAGGAAGGGACAAGGGCCGAAGCCCTATTTTTTAAGAGACAGGGCTTCCCCACAGGAGAACCTGGGGTGAGGCGATGGTGTTGGGGATGATAATAAGAAATGATAAGGGGCGCCTGGGTGGCTCAGTCGGTTAAACGTCCGACTTCGGCTCAGGTCATGATCTCGCGGTTTGTGAGTTCGAGCCCCGCATCGGGCTCTGTGCTGACAGCTCGAAGCCCAGAGCCTGCTTTGGATTCTGTGTCTCCTTCTCTCTCTGCCCCTCCCCTGCTTGCGTTCTGCCTCTCTCTCCTTCAAGAATAAATAAACACTTAAAAAAAAAAAAAAAAAGAAAAGAAAAGAAAAAGAAGCGATAAGATTCCCGGCACTCACTAAGTGCTTACTATATACCAGGCATAAGTTTCTAGACCTTTCTCAGTCTGGGCCACTGCCGTGAGGGTGCGAGGCTGGTCTGGTCTCTGCAGGAATGCACGCCACACTAGAGGCACGCAGCCTGGGGAGCCCCCTCTGCCGTGACTGCTGCCCCAAAATGCCTCGGTTCCTGGGGGGCTATGCTTTCTCTGCAAAGTGCAGAGGATCTGGGAGCGGGGGAGGGGGAGGGGGGAGGTCACACGGTCCACGTAAGTCTCTGGAATATTTCTCTAGAGCAAGGAATACGACTTGGCTTTAGAACCTCATGAGCTTCCAAACTTATCTGAAAATAGCAATTGCCAGGCCAAGCTATTTTCACCAAGGTGGTATTAACTTTGGCCCAAACCTGCTTCCTGTTGCCTCAAAAACACACCAAGCCAAACCAGAGCCGGAGGTTGTGGGGCCATGATGTTAAATGTAATTCTAGTTACTAGTTCAGTCTTCCTTGTTAAGATGTAGAGACAGAGGGGGTCCGGGGAGCCTCCGGTCCGTCTCATGGCCCCAGTCGTTGTACAAGGGCCTCGGATCTCAGTATGACCTGGGGCAGTCACCTGGCAGGCCCTGGGGAGCGTGGCCCCAAGCCACCCCCTACTTGCTGCCAGGGAGCCCTGTGTCCAGCTGAGGACGCTCACAGGTGACGGCACAGAGGCTGGGCGAGGTAGGGGCAGGCTAAGAGACAGCACGGAGGTGGCACCGGCTCTGCCACTGGCCAGCTGGGTGGCTCTGTTTAAGGTGCCCGGCTTCTTTGACTCTCAAAGGCTTCTTCTGACAAGTGGGGACCCAAACTACTCAACCATCGCGCCCACACCCGCCACCATCCCAGCGGCCCTGCCCTTGGCGTGCTAACACCCCTTAACTCCTGCGCGCTTGGGCTGATGGCTCTGAGGCAGGGCTGGCGGGCCGCCATCTATCTGATGAGGAAGTGGCTGCACCCAGGACGGCACACAGTGGGTGCTCGCTCTGGATGGAGGAAGGAGGGAGCAGGGGAGAAGACGTGCTCGGGGGTTGGGACACCAGTGCCCTGCTGCCCGCCCTTCCACGCGGCCGAGGGTGGGCCTTGCCACTTGTGGTGGCCGGTCCTCACTCGGAGAAGCGGTCATAGAATGGGGAGCGCAGCAGGTAGTAGAGCAGCAAGATGGTCCGGCGCCGCAGCTCCAGCCGCTCCCTCCGGGTCAGGCCCTTCCTGTCACTCAGGAGGCTCAGGCTGGGGGCAGGAGGGGACACGGTCAGGGGCGGCAAGAGAAGCAGACGGCTCGGGTGAGGACAGGCCTGCAGCCCAGAGCCCGGCAGAGGGGGTGGAGCCCCCAGGAGGGCCCAGGCTCACCTGGTCACATCCACGACACCAGACAGGAGCCAGGGCGTCCACGACCGCTGACCCCACAGGCCCAGGCTGAGCACTGACGGCCAAGGTGTCAAGGATGTCTCCAGCACGTGGCCCGCCCGCCCACTCCCCACCCAGCCCACCCCGCAGCGCCGGCCAGCCCCGTGCTAAGGATACGGTGCAGCAGGGGCCGGGCGATATACAAGGACTCTGCGATGGTCTCTTGCAGCCCCAGCGGGGTGGGGGGGACACTCAGCTCCTCGTGCTGCCGCTGCTGTCGTCCCTCCCGCTGCTGGGGGGCTCCCCAGTGCCTCGAGTGCAGGGACGGAGCTAGAACACAGGGGGGACAGATGAGCAGTCAGGCCCAGGCTGACCTGAGCACTGAGGTTCCCAGTCCAGCTACATCCTACACTTACTGTTCTGGAGGGTTCGTACCACTCGGTTTGACCGCTTCCCAACGTATGACTGCTCCTGGCTGCCGGGGCTCTGGTCACAATCTAGCACGGACAGACAGAAGGCCGTACTGTCAGAGGGACGTGTTTGCAGGAGGGCATGCAAAGAACAGGTGCACAGTGAATGCTCGCGGGCTGAGGGGAGAACGGATGAGCACGGATAAGCGTGTACTAAGGCCGTGGCTGGGGCAAGGACACCGTAGCCAGGCACTGTGGCTCAACATTCTCCCTGGCCTGGGCGAAAGGTCAGCATCACCCGTGGCAGGCGAGCCAGCCAAGAACCCAGGCTTCCCAGGGACTAGAGTGGCCCAACCACAATTGTGGGGACTGCAGCACCAGAACGACCATGTCTTCTCAGTCCGTGGCTTTCAGTAAGACCACAAGGAGAAGCAAAGAGCTGTCCCCACTCAAGGCCAGGAGAGTCAGGCCTGGAGGCCAACCGGTGAGGAGCCCAAAGCCCTGAAGGGACAGACCTGCCAGGTACCCTGCCTCATGAAGCTGTGCCTCTTGATAGATAGAACGAGGCCCAAAGACATGGTTGGCAGGACCTCTGTCTCCTACTCAAGCCGTCCCCTGTTCCTGCTGCCCACCAAAAAGAAGGAGGACTCTGGCGCCAGAAGCCCTGAGTTCGAGTTCTGATTCTGCCCCTAGCCTAACCTTTCTTCTTTTCCTCTGTACAATACAGGGTGACGAGAGCAAACTGAGCTGATAGGGACAGATGTGCTCCATAAACAGACAACACTCGGGGTGCCTGGGTGGCTCGGTTCGTTGGGCGACTGACTTCGGCTCAGGTCACGATCTCGCAGTTTGTGAGTTCGAGCCCCGCGTCGGGCTCTGTGCTAACGGCTCAGAGCCTGGAGCCTACGTGGGATTCTGGGCCTCCCCCTCTCTCTACCCCTCCCCTGCTCATGCTCTGTGTCTGTCTCTCAATAATAAACAAACGTTAAAAATTTTTTGTTTTAAACAGACAACACTCCACTCATGCTGGCCGGTTCTAAACCCACAAATTAATCCCATGTCCCAGGCCACTCCAGAGCATGGAAGCACCTTACCCGGGGAATGTGCCTGGGTCTCCCTGTCCAGCGGAATGATGGGGGGTGAGGTCTGGAGGCCAGCCTTGAACCAGATCAGCAGGAACATCCGTAGGACAGCCCTAGGTTGGGAGTATGGCAGGGCTGCGGGGGAGGTGGCTAGCCGGCAGGGGGTCAGGGGTGCTCTGCTGAACCCCATACGAACCGCTGGCCTGAGATGCCCCCACCCAGGCCCTGCCCTCCTCAGTCCCGACATACTTGGCCAGCTGGATGAGGGCAATGACGAGCCAACGGCCCACTTCACCCCACACCTTGGCGGCCCCCATCTCCATGAACACCTCCACGCACTCGAGCACACTCAGCCACGTCAGCAGCTTCTGCTGGGTCAGCGACTGCAGGAACCCCAGGCCAAGAGGTCAGGGAGGGGCCCCAATCCCAGGCCCTCCCCCTAGAGGATTCCTCTGACAGGAGATATGGATTTTCCCCTAAGGCTGCACACGTAGGCCTGCGTTCTCCACGGGAGACAGGCTACCCTATGTCTCTGGAACTCAGAGAGGGGGACGCTAACAGCTTGACCCTGCGCCTTGCGAGACGGCTTAAAGCTCATACTCTGAGACCAAAACACCTGCCACCCACGCGGGCTGGTTGTTACCACTTTACTCCCAAATCCCGACGCTTCCCGCCCTGGGCTCCTGACAGAATCCTCACCACAGGCAACTTTTTCCGAAGCTCCTTCCGCAGGATCCCGTCATTGAGCAGCACAAGCAGGTTAGAGGCGGAATACACTGAGGGGTAGAGCGCAGCCTTGAGGGGCTGGTGTGGCAGCCTCCAGGCCCTCCCCTTCTCTCCAGAGCCGCAGGGCTCACCTGTCACCTGCTGGGCTCCACCAACCACACGCTCTGTGGAAACCAACCTGCCTCCCCCACCCACTTCCTCAGAGCTCCACACTCCCCAGTATGACCTCGTGGGGGCGGCTGGAACAAGAAAGGATAGTTTGATCTCGTGACAAACCCTGCTGGACAGCACTGGTCATCCAGCCGCCCAGAACTGCCCACCGCTCTCAGCAGCCATGGATGTGTGGTCTCACCTCCTGGCCTTAGTTCTCTGCAGCCCGTCCCTGAAAGTCTGCTCCACCTCTACCGTTCACTACCTCCAGTGCTCCCTGGGCAAACACTACTGAGGCAGTTACAGTCTGGGGATCCTAGAATGTGGGAAATCCAGGTTTGAATCCTGGTTCTGGGATCATCAGTAGCCGTTCCCTAACCTCACTGCCTTTCTGTTCCCTCAACTGGACACTGAGAGCGGTAGCGGTACCCACCTCATAAGACTAGAGGGGAGGATTAACTGGGCAAAGGCAGGAAAAGTGCTTGGGCCAGCCGCCTGACCAGTCAAGGTCCCCAGATTTGTCTCTCGACTATGGGGACATGGAGGGCCCAAGACGGTGAACGCTGGACCTCTGTCCGATTCAGTCACAGCACAGGACGATCTAATGGAAAACCTAGGGGTGGTCACCTCTCTCGGAAGCCCCGCCGCCCCCCACCCTCCCCAGAGCCCCGCTCACCCAGCTCTGACAGCTCATGCGAATCCGCGAAGCGACCTGGGGAGAAGGCACAGGAGGCGACGGTAAGGGTTTGACTCAGCCTGCGGCTTCGGGCCCTGGACGTCCCCTCCCTATGCCCTATGGGAACCTGAAAGGAACTTCTCAGGCACAGCGACCACCACCCTGACTCCGAAGGGACGGGGCTAGTGGGGTCAGAGCCTCGAAGGGATCGGGCATAGATAGGTCAGGGTGGCACCTGCCAGCAGGTAACTGAGGCCCCGCACTGCCGTCTCCAGCTGGGCCGTGGCGGCCGGGTGGCGAGTCACGTACTCCTGGTAGCGGAGGCTCAGAAGCCGCAGTTTCTCCATCCTGCCCTCGGAACCGACAGACTCACGCACCGACAGTACGACAAGCTGCAGCGCCCTGCTTCCTGCGCCCTCCTTCCTGCTTCCGGTCCCAGGCCCGCCTCTTGGTTGCTTAACTTCCGCGGGCCCGAAGGATGTTGACGTGAAGGGCCATTGGGACTACCCTTCACCCCATTTCTTAAATCACCTCCCACTAGAATAGCGCTTAGCAACGGAGGGCCTAAACCTGCCCTCCCTGATCCTTCAGGTCATTGGTTAACACACTCTCCGCCCCCGACCCACCCAACAAGTTTGGGCCCGGTTCTTCCGCCTTCCGGGTGGGCTGCCCTCGCGCCTGCGCAGTTAGCAGTTCCAGGAAGGCTCCCGCGGTAGTCTTAGCAGTTCATTCTAGAGAATGGACCAGGACCCTGGAGTCTTTCCAATAGAACGCCGAGAGGCTCGAGCTGGAGGACCGGATTTTAAAGGGCTGGGAGGTAGCTCGCTAAAGGAACTTCCATCAGACTTGGGAGGCGCGGGGAGAGTCTTGGCAGGTGCGCGTTTGACCAGTTGCCTCGTCTGCCGTCCTCCCCGAGGTAGTGCGGGGGAAACTGAGGCAAGGAAGAGTACAGCCTTCCACGCAGTCTGGATTCCCTGGTCAGCACTGTTAGTGCTGGGCTTCGGCCACAGCTCCCGCATCGACTGTGCGGACCTTCACTCCCATCGTCGCAGAGAAAACTGTTTCGGACTTCTGCTATTGGCTCGGGGTGACCTGATCGAGTCACCTTTTCTGGATCTCGAGTTTCCCCATCTGTGAAATGGTTTAAGGAAAGACTTGGTCCTTGAACTCGGGCCCAATCTCAGAGCTCTTTTCGGCCCTCGGATGCACCTCCCGGTCCTCAGCTGCTCCCCAAGGGATGGGGGAGACTCCTGGGAATCTCCTCCCAAATGGGGCAGCCTCCCTGAAAGGGGCTGTGGTGGGAGAAGAGCGGCCAGAGGTTGATGCTCTGGGGAGGCCGCCACTAATTGGCTGTGGGGAAGGGGGCGGGGCATGGGTGGGGTCGCGCTGCTGAGCCCTTGGGGACCTGGCCAGTCCGTTTACCCTGAGAGTAGTAATACAGTATTGTACCCAATTCCCTCTGCCGGTTATTATCTGCACGCGAGGAAAGGATCTACTTAAGAATGCCGAGTCACATCGGAATCTTGGTCTCGTCTGACCACAGAATCTAGGCGGTTTAAGCAACACACCTCACTTGCCCTCCTTGCACTACCCCCTCCCTCACCCTCCTCTCCAGCTTAGTTTTTTTCTATATCAAGTGGGGAATCAGAGCTGCCCTCCCGACTCATGCCAAGCAACGATGACTCGGGGAGATGTGTCCAGGGGCCTCAGGAGAGGCTAAAGGTCTTGGAGAACGGAGGGGGGCGTGGGCATTGTCAACATTTCTCACCACCTCCTGGGAGCCAGGCTCACTCATACGCCACTTCTCCTGGCAACCTGGCCAGCTCGGTATGAGCTCTTTTTCACAGATGGGGAATTAGAGACCCAAGTAGGGAAAAGGACTTTGTCCCAGGTCACGTGGCATGGCACTGGCCAAATGGACCGCCATGTGTGCCTCCCACAGCACCGTCCTCTCCCCTGCTGCCCATAGCCCAGGAAGGGTGGTGCATCGAGACCACTTGGTCTTGACTCAGATTGGCAGCTGGGTTTAAAACTAGGACCCAGGGTATTCAGTATGGGGCTCTTTCTCCCTGCACCCCGCCATCTTAAGGAACTTGTTCCCCCAACCTCACCAGGGGGCACTCCTCCAGTCTCTCCCTCTGCAGCTGTGGAGAGAGTGAGGGTGGAGTGTGTGAGGTTCCTTTGATACTCCCAGGGCTGATGGTCCTGTGGTTCTGGGGAGGAACAAAGTGTGGAGAACAGAGCCACTGCCTCCCCCGGACAGAATGAAGGGCACTGGGGCTGGCGCCTGCTTCTCCTCCTTCCCTTCAGGACTGGGAGGGGTGCATGGGCTCAGCCAGTTGCTGCCTGAATTTCCTCTCCAGATCGCTGCCCGATTAGATCCCAGAAACAAAGAGTGGCCGTGAGTGCAGGAGCCACCCAGGACAGCCCCTCCCTGCTGGGTCCCTGCCTGGAATTGGTCACCTGGTTGGGCTGGAAGGGCCTCTGGGCAAGTTGGGCCAGAACCTCCCTCCCTCTAGTCTGCCCTGAGCCACAGGAGAAGAGAGCTAGACTAGTCTAGCAAGTACAGAGGAAGACACTGAGGCCCAGAAAGGGGGCCTGACTAGGCTAAGGTCACACAGCAAAGTCTTGGGCAGAGATGGGCCAAACCAGGTCTCAGGCCTAGAAGACCAGTAACCTTTCATATGCCCATACCTGTCTCCCATGCCCCCTGGATGTCCCAGAACAACCTCTTGGAGGCCTGGCAAGCATCTCATCAGACAGGTTTCTCTGAACGGTAAGGTTAAGAGAGGGGTGCGGCCAGCACTGTGAATAGCCACAGTAAGTTCTACAGCCCCAGGTCCCCCACAAGCTCCCTGGACAGGCCCTGACTGTGTGCTCTACCCTCTCCCTCACATTTATACTGTCCCCCCCTCCTGCCACCTGCCCTGTGGCTACTGAGGGTGTTGGGGAGGGATTTGCCCAACCCCACTCCTGCTCCAGGCTAGGGATGAAGGTGGGAGGGGGGTGTGGAGGCTCAAAGCTTCAGATGCCAGAATGGCCCCTGCATCCCTGCATCTCCTCTTAATTCCCAGATGTGCAGGGAGCCACCATAAGTCTCCATGGCAACCACCGCCCCTGGCCTCCAAAACTGGACCTTCCTGGAAGACCCTCATCTCTCAGAGAAAGGCCTCTTGAAGGAGGAGACTTGAGGGGTCTCAGCCTGGGCTGCTTTCCACAGCTTCTTTGGGGGTTAGGGTCTCTCAGCCCTCACTTTTTATAGGTGAAGTTGGGCTAAAGGACCCGTGTCACGGAGAGGCCTGCTGCATCCCATCCACTATCCCCATGAGCAGCCTTCTTCCAGGGGGGCGACCGGCTATACACCAGTCAGCAAGGTCAGTTTTATAGGAATAAAATAAACCAAGGGATGTAGAGGAGGAGCCGGCCTTGTGCGAATCTGGCAGAATGCAGGCAGAAGGAATATCAAGGGCAAGACCTCAGGCAGGAAACCCTTAGAGAAGAGTAGCAGGAAACTTTGCCTTCGGGGAAGAGCCTGGAAGGGACCTGGGAAAGGGGTGGGAGAGTGTTCTAACAGGTCACTTCAATTCTCAGACGAGAAGAATGTGTGTGTGTGTCACAGGCTGGGGGTAGGGGTGACTGAGAAGAGGCTTGTCAAACCTCAGCACGGGGCCTGGCGCGCAGAATAAGTGCTCAGTCCACCGTGGTGGTTCAGGGGGCCAGGCTGCGGCCTGCTGTGGGGTGCAAGGTGGGGCATAACTAGAAATCCAGCCCCAGCCCCTGTTCACAATGCGCGGGTCTAGGCAATGGTGGGGGTTCCTGGCGTCGGTGAGGCCCCCTTGCCAGCTCCGGGGCAGGAGTAGACCTGGAGGCGGCTTTGTCTGGGCCGCGCCGCCAGAACTGCGGGGGGGGGGGGGGGGTGTGGAAAGCCCGGGAGCAGGAAGAAAAGCTGGAGCTCCAGGTGCTCCACGGCTCCCGGGCAGGTCTCCGCCGGCCCGGCCTCCAGTCCCCAGAGCAGGTGTCCCTGACCCTCGAGGCCCCGCATTCCACTTCTTCCTCCTCACCCCCGCAGTCCCTTTGATCCGGGGCCGGGGGTCACGGGCCCCTCCCAACGGTGGAAGGTTAAGGGGAAGAGATGGGGCCCCAGAGCTGGGAAGAGGGGGATGGGCTCAGGGCAGGTAGCGGGGACTAGGCCTTCCTGGGTGGCTGCCCCGGCTCCCTCCAGCCATCCGGCTCGTTCCCAGGGCTGGGGGAGCCTTTGGATGCCGAGGCAGGGGCGGGGCCAGGTCCCCAAGGGTCTCCCCGCCCCTACGGGCTCCGCCGAGCAGAGGTGAAACCTGAACCTAGGTTGGGGGCGGGGCTGGCTCCTGCTCTTCACGGGGCTGGCCTGCGCCTCCACCCCCTTTCCCTCCAGCCGGCTTCTGGAAGAGGAAAGTCTGGGTCCCCGAACCCCTGGAGCAGGTGAGGTGGCGACTCAGTGCGGGAGGGAGGATCGGGCAGCCGTCGGGCCCCGCCGCCCGAGGCTGATCCTCCTGCCTCCCTCCCGGGTCCGCAGGGACCGCGATGGAGCCCGCAGCCCGGGGTCGCTCCCCGCCCTGAGCGCCCCCGCAGGCGGCCATGCTGCCCCGAGGGCGCCCCCGGGCGCTGGGGGCCGCGGCGCTGCTGCTCCTGCTGCTTCTGATCGGATTTTTCCTGTTCGGCGGGGACCTGGAGTGTAAGCGCGGCGAGCGAGGAGGCGAGCGGGGGGGAGGGGGGGGCCGGGATCCTTCCTCTGCCCGCTGACGCCACGTGTCCCTCCAGACGAGAGTCCGCGGGGAGCTGCTGCCCTCGACGGAGACCCGCCGGCGGACCTCGGGGGCCACAACCTCTCGGACTGCGTCCCTCCGCGGCCGCTGCCGCCCAAGTGCGAGGTAGGCGCGCGCGGCCCCTGGCGGCGGGAATCTCCGGGGCTCCGCGCCCCAGCCGGGCCACCCGGGCACCTGTGGGAATCACGACACCTGGCGTGGGCCGGGACACTGACCACCCAGCCGGGGACGACGCGTCCCCGGGCTCCCGCCTCGGTTTCTCCATTTGTGAAATAAGAGGTGAACTCCTACTCCACGCCCCCCCACCCCATTCTTCCTTAGCTCTTGTTGCCGGGTGGGGCTACACTACCCTAGGCCAGGCCAGGCCAGTCGTGGGCTCTCACCTTCGAGTGGGGGAGGGGCTGCTGCCCACCTCTGCGCCTCCTCCCCAGCTCTTGCACGTGGCCATCGTGTGCGCGGGACATAACTCCAGCCGAGACCTCAACACCCTGGTGAAATCTGTGCTCTTCTACAGGTATAACCAGCTGTCAGGGTGGGGGTGGGGAGGCAGGAGTGGGGAGCCACGGAACAAAGTCTTGGGCAGGATCTCAGAGCTCCAGTTCCCCCATCTGCGCCACAGGGACAGTGTCCCTTCCTCCCTTGAAGGTGGTTCTAAGAATATCCTAAGCCGGGTATGGAACGGCTCTTTGCAGAAGTTAGTGCTGCCACTTCTGGGCCCCTCCAGTGGGTCTTGTCCCGTGTTCTCCCTTCTCGGGCCTATCAGCTTTCCTCACTTGTCCTTCCCCAAGGAAAAATCCACTGCATTTCCATTTGGTGACTGATGCTGTGGCCAGGAACATTCTGGAGATGCTCTTCCACACGTGGATGGTGCCTGCTGTCGGGGTCAGCTTCTATGACTTGGAAGAGCTCAAGGCAGGAGCCCTGGCCCTTCTGCACTCCTTTCTGGCTGCGCACAGCCCTTTCCTCCCTCCCAGGGCATCGGGGTGAGGGGGGAGAGGCTAGAGCTGCCTGGGACACCCCCCCCCCCCGCCCCCGTCCCATCACACCTACAGAAGCTCAAATCCCTCACCCCTCGTGGGTGCGTTCTGGCACTCACAGGCCCTTCTCTGCCAGGTTCATGCCCTGTCCTTCCCCCCTCCTCCGCAGCCCCAGGTCTCCTGGATCCCCAACAAGCACTACTCTGGCCTGTATGGCCTAATGAAGCTAGTGCTGCCCGGTGCCCTGCCCCCTGACCTGGCCCGTGTCATTGTGCTGGACACAGATGTCACCTTCGCCTCTGATATCGCAGAGCTCTGGGCGCTCTTTGCTCACTTTTCTGGTGAGAGGTCTGGGACCCAGCCCCAGCCAGCCCCCCTCCCTGGCCTGTCCAGGCCCCGCTGTGGCCTAGCCCTGAGCCGAGGTCCTGTGGCAGCCTCAGGCAGCTGCCTCGTGCCCTCCCCTCCCAGACAAGCAAGTGATCGGTCTTGTGGAGAACCAGAGCGACTGGTACCTGGGCAACCTCTGGAGGAATCACAGGCCCTGGCCTGCCTTGGGCCGGGGATTTAACACAGGTGGGACAGTGGTGGGGGGAGGCAGGAGGGGTGGCCACTTGTCCTCAGGCCCCAGGGACTGGGCAGGGCACAGAATGCTAGGACCCCCCCCCCCCCCCCCCCCCCAGGAAGAATAGTGCTGTGGAAAGAACATTGGGAGAAGAGCCAGAAAACAGTTCCGACCATGGCTGTTTGTGTTGGATGACTTTGGCCAAGCCACTTGGTCCCTCTGGACCTCAGTTTTCTCATCCATTAAATGGGGATGATTTTATCAGCCCTGGGATCACTGAGCGTGAGAAGATGGCTGTGGAGGTGCTCTGTAAGCTGTGCAGCGCGTCCCCTTTACCCCCAGGAGGAATGATTATTGACCGAGGTGGTCCACGCTATGTCTGAACAGACAGAAAAAAACCAGTGGGTCAAAAAATAAACATTCAAAAGACGCCTTCATGACCCCTGGAGCCAGGAGCTGGATTAGCCCAGGTGGGCATGACAGCCTTTCCCCTGGGCAGGTGTGATCCTCCTGCGGCTGGACAGGCTCCGGCAGGCCGGCTGGGGGCAGATGTGGAAGCTGACCGCCACTCGCGAGCTCCTCACCCTGCCCGCCACCTCACTGGCAGACCAGGTCTGTGGGAGCTTTTGAAAGGGGGGCGGGTGGGGCAGGCTCTGGGCTGGGACGTGATGGCCGTCTCCGCCCAGGACATCTTCAATGCTGTAATCAAGGAGCACCCGGGCTTGGTGCAGCCCCTGCCCTGTGTCTGGAACGTTCAGCTGTCAGACCACACGCTGGCTGAGCGCTGCTACTCGGAGGCATCTGATCTCAAGGTGAATGGGGTGGGGGCTGAGCGGTGGGCTTCTGTTCCCTGCTCCTAGCCCCGCAACAAAACCCTCTTGGGTTCCAGGTGATCCACTGGAACTCACCAAAGAAGCTGCGTGTGAAGAACAAGCACGTGGAATACTTCCGAAACCTCTACCTGACCTTCCTGGAGTATGACGGGAACCTGCTGCGGAGAGAGCTCTTCGGGTGCCCCAGCCCGCCCCCTCCGGGGACCGAGCAGGTGAGAGGGAGCCACCTTCCCTTGCCTTGGGGAGGCTCTGCCCCTCTCTGCTCTGGAGGGACCTGGCCTTGCCTGGGGACCTATCCTGCCCCAGCCCCGGTCCTTCTCTCCCCTCAATGTCCCCAGTTGCAGCGGGCCCTGGCACAACTGGACGAGGAAGATGCCTGCTTTGAGTTCCGGCAGCAACAGCTCACCGTGCACCGGGTGCACATCTCCTTCCTGCCCCATGAGCCGCTGCCTCCCCGGCCCCACGACGTCACCCTGGTGGCCCAGCTCTCCATGGACCGGTGAGAATGCAAGGACTGCACCAGGGAGCAAGGCCTGGGAATTTCCAGAAACCTCCTCCAGAGAGGACGGTTTCAATGGGTGGAGGGGAGAGCTCTTGTTGCCTGATGCTTGAGGAGTTCCCGGATTTGGAGACACTGGCTGTGGTTAAGAGCTTGGGTTTTGGGGATCGTGTAGGTGCCTGGAAATGCCTGGAAATGCCCTCTGTAGCTGTGGGACCACGGGCAAGTCTTAGTATCTCTGGCCTTTGGTGTTCTTGTTCTGTGAGAAAGGACCCACCTTGTGGGGTAGTTGTGAAGATTAAGCCCAGCTTAAAGAGCATTGGGAAGGTGCTTAATAAGTCACTTGAAGGGGGTGTTTGCAGCGGCTGACCTGGGCGGGGGCGGTGGTTCCAGCCGTCCTGGGGCTGACCACCCCCCTTATCCCAGGCTGCAGATGCTGGAAGCCCTGTGCAGACACTGGCCAGGCCCCATGAGCCTGGCCTTGTACCTCACAGATGCAGAGGCCCAGCAGTTCCTGCGTTTCGTCGAGGCCTCGGCAGTGCTCTCCGCCCGGCAGGACGTGGCCTACCACGTGGTGTATCGTGAGGGTCCCCTCTACCCTGTCAACGAGCTTCGTAACGTGGCCTTGGCCCAAGCCCTCACGCCTTACGTCTTCCTCAGCGACGTTGACTTTCTGCCTGCTTATTCCCTCTACGACTACCTCAGGTGGGCCTGAGGAGGGAGGGAGAGGGACGGTGTATGGGTGGGTGTGGATGGCGGGGGATGGGGGGGTACCCGCAGGACCCCGGGCAAGTATGTCGTCGCCCGGGAGACGTCTGGGCCTCAGTTTCCTCCGTAAGAGGGGTTTGTATTGGGGCAGGGGCGCCACCTCGTTTCTCTGGGCTGCCGTAGGAGAGCGCGGGAGGCTGGGGCCCGCTTCCCACGGCAGCTCCATTTCCGTCTGTCTCCTGCGGGGCGTCTGGGCGAGCCAGCTTTGGGGCCTGCGGCTAAGAAAAGGAAGGGAATCGCTGGGCCCAGGGGCTTCCCTCTTCTCTGTTCATGGGTGCTCCCCCGACAGGGCCTCCATCGAGCAGCTGAAGCTGGACAGTGAGCGCAAAGTGGCCCTGGTGGTGCCGGCATTCGAGACCCTGCACTACCGCTTCAGCTTCCCCAGTTCCAAGGCCGAACTGCTGGCCTTGCTGGACTCTGGCTCTCTCTACACCTTCAGGTGGGAGAGGCCACTGCTCTGCTCGGCTCTGTTCTCCCCACCCCCCCCCCCCCACCGCTCCCCCTCCCCCCTCACTGAGCTCCTGGTTTCAGCTTGGCTCTCTGCCCCCCTCTCCTGCTCCGCAGGTACCACGAGTGGCCCCGGGGCCACGCGCCCACAGACTATGCCCGCTGGCGAGAGGCTCAGACCCCGTACCGTGTGCAGTGGGCAGCTGACTATGAGCCCTACGTGGTGGTGCCTCGTGACTGTCCCCGCTACGACCCCCGATTTGTGGGGTTCGGCTGGAACAAGGTGGCCCACATCGTGGAGCTGGATGCACAGGTGAGGGTGTGCCTTGCTGCCTCTGGTTTCAATTTGAATGCCTCCAGGCCCAGGGAGCTCACTACGCCTCAGCGCAGCAAGCACGCCATTAGGCAGTACTGTTAGAAATTCCACCTTTAGGGGCGCCTGGGTGGCGCAGTCGGTTAAGTGTCCGACTTCAGCCAGGTCACGATCTCGCGGTCCGTGAGTTCGAGCCCCGCGTCAGGCTCTGGGCTGATGGCTCAGAGCCTGGAGCCTGTTTCCGAATCTGTGTCTCCCTCTCTCTCTGCCCCTCCCCCGTTCATGCTCTGTCTCTCTCTGTCCCAAAAAAAAAAATAAATAAACGTTGGAAAAAAAAAAAAAAGAAATTCCACCTTTGGGTAGAACTCAAATCGTCTGCCCTTCAACCCTTCCTTTGGCTGTAAGCTATTGAATAAGCCTGCCCCGCCCCCCCCCCCCCCCCCCCCCCGCCCCCCAGAGCTGTAATCTTCCCCTCAGCCCAGAATGTCCATCTGCCTCCCACCCCTGCAGGAATATGAGCTCCTGGTGCTGCCCGAGGCCTTCACCATCCACCTGCCACATGCCCCGAGCCTGGACATCTCTCGCTTCCGCTCCAGCCCCGCCTATCGTGACTGCCTCCAGGCCCTGAAGGACGAGTTCCACCAGGACTTGTCCCGTCACTACGGGGCTGCTGCCCTCAAATACCTCACTGCCCTGCAGCAACCCCCAGGCCCCGCCTGACCCCCCCAGGCTGGGCCTGCAGTGGCTCCCCCCTGCCTCCCCGCCCCCCCCACCTTGGCTCTCACACGCTCCCTGCAGACACTGGAGCAGCCTTGCCACCCATCCCACCCTCCCTGCTATTTAAATTATTGAAGGTCTCAGTGGAAAGGGCTTCAGTTGGAGCACCTGTGGGGTGGGTCCTGGGGGCCTCCCCGTGCTGCTGTGGCTGGGGTCTAGTCTCACTCTGCCCCAGTGGTTTGGGGGCTGGTTCCCCTAGCTTCATCTGTACATCTCTTTTTCGTAATTAAAAGGTTTTAAAGCCCTTTTGCACGTTCCTTCTGGTTTGGGGGCATGAGGGTGTGGGTCAGCCGGGAAGGTGCGGAGTCTCCCTGGAGTCGCAGTGGGGCCCGGACCCTCCCCCGGAGGCCCACCCTCCCCTGCCCCAGACCCAACACCATGAGGCTGAGAGACTTTATTTGGCTTTATTTAGTAAAATGTTAAAATAAATAAATACAAATTGATCAGCTGCTCTGGATCCCCCCCACCCCCTCAAAACAAAAATGAAACAAACAAAAACAAAAACTTTGAAGCACAAAACTCCAAATACAAGTTCTACCAAGACTGAAATCACAAAGGGCGTGGACAAGAGACAGGATTGGGGGCTGGCTGGCTCTTTTCTGCTCGGAGCTTGCTGACCTCTGGCTGCCCATCCTGTCCTGCCTGACTGCAGCTTACCCTGGGCTGAGGACCCAACGACACAGAGGTGCAGGGGCCAGAGACTGCTGTGGGGGATGGCGGAGTCCTCAGGGAGGAAGGGCTTCTGGGAGGGGGGAGCAAAGTGGAATTTGTGAGCCCTGCCCTTCCTCTACGAGGGCTATTTTTAAGAGTTCCACCCTGGCTCTCTGGAGGGGGCGACCCCCAGCTTCCTCCCCTTCACCGTTGCCAGAGGGCCAGAGGAATCTTCTCAGGGGCCGCCCCCTCCCTTGGAGAGGACGGCTGTAAGTCAAGGTGAAAATGGGTCTCCTGTTTCCTGCCAAGGGTGCCCAGCTGAGGGGTGGGGGTGAGGCCCACAGTCATTTACGCAGAGCAGAGTTGCCCCCATCCAGCGGAAGCCGTGGAATCTGGAGAACTCAGGGCCTGGAAAACACCTGGGCCCACCGTCCATCCTACTACCCAGAAGAGCCTTTTACCCCTGGGGTAAAAGTCTCCTAAATTAAGCCCTTTGGATAAATAAGAAAGACCACACCCCAGAAGGGAGTGAAGGGAGAAAACCGCGTAGAGATTGGGAGCGAGAGCCCAGAGGGGCTCCACTGGTCCCAAGAGGAAGTATCAGAGATGGCTGGAGGGGCAGCTGTACACGCAGACTGGGTGAGCTGGACACAGTCACCCTCCTTTACGGGGAGAGGCCTGGGGGCGGCAGTTGTGCCCCTTCATGCTGCCTGTTGAGCCTGAGCCAAGAAGAAGCAGGGACAGGCAGGCCCTGCAGGGCAACCGGGCACTCGGGACGGTGCCAGCTGGGGGCTGTGGCCGCCGTGTGGCAGCCCCACACAGGGATGGCCCCACCAGGGGCTGCCCCCAGCCCGGCTGCCCCCAAGGGCCTGATAAGGAAGGGAGAACCAGAACTCTGGATGAGCTCAGCAGAGGTGAGACAAGACCCAGCAGGCCCCATGAAAGAAGAAGGCCCCGCGGGCGGCATTGGCAAGACTGGGAGGTGGGAAATGACAGCAACATGACCTCACTGCCTCCGGGGTGCAGTGCCCATGCCACCGGGCCGGCCAGGGCCAACGGCTCGAGGGCAGCCTCCTCCCAGTCCCAGACCAGCCACTCCCTGGCCCCTGAAGTGATTGCAAAGCCAGCTGGTCTGAGATGTGTCTTGTGAGCAGCTAAACCCGGTCATGGGGAACGAGCGGCAGAGGGAAGGAGAAAGAGGGAAGTGGAGACAGCCCAGGTGAGGCAGTCATGACCGTGTGTCTCAGGTCGTCACAAGCACCCACAGGTCTGGGGGACACAGACACATTGTCTCTTGGCAGGACAATAAAGGAAAAGGAGATGGGGTGACCGGGGCCTTTTGATGGCAGTAAGTAGAGTTTTGGAATTTGAGTCTAGACTGTGGGTTTGGGGGCAGGGTTGCATTTTGTACTCCACACTAACAGCTCCTAGCTGCGCTTTAGGAAGAATCCATACCCCAACCCCGGACGAGGCGAGGGTGTGAGTACTCACAACAGGCAAAATACTGGCCGATTCCTAGCTCTACCCTCACCGCTGTCCCCCCTGCCACCCCGACAATTCTCAGGCGGCTCCTTTCTGAGCAAAGGCCCCTAGTGATGATCATTTCCGAACTTCTTTCAAGAAAAGATAGGTATCGTGTGGCCCGGACAAGTCAAATGCGAGAGCTTAAGAGCGGGCGCACAGCCTGCTGCTGGGCTCTGAACCTCCGCCAACTATTCCTCCAACTAGTCCAGGCATCTCCAAAGCTCCCTGACTAGTCGTAGCACCTTGGTTTCTGCAGGAGAAAAGGGAGCTCCTCTGTCCCCCTCAGGCAACTTTGCAGCCAGGGTCGGACTCTGAGGCCTGTGTAGCCACCCTTCACCCCCTAACACTCCTGGGAAGATGAAATGGCCAGTAGGGATGAGGCACATTTGACCTAAGAAGTGTCTCTTTCTCTTGCATTTGCTTTCAGGTTTCTAACTGGGATTTCTGGGCCTAAGTGGGTGAGGGAGAAAGTAACATGGCCTCGTCCGCCCCTCCTAGACCCTGGCCATTATGGAGTAGGGGGCGGGCTTGAGAGAAGAGGTCCCGGGAGGGCTGGGGCACAGAGCGCCTGCCTTCCTTCTGTGGGCCCAGGCATGCGACGGGGCCAAGATCTCCGGCGGAAGCACACACGTGACAAATTTACTTCCCACGAGGCAAGATGACAGACATGATCCAAGTCTTTCAGAACCCTGGTTTTCTCAAGGAGACCGGCCGAGCCAAGGCAAGCACAGGGATTCCAGCCACAGGTCACCCAGGAAGCTTGTGAATGTGCAAAGGGCAGTAAACTCCGTCTCCTGTACCCGAAGCCAGCAGGCAGAGAACTCGGCTGGAGATTCAGACCTCTCCAAAGGCAAGACAGACACAAAGGCCACCCTGGGGCTCTTTGTCTCAGAGACACCACACACCCTCAAGACTTCTCACTCCTTTGTTCCTTCTAAGCACCAAGGGCTGATGCAGCCAGCCTGCCCCCTGCACCCTCCCTCGCCAAGGCTAGCAGTCACTGGCCAAGTCCTTCAAAGTTGTCCCCCAGGCACTCACAATGCTGGTGGCTGAAAGACTGAAAGCAGCACCAAAGGAAGGGATCTTATTTAGGCACCAGCCTTTTGCTCTAGCAAAATCCGAGGAGACAAATGGGTAGGGTAGGGCCCTGATACCGTCCACACTCCAGCTGAGCTTTGAAAACAGAAGCCCAGACCCCTGCTCCAAGAAGGGAGGACAGTCCTTTCCAAGGAGGGGAGAGTGGTGGGAGGGCTCGTGCTGCCCCTCAAGGCCGCAGCGTCCAGAGGACAGAAGTCATGGAGACTAGCCCACCAGTCTTGAGACACAAACACAGCAAAATGTCATCATGATCAGCAGGTTCTGTGCTAAAAAATTATAACTACACAGCATTTTCTCCAGTTCTGACACCTTTTTAATAGAAATCACTGTTTTTAGGAAACAAATAGCACTTTTGTAATTTTTTTTTTACAATGTTTCTTACCTTGATCTTAATTTAAGTAACACTAGGAAGACCTCAATATCTTTTATTTTCCTTTTTAATTTAAAAAAAAGTTGTTGTTGTTTTTCCCCAGATACAAAGATTTTTGCCCTTGCATAAAAACAGTGCCCCGAACGATGACACAGGACTCACACGGACTCACTGGACCTCACTGACACTATGATTCCTATTCTACCATGCACGGCCTCGACTACCCTTAATTGACTGTCAGCCTGAAAAACAGCTTTTCTATTCCTTATTTTAGTTTTTGTTACCAAAAAAGTAAAGTAAACAACAAAATAAAACTTTTTCTTAAAGAAAAACAAAAGCAAAAACAAAAACTTAAAAAAAGAGGAAAGGAACATCTCCATTCAATTCACACACACCTGGGTCGCGTGCTGCTTCGCTCAGAATCTTCTCTTCTTATAAATATAGAAAAGGGATGGAGCTTGTTTTCAAGTAAAAATCACTGATCCACCTTTTTTCCTTCCTCGACACACACACCCTTCTTCCCTGCCCGGGCAATGGCCAGCCGAGGCCGGGCCTGCTCTGCTCGTTCTTGGAGAGGGAAGGTAACCGGATCATCCACGGGGATGCGCGCCAATTTGCCAAAGCAGGGAAGGAACGCGGGGAGCGGTGGGGGCACCCACGGAAGGAAGCAGAGCGCGCGGGAGAAGAACCTTGTTCTTGCCGTCCACCTCTCCGTGTACCGTGCCCCTCCCCAGGCGATAGGAAATACTGCTTACTTGATATATTTTTCCCACCCTGGCTCCCTCCCATTCCCTCCCATCCCTCCTCTGGGCACTGGGGTTGCTTAAATCTCGATTTCCTTTTTTTTTTTTTTTTTTTTGGTTTTATAGTAGTGAAAGTTTAGAAACAGGAAAGCCCACACACTCTTTGGACTCGTCTTCTCTACCTAAACAAACGGCTCCGCAAATAAGGGTCTGAAACCTGCTCTCCTCCCTCCGCCCGTCCCTGCTCCCCACCCAACAAAACAGAAACAAACCCATGGTGGCTGTGGAGGCTGCTGCAGGCACACACTGGTGTATAATAGAGAGAGTAAATATATTATTTCACTTGGCATGATGCTGGCAAAGAACCTCCAGCTGGCACTATTTCATGTAACATGGTCCAATCTTTGCATGTACACACAGAACAAGAAGGATCAATTGGCAAACTCTGGTGCCACCTGGCACAAGCATCTTCTCTCTCTCTGGAACCAAAGAACCAAAAGAATTCTGTACTTTCCAGAAGAAATCCGGCTTTGCTTTTCTAGAGTCTTCAGTGTTTTTGCTCTCCTTGCCGCCGGGATCCCGTGGCTTCTCCTCGCGGGGCTCTGTTATTTAGTCTCATCCCCCTGGGTACAGTTCGCTGTGCAGCTCTGGGAGGAGGGGGAGTGGGCCGGCGTGGAGGTGGCGGCAATGGCAGGGGGGGTGCAGTCCGGGCCGTTGGAGACGGCCCCCACAGTGGCCTCAGAGTCTACGGGTTTGGAGAGGTCGATGCCGTGGATGAGGCGGATCAGCTGTTTTACCTTCTCCAGGGAGCTGTGCATCTCCTTCTGCCGGGCCAGGATGGTGTTCTTCATTTCCATGCATTTCTGCAGCAAATGAGAAGGGCAGTGGCGCTGAGCCTCTGTGGCTGTTCCGACAGGCCTGGCAGCCCTCTCCGGGTAAAAGAACCTGCTGGCTTGGGCGCAGCCCCTGCCCCTTGCTCTGCGCTGCACTGGAGGGGCCTCTGCCGCCACGCCACCCGCCACCCACGGGATGGAGGAGGCCCCACAGGCGGGAGGGAGAGGGCAAGTGAGTGGTTTAGAAGCCAACCAACCCTGCTTGACACTAGGACTTAAAACCCCATGTGAATTGCCGCTCTAGGACTACAAAATAAAAGTCATTTAAAACAACATTCCCAGAGCTGCGCTGAAGCTGGTTTGGGCAGGTTTTGTTTGGTATGCAAATGGGTGCTAATACGTTCAGGACAGGACTAAGCTATCCAGGACAGGGAACGAACGAGCCAATGGTGGTGTCCGGATCCAATGTGAGGGCCTATTGAGGATCGCCCGGTCAGCAAGAATTTAGAGGCAGGGCCTGGGGCAGCACGGTGATGTTTGGGAGAATCAAAGACTACAGCCAACAGAAACCCTTCGGCTCGGTCACGGACTTGTGGTTTTTTGTCCTTTTGCCCAAGGTCTCCCACAGCTGCTGGCTTCTGTTCTGGGCAGGGAAAGGGATGTGAAAGCTACATGCCATGGGTAGTATGGTGATGAGGGGAAAGCAGCTGAATGGGACAGCTCAACTGTCACCAAGTTCAGGGTACTACCTGGTGTCCGTGAGGGCTGAAGCTACCTCACTCCAACAAGGGGAGGGCGACCTACTCATTGAGAAATAAAACTTGCTTTGGAGGGGCCTCAGAATCTCCGCTGCAAATACACCCCTGGTTCCCACCTGGACAGGCCAGGCTGGGCAATATTTATTTCCAGTACTTGTCTCCAGGATCCTCTCTTCCTCAGGCGGGTCAGCAACACCTGGAGACGCAATCAGCAGGGTGTGGAAGAAAGGACGGGATGGGAGGGCCATGCGGAAAGACCACTAACTAGGACAGTGAGAAAGGCTTCTATGCAGGGACGGGATCTGTGTCGGCCCAGCGTCGGGAGAGGCTCCGTACCCCTCCCAAACCCCTTCGGCTCGGGAACACACAGGGCTGATGGCCACACTGCGGGAGCTGCTGCTTCGCATCTTCAGCCCGGAGACTGAAAATCCACTCTCCGATCAAAGCCCACAGGAGGTTCCAGGGCACCATCTACCAACCGGCTACCTGTCCTCAGGGCCAAAACTGTAACTGGAGGCAAACTTGGTGTCTGCCCAAGTTAACTGTGGCGATAAGCTGGAGGGCCTTGAAAGGGCCCTGGGGAGCCCCAAGTACTGTCATGCGGGTGAAAGGGACCGTATCTGCGCCCACCGCCAAAGGGATGAGCTTACTTTACTTACACTTATAGAATTGCTGAGCTGTTTCACCTTCTGCTCTAGTTGTTCTCGCTCTTGTTTTAAGTCTGAACTCCATTTAAGTAATTTCTGTTTCTCTTCTTCTTTTGCTGGAAAAAAAAAAAAAGGAATTGTTTTTAACAATACATCCTTTGAAAAGGCCACTGTGTTCAAAATGCTGACCAAAGAAGGTATTTTGCCCAAAGCTCCCCCTGACCTCCACAGTCACTGTGCAGAACATGCCCACCTAGACCTTGCCTTTAAAAAAAAAAAAGTTTATTTATTTTGAGAGAAATAGAGAAAGTGTGTGCACAAGCTGGGGAGAAGCAGACAGAGAATCCTAAGCAGGATCCATCTGTCAGCACAGAGCCCGACACAGGGCTCGAACCCACAAACCACAAGATCATGAGCCAAAATCAAGAGCCAGATGCTCAACAGACTGAGCCACCCAGGCACCCCCAGACCTTCCTTTTTATGCGTACAGGTATGCTAAGACAGATCGCAGTGGTGTGGGCTTGGCTGTACATAAATAAGATGTGGCTTTCTCATTTTTCCTCCCCAAGAAAAGTACTATATAAGCTTTTCATGTTTTTCAGTAAAAGCTTTTCATTTTTAACCTCAAATTTCCTTCTGAAAAGAAAACAAACGTTGCCTTCTAGTACATTTTTTTAAGCAAGGGGAGGCTTACCACAAAAGGGGATGTGGATGATTCTTTACCTGCTTTATAGGCGATATAGGAATGAACAATTGCTAAAGTTCCGGGCCATGGAATTGCTTCTTCCTTCTTCAGCATCTGAAACGAAGTTTAGAATTTCACCTTGAAAGGAGGTATAAACACACATCCCCTGTGCAGCAACAAGCAACATGTCTGTAGCAATTGGCAGACAAAATCCAGGAAGGATTTATGGTGACAGGCTTGCAAAACCCCTGAAGTTCCAGATACCAGTCTGACAGAATGAGGTTCAATGGTGGGAAGAAGTCAAGCCACCCGAGCCCCAGTTTAAAAAGAGGCTGGGGCGTGGCTGGGCATTCCTATCTCCTCATATGTGCCACATAACACCCAAGTGCTCTGACAACCAGAACCACCAGCATATAAGCTACAAGCCTGCACCATGGCAGCAGCCACTGGCAGTTTCGGCCTTGATCCGCCTGTCTCAATTTCAATTTTTTTTGTTAATGTTTATTTATTTTTGAGAGGGAGAGAGAGAGAGAGAGAGAGAGATACAGAGGCGGGGGGGGGGGGGCGGGGACAGAGCATCGGAAGCAGGCTCCTTGCTGACAGCAGAGAGCCCGACATGGGACTCGAGCTTACGAACCCTGAGATCATGACCTGAGCTGAAGTCGGATGTTCAACCGACTGAGCCACCCAGGTGCCCCTCCTGTCTCAATTTTAGTTTCATATTTCCCTCAAAGGCAGGCTGACCAAAGAAATTACATATCAGTTCCAAATAGTTAAGTATAATCTAGATCTTGTGTAAAAAATTATCAGAGGGTCACAGGGCAGTGTCAGGAAGAGAACAAAAGAGAACGGTCTCCACCACGTCATGAAGACAGGAGGAGGAGGACCAAGATTAAAGGCGGGAAACCAGGATTCTCCCAAACAGGATTCCAAAGAACCAAGAAGCATCCCAAAGCTCGCTGAGCTTTCGGGCCTGTTCGTTATTTATACTTTGCCGACTTCCAAAACAGGCTGAGACAGCTTATAATAAAAACATAAAGGTACGTGGATAGTTGAGAGAAAGAGACCGGAAACTAAGCAGAGAAGAAGGGAAGAGGCTAGGACAGTTAATGTTTGCTTTCAAGTCCATGCAATAGCCACTCTACGGTGAGTTCTCTTATCCTGGTGACAACACAGGTGAAAGGTGAAACTGTTGTTATTTGAATTAAACAATCAATTGGGGACTTTCCTGTAAGGGTTTTACTTCTAAAAGAAGTCTCAAAACCACATTCTTAGAGAAAGGGGCAGAAAGTCATGGCATTGACGGGGCAAGGTCATGAGAAGAGAAGTCATTTCGAACAAAGGGAAGCAGTTAGGGTCTTTCCACCCATACAAGAATCACCACCTCAGTACAGGACAGAGATCCTTGACACCGTGTGGGTGGGTGCGGTGCCATGAACAGGCCAGAGGTGGCCTGCGGAACTACCAGGAGAGGGAAGAGACTCCGCCACGCCCCCCACAGCCGAGGGGAACAGAGGTCCTCCTGACCGCACTGTCTCTTCCTCAGCCCGTCTCTCTGACTGACCCACCCAGAGTCCATACCTGGTCCTGACATCTGGGACAGATCCACATGCCCTTGGGAATCGTTTTCAGAGGAGGGTCTAAGCAGTCCAGATGATACACACGGGAACACGTGTCACACATAAGCAACTGGCCACTTTTTCTGCAAACGCTGCAAAAATCCTCATGGATATCACCCTAGGAAATTGAGAGGAAAGGTAAGAGAAAGGACAAAAAAGGTAAAATTTGCAGGTTAACATGCACATTCTGGATACATGTGTTTTAGGACAATCAGCTGTGCCCCCTCCAACATGTTACCAAAATATTCAAGGAAAGTAGGAATTACTAATGACTCAGATCCCACCTACTCCATATAGCTGAGGTTCCCTGACAGGGACGGGGTTCTTAGAGTTTACAGAAAAGCTGTGTAAATCACCTAGGCCCAAATTAACGTTACAGGTGATAGCTCAGCATTTATTATGTTTTGATAGAATCCGACCCACAAATCATAAAGTTTGAAGACACTGAAATCCATTCATCAAAGTGTTCCACGATATGATACAAACAATTCTCATTACCCACCATTTTTCAGGGGAGTTTAGGATTGGGAAAGAGGAAAGACAAGGAACGGAATACGGAATTTTAATAAACTCTTTGCTTGCTCAGGGAGGAAAAATACAGTGCAAGTTCAATGGGAAAAGATTAAGTCAGGAACAAATTAAACTCGCGTGAGCTTTCTAACATGAATTTAAAAAGCCAAAGCAACAGCTGACAATGTTCTCTTAAAACCAGTATTTGCACTTGGTGTTCAATGGACCATTCTATTCTGGGAGGCTTTATTTCTCCCTATAAAATATGTCATCACATGGGAATAGATGAGCAGCCCCCAGTGCACGCTGCCTGTCTCCCCTCCCCCACCATGGAGAGTTCTGGTATTCAGGTAAGTCTGCTAGAGCCCTCTGAACAGAAGGCACCATCAGAAAAAAAGCAGGTCTACTTAAATTGGAGAGGAGAACACCAGGGGGGAAAAAGGCATTTAGGTAAAAAGTATTTTTCAGCAGGTCAATCCCTGGCCTGTTCCGAGAACGGGATGGATAAAGACAGGAGGGAAGAGAACACTGAAGAAGGGATGTGCTGGAGGTTAGCCAGCAGAGCAGCGCCATAGCCTGGAGCAGACCCCTTTTCACTTTCAGTGTGTTGGTTTAGATTTCTAGGCTATTCTGCCAGCAGGCCTAACACCGAAAATCCACACAGGAAGCAATGACATAGACAGGAATGCTCACTTCTTCTTTTCTATGATGTGTAACCCCCTCAACCACCACTGTTGAAGGCACACATCTTCCCAGGCCTACAATTTCTCTCTCAAGAAAAGGAAACTTTCTCTATAATTCACTAGGGTATCCATAACCTAGAAAACTGGCTGCAATAGATGGGAAGATAATCGGTGTGGGCAGATTTTAAATTTTTCTTAGTAAAAAAAATGTTAACTCTGGGCAAAAAAACAAAACCAAAAAACCCCTCAGTATACGAGCAAAAATACTGCATGAGAATGCACCCTCACAGTTCAGCTTTGAGGCAGCAAAAGAGGTTAAGGTCCCATCCCTCGATTAACGGTAACTTTCTTCTTTCTTTTTTTTAAAAAAAAATTTTCTTTTATGTTTATTTATTTTTGAGACAGAGAGAGACAGAGCATGAATGGGGGAGGGTCAGAGAGAGAGGGAGACCCAGAATCCGAAGCAGGCTCCAGGCTCCGAGCTGTCAGCACAGAGCCCGACGCGGGGCTCGAACTCACGGACTGTGAGATCATGACCTGAGCTGAAGTCGGACACCCAACCGACTGAGCCACCCAGGCACCCCCTTTCTTCTCTCATTCTTAAAATCAAGCTGAAGGACACTCTTCTCTAGAGAAGCAGTCTTTCTTGGACCTTAGTCCTGTGTCAATCTGCATCTTTATGAAGTGTAGAAAAATTTTAAGGCTTCAGAGACTGTTTTAGGTAAATCCCAGATACACCACGAGTGATGAAGTAAGCAAAACAAACTGGACACCTCATTCTGTCGGGTAAAGAGTCTGCTCACTTCCCTTTGCTCTCGAGCAAGGAGCATGTCAAGGAGTGGACAGCAGAGAGTATGTAAATAATCTCCAGGAAAAGAACCTCTGATCCCATTTCCATGTTCTAGAGCAGCACTTCTCAGTCTGTCTGCTGTGAGGACCCCGTTACACTCTGAAAATTACTAAGGACCTCAAAGAGCTTTTGTTTATGTGAATTGTATTTGTTGGTATTTAATATATTAGAAATTCGAAAACTTTCAAATTTTGAAATAATTATAGAATCACAGCACGTTACAAAACTAGGATGCTGAAAAATTATAAAGCCCCAGAACACACAAGTGCACACTCCACAAGCCATCAGAGTTATGACATAGTTACATGTCATATATTATCTGGAAAATTCCACCGGTTACTCTTGAGAGAAGGAGAATGAAGATGGCACAGAGTATTTCAATATTATCATGAAAATAGTTTTGACCCCCGAGGAGTCTCAGGGACCACACTTCGAGAACGACTGCCCATAGAAATGAATAATAAAATGCCAACGTACAGACTTTATCTACCCAGAATTGGTTCTCTGCTTAGCTTAAAGAGAGCAGGGGATTCCCATGGAGGTGCTGCCCTAGGTAAAAAGGCTCAGGCTCTGGTGACTGAACTACTACCATAAACCCAACGTTAAACTGAAAGCTGGCTGACCCAGGGCACTCTGCTGGGAGCTGAGGATGTATGGTGTTTGGAAACACCCCGGCTAGATCAATTGCAACTCCGTCACTTGCTAAAAGAATTTTCCAACTAAGTCAACACATCTTCCCTGCTCCTAAAATGATAGTGGCAACAAGGTATATCCTGAGGATTAGTGCCTGGCTGGGTTTTGTACTCCAAGTCCTTCTAGACGGTTATTGATCCTCAGGAAATGCTTGCCTCTCAACTGTGATTGTTTAATTAATGTTGTTGGGGCTTGTGCTACCCAGCAGCAAACATACAGAGTCCAGTGTGTTGATTTTAATCACTGCCACTGCTGGGATATGACAAAAGTAGGAGTCAATTATCTTGAAAAAAATCCATTCCACTAGGTTTAACTTAGAAAATTCTAACATATTTAGTGGTTTAAGAAAAGCTTTCTTTTACCTCTGGATTTCTCAAAAGAACAGTGTTTGCGTTTTAAGATGAAACCTGGCAGAAGCTTTTCCTTTGTGATTTGATGAGTAGATCCTTTGGGTTCAGTCTCTCAAAGAACGCCATAAACCCCCACCAGCCAAAAAGCACAAAAACCAAAACAACGTTTAGGAAAGAGACTCACAGGCAGAACCACAAAATCCTCTGTCCTCCAGCATCTGTACACCACCCCGTGGGAGACCCCTACCAGGAGCTTATGGGCTGGCAATCCCTTTGGCAATGCTTCAGCTGAAGAAGAGCTGGGACAATCTTTGGTGCCAGCAAACAAGGTTTCTGACAGGGACTCCTGGGACTCATGAGGCAGGACAGGCAGAACACCTTTATCCATTACTAATCCAAAAAGTCGGGCAGGCTGGATGAAATGCTGAATGTCGAGAGCAAGAATGAGCCTGTAGTCACCATTTAGGTCCAAGGAAGGAAGCCTGCCAGGGAACAGAACTCCAGTATGACCCGGTCCTCCAAAGAGGACTCTTCCTTTGCTGCTTCTGGAATTTCCACTCAGAACGTGCATATGGTATTCTTTTGTTCTTTGGCAAAGGGAAGACCTTTAGTAAGCACTGAGAACCTTCCAGTTCAAGGGGCATTTTACCTGAAGATGACCCTAAAGACAAGCTCTGTAATCCACACAAGAAATGGGACATGTACAAAATGAAACTCTGGCTTTCCCTCCTCAAACCTGCCCCTCTTGGCATCTCCAGTAAAGGACAGTTTCATCTTAGTTCTAGTTGCTTAGGCCAGAAACTTTGGCTTCACCCTTGACTATTCTCTTCTTCTCATACCCATCATCTAATCCTGCTGGCTCTTCGAAATACACGCAGACTCGGCCATGTGTCTCCATCTCTCCTTCTAACACCCTATCAGGCCAAGCCGTCCTCGGCTCTTCCTGGATGACTGCCCCAGCCTCCTCACTGGTCTCCCTGCTCCCACCCTATCCTCTCCACAGTCTCTTCTCCAAGTTTCAGACACAGTGGTCCTTTTAAAATCCAAGCTGGTTTTTTAAACACCTTAAAAATAGTAAATGCGGGCAAGAACCATCAAAGGGTGGTAAAACCACCGGGTTAACAGTTTGTTGGAGAACTGGATGTTTTTGAGACTCAAAGCTATCTCTGCCAGAGGAAATAAGCACCTTTACAAGTGGAGAAATTTCATGTGATCTATCTTAATTAAGAGATAAAAGCTAACATCACCAACAATGGGACAGACTGACCGACAACACACGCTGCTTGTGATGCACGGAGGACTCACCACCACGTACTTAGTGTTCCTACAAAAATGTAAACCTTGAATCTACTCCTGAGGAAACAATCCCATCCTAATGGAGGGACACTACAGAGCTGTCCTACCTTTTAAGAAATGTCAGTGTCATGAAAGACAAAGAAAGGCCGAGAAACTGTTCCAGAGTAAGGAGAAGAAAGAGACAATGCCATGACAACAAATATCAAGAGGGATCTTAAACTGGATTCTGGAGCAGAAAAAACAAAGTGCCATTTAAGCAATTATTGAACAACCGGAGAAATCTGTATATAGACTGTATATTACATAATAATATTTACTTAATATTAAATGTCCTCAATTTGACAACTGTGACTATATCAGAGAATACCTTTGTTCTGAGAAGATATATGCTGAAGGTTTTTAAGACGAAGATTTAGGATGTCTGCAACTTCTTAACTAATTCAGCAAAAAAGTGTGTGTGTGTGGGGGGGCATATGTGGCAAAACGGTAACAGTGAATCTACGTGAAAGGTATATATTCATCTTTTGTATTTTACTGCAACTTCTCGTAGGTTTGAAAAATTACATCCCTCCTCTCCTCAAAACGCCTCCAGCGGTCCCCCATTTCACCGTGAGCAAAAGCCCCAAGGCCCTCACCCTTGACTCTGTCACCTCTGGGATCTCCTCTCCCGCCATCTCACCGCTCCCTCTTTCCAGCCATCCTGGCCCTCTTGGGCCTTCTTGCTTTGGCTCACCACCACGTACACGCCCACCTCAGGGCTTCTGCGAGGCTGTTCCCTCTGCATGGAATGCTCCCCCAGACACAGTTCACTTCCTGTTGGAGAGGCCTTCTCTTCCCACTCTCCGTAAAATAGGAACCTGCTGCTACAACTCCTTATCCCCCTTATTCTGTCCCAGTTTTCTTTAGAGCACTTATCACTACCTTTGATATGTTCATTTGCTTATCACCTGCCCATAATATGTATAACATAATACGAGCTCCCTGAGGGCAGGGAGATGTTCCATCCCTAGCCTCACTAATAGCACTTGCGCAGCAAAGTACTAGTGCTCAGTATTTGCTGAGTGAATGCACTGCTTTCTAAATGTTCATTTAAAATCTTAGGGCACTTTATGGGGCGCCTGGATGGCTCAGTCGGTTAAGTGTCCGACTTCAGCTCAGGTCATGATTTCACAGCTCTTGAGTTTGAGCTCCATGTCGGGCTCTGTGCTGACAGCTCAGAGCCTGGAGCCTGCTTCGGATTCTGGGTCTCCCTCTCTCTGCCCCACTCTGCTTACGCTCTGTCTCTGTCTCTCAAAAATGACTAAACATTAAAAAAAAAATTTTTTTTTTAAATCTTAGGGCACTTTATAGAGAACTAATGGTTGCCAGAGGGGATGTGGGGGGGGGGGGTTGGGGAATGGGTGAAACAGATGAAGGGGATTAAGGGTACACTTATCTCGAGCGCTGAGTAATGTACAGAAGTGTTGAATCATAGACTATATCGTACATTTGAAACTAATATAACAGTGCATGTGAACTATGCTGGAGTTGAAATTTAAAACCTAAAAATAAATAAATAAACACAAGAAACAAAAAAATAAAATCTTAGGGCACTCGTTTACAATCCTGTACTATCTGCGTGACGAGCTACTAAATATCCGACACTTTCTCAGGAACCTGTTTGATCAAACCTGATGAATAAAGTTACTTGAAAGAAAAGTTTTCCACTTCTTGAACTCTACCTGAAGCAGGAAACAAGGACTACTAGGGGAACGTACGCCTTGTTCATTTTCCTCATCCCAAAACACGGACGACGGAAAACTGAGCACCTTTCAATTTTATGAGCTGACTCCCCACCCCATCCCCCTTCCTGAGAGCTCATTCACAGCAGATCAAATCCACATTTTTAAAAACCGACTGAGCCTCCTGATGTTGTACATGATTCTCAAGGACATGGCAGGACCTTACATGATATACCGTGTCCTGTCGGGATTACTGCTGTTCCAGGGTTAGTCAAGGAGATGCAGCTGGTAAGGAGACAACATATGACAACGGTTTCCCCAATTTAAGCTCTCAGGAAGACAGCGTGCTTTTCCCAAGTTACTTACGTCTGTGGAGGTGGGGCTGGGCAGGGACACAGGCTGAACAGGTGCAGGGAAAGTGAATGTGGTCTCTGTCTTTTCATTTTCAGGGGAGTCAGGATGACTGGATGGGGGGGATGTTGGGGTAAGGGCTCCAAACCCCAGCACTGCATTGTATTTTGGAGGACGACCTATATACCAAGAGAAGGGAACAAAAGGGAAAAAGGGGGAGGGAAAGAAAGGGGGAAAAATGATCTTACATACCTTTGGCCAGTGTTCCTCATTGGCTAGCATGGAAAAGGAAGTGAGGTAGCAGACAGAGGTTAATACAACAGTCCCAAAGAGAGGAAGGGAAGCAAAGATTTAAATGTCGTTAGAAACAACTGCATGAGTCTCAAAAGAAAGGAGGATAAGAGAGCCTTGGAGAATGACAGGAGTGGCTGCATCATGTTAAAGGGCCTCGCTTGGGGCAGATCATGGTGACATTCCTGGGCTATTACAATTTGAGATTTCTGATGTGAGAACAAGATGTCAAAGTTCAACGGGGGTCAAAGCTAGGAATAAGAATTTGTTTTTCCACACCTTCTAGATATTGGTCTCCAAGGTTTCTCTGTAACCATCATTCTCACAATCATTAGTGATTCCCAGTTCCCACAGATATATTTAAGATTTCTGTTTTTCCTTTTCTCTCCTATCTATATTTTGGTCATTTCACTGCCTGTGAGGGTGGAGAAAGGCAAACAGGAGGCAAAATTCAAGTTAACTATTCTTACCCCTTGCTGGCCGAGCTAGCGGGAAAGATATTCTGGGACTAGCTGGAACCTAAGAGCTAAAAAGATGTTCTGAGCTTAACAGTGATTTTAAGTGTGTCTGGAGTCAGATACCATCCCCGGTTGATCAAAAACTGTCTCCCCGCTTCCATCACAAACATTCTGGTAAACTACATGTCTAAGGACCTGGGTCTATTACCAAAGCTCAGAAAAGGCCCTGCCATCAGCAACACTGCTGAAAGACGGATTTGAGCCAGGGCGTTGGGAATCAAGCCTCATGGCTCCAGAGGATCTATAAACGGACCCTACTGGCTATGGCAAGACTGGTCAACTACTCACTCCTGCCTTATGGTACATCCAAGCCAGGATCCTTGTCAGAAGGGCCAGGATCAGAGCTTCTAAGCTTTGGGTGATCAAAAAGTATATGCTCAGTACACCAAAGGGAAAAGAGGAGGAAAAAAAAAAATGCCAGAGAGGCTCACAACTGCCTACAAGCACTGGTGAATGGTGCAGAGGATCAGAACCTTACCAACAGTTATAAATTATATCGGGACTACGCATCAGAGCCACGGTTCTGTCAGACATTACACGAATATTACCTATCTGTGTTAAACTGGTGATGTCTGCAGTACAAAGATCATACAGGCTGTCTTTCCTAGGGAATCAGGGCTGCCCAAAAGGGAAGTAAAAGATGAATGTTCTTTGTTTACCCTCAGAAGCACATCTTAGGCATTGTGAATACAGGCTTTCATCCTCTGACCTTGGCAAGCAATGCCAAGGTCTTTCTGGCTTGTTTAACCCCCGTCCTCTTAGCAGATACTCCCCACCGGCAGACCAATTAACTGAGGCTTCGGACTGAGGGCTCCTTTCTGAGAACCGGGTCAGAGGTCACTAAAAATTGCCAAAATTAAAACCACAAAAAATAATCCACGGCACTGGTTACTGTGACCCAGGAATCGACAGGAGGCAATGACTTGGGGTTTCCCTTGGAAATATTTTTGGCTACTTAAAGGACAGGGCTAATGAAACGTTAGAATGGGTCACTGAGGGTGGGTACGCTATCTCTTTCGGGTAAGGACGTGGTAATGGTACAGCTGTAGCCTTGACTAAGGAAGACAAAAGAAAAGAGTGTGGATGACCTCCTAAGTTTCCAACCGCTCCTGAGACAGTGTGTGCATATGCAAAAATTAGTATGCTACTCCACTCACTCTGCAACCTTTCTAGCCTGGAACTATAATTCAGGGACACATTATCATGTGGAGAAAGGGACCTTGGGATGTATTACTGACATCAAAGTACAATTTCAGAACCTTGTTTATGAGCTCAAACTCTGAGCTATTAAGACCTATTTAGACCTGCATGGAGGGTGTTGCAGCCTCTGCCCACGAGTTAAGGTGCAATGCCCACCCTGGGAGGTCTGAAATATGGGGATGGAGCTCTTTAGGAACTTCTGCCTCGGGGAGCCAGTTTTGACAACGACCTTCTCTTCCTTAGCTGGAGATGCCCTCAACTCCTAGATCCTAAGTTCTTGGTGTGGCCACCTCTCTCCTTCCTGGAAAGTCTGCGGCTCACGGAAACTTGAGTCATGCTCTGGTCTCACTGGCAGCAGGATGACCTAGACGCTACTAAGAACACCTTGGCAACAGCAGTGCTCTGTTATGCTCAATGATGCTAAAACGCTTCCTTTTGCACAATGTTCTGTTCCCTGTGCTATTCAAGGACAGCCTGGTGGGCCTGGGGCAGAAATGCTGTATTAAGCCACCTCCTTGAGTCAGCCTTGCCAGAATCCAAGGAAAGGCAACTTTTGATTCAGTATACAGAACTCTAATAAGAAATCTCACTGTCTTCCCCCCACCCATTTCCAGAGAATGACAATAACAAAACTATTTTCAAGGGATTTAGGAGTTAGGCTCTAGGACAAAGGGGAGGAAGGGGCGGGGGGGGGGGGGGGAGAAACACAACACAGAAAGCAGAAGCAACAGCAAGGGAGAGCTACAAAAAGGTACTCACCTCTCTTCCGGGTCCCAGGATGCATTGTACTGTTCAGGTATGTGACTGCACTCTTCTTACGCTTTGAGGATTGAAGAAGGAAAGGTAACTGGTTGAACAGCACGGTTACTACCGATACTGGCACAAGCTATAGACCAGGCGTAGCACGCCTGTCAACATGCCAACGAGTTAGTGCTAGTCAACCCAAGGTCTCAGTGCTAAATGGGCTTTATTATATACACTTGGCTCTGAGAGAATATTCCAGAGAGGTCTGCCTCTGCTTCAGATGACGGCTGAGTTGAAGCCAAGAGGAGTGACATTTTTAAGGTGGGTCTGTATTTGCTCAAACTTAGGAAAAAAACTAAGGGGAAAGCAGTGAATAATAAAAATGAAACAGGATGATCAGCTGGAGAAAAACCCATCATTTCACAAAGCGGGCCAAGTACAATCAGGGTACTGCTCTTCAGCAGGTTTTCAGATGGGAGGTGATGGAAAAAATCATAAACAAAACTAGAACAGGAAGGGCCAAGCTCTGGCCAGGAATACCTCTGGCTCAAAGACTGCTCCACTGTATACTGGATTGGCTGTTGTTCTTCTTTTTCGCTCTTGCCTCTTGCTTTGGATTTCTTGGGAAAGCAAAAGGTCTGAATTAGAAAAGAGATATGGAGAGCCTCAAAAATTTAACTTCATTTTTTATCTTTTGGCTTTCCCAGGACAAATCAGAAATGGGGCAAATCTCTTTGTTTCACTGCAGCCTCAGCAGAGGCAAGCATACCACTGGGAGCAAATAATGCAGGACCATCTATGCTCACCTCTCAGAAAGCGAGACCATGCTGTCGTATAATGTGGCTCTCTGTGACCAAGAGCTTAACAGTGGACAGCGTGTGTAAATAAGCTATCCTCATCTATTTTTAGATCACTTTAATATAGGGGTGGATGAACTTCATCCATAGACCTGGACTGAATAACCATAGTTCACCATTCTTGAATTAAATGACTAGGACAGGTATAGCCTTGTAACTGTTCTTAGGATTCTGATAACCTAGCGTGACTGAAAAATACAGACAGAGACTTGTCAGAGGGGCATTTGATACTCCATGCGGTCAGGAAAAAAAAAAAGTCGCTTTAATCCAGGCAAGTGGGGAGTCTCCCCTGGACAGCAGCGTGGATCACCACAGGGAGGGGAAGGGATGAATATTAGATAGAGGAAAGGCATGTTTGACTCCAAAGTAAATAAAGTCCACACTAGTTGAATCATACTCTGTTGGCGTTTCAGTGTTCTATATATCTTAGCAATAAAGTCAACCCCATTTTCTTTCTTTTTTTTTTTTTTTTTTTAAGTCAACCCTATTTTCAAGAATAAAGCTCTGGGCCAGAAATAAGGCAGCACCACAAATATCTTCTCTTACCTTCTAGATGGTCATGTGTTACCAATCCTAGAGACACCATGAAGGCAAGTTTCTGTGCCAGAGAAACAAGAATGTGTTTCAGTTTGGGTTCTCACAAAGCCAACTGCATGTTCCTAGTTAGACTCCTAGGCAAAGCCAGTCCAACAGGCTGGTCACTTGAAGGAGGCCGAGATCAGGTGACCAAAGAACAAACACCTTCTAGAGCCACTCTGGAGGCTTTCTGGTCTTACGGGGATCAAAAGAGAAGGACTGGGACCTGCATGTTCCACTTTCTCAATGACAGAGATCAGTATCTTTGAGTGACCTAAGTTTTTTTGTTGTTGTTGTTGTAGTTGTTGTTTTCCAAAAAAGCCTCTTAGATAGGAAGACGATATCACACTCAAAAACATGCAGAGGGTTACAAACAGCTTCCCATACAACAAGCTCCAAATTCCACGTACTTCACTTGTCCTAACAGGTCAAGGGTTCTAACATTTTTACTACCAATGACCGGACAGTGCTAACTTCAGGCTAAATGAGTTTTAGGAACAACAGCAGATGGTTCTGCTTAATACTATGATTTTTAAATGAAACGTGGACCTAAAAATTACAGAGCAGTCTCTCTTTGGAGACCACTCTCAGGGCTCCATCAGAAGTTAAATTGATTAGAATACTGAACCCCAAAGCTGGAGCATTAGACGCTTAAAGTTGGAGGGAGCAACATACTGATTCCTGTTTTGCTCTGTGGTTACATGTGGTCTAGAAAGCACATCTTTGCCTGTGGTTGCTATCTATGCCAAATAATACATCATCAATTTCTCTCACAGATAACAGAGAACATCAGCAGTTGTTAGGAGACATATTCCTGTACAGTTGTTTATATCATAGTTTGGTCTTTAAAAATCCCGACCTATTCAACAGCAACAGGATCTATTCAACCCTCAACATTCAATACAAATGATATTTTGGCCTGAAGTGACAGGTTCAAGCTATTTAAGATACTGAGCGTTTTAGGAAGAAACAGTCCCTGAACAAGGCACTTGAGAACACAGAAGTGTCCTTTAGTGGTATCCTCAGAGTTCTGAAGAAATGTTTTTATTTTATTTCTTATTTAAAAAACAGGTGGGCACCTATCCCCCTGACAGCCAGGGTACGTCAGCAAGGAAAAGCACTCTTGGGACTTGCTGCCATGCTGAAATAGCATACATTTTGTGATTGCCAATTAACTACATTCCTGCTTTCCACGAATATTCTTCACAACCTAATCAAGATTAGAAGGCTGTCTGCCAACTGTTCTCTGTTAATAAAACAGTATGTGGACTGACATTCAGAGGCAGCTTCTTTTGATCAAGTAACAGTACTCGTCTTGGCCAGTCACATCCAACTCATCTTTGCCAGTCTAGATCAAGCTCACAAAAAATTATTAAGTGAAAAAAAAAAAAATCTCCTCTCGTCTGGAACAGATTTTCAGTGATAAAGAGAATAAAAAGTTGTCAAGAACTTTTGCCTCATCTATGTATCACACGTGTGCCAAGAACTAATTTATTCTCTTTATGGCAGTGATTTCACCAGTCAGAAGGTGAAATATACATGACTACACATGGTGGTACTTGCTTGCCCACACTGGGCAACTAACGTAAGATATCCTTTGGTTTCCTTTGATAATTTTCTGGATGACTTCGTAAGTTCCTCAGCAATTTGCATCACTGGTCCTTCTTTCTGGCTCAAGTTTTGGTCTCTTCTTCAAAGATATATTAAAAATTAATCCATTTCATATCAGAAAGAATTACAATTTATACTTGTTTTAGAAAAACCTGCACCCAATAAATCACTGCTTTTAAAAAAAGGACATGAAGCTTTGGTGGCTTCCTGCCATGATCTGAATGGTTTCATTAAAAAGAATGCACTGAGGATACAGGGAAATAGAGTGCTGGTCTAATAAAATCCAACTATTATATCTTCATCATCGTATTACCTGCACACATTTTTCTTTTAGAGCTGCTTATGCAAAAGCCAAACTAAAAAATTCTCTCGTCTAAGGGGACACGTGAATTTACATTCTGTATTTGTACCAGTCCTGTTTACTATGTGACTCTGTAATTCTATCCTAAGTTATGGTACGTATGTTAGTATTTTCATCCTTACTTTTATGCTTCAATGAACTCCTTTTAGGCTACTGGTTTATCTGGGATTTGAGAATCTGGTGCAATATAACAGTAGTAACAAAAGTGCACATGTTAACAACTATAATCAATAACATAAGCAGACCTCAGCTGAGTGAACTGTATGGACCTCTTAGAAATGCTGGCTGAGACAACACATAATTATCATGAGGAATGCAATCGGATACCTGGGAAAATGATCACTAATCTTACATTTCAAATTTGTAACACGTGCATGAAATGTCTGTATGCCAGCTCAGGGACACGCCAGGACCCACTCCATCTACCTTAGGCCAAACTGACTTGGCAATAACATTACTGAGTCGTGTGGAAGCACAAGAAAAGGAAAATCAAGTGATTCGGAGGGCAGGTGTCTCTCCTGGTTTATGAGAATAAGTCACATCTCATAGACTGAGCCATGCCTTTGGAGGGCTAAGCCTACCTGAGGGTTCTCCTCCCGTTTTGGTTTGGGTGCAGCAGGTGGAGTGATGGTACGGCTCTCTGTTTGTTTCTCATCTGTTTCCGTGTGGGATTTAATTGTCTAAGAAAGGAAAAGTAAATGAAAATTCAGAATTCACTTTTCATTAAAAAAATGAAAACATAGTTTGTAGACAACAAAGAAGGAGAAAAGAACATACTCAAATTAGAAACATATTAATAAAAGAGATAATATGGACTATATTTTGGAAGGGCAAAAAGTAAAATTTAAGGCCCTAGTTGAAATAATTAAATTGTATAACTAGAGTAGATATGAATCTATAACTGTAATAGTCTAAGCTACACAAAAAGAAAAATCCACACTTTAATTCCTCTGTATAAAAATGAGTATAGGCTGCTCTGATTTCAATGTATTTTAGGATGTAGGGACAGTTTTCCAGAGCAAGCCCATTCTTATTACACATAAGTCAAGCTCCAGTCCACTGCAAGCTTAAGATCTGAATAACGTAAAAAAGAAAAAAAAATCTTGTGTACACCTTCTTCTCTTTCCAATTCCAATCATCACCTAAGAGAAGAGGCAGAATTACCCTCACTTGGGATATTTAACACCTGCCTGTAGCATCCATTAGAGGAGAGATGCGCTTGCCAAGAAAAGGTCATCTTGTAAGAGGCTAACAATCCGATTACCCCCAACTCTGTCTTCCAGATGCATCCATTCCGACAAAAGAACACCAGTATCGTTGTCATCTTTAAGAACAAATGGCACCTAGCAAACTGGTAGGCTCAGTTTGCATTACTATTCTTATTATGATCCAATGGCTAATTCATTTTATGAACCCCTCTGGAAATACTGAAATGATATTAGAAAAGTGGATACAAAAACTGTGAACACAAACCTACTTTACTTTTTCAAATAAAAAACACACGGATGCTAATGGTCTTTTTGTATGGTAACAAGAAATTAAATGAGGGTAAAACTGTGTGATTACTAATGAGTAGGATTCTGTCCTGTGAGCAAGGACAGCAAAAGTTCTCAAAAATCATTATGTCGTGAATTATGTTACTAGATCTGAAGAACACATACAATCACAAAGATCTTTCACTTTCTTTCCTAGCCACTTCCATATTTTCCTTCTGCTTCTCATATTTATTATTTTAGGAGAATGTAAGCATCTGCCATTATCAATACCGTGGCAACCACTGTTCTGGGGCAAATGCTGCCTGATTTTTTTTTTTTTTAATGTTTACTTATTTATTTTTGAGAGAGAGAGAAGGAGCAAGGACATGTGTGAGCAGGGAGGGGCAGAGAGAGGGAGACAGAGAATCCCAAGCGGGCTCTGTGCTGTCAGTGCAGAGCCCGATGCTGGGCTCAAACCCACAAACCGTGAGATCATGACCTGAGCCCAAACCAAGAGCTGGAAGGTTAACCGACTGAACCACCCAGGTGCCCCATGATATTTTATATTTTACCAATGCCCTATTCTATTTCCTTCTCTATATGATAAGCTACTTGAGAGAAGACACTGTTCTATACACATTTGCAGTCCTCTGTGCCTACCTAGTACAATGCCTTCCAGAAGAATCACGTACTTCTCTCTCACATTTTTTTTTAACCAAAAAGGACACATTTCCTCCATACAACAAACCACCAAATACATCTATAAGGGTACACGATGGGGAAGTAGGTGATAGTGTCATCTTTAAGGGCCTGGATGTCCAGAAAGCTTATTTTCATAGCTTTCTGAGTGAGGAAGGGCAGGAAGTCTGAGGGAGGGGAGGTAAGAGAAGGTCACCTGGAAGGGTCTGCTGATCCACTCCAAGGTTGTGTGAAATTTTTCGGGGTCTTCTGGTTCCACCTCTAAGGCTGAGTGACACACACAGTGGCAATGCCTCTGGGAAAGGACAAGCCAATTCCTCTCCACTAAGAGTTGGGAGTTGAATTCAACCCAGTTGAATCTGGGTTCAAATTTGCTCTCTCATTCAAGAAGAGTACAATTATCTCAGGGTTGTATAAAAAAACACCAAAAGCATCCAAAAAAAAAAAAATTAAAACAATGAAAAACACTGGGGAGACATCTTTCTCTCATGGAGCTCCTGCTCGGGGGAAACCAGGCCATGCTGTGAACAGCACTGCGCAGAGGCCTGTGCGGTACAGGAACGAAGCTCCAGCCAGCAGCCAGCGGGCAGTGAGGCCTGCCAACAACCACGGGACTGAGCTGGGAAGTGAATTATCCAGCCCCAGTGGAGCCTTGAGATGACTACAGCCCTGGCTTACAAGTTTGAAAGCAAACTTGTGAGGGACCTTGAGACAGAACCACCCAGCTAAGAGGCAAACTGATTCCTGACCCTCACAAGCTATAGGGAATACTAAAATATTTGTTGCTTTAAGCTGCTGAAAGCAAACCAAAAACATTAGGGCTGGGGGAGTGACAGAAATGGCAGAACAGGGAGCTCTAAGAATTAGTCCTTCCACTGAAGCAATCATTAAGCTGGCAAAACCAGAATCCACTTTTTAGAATTCTGGAATCTAATAAAAACCTTATAGCAACCAGGGGGACACTGACTGAAGAAAGAAATTGCTAAATTTCACTAAGAAAGCATTTTTTCCTTACCTATCTACAAATCCCCATTCCACAGTTTGGGCAGAGGCTCTGCAGATGGCAACCTGTGTTCCCAGCATGCCTTGCTGGTGCTAAGGGAAACAATACGGACCTTCTAAAACACCCGTGGTTGTGCGTTTTGATCCGTGTGGTGGTTCCCTGAGGACTGGTACAGAGGCTGACCTTTGTGTTGCCCACCTTATTAGGCCAAAGTGGCTTTCGGGGTGACATCTGATGAAAGAATCTAAAGATATATGTTACCCATAGTCACCTGGTGTAAGGGAGATGGTGGATGGAATATACAGCAGACAGACCTAAAGGCCTGGGAAGGAAGAGGCTGAAGAAGACGACTCCTGGAAGAGTGATGGCTTTCAAGGGCTATCACATATACTAGGGCATCCAGAAGGTACTGCACATTCCCAGGGCTAGATGCATGTTTAGAAAAGATGTGAGAGAACTCTAGGTTTGCACTGCTGGCTGATCTTTGAGCTGTACCCAAGGAAGAGGTGAAGGCTAAGGCAGAGTTACAGATGGCCTGGCTTAGAACTGACGAAGTAACCCTGCTCAGAGCCAATGTGCAAGGACTGGGAAAGTTGTTTTGTGTCTTTTTAAAAAAAATTTAGTTGTTGTTGTTGTTATTATTATTATTATTATTGGTTTTTTTGGCTCCAGTTGTTTAAGAAAATCCGTCAGGTCATTAGCTGACCACTGAGACAACAGAACAGAGAGTTCGGTGAATACACATGACAAGAAATAACAGTTTTTGCAAAAACAGTTTGGTAAAGGCACTAAACAGATAACTGCAGTCCTCAACCAAACCCTGGGGTGGGAGGAGAATCTAATCTCCAGAGTTATCACATTGTAATTTCAAAATGAAGAGTTTTCAACAAAAAATTGGAAGGCATACAAAGAAAACAGGAAGGTATGGCCCATTTGTAGGGAAACAAAATCAACAAAAACTGGCCTTAAGGAAGCCCAGTCCAGCCCTGGACTCTCTAGGAAAAGAAAAACTAATTAAATATGCTCAAAGAGCTAATGGAAACTATGGACAAAGAACTGAAAGAAACCAGGAGAACAATTTCTCACCAAAAAAGACACTACCCATAAAGAGATAGAAATTATTGAAAGGAACCAAATAGAAACTCTGGAGCTGAAAAGTATGCAAGTTGAGATGAAAAATTCTCTAGAAGGGTTCAGGCAAAAGAAAGAATCAGTGAAGTCCAAGACAGGACAACTGAAATTGTCCAGTCTGAGGAACAGAAAGGAAAAACATGAAGAAAAATGAACGGAGCCTAAGGGACTTGTGGGATATCATCAACATACGCATTATGGACTCCTGGGGGGACAGGACAAGCAGAGAGAGAGAGAGAGCAGCAGAGATAATACCTGAAGGATTAATAGCTCAAAACTTCCCACACTGGATGAAAGACAGAAATCTACACATCCAAGAAGCTCAGTGACATCCACGTAGAATAAACTCAAAAGACATTCACAGTCTGTGGGAAAATGGCAGAGCAGGAGGCCCCTGAGTTCTCCCTGTCCCCACATTTACAACCAGATTTTAACTACATCCAAGTCAATAAGCAGGAATGCAATCTGAAGACTGGAGCAACACATTCTATAACTAAACATAGAGAAGAAGCTGCATCTGAAAGGTCAGGAAGGTCAGAAAGGCAGAGGGAGGCTGCCGGCAGGAGGGAGAGAGCTGTGTGCAGGAGAGAGAAAAATGGGCTCTCGTACCAGGGAGCTCACATGTCGAAGAATGATCCCCATAACATTTGGCTTTAAAAACAGGGCTGAATTCCATGAGTTTTAAAACCAGTGGGACTTGGAGCCTGAAGCTTTAAAAGTCAGCTGACTCAACACTGGGTGAGCCAGGGTGAGGGTGAATGACAGCTGGGTCGCCATCCTTAAAGAGAGCAGGCTGAGGCAAGAAAACATAAAAACGGCAATTTTCACAACACAACACTGGGGGCAAATGGGAGACAGATCCGTTCACATTGATTTTGAAGTGTGTTGGGGGACTTCTCTGAAAACAAGGGAGCTGGCAGATGCCATTCTCTCCACGCCCCTCCCCACTGCCACCAACCCGCAGCATAAACAGAGCCACCTGCGGGAGGCAGCACTGCATAGACACTTGCTACCTAACCAGCTGGCAGGGGCACCACACCCACGAGCTCTCCAGAGGACTCATCCACTCTAAGCCTGCTAGCCATGGCCTTAGGGCAAATTTTGTTAGTGTACATGCCCGCCCAGCCACTGAGTGCACAGCTGCCACAGCATGCCCTTGCCATCGTGCACCAGGCCCAGCTGTGCCCACCTCACTCCCCTGGCCAGCCTGGCACACAGTCCCCAAATGCTTTGGGAGATTCCCCATAGGACAGGACTAGTGGCCCAGCGCAAATTGTGCTAACACTACCATCCCCCTCACAAGTTCCCCAGAGGGCACGACCCCTCAGATGTGGTCTGCATGGGTCCCACTAACACCACAGACAGCAAGCACAGCCCACAACAGGCGGAGAGTCAGTACAGGCGACTGCAGTGAAAGGAAAAGTGACTCAGACACAACAGCAGGGCGTAAGCAACACACAGGATACTCTCCTGAAGTGCCAGGTTCTGGTGAACAGGGGACACTGCACTGCAGAGGGCATTCCAGGACCTCTTCTTCATAAAGTCACTACTTTCAAGAGCAGAAGACACAGCTGACTTTCTTACACACAGAAACAGAAAAAGAGAGGCAAAGTGAGAGACATTTATCTATCTGAAATGAAAGAACAGGACAAGGCCATGGTCAGAGATGTAAGCAAAACAGATATAAGTAACATGTCTGATAAAGAATTTAAAGCAATGATTATTAGGATACGCACCGAACTTGAGAAAAGAGTGGAAGACCCTTAACATGGAGATAAGGAATAACACAGCAGACATAAAGGGCTCAGTAAATGAAAAATAGGTTGATGGAATGAAGAGAGGGCTAGAAGAAGCAGAAGAATGAATTAATGACCTAGAACACAGAGTAATGGAAAATAATCAAGCTGAACAAAAGAAAGAAAAAAGAACTAGGCAAAATGAGAATACACTTAGAGAACTCAGTGACTCCATCAAATATAATAACAGTCATAGTATAGGAGTCCCAGAAAAAGAAGAAAGAGAAAAGGGGGCAGAAAACTTATTTGAGGAAAAAGTATTTGAAAACATCCCTGATCTGGGGAAAGAAACCAATATCCAGATCCAGGAGGCACAGAGAACTCCCATCAAAATCAACAAAAGCAGATTCATACACAGACATATTATATTCAAATTGGCAAAAATCGTGATAAGAAAAAAACTTTAAGCAGCAAGACAAAAGAAGTCAGTAACTTACAAGGGAAAACCCATAACGCTTTCAGGAGATTTTCCAAAGAAACTTTGCAAGACAGAATGGAGTGGCAGGATATACTCAAAGTGCTGAACGGGAAAATTCTACAGCCCAAAATACTCTATCCAGCAAGGCTATCATTCAGAATAGAGAGATGAAGAGTTTCCTAAAAAACAAAACCAAAGGAGTTCATGACCGCTAAACCAGCCCTGCAAGAAATATTAAAGGGGACTCTCTGAGTAGAAGGAGAGACCACAAGTGACAGTACAGAGGTAGGAAACACAAAAGAAGTAAAAGTGAATATTTCTATTAAAAAAAATCAGTCAAGGAACGCACAAAAAAAGGATGTAAAATATAATGACATATACCTAAAACGTGGGTAGGAGAGTAGAAAAGAATGGGTTCAAACTTAAACAATCATCAACTTAAAACAGACTGCTATATGCTGAAGAGGTTATATACAAATCTAATGGTAACCATATATCAAATACCACTAATAAATATGCAAAGAATAAAGACAAAGAAATCCAAATATATCACTAAAGAAAATCAGCAAAAGAAATACAAGAGGGGATCAGAGAAAATCTTCAGAAATAACCACAAGACAGGTAATAAAATGGCAATAAATATCTATTGATCAATAATTACTTTGAATATAAATGCAGTAAACACTCCAATCAAAAGAAACAGGGTGACAGAGTAGATTTAAAAAACAAGGCCCATCTATATGCTGTCTATGAGAGACTCATTTTAGGCCTAAAGACACAGACTGGAAGTGAGAGTATGGAGAAACATCTATCATGCAAATGAAATGGATGTCAAAAGAAAGCCAGAGTACTAATACTTATATCAAATAAAATAGACTTTATTTTTTAAAATTTATTTATGTACTTTGAGAGAGCAAGCAGAGGAGGGGCAGAGAGAGAAGGAGGGAAAGAGAATCCCAAGCAGGCTCTGCACTGTCAGAGTGGAACTGGATGTGGGGCTCGAACTCATGAACTGCAAGATCATGACCTGAGCCAAAACCAAGAGTCAGACGCTTAACTGACTGAGCCACCCAGGCACCCCTAAAATAGATTTTTAAAACAAAGACTGTAACAAGAGATAAAGAAGGACACTATATAATAATAATAATAATAATAATAATAATAAGGGTACTATCTAACAAGAAGATATAACAGCTGTAAATATTTATGCACCCAACAGAGAAGCACCCAAATCTATAAAACAGTAACAAACATAAAGGAACTAATCAATAATAATACAATAATAATAGGGGACTTTAACACCTCACTTACATTGACAGATCATCCAAACAGAAATCAACAAGGAAACAGTGGCTTTGAATGACACACTGGAACAGATGGATTTAACAGATATATTCAGAACATTCCATCTTAAAACAGCAGAATACACACTCTTTTCAAGTGCACACAGAACATTCTCCAGAATGACCATATATTAGCCCACAAAACAAGCTTCAACAAATTCAAGAAGATCAAAGATATACCACTCATCTTATCTGACCACAACTTTATGAAACCAGAAGTCAACCAACAAGAAAAAACCTGGAAAGATCACAAATACATGGAAGTTAAATAACGTGCTACTAAACAATGAATGGGTTAACTAGGAAATAAAAGAAGAAACAAAACAGTACACGGAAACAAATGAAAAAGAAAACAATGGTGCAAAACCTCTGGGATGCAGCAAAACAGATTCTAAGAGGAAAGTTTATAGCAATACAGGCCTACCTCAAGAAGCAAGAAAAATCTCAAATGAACAACCCGGTCTTACACCTAAAGGAGCCAGAAAAAGAACAACAAACAAAACCTAAAACCAGTAGAAGGAAGGAAATAATAAAGATTAAGCAGTAATAAATGATATAGAAACTATAAAAAACAATAGAACAGATCAATGAAATCAGGAGCTGGTTCTTTGAAAAAAAAAATCAATAAAATTGATAAACCCTTAGCCAGACTTACCAAGAAAAAAAGAGAAAGGACCCAAATAAATAAAATCACAAATGAGAGAGGATAAATAACCACCAACATCACAGAAATACAATGTTATAAGAGAATATTGTGGAAAGCTATATGCCAACAAATTGCATAACCTAGAAGAAATGGATAAATTCCTAGAAAAATATAAGCTACAAAAACTGGAACAGGAAGAAACGGAAAATTTGAACAGACTAATAACCAGCAAAGAAATTGAATTAGTAATCAAAAAACTCCCAATATACAAAAGTCCAGGACCAGATGGGCTTCATGGGTTAATCCTATCAAACATTTAAAGAAGAGTTAATACCTCTTCTTCTCAAACTATTCCAAAAAATAGAAAAGGAAGGAAAACTTCCAAATGAGGCCAGCATTATCCTGATACCAAAACTGGATAAAGACACCACTAAAAAACAAACAAACAAACAAACAAACCACAGGCCAATATCCATGATGAAACTAGATGTAAAAATCCTCAACAAAGAAATAGCAAAGCGAATTCAACCATACTTTAAAAAAATCATTCACCACAACCAAGTGGGATTTATTCCTAGGTTGCAAGGGTGGTGCAATATTCACAAATTAATCAGTGTAATACATCACATCATAAGAGAAAGGGTAAGAACCATAAGATCATTTCAGTAGATGCAGAGAAAGCATCTGACAAAGTACAACATCCATTCATGATAAAAACCCTCAACAAAGTAGGTTTAGAGGAAACATACCTCAACACAATAAAAGCCATATATGAAAAAGAGAGCTTTTTCCCCAAGGTCAGGAACCAGACAAGGATGTGCACTCTCACCACTTTTATTCAACATAGTACTGGTAGTCCTAGCCATAGCAATCAGACAACAAAAAGTAGTAAAAGTCATTCAAATTGATAAGGAAGAAGTAAACCTTTCACTATTTGCAAATGATAAAGGATTATCTGATAAAGGACTGGTATCCAAAATATATAAATAACTTATAAAAGTCAACATCCAAAAAATAAATAATCCAATTAAAAATGGGCAGAAGATATGAAGAGACATTTCCCCAAAGACGACTTTCAGATGGCCAACACATTACATGAAAAGATATTCATCATCACTTACCATTGGGGAAATGCAAATCAAAACTACAATGAGGTATCTCCTCACACCTAGCAGAAAAGCTAAAATCAGTAACACAAGAAACAACAGGTGTTGGCGAAGATGTGGAGTAAAAGGAACCCTCTTGCACTTTTGGTGGGAATGCAAACTGGTGCAGTTGCTCTAGAAAACAGTATGGAGGTTCCTCAAAAAGTTAAAAATAGAATTACCCTACAATCCAGTGATCACACTGCTGGGTATTTACCCAAAGAACACAAAAACACTAATTCAAAGGGATACATACACCCCTATGTTGGATAAGTGGACAAAGAAGATATGGTGTGTACACACACACACACACACACACACACACACACACACACAGACAATGGAATATCATTTCGCCATAAGAATGAAATCTTGCTATTTTCAATGACATGTATGGATCTAGAGAATATAATGCTAAGCGAAATAAGTCAGACAAATACCATATGATTTCACTCATGTGTGGCATTTAAGAAACAAAGCAAATGAGCAAAGGGAAAAAAAGAGACAAATGAAGAACCAGACTCTTAATTATAGAGAACAAATTGATGGATACTAGAGGGGAGGTGGGTGGGGGATGGGTGAAATAGGTGAAAGGGGTTAAGGAGTGTACTTGTGGTGAGCAACAGGTGATGTATGGAACTGTTGACTCACTATATTGTACCCCTAAAACTAATATAACACTGTATGTTAACTAGCTGGAATTAAAATAAAAGCTTAAAAAATAAAATAATTAAAATTTTAAAAATAAAAAAATAAAATTTGTGTTCCCATAAAAATGATTAAAAATAAATAAATGAGATTCACAGGGAGACACATTGTAGTCACACTGTTGAAAGACAAAGGCAAAGAGAGAGTCTTGAAAGCAGTAAGACAGAAGTGATGCATCACACAGAAAAGGTCCTCAATGGGGTTAGCAGCCAACTTCTCCCCAGAAACCAGAGGCCAGCAGCAGGGGGATTACATAAAGTGCTGAAAGAAAATCACTATCAACCAAGAATGCTATATCCTGCAAAAACCTAAGGAAGTTCATTGCTAGTAGATCTGCCCTAAAAGAAATGCTAAAGGAGTTCTTCGGGCTGAAATAAGAAGACACTAGACAGTAACTTCAAGTCATACAAAGAGATAAGAATTCCAGTAAAGGAAACTACACAGGTAAAAACAGAATCCAGTATTTTTGTATCTTTGATTTGTAACTTCTCTTTTAGTTTTCTGTATGAGTTAGAAAAGAGATGCATAAAGCAATAATTATAAATCTATATTAGTGGGCATACAATGTACAAAAGATGTAAATCTGTGACAACAGAAAGGAGGGGCAGAGCTGTATAGAACAGAGTTTTTGTATACTATTAAAGCTAAGCTTGTATCAATTCAAACTACACAGTTAAAGATTTATGAATGTTAACTGCAATCCCCATGGTAACCACTGAGAAAATAACTAAAATGTACACAGAAAAGAAAATGAGGGCATCAAAAGTATGCACTAGAAAGAAAATCCAAACACAAAAGAAGGCAGTATTGGAGTAACTGAGGAACAAAAAAGACATAAGACATATAGAAAACAAATAGCAAAATGGCATAAGTCCTTTCCTATCAGCACTTTAAACGTAACTGAGTTCAACCCACAAATTAAAAGACAGACAGTGGCAGAATGGATTAACAAAACAAGATCCAAAATATATGCTATCTATAATAGACTCATCTCAAAGCCAAAGATACAAAAAAGTTGAAAGTCAAAGGATGAAAAAAGATATTTCATGCAAACAGTAACCGAAAGAGTACAGGGATAGCTATACTAATTGTTTGCCTTAAGTCAAAAAACTGTTACAGGAGACAAAGAAGGTCATTATATATTGATAAAAGGGTCAGTTCATTAAGAAGACATGATACATTTTAAATATATATGCACCAAACAACAGAGTCTTAAAATATGAAACAAATATTGACAGAACTGAATGAAGAAATAAAATAGTTCTATAATAATAATAATTGGAGACTTTAATACCTCACTTTAAAGAATGGAAAGAAGGGGCACCTGGCTGGCTCAGTTGGTAGAGCATGAAACTCTTGATTTCCAGGTCATGAGTTCGAGCCCCACGCCGGGTGTAGATTACTTAAAAATATTTTAGGAAGGAAGGAAGGAAGGAAGGAAGGAAGGAAGGAAGGAAGGAAGGAATGGAGGGAAGGAGGGAGGAGGGAAAAAGAAAAAAGAAAAGAACATGTAGACAGAAGATCAATAAGGAAATGGAGGACGTGAACAACACTATAAACCAACTAGATCTAACATACATCTAAAGCACAGTCCACTCAACAACAACAGAATACACATTCTTCTCAAGTATAATACATGACACATTCTCTGGAACAGATCATGTTTGAGGTCACAAAACAAATCCTAATAAATTTCAGGAGACTTAACATAGAAAGTATCTTATCTTCTCTGACCACAAGAGAAAGAAGCTGGAAATCAGTAATAAAGGAAAACTAGAAAACTTAAACACGTGTGGAAATTAAACACACACTCTTACATAACCAATGGGTCAAAGAAGGAATCACCAGGGAAATTAGAAAATACTTTGAGAGGAATGAAAATGAAAACATAATATAACAAAACTGACGTGATACAGTGAAAGCAGTGCTCGGGAGGAAATTTATAGCTCTAACAGTTTACTTAAAAAAAAAAAAAAAGGATCTCAAACCAATAACCTAACTTTAAATGTTAAAGAACTAAAAAAGCCTTAAGAAACCAGAAAAAAAAAACAACTAAAGCCAAAGCTAGCAGAAGGAAGAAAATAATAAAAGTTATAGTGGAAATAAATGAAATAGAGAACACAAAAACAATAGAATTAATGAAATCAAAAGTTTATTCCTTTTTCTTTTTTTTCTTTTTGAGAGAGAGAGAGTGTGTGTGAGAGCGAGTGGGGGAGGGACAGAGAGAGAGGGGACAGAAGATCTGAAGCAGGCTCTAGCTGACAGCAGCGAGCCCGACGCGGGGCCTGAACTCACAAATCCTGAGATCATGGCCTGAATCGCAGTTGGATGCTCAACCAACTGAGCCACCCAGGTGCCCTAAAAGTTTATTCTTTGACGAGATCAACAAAATTGAGAAACCTTTAGTTGGACAGACTGAAAAAACAGAAAATGCAAATAACAAAAATCATAAACACAAGTGGGAACGTTGGGTGTAGATTACTTAAAATTCTTTTAGGAAGGAAGGAAGGAAGGAAGGGAGGAGAGAGGGAGGGAGGGAGGAAGGAAACAGAAAAGTTAAGAAGAAAGAAAAGAACATGTAGACAGAAGATCAATAAGGAAATGGAGAACATGAACAACACTATAAACCAACAAGATCTAACATACATATAAAGCACAATCCACTCAACAACCACAGAATACACATTCTACCTATCTTACAGAAGAAAAAAAAAAGGATTAGAAGAGAGTACAATGAAGAATTACCAACAAATTAAATAATATAGATGCAATGGACAAATTCCTATAAATATAAAAATTACCAAAATTGACTCGAGCACTGGAAAATCTCAACAGACCTGTTACAGCTAAAGAAATTGAAACAGTAATCAAAATCCTCTCCAAAAAGAAAAGTTCAGAATCAGCTTCACTGGTGAATTCTACCAAACATTTAAAGAACTAACACTGATCCTTCTCAAACTCTTCCAAAAAATAGGAGGAAAATATTTCCTAACTTGTTCTATGAAGCCAGCCCTACCTTGATACTAATGCCAAAGACACCACAAAAAGAGAAAATTACAGACCAATGCCCCTTATGAATATAGTGAAACATTCTTTCAATTTTTTTTAATGTATCTAATTTTGAGAAAGAGAGAGAATGTGAGCAGGGGAGGGACAGAGAGGGGGAGAGAGAGAATCCCAAGCAGGCTCCACACTATCAGCACACAGCCAGATACAGGGCTGGATCCCACAAACCGTGAGATCATGACCTGAGCAGAAATCAAGAGTCAGACGCTTAACCGCTGAACTACCTAGGCGCTCCGCCCTACAGTCAAAAATTTTTAATAAAATACTAGCAAACTGAATCTAACAGTATATTCAAAAGATACACCACGACAAAGCAGAACTTATCCCAGGAACGAAAGATGTAAGAAAACCAATGTAATATACCACATTAATGAAGGAGGGCAACTCTTCCCCAACACATGATCATCTCAATAAATGTAGAAAAAAGCATTTGTCAAAATCCAACATTCATTCATGATAAAACACTCAGAAATCTAGAAATAGAAGGAAATGTCCTCAACTTTATAAATACAGGGTATTTATGAGAAACCACAGCTAACATCATACTTAACAGCGAGAGGCTGAATGCTTTCGCTCCGAGATCGGGAACAATAGAAGTATGCCCACTTTCACCATGACTATTCAACATTGTGGTGGTAGTTCTAGTCAGAACAATTAGGAAAGAAAAGACATAAAAGGAATCAAAATTGGAAAGGATGATCTAAATCTATCTCTATTTGCAGAGGATCCTACATATAGAAATTCCAAGAATCCACAAAACAACTACTAGAGCTAATAAAAAAATTTGGCAAAGTTGCAAGGTACAAGATAAATGAGCTGTATTTCTACATAACAGTAATGAACAATTGCAATAGGAAATTAGGAAAACAATTACATTTTATAATAGCATCCCAAAGAATAAAATACCTAGGAATAAATTTAACTAAGGAGACAAAAGACTTGTGCACTGCAAATTATAAAGCACTGCTGAAAGACACAAAACTAAATAAATGGAAAGACATCCATGTTCAAGAACTGAAAATTCCAACAGCGTTTTCTTGTCGGAAGAATCGGCTTTTCCAATTCTCAAAAGCACGCAGGAATTGCAAGGACCCCTGAATGGCCAAAACAATATTGAAGAAGAAAAACGTTGGACGACTCACACTTTCCAATGTCAAAACTTACTACAAAATTACAGTAATTAAGAGAGTGTGGTAGGTACTGGCACAAAGACAGAGCTACAGACCAAAAGAATAGGACTGAGAGTCCAGAAATAAATCCACACATCAATTGCCAACTGGTTGTCAACAATGGTGTCATGATCATTCAAATGGGGAGAGAACAGTATCTTCAACAAATGGTGCTGGAACTGCATATCCACATGTGAAATAATTAAGCTGGACCCTTTATCTCATACTACATTCAAAAATTAAGTCAGAATGAACTACTAACTTAAATAGAAGAGCTAAAACCCTACAACTTCTTAGAAGAAAAATTAGGTTATGGTAAATCTTCATTATCTTAGATGTCAGTATGGATTCCTAGATAGGACACCAAAAACGCAAGCAACAAAAGAAAAAAACAGATAAACTGGACTTCATCAAAATTAAAACGTTTTGGGCATCAAAGTACATTATCCATAAAACGAAGAAAACACAGGCTTCCAGAAAAGAAAAAGTGAAAAGACCACCGACAGAATGGAAGAAAATACCTGCAAATCATATATCTGATAAGAGTCTAGTATCCAGATTATACAAAGAACCCTCACAACTCAACAACAAAAAGACAAACAACCCAATATAGAAACTGGCAAAGAACTTGGATATTTCTCTAAAGAAAATATACAAATGGCCAAAAAGCACATGAAAGATGTCCAACAACAACATTAATCATTAACAAAATGCAAATCAAACTCACAATGAAATACCACTTCACACCTACTAGGATGGCTATAATTTTTAAAAAGGGAAAACAGTAAGCATTACCAAGGATGTGGAGCAAACAGCATGCTCACACATTGCTGGTGGGAATGGAAAATGATTCAGCTGCTGTGGAAACAGTGTGGCAGTTCCTCAAAAAGTTAAACCCCGAATTGTCACATGATCCAGTAATTGCACTCTTAGGTATGTATATACCCCCAAAGAATGGAAAGCAGGTATTCAAACAAATGTTTGTACATAAATATTCATAGGAGCACCATTCCCAATAGCCAAAAGGTAGAAATAACCCAAATGTCCATCAATGGATGAACAGATAAACAAGTTACGGTATATACATACTATGGACTATTATTCAGCCATTAAAAGGATATGAAGTACTGATACCTGTTATAATGTGGATGAATCTGGAAAACACTATGCTAACTGAAAGAGGCCAGACACAAAAGGTCACATATTATATGATTCCACCCAAAGGAAATACCCAGAGTAGGTAAATCTAGAGAGACAAACAAGCAGACTGGCAGCTGCCAGTGGGAGGGAGAGGAATGGATGGAGAGTAATTATTGACTAGATACTGGTTTTTATTTTAGGGTAATAAAAAGGTTTTGGAACTAGACAGAGGTGGTGGTTGCACAACACTGTGGATGTACTACATGCCACTGATTTGTTCATTTCAATGTTCATTTTTATGTGGTATGAATTTCACCTCAATTAAAAAAAAACTGGGGAAAACCAAAACCAAAAAACAAAAAACCAAAAATGGAGTAAGCTAAAAGTCTGGTCTCTATCAGAGATTACAAACTATTGTCCAGAGATGAAGTTGCCCTGCAGATATTTTTTTTGCTTTACATAGTGTTTAAACAGGTATCAGTATTTTTACAACTAGGTGGCTTCTCAAAACATTGGGATTTCTGGCCATTCTTGGAAATATTTCTGTAGGATAAAAACTGGCTATTATCAAGCAGTAGTTGCCCCCTGAGACGGTATTACTTTCCCATTTACTACAGTCTCTTCCACATTCTATGGTCTTCCTGATACCAAGGCCAAATTTAAATTTTGTCATGCTTGCCTCACTACTTTAACCAGAAACTAAGAATAAAAGTGGGATATCTCTTATACTCATGCTCCCACTGAAAATGGAAAAATAAAAGTCCATGTGTTTACTTCCAGCCTGCTTTACTCATTTGTATTTACTGCCTCACACTCGTGACTATTTGAATTTAGAAATCCGGTTCTTTTTGGTTACAAAGATAGAAATCAAACACTCCGAATAAGATTAGAATTAGGTTAACCACTTACACCCTGAATTCCAAATTCACCTTCTGAGACTTGGCTGCATGAATAATCAAAGTTAGTCACTTGCAAATAAATACATGTCCAAATAGTTTCACCAATCGAGGTTGAATAAATTTGGATTGAAGGCAAAGCAAAATCCATCTCTGGTCACTCGGACCTCTTTTCCCTGCTAGAGCACCAGTGTTAAAATGGAAGGTGAAGAGTTACCAGCTCACGTTTACTAACAGGGAAGAATGGAAGTTGAGGAGAATACATTGGATACTATTCTCATCTTGGAAGCACTGTTTAGATCCTGTTTAGAGGATCTCGTGTAGGTTCCTATCCAAGACACACAGGGAACCCAGCACTTTTTTCTCAGTAGCTTAGCCTTGGGGACATACACAGAGGTCTTTGTTGCAGGGGTGGGTGTGGTGGATTAAGAAATGAACGTAATTCCTGAGAACTAACTGCATCAGGCGCAGTCTAATGGACTTTAAATTAAATGCTTTAGCTCGTTCCATCATTAACAGGTGTTTAGCCCCATTTTGTAGAGTGCTAGAGAGGACAGGGACATAAAAGTCAGCGGTATGGGGGCTGTAAGTCTGTCTGGTTCCATCTACTTTTCTGCCTAGAACATGTTTCCAGCCTCAAAGCTCCTCAAACTCTAGCACTCATTTTCTCAGAGTCGCAGTGTAATGTGGCTTCTAATGAGGGTAAGACAGGGAGCTCTTGTCTGGGCTGAAGGAAGTTGGCAATGCCTGACAGGGGAAGAAGTGAGGCACTATTGTTGTAACTGACACTCCCTTCTTCCTTTTCTATGCCAAGGTGGGAGGCCTTTGAAACTATACAACTTGCCACGCTTCCTCCCCTGGAGGCACAGCCTCCATACCTGTTCGAAATGCACTACAGATTGAGCTCTGTGAGGGTATAGGCCTTCATTTATCCACCCTTGTATTTAGGCATCACACTCGGCATAGCAACTGGCACGTAATCAACGTATTTTTACTAAATGAATGTTATCACCCTAAAAGAAACAGAAGAAAGCAGAAAGGAACCCATCTAGCCTTGTCACATAGAGAATGCTGGACGCAGGTTCTGGTAACTCTGTGAGCAGACTCTGAGTAGTACTTCTGTGGCTACATATTTACATTGCTTTACTCTTTAGCCCATCTCTGAGATCCCCTAATGGCTATAAATGTGATACTGGAAATGAAACACAGAAGAGAAAAGAAGGATAGCAGAAAGATCTAAAGTAAGAAAATTCTGAGAACGGAGTCCAGTCTAAAGAGCACCCCTGCTGACTGAGCTTGCTAACCTGCAAGCCCGTTATGGCAGGTGGTCTGCTAAACTAAAATAGCAACGGCTGATTCCTCTATTAGATGAACAAAAAGAGAGACCATGGAATTTACTGCTTAGAAAAGCTTTTTTAAGATTTCCTGAAAACCCTTTTACAGCATTAAAATTAAAATTAAAAACTCTATTAACATATAAGTCCAAAACATGAAAAGATATTCAACATCTAACATGAAAAAAAGCAAGTTACAAAATATAGATTGTTTTTTTGCTTTAAAAATGTATTATAGAAAATATGGAGGAAGATAATCTGAACTGTTCATACTGTTCAAGAGTCAGGAGTTAGAATTATGGGGAAGTTTACTCTTTCCACACATTACGGGGTGGATGCACTTTGTACATTATATAGTTCTATAATGTTAGAATTTTCTTTCATAATTAATATGTATTATCTTAGATGTGATCAGAAAAAATAAGAAATGCAAAAATAAAAGGAAACTGAAAAAAAATGTCTCCTAAAAGTATCTATATCGAAAGAGAGGTCAAAGAAAAATACTATTTAGTAATCTAAAGGAGTGCTTTGAAACCACCTTCTTTGGAACTCTAAGGCCCCTCACGTTCTTTGAGAGCCAGCACAGGGCACGAGGGGAGACGATCTCCAGACATGCCCCTACGCAAACTTCTCAGCTTCAGTATTTTACTTTTATGTTTTAATAATGAAGTTCTGCCGATAATGCGTTTAAAAGCTCATTATCTAACACGGTGTATCTAAAAAGGTGTAACTATTTCTGAAATGTTCCTCAAAGCACTTTCTGGGGTCTGAGTAAGCTTTCCAGGAAAACAGATGTGTTTTCCCTTGTGTTTTCTGAGCACAAGATTTTAATACCTAGCTTTTTAGTGGAAGGTCTGCTGCATTTATGAGCTGTCTGGATAGAAAGCCGGGTGCTCTACGCATAAGGATCCTCTGTTCAAGAAGGCCAAGGCAGCAGGAAGCCTCTCATACCCCACCATCTGGCCAGCCTCTCTGAATCATGGTCAGCCATCCAGAAGCACAAGATTCAGGATCACTAGAGACTATTTTCAGATGAATGAGAACTCAAGCCTGAGCAATTAGAAATAGGTCAATGACTTTTTAAAGCAACTTTCTTAAAAGACGATGCTTTTCTTTGCAAAATTCTTTTCTCATCACTGGTCTTTCTTTAAATAGAATATGGTAACTGCCTATAAATCCTTTCTCTTGTTTTTAGAAGTCTTCTGTTACAGAACTCGTAAGTATTTTTGGAGGTTACTTGTATTTCTCTAGGCTTGAATTCTTAAGAGAAAATCTGACTTTAGAAATATAAACGAGAGGCTTCAACATCTGAGCTAAAATAAAATGTCTGTATTCTCTAGAGTTAAAAAATGCTTTTTAGAAATTTTAATTTTTTCATTTGGCTCTTCATTATCTGTAATAACCAGGGGAAATCTTTCAAATGAAATCCTTTCCCTTGTTTTGTTTACTCTTCCTGACTTTCACAGCCGTATCTTCATCTGGATTCTTATTGGGCCGAAACTAATAAGGCATTTTCTGTGCATTATATCTCTGTGCTTCCTGACTGAGACCAGCAGAACCCATCTGTGAATTTCTGCTTCGGAACCAGCAGGGGGAGCCCACTCACACGGGAATCTGAATCCCTCTGCGCAGGGATGGTGGGAAAAACAACCCAACTTTCTTCAGTAAGACTGGCCCTTTTGCATTATGGATAAACCATCACATGATAAGCAACAGGTTACGGACAATGGTGCTGAGATAAAGAGAAGAGTTCTTGAGAGAATGTATTTAGAGACAGCCCGGTCTCAATGGCAAGGCCACTGTCCCCAAGCAGATGCACACTCTGCCTGTACCTGTTTTTCAAGGCTTGGCTTGCTAAGCTGTACAGTCTGAGGTCCAGCGAGTCTGGTCCCTGGAGTAGCTATCACAATGCTGGTGAGCTGGGCCATAGGGAACGTTTTGGCTATGGTTGCAGTCTGCCCATTGACGACACGGACGGGATGGATGGAATTCTGGGAGGTAGGGAGGGTCGTGGGGGTGAACTTGGTCAGCATGACAGGCCTCTGGATAAGTTGAGGAGCTGCAAGCATGGGAGGAGGTGCTGGGGCAATAGGAATGTTATTCTGGGCCACAGGCTTGGGTCGAACCTATGGGGAAAGAGAGAACAATTACTGTATTACTTCAAGAAATTTCATAAGCCTTGTAAGTCTAAAACATTGCCAGGTCTTTTATACTATATATGTGAAATGGTATTGAGTACCAATATTTATTAATATTCATTTTGGTGTTATTAGTCCTATACGTATCAGGATATATAATCTTATAGAAGACTCATCAGCTCTTAACGGTGTCCAAATGCTACCCTACAACATGGTTCTTCTGGATCCAAACCTTAGCTCCTTCTCCCATACCATGCTGCTTCCTCAGGTTGAGATCAAATGCCTAATCCAGAGACTGGTCTCACCCAGAACTTGCGCCCAGTATGGTAATAATGCGGCCATCGATCTTAATTCACATTCTAAATTTCTTCATGTCCGTGAATTCACTTCAGCCCAGCTCCTTGCTCTCTAACTCCCTGTTCTCGGCCACTCCCTCTCTAAGTCACATTTGTGGACTTCCTCTTCCTCTGCCCAATCCTAAACATTAAGTGTTTCTCAGAGTTTTGTTCTGGAACCTCTTTTTTCCCCAATCTTCTCACTCTTCCTGGGGTTTTTCACCCATCCCATGGCTTCAATTACCATCTATGTACTGAAGACGTCCATCCACACTTGCATCTCAGGACCAGACATTTCCGAATATACTCAACTTCCTGTCATGTATCTCTACGTGGAAATCTCATAAGAAATTAAAAATCAGCATGTCTAGGGGTACCTGGCTGGCTCAGTCAGTGGAGCATGAGACTCTTGATCTCAGGGTTGTTAAGTCCTAGCCCCATCCATGTTGGGTGTAGAGATTACTTAAAAATAAAATCTTTCAAAACAACATCAACAACAAAATCAACATGTCTAAAACTCACCTGTTTGTTCCCCTAACCCTCTCTTCCTCCTATTACCATCACCTTGGTAAATGGCTTTCTTGCTAAATACACTTCAGAACCATTCTTGATGCTTCCTACTTCACCTCTACTTCCTAAATCCTTCTCAATTATGGCTACTTCCTAGGTCCTTACTGCCACTTATGTTTGGCTTACTGAAACGGTAACAAAAATTACAATGAAAAACACGAGGTCAGCCTTGCTTGGGTTCAAATCCTGGTTCCTCCCACTTACTAGCCAGGTAGCCTCAGTAACATACCTGATTTAAGCCAGCATTTTTCAAATTTTCTATACAGTGACCCTATGGGCAAAATCCTTTCCCCCAATGCATGAAATTTTGACCTTCAGTTAACGCTCCAGCTCTGTTCCCCTGGGAACCTGATTAAGGGTAAGAATGTCAACTATGTTACCAGGCAACATCGCTTACGGTAGAAATGATCCCTCACTGCTAAACTGAATCCGAACTGAATCTGAACAGGGAGCATTATAAATACTTGATGGGATGCTCTGCTTTGGGCTTCATGCAGTGGGGTGACTCTTGTAACCGGGCATGTCCACTGGGAGGACCCTGAAAGCCATGCCTACAGAGTTGTTACAAGACGCACTGGCTCTTGTGAAGCATAAGACTATTGTGCCAGGCTGGCTCTACCACGGTCTTCTTCAGGATCTCACGTCCCCGCATCTCAGCAATCACTAGACGGCTGCAGAGACTGCTATACGGGCTGAAGCAAAATGTCTTGACGCTGTCTTGCTGGTAAGCTCTGGTTTCTGTCTCACGTTGTTCCAAGTACACTGGTACCAAGTATGGGCCTGGACAGTCTTGTGAGTCTGAGTATTTAGCTGAACTTAAGATGCCCCGGTGGTGTGGGGCGCTTCGGTGGCTCAGTCAGTTGAGTGTCGGGCTCCTGATTTCTCCTCAGGCCACGATTTTGCGGTCGGTGGGTTTGAGCCCCGCGTCGGGCTCCGCGCTGACAACGTAGAGCCTGCTTGGGATTCTCTGCCTCCCTCTCTCCGCCCCTCCCCCGCGTGCGCATGCTCTCTCTCTCTCAAAATAAATAAACTTTAAAGAAAAAAAGAAGAGCCGGTGGTGGCTGCTGCAGACACACAGTAGGGAATACATTTCATACTGTAACCAGCACACACACACAGACATATGTCTGTATCTCTACAAAACAAAAACTTCACGAAACATTACATGTGTGCTAGGTACTCTACCATTTCACATTCTGTTTTGCTGATTTTATTTGAAAACTCTGGTTACAATACATTATACTGATTTCACACAGCCTACTAATGGGTCATGACCCACCGTCTGGAAAACATGGGCTAAGCCCTACGTTCCTTGTCTAAAAAAAAGTAATACCTAACTTTCACAAGGCTATTGTGAAGATTAAAATAGATAACCCATAAAAAGTGCCCAACACAGTAGGTGGCACATAGCGGGAGTCTCTAAACATTAGCTGCTATTATTGTTGATGATGTCCTAACTATACCTCCTGCCCACAGTCTTGATCATCTTCAATCCATTCTCCACACAGTGGCAAGAGGGAATTTTCTAAAACAAAGATCTGATCATTTCAAGCATTTGTTTAAAAATGCTTTCATGGATCCCCATTGCTCCTGGGTTTGTCCCAGGGCCTTTTGCCCAAACTCCTATACAGCCTAGAAGGCCACAAGATCTGGCACAATGAACCTCTCCAGCTTCACCTCTTGCCTTAGCCTGAGTCAGCCACATGGCCCACTATGCCTAGCCACACCAAATCTCCTTTGGTTCCTTAAGCTTACATGTATCTCTCCATCCTGGATTTGCATATATGCTCTACCCTCTGCCTGGGACATTTTTGTTCTTCCCCCCAAATTTGGACAGGCTAACTTTACTAGGATTTTAAGTCTCAGACTGAATGCCAACTCTTCCATGAAACTTTCTATAAAACTTAAGAATGAGTTGGGTGCCCCTCCCACATGTGGTCAGACTAAACTGTACTTCCCATAATGGACACTGTAATTGTCTGAACACATGTCTGAAGCTCTCTGAGGACAGAGAACAGTCTATCTTGAAAACTGGCATATCCACAGTGCTTAGTGCCTTTTTTGATATGCAAGGTATTTATTAAGGATCTACCTGATAAATGACTGAAATCACCTTCTCTCACATTAGCAATGCCCATCCCTACCACACAGGCAATTCAGAAATCACTTATGGCCACTGAACACAAATTTCTTTTCTCTTCTCTCTTTGCCTGCCACATGGGGCCTCAGATGGGAACTCCTAGCCTTTCTACCTGGCAAGTCAAGTCCTCTCAAAACCCAGACTGGGGCAATCCTGACACTCTGTAATGAGAATGGTGAGTTCAGTCCGATTATCAGGAGAATATGGGCAAGCAGAGCTGCTTGAGCCCAGGTAGAAAGCTCCCTGTGTAGACCCCTAGTCTAAACCTCTATAGGCAAGGCTTTGTGTTTAAGTATGATGCTTAATGCCATCACCTATCACAGTAAAACTAAATGGTTTCTACGAGTTAGTTTGGCTATTGTTTCCTTCCCTACTCTTTGGCATCTAGGAAAAAAAAAAGTAGTAATTATATTCCTTCCCCACTGGTAGGCAGGTTTGGTTAAATTTCCAGTAAGTTAACATTGTAAGGTTTATAATGGTGCTATCTTAAATTTTCCTTTTCTTCTCATCCCTCTGCTACTGCCTTTGGTCATTGCCTAGAAACCCTGGTGATAAAATACGCCTCTTCATGGTACAGAAATCAGCAGGTAGAATCTTCAGCCAAGTCAGATCTGAACACAGCTGAGCTGATAAGCACACTTCAGGCTGCTTAGAAAGGGCCCATGAGGACTTTTGTCTCGGCTAACCCATCACTGGGCCTGTCACTAATTTACTCACCTGTGGAAGAAAGTTTGGACGTGGAGTGAGTCGAGGAGGGGGGATAAACTGTGGTACTTTGATGGGCTGAGGAGGTGTTGCCTGAACCTGCTAAAAAATGGGAAACATAAATAAACCAGAGGACAATAATTGTTCAATATCAAAGCTTAGGCGTTCTTCAAGTAATTTTAGCATCGCTATTATCTGGGTCAGATGATCCTTTCTAAAAGTTTTCATTGTAGAATTACCCATCTGAATTGACTCTGCCTCGAGAAAACTGTCTTACTCTCTCACCTGCACGCTCCAGCCTACAAAATGAACCAACCGCATTTCATTTTCCTTACCTGCCTCATGTAAAACACAGCAGGCTCAGCAATCTTAGACAATTTCCTTTGACATTCAAGAACTCTTGCATGTACGTATTATAAAAATCAAGACTGGATCCAAAGTAAAATCAAACTTGCTGCCTGGCCAAATGGGCTTCTTCCTAATAGAAGAGCTTTCTCTAGCGGTGAATAGCTTTGTTCCTGTAGAGAACTCTCTAACTCTCAGCATTTGGCTGAGATAGCTGGTTGCTTCTCTCAAGATTCCTGGTAAGTGCTGAAGCGTCACTTCACTGCTATCTAGTTTTCACTCGTCACTGGTCATCATTCAAAAACCACCAAGAGCTCTTAGCTGGCATTTTAAGAAAGGACTTTTCCAAACCACAATTTGGTTCTATTTCCCCCAAGCTTCAGAGAGCATCAGTTTCTAAATGGTTTTACCCTAGACTCTCATCAACAATTCTGGTTCAAGTACTTCTTCTTCAAGGGATCTTTTTTCTGATGGACCTTGGACACGGACATTGTTAATTTTTGGATTTCTCGAATATTTGTAAAGCACCTCAGCTTGCTCTGGGACTTCCTGGGTGCAGCCCATTTCAACTAAACTAAATTTGAGCTAAAGGAATTCAGCAGGGAGTTTTCCCCAAATCGGTAATACAGAACCAGAGAGTGTAAGCATTCGAGTATCACAGGAAGGTTTGCAAACAGGATGGAGAGAGATACATGAAACAGTGTGCATGCTGCTATGAAGGACGTTCCCCCACAAGCCAGGTCATAACTTTGACCTCAGGTAACGCACTGCATGCGTTTTGGTCCTTGGTGTCGAGGACACTTCTACAGCTGTTTGAGCACCCGGCAGGAATGCCATACTCCCTTGTCAGCCCCAAAGGCAAAACCTGGTATGGTTGAATGACGGAGACTAAAAAAATCCAGCAGGGGCATAAAATGGATATACTCTACAAATGCATATCCTGAACCCTCTCATGTGGGCACACATGAGTAGCAGCTGCTGGCTTACCAGAGTGACTGTGTTTTTTGCCACAATTTGGACAGCCTCTGCCCCAGGCCCAGTGACCTTACTAGACGTCTGGAGGTTGACCGGTGTGGTCTGCACATCAGTGCTGAGCACAGCCTTCTGACTGTTGATGGCGGTCACCATAGCAATGGTAGGTCTCTGGCCCACAACAGAGGCAGGCATGGTCGCAGTTGCTGCTTTCAAGACGAGAGGTAGTGTCTTTGTGGTAATCATAGAAGCTGTAGTTACAGTCTTCTAGGAGACATGGAGAACAGATATTAGGACACTGAAGTGTGACCCCGCTAAACAATATGCTGCTAATCCCCAGAAGAAAACAATGCAACGATTCTCATGATCAAGTTTCTCACTAGAACATTTCTTATGGGTACGCACAGCACACTTCTTACTATAGGGAAGGATAATCTCTAGTTTGTGCCAGGGTTTTCAAAGTTAGCTTCCAGTTCATAGTAGTAACTACAGACAGATATGGGCACAGGATTTTCAACAATGAATGGGGTGGGTTTACAGATAAAGAATATGAGTATACCTATTTAGTCTGGTTTTTTATTCTTTTCTTGCTCTCAATTAATTTAAACTCTGTAGAAGTTGCAAATCAATGAGGTACACACCATCTCTATCTTTAATTGCTACAACCTCATCAATATGAAGAAAGCCATCATATAATTCTGGTTATCTGCCTCCTGTGACACAAAAGCTGGGATGAAAGGACAGTGTCTTTTCATTCGAGTGTCACCCTAGAGAGGAGGAAGGGAAACTCGCGTGAGGGTTTGCACAATTGTTGCCTCAGAGGCAGTAAATCCCAAACTCTAGATAGTAAAACCTATTGACCGACTGGTTTTGTAAACACTGGCTCTCGATATCAAAGGGATGTGAGTCACTAACTACCATTTCTTCTCCAGAGGGCTGCTGCAGAAGCGATCAAAGATCCAGTGAGATATGACAAGGTGGAAACAAACACCTGCGTTTCAAAAAGGCTTATAGATCAGAGGATGAACAGAGGTGGCGGGGCTGACTGATGCTCCCCGAAGTGCCACTGTGGCTCTGTAGCCGCAGTTTCCAGACTTCTGACTAGAGTCATTAAAGGGGCCAGCTATGAAACAAGAAAACGCAAACAACCTTGCTACGTGGCATACACGCCTCTCTCGTGCCGCTACTCACTCCAGATCCAAACGTTTCAGGGACGTGAAAGTTTATCTGGTCCAATATGCTCGTTCTGATTTTGACACGACTCCATCTTTTTCTTCTTATTCTACACTTGCACTGTCCAGTTTGGTAGCTACCGGCCACACATGGCTATTTAAATTCAAATTAAAACAGAATAAAATTAACACATCAGTTCCTCAGTCACACTGTCTACATTTCAAGTGTTCAAGCGCCACTTGTGGTTAGTGGCTACCAAAGTGGACAGTGAAGATTTCTAACACCGCGGAAAGTTCTACTGGACAGCACTGCTCCAGACCAGTGAAAAGGACCCTGCTGTCCCCGAAAGAGATCTGGACAAATCCCCTTGTGCATTTCTATTTCAGTGGCTGTGTCAGCACTTGTGTATTAACTTGTTTTTTTCTAGGTAACGATTTCTATGTTCTGCCGTAAACACACACGTACGTTATCTTTTAACCTCTTTATTTTCTTTCAATGAAAACAATTAATGACCTCGCCTCATCTAACCCATCGTATAGCCTATGAGCAATCCTTATTAATGCTTGTAATTAAAATCACCCAAATCTTTGTTTCCTCTTCTCTAGTCAACAACACAGGCGCATCTCATTGTCCTTGCCACCGCCTCCTCAAAGGTGAAATGGGAGTAAGAGGGGAATGCTGATATTTATCCTGGGAAGTAGTGGGTCATCTGCTATCTATCCAGGATAAAAACCAAACCAAAGCTAAATGCTACATGTCATTAGAAATATCACAGGAGGGGTGCCTGGGTGGCTCAGTTGGTTGGGTGTCAGATTTCAGCTCAGGTCATGATCTCGCGGTTCGTGAGTTCAAGCCCCGCCTCAGGCTCTGTGCCGACAGCTCACAGCCTGGAGCCTGCTTTGGATTCCGTGTCTCCCTCTCTCTCTGCCTCTCCTCCGCTCATTCTCTGTCTCTCCCTCTCTCTCAAAAATAAATAAACATTAAAATATTTTTTTTAAAAAAGAAGCATTATGGGAGTGTAGCAGGAAGGACTGACTTTACATTGCCAGCTATTTATAATAAGTGTTTTTATTTTTTATTTTTATTTTTTTTATTAAACAAATTTTTTTTTAACGTTTATTTATTTTTGAGACAGAGAGAGACAGAGCATAAGCCGGTGTGATATCAGCCCTATCTTTCAGTTTAAGACATTAAAACACAAAGAACTTTTCAAGCGGTAAGCAAGTCACACAGATGGCATTCCATCTTGTTCCCAGCACAGGTTATGGAAGTAAAAGCTCTAATCAGCAGAACTCACGGACATGGGTTTTAAAAAAATGGTGGTGCATACTGTCGCTGCTTTGAAAGAGGTCATGTAATTTTGTTTGAGGTGTCCTTGGTTCACGTAAATTATCACCAATATTTTGAATAATCCTAAAGTGATCATGCTAAAAAACGGAGTAAAACCTCAAACTCACCTGAATTATAATACTTACCATTAACCGCCAACACTTAAAAAACCCTGAAAGCTAACAAATTTGTTTGTTCGCATCTTAGGTTAGCATTTTATTCTAGTTTATATTTATTTGTAGCCAATTTCACAACATGTATTCTAGCATCTACATAATCCTCTGTATACACAGGCACAAGACCTGGTGCTATATTCACCAATGAAAACTTTCTGAAAAATGTATTTATGGGGCGCGCCTAGGTGGCTCAGTCGGTTAAACGTCTTACTCTTGATTTCAGCTCAGGTCTTGATCTCACAGCCCCTGAGTTCGAGCCCCACATCGGGCTCTACGCTGGCAGTGCAAGGCCTGCTTGGGATTCTCTCTCTCCCTCCACCCCTCTGTCTCTCTCTCTCTCTCTCTCAAAATAAATAAATAAACTTAAAAAAAATAAAAATATATTCACTAACTAGTTATTGACACCAGGTATTAACACAGGTATTGCTTCAATCTCTACCCCTGTTCTGGTGCTTACTGTATTCTAACTACCTGGAAATATAAACAGAACTCTTGGGACTGTTAGAGTTTAGATGACAAAGAGAATCCAGAATTTTGAAATCCAAACCTAACGAAAACCTCTGACCTTTTTGGCAAGAAGAAGAGAAGACACAGAGAGGAAAGGTGTCCAACAACAAATAAAATTATTTTTCTGGAAGCTGTGGTTAGTGTCTGTCTGGCTGATGCCACCCAACTGTGATCAGCTTCAAGATAAGATAGCAGTTTCCACACGGTTTCATGAAGAGGTTACTTTTGACAAAACCCAAAGTGCACCAACTAGAAGTTAATGCCGAAATACAGGCCAAGAAGCACTAAAAGCAAAATCCTTTTTATTTATTTATTTATTTATTTATTTTTACCAAGTTATTATTGTTGTTTACCTGGAGAACATGAGGTTCTGACTTAAAACAGACAGGCTCTAATGAACAAATGAGAAGTTAGAGGGATTATTACTATGGGCTCTAATGAACTTCCATACCTATTTTAGACTCTTTTCGTTTAATTCTGAGTGGAAGGTAACTGTTGCACACTCAGACGACTGCAAATAGAACCACCCCAACCCCCTTTTTGTCCCTAAGGGTTTATTTTCTATTTGGTTTTTTTAACTGCATGCTTCTTTCCATTTGTATCACATCGTTAAAAATGACAGGGTTGTGAGAAGTTGAATAGAAGTTGAAGGGTATACCTGCATTCAACTCTTCCTATTTTTTTCTATTTTCTTTCTTTTCTTTTTTTCTATAGATTGAAAAAATGTCAAAATCTACATACAAGGATGAGCTTGAGTTAACTGAGTAAAGGGAGCTGGTCCCCCCACTCCCCATGCCTTGGTCCATGCTAGAATAAAAAACTTTCTCTTCCTAGCATCTCCTCTTTGTCTGCCTTAATTGCTACTTAATAGCCATTCCTTTCTGAACCTAGATATTTAGTATAGGACGTATGCAACCTCCCATTCATTTGTCCTCGAGTTCACGAACCTTTTTTTTTTTTTTTAAATTTTTTTTTTTCAACGTTTATTTATTTTTGGGACAGAGAGAGACAGAGCATGAACGGGGGAGGGGCAGAGAGAGAGGGAGACACAGAATCGGAAACAGGCTCCAGGCTCTGAGCCATCAGCCCAGAGCCCGACGCGGGGCTCGAACTCACGGACCGTGAGATCGTGACCTGGCTGAAGTCGGACGCTTAACCGACTGCGCCACCCAGGCGCCCCAGAGGCACGAACCTTTAATGACTCCCTATGACTGCCCCAAACCCCAAAGGTTCTGTCCGCATTGGAGGGCTTCTACAAGCTAGCCTCTTTCTCCCTTTCTCTCCCAGAGTCCATGCTGCAGCACATCAGCCTCCTTGATGTTCTTCGGGCACGCATTTACTGTTGTGACTCCATGCTTTTGTCCGCACTGTCCTCTACATCTGTGATGCTCTCCCCGCTCTGCCCCCTCACTGAAATTGCATTCATCTGTCCACATCGTGCTCAAATGCCACCTCATTTATGAAGCATCTCTGATCCGTCTAGTTAAAATTACTCTGTCCTGTGGTCTTTTCACAGATCCTCACTGGTACTTTCATTGTATTCTTCTTTGTTAGTGGTTTACATTTTCCTCTCCTCTAAACTTTCAAAATTCTCAAAGACAGAGATTCCGTCTCATTTGTGAATCTACCTTCTACATTGCCTAGTACGGTGTTTGCATACAATAGAGACCCAGTAAATATTTACAGAATGAATGAAATGATGGTAATAGACTAGATTCCAGGACCACCAGAATCTAGCACACCGAGAGCATCCAACAAATATTGGCGGTTTACTGTAAAGACAGAAACCAAAAACTTGAGAGTCTTTTGGCTTTTAACATTAAAGGTCTGCATTTAACAAAACAATAATATAAAACAAGCTTAGCTAAATCTATTAAATATATCAGGTCCCCTGGCCCCCTTACCGTCACTCACCATCCCAAAGCAGCACAGAACTGAGATTACTAGGGAAGGGAACAGCTATCGGAAGTATTCCATAAGTATTTCCTCTGATTTGTAGGACAGGGAATGTTACTTGAACAGAAAGTTCCCGGGTTAAGAGAGAAAACTCCCACATACTAGGAAACAATGAATTCTACCACACTCCTTCCATGTAAACACTTTCTGATCAAACTGTATTTTTCCAAGAGAACAAACTAATCAACTCCAACAAAAGTAATCTGATAAGCAGTCCTTCGGAAGAAATACAAATCCTGGCCAGGGGGTTTTAAAAGTGGGTCTGGAATGCCTCTTTTTCAAATAGCCTTGAAGTGGAGATGATGGTAAAATTTATACTCTAGCTATCTGATTTACAAAGGAATTACTCTTTTTCTTACTTTGGCATTTTCTATAACATTGGCATTTCTTTTTTTGGTATTATAGGGCAGTACAGAAGAGGAATGGATGGACAGACTTTTTCACCGGAACATCTGGGTTCAAATCTTGGCTCTACCACATACACCACCTCTATGACTTTCGGTAATTACTTAATCTCTCTATGCCTTGGTTTTCTTTTCTAAAAAATATGATAATAATAATAATAATAATAGCCTTTTTAGGGTTCAGGTAAGGACTGTGTATGTTATTTACGTAAAGCACTCAGGAGAGTGGCAGTAAATAGCAACCTCCACTAAATGTTACTTCTCTTTAATAATCTTTAGTATTTTTAGAAGTAATGTACTCTTCACTTGCAAAATGTTACAGATGAACCAGCCCAATGTCCGTACACAGTGAATAACCGGGTAAACTATAATCTTTTTCTCCACATATAAAGATATAGTGAAGACTTGATACTGGTGGGTGAGAGGTACTCATGCTTAGGCTTCAGAACATCCCAATGTCCTCGAAATCATGTGCAAAAATGAGTGTATTAGGTGTGAATGTGTATCATTCTGGAGAGAGGACCCACAGCTTTCAACGAAGTCTTAAAGGGGTCATGACCCCTACGAAGCAGGAGCCACTGCTCGACCGTCCCACTTTAAAAGGTATGCCCACATTACACGTAGGTGTGTGGAGATCAAGCCTGAGTAGTGTTCTTAACCGAACCTTGTTCGCAAATAGGTCCCTTTTGTGTATCTTGATTGCCTTTCTATCCTTATAGTCTAGTTTAAATGGCCTTTTCAGTACAAACATCTGCAGGGCTGTACCAAGTTAGAATGTGAGTAAGCCTCCAGTTCTTAGTTCTAGTTTAGACCTACAGCATCCATTTCAGATTTCCTTCAGATTCATATGCTCATTTTGTTTCTCTGAATAATGGAAATATATCACCCTTCTTCTGAATGTCTTTCTACCTGATTCCAAAGGCGCCGCTCCTGGAATTCCCACATCTCACTGCTAAGAATTCCAGAAAAACCATTCTAGAAGAGGCAGAGTCACACGGACTTTTAGAACAAGTGCAAAAAAAAAAAAAAACAAAAAAAAACTTCCAGAAATTCAAAGTAAGACCGTAGTTCTGTTCTAATTCAGAGAAGTGGTTTTCCTTTGCCACTGACTATGCTCCCCCTCTTCTTTAGGCAGGTGGGCAATCAGGTGACTCCTGCGCCTTAGTAACACCATTCCCTTCCGCCAATGAATTTCAAGTGATTTTGGCCCCGGTTCATAGTATAAAAAAAAGTAACCAAAGCAACTTCTGTCTAGTCCGAGTGGGCTCAGTGTTGTCTTACACAGACCCCAGCTCTACATGACCAAGAGGAGATGAGCCCACCACAGGAAGCCCGCGGTACCCCACCCACACTTTTACCTGTGAAGCGGTCAGGTTGGGAGAGGGTGCAGCTGACTGGGCGTGGTGGTGGTGGTACTGCTGTTGTTGCTGTAGCTGCTGCAGTGGTTGCTGCTGTGCTGTTTGTAGTTTGTTTTCCGATTGTGGCAATGGCTGTATTTGGAACTTGTCTGGTTGTTCTTGCTTTACTATCAGGTTCTTCCGTAGCTGTTCAACTACTCTTTTCTACCCAACGAAGACAAAAAGAAACAATATCTATCAGGATACTGTCCTGTCAGCCCTAAAAACGTGAAGCAACTATACGCCTCTGACGTCTTTCTGTAACCAGCTTAATCTAGAACTTGTTACATCTAAAATTCACAGAGTCGACATACAAGGAACGGATGGCATGAGAAACAGTTTACGTATGGAGGGAAACTGAGCCACACGGATGAGAAGGAAAGATAATGGAGATCACAGAGCAGAGCTCGGATTCCTTGACTGTTATTACCTTGGCATGCTAGTCTGGAAAGGCAATACAGCATAGCACTGAAGACATGACTCTGGAGATACAAATTTGCTTTTGCAAGTTTTGCTACTTACCAGTTCTATGTTCGTCAAGTTACTTAACCTATCTGTGTCTCAATTTCCTGTTCCGTAAAATGTGGTGATAAACAATATCCGTAGGGTTCTTATGAGTACCAAACAAGCTGCTGGGTGTAAAGTACTCACAACTGTGACTGGTACATTGTTGGTCATTTTACTTTTTATATCTGATAAAACAGACACTGGCCATACTCATGTCCGTTATTCAAACAGACATCATGTTTCTATCTCAGTTTCAAACATTAAGCAGACTTTTAAACAGAGAAAACTTGATCCCGGAAATATGCAACACGAACAACAGTCATTCTAAATTACTTAAATGTGTAACGTGTGAACAGGACCTCTTTGCTGGGATAGGATCTGTGAAAACACACGTTTGTTTAGGCAGAGGAGCAATTTACTTACATGGGATGAAAAACTTAAACCTAAGGTTTTTTTGAATTTTCTAGACCCTGTTCCAACCCCAGAAAAATGCGTATTTGGATACTTTCATTACTCTAATATATTTCAACAGAACGTAGGCTCCATGAAGCAAGGGCATTTTGTTCACAACTATACTCTGGGCTAGGATTATGCGGCTAAGTAAATGTCTCTTCACAGGATGTATAAAGTGACGGGACCAGAGACCAGCAAATGACTCCGAGAACATGTAATATAAAACCAAAACCAAAACCAAAACACAACCATTTGGGGCCAGACTTGGACTGCTTCTCTTGCCCTAATGGCTGGAAGGAGGTATAAACAGCACTCCTCACATGGTCAAGTGAGCTCACCAGCTGAGATTTGCTATTTCTGATCAAAGAGACTGCCATTTTCTAATACAGATTATGAATGGAGAAAAATAAGCAAGTGAAGATCTTTAAATAAAGGATTAAGTAAAACCATATGGCCAGGTTGATTTTCAAATTCCTGCTTATGATTCTAACCAATTTCACTGCACATATTCTCCCAAGAATTCAAACTTGTAAGGTTATTTGCTTAACATATTTGAATATTAAAATATTTACAAAATGGATTTTTAAAAACTTTAGGTCAGTACAAAATACATCCTTTTTTTTTAATGTTTATTTATTATCGAGAGAGCGAAAGAGCACGTGCGTGCGTGCTTGGCCGCACGCACAAACAGGGGAGAGGCAGAAAGAGAGGCAGACAGAGGATCCTAAGCAGGCTCTGTGTTGTGCTGTCAGCAGAGAGCCTGATGTGGGGGCTTCAAGCTCATGAGCTGGGAGATCATGACCCAAGCTGAACTTGGACACTCGACTGACGGAGACACCCAGGCGCCCCAGTACAAAATACATCCTTGAGAGACTTTTTTTTTTTATAATTTATCACACTTTTTAGACAATGAAAATATCATATAAAGGCCACTTTTGGTAGGGAAAGTCTAAACTTTATACTCTGCTGTCACTGCCTCTTTGAGTAGTTAAATATTACAAAGGAAAAAAAAAAGGATGCAGAGTCCAAAGTCTTTGCAGGAGCCGTCTGCAGAATAATAGAAATGCAAATTAATAAAAATATCAAATTCTTATAAAAAATTAACTTTCAAGTCTTCAAAATCCTGTTTCTCCAGTATAAAAGACAGAGTAATTGAACGGATACAGTTTAGAAGGAAAAGTGGTAGGGATGGTGCTACAGATAATTCTGAGTATCACGTGTAGATGTGCGGTGACTGCCAGAACAGTAAGACGCGTAACAATTAAATAATTATTTACAGTTGCTTTCAGTTCCCCTCCCTAACATATAACCAGCATTAAAGAAACACAGTAACAAATAAGCTGAATTGGTAGCAGAACCTCTACAAAACAAAGAAAGGAAAGGAAAGGAAAGGAAAGGAAAAAAGAGAAGAAAGAAAAAGAAAAAGAAAAAATAGCTTAATTCAGGGGAAGGAGAGAAACCATGAGGAAGTAATATAATACAAATGTGACACCTGCCAAAAAATAAACTTTGAACAGAAACAGCACAGGAAACGAAGTAATTACTATACCAGGCACAAAAGGAAAGGGTATTTTTTCCTCTACGGCCACCCTTGGGAAACACAGTGCACCCTCCTACTTACTGCCTAACTGGGGTAAACCAGAAGCAAGAGACAAAGCCCGGAACCCACTCCCAGTGTTGTGTACAACAGAAGGGAACAGTAGGGGAAAGAACGAGAAAGGGATGCAGGCTAGAGTACTAGGCAGCCATATGGCTAGAACAAGGTGACGACCAATCAGAACCAGAATCACGAAAGTGGGAGTCAGTGAGTCACAGTACATTCACAACTGTTCCTCCCCCAGGGCTTGAAACAAAGCCTGTAGAACCAGTGGGGAGGCATAGGGATCAAAATACTTGCAAACTTAGATTAGTCTTTGAGAGAAGGAAAAGAAAAACAAAAAAAAAAAAACCCAAAAAACCAGGAAGAGAAGAAAGCCGTGCAGATTGGACACAGGTCAGGTCGTACGAACTGGGCAAAATTTTCTTTGAAAGAAGATTCTGGCATATTTCAGAGTGCCACACAGAAAATGCATTGCTCCTGCACTCCTTGCTGTGTTCACATTAGAGGAATACCAAGTGTGGAGTTGTGTATGCCTATGAAATTTTGTAAAAAAATCAAGGTCTGAGGGAAGCACTGATGCCTTCTGTCACTTAAACATCTATCACCGCATTTTGAAAACCAACAATCTAAAGTTAGGTGAGCTCTAGCAGTGGAGGCATTCAGGTGTGCAGAAGCCCTGTATACTCTTTTAAGGACTAGCTAATAAAGGGAGAGTTGTTGTGCACTTTAGCTGGCTTCTCTAAGTTCCACAGTCCAGTCTTGTTCTAGAGCTTAGTCCTGCAGTGCTGGCAAACACACCAGTCACTTTAACTCCAGCAGGACCCTGACCTGGAGGAGTACTAGTTCTGGGTGGCAGTGAGAGCATACTGCTAACCAAATTTCGTAAATTTTAGCTACATGCTGTACCAAACAAAGTTCTTAAGCATCCTCTCATCTCTACAGGAAAGGAGCCTATACTTTTATTATTATGTGTTTTTTTTTTCAACGTTTATTTATTTTTGGGACAGAGAGAGACAGAGCATGAACGGGGGAGGGGCAGAGAGAGAGGGAGACACAGAATCGGAAGCAGGCTCCAGGCTCTGAGCCATCAGCCCAGAGCCCGACGCGGGGCTCGAACCCACGGACCGCGAGATCGTGACCTGGCTGAAGTCGGACGCTTAACCGGCTGCGCCACCCAGGCGCCCCTATTATTATGTGTTTTAAACAAAGAAATCATGACTTCTGATTCGGCAAGGACTTCTGCTGGTCATTAGTGAAGGTTATACAAAATAAACAATTTGGTACTTTCAATGCTATTCACATATAAAGGAGACCTTGAAATGTAGCTAATTATCTTGGAACATTAACCTGAAGCTTTGAAAAAAGGCTAAGTGTCACAAACTGGCCATTTGTCACTGACTAATAAGGTAATGAAAGTTAAAAAGAAAAGGGAGCAGGGAGAGAAGGCAATGAGGAAGGAAAACCTGCAAAGAATGAAGGCAGAAGGGAGGGAGAAAAGTCAGTAACTTATCATCTTCTTTCCTTAATATATTTTCTGTAACAATAGGCCCGTGGGCCCGGTGTCCAGAATGGCTAGGACCGCCCCCTCCAATCAATTCATCTGTCAAGAACTGCTCCATAAACCCAGCATGTAATTCCAAGCCTCAGATTCCCTTGACATTCTCATCACTAGGTTTTATCAAGGCTTGTTCAGGCAGAAGAGTTCACAGAGCCTGTAACACTTCAAGTCACAGTTTCTGAGACAGGTAGTCACGGTGATCAATATTGTGACATTCAGCGATACTATCAACGTGTTCCCACAACAGCAAGACGGATCCCAAAGAAAAATGCAGAAGTCTGTAGGTCCAACTCAACAGAAACTCGGGTTCGTGTTTCAGCTACGTAAGTCAATCATTCCAAGTCCCATGGCACCAGTCAATACAGAAGGGAGATGGAGAGATGGCAGGACAGCCCCCACGCCTCCAATCAAGCCACCACTTTATTTCCATCAAATTGTCACACAAATTTTAGAAAGCTTCTCTCAAAAGGAACTCCAGGTGCAGGGCCCTGCCCTCCATAATTGCATGTCAGTGATCAGTCACTCAACTTGTCTGTGTTCCATTCTGCATTATCTGTTTTATATCAATTATGAGAGGGCCACACCCACTCAGACATCTTACGCGGTACTGCCTTAAAAATGCATCCATTGTCCCCTCCATGAATCAGTCATACAATATGAAAACAGAACCTCCACCCTTCATGCCAGAGACAGAAACTTTTCACAAATACAGAAAGTCAAGAACAAATCTTACCTATCTTCCTACCTAAAATGCAATGAAAAAATTCTGCAGGTACCAATTGCTCAGGGAACAAGGGCTACTTAATTTTTGTGTATAGAAAAACTAACACGGAGAAACTTACATCTGTTGAAGTCAGAATTTACTTGGACACACACACACACACACACACACACACACACACACACACACACGTTTTCTACTGTCTGAAATTCAACCACTGCATTTATTAGTAACAACAATATACATCAACACTGAAGTCACAGGAAGCAGATTATGCTCTGAAGAATAGTGTATGTGTTACTGACATAAAATTAATGACAAAATCAAATCCAGGGTAAAAAGTGTGTTTAATAAAAGAAAATAGGAAAAAAAACCACCCAGAACTCTGAGTGAAGGGTCTACCTACCATTTTATGAACAAGAACACAAGGAAAGGACAATAAACTCCCTTTTCTAATGCACTAAGTGCAATTCAAGGAAAGAATATGCACTGAAGTTATTAGAGGGAATATTCAGGGGAGACATGTAGGACAGGATTTTGACAGAGGAGGAGGAGGAATGTTGGCAGCAGCAGATATAAAAATATACTCAACTAAAAATGACTGCATTTTATTTGTTTTGTAAGGCACTAGAAAGTTTTCCCCAAACTCTCCGACACTCAGTTTCGGGGTTAAAATTAAACAGTTTCTAACCTTTTAAAACACCTTTTAAAAAGGGATATACCCTTTAAGCATACCACCTGTTTGACAGAAGCAGTAGCTACAACCATCTCATCTTATACACCAAACTGTTTATGCTGTCTACTAAAGAGGGTCTGCTTGGTCTTAGAGAGTTGCGAACACTGATACTCATTTTATAGTTCTGCAAAGTGTCACGGAACTAGGAGAGTACAATATACATGAATTAAGAAACAGCAGCTGTTGGAATTACCAGTTTTTTCAATAAAGTTCAAAATTCTCTACATGGATGCTTAACAGATGGTGGAGAGTACACATGTCTTGGTACTGATTAGACTTTGGCTTACTTTTTTAATTAAAAAAAATTCTTTGGGGTTTACTTTTCCTTCAAAACACACACACAGACATTTACATCAGTAGGTGTTTACGTCCTATCTCCAGAGGAGATTAGACCTTTTATTCATATCAATGGGATTTATATTCCATCTCCATAGGGGATTAGATCCTTTATTTGAGAGCCTGATTGAAATGCGGTTTACATTTTTCTTACTTAGTCCATTCATGCTCTAACAGATAAACTCCACCCCTTCTTATGTGTGACTATAAAAGACTAAGACTGCGGTAGTCAAACTTTGCCTAAATCGAGGGACCCTTCTAAGAACTTGGGAACTGCCTTTATTTGCACCAAATAAGAAAAAATGTAGCTGCTGTACTCAAGAGAGATGTGGCCCCCCGGAGCACTATGGTTCTCCAATACGTGACACACCCAGATGTGAGGGCAAAATAGTATAAACACAGAGACAGACTAAAAAGAGCCCTGCATGCTGGGAATGGTGGCGGTAAGATAGTTCTCTACAATAAAAGACGAAGGAAGCCAAAATCAGAACCCATTTGGTTTACATTTAAGTGCTCCATGTTTCTTGAAGCCTTAAGCTATGCTGTCCTGCCTACTTCGGAAAAATACTGAGGATCAACCGAATTAATGGAAGGGAATGCTTTAGAAAACGATTGAGGGCAATGTGAAAATAAGGGATGCGTAACCAGTGAATAACAGAGTTTGCCTAGTATGAATTTTTAACTCAGAGCAACAGCTAACTAAATGTGACTTTCTCTTCCAATGTCAATTGTATTTCAATCACTTGATTTTAAACATCTAATCAAATATTTTTGTTAGTTTTTTAACGACAATCACCCAAAAAAGTACAGGATTAAGAAACAGAATGCTACTTGTCGCCTTTTTATCTCAAAAATCAAACACATTAGGGAATATTTCCCTGTATATTCCCCTGTACAGAAATCTAGGTACCAGCCCAGGTTTCTTATACCTCTACAGCAGTTCAGGGCCATATTCTGAATGCATAAAATAGATGTCCAATTTAAATGCAACCTGACCCAGCAAACACTCTAGATGCAGTAATGAGAATAGCAGAAAAACAAAACACATGAGAACCATTTATAATCTGCACAATTTCGCTGCTTTGCCAATATAAGAAAGAGCCTGAATCTATGTGTTTGTACCACAACGAGATATGACATGGAGGCTATTCATTTGCAAATTAGGCTCCAGTTTATCAAAATGCATGCCCCTCTGTACCTATGTGTTACAGATCTCCACACACCAGCAGACTGTCATTCATCATTCCCTGGCTCTCTCCCCCAACTTAGAAGGCAGCATTGCCTTGTTAGTGTCAGAGTTGTTCCACACACTGTAGAAATTCTCTGTGGTCTGTCCTGAGGCTGCTCTGGTTGGTTTTCCTCACAGGAGAATTATGATTGGAGGCTGCTGTGTAGTAGCTGTCCCTGACAAGTTGGATATGAAAATACAACTTAAGTACAGTAATGATCCTTACGTGGGTGGAGGGAAAAGGAGGAACAAAACCCCAAACCTCTACCATTTTATGGGACACTGCTCAGTTAAAAGATGGCTTCGCCTCTGTGCAAGCCCTGGGTACAACGAGAGAGGAATTCCTCTTTCCACAAAAACACAAGATAGTATAAGATGCCGGAAGAGGTAAATATAACAGATAACCAAATTCTACGCAGAATGCATGTACCAGGACACAAATCAATCACGGGTAAAGGCGGGGATCTTTTAACAATCCTTAATTCTGCAGGTTTTTTTTTTTTTCTTAAAAGAGAGAAAAAGACAACAGCATTATAACAATACACTATGTCAGGATACATCAAGTAGAAAATATTTTCTGAGGATATGTAATATTTTCCTTACATGCGATAAAAGGAAGTCCTACCAATCACTAAACACTGACATTTTGAATTGGGAAATCTCTTAACAAAAGTATATCCTGAACAACACTCTGGATGTTTAAAAACAACTGTTATCATCTGCCATGACAGCATTAAACACACGGGTTAAAAGAAAATTCCAAAGCTACTTACTGTCTCTGAATTTCACAAAGTAGTCGCTATTTCAGTAGTTTAACTTATCACTAAGTATTTGTTACAATCACGTGAAGAGAAAAACGAAGAGCGTTAACGAATTTGCTTTCTGACAAGACCCCACGTGAAACAACGCAGAGGAAGCAACGCCACGACCTACGGAGGCCGCCAAGATGAGAGACGGTAACTCCAAGGGACTGATCTTCCAAGACTCGTGACAAAGGGGGAGTTGCCCTACTCTGGGTTTAGTCTGACTTTTCTGCATCAGGGACAGAAGAAACTTGAACTCTTCTTTCGGAATTTCCAAGCAGGTTTGCCTTTTTTTTGTTTTAACTTGTCAGTACTAGAAATTTTGCTAAAGAGAGCTACAGATTCAGTAACATGGGAGAAAAGCATGAATAATCTCTGAATGAATAAAAAGCATTTGGTTAAAGAACTTAAGTATTTTATTAAATCCTAAGTGTGAAGAAAAACAGTTTTCACAGGCTATGAAAACCACTAAATCCAACTCTATACGAGTATTTAGTTTTTACACACACACACACTCTCTCTCTCTCCAAGGTTTAGAAAAGATGGAATGGCTGCAGTAAAAATGATTTGTTGCTCTTATCTTCTTTCAGCATGCTTCTTAGTACGAAAGGTGGAGCTCACCCTTCTTACCTCTACTGTTCTCCAGTTTCCACATCCAACAAAGTTACTGAGGTGCAGGGTCAGAAGACAGGAGAACATGTACTGAACATAAGATCAGTCCCTTGATTTTTAGAAAAACGCACTTTAGTTTTTAGAGCAGTTTTAAATTCATAGTGAAATTGAGTAGAAAGTACAGATAATTCCCATATACCCTCTGTACCCCCTCCCCCTCGCTATCAATATCCCCATCAGAACGGTACATTTGTTAAAACTGATAAACCTAAACTGACGCATCACTATCACCCCAAATCCATAGTTGATGCTAGGATTCACTCTTTAAATTTTTTTTAACGTTTATTTATTTTTGAGACAGAGAGAGACAGAGCATGAATGGGGGAGGGTCAGAGAGAGAGGGAGACACAGAATCCGAAACAGGCTCCAGGCTCTGAGCTGTCAGCACAGAGCCCGACGCGGGGCTCGAACTCACGGACTGCGAGATCATGACTTGAGCCAAAGTCGGCCGCTTAACCGACTGAGCCACCCAGGCGCCCTGGATTCACTCTTAATGTACATTCATTCTATGGGTTTTGACCAATGTATAATGACATTTATCCACCATTATAGCAACCTATGGAATAGCTTCACTGTCTTAAAAAAACTCTCTGAGCTCGGTCTATTCATCCCTCCCTCCTGCTAACCCCTGGCAACCACTGATCATTTTACTGTCCCCATAATTTTGCCTTTTCCAGAATGCCATGTAGTTGAAATCATGTAGCAGGCAGCCTTTTCAGATTGGCTTCTTTCACTTACTAATATGCATCTACATTTCCTCCATGTCTTTTTGTGGCTTGATAGCTCATTCTTTTAAGCACTGAATAATATTCCATTGTCTGGATGTACCAGAGCAGTTTCTTGACTTTTAGATACAGTCTAATGTGGCACTGGCGAGTTCTATCATGGTTACAATAAAAACAACAATCTTATCAGATAGATATTGCCTGCCAGGTAGGACACACTAAGGTTCCGAGCATCTATGTGACTTGTCCTAAGTCTCAAGCCAGGGCTAGAGTCAGACTTAATAAACACTTCTTGTTCCTCATATCTAGTTCCACACCCAACCCGCATGCCCCCTAATTATTTTACTTGTTTGTAAGGACTTGGAACCCTCACATCTATATACTACCTGGTATAGCAAGCCACAAAAGCACCTCGTAAATATTTTGTACACACACACACACACACACACACACACACACACACACACACACACATTTACCTATTCTTAGGCTCAGCTTTTCCACTCAGTCTCCAACATCCTCTTCTGCTTAAAATTCTACAAATCTCTGAATGGCAAGAATACAATCTCTTGATCTATACTTTCTATAAGTGCCATACACAGAAAACTAATGCTCATAATGATGATCTTGACACACTACAAAGAAGCTAAATCATTAAAAAATGTTCCAATCTGGGATTGAAAACTCACAGGCAGGTAAATGTCTATGAACGAAGCAGGCCAGCTATGAGATAATAAGGAGTGATAGGGACTAAGGTCAACTTGAGAGGGAGAGCCCTGTAAAGGCACTAATGTAAGAACTGCTTTTAATGCTGTTCAGGCAAACAAAGTATCTCTGCTGGTTAGATTAAGCCCAGGGGCTACCGGTTTTCAATCCCTTAACAGTAATTACATTCACTGAAACTGTAGTTACTAGGAAAGAAATCAGCCATTACTCAGAAAAATGTTCAACAATAGGAGGGGAGTCAAAAAGGATTTCAGATAACCAGAAAATTAAAATGGCTTTCTGGTTAATTAAAATCTTACCCCTTAAAAGGGCTGGGGTGTGATGTTTGTGGGAAGAGGTGCAGACATACGAAGCAAGTAATCAATGGGCACTGAGAAGAAGATGGTTAAGAGAAAATATCTGAAGACAGAAGAGACACAAACGATGTTGCAAAATATAAAAGAATGAAAAATTTAGTAATGATGTGTTCCATAAATGTGCTAACTTTATCACAACAGCTTAAAGGACCTTACAGATAATTTAAGCCTCTCCCCATCATGTGACACTGACCTAAGAATGCACTGGAATCAGTTTCTCTACCACCCAGTTGGGGCTGTCTCCAGGGCTGAAGAAAGCAGCTGCTTCAAACAGCCACATTGCAGAGGTCAGAAAAATGAAAACTACCTTGTTGAAGCTGTCCAGGGAATTATCGTAAGCAAAACATCATCACTTGGATTTGGTATCTGGAATCCAACCAGAACACCAGAAACATCTCCTACATTGACTGGTTCTTGTTTGTGAGTACTGAGACTTTTCAAAATCATTTAATTTATGTGATTAAGAAAAGAGGAATTCATGTTATCAACATACGGTTTATTTAATAAGCTTTCAAGAATTTAACTTTCTGAGTGAACCCTAGATGAAAAATGATGGTACCGCTTTCCACAATTTTCCTAATGGTGTGATATTTTTAGCTTAAGTAATCGTTCATGCAGGTACATAACACTTTACACTTGTAAATCTTCTTACCCTCTTATCAAATAAGATTTTCACAACTGTGTAGGGTAGGGTGGATTTGAGCAAGCGTCATGGACTCAGACAGAGAAACTAAGGCATATGGTGAGCAATGGCTCACCAGAAGTTACACAGTTACCTAATAGTAAAACAGGCACTAGAATATGGAATCCTTATCCCCTGGAAACTAGTCTGAATGAAGCTCTGTTCACTGAACAAAGAGCTGGAGCTCATTTGTCTGAGCCAACACTTCTGGGGCTGACAGGAGGTTGGGTGATATCCAAGTGGACTAAATGTAGAATATACTGGTGTGGGGAGATGAGCCAAGGGGGAGAGATGTCCTTTGCTGGACATCAGTCTCTAGATACAGGAAACTGCCAGGAAACAATGACAGGCTGTTGAAAGCCAAGGAAGTAAGCTGTGCAACAAACCGAGGCGCCAAGCAGGAGAGAAGCCGTAGGATGCAGTCAAGGTTGGAAATGTGACCGCCAGAGGTGAGGCACGGACAGCTCAAGAGATCGGTCTGGAGCAAATTACATGGACTGTGCCCACTCTGAGGCACATTTCCTATAAACTGCCCGCGGCACTTGGAAAGGCTGGGAATGTTCTTAAACGAGCTGGGCAGTGCTGGATAACTTGCTCCAAAATGCCAGAGATTGTATTGCTATCATCAAAGATATTCTCTCTGGCAGTGGAGCATACACTGGATACACGCTGAAGCCAAACCAACAAGAATAATACGCTTCCTCACCTATGGAGTATGATGGACAATTTTAAGATTCTACTGCTAACCTTCTTTCCACCTCAAGCCAAAGCTTCACTTCTGGACCAATGACTTCAATTTAATAAACGGAATGGACACTGGCAACATTTAAACTGGTTAAATGTTGGGTTCCAGTGGGTTTTTAAAGGAGTATATCACAGCAAACTTTACCCCTCCGCCACTAATACAAAGCTGGATTTAAAATTTTTATTCACTAGCAGATTTATCATACTGCCATAAAAACCATACAGCTATTCTGCTTTTAAAACAGAGCACAGATGATCAAAACCCAGATGCAAAGGGACTGGGGAAACAGCATTATAAACCACACAGAGAGGTTTTAAAATCAGCCTTCCCGCTTTCAGGGCTGCTACGAGGAATCCCGGATGCTCCTCCCCCACCCATCATGTAAGACCAGGGCTCAGTCAATAAGACTGCTGTGCAAGTGACACAGCCATCACTTCTGCTTAGTCTCCACAGGCCTAATGGACGTGATGCTGCATTTGCTTATTTCAGTAGGCAGCACAGCCTCGCCAAGAGTGGTTGTGCTTCAGACTTGGTAAGAACAAGGTGTCAGGGGTTTTGTGTTGTTGCATCGTTCCGCAACACCTTATTTCAACTCTGTGCTGAGCTGGCAAAAGCACTAAATCAACCCAGCTCTGCAATCCGCTCCGCTTACCCTTCAGCTGTTCCAGTAGCAGGACGACTTTGCAATGTTCACTGGCAATGTGACACACGAGTAACACAGATCTGTCTAGTCATCACACCCTTTGAATGTCTTCTTGGTCCTTCTCTGTCCTTGTCTCTCCCAGCTGCAATTTTCCTTACTAAATATTTCCTGTGAAATATTTTCAACGGAAGGACATAAGGATCTAACTCCATCTCGAGCCTGTAGAAATGTGTGTAATCTCTCTGCCACACATAGATGTGTGAGAAAGACCTGTCAGGTGGTACTTGAACTTCCTATAGCCTACTCTGTTTGGGAGCTGAGAGTGAGGAGAGATGACTGCTCCCATCTCCTTTAAAAGAACCCAGTTGTGGGGCGCCTGGGTGGCTCAGTCGGTTGAGCGTCCGACTTCAGCTCAGGTCACGATCTCACGGTCCGTGAGTTCGAGCCCCGCGTCGGGCTCTGGGGCTGATGGCTCAGAGCCTGGAGCCTGCTTCCGATTCTGTGTCTCCTTCTCTCTCTGCCCCTCCCCCATTCATGCTCTGTCTCTCTCTGTCTCAAAAATAAATAAAAATGTTAAAAAAAAAATTAAAAAAAAAAAAAGAACCCAGTTGTTTTAAGGGTGGCTGTGAGGGCAGGTAAGATGGGCCCTCTTGGAGAAAGCAAGGGTATTTGTTGTCTGATGGATACAGTGGAATGGACCTACTCGTGTGCAGGCTGTCAGCCTTGCCACTAATCAGAGGGGAGAAGGCATATTTAGGAAAGGAAAATGGAACAAATTGACTGGAAAAGAAGAAGTGACACAAAAGTACAATGTTTAACATGCAGCTTTTCTTGGTGGCTGAAGGTGCTCCTTTCCTAAGTGAGACACCCTGTAACAGGAAGGAATCATTCCCACACAGGGGTGCATGCCTATACTTCACAGGGTGTTTGTTTGTGTGACAGTTATACTGTCATAATTTTAGATAGTTAAACCTCTGCTCCCGGGTTTACAAAAGATCAGAGCACTTGTCACTCTTGGTGCAGGTAGAGTGAGATAGAGTGGTTGAGCAGTTCATTTTTCTTTATAATTACACTCCATTAACCTTCCACATGAGAGCTCCCCTGTGCTTTCATACCAGCAGCACCAACTGGCTGCATTTGATAAGGCTCTACAGAGTCTGCAAGACCAGCACACGCAACAAAAGAAACACTTTAATGCTGCAGACTTAAGCAGAAGCTCAAGGCAGCTCCACGGCTCCTTTACTTATCGGCACACATACTCAGCTCAATTATACATGTGTGGACAAAAACAAGCCGAACATGTAAAGCCCGAAACCAGCAAACAGATAATGGGAACTGATTTAAACCAAAAGTGATGTGAAAATCCTCTGGTAATCTTTACAGTATTACAACTCCAAGTTTATTATTGTTGTTTTTCTAACCTCTGATAACGTGGGATCCTGTAAGAAACGTACTCGGTGTAATAAAGCTTACAGGGTGACACAATTAACAGGGTGATGTATATTACAATTAGATCACACTGGTGTCTACAAAGCTGCACATTGTGAAGGTAATATACGTGCGAAGGTATTTCTCCTTACATATTCCCCACTAACTCATTTAAAAAAAAAATTGGTTAAGAACTAGCACTAAGTCTATCTCTATCCTTCTTGACAGTGGCCACATAAATGATTTCCCTTTTTGAGAGAGAGAAAGAAAGAGACCTATTCCATTAATAATTCATTCTCCTGTAGTTTTTAATGCAGCACCCGGAACGCTACTTTCCATATGCAAAAAGGTAGATTAGTGCCTGAGCAAAGGCTACGTGTTACATGCTTGAGCAGATAAAACGAAAGCCAATTGGGGAAGTAGGTGCTGGCACAATTAATCTTGAATAGGATCCCAATTATTTGGGAAACAAAAGGTAGCTATATTTATACCTCTGCCTTAACTAATGGCATCCACAGTCCTCACACATCTCAGAATAAGGTTTCCATCATGATAGTTTGTGTTTCTGGGTACATCCCTAGCCACAGTGACCTAAGGAAGGTCAATGATGCTATTCACATCCCAGCGATGCTACTCACTACTACCTCGCTTTCTGTGGCAAGTGTATACAACTGAAGATTGGTTTATGGTAAGTGTAACATGATAACGAGAGAATTAAAGCATAGGAACTCAAGTGGTACAGTATTTCCTTCATCAAATCTTATACTGAAAACACTGTTCTAGAGCTATAAAACTACAGCAGAATCTTGTTTTTGAAAATTAATGAGATGCTTAGTACTTCTGAAAATGTCTGGCAGAGAAATGATTGTTTATATTTACATTTTGAAGATGGATGATTAGATCTGGGAATTCTACTATACCTCTTCCTTTTTTCTATGCTTTATGTTTGAAACTAAACGTTTTTTTCCATTAATATTTTTCTTTTGCCTAATACCATTACAAACTTACATCACTGTATGTTTTTTGAAGATACTTACAGTATTACAGTATTCTTTTTAAAAATGCTTTTCTTGGGGCACCTGAGTGGCTCAGGTCGGTTAAGCGGCCGACTTCGGCTCAGGTTATGATCTCGCAGTCCGTGACTTCGAGCCCCGCGTCAGGCTCTGTGCTGACAGCTCAGAGCCTGGAGCCTGTTTCAGATTCTGTGTCTCCCTCTCTCTGACCCTCCCCCGTTCATGCTTTGTCTCTCTCTGTCTCAAAAATAAATAAACGTTAAAATAAATTTATAAAAATGCTTTTCTTGGGGCACCTGAGTGGCTCAGTCGGTTGAGTGCCCGCCTTCGACTCAGGTCATGAATTCATGGTTCATGAGTTTGAGCCCCGCGTCGGGCTCTGTGCTGACAGCTCAGAGCCTGGAGCCTGCTTCAGATTCTGTGTCTCCCTCTCTCTCTGCCCCTCCCCCACTCGCACTCTGTCTCTGTCTCTAAGATAAATAACCATTAAAATTTTTTTTAAAAAATGCTTTTCTTAACACAGGTATCAGATTTGTGCTTCCAACTAAAGTTCATAATTCCTTAAAACCCAATATCTAAGGTACAGTTTTAATGTTTTCTTGCTGCACATTACATGCTGAAGCATTCAGCATAATGATGGTGAATATGCCAAAAGATAAAGCAAACTTAGTCCTAAGGCAGCAGCTCCTGAAAACGTTGGTTTTTCAATGTCCAGATCCAGTGACAATCAGATTTCTTCTCTGCCTACTAATGCATATTTTCCATTTCCCAGTGAATAAAATTTCATTCACTAAGTACTTTTTTTCAGTTTTGAGAGTGGCAGACAAATTAAAGTTCCCTTCTCTATAACCATGTTAAGGATCAGGTGAAAGCCAATGTATCTGCTCAGGATCTGTCGCTCTGACTCATTGTTGGGCCATCTGTTTACGCGTGCTGCTCGTTGCCCGGTGGAAATCAACCTGCCGCTGGGCAGACCTGCCTCACGCTGTAAACTCATTCTGCAATTTCAACCTCCCTCACCAGCAATAGGTCCTCTTATTGGAATCTAAAACTACCACTTCAATCAACTAGAGTCACACCTTATTCTCCTGCTCTCGTACAAAAAAATGATACACCACAGGCCCACGTGCAAACAGGTCATCTCTGAACGCTGGGCCCGTGAGGAAGGTGGCAGCGCATTTCTGCTTCTATCAAAACATTTTAGTACCATCAGCAGCAATCAGGCTGCTACTCAGGAATATACATGTACTACTGTGGCGAGAGGCTAAAAAGATTACTGAATCACAGAGGACAAGGGCATGAACTGCAAATACAAACCATTCTAGCCTTCCTTGTTTTAAAGATTGGCAACTTACTCATAGATGGGTTTCCATCTGTGTGATTAGCACACACATTTAAAAGAGTGTTAGAAAAGGTTCTCAGAACATCCTTTGAATCAAACACAACTAACAATTTGCTTGCTGTTTTGTATTTACTTTGCTAATCACTCGTTCATCTTAGATCTGAAAGGATGTTAGGGCTATGAATGGGATGGTGAGGAGTATAAGGTTTGAGGACAAGATTTATTGAACTTACCTACAGAGTATATAGGACTGTATCTGCTGATGTGGTATAATATTAAAGTTATATTCTTTAAAAGTTTACACAGTGTTTCAGGAAATAGAAGATGTATGTGCAAAAGAACTGTAACATTTCTTATGGAATATTAATAAGCAAAATTATTGGAAGATTTTTAAAAAATATTTTAAAAAATATTTTAAAAAATATTTTAAAAAAAAGATTTAAAAAATAAACAGAGAGCAAGCAACAGAAGAAGTGGAGCCACGGGCAGAAGACAAGATCAAACCCGGGACAGTGTACATTTTGAGCAATGCTAACTCCAAGGAAATCTTGGGGGAAGAAAAACAATTAAAATAAAATAAAACACAAAAATTAAAATAAAATAAAATAAAAACAATTAAAACAAATAAAATCCAGGGGCACCTGGATGGCTCAGTTGGTTAAGGCTCTGACTTCGGCTCAGGTCATGATCTCGCCGTTCATGAGTTTGAGCCCCACGTCAGGCTCTGTGCTGACAGCTTGGAGCCTGGAGCCTGCTTCAGATTCTGTGTCTCCCTCTCTCTCTACCCCTGCCCTGCTCACACTCTGTCTCTATCTCTCAAAAAATAAACGTTAAACTGTTTTTTAAATTTTAAAATAGGCTATCAATAATAATTAAAACTATTACTTTGGAGAAATGGACTAAGGCAAACATAGATGCTAGTGACTGATTATAGGCCCCTTATTATGAAGATAAACAAATATGGACCCAATGGAAGGCATATATATCCACTTCCACTGGGCCCTATTCTTTACATTTTAGAAGACTGCTCTTTAAGAACCAAATATAGAATTAACCTATCTTGTTTCTAATACTTGTACTTGAAAAATGGATGTCTATTTTTAGAAAGGAAATTTTAAAATGTATCTGTGCAGGACCCGAAAGAAAAATATGTAATGTAAAAAGAGCTGAACAGCTACTAGATTGGTGGTTAAGAGACGGGAGAACTGTGCAAAAATACACCTAAAAACACAGATCAGACAAAAGCAAGTATTATGTTGCTCATTAGCAACCAATAACTGGTGATGACAAAGCGGAGGGATGAGAGAGAGGAGAGACTGATACCTACATGAGAATTTCTGCCTCTTAGTGAATAAGAAATTCATCACATTTCATTTCATTCAAGGCCCTACTGTCTCCTATGTACAAAAACATCTTAACTTTTCTCCTGAGGATGAGTCATAGTCGTGGTGAATAGAAATGCCTGTCCCATTCCTTTGTGCTAAGGCAAAGTCACAACCTTCTGCAAGGCTGGTGGTAATGTGACATTTACTAAACAACCGGCAACATCCCTAATCTTGTGTTGTTGTTGTTGTTTTTAACAGATACTGATAAATGGAAATAATGATCAAGGGAAGATTCTAATTTTTAAATTGACTGGAGAGTTGAGGCTAGCATATTGACACTTCCAACCACTTGCTACTTGCAAAAAGACAAAAACAAAACCAAAAAACAAATGGCATCATCAAATCATAAGCAAAGACTGTAAACTTTAAAGAAAGCAACATGCTTAACAAGAAGAAACTGCTACTTCATTTCCCACTCTATGCTATGAAAACAAATTATTCACTTCCACACTATACGCCAAGGAATACAGCGTTATTTGGAAACTACATTCTCTTACCTTTCTTTTTTTTCATTTTGTTTGTTTGTTTGTTTATTTATTTACTTAGAGAGAATGGGGAGGAGCAGACAGAGAGGGAGAGAGAGAAAGCATTTCAAGCAGGCTCCACACTATCAGTGCAGAGCCGACACTGGGCTTGAACTCATGAACTGTGAGAGCATGACCTGAGCCGAAATCAAGAGTCAGATGCGTAATGACTGAAGCACTCAGGCGCCCCTACATCCTCTTACCTTTAGACAGAATAGCCACTAACCCCCTACCTCTTACGTATACTCTACTAGGAGTTGCTGGGTGTCTTTCATCAATATATGATAATACTCATAACACTTCTGAATTCACTGTTAAAAATTACCATTAGTTGAGATGTGGGACTAAAAATAAGAAAGTACACAATGACCAGAAACTAGCTAACAGTCCAATTGTATGTTAAGGACTTCAATGTTTTCCTTTTGAAAACAAGTAGATTTAAAACGGACCAAAAACTTACCCATTGCAACTAATTATTTTAGTCCAACCTTTCTGCAACACTCCTACTAGGATATACATTTGGATGCCAGTTTTTCATTATTTGTTTCACAGTCAGAGGTCACTATTTGTGTCATTTTCTAAATTCAAAACCTATGTCAAAATAAGAATCTGACACTCTAAACTCTGAATAATGCCACACCAACAGTTCAACATCTCTTTGGCCATCAGACCCAGATATTTTGCTAACACAACTGAAATCACACACTAGAATTTATTAACACAGCTGTTTAGGAGCAAAACATCACAGAAGTCACGTTCTGCTCTGATACAGAAGCTGAAGGGAACGCAGAAGTTGAAAAACCATCAAAGGCAAGGATTCTGTGACTACCCAGGTGGCGGAAACGGGGCTCTACGATATTTTAGTAGCAGGTCCAACGACAGGCCATTACAGCTGCCGTTTCAACAAATTTCTGCTCTAATAAATTACTGCCATGTAGTTAACCAATGGGCCTGTAGGTTCTAATGAGAGAAAACCACATTCACCTGACCTGAGAAATAAATAACAAGCCTGATAATGAAAGCCGCAGTTGTGGTGACTAATCCGTGCTTCCGCCACGTGTCCCACAGCTTCAACAGACCAGCTAATAACACAGAGAAGAAAACAAAAACATTGCCAGCCAACACTGCATTTTTGTCTAAGAAAAGAGCAGGAAGAGGATTAACTGCATTCTTGTTCCCCCCCTGATGCTTACATTTTAAAAATTCCATTAGTATCTTGCCAGATTTTCAAGAGAAAAGCTGCGCATCGGAGTTAACCGGTACGATAGGCCATGGGAGAATAAAACCAATAAGAAACCTTTCTGTTCTGCACTTCACAGGGCTGTCACTCGTACTAGAAAAACGTCACTTTGAAGCCCTGTTTGCATTCCATTTTTAACTAGAGGGAAGAGGATGGAGGTCTTTGGTTTCTATGACAACCCAGATGGGCCATAATACACGATACTTACAAATGTTCAATTGCAGGGATGCCAAATCAAATTAAGGCAGAGTTAGCACTACTTCATAAAAACTAGATGGGGGAGAAAACAAAATACTTATGGCAAAATGATGCCATTTCTAGAAGTGGTTCTGAAAGATTCCATGAGCAAATATAAAGAAAAGAGTGACTATTTTTAGTAAAAACAAATAAAACAGTAAAGCTAATATATAAAAATAAAGCTCCAATTTACATGAGTAAATGTTTTCATTAAATTTGACTACTGGAAAATTACTACCACACTTAATGTTAAAAAAAAAAAAACCCTCTCAAATAACATGAATTTCATTAGTGATTTAAATCATTACAATCTGGCACACTGGCTGGGTTTTAATGGTGAGTTGAGCTCCTTTGAGTGACTTTTTCCTTTGCTCCAGCCTCAAGATTTGTTTCTATATTTGGCTTTTATAACTAGCGTACTTAGTCCTCAAAAATAATTGTGAAGTGGCTAATGTTTCAGAAAGGAACTAATTTGTAACTCGTACTTACTATAACTTGTGAAGTTTATTAACTTTCCGACAGAATGCAAGAGTAATCTACCATATCTCTTTCCATTTATAAATTATGATCTATTTGAGAACAATCCCCAGCAAACACTTCTGGCTTTTAAAGCACCGTTTTGAAGAAAAGTATTCATATGTGGCCCTCTTCATTTGAAGGGGAAAATAAAATGTTTTATATTCCAACCTTATATAAGGACTGATTTAGATCATGGATCTTACCACTAGGGAGAGGGAGTATGTCTCACTTACCCTTTTGAGATCATAATGAAGAACTAAAGAACCTGCCCCGCCCCCCCAAATGTTTTGCACATATTTCAGGGAGTTTAGAGCCCTCCCCCGAATGCCCTCCGTAGCTCCTAGTTCACATCCTGGTTCAGGTCCCCTCTTCCCCAAAGCCAAAATTCCATACTTGTAATAAGTGAAGTCTCCAAAAAACAAACAAACAAAAAAAACCTTAACATTTTCAACATTAAGTAGACTGATGGTACCTTTTGACTTAAAACAGAGGTCAAATTTAATTAATTAAAATAAAATAAATTAGTTTAATAAGTAGGTATCTGCTGCAGCAATGTTACTAAAGCTTGAATACTGTGAGTTCCAACTCTTTTGGACTTGCACAATCAGGTAAGTTTGTTTCTGTGAATTTTTCTTCTCCTCCCAAATGGCATAAACCAATTTAAAAATTATTTTGAGAGATTCTGAGATCGGAGATAGTTGTAAAAACAGGGCCAGAATAATTTCCTTGGTCAAACCTTTTTATAACTCAGATGTTTCTTGTTTTGAAAAGAAAATCTGTATATAAAGAGTTCCATTTAAACAAGAATAGCCCGGAACACATTGTACCTCTACCGTTGTACAAGGAAAGAACTTGCGCTAAAGGCTAAAAAACTTTACAAACCAGGATGTTGGTTTTCCTTTTCCCCCATCTATGTGACTCCAGTCTTCACTCAGCCTCTCTTCGGCATTAGCTTCCTCTGTTACAAAATGAGAATACCACCTCTCTACCCCTGACCACACTTAGAGAAAAAGGAGAAAAATCTTTCATAAAATTAGAGTTATAAAATATTCAGTATTCCTAGTCCTAATAATGACACTAAATAATAAACCGATGGTCTAAAAATGCTGATGAACTTGATTTTGAAAACACCATAAAGCTGCCCTGCTGCTTTATTATAATGACATATTCACAAAGGGCAGAATGAGAAAAGGCTGCGATTCTCACTAGGATGATGACTAGTACTTATAGAAGATTAAAAATAAGAATGATAGATTATGTAGAACAGAAGCAAAGATGGAAGTATACGCATGGCGCAGCACACTACGGAGCATACGATATTTAATTTGAGAGGTATTGGCGAGGCCTGCGTGCAGGCCCACACAAGTGCCTTTAAAAGCATCATTAGACTCTGGATATTTGCCCTTCATCAATTGCTTCCTATGCCAGGATTTCCTTTTTGAGTGTTGCAACCTAATATTCTTCACCCAGGCAACCACAAGCCTGTTTTGGAAAGGTTCCCTATTTCAGAAGCCTCAGTGCTATTTCCATTTGGAAATACATCTTTATGAAAATATGTATCATCCCCAGAACTAAAATGCTTAGATATATTAAGTTTCAGCTGTAAGTGGTATTTTTAGAAAAGTGGTAATTTCAGAATCTCTACTTCAAAATTACAGAGTTGGTTTCTTTTTTTAATGGAGTCACAAAGTAGAAAATTAAAAAGACATACCAAAGATTAACGTTCTCCCTTCCCTGTTTCACTTAAAATTTTAAAAATGTATTTTCCTTAAAATCTTAAAATCACCGAATTATTCATACGGTAAGAAATTTCATCAGATTTTATCTTCGTAAAAATCAAATAACTCAGTGCAAAAGAGCTTGTAACAACAGTCAATATTCTCAGAAATGGTCTGACTTCATGGATGGTGGTGCTGTACAACTGAGTGATTCAATCTGAGATGCCTTGGACACAGCAAAAAATTTGTATTTTTAACTAAAGGAAAAGGACTTTACTTTTAATAGGCAAGAAATAAGAAATTAATGTTATCTGTCAGTTGTACTTCACTAAAAAGAAAAAAAAAAGAAAAGAGACATTAAGGGCGAGGGGCAGAGGAAAAGGAAGGAAATCCTTGTTCTAAGACTACATTAAAAGCTACTTAAAACATGTAAGTGATGACATTTCATGAACTAAAACATTTGATCAGTGGCTGTAACAGAACATCTTATATCTTTTCCTTCAACATTACAGTTTTAAAGAATTGTGTTCATTTGACCTCTTACCCAACAGAAATTCATTTTCCTTCACACTGGTTTGCAGGGCACAGGAGTATGTATTTTGTTTTAGTACTTAAGTTCTACTGTGGATTGGTGCTACATCCTGCCAGGGCTGGAGAGCATTCCATTAAACTGTCTCCTCAAGACTAAGGGACTTACCACCCAGAAATCTGTTTGTAAAACAGTTACTGTCTTCTAAAAAGATGACTGCTCCCTCTTTTCACCACTCTCATACACCTGCATATACAAAATTTATTCCTCTTCTTTCTCATGTCTACTCCCAAAGAGAAACACAGGCAAGGAGATAAACTCAAGTGCCACGCAACAATGTTTATTTACTTTTCCCCTTTACAACAGTATTCCTCAGTCGTGAGAAACTTCTCTGAATATGGGAAATGAGATTATGCAGTTCAATTTTTTATGCAGTTAAATTTTAATACATGCCTGTGCCACATCTGTGAGTCCAAATATGTGCATAAAGTATGATTAGAAGGAAATGAACTTATTTTTATAAGTCACAAAAAAATCAGTCACAAAATAGGCCACGTATATACTACATTCCTAAGAGAAACTTAAGCAGTTGCTATTTTTTGGTTAAAGCTTCTCAGATCCTAAGAAAAAGCAAAATCCTCACTTGAGCTATTAATTTCATTAATGGGCACCAAATATTCAGACCTTCCTGTTCTGACTTACCAAACAGGTTATTTTCACTGTATTGGCAAAAGCCCCGGATTGTTCACAGCTTTTTATTACAACCAGTGAATGAAACTATCGGCAATCTTTTTACTAAGAAATCTGAACTGCCTCACACTGGAATATTTAACTAAACATTAAGGGAACAATCAGCAGCAACCACTTACTCCCCATGAGCAATGAATAAAATAATAATATCTGCAGCACAATTAAGCTTCTGGCTCAAGATAGATCATCCTGTCAATTTTGAAACAATTTTACTCTAGCTGTATAAATCTGAGCATAAAGAAAAAAAATAACTTCTAATGATATGTGGAACAACTTTTTTGCACATGAAATATATCCATCATTTCCTTAAAAAATTTCACTTCAAAACGCTCAAGAACAGAAAGAAAATAAAACATACAAATAAAATAGCTTTATTAGGGGCACCTGGGAGGCTCAGTCGGTTGGGTGTCCCACTTCGGCTCAGGTCACGATCTCGCAGTTCGTGAGTCTGAGCCCCGCGTTGGGCTCTGTGCTGACAGCTCAGAGCCTGAAACCTGCTTCGGATTCTGTGTCTCCCTCTCTCTCTCTGCCCCTCTCCTGCTCACGCTCTGTCTCTGCCTCTCAAAAATGAATAAATGTTAAAAAAAAATTTTTTTTTAATAGCTTCATTATTTAGAGTCTACAAATGCCTGCAGTAGAGCACAGTTTTTAAACTTTGAAAATGGACTAATGTGTAGTAGAAAATGGGTCTTTATAGATAATAAATAATTCAAATTCAAACAAGAAAGAAAGAATTAAAAGAACTGGGATGTTCATTTTGTTTACATTTATGACTCAAGAACCAGAATAACCTACACATGGGTCATTGTTGATCCAATTCCTATAAATTAGAATCAAATGACCTTAAAAATTAAATCTGTTATGAACTATGAGCTTTAAGAAGTATCTGCTTCCCGTTTTCAATTGTTTTCCAATGTTTCCAGAAGCTCAAACTAGAAGTATGATAATAGGGTAATAAACTATGAGAGAACAGTAAGTTCAGAATCTTTCAGCAGGATATACAATTAGGGCAAAGGCTAAGTCAAAGCTAGAATTAACACAAGCATCTAACAAAATATTGTAGATTACAGTTTTTTAGTTTGAATAAATCTGCTCTCAGCCTTCCGATCTTCCTAATATTTCCGAATAACCTCCACAAATCACTCTACACAAACAGCAAGAAGTCTAAGAATGTACTGCTACACTCAGCCTCTAAAAATACTCAAAATCAGTTCAACCACAGAGGAGGCTGTCTGCCTCAGCCAGAGGATGAAGTTATCACTTAATGAATTAACGCCATCTAGTGGGATCAGTGAGATTTCAACTGAATCTAGTTTACTCCAGGTTACCACAATCTACTCAGTTGGTCAAATATCTTGTTTTAAAAATATGCACTTGTATTAACAAGTGTACTATCTTGAATGCCTACTATAAGAATGTGGTAAGCTTGCCTACAATAAAAATGGCACAAAAAATATTTTAAGATCGGCAATCCTCACTTAGAAGGGAGTAATATTTCTATTCTTTCCTTCAAAGTCACAAAATGTTAATCAATATGTACTACTGATATATATTCTCAAAGATCTCAGAAAAAAAAGCAAAGCCAAATTCAAAACAACATCCAGTCAATAAAAATTAAAAAAAATACCTATTATTTATGTATTATGTGCTTAGCAATATGCCAGGCACTTCACAAAGTTTTCATCTTTAAAGCTATCTTGCAATGTTGCTCTACGGATGATTCCCTGTTACGATAACACTTAAATCTGAAGTGACTAATCCAAAAAGTGATTTTTCTTCATATGACTATGATGTGAATGTCTCATCTATCAACACTAACTCACTGTATACTTACCATGTGCCCAGAAACATGTCAAGTGATGATGAGGTTCTAAGAGATGAAGAAGGGACCTGGCCTTTCAAGGATCCCAGGCAGAGAGAGCTCTGGAGCCAGGAATTGGTAGCACCTTACAGAGGATACTTACAACTACCTTTTATCACAGTTTTACTGTTAATTTTCTTCACATTAAAAATGAACTGCTAACATGAATATTAAATCCATTATAATTTTGATTTACATAATTTAAAGCAAAAATTGATGAGAAAAAAAGATGTGTACCCTTCATAACCTAACAATGGAAATACCCTTTCTTTAATTTCCACAAATATGATTTATTTTTATCGTTTGCAAATCTTACGAAAATGGACTTCTCCACTTTGCTCCTCAGTGGAATGTCAGACTCTCTCATAAGGCAGAGGCCCTGGCACAGTGATCAGTGTTACCACGTGTTACTTACCCTCCTAATAGTGTATCTGTTTATACCAGTTGTTTTGAACTTCTAGGGATTACCATGCTCCAGGTAAGCACATAAAAGGACTTCAAGTAAAGTGCGTTCATTGTTTCCCTACTCGCTGGTAGGTAGGAATTAATATAAAGTAATGTTCAGGAAACTATTCCATTTTACAAGTGCAAATGTTAACTTTTTAAGATTTCAGCATCTTCCCCTACACTGTGTATTTGTTTACACATCTCCCCCATATACTCTACCACGTCAAATATTAGACTAATAATATATAATAATGCTTACATGATAATTCAATTACATTTGGCAACATTTGTGGGATCTTCAAGGACATGGAAATTCTGTGTGCTGTGTGTGTGTGCGTGCCCGCGCGCGTGTGTGCATGCATGTGTGTCCTTATTAAAGAAAGTTATAGAGTGAATTCCATACTGTAAAGCATATCTGGGCCACTATGAACCTTATATTGCCTGGGTTCTAAAAAGATTAGCTAAATTTAATCTAAACTCTCTTCTTTTCCTGATGGAGTCACAAAAAGGGTGATAACACATCTCATATTGACCTAGATTTGCTTCACTAGAAAAATGCCAACGGCCTGAAAGATACTCCATGGGTCAAAGGTAGAAGATGGGGAAAGTGTCGACCTTGACTGGCTAGGTTGCCTGTCAAATCTACATGTATACCTACTAAAGGGAGAGATGATGAAATGGGGCTGGGTCTGGAGTATGAAAATCTTAAGCTGCTGGACAAGGTTATATCTCTCGTATCTATATACCTATATTTATTTGTGTATCTGGTTGTAAAATAAGAACAGTAACAATAACATAATGTATATGTCTCTTACATATATCTGAATAAGAGTTAAATTTAAGTGAATAAACATAAATGCAAACTGAAAAATGCGATTTTCAGCGTAATAACCTTGTCTACCTTATCTACTCTCATTCCACCACTGAAATGACCAATATTCTCCCTCCATCTTAATTAGGTCCTTCAATAAGATCCGTCTCTTCCCAGCTCAAGTGAACTTCACAAATTGGCTCCCATGTTGAAGCTTTTGTTGATGATGGTCCCTGGGCCCGAAGTACCTTTCTTTCACTCCTCTGCCTCTGTGTGTCCATCCATCCTTGAGGGTTCTGTCTGTAAGTCCCATCTCCTCCATAAAACTTTCCTTCTCTCTGCCTGCCTAGAAGGATCAGACACCAAGTATCTGAACCATACAAATTTGACACCTAAGCATATGACAGTAACAGAAGCTGAAAACAGCTGTATGATGCTTACTGGAAGGCACAGTTCTCTAAGCACACTATATATTACATATATATGTATTACAGAATTAATCTGTAAAGCGAATCTTAAAAAATAGGTAAAATGTTAGTATCTCATTTTACAGATAGAGAAACTGAAGCACAGAAAAGTTAAGTAACTTCCCAAGGTCCCAAAGGTAGTAAGTGGCAGAGCCAGAAAGCAGGATTCTAACTCTAAGCAGTCTGGTTCCAGAGCCCACACTCTTATCTACCATACATTACATGTTTTAAACACATGCTTTTGTCTTTTGACCCAGAATGCGTGATCCCCGAGGATAAGGGCATTACATCTAGCGTAACTCTTTTACCACCTTGTGTTTTTCTGGGCTATACAATTAGGTACTCAGGGTTTCCTTGAAAGTCGGGATGGACCATCAGTCACTATAATCTGGGGAAAGAAGTTCAACTTTACAGTGCATTTCAGACGCCAGCATTTTCATTAAATAAATATCCTAGTTTGGTCAGCTTCCAATAAAAGATCATTCCTACTTCTAGTCCAGAATAAAAAACTTTGGAGATATCTGAGGAACATTCATGTAGTCACTTAACAATAAATTACTTTTTAAAATGGCAAAAAAAATGTGCCTGGTTTGAGAGTTAGTTGCAGGAATAAGAATAATCTCTGAAAGACAGAAACTAAAGCTCTCTCTAGATTTATATGCATATCCACAAAGCAAACTCTTGAGTATCTGCAAAGAAAATTAATAATGAAGATTTAATAATTCCATGATTAAGTCCTCTGGGACCAGGTACAGTACAAGTCCAAAATATACAACTATTTTAAAAATGTCAGCATCCTGTAAATATGACTGACACTACAGTTTACAAAGCCTTTTCTTTTAAATACATGTTATCTGTACCTCACAACAATCCTGGGAAGATACTTATTTTAAAGATGACTAAAATGAAGCTCAAGGAGATTTAGTGATTTGTCCAAAATGACACTGCTACATGACAGAAACAGGACTCAGGTCTTCGTTTTCTGATTCTAATGCCGACATTCCTTTCTGCTTTACAACAGTGCTGGGAATAGTGGTGTGGATAACTCAAAATTAAATTATATTTGACTTTGGGGTATGCTTTTTTGGGTCTCATCTTTTGGTAATTTATAGTACTGCAAGTCAGCAATAATCGTAAAACAAAAATAAAAATACTCTTGGCTCTGGAAGAAACAAATAGCAAATTTCCTAAGCTAGTGTGCAAAGCCTTGGCCCACAGAATTAGAGAACAAGAAGTCAAAATAAATGTTATGTTTGCACCTCTCTTTTCCCTTTACTTTGGAAGTTTACTGTCCCCTCCCCTAACTAACCTCCCACTCTAACCCAGTGGCAGAGGGGTAATAACGATTAGCTGATCTGTAAGGCTAGCAGGCCAGCTGCACTAGAGCAAGCAAGGTAGTCAGACAGTGAACAGTATCTCTTCACTGACTCCGTCCCCTCCAACTCTAAATAAGCATGTTCAATCTCCTTTACATAAAAAAACTCTCCCTCTCTCTTTCTCTCTCTGTCTGCTGTTCTTTCGCCTCTTTCCAGAGAGGTGAAAATGAAATACGCAATCAGCAGAGTGCCTAAAAAAAAAAAATGGGCACCCACTAAATTATACTGCTCATTCCCCATCATCGCTAAATTTCTTTTTTGTTTTTATTAGAAAAGCATGTGATAGCTGTATTGGATTATATAATCACTGAAGTTGAAAACCATGTGGCCTGAGGATATCAATTAAAATATGGGGTTTTTTTTCATTCATTTAACAAATATTTGAGTACCTTCACGAAATTTCTTAATGGAGTTAGTGGGCTCTTTGAACCTTCCCCTGGACTTTGAGCTCCTTGAGGATAAGAATGAACTGTTTTAACTGGCAACTTCACTTTTTAGCCTGGCTAGTGATAGTGTTTAAGAAGCGTTCAATGAACCAATTGTTGAAGTAAGAAGACTGGCGATTTCTAAGATATCTTCTGGCTCTTGAAGTCGAGTATTTCATGACATCTCCCACTTGGTACTAAACATTGCTTTTCATTCCTAAATTCATGAAAGAGTTTTGGCTGAGATCCTTTTTCTTCTCTGACTTCTGCAGAATAGAGATGTTATTTCAGGCAATGTCTTTAGCTAACAAAATTTCCCCAAAGCAAAAAATGTGGATGTCCATGAGTTTGGCAGAGGGGGGTTTTAGAGCAGTTTTTATTTACTGACTCGCTTCAAAAGTAAAGGAATTACTATTAATACTTGCCTTCTTTTAATTTTAAAGCTGTATATGCAATACATCAAAACAGAAAGACCAAAAGCTTCTTTAGTATAACATTACTTTTTAAACTTTATGCACAAAAATTAGAAGCAAACTGCACACTCCAGGTCCTTCACCTTATGTAGACTTCCAGACTAGGGGCCAGTCGCAGCTTCAGGACCTCCTATGCATCCTGGGACCCGTGGTAAAATACTTCCATTATGCCCTCCCTTTCACCAGACTTCCTCTTCCTTTTGACCCTGATAATCCCTACTCCTGAGCTGCTCATTACTTCCGGAGCCTGCGTTCATGTCATCTTTACCCCTACCTTCTACTTGCCCTTATGTGATCACCTATCAATTTCCCTCAAACGCTATGCAAATCTCTTTCTGGACCTCTTTGTGCAACATGCTCTTCCTGGAACCCTCTCTCATTTGTCATTATTTTCTTGATTCCCTTTCCCGTGGCACTGAAAGCTCCTTTAAATTTAGATCTTATAATCAGATGCTTTTCAAGTTTCTAGCCTGGGCCTCTTTCTTTCCTTCTCTATATTTATTCATTGGGTAACTACGTTCAATCTCAATGCACCAAGTATCTCCATGGAACAATGGAAGACCACATACCTTGGAAAGAATTCTGGCCTGGATGACCAGCTGGCTTCATGTAAGTTAATAAACTTCAGTCTCAGTTTACTCACCTCTTAAAGGGGGATAACAGTATGTACTTCATAGGGCTGCTGTGAAGGTTAAAAGAGGTAACACTATATAAAGTGCCTAGCACAGTGCCTGGGAATAGTAGAGGTCAATAAATCTGGATCTCCAGCTCTGGCCTCTCTCAAAACCCCCTTCTAATTGTAAGACAGACATTTCTATCTTAATGTCTCACCAACACCTCAAATCTGGCCTGGCCTGTTCAAAACCACACACATCACATTCTTCCCCTCTTGCAGTTTCCTATCTTAATAACACTCTAATAGCTCAAGCTGGGAATCCTAGGCATGTTCACTTCATCCTCCCACTCACTCTAATTAGTCTTTGCACGGTTTTGTACTTCTGTCCCACTATTGTAATTCAGGCCTCTTACTAGGACAATTGATAATATCTTCCTAAATGGCATCTCTCCCATCTAAGAGTAGACAGATCCTTTTGCTGACAGAACAGTCTTTCTCAAAAAAAGGGATCTGTCATTTCTCTGCTTAAAATTTCCCATGTCTTCTCCCTAGTAACTATGGAATAAAGCCTAAACTCCTAGGTGAGGCATTAAAGACCCTTAACAATTGTATTTCATCTCCCACTATATCCATTCCTTCAACCACTCTGAATTATTCAAGATTTCTGGAACCTGAAATGCCTTTTCTTGAGTCTGCACCTTTGCTTAAATTATTCCCTCCCTCCCAGCCAACACCTCTCCTACCTGCCTAATCCCATCCATTCTTGAAGATCCAGAACAAACATGATTTTTTTTTTTTTTACATAAGTCCTTCTCTTATCCCCTACTCAGGATTAATATCTCCTTTCTCCATATCTGCAGAACACCCTGCTTATAAATCTATGATGGTATGTATCGTGATTTATTTTATGCTTCAATGTGTAGTTAAATTTTTTTTAATGTTTATTTATCTTTGAGACAGAGGGAGACAGAACATGAGTGGAGAAGGGGCAGAGAGAGAGGGAGACACAGAATCTGAAACAGGCTCCAGGCTCTGAGCTGTCAGCACAGAGCAGGATGAGGGGCTCGAACCCACGAACCGTGAGATCATGACCTGAGCCGAAGTCAGATGCTTAACCGACTGAGCCACCCAGGCGCCCCTCAATTTGTAGTTTAAACATCTGTCTCCTCTATGCTGCCTGTGCCTTGAGAACAAGGGAGTCTAGGTCTTACTCATTTTTGTAGTCCGTTGCCTGGAACTTGGTAGCCCTCCCAGATGTTTGTTAAACTGAACAGAGCAGTTACATGATTCTATCACCTAGAATGCAGACCCACAGCACTTAAAAAAACTAAGTAAACAGACACTATTCCAACCAATGATCAATGATCACGAATGACTACCAAGGTAAATGGACATGTTGTGCCCTGCTGTGAAGAAGGCACAATGTACCCTAAGCAGTACTCCTACCAAAAAAAACATTGAATGTGGATTTAATCATGAAGAAACAACCAGATAAAACTGCAGGGCATTCAGTACTGCAGCTGGCCTGGGCTCTTCAAAAATGTCAACAAATGAAACATTCTCATCCATCACCCCCACCTTCTGCCCCCAAAAAGGCCATGAAACTGTGGTAGGTTAAAGATCAAGAAATGGCAACCAAATGCAATGTGTGATCCTTGAGGGGATCCTGGATTAAAAATAAAAAGGCATAATGGTCGCCTACCAGGAAAATGTAAATATGAGATTAGAGCTACTCAAAAGTATATTCCATGAACACATGCTGATCTGTAAACTGTTACTGATATGCAGTGAGTTAAGTACAAAAATTGAGGGTAAACATTTAGAAACTTTTATAGAAATGTGGCAAAGTAATTTTATATCTGTTAAACTTAATAATAAGATACTTTGTACATATGCTATTTTTTTAAGTTTCTTTTTTCTAGTATTGCATTTTAACGGATTTTACAAAAGTATAAACAATGGATGGGAAATTTTTTTTAAAGTAGGCTCCGTGCCCAATGTGGGACTTGAACCCATGACTCTGAGATCAAGAGTTGCATGTTCCACCAACTGAGCCAGTCAGGGGCCCCTGGTTTGGAAATTTAAAAACAGATCGTTTACCACAAGCAGTTTGAGAAGTACTCTATTAGAGAATAGTACTGCACCAATCTTAAGTTTCCTGTGTGTGATACTGTGGTTATGCTGGAGATAAATGTTGAAGTATTTACTCAGGGTGGAAATACCATGATGCCTACAAAAATCAGCAAAAATAAAATTAAATAAACAGAAATATGTAGAGAAAAATAAATTAATATTTCAATCAATAAAGTGTATACTTGTTAATTTTTGCAGAATACATCTGCTATCTTCTCATACTTCTAGTACAGTGAAAAATGAGACTTTTTTTTTTTTTTTTTTTTTTTTTTTTAGCAAGACTCAGAATGAGTGAAGATACAGGAGATGCCAGAGGATACTAAAAGCTAAAGGGAATGCAGACCATTCCTTGCTGACAGTACCTGGATATGCTCTTTTCTTGCCTGTGAATGGGACATAGGATAGCCTGTCTATCTGCATGGAGGCAGGCCTCCATGAAGCTATTTGGTAAGCTAAAATTCCTGACTATGAAGAACTCTAGATTTATAAGTAACACTTCATGATTTGCTCTTAAAAAGAACACCAAACTGAGAAAAGGAGCATTATCATCCTTACTCACTATAATGCTTTTTTCATAATTTCTATAAAATTAAGAAATATCACACAAATCAGAATGCCAATAGTTTTGTCCCTGAAAATTGTTAATTATAAATATGCAGACCGGTAGGAAAAACTAATCCTTTCCTTAAAAACAAGCCAGGGTTCAATAGAAAAGACTATCCAGTAGCAAAGTGCAATGCAATCAGCTGCCTGAATTGCATATTATACTTTTCCTTTCCAATTTTGTAATCTCAACTGGTGCAAAAAGGAAAATTTGCTACTTTGGTTAGTTAAATTCACTTCTCTAACTGTAGGGGTTAAAAAATGTGTCTGTCCTATGCTCCAAAAGCTCCCTTAGGAAAGTATCAAAATCTACTTCCCCAGAATGCCCTAATGACCTGATAGTTGGGCATCCTCAAGGTCTGGGCTCAAGCTTATCATCACCTTCAGAAGAACACATACTATCACCATTTAGCCTCTGATGTACTGGGCCAGCTGCGCAATCTATATGAAAAAAAAAATCTTCTAAAATTGAAAGAAAATTGCCTGAGGACTTGATCTCTTGTCAATTCAGAGAAAACACCTATCCTGAAATAGCTGTCTGCGCATAATTTAGTTTATGTGTCCACTCAAACTCCTTTAAAATCTCACTAACCTATTTGACTCATTTTCTTATGGAAGGGATTCCATACAATTACAAGTATATATCACACGATTTGGAAATAGACAGTTTGGCAAATATGAACAAGATCCTGAAATGGCCACCAAATTATATTAGAAAAAGAAAAAGACAACAATTGATGCTTGTAGGAAAAAAACAACGTTGCTGTGTTGAGAATGACTGCAGGTAGGAGCAGATGGCAATAACCCGCTTAATGACACTGCTTACTGCATACCACGACACACTCTCACAGATGCACATCACCAATTTCTAAAATAACATCTCAGAGCGATGCAACCCGGTGCAAGACTTCTTATGACAAAATCAACGTATCATCACTGTAAGCAGCAAGAACACACAAATCATGTAAGAGGCTAAAATTGTATTTAAAGACAAACTCATTTGATCAAAAAGAAGGCAAGAAAAAGAAGAATAAAATAAGCCCTTCCCATTCTGGAAACTTAGTCTACTTTGGCGTTTTGTTTTTGTTTTTGTTTTTAATTTGGAGCCTTTGCAACTCACATACTCTATTTTCAAACTTTTGTGGAGGCTAACTTCTCAGTTACTGGTTTTTGCTTTATCTCCTTTGAAGAGGAAAAGAAAGAACTGCTTTTTAAGGCTTTCTAGGAGACAGAAGAAAAGACTGTCAGCTTTGAACTTGGCAGTAAAAGCACTTTTTGATGAATTTGGGCTCTGAGTTTCTAATCAAGTCATATCAAAATTAAGCATCACACCAAATCAATCTTCATTTTTTTCATTTGAGACCTAGATTAGCCTAGAAGCTAACTTTTATTGGTAAATATTCATGTCATGCCAAAAGGTTAGATGGCCTTTATAAACTAAGTAGGATTAACCCAGGCTCACACAGCACCCGTAGATGGCCAATCCAGGCAAAGTCTGCTTAGAGTAGGGATCAGAGGAATTTAAAGACACTCTGCCATACTCCTCAATAAGTTCTGGAGTTGGTATCACAAAGTATTGTGTTCTTACTGATGCTATAAATTGCACTCAATCCACTTGAAACAAACTTTTTAGAGACTTAAATGCTTCGCTCTTGAATTAACTTAGGCAGTTAGACTACATTCCAATCTTAGCAATGAAATTGAGTCTGATCAGTCCGTTTGGATTTGACTGGCTCCTTTGTTTTTGTATTTCTGCTTGAGAGTTAAGCAGCAGCTATGCTCTAGAAATGATAGCACAACATTGAAATACAGAAGCAAGTGAGAGTTATACCTCCTAGGCAGAAAAGGACCGTGTAACCATAAGCAGCAAAAAACCCAGCATGCCTGACTTTCAGGGTTCCTAATAATCTTAGCTCTCATGTCATAGCATCTCAAATCCTTTCCTTCAAAGGCATAGCAGCATTCTCAATGTTTTAACTCCCTTGTTTTGACCATCAATTTGAAGACGTTGCTTAACATGAATGACAGGAACTTAGGCCAACTCTTGAAAAGCAAAGATACTCTAGTGAAAGCTGTGTTTTCCATTACTCTATTTTATTTACCCTGGCTGTTTATTACCAGTCAACGGGCAACTCTGCCCCTCAAAAATACTCTGATCAGCAATATGATTACTTTTTCTTGGATCTGGTCTCTATTTTGTGGCCATCAGTGGAGTCATTTCCTAATGTCTTCTTTTGTTCCCTGTTGACATTCTCAGACATGGCATTTCATTCACACATATTGCATCTGCAGAGTAAGATCCTGTGACATGTTTGGGGACAATACTAGAATTCCCTTAAGTGGCTGCTGATATCCTGCAGCAAACCAATTTTTCATTAGAACTGCCACGAAGGAACAGGAGAGCTGGCTCTGACATTGTTCGATTGGGCTTCATGCAGCAGCAGGAAGGAAGTACCTCGTACATATGCAGTGGGCGAGAGTCTCACGAGGCATGTGTATTACTGCCATGTCTTTTCAAGCAGGCCCTCAACACAACTGGCTCCCACCTTCACTTTTTCTGTCCCCCTTGTTTCTAACACCATCTGATGGTCGAGAATATAAAATCATACTCTCTTTGGTCCTATTTACCTCCAGAAGTTATGAAATTTCTAATATGAACATGACTCCTATGACTCCTAGCTCCCTATATCTTAAGTTATGTCTTAGGACCTGCACCCAAATTCAAAGGTAACCTGATTTGAATGCTGATGTGCCAAACGCATGGTAGTCATAATTTAAAAAGATTATCCCTAAACAAAGCATTTCAAATACACAAAAGGAACCACTAGATTTTTAAAACACCTTCACCAAATTTTTAACTATTAGCAAGTATATACCACCACTTCCATCAGTGTCATGAATCTGGGAACGGTGTCATGTGGGGCCATGCATCACAGAAGGTGCCAAAGAAAACAGTCAAAAGACAGAGACCTTTATCTTTTTTGAGCTCACATTTCAAGAATTCCTCAGGAGGGGCAGAATAATTCACTTTTGCAAGGGAAAAAAACCAGCACAAGAAAAGAAAATAAATGCAGGCATCATACTAAGATGGAATGAAAAAGACCCGTGTGTGCATGTGGGGTGTGCTAGTGAAACAGATTAATTGTAAGTCAATGATATCTTCTTTAGAGAGACACAAATGCTATAAGGAGAGAAACAAATGAGAAAATGACATAAAAGGGGTGCCTGGGTGGCTCAGTTGGTTGAGGATTCGACTTTAGCTCAGGTCATGATCTACAGTTCGTGGGTTTGAGTCCCACGTCAGGCTTTGCGCTCACAACGCAGAGCCTGCTTCAGATTCTCTGTCTCCCTCTCTCTCTCTCTCTGCCCCTCTCCTGTTTGTGCTCTCTCTTAAAAATAAATAAACTTAAAAAAAAAAGAAAATGACATAAAAGAAGTAAAAATTTATCATATGTATAGGATTCTGTAATGGTTCTATTACGCAACAAAACCATGTTCTGTTAGTTTCTATTACAGTTTATCTAGGCTGAATTTGTATTATCTGTATTATTTGGCCTGGGAAAGAAAGAAGTGACTTAAGAAAGGACACAGTGTAAGCACAAGCGTCAGTTTCCAAGCCTTCTGTAAAGCCAGACGGGGGCTGATACTGAGGTCCCTCCCACTCTGAACAGCGTGTGAGTCTGTCTTGCACAAGGCTATTCTGCACAGAGGAAGGGGACCCAAGCAGAAGGAATTTAGGCAACATGTCAGAAACTAGACTAACGTTTGGGAAGTGCCAAAATCCACTTCCAAAACAGGTGAAGAAATTAAGAAGGAAGACTGCATGCACGCAAGCACACGCTTGCTCTCTCTCACTCTCTAAAAGGGTGAGGTCAGCATTCCCAAACTATGTAATGAGAAACAGTGGTGTCCCTTGAGATATGAGGTGTGTGTTCCTGAAAAAGAAGTTAGTAGGGGGCGCTTGGGGGGCTCAGTAGGTTGAGCGACCGACTTCAGCTCAGGTCACGATCTCACGGTCTGTGGGTTCGAGCCCTGCGTCGGGCTCTGTGCTAACAGCTCAGAGCCTGGAGCCTGCTTCGGATTCTGTGCCTCCCTCTCTCTCTCTGCCCCTCCCCCACTCATGCTCTGTCTCTCTCTGTCTCAGAAATAAATAAACATAAAAAAAAGAAGAAAAAAAAAGAAGTTTGCCAATATCAAGTTAAGCACAGTTATACAATTTTTTTAAATTTTTTAAAGTTTATTTATTTATTTTGAGAGAGAGAGAGAGAGAGGCAGCAGGGAAGGGAAGAGAGAGAGGGAGATAGAATCCTAAACAGGCTCTCCACCAGCAGCGCTGAGCCCGACACAGGGCTTGAACTCACAAACTGTGAGATCACGATCTGAGCTAAAACCAAGAGTCAGATGTTTAACCGACTAAGCCACCCACCCAAGTGCCCCAACAATTTATTACAGAATTCCAGAGTCTTCAATTGATAATGTGAGTTAAGAATCTCTGAAAGGCAGAGAGTATGTTAACATTTCTTAAAATTTTCTAATTACAGAATGCTTTTTGCGTGGAAACCTGTTAACATTGTTACAACACTAATGTACCAAAGGAACACAGTTTGGGAAATGCTGGTTTAGGTACACCTGAATGCGAAAGGAAGACAAGGACAAGGTGGTGTCTGGGGATGTGTCCCAACTTTATGATTTTACATATATTGGGCCAACTGAGATGCTGACTGCTTTCTTTTTTTCTTCTCTTTTTTATGCCTGGATCCAGGCCTAAATCTACCTCCCATTAAATTACGATCTTCTCCGATTTTCCTAATTCTCCCACTTACTCATCTAGGCTCTCAAAACCTTCCCCTCTCTCCTCACATCCCTTTCTTCCTTCCACCTCCCCCTTTTTCTTATTAGTCCTCTTTCTCCCATACAAGTGCTTTCCATTTATGAATAAGCAACATCACTTTTCTTCCATTAAACAATGTTTGTCATTGCTTTTTACTTCATATTAAATTTCTCTCTGATATAATCATCTAAGTTCAGATTCTCCTCTGTTTTTTTTTTTACTCTACACTTTAATTTATGTGTATAAGACTTGGGGACTTCTCTAAGACTGAACCCGCTGCTCTGATGGCCCTTTAATTTCCCTGTTCTCTGCCATCATGACTCCCTACCTCCAGGCTGGTCTATAAAGCCACCATCCCTTATTATTGAACATTCATCCCTTCCAGTAAATAATTTCTCACAAGAAGCTACTCAAGAGGAGCATGATGATGTGGTGTGCCCTTCCTGCTTCTGAGTCCTGTCACCACCAGACAGCACTAACCAGCTTTGTCGTGGTTCTAGACACTTCACGCAAGTAAGTATACACTGCCTACCCACAAGGAGTTTTCTCTGAAAGGGAGAACACTGGCATGGGTATGCTGAAGGGAAAGAATTTTCTCTTAGTCACACATATAAAGTTTATTTTTTAAAACTCTTCTCCATCTCCCAATAGATTAAACAAAGGGGGCGGGGGGAGTTTGTATAGCTTATCACCACGGACTTATTTCTTGGCCCAAACTCATGGTGTCCCCTTCGCACGTGACCGATAGGCAGGTGAACACTACAGTTGGTTTTTAGGTAAAAGTCAAATTCTTGCTGATGGAACACATATATTCGCTTTATTCTTGTTTTAGCACTAAGTTTACACCTTCCATAATAGGTTAAGTTAGCAGTGATATCATCCTCCTAATAAGACAATACACCCCTCACCATTTATACATAATTCTGAACTACAAAAATCCTTTTATTTGAGAAGGAATGATTCTCTGGTATCCTGAGAATGTTCTGATTTGATTATGTTTTTCTTTTTCTTTCATATATATATATATATCATATATATATATCATATATATTTCACATATATATTTCATATATATATATCATATATATATTTCATATATCTATCATATATCTATCATATATATTTCATATATATATCTTTCATATATATATTTCATATATATATATAGAGAGAGAGAGAGGGAGAGGGAGAGAGAGAGAGGGCGCAAGTGAGCGAGGGGCAGAGAGAGAGAGAGAGAATCCTATGAGGGGCAGAGAGAGAAAGGGAGAGAGAGAGGGGGGCAGGCTCACCCAAAGCAGGGCTCGAACTCACGAGCCATGAGATCATGACCTCAGCTGAAGTCAGACACTTAACCGACTGAGCCACCCAGGAGCCCTGATTATGTTTTTCTTATAATCTCAATTTATTTTTTCTTTAAAATTTTCATTTTGACATAATTTTTGACTTACAAAAAAAAAACGATAAGAATGGCACAGAGTTCCTGTATACCTTTCACCCAGACTTCCCAAATATTAACTCTGCCATATTTGTTTTATTCTCTTCTCTCTTCCCCCACCACCCACACACACTTTTATTTTCCCTGAGCCTTTTGCGAGTAAGTTGCAGGTATGATATGTGTTTACTACTATTTTGCTAATACAGAAATAAGATGGGATTCAAAGACACGTGTGACGGAACAACTACAGGTAACGGGCATCGACTGTTTAGATGTTCATTATAAACTTCTCTCGACTTTATGTTTGGAATTTTTTTCATAATAAAATGTTAGGGGAAAAAAACAGAAACATCAACACTGATAAATACTATTATCCACAGACTTTATTCAAATAGATTTTGCCAATGGCCCAATAATGTCCTTTAAGCAAAAGAAAATCCCAGATGATGCCGGGTACGTTATTTAAATGTATCCTGTTTTCTCTATTTCTCTGATAGGGCATCGGAAAAAGTCAGCTTTCTGATTATTCATGATCGTGTCAGCAAACTGGACTAAGGATAAACCACAATATCAGAATATCCAAAATTCTTTTATATTTGGCTTCTAAATGGTCAGTGCTTTCGGGGTCAGCTGTACCTATATAATTGTGTTTTGCCCGAGTTTTAAAATTAAAATTCCATTAGAGTGTTCTGAAACACCCAAGCTCTGTGGCATCGGATGTGTTTTTGTAGTAGAGTGTGCCTCAGGGAAAACGGCCCTGGGTGGAAAATTCAGTTGCAGACAATCCATGATGCAGCTAGCACACACAGGTGCCTGAAAGCTGACACTACATGTATTTAAGAACGTCATCCCGAAGCTTCACGATCCTTTGCAGAAACACCTGTCGAGGTTATTTTTATTAATATACCTCTTTTTGGCCTTTTAAAATAAGACCTGAGGAAGAGTACTGAGGAACGTTTATCCCTTTCTCAGAATAAAAACAGGGAAAAGCTTTAGCTACCTCTTCTATACCCTGTTTGCCCCTCAAACAAGTTTATGTGGTAAACTGTCTCCATACTGAATGGCTGACTGCCTTTTATAATCTGAATTAGAAAATGCAAAAAAAAAAAAATCCTTTAAAGTCAAACAGTGGAATTAACATATGAGCAGTGCTCCTGTGGGCATTTAAATCCGTAATTAAAAAACCTGAGACACGTTGGCTTGGCAATCGTTATTGTCTAACGTGCACAGATAGCCAAAAGGTACTGAAATGCGACATTCTGTCCCACATGACTCACTCAGCAGAGGCAGCCTCATGAAGAATGCTGAGAAGGCCTTACATCTTGAAATGCCTAGCCCACCAAAGGTCTTTCCCCCAGCACTGATAAATGCCCAAGAGGTCTTGGGGAGAGACTGCTGAGTGTTTGGAACTCAGAAAATCTGCTTTTGCTAGCCATGCTCCATTTCTATGCAGAAAAAGGAAGCCTTTCCTGAAAAATTAAAAGTCTGAGAGTAGGAACACACACACATATGCACGCAAATCATCATTCCTATCTGATGTGTGAGAGCACAGCACACAGCACAGCAATCTAGCTACGCGCCTCCCAGATTATAAATAGGCTGCCAATCCAAGCAGCAGCTGCCTCACATCGCTCTGCTTTTTCTCCTTGATTTTATTATATTTCAAAGATGATGCGCAGATTGCTACAAGTTTTCTCTGTGCTAACAGGTACAACATGCACGGGCCAAGGAAATTTGTTTTTAAGATTATTCACATCAAACAATATTCCATGCTAATCTGCCATTGTTTACCTTATTTATACATGTATAAGAGGTTTAACAAGTTTGCGCTCCTGCATTTTCTGTTATAAATTAGGCCCTCAGTATTACAATTCGGCACTCAATCGCAGTCAACCAAGAAATTGCCTTTATAAAGGCAACTGAGCACCCTGCCCTTTCTAGGCTTGGGAAAGAGTACTACCTACACCTGAATGCAGACGCCTGTACAGAAAACACACAAAATACAATGCAATGTGATGAAGTCTTTAATGCATACAACTCTTTCGAGAATGAAGCAAACCAATCAACTAAATGTACTGCTTAAGATCTTTAAAATACCCAGGTGCTAAAGACATTCCCAATTCATCTTCCATCACATAAGGACTAACAGCCAAAGCTATGAGGAGACATCTTTTGTTCCCAGATGGAAAAGCTACCTTCTCAGAAATCAGTATGCAGGGGACACCTTTTAAAAAATTATTCCGTTCCTCTCGTTATCCTGCTTTCAGCATATAATTCACATTGGGAAGATACTTGATAAGCAAAGTGGCCAATATATTACTTTCTTGTTTATAGTAAGTACATTAAGAAATCCCATTTGGCTACCACAAAAATGTCACTCCCTATCCATGACAGACCCTATATTATGCTGAAGGAAAGCAGCCTAAACTACCATTTTCCTTGTCAATAAGGAATTTAGTTCACTTCAGCCTAATGACACAAACAGGATAACAGTTACCATAGCTGGAAGTATTTAATGGGCAGGTATTTAATTCTCTAAATGCTTGAGATGGGAAATCTCAGGGGACAAATTTTGTTTTGAAGGGTGGGATTTGAGGGTTGTAACAAAAAAGGATTTGAAAACGTTGTACAAAACTATACTTGTTTCTTAATTATCAAGAAAATGTCAACTTTCCAGCATTTGTTTGGTGTCAGGATACAAGATTATTTCAATTTTCAAGTACATGCACACACAGTTGACTCTGAACTTTTAACTGTAAAGTCTTGGTTCTTTCAGAATAATCTCACATTAATTTTGATAAAAATAATATTATACCCAACAAAATATTAACAGTTGAGTGCTGAGCCTATAGGCAATTTTTGCTTTGCTGAATTAGTTGAAGGTTTACAATAAAAATATGTTGTTTTCATAATTAGAATAGTAATGACACTATTTACTTTTGGTAAAAAAGAAAATCTTTTCCCTCCTTATACTTTAAGACTTCCTATAATGCTCATGTTAAAAGTCTACATGCTAAAATATTTTCTTTATACCCCGAAAGCGTGTCTTTTAAAGGTGTTTTAAATTTGTCATTAGCTTGAAGTGGGTATGACTACACCCCTGAAGGACACACAAACAGAGGATGACTGCAGACCATTAGATGCACTTTCAATCCTATTGGATCTCCAAACTGAACCAAAGTCCAAAACTGAGGTGATCATGGTTTATTAATCTGAACTTTATCCTTTCAAAACATAATGGAGCTCCTAAAGAAGTGTGTCTGCCATGATGGATGAAACTTTGGGGAAATCGAAGCATTAACTCAAAAAGGTAATGTTAACTTCTTGTCCCAGAATCTTTAGCAAGTTTTTTGCACTTAATGTTCTGAGATTCTCTTTCACTGATTAATTCCGCTTGATACTTACTGAGCTCTGCAAAGTCTAACAATTACTTGAGTTGAATTTTTCCTCACATAATGGGTTCCCAAAACAATATTCTATTGTATTTAGACACCCAACTAAGTAACTGTTCTGAAAACGGACTGTTTTTGTCCTACATGTCCCTTTAAGGTTCAAAAAGTTCTTCACTGTCTTCACTGTTAAACTGTATTTCTTTAAATATAACCTAAAAGCCTAGCAATAAATTCCACGTCATTTCCAATAGTGTACCTGGAAAAAAAAACAACAAATCACCACTGAAATGCTTTTTTAGTTAGAAGTATTTTAACTTTAGTCCACCTTACCTATCCTGCGCTTACACAGTAAAAATAACAAGAAAGGCATAAAAGTAAATAGGAATGTGAATCCCTAAATTGGGGAGGGGGAGACAGACAAAATACTCTTAATTATGAAAGCATTTTTAAAAGACTTTGGATGGTGTTTTATGACTTGATCTGGTAATTATCCTTCTCACTGAAACTTATTCTCAAAACTGAAATGTTAACACACTACCTTCTGCCGCAAGAAGAAAGCCCTGACATATACAACCAATACAGTCAGTTGTTGTTCATTACAGGCTCTGGACAAAGAATCAACTACTGAACAATAGGGCACACTGCTGACTCTATCTGGAGAACATCTTGCTAATGCATTAAAAGCTAGTGCAGGTTAAAAATCTCAGCCTCTGAAATGAACTATCCAGAGAGTACGACCAAGCTACGTTTTAGTTTCTATTCTCTGACTTCTCTGAGTGTCAAACAACCAAAAAAAAAATTAGTCTTCTCTCCCTAAGATCTCTTGCTTCAATCAAGAATGCTTCTTTCATTAGAAGAGGACACTGCACAGTCTTTTATCCTAATTATATGATTTGCCCAGATTTTAAACATTTGTCTAACAATCATGAGGTTCCTCTCTGAACCAACCAGTGTGAACCAAAATCTGATTTCAATACTAGCACTTAACAAAATAAGAATCTGAAAAAAACAAACGATGGAGAGAGTACTCTTTTTGTATCAATAAGCTACTTTTCTCGTTAGTCTACTCTCTGAATGGGGAGAGTAGACTTAACTTTTAAGGGTGTCGGGGTGGCTAAGCGTCCAAGTTCGGCTTAGGTTATGATCTTGTGGTGAGTTTGAGCCCTGCTTCGGGCTCTGTGCTGACAGCTCAGAGCCTGGAGCCTGCTTCAGATTCTGTGTCTCCCTCTCTCTCTGCCCCTCCCTTGCTTGTTCTCTGTCTCTCTCTCAAAAATGAGTAAACATTAAAAAAAATGTCTTTAATTAACTTTTAAACAACCTTGGACTCAAAACTCAGAAAGATCTTTTAACCTTCAAAGACATTCTTCTTAGATCTTTTAAAGAAACAATTGCATCATAAACATAATAAACCAATTTTTTCACTAAATCTCAAATTTGCTTTCAAGTAATATTTTATGCTCTCATTCAACTATTTCTGTTTACATTTCTTACACTTGCAATTTTCCGACTTTGAATATTTCTTTTGAGCCACATTTTGCACGTGCGTGTGCGTGTGTGTGTGTGTGTGTGTGTGTGTGTGTATGTGTTTCTGTTAGCAATTTCTGCTATTTTGGGGTGGAATGGGAGGACTGACCAGAAAAAGCACAGCAGCATCCATCCATATTTGCTCACAAGTAAATAAATGTCTTAAATAGCAAATAATGCAGAACCCTAGGAGCTAGAGACTGTATCAGTGAGAAGTTCTACCGAGAAATTTATGCACGGGGCAGCACTAAAACAAGTGCTCTTGAGCCACACGCCACACATTTTTAGCTTTCCAAGCTCAAAGTCCCACAATCATCTCATTCCTTCCCCCTCTGCCTTGTGGCCCAGTTTCAATCAATTACTAATCCTGTAGATTCTTGTCTTGTACCTGCAGTACCATTTATTCTAACCTTCCCTCTTCATAACCCGCTGCCCCTTACTTACTTGTCAGAAATAACCTCCTTACCCCTAAACTGCAAGAATAGAATTCTAAGTATACTTCAGCACCCCATTTTTCCCTGTCCATATACAGCTGCCAAATTAATTTCATGAAAGCATAACTCAGATTGATTATATCACTTCTTGCTTAAAAAATAAAACAAGAATCATATAGACTGTTACAGTTGGAAGGAGCCCTGGTGGTCCCTGAAACCATCTGCTGAGAGACAGGGAAAAGGAAGGTAATGGAACTGAAGCCTAGAAACAGGAACTCAAAGGCAGTCTCAGGACCCAATGAGGCAGAGGTCTCGTAGGATTTAATGTAATTGCTCATGCAGACTATACAAATTCATTATCTTTCTAAAAAGTTTATGATAAACATGATAACAAGGCAACATATATTTTTTATTTTATTTTATTATTTTTTTAATATGAAATTTATTGTCAAACTGGTTTCCATATAACACCCAGTGCTCATCCCAACATGTGCCCTCCTCAATGCCCATCACCTACCCACCCCTCCCTCCCACCCCCTATCAACCCTCAGATTGTTCTTAGTTTTCAAGAATCTCTTATGGTTTGGCGCCCTCCCTAACTTTTCTTTTTTTTCCTTCCCCTCTCCCATGGTCTTCTGTTAAGTTTCTCAGGATCCACATAGGCAACATATATTTTAGATTGTTTAGTTAGCAGATCCTTTTCTCTTTAGATTATCAGGCCCTCTGAAGCAGGTCAAATCAAAAGGATTTGGCTGGGACTCTTCCTCTGGTTTTGTCTGCAAGGCCTAAGAGTGTCCAGAAAAGAAAGCAATAATCTTTATTTTTTTTCCCCCAGAGACTTTATTAACACTATACTCAAAAGCTGAAATTATTCTTAAGTATTCAGGAGTGACACTTACTCAGAGAGTGTGGAAATGGGGTGAGACACAAATGTTTGATTAAAGTTAGCAGCACCATTATGGGTCCAAGGTCCCAAATTGGATTGGGTGACACAGTTCCACAATTTTTGCCAATGCACATCTTTCTCTCTCTTCTCCCACACCAAAATGAAAATCATAGTTCTACTGGCTGATAGCTTAAATCAAAATCACAAGCCAAATGTTAAATGCTGCTTTAAAAAGAAAACACTCCTCCAACAAAAAAACTATTAGAAGTAATAAATGAATTCAAGCAAAGCTGCAGGATACAAAATTAATATACAGAAATCTGTTGAGTTTCTAAACACTAATAAAGAAGTAGCAGAAAGAGAAATTAAGAAAACAATTCCATTTATAGTCGTACCAAAATGAATAAAATACCTAGTAATGAACTTAGAAAGGCATATACCGTGAAAACTATAAAACACTGATGAAAGAAACTGAAGACAACACAAATGGAAAAGTATACTATGCTCATGGACTAGAGTATTTAATATTGCTAAAATGCTCTTCTACCCAAAGCAAACTACAGATTCAAGGCACTCTCTACCAAAATACTAGTATCACAGAACTAGAACAAATAATCCTAAAAATTATATAGAACCACAAAAGATCCCAAACAGCCAAAGTGATCTTGAGAAAGAACAAAGCTAGAGGTACCACAATCCCAGATTTCAAGATATACTACACAAAACTATAATAATCAAAACAGTATGGTAAGAGCACAAAACATAGATCAATGAACAGAATAGAGAGTGGAGAAATAAACCCACACTTATATGGTCAACTAATCAACAAAGGAGGCAAAAATATACAGTGGAGAAAAGATGGGTCTCTTCAAAAAATGGTGCTGGGGAAACCGGACAGCTTTAAGAGTAAAACTGAACTACTGTCTTACACCACACACAAAAATAAACTCAAAATGGATTAAAGACCTAAAAGTAAGACATGAAAAACCATTAAACTCTTAGAAGAAAACACAGGCAATAATATCCTTGACATCAGCCTTAGCAACATTTTTCTAGATAAGTCTCCTCAGGCAAGGGAAACAAAAGCAAAAACAAAGTATTAGGACGACACTGAAATAAAAAGCTTTTGCACAGTGAAAGAAACCATCAGCAAAAACAACAAGGCAACCTAGTGAATGGGAGAAAACATTTGCAAATGATATATCCAATAAGTTAATAGTCAAAATATATAAAGAACTTATACAACTCAATACCAAAACAAATCCGATTTAAAAATGGTCAGAGCACCTGAACAGACATTCTCCCAAAGAAGACATAAAGACACAAGAAAAGATGTTCAACGTTACTAATCATCAGGCAAATGCAAATCAAAACCACGGTGAGATATTAACACATATGTCAGAACGGCTAGAATCAAAAGGACAAGAAATAAGCAAAGTTGGTGAGGATGTGGAGAAAAAGGAACCCTCATGCACTGTGGGTGGGAATATAAATTGGTGCAGCCACTGTGGAAAACAGTATGGATTTTCTTCAATAAATTAAAAATAGAAATATAATCCAGTAATTCCACTACTGGATATTTACCCAAAGAAAATGGAAATACTAATTCAAAATGATATATGCACCTTTATGTTTACTGCAGCATTATTTACAATAGGCAGCATATGGAAGCAACGTAAGTGTCCATCCACAGATGAAAGGATAAAGATGTGGTATGCGTATACACACACACACGCACGCACACAATGAAATATTACTCAACCATAAAAAATAAGATCTTGCCATTTCTGATAACACGGATGTACCTAGAGGATATAATGCTAAGTGAAATAAATCAGAGGAAGACAAATACCATGATTTCACATATATGTGGAATTTAAGAAACAAAATAAATGAACAAACAAAAAAAGTGACAAAAATCAGACTCAAATACGAAGGGGAGGGGGGCTGAAGGCTGTGCAAAATGAGGGAAGGAGAGTGGGAGGCACAGGCTTCCAGTTATGGAATGAGTAAGTCACAGGGATGTAAGGTATAGTAGAGGGAATATACAGTCAACGTTATCATAACAGCTATGTATGGTAACAGATGGTAACTGCACTTGTGGTAAGCATAGCGTGACACAACATATACAGCTGTCGATCACTATGTTGTACACCTGGAAACTAATGTAACACTGTGTGTCAACTATACTTCAATAAAAATACATTTTTTAAAAAGAAAGAAAATTATCTTAAATCTACACGTTTCTCAAAAGGAAAGGCATCAAAGTTTGATTTCGATCAGTCCAGAGCAATATCCAGTATCCTTAGCATCCTACTGCACAAAATGATGCCAATCTCATAAGATAAAGATATCCTTTGATTTCCTATTTATAAATGTAGTAAATTTTACTTGGAATTTTTCAAAAAATTAAAATACCGTGTAATTATCCAACTGCCTCAGGGACAAGCACTGTTGTTTCATTTTTCCAATTTTATATAACAGCATTAGGATTATATACTGAACAGTGACTGTTCTGCCCTTATTTTGTTTATTTAACAACGTGTCATGGACATGTTTCCACATCAGTACATGTATCATCTACTTCTTTTTCTTAACATACACTCATGAATACACTATACTTAATTTAACCAATCCCCTACAATGAATGTTTTCAATTTTCCTCTATTATTTTAAAAAGCTTTAATGAATGTCTTTGTAAATATATCTTTATTCATTACTGAATCTCTCCTAAGAATAAATTCTTAGAAGTTAAGTTGCTGGGCTAACGGGTAATCCAATTTAGAACTTGTATTCCTATTCCAAAACTGCTCTCCAGAGGGGCTGTGTATTATCATCAATCGTGTGTGAACTGCCTACTAGTCTATCCCTTGTAAGTACTTGGATTTGACACCTTTAGAAATTTTTACCAGTTTGATCAGCAAAAAAAATATTTCATTATTGTACTAACTTATAATTCTTTGATTAGTGAAACTGAGGATCACTTCATATTTACTGGCCATTAATGATTCTAATACGGCCAATGATTTACAGGAGTGTGAGTGCATGTGTCTACATGAACACATGCATACACGTATGTATATGTGCATACATACATCTCTAATAAACAGGCTGTTATCTGCATTGTTGCAGCCCTGTGAGCCCTTCTCTGACTGTATCCCTCTCCTACTCAAGAGGTAGTTACTATTCTGAACTTTATCATTCTTTTTTTCTTTATAACTTTACCATTTATATATCTATCCATACATAATGTTTTACTGGTTTTTACGTATTCTTCTGCGACCTGTATTTCTTTTTTACCCAGTATTGTGAAATCCTCCACAGTATGTATATGTTGATATGTATATCTGTAGTTCATTCATTTTTTTTTAAGTATAGTATTTCACTGTGGGAATTTACTGTAATTTATCGATCTTGTCAAAGGACATCTAAATAGGTTCCATTTGTGTTATTACTAACAAGGCTGCTATAAATACACTACTATAAGAGTGTCTCTAGAGCTGCATTGCCCAATACAGTACCCACTAGCCACATATGGCTATTGAGCACTTGAAATGTGGCTCTTTCAGAGCTGAGATGTGTTGTCCACGTAAAATATAAAAACCAGATTTCAAAGGAAGGTAAAACATTTTAATACTGATTATATGTTGAAATGATAATATTTTAGATATATTTATATCTAAATAAGATGTATAGTTAATAAAATATAATTAAAATTAATTATTATAATTATAACTAATTTCACCTACTCACTTTTTTGTAACACAGGTACTAGAAATATTTAAATCACATTTGCGGCTTCTGCTCTATTTCTATTGGTTTGTGCTTCTCTAGCGTATACATCTAAGAGTAGAACTTTTGGGTCATAATGTATGCTTATCTTCTAATTTGGTAGAAAATACAAAATTGTTTTTAAATGTTTATTTTTGAAAGAGACACACACACACACACACACACACACACACACACACACACACACACACGGCGTGAGTGGGGGAGGGGCAGAGAGAGAGGGAGACACAATCAAAGCAGACATCAGGCTCTGAGCAGTCAGCACAGAGCCCGATGCGGGGCTCAAACCTATGAACCATGAGATCATGACCTGAGCCAAAGACGGACACTTAACCAACTGAGCCACCCAGGCGCTCCCAAAATTGCTTTCAATAGCAGTGGAACCGTTTTACATTTCATCCAGCAACGTACACAGTTTTTTCCTGATCTATCCTTGCCAACTGTTGTTGTTGTTGGATATTGTAATTTTTGCCAATCTGGCAGACGCTAAATGGTATCTCACTAGCCTTTGAATCTCATTTCCCTAAATACTAATAACTCTGATGAAGTTTCACATATTTGTTCATTGATGTTTCCTTCTCTGTGACATACACTAACATTTTCACTTCTTTTGTGAATTGACCGTTAATGTCTCTTGCCTACTTTTCCCTTGGGATGCTCGTCCTTTTCTTAGAGGTTCATAAGAACTCTTTATATGAAGACTAAAAACTCTTTGTCAGACATGTGTTGAAAATATTTTTCTCGGTTTTTTTTATTGTTGTTCTTGCAATTTTTACTGCTTTTGCCTTAAGGTTTTTCTTCTTTTTTTCCCCCTTCATGTTAAGTCTTTCCCTGTGTAGGTTCTGGTCTTCTTATCATGCTAAAGAAGGTCTTTTAAAGTCTAAAACTTTTTAAAAACACTAAAACTCTGTCTATTCTAGTATTTTTATAATTTTATATTTTATCTCCAATCTACTTTAAAGTTTTTTTTAATGTTTACTTACCTTTAAGAGAGAGAGAAAGAAAGAAAGCTTGAATGGCAGAGGGGCAAAGAGAGAGTGAGGTATAGACTCTGAAGCGGGCTCCAGGCTCCGAGCTGTCAGCACACAGGCTGACACAGGGCCCGAACCCACGAACTATGAGATCATGACCTGAGCCGAGGTCTGACGCTTAACCGACTGAGCCACCCACCAGCCCCATCTCTAATCCACTTTTAATGTACTTTTTGAGCATGATGTGAAATAAGAGCAGATAAAACCTAACACCGACTCATCAACTTATCACAAGTCCCTAGTGGCTATGGCTGTGCTACCCGCCTCCTTTTCTTAGGAGGCTTTCTTGTCACCATGATCTTCTCCACGATGCACACACTTACATGCCCCCAGAGAAACCGACACCAGTCAAGGCAGGGGCTTACCCCACCCTGTCTCCTTGGACACAGGGATTGCTCTACGCCTCAGATGAGGCTGGTGGGCAAACATGTGACCCAGCCATACAAATCAAAGTACTTCCTCAGGGATTTTCAACATGGAGGTAAAAGTGGAGAGCACTTTCCTTCAAAAGGTGACAGTTCTGGTCCTGAAAACTGCTGTAGGTTACATCCCCTGCCACACAGAGTTAGTCTACAGTAGGAGAAAATGAAGCTGAGAACATCAGACAGAAGATGTAAGAGAAATAATATTTTCGCAGCATTCGAGTCTGTGAGGACTGAAGAAGTTTGCTGCTTCTTGCACTCCTGAAGCTTAGTTGTTCAGCTATTCCTTCCTTTCACGGATATTTTAAAATTCTTCCAATAAATCCTCTTTTTGGCTTAAGCTAGTTTGAGTTGAGTTTGTAATGTGCAATCAAAACAGTTCTGACGGTGTAGAAATCTCACTTGATATTTTTCCTAAAGTGGAGAGCCAACTGTTCTAACACCACTTATTAAATAATCCATCTTCCTCTATCTCACTAAATTCCCATTTATATGGAAGTTTCAGTTTTGAGTTGGTTTTGTTCTGCTGATTTGCGTGTTCCTGCCAGCATCACACACTGTTTCACCGATTGTAACTTGCTAGTATGTTTGGACTCTGGCCACTAATGCGCTCGCTACACATATTTACTAAATATATTACATTGTGCTAGGCGTGGAGAATATCCCCTTGAATAAACAGATGATATCCTGACTCTCATGGAGTTTAAAACCTAGAAGAAAAGATGCAAAGGGACATTAAAATATAATGAATATAAGGTTAAAAGGAAAATAGGAGGCACTAGGTGGACATCCAACAGCTGGACCTAACCTGATCTAGAGGTCAGGGAAGGCCTCCAGGAGGATGTGGGGTTTTGTTTGTTTTTGTGGTTTTTTTTTTTAAATGTTTATTTTTGAGACAGAGACAGAGCATGAGCAGGGGAGAGGCAGAGAGAGAGAGAGGGAGAGAGAGAGAGAGAGAGAGACAGAATCCGAAGCAGGCTCCAGGCTCTCAGATGTCAGCACAGAGCCCGACGCGGGGCTCAAACTCATCAACTGCGAGATCGTGACCCGAGCCGAAGTCGGACGCTCAACCGACTGAGCCACCCAGGCACCCATTTGTTTTTGCTTTAATGTTTATTTATTTTTGAGAGAGACACAGAACAAGAGCGGGGGAGGGGCAGAGAGTGAGAGAGACCCAGAAACTGAAGCAGGCTCCACACTCTGAGCTGTCAGCACAGCCTGACATGAGGCTCAAGATCGTCAACTGTGAGATCATGACCTGAGCTGAAGTCAGACCCTTAACCAACGGAGCCACCCGGGCGCCCCAGGAGGATGTTGTTTTTAAACTGAGATCTAGGGGCGCCCGGGTGGCTCAGTCGGTTAAGCGGCCAACTTCGGCTCAGGTCATGATCTCGCGGTCCGCGAGTTCGAGCCCTGCGTCGGGCTCTGTGCTGACAGCTCAGAGCCTGGAGCCTGTTTCAGATTCTGTGTCTCCCTCTCTCTGTGACCCTCCCCCGTTCACACTCTGTCTCTCTGTCTCAAAAATAAATAAACGTTAAAAAAAATTAAAAAAAAATAAAAATAAAAAAATAAACTGAGACCTAAAGGATGGATGTGAGTTCACTAAGATGGGGAGAACAGTACCTCAGAAGGGAGGATAGTAAGTTCAAAGGCCTAGGGATGCCCCCAAATGGCTGGAGTTTGAGGTGAAAGAGAAAAAGAGTAGAAAGAAGAGAGTGTGAAAAAAGTAGTTATCATACAGATTTTTAAGTCATTTTGGGATTTTGGACTTGGCCCTAAGAGCAAAGCAAAGACATTGAGGCATGCTAAGCCCTGGTTCTGATTTGCATTTTTGAAGAGTCACTTTAGCTACAGTAATTGGAAGGGATGAAAACTGGAAGCAAAGAGAAGCAAACAGGCTTTTTTTTTTTTTTTTTAATAAGTCACACAAGAGATGATGACGGTGTGGACACAAAGCAGTGATGATGTGAGCATGCTTCTTCTTCTTTTTTTTTTAAGTAGACTTCATGCTCAGCGCAAAGCCCAACACAGGGCTTGAACTCATGACCCTGAGATCAAGACCTGAGCTGAGATCAAGAGTCAAACGATTTAACCTACTGAGCCACCAAGGCATCCCTGGAGAGAGGATATTTAAGAGGAAGACTGGCAGGACCTAACGACTAAATTTTGGAGATGAACAATCAAGGATGCCTTGCAGAGTCTAAAATGACTTTCAGGATTCAGGCGTGATTATTACAGCAGCCAGTGGTAACATTTACAATAAGGAACATCGTGGCAAACAAGTGAAGAGAAGATAACGAATTCAAGTTTGGGACATACACTGCATTTGAGGAGCCTGTGGGACATTCCAGTGAAATTATCTGGTAGCAGCTGGATTACAGGTCTGGGCCAGAAATGCAGCATTCCTTGTCTTTTCCAAAGTTTCCCAGGCTACATGTGGATGAACTTTAGAATCAGTCTGTCACATTCCCCAAAATATCCATTGGAATTTTTTTATATGGAGTAATATTACACTTACAGATTTCAGGAGAATTAACTTTTTTAAAAAATATTTATTTTGGGGACAGGATGAGCATGAGCAGGGGAGGGGCAGAGAGAGAGGGAGACACAGATCTGAAGCAGGCTCCAGGCTCTGATCTGTCAGCACAGAGCTTGACGCGGGGCTCGAACCCACGAACTGTGATATCATGACCTGAGCCGAAGCTGGCTGCTTAACAGACTGAGCCACCTAGGCGCCCCTAACTTATTTAAAATGTTGAATCTTTCCATCCATAAAGAAGGTGTAGGTCTTCATTTACTTAAGTTATTTTAAATCTCAAACTAAAAACAAAAAGGTACAGGTATTAAACATTGCTTATTAAATTTATTTCTGTGTTTTAAAAGAATTCTTTTGTGACTAGACAATTTTTGCCATTAGTATTTTCTCAAAGGATATGGCTGATATAAAGGAAAGTTCTTGATTTCACCTGTATATGACCATCTTACCATCATTACTTGTAATAATGTTCACTGATTTTCCTGGTTTCTCTAGGTTGACAATCACATCTTCTGCAAATAATGACAATATACATCTATTGTTCCAGTAGTGTTTTTCATTTCCTTTTCCTGTGTTGTTGTACTACCTAGAATATCCAGAATAGTCTTCTCTCTTTTTTTCCTTTGTCAGTATCACTAATGGTTTGTTAACTTTGTCAATCTTCTCAAAGAATCAACTTTTGTTTACTGATTCTTTAGTTCTGACTAATTTGGTTGGAGCGCATCCAACCAAAATTTTTCAGACACAAAATCTCTCAGAAAGGCGATATGAGTAAGTATACTTTGTGAGACCAAAAATGTCTTTCTTTTATCCTTATACCCACATGATTCCTTTCCTTATCATAAAGTTCTGGTGTCAATGCTATTCCCTCAGAATTCTATGAAGTTCCACTATCTTCTAACATTCAGAGCTGTTGATGAAAAATGTAATGTTTATCTCATTACTTTATAAGTAACTTTTTTGGTTGTTGTTATTAACTACTGAGAAGTCTGTGTGACTTTTCTCCTTATTTAAGAACTTAAAACTTTTAGGGGCACGCGGTGGCTCAGTTGGTGGAGCGTCTGACAGTTTATTTCAGCTCAGGTCATGATCTCACAGTTCACGGGACTGAGCCCCACATGGGGCTCTGCACTGACAGCGTGGAGCCTGCTTGGGATTCTCTCTCTCCCTCTGTCTCTGCCCCTCCCCTGCTCACATGTGCGCGCGCTCTCTCTCTCTCTCTCTCCAAATAAACATTTTTTTAAAACGCTTAAAATTCCTAGCAGTAGGATAACTTTTTTTCCTCCCAAATAATCTTGCTTGATGCTAAGAGCTTTATCCCAAGATCTGAGGCTTCTTCTTCCAGCTCAGTAATTTTTTTCCTGCTATACTTTCTTTAATCATTGCTTTTCTTTTGAAACTCCTATTATATAGATATTAAATCTCTTAGATCTAATCTCCATATTTATTTTCTTTATATTTGCCATCTCTTTTACTCTTCGCTATGTTATACAATTTCTTAATTTTCTTCTCATTTACTAATTCAGTGCCTTGCAGAATCCATTTTGCTATTCACTATCTCCATTGAGTTTACTTTTTAATATTCCTATTGATTTCATTCTTTCAAAAACTATTTATCAAGTACCTACCAACGTGCCAGATAACCATTCTAGGCTCTTGAAGGAGTTAAAGGAGTTAGCTGTGCGACTATATAAAGAACTTACCAGGCAGAGAGAATGGCCATTATAAATCCTGAAGGCTAGGCGCGGCCCAACACATTAAAGGAACAGCAAGGAGCCCTGAGTGGCTGGAGCAGAGCAGGAAATGAGGACAGGCTATCAGGCCTTCCTGGCCACTGTAAGGACTTGATGTTTTATTCAGGGGGTAAGAAGGTGAGCCTGTTTTTGTTTTATTGATGAAATAATATCCTCTCAAACCTCATTGAAAATACTGATGAAAAATTTTAAAACTTATCTCCCATTTCTAGCATTAACTGTTTTAGTAGGGGTGGGGTGGGGAATTTGTTTTGACTGCTCAGCTTCAAGCTGCTGATTTTCTTCATATACCTGGTAAGTTTTTCTTATCTGCTTATACTTTCAAATCAAGTTTTAGTTACAATCAATATTTTCTGGCCATGAAAAGTCCAGAAGGCTTTGTCCCAGGCAAGTGAATGTGTGGGCAAGTGTGAAAACAGACAAGTATAAGGCCTGTTTTGAAGGAAGCAGCTCACCATAATTTTTATTACAATATTAATTCTCAGGAAGCAGGCACTGCCAGCATAGAGAACTTGAACTTAAACCTAGAGACCTATTCTCTCATCATCACACTCTTGAAATGAGTCAATTATCTCAAAAATCAGGATAGGTACAGGCTCAACTATAGATCTACAAAGACTGAATTCAGTTCTGTATTTCATTCCAACCTTCTCAGTAGTAAAGACAAAAAGGTCAATATTATAAAGAGCAAACTAAAATTACAGAACACTATCAAGATCTCAGTCAAAACTGCACAATCTGCAGCTTTCTCGAGTCCTTGACTAAAGTCAGAGAAAATAATTTTAAAATTTTCCTGCGATTAAAAATATCTGCATGAATGAAAAATACGGAGTGCTTATCAATCTGTTTCCTTTTCTGCAGATTCCCAAGACTTTCAAGCAACACATCTATGAAAAAAACCACTCAAATAAGTTTACTATTATTTGATAGGAACAGCATTTTTTTTTTTTTTTTTTTTTTTTTTGGAAAAGAGATTAGGTCTTTTATAAGCCTAAAGCACATGTAACTGAAAATGTTCCAGTAGGAGAATTTAACCTTCCAAGTCTTTTTGTGCTGGCTTCTGAGTATGAACTCAGCCAGATATAACAGGGTTACTAGATGTGGTTTCCTCTGAACAATCTCTGGCAGTAATCCCAAGTGACTTTTCACTCTACTCTTGTATTATAGTGGGTAGAACATAATACTAGTCACATAGGAAATGGAATTTCATTAAAGTCAGTGGTCCCACAACAGTGGAGAACGGAGGAAGGATGGAGGCAGGGTGGGGTGGTGGTGGAAGGAAATACCTACACTATAGAGTGATGATACTACTTATGGTTATAAATAAAGAAAAACAGCATATTACATAAAGTTTTTTAGGGATTCTTTAATCCCAAAATAACTTAGCAATCTATAAGTAGAAGAGACGATGTCTGAATAGCGATTTTTTAAAACTAGGGAGGAATGAGGGCTTGGGGCTTTGTACAATCTTAGATGACTTTGAGAATAAAATAGCTGGATTACTCATTGTGGCATAGTAGAAAATTAGAGTTTAGCAATTAATACAATTTAGTGTATGGAAAATAAGAATAAATGCTAAAAGACTTCATTAAGAGGCCCTGCTGGTAACAAATAGTTGTTTACAATTCAGTCCCGAAGGATCTTATATCAAACTGCATCCGATGTTGGGGAGAGGAGGCTTCTGTATATGTTGAAGCTTAAACACCACTGCAGGGTGGTTTTTTTTCTTTTGTTTTGTTTTTGTTTAGCTCCAATTCTCTTTCATGAATTATTTAAATAGTAAAAACCCAAGGGGCGCCTGGGTGGTCAGTAAGTTAAGTGCCCGACTTCAGCTCAGGTCATGATCTTGCGGTACGTGAGTTAGAGCCCCACGTTGGGCTCTGTGCTGACAGCTCAGAGCCTGGGCCTGCTTCAGATTCTGCGTCCCCTCTCTATCTACCCCTCCTCTACTCACACTCTGTCTCTGTCTCTCAAAAATGAATAAATGTTTAAAAAAATTTAAAATAAGTAAGTAAATAGTAAAAACCCAGGAATAGCTCCCCCTTTCCTCTTTGGTTAAATATAAACCTATTCAACCTTAGAACTACAGTGACAGAGCTCATACGACACTATATACACATACACATGCACACACACACACACACACACACACACACACACACACACCCATACACAACATTAAGGTTCTTGATCTAGTCAGAGAAAGGATTTCCCAGGTTGGTCCCATCTTTTATCAGTGTACTAGGTTTGAACATGCCTATACAGAGTAAATAGGTCATTCCTGCTGAATTTTAATGGCGAAGATAATACAGTGAGCACTAGATACATGAACTTATTTCTCTCTCTCTCCCTCTCTTTTAAAACACATAGAAAAATCCAATCTCCTATTCTCTTTTCTCCATCACCTCTTTGCTCATTGCCCCCACCCTCAACATCGTTTCAAACACAGAAATAGAACGTTCATATGTTTAAAAATGGAATTTCCTCAACACACACAAATGCTTTTAAGAATACACGGTAAAAGTCACTTAAAAAGAAAAAAAAAGTCAGGAGGATGGAAAAGACAAGTCAGTAACAAACGAGATCTTAGAAACATCTGGGATGTACAAATAAAGTATGATGCTGACAGTGATTTCAACATTTGTGGTTATTTCTTTCCAGCAGTAACATTTTTGCTGTACACTACCAAACAGGCTGAAAATTGATTATTTCTTAGTCATCTGGGTCAAATTTATCTTGGAAATGTCAACTAAGGGGTTAAAAAGTCAGAAGTCCCTTTTCCTTGGTTCCAATTATAGGCGGGCCAAGATCACCTGCTTCATTCAGGGGATGTGTGATCTACTTAGTGAAGCATGCACGTCAGGATTCCAAAGGTACAGGTTCTGCCCAATTTGTTGCTTTATAAACAGGCCTAATCCATGAAGACCCAGGTTTAAAATAAATGAGGAAGCACTTATTTTTATGACCTTTTATTTTGTAAAATTTCAAACACACAGAAAAGTTCAACGCATAGTACAACGATCCCTTCAATAAACCAAGTATCTATATATCCTTCCACCTTCCAGCAAATCATCACGTATCCTTTTCTCCCCATGAACAACCTGAAAGTAGACATGACGTTTAATCTTTATATACTTCTGTAGTAGGCATTCCTATTACAGACAGATTCTGTGCCTACCAATAAAGATGTACCCCAGAATTCTTTAAAGTTCTACAGTAAGCGATCTCTGAGAACAGGATTCATCTCATTTATTTTTTAAATCCTAGAAGTCTGTTTAACTATTAAAAATATCAATTTCCCCTACTGTATTTAATATGTTTTGAGATTTACAAACCAATCTTCAGGAACACAATTAATGTCCAAAGAAAAGTAAACAACTAATTCCTCAGCATTACCAGCTCAATAATATTTTGGAATTTTCCAGGATGTCAGGGAACCAAATGGAGTCCGTATCATTTTGATAAAAGCAAATACATCTCAGACTTGTGGGAGAGAGACACATGACCAAACATATTCCTCAACAGGGCACATTCCAGATTTTTAGAAACACCTGAACCAAACTTTTAGGTAATGACCTAAATAAGTCTTTGGCCATTTTAAAGTGGGAACTAGAATTTGACAACGATCAAGAAGATCCTAAAAGAAGCCACACTGGCCTGTGTGAGAAGCATAATTCTGGGAGAATCCACTACAACTTGAGCTGGTCTAGGGTAAGCTATAGGACAGGCCATGGATACATTATAAAACTGGCCTGAAACCATGGAGTCAGTTTTGCAAATCCTGAGGAAGTGAAGGAGTAAACCAGTGAAATGTGTAACATCTCTTCCGGACAAGTAATTTGAACTCGCTCAATCTCACCTATGTCCCATGACTAAGACATGGTGGGATCTCCAGAAGCTCTCTCTCCTTCTGGTCCCTCCTACTATTCTGATCCTCCCTTTGTCATCCGACATCCTGCCCTTCCTTTCCATAGAATATATTTACATTTTTAATTTTGTGAGGAAAAAATGACATTCGTGTTTAAAATGCTATCTGGGTCCCTTAGATGCAAGAAACTCAAATCAATATGAAGTATACTTTATATAGTCGTTAAGCTGAAATAAATGATGTAGGAATAAGATTCAAAACCTACCAATGACCTCATTTTATCCAAAGACCTCTTTCAAAAGTTATCATATTCAAACAGACAAATAAAACAAATTTATGCAATTGTGGAATTTATTCCGAAACACTATGCTTCTGAAGACAGGCTACTGCTGTTTACTTACATCATCACCTTTATCACTTGTCTACACATAAAAAGATTTTTCTCAAATTAATCCTTCCTGGTTAACATATTATATTCCACACCCATAAAAGCAAACAGAAAGGCAAATAAAGCCCATATCATAGTCTATTAGCTATTAATATCTGCAATGCTCTCTCCTTCCAGTGGCCTAGTGAAGCCTTGGCCCCTGAAGTGATAAAGATGAGATCTGCCAAACTATTCCCCAGCTCTAAGGCAGTATTAACACATTACAAAGTGCCAAAAGGGCCATTAAAAAAAAAAAAAAACTGACCCACTTTTAGAAGTCAGCAGCTTTTTCCTTCTGGTGAAGTATGAATATTTAAATCAGGCAGACAAGTCAAGGAGCAAACATTCCATCCTGAATGCAATGTGTGCATCTGTAGCTCAGAGCTGAAAGGATCCCGCTGTCATATCCCAACATGGAAATGAATGCTCACTTAGGACTCCAGAAGGGCAGCTTTCTAATCATCTTACTGCCTTTCAGACTTCAAGTTCCAGGTTTGGATGTGAGGGCAGAAAAGAGTAAAAGACGGATCACAGCAACTGCTTTAAATTATATATTTAATGATTTATATCAGGCATAATATAATTTAATTTGTAGTAAATCAAGCAAACTGATGAAAGGTTAGGTTTGTGGTTATAACGGCTGTAAATTTGTTTTTACCTTCATGATATAGTAACAATGCATTAGAGGAGTGCTGCATTTGAGAAGATGGTAAACCCATCATAATAAAATTGACTAGAATCAAGTTTCAACCTAAGCACTACTGTTTAAATGAGATAAATAATAGCAACTATCAATATAACACAAGATACAGCAAAACGGAACTGGAAAATAAATCAAACTGCTATTCAAAATTCTACCTACGTTACAGCAATAGGTTCTCTTTGGCTTTATTGAAAATACATTACTAAACGAAATGTACCTTAAATAACTGGAAAAATAACTATCAGAAAATTCATATTAAGGCAAAAGATGTAATTGAAAACTTTAGAGTCATCTGTTCCTACTCAAATCTGTAATTATAACAGAAACTCCCAATCCTTACACTGCCCTGGCCTCCTGGACTCCTACCTCCCCTACCCTTACCACCCCCATTTGGATCTCATATTTTCTCTTTCAAACAAGCATCATTTCTAAGTAACAGCCCGTGCAACTTATCATAGGTAAATGTAGGATTTCTCTTACTCCTTCAGGCAAGCCCAGATCAAGAAGCAATGTTATAAATCAATTTTGCTTCTGCAACAGCTATCCAAACTCCTTTAAACATTAAACCTGCCTTCTCACTCACAAACATTTTCATTTATAAACAAACAGGCCAATCAAGATTTCACAATTAGGAAACAAAATTCCTTTTAAGGAAGAAAAGCCTGCTCTCTTAACTACAGACGTTACTTCTTTCTACAAGATAACTGATTGATTTAGTTTCCTGACTATATTGTTTTAGCAACACAAACGCAAACAGGCCAATGAAATCTTACTTCCTCCAAATACAAACTTATTATACCCCTCAAATGCTAAAGCGTTTATAGGTAGTAATCAAAGATCAGGAAGGCAGGTACTGATCAAAGTTTTCTAAGCAAGTCTAGTTGTAGGCAAGGGACAGCGTAGTCAATTAAAGCCTTCTAGTACCAGGCCCTAGAGTAACTATTCAATCTTAATTTGGCGTGTTTGTTTCCCAACACTTACTATGAAAAATTCTCAGCATGCAGCAAAGTTCTTAGGTTCATTCTTACATATCACTCACTGCTATATCTTTGCCTTGGTTCACATGATTTCCCAGACTTAGAATGCCTCCATTCTCTCTGTCTTTCTGGATCCAAATCCCACCTGGCTTCTCAAGCCTTCCCTGCCCTCTCTCCTCATTATCTATACCACATACTGACTTTTATTACACAGTGTCCTGTTCTACCGTGTGTGTTTATTCCCTTCTCCACACTAAAGAACGTAGATATTGTATTAGCACACTCATCAGATACCAACACAGAAGAAAGGCTGAAAAAACACTTCCTGGGTGATGGATTTCTATATAAATACACATAGCTGAAATTTGCTGAGGGGGAGTCGGGATGGGTGGAGGAAAAAACAGAGAGACTGCCTGATATGTTGTTAAGACTCTACCATGACCCCGACTTGATCACTTGCTATACTTTACCTAAGTAAGAAAGCTAGGAATTAGAAAAAATTTGTTCAGAGCTTCGTAAATAAGCATTTTAGGTCCTAGTAAACAGAATCACAAGAAAGATCCAAAGCACTATAAAGCATTTCAAAAAAGAATGGTTGGAAATCAAGATTCTCTCTTTGTACATTTAGTTAATGAAAAAGGGCAGGGGCCCAACTTCAAAGCAAACCACCACCTGTTCTCTAAAACGTACAGACGACTAGACTTTTAGAAAGCCCTACTCTCGCCTTCTGTGAGTTGCCTGATCCCTTTACGCTGCAGTGAGGATACAGAAGCCACATGTCTTGGGAAGACGACTCTGGTCAAGGTTTACCTTCTTGGGAAGTAGTTACTTACCACAGACGTGAGGAGAAACTCCTCTTTGGGCTGGACTCAGTGGCCCATGAGTGCACCATGGACTCTGTTTTCTTGCTCAGAGAGATAAAGCACCATATTAAAACTCAATATATTTTGGGAAGAAAAGATAAAAACACAAAAAGGGGCTGTCTTATCTTCAGAAATGCAATTCTCAGCTTTGTGAGCTCTGGCATTCAGCTTAGCCAGATTACCAAGCTCATTTAAAAGCCGAAGGCTTTACCCCACCTTTATCGTTTGCTATTTTCAGGGTTTGTTTCCACGAGTGCACCTCAGCTTGTATACATGTGCTTCACCCAATTCACACACATCAGTGAACAGCGGCAGCAGGAACCCAGGTCCACAGCAGGCGGTTTAACGAACTGTACACAGGACAGTGCCAATAGTACGGGGGCCGACTCCCCTGAGGTGGCACACCAACAAGGTTCATATGCAAGGAAAATCCACTTCTGGTGGGGAAAAGCATGTCCCCATCAAGGGAGACATCCAGATGACAGAAAACAAATAACCAAAAATACCAAACACACCCAAACCCAAAACCCTGCCAGGACGGCCTCAGCAAGAAGCCAGAGATTCCGTTAACACAAGAGAAAAGCCAGAATCCAGTGTCTCCCAGTATGGATCAGATTTACTCTGCTTTCTACTGGGTTATTAGAAGCCACTCTAAGGCAGTTTCATGCAGGCCTTTTAATCATCTTACACATTCCCTTCATATATATTCTCTGTCAGAAGGGTTGGTAATGGGATTAAGCCATAAGACCAAAACAATATTAAATGATGATGGCAGTGGTAAAGATCTAGGTTGCAATCCAGATGGTAAATGGGCTTTTTCTACATGTAAACACACTGTAAAACTCAACGACTTGGAAGGAAGTCTGCCTTCACTCTGTGAAGAGTGTCCAGACAAATGAGAGTTCTTTCCCAAGACTCATCAAGGAAGTCTCCTGTCTACACAGCAGGACACGCAGTTGGCACTGTTCCCCAACGTGAATGTTGAAGTCAAAAGCGTATATTCAGGAATTCTGAGCTTTTTTCTAGTATAGATCAAGGATGATACAGATCAAAATAAACAGCTTTACCCTCAATAAAGTTTAAGGTGACCTACAGTGATTCAGGAGGGCTATACAAGCATTTTTTTTCATGTTTAACTAGTGACAAACTCATAGAGAATAAGTGTAATTGACCAAAGAAATATCACTAGGGGCAAATAAATGAGCAATCGGTATAGTATAAACCCGGCCTGAGATAAAGGCTTCAGGCAAGTTACTTCACCTCTCTGTGCTCTAGCTCCTCTGATACCAGTTCCCTATGTAACTCACAGGGATGTAGGGAGGATTAATTTGATAATGTCTGTAAAATGCTTTGAGCTCCTTAGAGAAAAGTGATACAAGTGGTTATGACTACATCCCACTGAGGTTCTGAGGTCGTACAACATTAAAAAAAAGGTAAAAACAACTCTTTGATAGTTTATTATGAAGAATTTTTATGGCCTGAGATGTTTTATAACCATTTTTTATTAGTCTGTATTATGTGCCCAGGAGATAGGAAACATTCCTAGCTCCCTCTTCTAAAGAAAGAAACCAAGACAGTGACGTTTTTGAGATGGGAGGTATTCTTATCTCCATTTTCCAGCTATGAAAAGCAAGACAAGAGAGTGAGTGGCTTTTCCAGCCATATTCAAGAGGTGAAAGGGTTAAGCATAATAAGAATGTGGCAAACGTCAAGGGTCACCATCACTTTCTCTGAAATTCTGACGTTATTCTGACAAGAGTGCAGTGAACTAGGAATCAGAAAGCCTAAGATCAAATACTTGCTCTGCCATTTACTAGTTATATAATCTTAAGAGAAGTCGCTTTTTCTTTACGTGTGTCACTTCCATCTGCCCACCGGGGTTCAGTGGAGGTCAAACTAGATAAAGTACGTGAAAACTACAGGTAAGACAATGACACACTGTGTAAACAAGTTATTACCTTTATGAGATCTCAATAGTCTTGAGAATACGGGTTCTCCTAACCTCTACAACTTTAGGAAAGACAATTCAGTGCCCTCGGACTAAATGAAATTTGTGGTAATAATTTTTAAAATAGCTTTATTGAGATATAATTCACACACCATACAATTCACTCATTTAAAGTGTATGGTTCAATGGCTTTTAGCATATTCACAGACTTGTGCAACCACCACCACAATCAATTTTTGAACATTTTATCACCCCAAAAAGAAATTCCAAACACACTAGCAATCACTCCCCATTCCCACTTTCCTCTCTCTCTCTCTCTCTCTCTCTCTCTCTCTCTCTCTCTCTCACACACACACACACACACACACACACACACACACACACACACTTCTTTCCACCCAGGAAGCCATTAATCTACTTTCTGTCTCTATAGATTTGTATATTCCAGACACTTCATATAAGTGGAATCATAAAATATGTGGCCTTCCATGACCAGCTTCTTTCACTTAGCACAACGTTTTCAAGATTCATCCATGTGGTAGCATGTATCAGCACTTCATTCCTTTTACTGCCAAACAGTAATCCATCGTATGGGTATGCCACATGTTATTTAGCCATCTATCAGGCAACGGGTTATTTCCACTTCCTGGCTATCGCGAATAACGCTGCACTGAATATTTGTGTAAAAGTTGTGTTCGGACGTATGTTTTCACTTCTTTTGAATATAGACCTAGGAGTGAAATTGCTGAGTCACACGGTAACTCAAGATTGAGATTCTGAGGAACTGCCGGACTGCTTTCCGAAGTGGCTGCACCATCACACATCCCCACCAGCAGGGCCTGAGGAGAAGGTAACTGAAGGAGGACCATAGCAGGGAGACTATGAACTGGGTGCCCACTCAGGGAGCAACGAAACTGGCTCCGCACAGTGACCATTTGTGTTACTGACGACAGGGAGGAAAATGTTTTACACCAAGTTTTAGAAAGAAGAATACTGGCTGTTGGGGCATTGTCCTCCATTTCTCCCTCTTTGCCTAGGCCCAGGCTAAGGCCAAGAGTACATAAAGCAGCTTTTGAAGCACAGACTAATGCTGCTCCCATCTCTAATAGAAAGTAATACAGAACTTGCAGAACCAGTCTTTAAAGAGCACTCTACTGGGGCACCTGGGTGGCTCAGTCGGTTGTACGTCCAACTTCAGCTCAGGTCATGATCTCGCAGTCTGTGAGTTCAACCCCCGCGTCGGGCTCTGTGCTGACAGCTCAGAGCCTGGAGCCTGCTTCGGATTCTGTGTCTCCCTCTCTCTCTGCCCCTCCCCCACTCATGCTCTGTCTCTTTCTCTCTCTCTCTGTCGAAAACAAACATTAAAAAAGAAATTTTTTTTTAAAGCGCTCTATCACCTCTCAGATCCAGGTGGTAAAATACGTTTAAGTCTCTAGAACTGGTATGCAAAATTTATGAAATCTGGTACGCCAGGCCCTCAGCATTCCCTTCAGTGCACCAGGCTGAGGCCAGCCCAAATACATACGTTCAACACAGGTCAAGCACACGCTAGCTCCAACACAGTGTATTCCTGTGGCATCTGCAAGCCAAACAGAACTGGTAGAGGGAAACAGATGGCTTCTAAAAGGGGAAGAGAAGAAAAACAGAAGGTCAGGTAGAAAAGGGTGGGGGGAAAGAAGGGACTGGAAAGAGGGTAAGAGAAAGGAGAAGCATATTTTCTGGTTTTGCTCTTCCCACCTGTCACAGCACTCTCCTTGCTGGTTGCCAGCACGCTCCCTTGCACACACAGCTGCAAGTGACAAAGAGCAGCCACTGTCCTACTCAGGGGGTCCCTTCCATGTTCCATACTGTAAACTGTACTGAAATGCCAACTGCTTACAAGAAAGGGAATTACACACACGTTAAAGCCAGGGGTAGTAAACTGCTGCCTATAGCCAACAAATTAGCACTGAGACCCACAGGTTCCCTACAAAATAATGTAAGACTACCCAGAAAAGATTAAAAAGCAACGGAATCAAAAGACTAAGTACTAAAAAAACATGGCTTATTTTAATTTTATGGATTTGTCAGACCTATGATTAACTCAATCAACGTATTGTATTCTGTCATATATTTCACACACTCACACACGTTCAGTATGCTGTGGGGCTCTGCTCTTTTACAATTAAAAGAAAATTAGCAAGTCTTTTCCCAACAGAGTTAGGGATTGCCATGGGGGATTGCCAATAGAGGGAAATGCTTAGCACCAAATTTTAGAAAGGAGAGATACCGGCTCTCGGGGGCATTTTTCTTTCTCCTCAACTTTCCTAGGCCGAAGCAGAAGCCAAGGCGAAGGGAATATAAGCAGCTTTTTACACACGGACTAATGCTGCCAGCAGAGTTCCAGTGGCCTTGCTCACGGCAGGAGAAGGCGCAGTGACTAACACCGCTGGGTCTTGTTGAAGGAAAGTGGCTGGCTTCCTTTGATCACCCGAGTGATGTGCTGATCAGTGTGATTTCCCTGTTCTGCTGACTGTGAGCGTGTTGGGGAGAGCAGGAGAGCTGGCTTCTGAGAGGCCCATGCAGGGAAGCAAATTCCATAGCTGCCGAATCACAGAAAGCAACAAGAAAGAAAAGAGGGCTGAACTGGAAGCAGACACCTTAATTCTGCCAGCATGTTACTCACCGATACAAGGATCTCTGGGAGGGGACTGACGTGGGTGCCTCTAAAACTCTAATTCATCCATTGCATTACTGTACATAACTGTTCAACACAGTGATCAAGACCAGAGTCCAAGCTCCTGAAACCATCACTGTGAAAAGTTTTAATCACTTCGTCTTGATGGGGGAAGAGAAAAAAATGGGATTGATTTTTTTTTTTAATTAAAATGGAAAAAACCAGGAACTCATCAGCATAGGTAGCTTTTGGCATAGTTTCTGAGACAAAGGAAGGATGTCCAGCACCTGAATGTGTGTGCAGGACTACAGCAACAAACCCCTCTATGTGCCAGAGAAGGAGCTGTTGGGTTAACACAAATTAATGTGCTATTCAGATTTTTTTCCCTAGTAAACTGCAAAATTTACCTAAAGATAAATATAGCAGTCTCCTAGTTGTCTGCTCCATTCAGTTGCTACTGAGAAACACTTCTGTTATCTCAAGTTTCATCAGCAGATTGTACTTCTTCCTAGGGAACAACAGCAAAAAGTAGTTTTCTAAAAGCATAGTTCGTCTATGAGGTAAAATATACCATATTTAAATGACTTTTTCCCCCAAAAAAGGATAACTTTCCATCTTTAAAGTTTTAATTCTTGATAAATAGAGTATGTGATTTCTTACACTAGATTTTAATCATTGCTGCTTTAGAGTAAATAGTCAATTGCAAATTGAGCAAATTGCTTTAGCTATCCTAGTACCAGAAATGAAATGGATTAGGTCAGCAGGTGGCATGTCATTTCTGTGCTGCCTGGGGGCCCAAAATACAGTTAGATCATTTTTAATTCTGGTGACAGCAGGAATGAAAACCAGAGCATTTAACATTACCTCCCGCCTCTAGTCTCATAGCCATCTTGGGCACCAAAGAGTTTACAGAAGCCCATAAGCCTACATCCCCAGCATCTAGGCTGCTTCTAGGGCCTCCAGAGATACCCATGTTGAAGCTGCCCAAGGGTATCTGAGACAGCATACTCTGACTTTGGTTCTCAAGACACGAAACTTCTTGTCCACACAAAGTGAGTTCTCTTTAACCATTCTTAAGCATGTCAACATACAATTCCCTTCTGTAGTACTTTCCTTAAAGGAAGAGATTGGTCATGATGCCTCTACTCAAGGGGGAGAGGAAAAACTGTTCAGTCTTTGTTCGAGGGGTGGGGGAATGGGAGGAAGGAATGGACACAAGCCAAGAAATCAAAAAAGAAAAGGGGGATGATGGGGATGGGGAAACAGACAGGAGAAGACAGGATGGAAGAAAAATCCTTCTGTCTGGAAATCAGGGGTCTCTTGCAATGCTAGAACATTCAAACAATCCAACCACAGCTCTTCTGTCAAGCTTCCTTTCCCCGTATGTATTTCAGATTGGTAGTAGAATTAAAAACCTAAGGCAGTCTCCTAAAGTTTGTTCCTATGATATAAGCAAAATGAGATCAGATTACTTAATAGTATCTGGACTCCAAGATGTTACGAGGTGATGATACTCAATTTGCCACAAAGAAGGACAATGGATTTTGATATTAAACAATTTAAAAATTTCAAGATTATATGCCCCGTCTTTAGCCAACTGTATTTTTGTGCTTGCACTTTTCTTGCCATTTTTAATCGTAATAAAACAGAAAATAACATCAGCTTTGAATCAGAAATCTAGGTTCAATAACTTAACCAATTATTTTTTGCCTGCCTAGTACCTTTTTGGAGAACTACTCTTTCCCTGTTCATCTAAGAATGATCTCAATCCTGCTTCAGGGGTGGCATGGGACCCAGGTTTGATCAATGAGACACCTCCAGCTCTCTGGTCACACTGGAGGATTACTGTTCGTGGACTGAAAATCACGCCCATGTCTTGTGCCGATACTTCCAAAGAAAAAGAGCGTTCTCTCTTCCTTGGGGTTGACAAAATGGTAGGCTGTAACCTACCAGAGCTGCCAGAAAAAAGCACTGCCAGCACAAGATAGGCTATACACAAACAGAGCCAAAAGAAGGAGAAAGGGTTCTAAAACATAGTTGAAGACCCTAAATCCAGCCACGTCCCTCAATTTACTAGTTACATAAACCAATAAATTCTCTTTTTTGCATCAACAACTTTGAGTTCGCTTTCTATCACTTGACACCAAGAGTCCTCACATTACTAAGCCAGCCAAATAACCTTGGACAAAGCATTCAATCTCATTGTATGTCAGTTTTCTCAACTCTGAGGAGGAGGCAAAAAAACATGTTTACCTTATAGAATTGAAAACTGCTAAGTACTACACAGGAGGCATTGACATTTTAACTAAAACAGAAAGTAGAGATACAAGAAATAAGATATTCATGGGGCTAAATTGCTCCTAGCTGCTAGTGCTGATAAGATAACATTCTACTTCTATTAGTTTTCTCATCATTTGCCCCAGTGGGGCCTGTGGAATCTTTATCAACCCTATTAATCACCTAGTAAAATCTTTAAGTGTTTTCCCTTTCACTTTCAACTGACAAGACTTGTCCACCTTCCTGGACATCTCTGACCAAGCTACCTAACAGGTAGCTTACCGCAATGGATAAGCAAAGGAATCACAGAAAGGGAAAATAAACAGTATCATCTTTAAGGGGTGTGTGTGTGTGTGTGTGTGTGTGTGTGTGTGTGTGAGAGAGAGAGAGAGAGAGAGAGAGCGCGCGCGCATGTGTGTATGTGTGCGCGTGAGTGCAGTGACGATGCATACACACGCGCTGGGAGAGGAGGTAAAGGAAGAATTCTCACAGGAAGGCAAATCAGGAATGAAAAGAAGCTACCACTACACAAGATGAAAATCTAAGTGCCTCAACTAATGTGCCTCGCCACGCCTTTCCCCGAAGCATTTGTATTCTAAGAGCAAAACTGAGCTATTAAGATCACATTTTCAAGTCAAAATTCATAATTAAATATAATGTGTATTTTGGAATTTGTTGTAGTGGTCTGATAAATGCTTGGTTTCACAGAACACTAGATCACATCTCTCATGAATATCAAAAAGAATAAAAAGCCTTCTGTAAAAATGTACCTGATCTACAAAACATCAATAGGAAAGAAGGATTATTAGTGAAACGAATACCTAGAAGTGAAAGTACTAACGTGTAGTCCTCTTTTGAGTAATGTAAGTGGGAAGATAAGTAAACAAGAAAAGCACAACTGTGCTTTGCGACTATATTTGCAAAAGCTAGGAATAAAAATAATGAATGCACTACACTTTCAACTTTCAAAGTTTCTGGGCCTAAAGATTAAGCATGAATGGAATCATTCTGAAGAGGAGGTTTTATTTCGGGATATTTTCAATACCTCTGACATCAATTAGCTTTTTCATTATACATAAAATTATAACTACATGCTATGCCTGGTAAAAAGAACCCCAAGGCTCAGCATTTTCTAACCTTAATGTTTCATGTAAGCTGAACATTAATATTTTAAAGCAAATAAAATATATGATGCTTTTCTTCAGGTTTCTAACTCACTAAAATGTTTCTGAAAGCTAAAATACATTCGTAAACACTGTACATTTTCAACTATAGAGAAGAGTCAAAAAATAATTTCAGTTAACTCATCTTTAAATTTTTTTTTCCAGGGGCACCTGGGTGGCTCGGTCAGTTGAGCATCTGACTTCAGCTCAGGTCGCGATCTCATGGTTCGTGAGTTCGAGCCCCACATTGGGCTCTCTGCTGTCAGCGCAGGGCCCACTTTGGACCCTCTGTCCCCTTCTCTCTGCCTCTCCCACACTTGCACACTCTCTCTCAAAACTAAACATTAAAAAAAATTTTTTTTCAAAGGGGAAAGCTGAAAGTCAGACTATTGATATAATAATTGTCCTTACAAACCATATTATGTAAAGTTTATTCTCTAGCAAAAGTCAAACAAATCATTAACTCTAACAAGCCAACACCATATAGATTTGTTCCCAGATTATTCAGGAATAAAAATGCTATGTCAAATTGGCTCAGGGTTATCAGATTTAGTTTGAACAACATCAAAAAACTTTAACTGAACTCAACTTGCCTTTTCCTACACATCTTTGTGTGTATGGGCTCCACTCCCAAAGACTCTAACTTAATTGGTCTAAGATGGGGCCCAGATGCAGTATTTTTCAAATACTCTTCAGGTTATTCTAGGGTACCAACTAGTGTTGAAAACCACTAGTCAACAAGGAGATGTGGCTCTGACTTCAATGTATAGACTAGATTTTACTTTGGTAACTATTCTATAATGGCTGAGAAAAACCATTACTCTTTAAATCTCTATACTTCCACCAATGTGCTGCTAGAAGGTAAGCTCCTTAAGAAGAGAAGTCCTGTCGGCCTTGCTCAGCACTGAAGCCAAGCAGAATACCTGGCACATGAACAGGTGCTCCATAAATATTTGTGGATGGATGAATTAAAAGCTAAAAAGTACACTTCAGTTTTAGCAGTTTGAAGTAATACGGTAGAGACTCTCTTAAACCGATAATGGTCAGGACCAGTTAGAAAAAAAAAAAGGGTCAGGGCGCCTGGGTGGCTCAGTTGGTTAAGCACCGACTTCGGCTCAGGTCATGATCTCGTGGTTTGTGGGTTCAAGCCCCGCGTAGGGTTCTGTGTGGTCAGCTCAGAGCCTGGAGCCTGCTTCAGATTCTGTGTCTCCCTCTCTCTATCCCTCCCCTGCTTGCACTCTGTCTCTCTCTCTCTCTCTCAAAAATAAACATTAAAAAAACTTTTTTTAAAAAAAGGGTCACCTAAATCAGTAAACATAAAAATCTGTACACATACCTAAGCATTTTAACTTAAATGAACATTCATTTGCTAATACTGTAAGTAAGACAGGACCAGGTCTTTTGTTTATATGGATCTATATATTCAAGGGACGCCTAGGTAGCTCAGTTGGTTAAGCAGCTAACTCTTGGTTTTGACTCAGGTCATGATCTCATGGTTTGTGGGTTCGAGCCCCAAATAGGACTCCATGCTGAGGTGCTCGGTACACAGAGCCTGCTTGGAACTCTCACTCACTCTCTCCTCTCTCTCTGCCCCTCCCCCTGCTCACGCTCATGCATGTGCTTTCTCTCTCTCTTTCAAAATAAATAAATTTTTAAAAATTTGTAAAACTTATTCCATAATGCATCCTCTACCATTTTTAGTTGTGACTTTTTTTGTACTTTCAAGTTTTTATTTAAATTCCAGTTAATTAGCATACAGTGTAATATTAGTTTCAGGTATAGAATTCAGTGGTTCATCACTTACATATAACACCCAGTGCTCATCACAAGTAGCCTCCTTAATCCCCATCACTCATTTAGCCCATCCCCCACCCACATTCCCTGTAGCAACCCTCACTTTATACACTTTATAGTTAAAAGTCTATTTTATGGTTTGCCTTTCTCTTTTTTTCTCCATATGTTCATTTGTTATGTTTCTTAAATTCCACATATGAGTGAAATCATATGCCATTTGTCTTTCTCTGACTGACTTATTTCACATAGCCAATATACTCTGTGGCTCCATCCACATCATTGGCAAATGGCAAGATTTCATTCTTTTTTATGGCCAAGTAATATTCCATTGTATACATATACACCAGATCTTTATCCATTCATCAGATGATAGACACTTGGGCTCTTTCCATAATTTGGCTATTGTTGACAATGCTGCTATAAACATCAGGGTGCATGAGTCCCTTTGAATCAGTACTTTTGTATCCTTTTTGGTGAATATTAGTACTGCAACAGCTGGATCATAGGGTAGTTCTATTTTTCACTTTTTGAGGAACCTCCATATTGTTTTCCAGAGTGGCTGTACCAGTTTGAATTCCCACCAACTCCACTTGTGGTTTTTAAATTATGGTGAGAACTTCAAATACTTTGAAGCAATCTGAATGTAGAATCCTTCTAGAATTAAAGTATTATTAAATAATTAAATTATTATATACCCCATTCTTTTACAGCTGTCTTACCCGAATGTGATTGGGCAGCAATTTTTTACTCACTCACCTTTATCTGTTCTTTTCCAAAAACATTTCACTTCGTTTTCTTGGGAACAACCTGCCTTTTCAGAAGTCATTGGTTTATGTAACAGTTAAATTACATAATTACAGTAACAAGAACAAATGGCATAAACAGGTTTAGAAACAAACACAACTCACTCTTGATGAGCATTCCACAACTGATGGGAAATATATGTGAGTACCCTAGACAGCAACCTACTGGCCACAGGCATCAGCGGGAGTGACAAGTGACAGTTAAGCCAGTGACTCAGTTAAGATTTTTCTCTGCATAGAGCTTTTACTGCTATACAAATGCTAGCCACAGGTTTCTTCCCACTGACCTTTCCAATTCCCAGAGCAGTCCATTCATCCCTTCACTAGCAGATCATCTGAACTGAGACCAATGAAAAGCATCACCAGGTCTGTATATTGCATCAACAGTGGACCATCAGGTACACAGGAAGTAGGAGTCATGGAATCTCTTAATAACAAGGTATATCCAGGCTCTCTAATTCACATAGAAGGCATTTATAAGTTAACTATTAGGGGATCCATTTAAAATATAATAGAAGATGAGCTTAAAATCAGAATGTTTTAAATGCTCGACGCATTACTTTACTTAGAGCCTTGGTAGTAAAAGCCTCAAAAGGATACAGACAAGTAGAATAGGTCTGTTTTGCTAATTCAGAATTAGCTCCCATTTGGCAGGTGTCTCAAATGAGGACATTCTGGCAACAAAGAACTGCTGTCACCAGGAGGCTCTACAATGTACCTTTTATTGAAAGTCTTAAGATTTAAAATATTCTTGCTTCTCTATAGCCAATGGGGTACCTTTTCAAACACAAGTTTCCCATGGAAAGTTGTTTCTAATAAAGTTAGAGCATTCTTGCTCCCTACTCCCAGGTAATAAAACCACAGATTTTGAATTTTATCTTATAAGAATAAAACAGAACTATTAAAAATGGTTTTAGATTAGGCAGCAATTTTGTTTTTAATTTAGCCTTTCCCAACAAAGCTAGTAACTCCAACCTTATTCCATGGGACATCTGGCAGAAAACTCCAAAAGCAAAATAGACTTTGCATTTTCACTGGCTTGGGCTATGTGGGCCAGCATCCATAACAAATCAATTCAAATTATTTCTAGGTTAAATATGGAAGCAATGACAACGGCAAAAGGAAAACTTTCACTTCAAGGATCTGTAAACCTTGATTGTTTTCAAATTAGTCTCAGCTAGTATCATAGTCAAGATTTCAAAACAAGGACCTAGACTATTAAAAAATATATCCTTGGTAACATATTTTTTAAAGATAATGGATAAATTTGTTAACAACTGTCAATTTCTAGGAATCTAAACTTGTTCAAGATAGATATGTCATTTCTATTGCCCATGAAACCTTTTTTAACCTGTGTTGTTTATTTCACCAACAGCTCTCCCAGTCAATGAACCAGGAATTAGCTGTAAACACGTAATGTAGATTTCATAGATGCTCCTGTTTGAAGAAATTTAGACAGGGGAACTTTAAGATTAGCTACAGAATCTTTGTACTTTGTGTTAGTAAACAAACCACGTGCTGTCCCTACCCTTAGGGCTCAGTTCCATAAAACAGTTACATTATTACCAAGTGTAAACAGTTTAGTTTTTTGCTGAGCCAATAGGCTTGTTACTTATCTATTTTAAAAACTAATCAAGTGCCATATATTACAAAGATAACTGATTTTATTCGCTTTAAATAGAGTAAAAAAAAAATCAAGATGGGTAAAGTGTTGGAAAAAAAACCCAAAACATTAGCACCAAAAATAAACAAAGTTATTATTAGTATTAATCTGTTTTGGTCTACATAAAAACTGTAACCGAGGATTTTTCCTGAGTTCATATTGTGCTTGATTAAAGGAAATAGAATAGTTCTTTCCACTAGATCACGTCCAGTGGGCTATTAATGCTTGAGGCCTTTTCGTTTCCCATCTTAGAACAACATAAGCAGTTACCGTATCACTGCACAATTCCCACAGCTATAATCTTTGAGCATCTCCCCAGTTTTACAGGACAGGGTATCCTATCATCTTTAGAATAGCCATTCTCACCCAAGATTCCTCATTTGAACCACAGAACACAAAAACTTATTTCAGTGACTATTTTCTCAATTACCACAGTACAGTACATAACTGTTATCATTCTAGTCCCATCAAAATATTAATTCAATACACATAATGGAAACCAAGCACATTAGGGCTTACTTTTCCCACCAAACTCAGTCTTGTTTAGGAACTGTATAAAAGAATGAAATTTATTGAATTACATAGGAAAACAACACTTTTTGTTCTTCATGTTTTGTTTATTCTAAGTAGACCAAAAAATAAAAAATAATAAAAAATTGGTGTCTCTTTAGAAATGTCAAAGATTGGGGAGGGGGTCCTGGGTGGCTCAGTCAGTTAAGCTTCTGACTTTTGATTTCAGCTCAGGTCATGATCTCATGGTTCGTGATACAGAACTCCATGCTGTAAATGCAGAGCCTGCTACGGATTCTCTCTCCCTCTCTCTCTGCCCCTCCCCTGCTTGTGCATGCTCTTTCTCTTTCTCACTCTCTCTCAAAATAAACATTTTTTTTAAATGTTAAATATCGCTCAAGTTGAAATAAGGAAAACCAACTAACACTCGAACTCCAATAGCAGTGAGGGGTCTCACAAGTGCAAACCATCAGTAGCCTGTTCTAGAACTTGTCCCAGCTCACTTTAAGGAGGTTTGCCCCATCCAAACTGAGATCAGGTCTTATGCGAAGGTACTACCCACGAACTTGGCTTAAACACAACATAGACTTTCCAGGTGAAACCCAACTCAGAGCAGAAAAGCATAAAAATAGGATTCTTAGGGAAATTTTCCTCTAAAACTCGAGGCTTGCACAGCACATTTTCAAGTTTGTCACGGGGTGGCTTAATTGCTAACCTGACTGATGGGTACAAAGCACTATCTGGAAAAAAGTCTAATCGATTTTTGATGGAAATTCCAAACACACCTTTTTTCCTACTTTGCAAAGCTTTTTGTCAGTTAATTTTCCAACTTGGAGAAGAACTCTTGTCCTGCAGCATCTTACCTATAAGAAAGTCTAGTTAAATGGAAAGGATTTCAAATCTGCGTAGAACAGAAACTAGAGAGCCTGAACACCTAGCTGCACTCTACTGCTGCCTTCCCACAGGGGTGAGCAAAGGAGGAGGTTAAAGGTTAAATTGTTAAAACTTGGGGCGCCTGGGTGGCTCAGTCGGTTAAGTGTCCAACTTCGGCTTGGGTTATGTTCTCACAGTTCTTGGGTCCGAGACCCATGTTGAGCTCTGTGCTGACAGCTCAGAGCCTGGAGCTTGCTTTGGATTCTGTCTCTCTCTGTCTCTCTCTCTGCCCCTCCCCTGCTCATGCTCTGTCTCTCAAAAATACATATTGAAAATAACTTTAAATAAATCGTCAAAACTCTAAGATGTCAAGTATCATAACCTCACAACTTCTAATCACTTACTCAGGAAAAAATAAATGGATATATCCAACAAAGAAAACATCATGCGTGTTTACTTTTTAAATTATGCTTCATTTATTATACTGTTGGTAAAATGAAATCTGATTACGACTCTAAAAGGCTATTTTGAAGGTCAGTTCAAAGCATGTCAAACTTCTCACACGTGACTAAAAGAAAGGCCTCAACTTAGTCTTGTTGGACTGAAATATTCTCAGCATCTGGACGGATAGCGGGTATAAAGAAACGGACTCAATAAGTATTTGCCAAATCAATTAATTGTTAAAGCTTTTCATTATATTCAAGGTAGAATTCCATCCAGCATGTTAAATAGCTTATCCTTTAAGAAACTAACCCCCAAAATGGGCACGATCTTGCCAGAGAGCAAGCAGGTAATATACAAGGCTTCGGAAACTTTTCGGGGTACCAGCCTAACTCACAAGTCCCTTTCTCTGAGAGGCACTCCCTGCTATAGCCAGGGCTGTACTAGTGACATGGTCCCCTGGTCAAAGCTGATTGGACGAGGACTAGATAACTGGTCGAACCAGGCTCATTACCAAAGATACAACCTTAGGAACTATATACAGTGCCCGGAAGACTCTGCCTGCCAAGTATACAGAGAAGCTGAGAAAGCCTGTCTGTAGACAGCGGAAATGCAGCAGATGCAGAGGAGAACAGAGAGAGACAAGAGACAGAAACTCCCCAGTTCTAGTCCCAAAAGCTGCTCCTGGATTCCTGAGTTGTTCTAACATGGTTCCAATAAATTCCCCTTTATGCTTAAGCTAGTTTGAGGTGGATTCCTTCACACACACCAAAGGCTTCACAAAGACATGTAGACATTTATTTACTCCTTGTCCTGTCACTTTTTACTTCCAAGAAATAATCAAAATTATGTGCGAGTGTTTATGTCCAAGGATGTATACTGCAGAGCTAGACGTGCAACAGTAGAGAACGGAGAACAATCCAAATATCTAAAAATCATGAACTAAAACTAAACAAATCCTATAATCTCCCACTTTCCGAAAGTTTGAGTTCCACCACTTTGTTTTCACAAAAGACCTATATTATTACCTGTTTTCACTAACTGAGACAAATCCGAAGAGGATTTTTGCCTTTAAGAAAAAAGCTGTTACCATATTAATGTAGGTCTTTTTCATGAGATCAAGAGGGTATAATGCAAACTTTCAGAAAGTAGGGGATATGCTTCACTTTATGCCATCATTTTGGCTTATAAAAGGTTTCACAGGAAAGCTCTATTTTCAAATAGCAGAGAAAACCTGTATCCATATGATAGGATAACATCAAGCCACTAAAAATTAATATTCTTGAAGAATATTTTAAAATGTGAGGAAATGCACAAGACACATTAAAAAATAGGTATTTCAAATATAATAAGCATAATGCCAACCTCAATTTTATTTTTAATACAAATGTATGGCACAGAAAAAAGAAAAAAAGGATGTAAAACATGGAAGTGAGATCACAGCTAAATTTGATTTTTCTCCTTGCTGAATTTTCCAAATGAACATTCATGACTTTTCTAAAAATGAAATAAAATGTTGAAAGACATGATAGACTACAACCCCCAGCACCAATATTTTAGTCTCCTTTTACAGCTAAGGGATGTGCACGTGCACACACACATACACACATACAGTTATACTGTGGTAACTAATTTTTTTATTTAACTATTAACTCAGTGACATTAAACAACAGAGACTATTTGTGAGTAGATGGATTTGAGGAGGAAGGTCTTCATTCCACTGAGGTGGAAAGGAAAGATGACCTCCCAGTCATTATTTATCATTTAGTAAAGATTCAGACAGAGCAAACTTCAGAAATCGAGCTGCCCTGAACAAGCAGATCAAATAAAAGTCAAAGAAATGGGTACGTAAGGCCCCCTTGTGATCTAGGTTTGTCTTATTTTTATACTTCCCAATGTTCTCCCTCTCACTTCACGATCTGTAATAATGTTCTCAACCAGTAAATCTATCCATCCACCCCTCTGAATAAAGGTAACCTCATATTTTTCTTTGATGTTATTTGAAATTCAAGCAGTCTGAGCCATATGGCCCGGATTCATGTACAGCTCTACCATTTACCAGCTCTGTGACCCTGAGCAAGTGACTTAACCTCTCATCCATAAAATGGGGATAACAATACCTGTACCTCCTAGGGTCACGGCAATGATTAAAGTAGTGTGTTTAAAGCACACAGAGAAGCGTCTGGCAAATAGTAAGTGCTATATAACTGCACTATTACTAACACTACAATGTTAAACGTGAAAAGTAAGGAAAATAATAGTGCAAAGTGCTTTGTTTTCAAGCCATACAAGCTCACCTTCTAATCCGCACCTGAAAGAACCTCTGCTCTAGTGATCCTGACTACTTGTAGTCCCTGAATATGCTTCGCTGTTCCCATACCTTTGCACGCTCTCTTCTTTCCGCCTGAAGACATCTGCCCACCTAGCAAACTGCTACTCATCCTTCAACATTCAACTCCAGTATCAGCTCATTTCTGAAGGCTTCCAGAAGTTATTCTCACCCAAAGAGTCTCACCTCTCTGGGTACCTGCATATTCTGACTTCAAATTTATTGTAATTGCTGACAGATCCATATTCCCTAAAAAAGCCTAAGCTCAGCAAGAGTAGGCTCTAGGTACACATTTGCCAGAATTTAAATAATTTGGGGAATATTCATTCATTCAACAAATGTTGACTGAGAGTCAATACATTAATGAACAAACAAGTAAAAATCCCTGGCCTCGTGGAGTTTAGAGTTTCTGGGCTGAGTATGGTACCAGAAGGTATCAATCAGTGTAAGGGCAGAAGAGACAGAATATCCCATGAGGCTAAACTCATGCGTAGTAACAGGCATTTATTATGTTTTATATTATTATCATTATCAGAGCCGACATCTATTCTCTGCCCAGAAGAGAAACGCAACCCAAGGACGTGTTCATCTCTCTGGTAAAATCCTAAGGACTGTCTTAACCAAACTGCAGAGTTGTGTGTGCCTTGTACTAAGAAAAATGGCAAGGGAGAATTGGGCCCAAGCAGAGACCCCAGCAGTTTGGGGACGAGTGGAAGGCCAAAGACTTAATCAGGATGATATGCCTCAGGAATCCAGGGTACCCCACAAAGACTAAACATCCTATCTAATGCCAAGTCAACTTCCATTCTTCTAATTTTTTAATTGAAGTAATACATACACACAACTTTAAAAGATCGTAATGCAAGACTTAGAATACAAATAGCAGTCCCTTGTACCAACTCTCTCCAAATCTCTAGTTCTTCTGTTCCTTTCAGGAAACCACTTACAAATCTTTAAGAGATTTCTTCAGGTATTTTATCTTCTTATTTTAAAACATATACTCATTGGGGCACCTGGGTGGCTGAGCTGGTTAAGCGTCCAACTCTTGATTTCAGCTCAGGTCACAATCTCATGGTTTGTGGGTTCAAGTCCCACGTCAGGCTGTTCGCTGACAATGCAGAGCCTGCTTGGGATTCTCCCTCTCTCCCTGCCCCTCCCCTTCCCGCACTCTCAAAATAAATAAATAAACTTTTAAAAAAACTACCTTAAAAATAAATAAGGGGCGCCTGGGTGGCTCAGTCAGTTAAGCATCTGACTTCGGCTCAGGTCATGATCTGGCAGGTTTGTAAGTTCGAGCCCCACACTGGGCTCCAGGCTGACAGTGAGGTGCCTGCTTGGGATTCTCTCTCTCTCTCCCCTTCTCTCTTCGTCCCTCTCCCACTTGTGTGCATGCACTCTCCTTTCTCTCACTTAAAATAAATACATACATACATACATACATACATACATACATACATGAATAAAATAAAATACATACTCATTGTGATTTCCCAATTTTTCACGTTTATCATTACCTACTGAATTCCTACTACAGATAAGTGAAATTTAGTTCTTACACTACTTTCTCTCGTCCTATCCCCTACTACCATTACAGTCATACTACAATTTTCAATTAAATCCATATTTAAGGTTTGTATTATTAGAATTACGTAAATAACATTAATCAATGAGACAATTGGTATACACTGATTATACTTTTCTTGTACATTGTGTTGTTCCTGGAACTGAAAATGCTTTGCTTTGTTATTTGCTTGGTTTTCTCTATTCCCATCATTAGTTCTTCCCCATGCTCTCCAAAGAAGCTATAAAACCTCTCTAACTGATGGCTCAAAACACATCATAGAGGGGCACATGGGTGACTCAGTCAGCTGAGTCTCCAACTTCGGTTCAGGTCATGATCTTGAGGTTCCTGAGTTCTAGCCCCGCATTGGGCCCTGTGCTGACAGGTCAGAGCCTGGAGCCTACTTCAAATTCTGTCTCCCTCTCTCTCTGCCCCTCCCCCTCTCGCTCTCTCTTAACAATAAATAAACAGGGGTGCCTGGGTGGCTCAGTCAGTTGAGCGTCCGACTTCGGCTCAGGACACGATCTCACAGTCCGTGAGTTTAAGCTCCGTGTCGGGCTCTGGGCTGATGGCTCAGAGCCTGGAGCCTGTTTCCGATTCTGTGTCTCCTTCTCTCTCTGCCCCTCCCCTGTTCATGCTCTGTCTCTCTCTGTCTCAAAAATAAATAAACGTTAAAAATAAACAACAAACACTAAAAAATAAAAATATAAAAAAACCCACATCACAGAATGTATCAGTCTATTTTTTTCGTTGGCTACATCTTTCCCAGAGACCTCCACCCTGTCCAAACTAAACTGGCGGGTCTCTAAACCTGTTGTGTAACAGTCATCTGGGTCTTTCATTCATCAAACGGGATTTTCTTCATCTCTCTTTTTATTGGATTCTTTGTTTTCTGGATCCACGGCTTCATCTTTACAGGTTCGTTTTCTTGTAAGGAGGTAAGTCTTATGACCTTGTGTGTCTACAATGTCTCTATTATGCCTTCAGACTTGATCAAGAGTTGGACTGGATACAGAATTCCACATTGCAAATTACTGTTTTCCAGAATTTCAAAAGCATCATTCCACATTCCAGTTTCCTGTGTTGCCACTGAGAAGTCTGATGTCATCTATTCCCAGTCCTTGTTTGCAACTGTTTTTTCCCTCTGAGGAAGCTTTTAAAATCCTATTCCTGTTTGTTGTTCATAAGTTTTGCATTGACGCGCCTGTTGGTATGGGGGTAAATTCTATTAATCTGGAACGTATGGTCTTCAGTTCTGAGAAATTTCCTCGCATTAGTTATTGGATAATTTTCTCTTCTCCATTTTCTGTTCTCTTGGTCAGGAAGTAGACTTTCTGGTGCGATGCTCCAAAATTTTTCTCTTCCATCATTGATCCCTTCATCTCTTCCATTTACTGAGAAATTATTCCAATTTCATCTTTGAAACCTGTTTTTATCATCAAGAATTCTTTTTGTTTTCTAATTGTTCCCTTCTTCTTAACATCCTGTTCTTGTTTCAAAGATGCATTATGTTCTCTTACTGATATGAGGATCTAAAATCATAGTTATTTTGAACTGTCCCTTCCAATTTTCTGGGTGTGTTTTGATTCTCATTTTAGTGGCTTCCCTTATATACCTGGGATTCTTGGCTGTTATGTTTGTATTTAAGAAGGACTAAGGATGTGGATGGGGTAACTAAAACTCTTATCATACACTGTTGGTGGGAATGTAAATGGTACACATTTTGGCAGTTTCTTTAGAGTTAAAAATACACCTACCACACCACCCAGCCACACCTAGAGCAATGAAAGAATCTCTCCACACAAAGGCTTATTTATATATGTATGTTCATAATAGCTTTGTTTCTAATAGCTAAAAACTAGAAACAGTCCAAAGAGTAGATACTGTATATGCATATTTATTAAAATTCTAAAATATGGGGGCACTGGGTGGCTCAGCTCCTCGAGCATCTGACTCTTGATTTCAGCTCTGGTCATGATCCAGGGTCAAAGGATGAAGCCCCGTGTCAGGGTCCGCACTGAGCATGGAGCCTGCTTAAGATCCTCTTTCTCTCCCTCTGCCCCTCACTCCCCCTCTTGCTCTCTCTCTAAAATTAAAAAAAATTTTTTTTAATTCTAAAATACGTAAAGTTAATCTATAGTGACAAAAAGCAAACTAATGTTTACCTGGGGATGTGGCTGGGGGGTGAGAAGAAGGGAGGGAGAGATTACCAAGGGATACAAGGAAACTTTTAGAGGTGACAGATATGCTCATTATCTTGATTTGATGGTTTCACCCTGTCAAGAACTAAACCCTTTTAAAAGTGTGAGTTTATTTCATATTAATTACACCTCAATAAATCTAGAAGAGAGAGGGAAAATGGGAATAAGAGAGAGAAAAAGTATCCAAAATAAAAGAGGTATTTAAAAAAATGAGGCACTAAAAATGAATTGAAAACTGTGGGGCTGGGGACACCTGGGTGGCACAGTGGGTTAAGTGTCCAACTTGATCTTGGCTCAGGTCATGATCTCACGGTTGTGAGATTGATCCCCAAGTCAGTCTCTGTGCTGAGTGTGGAGCTTGCTTGGGATTCTTTTTTTCTCTCTCTCTCTCTCTGCCCCATCCCTGCTCACACATTCTCTCTCTTTCTCAAAATAAACAGTTTTAAAAAAAGAAAAAGAAAGAAAACTGTGGGGCCGACATAAGAGGGTCTTCTCATTTGCAGCGTCGCACTCCCTCCTGCCCTAGACTGTTCTACTGCGCCTAGTATCTCTGAATCAAGTTTCTCTCTGGTTAAATTTCTCTAGAGTAATGTTTGGCAAACTTTTTCTATAAACAGCTACGTCTTTGCCACAACTACTCAATTCTGCCATTGTAGCACAAAGGCAGCCACAGACAATATGTAAATGAAAGATGCGGTTGTGTTCCAATAACTTTATTTACAAAAACAGGCAGGCGGCCAGATTTGGCCCAGGTGCAGGCCATAGTTTGCCAATCCCTGCTCTAGAGAATCATACTAGTCTTTGCATCTTTGGAGAACTAATCAATTTCTCTTCAGAAGTGATGGCTATAAAATGCTTTATACCTACAGAAGACAGTTAAGCAAATAAAAAGGGAAAGGGGAGCCATGAAAAAGGGATACCGAAAACCTAAAAAGCATTCTGCTATTAGCAGCAGGGGCAACACTTCTGATAGCTTGCAAAAAGTGTCTCGTCTGATAAACTCACATCTACGACAAACAGAAATCGGAGCAGGAAAAGTAGGTCTTCAGAAGCTTTTGTGACAGGTGTTTATAAATGGCTTCCAACTGTTATTTTTGCCTACCTTGACTTTAGTTGGGGGTTTTAAGGTATGAGTAATAATCTGGGAGATTTTGCTCCAAAATTTTTTAACCGAAGTATAGCTGACACACAATGTTACATTAGTTTCAGGTATTTAAAACAGTGATTTGACAAGTCTATATGTTATGCTATGCCCACCAAAAGTGTACCTACCATCTGTCACCATACAACATCCTTGCAATACCATTGACTAGATGCCCTATGTTCTGTTTTGCCCCTGTGACTTACTCATTCCATAACTGGAAGTCTGTGCTTCCCACTCCTCTCCCCTCTGGCAACCATCAGTTTGTTTTATTTATGGGTCTGTTTCTGCTTTTTGTTTGTTCATTTGTTTCATTCTTTAGATTCCACATGAAGTGAAATCATATGGTATTTGTCTTTCTCTGTTTCACTTACCATTATACCCTCTAGGTCTATCTATGTTGTCACAAATGGCAAGATCTCATTCTTATTTATGGCTGAGTAATATTCCAGTGTGTGTGTGTGTGTGTGTGTGTGTGTGTGTGTGTGTGTTATCATCCACTCCTCTGTCGATGGACACCTGGGTTGTCTCCATATCTTGCCTATCATAATAATACTGCAATAATCACAGAGGTGCACATATCTTTTTGGATTAGTGTTTTTGTTTTCTTTGGGCAAATACCCAGTAGTGGAATTACTGGATTGTATGCTATTTCTATTTTTAATTTTTTGAGGAACCTTGATAGTGTTTTTCCACCGTGGCTGTACCAATTTACATTCCCACCAACAGTACGAGGAAGTTCTCTTTACATCTTTTCCAACACTTCTTGTCTTTTTGATTCTAGCCATTCTGACAGATATCAGGTGATATCTCATTGTGGTTTTGATTTGCATTTCCCTGATGGTTAGTGATGTTGAGCCTCCTTTCATGTGTCTGATGGCCATCTGCATGTCTTTGGGAAAATGTCTATTCAAGGTTCTCTGCCAATTTAAATGGGATTTTTTGGTTTTTTGGTGTTGAGTTGCATAAATTCTTTACGTATTTTAGATATTAACTCCTTATCAGACATACCATTTGCAAATACATTCTCTCACTCAGTAGGCTGCCTTTTCATTCTGTTGATGGTTTACTTTGCCATGCAGAAGGTTTTATTTCAGTGTCATCCCAATAGTTTACTTTTGCTTTTGTTTCTCTTGCCTGAGGTCACTCCAGATTTTTCCTTAATTTATATATTCTCGAGAGAAAAAGAGAGAGCGTGAGCAGGGGAGGGGCAGAGGGAAAGGGAAAGAGGGAGAGAATCCCAAGCAGGCTCCACACTGTCAGCAGGGAGCTCCACACCATTAGCACGCTGTCACCATCAGTGTGGGGCTGGATTCCATGAACCGTGAGATCATGACCTGAGCTGAAATCAAGGGTCAGATGCTTAACCAACTGAGCCACCCAGGTGCCCCTCTAATTAAAAGGTGGATTAACTCACAATCTTCTACAAATTTGTCTCAAATGCATGACCAATTACTACAATCTGTAATAAATGAGATACATGCTCAGGAAAACAAATCTTAAGTTCTGTCAATTAACACACTCCCCAATTTCACTGAATGCTTTTCCTTCAGGCATTATAACTTTTCAGGATAAGTTTATCTGTGCTTCCTGACTCCACAGGAAAGGAGTACTAATTTCTTTTCCAATTACTATATTAGATGACAGAAGCACTGGATAAAATGAGATCAGCAATAATCATTCACTGCTCATTAAAAGAACTAGGTTCAGAATTGATCTCTACCTTTAGTTGTCTTCTTAGTCAAAATGATGTAATTTGTTTTGGCAAAAGGTAGAAAGGTTTTTTAAAAGGTGATGGAGATGGGAGTAGGAGAAAAGGTGACAAATTAAACACATCAGTTGAAGATTTCTAAGGCCTCATTTTTCAGAGCAAAGGAATGTTTGGTGCTTAACCGACAGAAACTAATAATCGCTGTCATTTTCAGATAGAGCTAGCCGGAGAGAGGTTAGCCAATCCCTGCTGATTGACACAAACATTTGCTTCCTGAGTTCAGAGGAAACTTTGAATCAACTTAAATCAACTTTGGGGAACATGTCTTGTGTGAAGATAATTTTACAGGGCACCTCTCTAACCAGCTACCATGAGTAAACAGCAGCCCAAGAGTAAACTACTTTTTTCTGTCTGGTTCTCTCACCCTCATCTGCTGGGAAAAAGAAATGCAGGAATCTGTGATCTGGCCTTCATTTATAGTGTTCAACATTTTAAAAAACTGAAATCCATAAGTACCATCGGGATTTGACAAACTTTGGTTTTCCGAAATCACATAGGTGTGAAAGTATTGTTAACAAAGGGACATCCAGGCTGCCATGCTTCAAAGGCATGGAATATTAATATTAATAACAATGGTGATGATATAGTTTATAAACAAGTATTTTAAATATCAAACAATTTCAAAAATAATTTGTATAGCTCACATTTGAAATAAATTACATTATTTTCTATAACAGATTTACCTTCTTATAATATATTGCTTTGGCAAAGAGCAAAATTATTTTTGTATTCCTTGCCCTAAAGCTAGGGTGACAAAGGGAGACTTTTCTAAAAATAATCCACAAAACCAGTAAGAAGCATTAATGGAAATTTTAACTTTACAGTATTTGAGGATTCATACATCTTCAGATGTACATTATTATTAATTTACATTAGTAGAGAAAACTGTTACAGTGATAGATGGAGACAGACACTGTTGACTGCTTTTTCAACATCCACTATTCTCTATCCCTTCTCCTTCCTTACTAGCAAAAACCAATTCTGTTTGGGTGTCTAGCCTCAGAATGTTTGAGAGGTGAATCCTCAGCTCTAGAACATACATCAGTCACTGGCATGTGACAAAAATGGTCAATGAAATGCAAAGTCTGTTGAAGGGCCTTAAAAAATGTCTCTTAAAAAGAGACACTTACGAATAACTAGTCCTTTTTTTGCCCTGCAATGTTCATTGGTGAGTATATAAAGCCTGGACATAACAACAATGACCATGAGCAATGTCTGCTGACACGCTGACGGAGGCAGAGCAGAAAGAGGACCAGAACGTGGGTTCTCATGGTGTTCCTAAGCTGCTGAACTGGACAACTCTAGCAACTTATTAGGTGAATTAGTAAGTCCAGTTATTGTTTAGCCACTTTTAGTTAGCCTTTCAGTTACATACGGCTAAAAGCGTCCGAACTGACACAATTATAATGCCCATAATTACAGATGAGGAAGCCAGTTCAGAGAAAATTCAACAGACACAAGGCCAGTCAGTAAGTGGCACAGTCAGGATTAGAACTGCTTGCTTTTCTCTAACAAATGTTTAAGTTCCATTATGCATGAAGCACTAGGTATACACTGGGTTTTAAGGGTGAAAGGAATGCAGTTCGTAGAGACTCCCAATCTAGAAGGGAGATAAACATACAGTTAAATGTGATAAGAGGAACAGAGCAAGGAGCTACTGATTCACAAAAGAAAGCATTTAACTATGCCAAAATATGTTAGGGATGGGTATATCCAGGAGAAAAAAAACTTTCTTTTTTTTTTTTTTTTTTTTTTTTTTTAGTGTTTCTGAGACAGAAAGAGACAGAGCATGAGTGCGGGAGGGGCAGAGAGAGAGTGAGACACAGAATCTGAAGCAGGCTCCAGGCTCTGAGCTGTCAGCACAGACAGAGCCCGACGCGGGGCTCGAACTCACAAACCGTGAGATCATGACCTGAGCTAAAGTCGGTCACTCAACTGACTGAGCCACCCAGGCGCCCCTAAACTTTTTCTCTCTAAAATTTCAAAGGACAACTTCATATGATTCTTACATGTCAAAATAAACATTTTTTTAAAAACTGCCAAAGAAACGGATGTACTCTCATAAACACAATGTTTAACAAAATAAGAAAGACATAAGAGTATACCCTATGTGATTTCATATGTAGGCAAAATTGATCTATGCTTTTAGAAGTCATGACAGTGGTTTCTCTGGTGGAAGGGAACTGGAGTGAACTGAAGAAAACCCAAAAAAGTTTCTGTAGTAATGGGTAAAACATCTGATACTGACATGGGTGCTAGTTATCCAGGTGTTTTAGCTTGTAAAAATGTATTGAGCATATATACATACACATAAATATATATACATATATGTGTAGTTTTCTATACTTATATTACTTCAGTAGTTCAAAAAACTAATATGTTCCTTACAAAAAATACAAACAATAAGAGTATAGAAAGTTAAAAAGTGCCAGCTACCTTGGTCACCTTTCTTGAATCCCACACTTCTGAGAGGAAATTACTGTTAACAGCTCCATGCAAACCATTCTAGATAATCTAGAATTTTTCCCACATATTTTCAAGTATAAATGACCACAAATGCATATACACAAATGATTTTTTAATATTTTGTATTTTAAATAATAAATCATACTGTACATGTTTTACAATTTGTTTTTTAATCTTCCATTCATCTTTCCATTCAGTTAAGTACTTCATAATATGCATATATTGTTAACTCTTATGTATTACTTGCTAATGCACACTGATATATTTGTAGTTGTTTCCAATTTTTCATGTGTGGGTATTTCTGTACTATATTGCCCTGTAAAGGAGCCTGCCAAGTCAAAGGATAGAAGATTACCCCAGATTTAGTACTAAACAAAGAAGATAGGAAAGAATATTCTAGGTCAAAGAAACAATAGAACATAACCAAGAAAACTTAAGTATGTGTCAAGTCTGGAGGACAAGGTGTATATATGAGTTCAATGGAGAGGCTTATGGGTGAGATAATGAAGGGTTTTCAGAGCCACCATAAGGAGTTTGGATTTTTTCCTAGAGCCTAAGGCAAAGGGAGCTACTGAAGCATCACAAGCAGAAAAGCCAACATACAAGGGTTGTATTTAATATCTTCCTGATAATAGTGAAAAGCTGGATGATAAAAGATAGGGACTGGATACAAGGGAATGTCATGGAAAGGAAGTATGCCATGGGCAATGTGGTAAGGAGACTGAATAAATAGGACTTTGTAATTATGATGAGAGACTGAGAGAGAGACAAAAAGCCCATGATGACTTCCAGGTTTCGTGTGGCCACTGGACAAATGGAGTGTCATTAACCAAAAAGCAAGAGAAGCAGAATTTAAAGGGGGTGGATTTGGGGTTCCATCTGGAGAATATGGAGCTCTGGGACATCCAATTGGCAGAAGCTGACAATGCATATCTATCTGGAGATCTGGAGAGAGAGGAAGAAGAAATAAAGATGTGGAGGTGTCACCCAGTGGTGGTTTCAAGCTGTATGTCACCCACAGAGGGAAAACAGAGCAAGATGAAAAAGAAATCAAGGATGAAACACCACAGGATATAAATTTTTAAAGGGTAGGCTGAGGAGGAAGTACCTAATAAGGAAAGTGAGTAGATGCACTCAAAGAGGTCAAAAAACCAGGAAAGGAAGGTTCTTGGTTCTCTGAAGAAGAAAATGGTCATTAATCCGAAATGCTACAATTAGTTCAAGTAAAATGAAGTGAAAAAAAAATGTACTTTAGATCTGGCAATTTTGTTACTGCAAGTTTCAGTGAGCTCACTAGAAGAGAATGAGGACGGAAACTGACTGCAGTGGGTTGTAAAGGGTTGGAAGTTAGGAAAAAGCAACATCAAATGCAGACCAGGATAAAAACAATAGAGATGAAACTTTTAGGAACATTAATAATAAAAGGACAGAGAGGGCAACTGCAGAAAGAAATTAAGAAACAGAGGAATTTTTGTTATTTAAGAGGATAAAAGAGATGTAAGCATGTGTTAGAAGGTCGGGAGAAAAAGCCTAAAGAGAACTCAAAGAAGGTACAACAGACAGAGATAACTGATGTAGCAACACCACAGAGAAGACTGTCTAGATAGATCAGGTTTCCAGACTGATGGCCTGACTCATTTACTGGTTTATACTACTTCACTTTATAAAAGTTTTTCTTTTCTGAAACCAAGATAAAGCTGCTCTGAATTGAAATAGTTTAATATGTTATTGAATACTCTTAAAACACTCAGGTAGGAAACTATTGAGAATATTTTTTCTCAAAGACAGGAAGTTGAACTATTTGAATGGGAAATCTTTTAATGGTAAAATGCATTAGCCATTACAGGCCATCACACTAGGCCATCACATCACAGGCCACCTTACTAGACTACTAGCTTCCTGAAAGCATAATGATTTAATACATTCCAAAACAACTGCTACGTATCTACCACGCTAGCCTTGAGGGGTACAAATATGAGCAGGACACATTCTCTCTCCTCAAGGAGCTTACAAATAATTACAACACAGTGCACTGGGTACAAATAAGAGAGGTGGACACAAACGCCGTGAGTACACAGAAGAGGAGTATCTGGCTTTGCCTGGAGAGTGGCAAGAAGTCAAGGAAAACTTTCTAGAGGATCTTTGCTTACACTGGGTCTTCAAAGGATAAGGAATTTACCAGGTAAAGGGGAAAGAGAATTCCGGCTGTAGAGAATAGCATACGTAAAGGCGTAGAGAACTGAGTAAGCCCAGTAAATATAGGTGACACCCGGAATTTCTGGAGTATATAAAGCAGGAAAGGATACAAGAGAATCAATCAAGAATGAGCTGCTAAAGGCATCACCGCTAATGAGCTTGAACATCTTATAGGTGATAGCCAATCACAGAGAAGTAACACTGCAAGATTTTTTTTTTTTTAAATCTTAATTCCAGGGTAGTTAACATAGTGTTACATTAGTTTCAGGTATACAATACAGTGATTCAACAGTTCCATATATTACTCAGTGCTCATCAAAGGGGACTCTTAATCCCCTTTACCTATTTCACCCATTACTCTACCCACCTCACGTATGATAACCATCTGTTCTCTATAGTTAAGAGTCTGTTTAGGGGCGCCTGGGTGGCTCGGTCGGTTGAGTGTCCGACTTCGGCTCAGGTCATGATCTCACGGTCTGTGAGTTCGAGCCCCGCGTTGGGCTCTGTGCCGACAGCTCAGAGCCTGGAGCCTGTTTCAGATTCTGTGTCTCCCTCTCTCTCTGCCCCTCCCCTGTTCATGCTCTCTCTCTGTCTCAAAAATAAATAAACGTTAAAAAAAAAATTTTTTTTTAAATAAAAAAAAGAGTCTGTTTATTGGTTGGTCTTGTTTTGTTGTTTTTTTTTTCCTTTGTCTCGTTTCTTAAATTCCACATATGAGTAAAATCATATGGTATTTGCCTTTCTCTGACTGGCTTATTTCACTTAGCATTATACTCTCTAGGTCCATCCATGTTGTTGCAAATGCCAAGATTTTGTTCTTTTTTATGGCTGAGTAACATCCCACTGTATGCTGAAACCACATCTTTATCCATTCATGTATCAACCACATATTTATCCGTTCACCTATCGGTGGACACTTGGGCTGCTTCCATGATTTGGCTACTGTAAATAATGCTGTAGTAAACACAGGGGTGCATATATCTTTGAATTATTGTTTTCATATTTTGGGGTAAATAGTAGTGAGATTACTGGATCATAGGGTCATCCTATTTTTAATTTTTTAAGGAACCTCGATACGGTCTTCCACAGTGGCTGCACCACTTCGCATTCCCACCAACCGTGCACCAGGGTTCTTTTTTCTCCACAACCTCACCAACATTTGTAGTTTCTTGAGTTTTTGATTTTAGACATTTTGACAGATGGGAGGTGCTATCTCACTGTGGTTTTGATTTGCTTTTCCCTGATGAGTGATGTTGAGCATCTTCTCATGTGTCTGTTGGTCACCTGGATGTCTTCTTTGGAGAAATGTCTGTTCGTGTCTTCTGTCCATTTTCTAATTGGATTATTTGTTTTTTTGGTGCTGAGTTTTATAAGTTGTTTATGTGTTTCAGATACTAACCTTTATCGGATATGTTATTTGCAAGATTTTCAATCTTTGTACCCTCCGTGGACCTGGTACCATGCTTTTCGCTATAGAAAAGTCACAATGAATGTGTGCAGAATAAACAGAAGAGTCAGAATCTTAGAATGATAGAGATTCTAAGATTTTGTTTGAAAAAAACAAACAAACAAAAAAAACACAGATCCTAGGGAGAAGGGAATAAATTGAAAGGAATAGAATATTTAAAAGCACAAATTAATTTCCTAATATAGAATAATGAAGTCAGAATTATGCTGACAAAGGCTGTTAAATAAGCATTTGTTGTGCACAACATCCTACCAGTCAAAAGTTAGCTTAATATTCTTCAAAGAGTCAAAGTAAAGAGTCCCTAAATACAGGGTTTGGGAAAAGTTCCACAAGCTTGGACTTTGACCAGACTTTCACTGCTTGAGGCAAATGCTCTTTGATAATTAAGAAATGAGCAAAGAAGGGGGAAAATACAATAGATTCTAGTAGTTTAGTGTCAAGTTTAATGTAACATCTGATGACAAGCATTAAGAATTTCAAATTTATTTATTTGTAGATGTTTATTTTATCTTTGAGAGAGAGTGAGCTAGAGGAGGGGAGGGGCAGAGAGAGAGAGTGAGACAGAGGATCTGAAGTGGACTCTGAGCTACCAGCAGAGAGCCCCATGCAATGCGGGGCTTGAACTCACAAAAGGTGAGATCATGACCTGAGCTGAAGTTGGAGGCTTAAACCGACTGAGCCACCCAGGCACCCCTCAAATTGAATTTAAAAAGTCATTCCAGGGGCACCTGGGTGCCTCAGTCAGTTAAGCGTCTGACTTCGGCTCAGGTCACGATCTCACGGTTTGTGGGTTTGAGCCCTGTGTTGGGCTCTGTGCTGACAGCTCAGAACCTGGAGCCTGCTTTGAATTCTGCCTCTCTCTCTCTCTCTCTCTCTCTCTCTCTCTCTCTCTGCCCCTCCCCCACTCACACTCTGTCTCTGTCTCTCAAAAATGAATAAACATTTAAAAAAAATTGTTTTGAGTCATTCTAGGGGCACCTGGGTGGCTCAGTCAGTTGTGTATCTGACTCTTGATTTCAGCTTAAGTCACAATCTTGTGGTTTGTGATATCAAGCCCCACACTGGGCTCCACACTGACAGCACAGAGATTTTCCCTCTTGGGAAAATCCCTCTGCTTGGGATTTTCCCTCTTCCTCTGCCTCTGCCCCTACCCTGCTCATGTGCTGTCTTTCTCAAAATAAATAAATAAACTTAAAAAAAAAAAGTCATTCCATTTGCCAGCATCAAAAATAAATGATTAAACGAACTGAGAAGATTGCCCTAACCTACTAAGAGAAGCAGACTGCTGCATTTGGTAGAAATCACCAACTTACTTATTTCCTCCATCACACTGAGGTAAAATGTTCTATAATAACATGGCACGCATTATTAAAATATGAATAACTTCATCAAGCTTCTCTATCTTAAAGAGATAATCATATCTTGATTAGTTAGGTACAATCCTGGCAACAGTGACAACTGTACTCCAAGATGAAGGTTTAAAAAACAACAGGGAGAAGAAGCTGATGTCCTATGTACACAAGAGGCAGGAAACTCAACAAACAACTGGACCAATGGTTTCCCATAAATAATTGTGCAGGAGGGATGAACTTGACTAAACCCTAGGGAACTCCTAAGCTTTGGACAAAGATGAGGTCAGATTCCCATCATAATTCAAGGATCTCTACTCTAAGAAAATAACAACTCTAGATTTTAATGTGATATGCCACTAGTTTGATTATGAATGAGAACAGGTAACATTCTACGGTCACTGGCATCAGAGGCTGGAGGTAGTCATGTATCAGGTTACCATTATTAGACAACAAGAACCAATTTACCTACTTGACTCCAAGGCAATGACACGTAAAGGCAATGTAACTATTGTGCGTAACGTCCTTTTTGAAAAAACATTTGATAAGGGTCCACAGAGTACTTTAAGAATATAATTAACTCAATAAAACTAAACAAAGAATACCTACAGTGATCTGGATTCTAGTCTTGAATCAGATACTGATTAATTATATATATAATCATAGCTAAGTCACAGTCCATGCCTCAGTTTATGTATTACACTGATGTGCTTACTCCTGACTGTATTAAATGTTCTAAGTCCTTAAAAAAAAGTAGTACCTGAAAACAAAAGGAGTACTTGACATATAAGGGTAAAGGTGTTCCATATGAGATGAAGTTAACCACCATGACTAAAGCTAACAATTTCCATTTAAACAGAACTTACCTCCAAAAACATTCAGTACATTCAAAAGATATACATGTTCATTAATTCCTAAAAGGCACTATCCAAGCATTCCATAAATAAGGAAGGAGACATATTAAATTACTAACGCAAAATCTATCAAAATAGTCTGTTACAGAATCAGGAATAGAATCAAACTCCCAGTTTCACCTCCCCCCCCCCCACAGTCCATTGTTCAAATCACCTACTTAGCTTAAATTATGTTGTTCTATGCATCAGAAACATAATTAGTTATGACAGGAACAGAAACTTCTCTCCCAAAGGCTTCAGAATCCATTTTAGTAAAACATGTTCAAATTTAAAATGAGAATGGTTTCATAAATGGCAACTATTTATTAAACTCAGGAAAGTATTTCATCTTGTATTAGGTTAAGCAATCTGTATGGAATAGAGACTATAATTTTTAAACACAGAAGCAGAAAAACAATCCAGTAGCAAAGACCAAAGACTATAAAGGTGTCTACCTCTTTAAAAAGGAACAAGAAAAATAGGAGAAAGGGTAAAAGAAAAATAAATCCTAAAACTACAATGTTTGTAAGGAATACTATGGAATACCTATACCACGGACAAATGGCTTGAAAAACACACCTCCAGAGAAGTATCAGATACCTATTACTCCATCCTCCTAGCAATATGTTTTCTCCCCCTACAGGGTATCTCCTGGGAAAAATGAGGTACTCTCATATATGCTGTTAATCTGACACAACATTTTTTGGAGGCTATCTGGAAATAAGTAGTAAAAGTCTGTTGTTTTTAAATATACTAAACTTCTTTTATACTAACTTTGACCAACTACGGTAGATGGATTATTGTTCTCAATTCTTTATATTCGTACAAAATTATACATCCACACCCTCTGTCATGAAGCTTTCCAGGACTTGGCCACATGATTTGTTTTGGCTAATGAGATGTCAACAGTCTTGAGGCCAGGAGAGGCTTAAAATGTATTTTGGTAGTTTGGCCTGCTTCTTGTATTCGGTGATAAACCATGAAATGGGATGCTCCAGGTGGCTGCCACCCCTTTGTGGTAGGCCTCAGAATGAACACATATAGAACAGATCTAACCCAACCTGCAGCCTGGAGGGAGGGCCAGCCAACCCACAAACTGAAGTAGATGTGTCCAGCCACGCTCAGCCTAGATCAGGGATACCCCATGTGATATACAGACCCAGTGTGTTGTAAGCCACTCAAAAAAACACTGGTTTGTTATGCAGAACTATTACAGCAATAGCTGACAAATACACCCAGTAACCTCACACCTAAGAATTTATCCTAAAAGCAGTCAGAGAGAAACAGATTCACACACAAGTGTGTCAATCACAGCAATATTTACAATAGCAAAAAACCTGGAAACATCCTATCATCAAATATTAGAGGAGTAACTACATTATAATCTAGCTAGACCACTAAATATTTGAACCCATAAAAATAATGTTAAAAAAACACTCAAAAATGTAAAATGCTCATAAAACTTTCAGTTTAAAAGGCATAAAAAGCAAGACTATTTTTTTTTTTGAGAAAGAGAGAGGGGCAGAGGAAGAGGGAGAGAGAGAATCTTAAGCAGGCTCCCACAAATTCTGCTTAAGATTCTCTCTCTCCCTCTTCCTCTGTCCCTCTCCCCCACTGACATGCTCTCTCAAAAAAAAGTTTTTTTAAATAAAAAATTAAAATTAAAAAATTATCTAAAAATAGAGAAAAAGATAAAGTGGATAAAATAATTCACTGAAGAAATACAAATGCTTTTCTGTACTAAATATTATTTTATGCTAAATATTATACAAAATACTATACTCAGAATAAAGAAGTAAATAAGACAAACATGTTCCCTAAAACGGTTTCTTTTTTTTTTTAATTATTTTTAAGTTTATTTACTTATTGAGAGAGAGAGAGAGCGCGCGCACGAGCAGAGGAGGGGCAGAGAGAGAGAGGAGAGAGTGAGAATCCCAAGCAGGCTCTGAGCTGACAGCAGTGAGCCCAATGCAAGGCTTGAACTCACGTGAGATCATGACCTGAGCCGAAGTTGGACACTTAACCAACTGAGGCACCCAGGCGCCCCTGTTCCTTAAAACGTCTCGAAACTAACAGTCTATTGAAGAAGATCTATATTAAAAAAAAATTATTATACATGTGTAGTTACAAATGGTGATAAGCTACTGTGACAGAAATATTGTTTCTTTCCCCCGTCTTACTCAGTACCAGAGTCCCTGAATTTTATCTGCCTATGGCCGCCTGGAATAGACCACGCTTTCCAGCCTTCCTTGCTCCTAGCAGGGCCCGCATGACTAAGCTCTGACCAATGGGATCTAATTGGAAGTGGTATATACAACTTCCAGTAAGCATCCTTAAAAATAAAGGGCTTGCTTTTTGTTGTTTTTCCCCCTTCTCACCAGATGGAGCTGGTATTTTGGACTATGATGTGGAAGCTTCACGCTGAGAGTGGCAGAGCAACAGAATAGGAGGAGCCTGGGTTCCCTGACACTGTGGAACCACTATCATCGGTCCTCGTACACCTACAGGGCTTTTACATAAGAGAGAAAGAAAATTCTACCTTGTTTAAGCCATTTTCATTTTTAGTTTTCAGTCATTCACAGCTGAACCTAATCCTAACTGGCACAGCTATGAAAGAAAAATGAAGGGTTCAATAAGAGATTATAATAGAAACAGTTGATTTTGACAGGAGGAAGGCGTCTAAGGGACAGGTCCTCTGAAGCAGTAACATTTAAGCTGTGACCTAACGCTCGGCCAGGAGAGCACCAGGTGAAGAGAGGTTGGGTAACAAACTGTTCAAGGCAGGGGAAATCAAAGACGCAACTTCTATGACTTAAGCCTGAGTCACCACAGGGACAAGCAACAAATTTGGGGATGTTAAGACTGCTTCTGCAGTGAAACAGAATAAAAGCAGAGTAAGGAGTAAAGGAGCTAGATGGAGGGACTCCAATATCAGAACCTCTATTCTGACAAGCAAAAGACCGACCGCACGTCGTGCCAAACTGAGGAGGGAGGGGTGCCGAATGAGAATGACCTCTGTTAAAGAAATTAATAGTTGCTTCCACACTTCAGTATTACTAGTGTTTGAAATAGCTGGATTCTCTGATTAGAGTGGTTCATATAACATGAGGAGAATGTCAGTAGGTATTTAAATGCTAACTCTCCCTGAAACAGACAAAAGTTTGGTGTTAAAATTTTTTAAAATAATGTTTCTTGTCTATGTCTGGTTATAAAAAGAAAACATATTCATTGTGGAGAATAAAGCAAATATACTAAGACTATAAAGAAAAAATAAACTACCCATAAATTCATCACCTCCCAACGTTTCATGACACTGTTTTCCAGGTATTTACATGCCTCCATACATATATATACATACAACACACTAAAAAACAGGACTGTAATGCACAGGAAGCTGATGTGTTTTTCACTTGCTTTATCACGAGCACTCTCTGGATCATTAACATCTTCTTGAAACCATGACTTTTAATGGTTCCATAACATATAATTTGTTTAGCCAATCAAGTCAGGAGATTTCCTGAGTTAAAACTGTCAACCGCAAATTAAAGCCCTGCGGGTCAAGGGGCTGACTTCAAAATCTGCAATGGAGAGTTTATTCAGAAATCTCAAGTTGCAGTTTGAAAACAATGGAACTTTCTCACCAAGAACTCAATGAAGTTCACTGAGTTTTAGTCATGAGAGATGGTCACTAAAAAGCATATTTTCCCAAATGGAGCATAACATTTCACAATTAGTCTTGAGGAGGAAACTGAAAAATTACCAAAGATTGAGGTAGCAATAACAAATAAGAACAAGTAAGTGCCCACCGTAAGAATTAATGACTATCTGCAATGGTTTGTTTTTTTTTAATACAGAAAAAAAAAAAAGAATGTATGCGTCTATTTCTTGTGTAAATTAAGTTTTCTAGTGGATATAGAAAAAAATGACTGCAGAGAAGTGCATGCAGATAAAAAAATAAGAACAAATAATGACAAAGGATTAATAGTAGTTAATTCTGGAATATAGCACTCTTTGAACTTTGCTATATTTAGCATTTCTCTCACAACCAAAAAAAATTAATATTAAATTAAAATAGTTGTTATGTGAGTAAGGTAATTCAGATTTTAGTTATTAAAGTAAAAGGCAAATCAGTGTTTTGCCAGAGGCTTAAGTAGATCTTTTAAGAAGGAAAAGAAAAATGCTAGGCATTCAACATCAGGCATCTGCTGTAAAATAAAACTATTTTAAACCAATTATCAATGTTTTGTGTCGGAAATAAGTCTGAAGAAGGACCAGCTTTTGAACTTTATTGCTGTGCTTCCTTCAAGAACTAGCTTACCTAAAAATGTTATGTTTTCTGTTCTATCAAAAAGGTTGTTTTAAGAGTTAAGCAAATTTTTAACAATTGCCAAGATTGCATTTTAGCTTCTGACTCTGTTCTCTTTACTTTTATACCTAAGATTTTCCTGATGCCAGGCCCATTTTTTAAAATTCTAATTTCTAAAACTCAAACTTCGTTCAGATGACAGAGTCTGCCACTTGATGAAACGTCTTACTGAACATAAACATAAATGGTTGCAATTTTCTATTAAGTGAGGCCCCTAGTATGAAAAAGAAATTAAAGAATAAAAAGATACAAAAATAAACCAAATCTTTACATCAATTCTGACAAACAATAATTTCAAATAAATACAATTTTTCAATTGCCCCATTTTCCCCAAATGTAGCCTTAGGTTGTCTTAACTTTGTGACAACATCCCCCACTCCCTACTCCACTAATCAGTTCTCACCTTCTTTCCCTGCTGGAACACGTGCATTTTTCAGCAAAAGTGAGTCATTCATTGGCATCTTGTCAAACTAACCCTGAAACTATAAGGCGGCTCAGTGCTAACAGAATTCCAAAGCTAGAACACTTTCACTAACACACATCATTTTGACTTTAGAGAAGTGAATCGCTTTCAGAGCCAAATACATACTAACGAACTCTGTTTATATTTTTTCCTTACAAATTGTTCTCTACCATGCTACCTCCTCCCAATTTTAGCTTGGCAATTCCCTAATCTAAAATACCTCCTGTCTCTGGAGAAGACAAGATGGGGAAACGCAGAAGCAGAAGAACAGGAGTGGGGAGAAAAAAAGCCATCGTTCACGCAGCCTGGATAAAGATTCTATTCTGAACCATTAGTGACTCGTATCTGTTCCACATAGTTCTCAAAATTTCTTTCGCCCCTTAGAACACACAATACAAACGCAATCAGAAATCTCCAAGAGTAAATTACTCTTATTACTATTATTTCACGAAATAAAAGTTTAAAAAAACCACACAAAAATCAATTATTGAGAACTATGCAGTCAAAAATCTTCAGTAACACGTCACTAGCAGGAGCAGGAACTATCGATTGCAAATCACCTCATCCTTTTGGTTCACACACAGTCACCTACTCCAAGACAGAAAACTGCTCCTTTTCACCAGAGGGAGGGTGGTGGAGAAGGAATAAGAACACAAACGCTTTGTCGGAACACCACAGACGTTTACTCAGAGCTCTATCAATTGTCACGCTCCACCTGGTGGCAGGAGCTGCCTGAATTGGTGAAGGAGAGGTCATCACACAAGAAATCCCAAAGAACACTTTCCAGATGTCCTGGGGAAAAAAAGCAAGATGCTCTTCTCTTGCTTTTTATATAAATAAATCTAACAAGGTTCCGCCGAAGTTTTTTTTTACATGATAGGTCACTATCTAATAAAGAAGAATATAAAGGTATGATGATAATGAGAATAGGAGACCTACAGTTAGAGTAATTTATTTACAACCATTTTCTCCACAGTAAGTTAAATGGCATTTCAAGCCTTTAAAACGGGTTAACAAGACACATCCAGTCACTACAAGATTCTCTATCACATACTCCCACTAACTTTCTTTACCTCTTTCCCCTATGGGTAAGCTATAGAGTTTAATTCACACAGTTAACAGCAGCCTGCACATTGCTTTTAGATATTTGCCAGTAACATATACCCATGGGATACTCTAGACACTGATTTCAACCAAAAATAAAAATAGATAAACAGAGCTCAAACAAAATTAAAACTGAGTCTGGCTGCCCACACTTATTTTCACACATGAGGAAAAATAGGAGTTCTCCTAGAAGCCTCGAGCAGACATAGCTTTAGAACACAATGTTAAAAATATGCCCCCCCTCCTTTTGCCCCTACCTGTTTCTCACTCAAAGCTGTGATTTTGGCTTGGAGTTCATGAAGCTGTTTCTTTAAATCAGCATTCTGATTGGAAAGAAAAAATATCTGTGAGAAAGATATTTCATTTGTTAACAGAATAGCAGCAAGAAGACTTATGCACACTGTATTACAAATGAAGAAGCAATCTTAAGCATTTAGCCAATCAACTTTGCCATGCATTAAACTGCAGTCATACCACCACCGAAATCCTAATGGACAAATCCTAAACGTAGCTCCTAGCACTGGAACAGGGGCAGTTTCTTTGCAATTGTTTCAAACTACAAGAAGTTTTATACTTTAGCATCTTGCACAGTAATAGTACTCCTTTCTATTGAAATATTGTTATTCTTTATAGAAAGTATCAGTTGACAAAAAACCTAAAGCTTCGCTAATCAGACAAAAGCAGGAAAATGGAAGTTGTAAGTATGCATACACCGCATGCTTAACGGTATTATCAATAAAGATAAGAGTTTTTCCTCCACTTGCCCTCTCTCTTATTTCATAGAGCACATTTGTTATTTTAGCCTAGGTTTGAAAAGCTGTCAGTGCTGCACCTGCCTTAACACTACATCATTCAAATTAACACGCTGACTACAAGGGTATTCTCAGTTCTAAAATTCTAGGAATCAAAAAGGAATACTATTTTAGATGAGATACACACTGCACATGCTTGCTTTCTATTCAAGTGGGGGAAAAAATCCAAAATTAAAATTTTCAAATGCTTAATGTAGAAGGACAGCCTACTAACAGACTAAATATCACTCCAATAAAAGACTAATTTTTCTTCATTGTTTTGTACGCTTTCTTTCAATTCACCCCTGCTTGGTCTTCTGCCAGGGTCAGGGCATACATCCTCCCCCCCCTTATGTTTACTCTATGTTGTCCTTTTTATAAGTGTATTTGATATAAAGCTTCTCTAACGAGATCACTCATAAGACTGTTCAACAACTTTCTGCCCCCTCAGATTCTCTGAGTTAAGACTGCTCTGTTACAGGACCACCAGCTATATCAGAAATGCTTAATATTTTCTAATAATATTTCAGTTGCTGACAATGTAAGTTACCATATTAAATATAAAAGAGACTATTTATCTAAGGTCTACTGCCTCTTGATTCTCTACATCTAATTTAAATTTTTATATACTTTAAAAAATAAATAAAGATGGAAAAGCTTCTCAAAGAAGTTGGACTGTCAAACAGGAGTTAAGTATGGGCTATCAACGCTAGCTCTCAAAGCCAATGGATTATGTTAAAACACGACAGGCCACCGGCTGCTAAATTTTTGTAGAAATGGATATATTTCCCACTTCCAAAAATCAATCTGTTTCAGTACCATTCTTCAACCAAAAACTTATTTTCTTAATTTTACAATAAGGCATGTATAGTATGTTTAACAAGTTAAAAATATCTACATATATATATAGATATATTTACATATATATATAATGGATCTAAGTGCTCTGTAAACAGATTATGGGTAAACAAATCCTGAGGGTCTGATACTCTCCAAACTTAAGACCCACTAACAACGGCTGCAAAGGAGACACTTCCTGAACAATAAATATAATCATCAAAGACAAGATAACTTTTTTATTTTAAAGTAGGCTTCACACCCAGCACGGAGCCCAACATGGGGCTTGAACTCTTGACCCTGAGATCAAGACCTGAGCTGAGATCAAGACCTAAGGAGAGATCAAGAGTTGGGTGCTTAACCAACTGAGCCACTCGGGCACCCTAAAGACCAGATAACATTTGAGGAAGATTTCTCTTCAGGGACAGAGAATAAAATGCCTAAGTCAAAAACTCCTATGAGAATTTAGAAAGAAGGTAAGATCTGCTGGATTGTTACATAAGGTACTTTTAAAACCCTCTTTAAGGGCTCTTTCAAAGATAAAAAATTTTTTTAAGATTTTTAAAAATTATTCTGAACTTATTTAGCCATAGACCCTAACTATGACAAGATGAGAATGGTTCTGGACCATATACAATAATTCGGAGACTACAGAAAGCCTCATAAACTCTGAATCTAAATAAGTATGCTTATGGAAATAGAATTTAAGCTACATGAAGAGTATTAACTCTCAATTTTTCTCCCAAATACTCAAAGCAATTAATATAAAGTGATGATGAAACAAAGATGAAATGATAATAGCTACACTATAATAGAATGACTAGATTTTTCTCAACCCTTATGACATGAAAACCAATATGCTAAAAATAATTGCTGTCAGAGATGAGATAGTTTTTAAAACTTAAGTGCTGGTCTGTATTTTAGTATGTTATGGTTACTTTATTTTAAATTATTTTAATTTAAAAATTAAAAAAAAATAAAAGTAGTATTTTACCTGTGGATCCTGCTTCATTTGAGCAACCAGTTTCTGGTGATAAAGAGAGAAAAAGAGCCATTAGTCTTCCATATTAACCCACTATGGCTAATCAGACTTGGCCCCCAAAATCTAAAGTTTTAAGTCCACACAAAAAAATGAAAAACATGCAATCAGAATAGACCAAAAGCGTCTATGATCCATATAAAAGGTTAATGAGACACTCTTCCTCGTATATATAATATTAATATATTATGTTATATTAACATATTATATTGCTATATATTAATAACATATTAATATATTATATTATATTATACATATATAAAACTACCACTTTGAAATGAAAACCTCCTGCTTTTAACAAAACTGGAGATGTAGTGGGGGATGGGGGCTTTAAAAAAGCAATTTAAGCAAGCTGGATGTTCCAAAAGCCAAACATCCCTTTAAAATGTTGTCATTGTTTAGAGTCCCAAAAGGCCTGGAAAGAAGCTGCTTCCATAACAAAACAGGCCTGTTTGTATACAGCAAAGTACAGATTTGGCAAGTCTGTTGGTTTGGTTCTTAACCACAAAAGGAGCCTAGTGTCAGATTCGACTTTGCCACTATCCTCTGGTGGGGCGGAGGGGGGGAGGGGTGTACTAAGTGGAGCAGTGATGCTCAGTATTTATTTAAAAGTAAGGAAGTGAAGGAACAAGACAAAACTGTACCTACCTGGGTTCCTCTGGAAAGGAGAGTGCTACCAGAATACTTAACGAGAAAGACCTTTACTTAGGAAAGCAGAAGTCCAAATAAATGAAAAGGAAAGAAAAATGGATGTCTGTTGACCTAACCCAACCTCTAAAAGCATCACTGCCCAAAGGTAACAATACCCGGGGAGAGAAGAATTTGAAGGATAAAAAAATACCAGGCTGATTCCTAAAAGTATCTGGGAATAAGCTGTTCCCTAAGTGAATTTTTCATGTAACTAAAAAATCTGTCCCTCTCTTTGAGTGACAAGGTACTTTTACATTTTTTAGTCATAAAATATTTCTAAAATATGTACTTAATCTGCCTTCTTAAATAGAAACAAAAGTCAGCTTTTATTGATACAGGCATGATTATATCAATTAGTATACTATTCCATAAACAACACAATAGGTCCTTACAATAAAGGCCCCTCACTGCTATGATTTAAGGAGTTCTCAGGTCTGCATTTTAGTTTTTTAGTCTACTTTTTTTTTTTTTTTTAAAGTAGGCTCCACTCCCAACCTGGGGCTTGGACTCACAACCCTGAGATCAAGAGTTGTATGCTCTACTGACTGAGCCAGCCAGGCACCCCTTTCAGTCTACTCTGTAATGCCAAGGAGTTAGCTAGCAAATCTTGCTAATATTATTATGTCTCCTCCAAGAGCCCTTGAACCCCAACTCAAATTTGCTACTTATGATCTGCTGTGTGATATGCTCAATGAACTAATTCTAAGATGATCGAATAGGTTGTAATAGCTTAAAAAATGCCCCTTGAGTAAAATGTATACTCTCTCGTGAGTGACTTCTAATATTTACTGTAGACGGTCAAGAGTCTTAATTCAGGTACTAAGATACATTCGGGATAGCCGAGGTTGGCAACAGAAGGTATATGTTACTATATTCTACTTCATATGTGACAGGAGTAACTCTTCTACATGCTGGCCTTAATCTACAAAACAGTAATAACACACATTCTAAGAGTTCAGTGAAACTGAAACATGCCTTATACATACACATTTTTGCCAGTGCAGCCTCAAGGGTAGCCACACTCTTCAATGAAAAAGGTCCTTGGTTTTGTTTTTTTTTTACCTTAATTACTAGAGAGTTGGCTACTACACTAAAGTTGCCTTTTTAAAGCCAAAAAAAGGTTTTCTTCCATGACACTGGAACTTAAAAACCGACTGATAACCACATTAAGCCCTCATTCTTGGAGGAAATAAATAAACCAATTTTTCTATCTATAAGTAGTCAAGCTGCATTTGAGATAATCAGAGGCAGGTCAGGACATGCTGGGCAACTTAACTAGACCATCCAAATCCCTAGTGACTTTAAGCTGACACCGTGTTATCAACGTTAAGCTACTTTCTTTTGCAAGAATGCAGCAATTTTTATGAGAACATACTTTATGCCAAAGGTGGGCATAAACTACAGCCCATAGGCAAATTCTGCCTACCACCTGTTTTTATAAATAAAGTTTATTGGGACACTGCATTGTCTGTACAGCAGCAGAGTAGTGACAGAGACCATAAATGACTCGCAAAGTATAAAAAATTTTACTATGTGGCCCTTTACAGAAAAAGTTTGCTAACCTCTGCTTTATACCAATCTGCGTTTCATGTAAAGTAAATACTCCAAAAGTTCAAATATGGCTTCTATCAAATCTGTGTGAGAATAATCAAAAGGCAATTTCTCAAAAGAGATGAGATGCCCATCACAAACCATTATGATTTAAACATTTACTCCACATCAACCATGTGTACATTGCTAGTTTCTTAGCCATCTCCCTGTCCATAAAGAACAAAAACATACGTCTACCACAGCAATATTTTCCTAACATGCGTCTATCCAGTAAACTCCGTTTCAGCCCTAATTCCATCCCTTACTGGAAATACAAAAGGGTGGCTTTTGCTCCGGCATTTAGTCAAATATATGACCTGGCTCTGGCCTCAGCCTAATAGCCAGTGCCTACTTTGATGTCATTTCTGGCATTCCTGAACTCGTCATGATCAGTGATCATGGAGCTTAACACATGCCCAACCAGAATAACAACATCAGATTTACAAACAAGACAGGTCACTTGTATTTACTGCGAATACTTAATTTTTTCCCAAAATAATATTCCAAATGTAATTACAGTGAAAATGTTTTGTAAGTATATAAGTTAAAAATATTAGCCATCAACATATAAATGATTATTATTGTACAAACAAAATATGTAATAATTAAGGATGACTATAAAAGCTCTGATTTATGCTAAAAAATAGTTAAATATAAGGGGAAATAGGCGATGTAAATATTAGGACACTGGGATAACTTTCAGAAGAATATTATATATATCCCTTTTGGGCCAACAAATTAAATTAGATTTTAAAACAAAAAACATTAAATTTTTTCATAATTGTAATTTTCATAAAATGCTATGCTTGAATGGAAAATATAAAACAAAATAATATGTAATTTTTAAATTAATGTTTATTTTTTTTTAAGAGAGAGAGAGAGACAGAGCACAAGTGGGGGGGGGGGGGGCAGGCAGAGAGGAAGACACAGAATCCGAAACAGGCTCCAGGTTCCAAGTTGTCAGCACACAGCCTGACATGTGGCTTGAACCCATGAACCGTGAGATCATGACCTGAGCCAAAGTAGGATGCTTAACCAACTGAGCCACTGAGGCACCCCCCAGGTGCCCCAATAATATTTAAGAATTCTCATTTTTAGTAATTTAGTTCAATTTGTTTCTTGAGAGGAGGAATATCTCCTGAAATCATGTACAACTTTATTAAATATCTTTGATCCATACAAATTTCAGATTGATTATTGTTCTCCAGAAATTTCCTCTGTGATGATGTAAGCTGTGAACAAATTGTGAATTTAACTGTTGTCATTTTCCATTCAGCCAAATTAAGTATTCCACACACCTCTTGGTTAAAATACTTACAACCTGGGAAAAAGACAAACTTATTTTTATAAACAGATTTTTATTCCCAATTACTAACAGAAGCAAGGCCAAATGAAATAAAATGTGCATAACTTATTATATACTAAATTTCTTACAATTACCATAAAACAAAACACTCTTCGCACAGAAAAGCCCACCTGTACACAGCAAACTGTAAGACTACTGCTGAGCAAGAGTTTAACAGATCCAAAGCAGCAGCAGGGATTCTGAACACACAGAGACTTTGTGTGTGTGTGTGTGTGTGTGTGTGTGTGTGTGTGTGTGTATGCCTTTGAAGCTTTCCTGTAAATTCTCATCCACCTTAATCTAAGCAACGTGCAAATTTAGTAGTTATCAAACCCCCCAGGTGTGTTACCAACAATTTCAGAAGTTAACCTTAAACTATTCAGGTAAAACAAGAGAAACTATACCTAGGAAAAACACCTTTAGAAAATTAGTCCCCTTCTCCTTTCTACTCCCATGCCCCAAACATTCAAAAGTAGTCATTTCATTATCATTTACCACTTTTAATTGTGTGTGTGTGTATGCATTTATCTTGAACCTAGGACCACATTCAGCTAATGTCTAGAAAAGGGATATAGACAGTGATATTCTGCTTACAAAAATAAATGTTAATGAGGCTGTTATTTAAGGATACCTTTATGTCTGGGTTACAGTTATATTAAATAAGATGTATATACATATAAAATATATTATACATATTTAATATTTTTATTGATATTATATAAAAGTAATTATTAATGTAATTTTACTTATATACTTTTAAGATTTGTTTAGCCTATGTATACCTGAGGTAAATTGTAAGAATTGTGAAATTTGAAATTTAAACATGGGATGTTTTGTTTACTAGAGATTGGAATCAAGGTATAAAGCTGAGTTATGCATAAAAACTTTGGTATAAATGACAGTCAAACATGTCTCATTACTTAAAACATACAAGTCAAGGCACATGAACAAAGTCTTCAGATGAACCAAAACACAGGATAAAAATAGCTTTTTTTTTTTTAACACCTTTGGCATATAAAAAAAACATGCCGTTGTTTTCTCTAGAAAGGAAGCCAGGAATATTTTATTAACGTTCTTTTTTCTTTTTAATTTGTTTTGCAAATGTTTATTTATTTTTGAGAGAGACAGAGACAGAGGTGGAGGGGCAAAGAGAAAGGAAGACACAGAATCCAAAGCAGGCCCCAGGCTGCAAGCTGTGAACACAGAGCCCGACGCAGAGCTTGAACTCATGAACCATGAGATCATGACCTGAACCGAAGTCAGATGCTTAACTGACTGAGCCCCCGACGTTCCCCTAAAGTAAAGTTCTTAAAAGTATTATCAGTGAGTTTGTTACACAGTGATAGAAAGCCAACGACATGGCTCTTGGACAACTGTCTGAAATACTGTTAAAAACTCCTGAAATTCAGAGATGGGCCAGTTTACTAATCTTAGCCATTACTTAATAACACAACATGGGAGAAGCCAATAATGGAACATACCTGGTGAACCTGAATTTCCACTTTAAGAGCCTCCTGTAGAGTCTGCAACTCCATCCTCCACCTTCTCCACTTTCTCTTATGTCTGCTAAGTCTACAGTTTCTTCAGCCTCCGTTTAAAATAACAAACTCCTCTTCTCACTGCAGCTGTAGAGATCACAAGATGTTTTTGGTAACAAAGGAAATATTCATATTAAATAAGTTATATTAGTTGAAAATTATTTGATGTTCTAACACAGGGCATGACACTTCCTAAACAGATTTCTTCCCAAAATGAATAGTTTTATACTGAACTAGTATCAAAACTTTCTGGATTTTATTCTTTGAACATTCCTCTACAGAACACTTCAAATAAGTAAGAAATGGGGGGAAAAGTGCGTACTCTGGTCATGAAGGCATCTAAGCATGCTTAGATGCTCAGCACTGTGGTACATACACATTCTGAGGATACAGAGCTGAACAAGACCACTTCTGCCCCAGATGAGCTGGGAACCTAGAGGGCGAGACTACAACCACCCAGGACACACGGTCTTAGAGACACATAACAACAGGGTTCTATATTTTTCATCACACAGAGTGAACTGGGAAGTTCAGGGTCTCTCAGAGGTTAAAGAAGGCCAGGGTACTTTCATCTGGATGGGTTCTCAATACTATTTTAAAAATAAAACTGAAAACAGGAAAATTCTGGTGTCCCTTAAAGGTTTACATTTACCGAATTAATACTTTACACAGGCACAATGCAATGTAACTGTGCTCTCCACAAAGTTAAGACAGGCATGTTAAAAAATAAATCTATAGAGGTGGTGGTCTAGCAGATTAGACACTTCCAGCTTGACAACGAACACCATCTTCTTCAAACCCGTCAGCGCATCTCTTGTGGCTGTGTGTGTAACTGCAAGTGGGATAATGTCAAAAGTCTAGATTTGTGAATGTGAACCCTCCCATTCTGCTCTGCTCATCAGTGTTACAATTTACATGAACTCAAAGGCTAATTTCTCTTTTCATTTTTTTTCTTGAATGTGGCCTTAGACGTGATTTTAGGTACCCTCCCAAAGCAAAAGTTTGCTTTTGCCAGAATAAATTTAAACTTTACTTCTTTCTCTTTTCTTCTTTGTAACTATAAAACCTGTAGTAGTTAGAGCAGCTTTTCAGCATTCTTACAAACTGAGGAAGAGAACAATCGGGAATTTAGAAGAACCACTACTCCTTAAACCAATTCAATAAGATTCATAATCTGTGCACTTTCCAAAAATTATTTATCTATGAATCAAGTCCGTATTCAACCTAATTTTTCCCTGACTTAACAGTTATAGTAGAATCATTAACTGTACAATGTATTCCTGTGAACATTAATTTTCATTACATTTGCTTAATCTCACTAGACTTAAAACATCACTGGCAATCTCTCCCCTAGGATTTATGTGCTATGTTATGTAATCTCAAAACACTCTAACTTAAAAAACAGTAAGTTTCAAAAATGTAAAATTCCTTCAAACTTACATATATGGAGACTAGGAAAGGACCACTGTACAATGATACTATCGGCCAAAAAACTTATCAACCAAAAAAAGCATTATGTTTAGGGGAGATAATTTGGACAAGGAGACATATTTTGATGAACAAACTACAAAAGCAGTTTTTTAGCTACTTACTATCTTAGAAAATCTAAGGAGCTGTAATAAATATCCGCATCATAAAGTTACTAAGACTAATAACTGTTTTTGCTGTCATGTAAGTTTACAAACAAAAGCAAATGCTAAGACTATACTATCACTCTAATTTTGCTTTTTTTATAAAGATTTTATTTGTAAGTTATCTCTACACCCAATGTGCAGTTCGATCTTAAAACCCCAGGATTGAGAATCACACGCTCTACCAACTGAGCCAGTCAGGTGCCCCCAGTTTAATTTTAAATGCTAAAAACCACCTCCCTACTCAAACTTGTAACTTACATGTATTAGAGTTATTCCTGAAAACAGTACCTGATTTAGTTGAGTTAGTTTTAACTTTTGCAAGGTACTATCAGAAAATATGTCCAAAATTGATTCCTTATAATTTTTGTCAAATTAAGAATCACTTTGAAGTTAATGGGATATTTTCAACAATAGAAAGGCCATATTTACTTTTACTGGTAGTAACATAAAACATCACACTTCAAGTCAAGATAAAAACTCTGGAAACAAAGGGCAGGTTAAAAACATGGAGAATTTACAATATAGACACTTATACATAACAAAGGGTTAACATAAGTTATATATTGGGAGTGCTCACAAATTAATTTTAAAAATATGAAAGAGCAACTCAGAAGAATAAGAAGGGCCAACAAACATGAAAAACATCCACCTTCAATAGTCACAGAAATGTAAATTTCAAGAAGGTAAGTTTTGTCTATCAAACTGACAAAGACTTGTAGAAATAAGAATACTCTGAGCTGTCAAGAGGACAGGTCAGGTGGCACTTTCGTAATTTGCTCCTGGTTTTCTCTGGGTGGTAGCACTAAAGGTTATTTACTTTCAATTTTTCAGAGTATTGATGTTTTAAATTTTTCCACAGAAAATATGCAGTTCTTTTTAAATTAAAAAAAAAATTAACTGAGCATAGCTAAAGCCTCAGAAAATTTGGTAGTGATGAAACAAAGTGTTCAGGAAAAGAAAAAGTAAAACCAGGATTTAACCTGAAGGCTCTAAATGTCAAAAAGTGCCTCGCAGGATATGAAGCCTGTAACTCAAGTTAATGAGGAGCTGACAGCTTTTATTCCTTCATCAGATTGTTGTCTGCTTATTAGAGACACAAAGAGGCACAAAATTTTATTTGGCAATGACTAAATGCCAATTATTCCTTTTCTTTCAAAATAACACTGAAGGGTTAAAAAAGTGAGTGGCTTGTTATAGAAAAACTTACGAAGGGATTAGAAGATTCATTTTATATCCTACATCTTCAAAAAGTTCTCTTTCTGGATAGCAGTTTTAAGAGACTGGTCTCAACCTCTAGGAATAAATTATATACATATATTTATAGCTTACCAAAACAAGGCAAGAATGTGTTAAATCCTTTTAAAAAATATTTTGGGGGCATAGACAACTTATGTGCTGTCATATGAAGACTATTTGGGGGCAGTTAATGCATCATAAAAAAGGTTTTATTTACTAAATTTGTAAAAAGATGATTTATCATATTTTGACCAATTCCAGTAAGTTAAAACTAACAAACCAGTTGCTACAAGGTAAATATAAACAAACTTACAAAGCAGTAATCGACACACTCTACGGAGATACCCAGAAGCTCTAAATGCTACCGTCACAGAGGGCAATTGCCTAGCACAATATACCAACATCTGTTACCTTCAAAATGGTACATGTCAAACTACTGGGACACCTAGCGGCCTCTCACCTTCAAGTAACAAAAAAACCAAAAACATGAACAAATAAAAACTCCACAAACCAACAAAATAAAAGTAATAACCAAATCCCACTAAAAAAGGAGCTGTGCTATCTGGAAAGAACACTCACTATCCCCCAAAAAACAAATGAACAAACAAACAAATTTCATTTACTTGCTGTGTAACTACTCTCAGCCTCAGGGTTTTAATTTGTTTGCTTATAAATCAGAAAAATGGGAACAGATATCATCTACTTCATCAAAGCATTAGGAGTTTTAAAAGGGATGAACTTCTATGAAAAGCCCTTTGTAAACTACAAAGTTCTACACTATTCTTAACATACTTAACTCTTGTTCATACACACAAACTTTGTAATAAACTTCTCAAAACAGTATATTGCTGAGAAGACTGTATGTAGGCTTTCCTGTTATCCAATTCTCTAAGAAAGGGACTTCCCACTATTTTACCAGGTATAGTCCTGCTTAGAGATATGTGTCTTTCATTAGCAATCTAATGATGTAGTGATGCTGTACCTCTGAACTGACTACTAAGAAACAATGCTTTGCTCCTGAATTGGAATAAACCTTTTTTCCAATCAAAACTCAAGTCATCTATCAAGTTTTCTTTAACATTAAGACTATAAATCACTGTGCCCTCAGACTGCATTCCCTAAAAATGGACAGCTCAGTGTTCTCTATACCAAATATTTACTTGGTGTAAGGTTCCACTTTTTTTTTTTTTTTGATTAAAAGTAAACTCCACACCCAACATGGGGCTCAAACTCATGACCCTGAAATCAAGAGTCGCATGCTCTACTGACAGAGCCAGCCAGGCGCCCCTCTACTTCTTTTTTTAAAAAATTAAACAAACCTACTCTAAAGAGTATTCTGAGTAATACACAGATCAAAAGTGGAGTCTTGGGGTGCCTGGCTGGCTCAATCAGTACATGCGACTCTCAGGGTTGTTAGGTTCGAGCCCCATGTTGGGTGTAGAGATTAGGAAAAAAAAAAGTAGAAAGTCTTGACAGATTTATGTGTCCTTACTCATCATATGTCTAATACTAAAATATTAAGTTTCAATTTGTACAAAATAGTCACTTCTTACTGTGTATCTAGAATGCTAAGAGATACAATATCTTTAACTTTTAACTAATAGTGCGAAAAATTATTACAGATACTAAAAATAATAAACTCTTTAGAAACATTTATTGAAAACTAACATCTGGGGCACCTAGGTGGCTCAGTCAGTTGGGCGTCCAACTTTGGCTCAGGTCATGATCTGGCAGTTCATGAAATCGAGCCCTGCGTTGGGCTCTGTGCTGACTGCTCAGACGCCGGAGCCTGCTTCGGATTTTGTGTGTCCCTCTCTCTCTCTGCCCCTCCCCTGCTCTCACTCTCGCTCAAAAAAAAAAAAAAAAAAAAAAAAAATTAAAAAAACCTAACATTTATTAATATGAATAAAAATTACATTAAGAAAACAATGCAATGCTTGTTTCTTATTCTCATGGTGGCATTTCTTTGATGACACTCCACATGTCAACAGAAAAGGCTACTACACAAAGAGCCTGGCAATCCTGATTTCAGAGGCTACCTTCTGAAGCTGCCAAAGTTCCTCTGCTCAAATCCTGGTATTAATAGCTGTTGACAAAAATCACCTCAGCTAGTGAGACTGAGGTTTCCTAACCACTGTATGAGATTTATACATGCATACACACACAATTAGATTTATGACAATGTCTGAATGTGTTTGAATATATATATCTCTCCTCTCTGTGCTTTGGTTTTTTGGGGGAGAGGCTAGATCCTCATTTAGAAAAAGAAAAGGAATACCTACACAGGTCCTACCACTGCAACACAGGGTCAAGTCAGGTTTCCCAACAGCACCCTCTCTTTCCCAGGTCCAATGCAGGGTCTGTATCTCTCCCTACCACCGATGTTCATTCTGATATGTAGTTTCTACCTCAGCCTCCCAGGCCCAGGCCTAGCCAACACACACACATTCTTCTATTTCTTACCCTTTACAGAAATCAAGCACATCCACTAAAATCATCCCAACTATACCCAACAACAAGAACACTGGGAGTAAATTTAAAAACTCAAAGAAATTCAGAATGAAGGAGGCTGGAGAGGAGTGTCTAAGAACATAGTGACAATGAGGCCGAGATTTTAGAGTTGGTTGACATATTTACTAGAATGCTATTTAATGATTAAAAACAGTCCTGGCCAGAATCATATACATATTTACTACACAAAGGGTAACACAAGAGTATGTGGTGGTCTCGGCATAACCAGTAAGAATTTAATAGAAGTGGAAGTTATGGGAGGATAGATTTCAGATCAATTTAAGGAAGAGCTAAGGATTAGAGCTGTACAAAAAAGGAATGGGTTACCTTATGAGGTAGTGGGCTCCCTGTCATTAGAAGTATTCAAGAATGCTGCATATCATATCCCCCTCTTGGAGATTCACAATGCACATTAGCATATTAAAGGTTCTGAGAAGTCCTGCAGTAAAGAAACCTGTTTAACTTTGTTTAACGCAGCATTTCCCAAATTATTTGACCACAGAACATTTTTCCCACCCCCGCCCCACCTCAATAATATTTACTCATTTCTGTGGAACTACAATTGCTCAGAATACATTACAGAAAGTAATGAGCTACACTTTTTTTTAAAATGTAGTATTCAATATGTACCCGAGTAACAATCTGACAGGGACACAGAAGAAATTGCCACACTGGTAAAAGGCTGGAAGAGAAAGCCCTTAAGGTCCCTTCTCTAAGATTCTGTGATTCTATCACATCTCAAAGAAAAGGGCTACAGGTTCGTGATTATTTATTTAAAAAGGTTCCATGAGGGAAAGGCAAGTAGAATAAAAAGGTAGTCAGATGTCAGGTTAACTGGTTCAAATGCCTCCCTTTCATGTTCAAAGCCCAATCCCTAAAAGATAAGAGAAACACCTCAAGGACAGTAAATTATCAAAATGAAGCCTTAACCAAATATCTACTCCAGCCACTAAGTTAATTATGAATTGAGAGAGAGAATTTAAAAAACAAAAACAAAAACAAAAACAAAAAGAAGTAGCCTTGCATCAGGGAACTATCCTATTCCAGCTCTCTTGTTTATTTTTTTTTTTATCATAATACATGCTCTCCAAATAAGGTTGATATTTGTTTGATTCTTAGTCACTAGACTGCCCTGCGCAATGTGCAATCCTGAATGAGACATTCAAAAAAATGACTGAAGTGTGACAACTTATAAGCTGTTAGAGTAGATATTAAAGCAGGTATTAAGGAAAAAATGTGTTTGCCTCTATGCCCTCACACTGCTACGTTTCACTCTCTCTCTTTTTATTCTTTCCTCATTTGGAATTATACAAACAACACACACTGAAAATGTACCATCAGACATGAAGCCAATCCAACATTAAATTTAAGGATATAAATGCTTAGGAGTCCCAAATTTCAAAGTCAAGGTTCCCACAGTTACATTAACCTAGCCATTTCACATATATACTAAGGCCATCAAATTTAACAGCATATTAAGTAATACAAAACACAATAGGAACCTTAACTTTTGAAATTCCTGACTTCAGAATTTTCAGCTCTAACCACTGCATTAAGGACATTTTTGGCAAAGGGGACCTTTACATTTTAACAGGTTATCGAATGTAGGAACATGCAAGCCTAGCAGTATTATTAGAAACACAAATGCATTTGCGATATAGCTATGTGAAATTAGACAAAAATTCACTTTCACTCAGTGCAAACAGTAAAGCCTCATTTCTGGGAGAAAGCTTTTTTGCAAAAAAAAAAAAAAAAAAAATCACTGAACATTTGAATTATTACCCAACTAGCATCAGGCACACTAGGCCTGCCTCAAGAAAGGACTTACCAATTTTGGGGAAACTGGCTGTCCTTCAGCTCTCTTGCTCCCTACAGCAGAAGAAGGGGAAAATGGAATTAGACTATAAACACAGATTTAGGACATGTCATCAAAAGCTGAAGACTTAAAAGATTTCTATCAGATTTTAAGAAGAAAAAAACAAAACACACAAAAATCCCCAAAGCTTTAACCAATCCCACACCCCCCCCCAATCCCCAAAAACAGAAGAGACATAGTTTTCACAGCAAGGAAAAAATTCAAAGGCAGTTAAATCTCTAATTTTCCATTTTTCATTTTTCCACAGTTTTTTCAAGACAAGGAAAAGTAGTTGACAGTTTCCCTTTCCTAAGAGACACACAGAAATAAAAGGTACCTCATCTAAATAACACACAAATACAGGCTCATCTCCAACAAATGGCCTTCACTGTTCATGGCTTTATACCAGCAAACGAAGCTAACATCACTGGCCCTTAGTTTGGTCTATTTAAAAGGCTTTTTTTCAATTAATCTCAAAATGGACTTGTCTTATATAAGCCTTTAAAACTGACAGCATTTTACCCATATCGTAATTTCAATTACACTTTTCATTCACATCCTTCAAGTCTCACCACTTCAGACTGTAAACCACACAACACAAATGTGCCTTTCTCTATGCCACGTTTAATCAGTGATAGAGCCAGAAAGAAAATTAAGGTTTTGGGACCTCAGTCTAATGCTCAATGACGCTTTTATCAACTGTGTTTTTTTGCTTTTTTTTTTTTTAAGATTAACTAAACTCCATTAAGCTGACTTCAAAGTTAGAAAAGTCAAGTCAGGCTATATTGTTTATTTTTAACTCATCATCCCCACCCCAAACTTCTTTTTTAGTTAAAAAAAACATTAGGAAACAAAAATTAAAACTTTTCTCCTAATATTTTAGTATTAAGTTATATAAATTCCACATGACATGCTCTGAAACTTCCCTATGCTTTAAACACAGTATGTTTGTTGACTGATGTTACTCCAATAGTGTTCTCATTTCAAGGGATATTTCAAAAAATCTTGTTACCCAGATTATAAATTTTTATTTAATCATGTATAGTCACACCAAACATACAGTGAGATAATTTAAAAGGGCCCCAATTCATGCAGTTAACACTTCCAAAAGAAATTCAATTTGCCGTTTTATCCTGCCTTTTCTTTAGCAGCAGTATTTCTGAAAGTTCTCAAGTCCACATAAATGGCTATTTTAATCACCAAGATTAGAATGACTTCAACGAAAAAAAAAATCATGCAAAGGTCTGTAGAATGATGTGGTTATTAAAAAGCAGATTTTCACAAGGAAAAGAAAAATTGTAACTGTGTGGTAACTAAATGTTAAGTAAAAGTTTAGATGTTAACTAAATTTACTGTGGTAATCATTTCATAATACGTACACATACCAAATCATTATGCTGTACAACTAAAACTGACATAATGTTATGAGTCAATAATATCTCCACTTTAAAAAAGGGATTTATTAACATTACAGATGGTACCTACAGGATTCTGTACTACTCAGAACAGTACCAGGCACGTAGTAAATGCTCAATTAATATCTGTTAAATGAACGAATTGAGTGGACCCTTAACTCTTCACTTATTTTCCCTATTAAACATTTCTCGTTAGCTCTTTCATGCTGGTGATAATTTCTTATGCATCAATCTCCCACAGCATTATTTGTTAAGTGAATGACTTTGGATAAAAACAGTAGAGATGTTACCATTTTAAAGCATAATGAAAGGGAAAAGATTGATATATTGTACTAAATTAAGAACTTCTGTTCATCAAAAAAAAAAAAAAAAAAACACCATTAAGAGAATGAAAAAACAAGCCACAGAATTGGAAATGACAATTCCAACACATATAACAATGGTTTATAATCAGAACATATAAAATATGCTGAAACTCAAAGTGATCAGGATAGGATTAGGATTTTTACTTTTACTTATGTGGCATTTGAGAAAGCAGAGTCACATCAACTCTTCTAAACAGTCATATTTAGTAAAAAGACACAATGCATGTACACTTTATCTCTAGGGCATTTTCTCCAAAAATCAATCGCAGAGTTAATCCCAAATTGATAAAGAATTTTACCATGACATCATGAAACCAATGTATCATAAAACTACTCCTAAAACTGCTTGCAGGGACTGCAGATAGCACATAGGAAATCAAAGCCTAAGAGGTTAAGTGACTTCCCCGAAGGTCACACACCAATTGGTTGTAAAGCTGGAGAAAAGCTTACAGACCTGGAGATTCCTTTGACCGAGCTGGCCTTTCCACTAGACCTCACCGCCTCTTAACCAGGCACAGCAGTAACACTTCTAAGAAACAAACTATAGTAAATCCTGGCAAAATATCTTTGGAAAAGTCTCCATATAAATTTTTAAGGAAAAATCATATTAGTAAGCTATGTAGGGCAGGTCTTAAAATTTGAGCTCCCTTAAGCCTAAGGGATCCTCATGAATGGGTTTCAGAGTGGTCTGCCAACCCTACAATACTATATGTTAAGTTCTGTACGTGTAAGAATTCTGGGAAGAGGACCCACAGCTTTAATAAGGTTTACAAAGAGGTTCAGATACCAAAAAAAAAAAAAAAAAGTCAATTATTTTTAGACTAGTGATTCTTAAACACTACGCATCACAACTACCAAAGTGTTTCTTCTGAAGACTGATTATTAATCAACTACCCTTTGGAAACTGATGAAAAAGAAAAGGTTTTATTTCTATAATTTAGTAAGACTGAGCAAAAAAGATGTGTATGTAAATGTGTATTTTAACACTATCTGTATGTAAAATGTATTTAGGTCTGAAATGCAAGTTTGATTTCCTCATGTTAAGCTGATTTAAAGTCCACTTAATTTGTTTCTCACATACTCTTGACACTCATAGCTAAGGTAGTTATGAATTTGAACCATATCTGCTTAAAATTTTCAAATATAGATTTTTTTCTTAAAAAATACACTCAAAACATACAAGTGGAACTAAATGAAATTATCTTTGCTTTTACAGATGAATTTTATCTTGCTAACATAACTTCCCATGATTTTTTGCAAACTGAAGATGGTTCACCTCTCCAGAACTTCACAGGTAGCTGCTTTAATTAGAGCTGGTAAAGAAATGAATCATTCAGATTTCTAATATGGTTGTAAAATTTAAAATATCATCAATAAATCAGAGATGATTAATAACCACTTAAGTACCTTTTGTAAAAATATCTAAAACCTTTGTATATGAAAAATATAAACAAATTCTACAGAAAAAAGGTTTAACATTAGATCGTTTTAAATTAGGCTAAAATTCATCCCACTACAAGTTTGAACAATTAAGTTTATAGTCTGTGCTCAATCATAAATTTTGATAAGGGACTAGAATAGCACAGATAATTGTCATTCAAAGACACTTTAAAATGTCACCTTACGCAGAAGATTCAATCTCTTCTCTTCTACTACACCAAGCTGATACACTAATTTTATATACAATAAGTTTTGCTGCTTTTTATCTGCCCTTCCTAACTTCCAACAGAAAGCATAATAAGTTTGAAGTAAACTGAAATGTAAGTAAGTACTCAAAAGGAAAAACAGAATTCTGCTTAATGAGATTTAGTCCGTTAGGTCTCGATGTCATAATCATCCCGTGTCCCCCCATCCCTCTTAATCTTACTCTCTCATGGACATGTCTCTAGCACTCCTCCCCTCAGTCTCAAGAAGCATCCATTTCCCCCTCGCTAGGATCATTCTGTTTCTTCCATCTTAAAAAAAAAAAAGTCTCCCTTGACTCCATATCCTTCTCTAGTTACTGCCCCATGTCTATGCGCCCATTTATAGCAAAACTCCCAGAGTTAACCATACTCATTGTCTCTAGTTCCTCCCCTCTCATCCTCCATTGAACTCACTCCATTAGGGCTTTGCCCTCCGTTCTTGTTAAGATCACCAATGACCTCCCCATTGCTAGAGCCAACAGAAAAGTCTCATCCCTCACTTCTATGTTTGATCAGTATTATTTGATCCAGTTGATCATCACTGCCTTCTTAAAACTCTCTCCTGACTCCCAGGACACCACTTGATCTTGATTTCCTCCTAATCTCTCTGGCCACTCTTCTGGATTTCTCATGCTGGTTCGTTCTCATCTCTCAAGACCTCAAAATGTTGAACTGCCCCAGGGCTCAGTTTTTGGAACTCTTCTTGTTAGGTAATCTCACCCACTCTCATGGCTATAAAAGGACCTGTACACTGGCGACTCCCAAATTTTTATCTCCAGCTCAGACCTTTCCCCTGAATTTCAAACTCATATACCCGACTGCCCACTCAACACTTGTCAAATAGGTTTCTCAAGCTCAGCAAGTTCAAAACTAAATTCTGGACTACCTATCCGTTCAGGCCAAAACCTTAAAGTCATGGTTGACTTCTCTGTTTTCCACATCCTATATCCAATCTAACAGCCAACCATCTTGCCTCTACCTGAACAATACACAGACTTTGACCACTTGTGTCACCTACCACTTCAACTTCTACACTACAACTTCATTGGTCCAAGCCACCATCACCTTTAACCTAGATTATTACAATAGCCTCCTAACCTCCTTCTCCAATTCCATCTTTGTCTTGCCACAGTCTATTCTCTCAGCAGCCAGAGTGCCTCTTCAAAACCCAAGACAGATTTGGTCACTCCTCTATTCAAAATCCTCCAGTGGCTTCCCATCATACTCAGAAAAAAAGTGTAAGTCCTTTAACATAGCCCACAAGAGGGGCACCTGGGTGGCTCAGTAGGTTAAGCATCGAACTTCAGCACAGGTCATGATCTCATGGTTCAGGAGTTCAAGCCCCGCATCAGGCTCTCTGCTGTCAGCACAGAGCCTGCTTGAGATCCTCTGTCCCCTTCTCTCTCTGCCCCTCCCCCATTTGCACACGTGCATGCTCTCTCTCTCTCTTTCAAAAATAAATTTTAAAAAAACATTTTAAAAAATTTTGTAATGGCCCACAAGACTCAAAGTGATTCGGGCCTCTGCTACTCTCAGACCCCATCTCTTCCCCTCTCCCCACTGCTTCATCTGCTCCAGCCATTCTGACCTCTTTTTTTGTACTTCAGAAACTCCAAACAAGTTCCCTTCTCAAGGCTCTTCTACTTGCTTTTTCCTGTGACTGGAACACTCTCTTCTATCAAATATCTTCATGGTATACTCTTTCAAAATGTTCAGGAAATATACAGCAGTTCCAGGAGTAGAGTAATAAAGTAAACACTACAACTGTCATCAGAATTGCTCCTCTCCCCAAACTTCTGTGAGGATGTTCTTTCTTCTACCAACAACACCCTTTTCACCTTCTCTCCACCTAGCCAAATCTCAGGCAGTCATTCAGGTCCAGATAAAGACTCAGTGATAAATGGAGACCTTCCCTATAACCATCCCAAATCCCAGCGATTCCTCTCTTTGAATTCCCAGATAGTTTATCATCACTCACATTCATCTTAAAATTTAACCACATACGGTCTCACATTGTAACTTACAGGTCTTATTTCCCTGACTACACACACACACACACACACACACACACACACACAAAGCAGACTAGAATTAATGCCTTGTATAAGTCATTCTCAAACCTTGATCAGGATAACTCTAAAATTTCAAAAAATACATGAATTCACAGGCTCTACCCTTAATGATTCTGAATTCATGTAGTCTGTCTTAGAGCTCAGATAGCTGTATTTTTTTTAACTTCCCCCAGAAGAGTCTGATGGGCAGCCAGGATTAGGTATCATTGCCTTCTAGTCCTCTATTTCCTTCAGTACCTAGGAAAGTAGGCCTTCAAATAGCCTACAGCTAGAATGGACACCCCAGAGTACCAAAACCATTCCTTCATTCCACAGGGGAACAGCAATCCAAGAAGTCTAGATGACTAGCCAAAAGCTACAAAGATAGCAGGAGGCAAATCCCAGCCTAAAACCCAGATTTACTGCTCTCAATCTAGGAATCCTTCCATTATACCGTGCATAAATAAATGAAAGTAATAAAAATCCACAGTTCACATATAGGCACAGTAAACAGTGATTTCCTAATACTTGACCAGTGATTGCAATGTCCAACCTCTAAGAAAGTGCACGTTATTAGCTTCTATATGCTTGAAAATGTGAGCAACATTAGCTGACAAAAGACTTAAGAGGTCAGAGAGTAATTGTGGGAAGGCTCACAAATAAAAACATAACTTTTACCAAGTCTTCTTGCAATTTGTATAAAAACCTGTAGAATCATTTATTTTGTAGCTGAGAAGTACTAGAAGAAATAAATGGGAAGAAGAAATCTTGCTTCATCATGCTATAAAGTACAAAAATCCTTATTCACAAGCTTCCACAGCTCACAAAGCTGTAAATGTTTTTGGAGTCTAATCATAACATAAACTTCTTAATTACAGATCAGACTTAGTAAATCACCCATATCCCAAGATAACTCAAACTCTTATCTTAATAATCAGTTAACCCCAGGACCAAAACTCTTGCCATCGACAACAAAAAAACAACTCAGCTACCTATAAGGCGTTACAAAGGAGTCTGGGTTTATGCTGGTGTACAGGGATTTAAGCAAGTGTCTCCTATTAACACTAATGGGAGTTCTGGGTGTAAACCATAAGCACCAAGGAGGAGGATCAATGCCCAGCAATGCATCTATGAAAACCCTTCCTACTGCACTAACTGCAACTACTGGGACTTGTTCTCCCAGAAATGGGATAATAGACCCAAATTCCTATGTCTCTAAAGCACAAAGATAATTCAAACAGAAGTCATTAAGGAAGGTCACCAGTAAACACCTGATTTTAAAAATATACAAGAAAAGGCTAAACTAAAACAACTGACACACTGAGGAAATTTTATAAAATAGCACCAACCAATACGCACAGAAGAAACTAGTGAATTGCTGGAGACAAAATACCTCTTGCAAAAATTCAACAGGATGAAGACAGCCAAATTTTTAAAAATTAGAGCACAGTAAATCCAACTATAGCCAGAAACACACACACACAAACAAAACAAAAACTCCTCCCCTGATGGAGCCCTAAGTACACTACAACCCTTGCTTTTAAAACACAGAAGAAAACTCCTGCTGCACTGTTAGCCAGGAATAATCACAGAGTACTTCCAGACAAACGGATAACAATCACAAGCTGCCAAGGACGACCAAAAGTAACTAAATAAAAATTATTGCACCTTATTGTGTTCCATACTGCCTCACTTCTCAATATAGCACTGCTGTACTCACCAGGCTGGAAAATGAGCAGGTGCCTTTCAGGCTATAGAAAAATTAGTGACACACACACACACACACACACACACACACACACACACACCAATCACAAACACAAACACAAAGAGAATGATATTCTTTCACTTGAAGGGGTTTAAGAGATGCAAGGCTTTGCTGTAGGCCTAGAAAACTAAGAGTAGGCCTTACCGAAGAAATGAGGAAAAAGGAAAGGTTTACTCCAAATCCACATTCAAAGGCTAAAAGAATTAACATTCATTTCAATTAAAATGCTTTGGCAACAATCCTTTTTTAAAAAAAAAAAAGAGAGAGAAAATTAAGATTTGCCCCGTTTTTAACCCCAAAAGAAAATGAGAATCTTTTCTCTCTACACAGGTTTAGCTCCACAACACAAATAAAAGAGAACCCTGACTTAAGGCCTGAAAACTAAAAATGGTTCCAAACACTCATAGTACAAAAAAAAAAAAAGAAAAAAAACCTATGTAGTCCAACATATTGATTCTTTATCATCACTGCTATCATTAATGAACATTTAGCTTTTTATCTGCATTTTGAAATGTCAATGAGAAACTGAAAAAGCTACAATATGCTGGAGATTTTAACTTTTGAAACAAAAACCACAAAGAAACACGAGTCTGAAGCATAAAGCCTCAATCATGCTGATAAGTGGTCCTAAAAGTTGAAAGTGAAAGCAATATACACCAAAAGAAAAAAAAGAAGTTTGCTTGATATTAATGCTAGCCTTTAAAACCAAAAATATGTTCTGTTACAGAAGACTGAAATCAGGGCTTCCATTAACCTTGTTAAAAAAAAAAAAAATCCCATGAGCATGGATTTTTTTCCTAAGTCTCTTCATCAGAGCAGCATGGGGTCCCATTAGGCACCCTATTTTACTTTCACCTTATAAATAACGTTAGCTATTCGCTATTTCCATGGAAACCAAGTACAGAGAAACCCACTTAAATGAATACCGGTTAAAGGAATAAGTTTTATTTTAGAAAGATTTTGCTGCTCTAGATGAACTCTACTAGGGAATACTATAGAGTCGTCTTTAGGTATAATTTTTAAAAATATATCTTTGGTATAAAGGAAGCTTATTACAGGTCCTATTAAATAAGTACACTCCTTGCACTAAACTAAATATGCCAAACAGCATCATAACATTGAAGATACCTTTTCAATGCACTGCATGCGGGTTTAGATGCACAACACCCAATGACTATGCTTCCTCATGCATTGGGGTAGAATAATTACTCCTATGGGTCTAATTTAAACTAATAAAAGCAAGGAAATTCAGAAATAAGGCTACCATCACCTTGCAGTGACTAGAAATGAGCAGGCCCCACAACTGCAGGCACATGCACAACTTACTACTCCAAAGAGAAGTGAACGAGGGAGCAAATAACTTAAGTTCCTAATCACTGTTATCAGGTCCAGGGATAGCAGATAATCAAAATTCCCTCTTCAACAAACTATTTTAACAAGTAATAACATGTATTCCTTAGTCAATTGATACATACACGCAGATGAAATAGAACCAGGTGACACAGAAATAGAACGTTCAAAGGAAAAAAATGCTGAGAACAAGATTTTGTAATTTCCAACTTTAAGTTGCCCTACATATTCTAGAAAAGACCATTACTGGTAGCTCATACAAAAGTTGCCAACAGGCAAGTGTACATAAAATAAAATGAAACTAACAAGGATAGTAAATTCAAAACTAATAATCCAGAGTTTCTAAAGACAGAAGGGGTAAGAAAACTAAAATCTTTCTAGCAGTAGTGGCTGATGTCTTTAATAAGTTCAAAGACAAATTATGAAAGCAGTATTATCCTAAAGTGTGGTTACCAGTATTAAATTTACAATGTATGAAAAGAGTTAACATTCTCACACACATTTTTTTCCAGTATACCAACAGATCTACTTGTACTGCATGTTTTAAAAACATAAAATTACTTTCCTTGTTATGTTTCACACACTGTAAACATTGGCAAAATGATAACTGTTGAAGTTGGGTTAAGAGGTATGTGGGGTTTGCTAATATTATTCACTATGCTTTTGCATATGTTTTTAAATTTCCATGAAAAGAGGTTTTTAAAAATCCTACAAAGTGAAAACTCTTTTCTCAAATATGTTTTTCAGTATGTATAACTATGTAACGGATGAAATGCCTTGGATAGATCTTAGAAGCTACTGAATTTAAATCCAATATAGCCATTAACATTTAGCCACAGCTAATTTCCAAGTTTTACTTTTCTTACCAAAACAATTCAGTTAACAGTTCAAAACCACTAGGAGAAATCTGGAAAAGGTCTATTTGCAACTACCAACTAATGAAATGCCAACAATGCCTAAAAACAAGGCATCACAGCCACATTTTGTACTTTACAGACTAAAGAAAGAAATTCTAGGGGCAGCTGGGTGGCTCAGTCGGTTAAGCGTCCGACTTCAGCTCAGGTCATCATCTCGTGGTCCGTGGGTTCGAGCCCCGTGTCGAGCTCTGTGCTGACTGCTCTCAGAGCCTGGAGCCTGCTTCAGATTCTGTTTCTCCCTCTTGACACCCACCCCTGCTTATGCTCTGTCTCTGTCTCTCTCTCAAAAATAAATATTTTTTTAAAAATTTAATAAAAACATTTAAAAACTAACCATTACGATAGCATTTCGTTTTGTTTTTAAGAGAGACAGAGTAAGATGGTGGTGGCTTTGGAGGGACTGATCAAGAGCAGACGGGATAGCGTACACAGAGAAGAGATGGCAAAGAGACAGTAAAGAAAAGGGGAGAGGAAAGGCAACAGAGGGAGTATGCGTAATAGATGTGCACCTCTCTATAACACAGTTAACGCACCCCTGAACCAGACAGGTTTCCACGTAAGTCTAACAGTTCAGCCCGGGCAGCAGTGGCCCACCTTTTACAAATCGGGTAGAGACAGACTGATTTTCAAAACTGTGCAATTCTTTAAATCAACCCCAAAGACCTCATAGGATCTACTTCTAACTCCTGCATTCATTAAGATGAAATACACTTCTAAACTTTCTAAAATTCCATTCACCCAAGAGAAGCCAACTTTTCTAAGCCCTACATAAAGAAAATGTAATACTGTGCATATACTATGCTAATTCTAGAACTACAAGGCTTCACTTACTGACCACTCTAGCAACTGTAAAGTAACATTACATTTTTTTTTTTAATTGAAAGAAAACCATACGGTAAGTATCGCACTTTATCAAAACAAACTTGTTGGAATTTCTGCTCAGAAAGCAGAAACGTTGTTTTAGGAACACAGACAAAATAAAATCTAGTAAATGCTTCTACCCACCTACTAGGCCTTTATGAACTGGTACAGTTGAGTAAATAAGAACAAAAAGTTAATGGAAGCTATTATTCTACTTTAACTCAAATGCTCATCGGTGGTAACACATGCCATATTCAGTGTGTTGTGATAAGCTGTTAAAAATACATTTGTTGAATCCTAGGGAAAAAACTCTACAGATCAAAGATCAAAAAGTTTCAGATCCGAATTCGTAGTGAATGAATAAAATTAATTCTATTTCACACTAATGATCATTCCCCCTCCCTCAATTACTGATTTCACTTACTAGATACACACACACACACACACACACAGACACACTAATGGACATATTAAAAACTCAAATACTTTACCAAAAAAATCTTAATTCTAAGATCACTGTAAGGAAGAAACTTAAAGAGTTGCTTTTCTTATGATCAGCTTATTCTTAGGCCCAGTTTCTAAGCTCAATATAGGTAACATATGACAATTAAATATAGAAAGAAAATAACAATTACCATAAGAAAAGACCAGGCACCAGATGAGAGGAAATTTCACAAAGGCAAAATGCCCAAAATCAGAAGGCAAATAAATGATGTCCATCGTTACTAGAAAGCGTGTGTGTGCCTCCACAATTGTTTCCCTTAGTTATCCCACCCAAGCCTGTGTTCTCAAGGGTTAAACACATAATTTATCCTGAGCAGCCAACCCAGTGGACTTACCAGCTGATTAGGACTTTAGACTTTTGAGTTAGAATGCCTAGTCTACTACTGACTCCACGCTAAGTGACATATTGTAAACCACATTACTATGTTGATGCAAAAAAAAAGGCTTATATCACTAAGTCTTTTAGTAAGCATAAAGTGCCCTGAGATATTTTTTTAAAGTCTGTTAAAACTGACATATTCCCACATATTTTCTATTTCTCCCGGAACTTTCACAGACAAGAACTCATTAGATACACTTTTCCCATCCATACCTCTTCTCACCATGACATTTCAGGAAAAAAACCCTCCTTTCCAGCTAAGCCCTCCATATTTACTCTTTCCCCATAATCTTCTAGTGGGACTATAACCATAACACTGCTAACAGCAGCTATTGCTTATCAAGTGTCTTCAGATTTCCTCATTTTATCTTCACATCAATCCTAGAAGGTTGGTACTATCATTCCCACATTGCAGATGAAGAAACTGAAGTCCAAATGAACAGCACAGTGCTCGTATAAGAGACATCTTTGTTGAAGGGAACATAAATAATCAGTCTAAGGTCACACACTCAACTTTAAGTGGTTGTACAGAGATTCCAACCCAGGGGTCAGACCACAAAGCTCAGGCTCTTTTCCCGCTATGCAACATTTGTCTGAGGCCTTGAGAAGCGAAGAAAGGAGTTGGGAATTAAGGTTAAGTTCTAATACCTAACAACAGTTACCATTTATTTAGTACTACTATGTGTCAAGAACTTATTGTAGTTTGTACATTAACTTACCAATTCCTCGTAACGGCCTCTCGAGCTATGGGTACTATTAATTATTCATGTTTTACTTATGAAGAAAGAGAGGCAGAGGTACAGAGGGTGAAGTGATTTGACCATTATCACAGAGCTACCGTAAAGTGGCAAAGCCAGGATTTGAACCCATGCAAACTGTGTCGACCTGATACTTAACCAGTGATCTTCATTTACTTCCATGCTAAAAACTTCCCTTCACCGGAATTGCATGAAAACAAAACTTCTAACCTTTCCAACAAAATTACTAAATTGTAAGCCTTCGTGCTTTGACTAATTAAGAGAAAAGTAGTAGTACTCTTCTAAACATGCACACCAGACTTCTTTATAGGCACAAGGGATACGCCCCTAGTGATTAGATCATTGCACTGCTCAGGAAGTGGCACACTGTAAATCTGGTTAAGAGCCCCTAGCCCATCTCTCTCCACACTCAGACCCACGCTAACCATGCACTGCAAGGAACAGGCAATTCAGAGATGTCCCAGTGCAATCTCCTATAAAATGAATGTCACTCTGGAAGTATCCAAGTGTGTATAGTAGTACCCTTCCAATACCCTTTCTTCTTCTTCCCAAACACCATAAAAAACACCACAAAAGGAATGAATGAATCTAAGCTACTTAAAAATCATAACAAATGTCCAATGATAACTACAAATTTAAATGAGAAAAAAAATGCAAAATTCTCATAGTTTTGTAACTTGTCCAAATTCTACATTCAAAAAAGGATGGGCCTCAAAAAAAAAAAAAAAAAAAAAAAAAAGCCTAGCCCTCTTTGAAAGTCTCAATTCTTAAGACTATCTTATTATCATAAATGTGCCTTGAAAGGTGAGCGAAAAATCCATTTTTACCTCAGATTCTGAATACTTTTACACACATATTTAAAACAAAAATCATTGCTGTTGCATTACAAGTTACTGGGCTTTTCACCCTAATATCTACTATTATGACAATGTGTTTTATTACATAAATAAAAATGAGCATGGATTTAATATTGGTATACTAACAAGTTATGGGTAAAAACAAATAAATACAGAAGAACAGGACTGGACCTAGAGGTACTGAGAACTTGACACAATGAGAAAAGGAACTATGCAGCTCCCTCCATTGACATCGTAAAGTTGCCACATTTTCTGGGCTCTCTTTTGAATTAATGTGGCATCTGTTCCAAGTACAGCATGCTAACATTTTACTAAAAGATATTTTCATTCTACATTTGTATGTGGTTTGCTTTTTATTTGAACTCCTGTTTTATTTCAGTGGTCATTATTTCTTTATACCAACTTGTCCATTTGGCATTCCTAATCTATCTCCCCTGTGCACAAAAAGGGTGGGGAACCATCAGTTTAAAACCCTCTAACAGCAATAATTACAATATGCTTTGCATATAGATTAAATAAAGAAAATAAGCAGCACAAAGATTTTTGTAGGCTTTTTAGTATCAGGTCCTGATAAGTTAACAGCATCTGTTCCTTTCAGAAAAAGATTTCTGCTCTGAAGTACTGGTAGGGGGGGGTGGGGGAAAGGAGAGGAGAGAAATAAACAAATACTAAATAGAATAATCCAAGTGACAAAGTTTGGTCTTCATGAAATGATGATTTCAATAATTTGCACGTATCCAACTCTATCGAACGAGAACTGCTTTTTATGACATCCTCAAAAATGCTGCAGCAACAAGCCAAATACAACCACTTGTACTTAACATGCATGCTGCATACTCCACAATGTTACGTCATATCAGGCACAGAGAAGACGCTTACCAAGCTATCCTGCGTTCTATAAACTGCCTAACAACAACAGAAAAAGGCACTGCCATCTCTATAGTGGGAGTAAGAGCTGTCAGGGTAGGCAGCCTCTTCCCTTTGGTCAACCAGAAGAAAACAAATAAGGCTTATATTTCTGTCTTTTAAGCTCACCTCTCCCAAGGCCTTTACTCTCAATCTTTCGGCCTTTCTCAGAAAGAAAGGCCGTTTCTTTAAAATTAAAAAGCTGCAAAAGATCACTCCAACTTAAAAGCCCCACACCTTGTGCCAACTGTCCTCCAGGTGTCCCCATGGCTGCCTCTTCTGTGGAAGAATGGTCTTTCTGGAGCACTAGTCACCAAGTGGGTGCACCCACACCCTGCACATGGAAGGGGGCCATGGAAGGAATTATTACAGCTTATATTTATATTTTTATTTTTTTTTAACTTTTTTTCTTTGAAGACAGAGAGAAAGCATACTCCAGCATGGGGAGAGGGGCAGAGGGAGGGAGGGAGGGAGGGAGGGGGTAGAGGGTGACAGACACAGAGAGAGAGAGAGAGAGAGAGAGAGAGAGAGAGAGATCCCTAAACAGGCTCCCTGCTCAGATCATAGCAGAGCCCGACACTGGGCTCAATCCCACCACCCTGGGATCATGACCTGAGCCGAACGCTCAACTGACAGAGCCACCCAGGCGCCCCAGTATCAGCCTTTTTTAAATTGCAGCTTTCCCGTATGTTTTATAACATACATAAAACAGTAATTCAGAAAATTACATACAAATATACATTTACTGGTAGTCATAATTTTTTAAAGTTTGGAGACAAGAGGCTACAAAGGCCAAAAGTAAGAGAGGAAAATTAGGCTCTGCCATTAACTTACTCACATTCTTGTCTCTGCCTCAGTTTGACCATCCATGACATGAACTGAGCCTTCTGTACAGTTATAAGACTATTTTGAGAAATAATAAAATACTTTTGAGGGCATGGTCCGAGCCACACAAAGTGAAAAGCACATATGAATGCTACCGATGAGAAAACTCTTGAACTAGCTTGCTAAAACTGACTATACTGTAGTTTAAATAAACTGCCCAGGACACCTGGGTGGCTCAGTCGGTTTATCATCCAGCTCTTGGTATGGGCTCAGGTCATGATCTCACAGTTTTGTGGGTTCGAGGGCCACATCAGGCTCTGAGCTGACAGTGAGGAGCCTGCTTAAGATTCTCTCTCTCCCTCTCTCTGCCCCCCCCCCCCACTTGCACCATCTCGGTCTCTCTCAAATAAAATAAAACTTAAAAACAAATTAAAAACAAATAAAGTAAACTGCTATGTCCTAGCAGATCCAATTCTTGGAATTTTAAAGCCAAGCTTCAGCACTACTAAATATGAGTCTAAAGAAGCATTAAGGCACCTCAGACACAAGGAGTGCATTCTAGAACTAGGAAGGCCTTTTTTTTATATAAGGAAAAGTTTATTACCTATGAAAGAAATTTTTTTTAATTTAAAAATTACAAAGGTGAATTATGATTAATAAACTTAGCACCAAGATAAAACTCTCAAAGCCTTAATGTAGATTATAAGGCCTTGCCTATGTCTTATTTTACACATGCCAGAAAAACAAATGGCACTCGGATAATTTATCTTTTTCTTCTTTTGTTGCTTTAAAAAATGGGGGGTTTTTTAGGGGCGCCTGGGTGGCTTGATCAGTTAAGCGTCCAACTTCAGCTCAGGTCATGATCTCACGGTCCGTGAGTTCGAGCCCCGCGTCGGGCTCTGTGCTGACAGCTCAGAGCCTGGAGCCTGTTTCAGATTGTGTGTCTCCCTCTCTCTCTGCCCTCCCCTGTTCATGCTCTGTCTCTCTCTGTCTCAAAAATAAATAAACGTTAAAAAAAAAAATTTTTTTTTTTAAATGGGGGGTTTTCAGTGTAACATTTGGTAGTGGTTAAGTGAGTAGGGATGGGAATGGGAGTAAGGTCAGCCAACACTCTTCACATAAAGATGAGAGTACCATAACTAATTCCCATGCAGGATACCTACCTATCTACGTGCCGATTAAGCGGTACCGGTTTGAGGTTCCATTAATTAAAATATTAAAATTATTTCCTCAGCTTTAAAACACTATTCTGATTTGCAAATGTTGAATGAACGTCTCCTAACAACCAAGAAGAGAGCCCACCAGTTTAAAAAAAAAGTTATGTGAAACCATAATTGATCTCTTTATAAATAGTAGCTACCAGAATAAACTAGCAGAACTTAATTCTGAAATGATGTCTCCTAAATTACTTGCACAGGACAGAAAATGGTGTTGTCATTTTAAATTGGTTAACGTTTTTCAAAGTTTTAAAAATAACAATGACCATCTCTAAGGCATTAGGCACAAGTAAAAAGAACTTAAAATGCTTTTTGCCCCATAGGTAACCATCAATCTAGAGTGCAGGTTTATAACCTTAATGTATAAACCTTACCTCTCTCCTTTCTACCTCACTCCCACTTCCTAATGAGCAGTATTTCCAAGAACAAGTTTTTTAAATAGCCACTTGAAAAAGAGTAAACTTCAGGACGGTATCATGGTATAATTCTATTTATTTTTGAAATGGATATATATAGTACATATTTAAAACACAAGAAAATTTAGAAGTAGAATGGGATGACTTTAATTTTCTACTTTATAATAACTATATGGTTAGACTAACTCAGATGCACTGCCTTTATAATATGTCTTAAAAGAAAGGCCATTTCTCGTCAAACCCTCTAAAACTCTGACAGTTACCTAAGGACTAATTAAAATAGCCAATGTAAAATATTTGCACTTACTCAGATAATGTATGAAATAACCTACCATGCCAAAGTGCTCAAATTCAAACCTTAAGAAATGGATCTTCGTCCCCACTCCATGCTAGGCACTGTGCTTCACAACTGGCATACAGTGATGAACAAGACAGGCACTATCTCAAAAGCCTTCATTTCCATTCCATTCCAAAGCTCACTATTCCCAAAATAATCTAACCCAACCAAAATCAACATGAAACATTCTCAAAATGATATAGCATAGCTGTGGCCATTTCAGTAAATTAAAAACTTCTTTAGTAATTCATTTTCTAGGTTTTTAACAGGAATTATTACATAGTTTAACACAATATTACGGACACTTAAGAGGAAAGGTTCTGGACTCAAACCTGGGCTTGAATTCAGGTGGTAGCATTTGCTACACCTATGTGATCCCAGGGAGGCCTTCATTTCCTCATCTATAAAATGGGGGTAGGGTAAGAACAGTAAATCCTCAGAATACTGCTATGAGAATTACAATTAAATGAGATCCTATATGTAAAAAGGCTTAGCACTATACATAATAAGTACTCGGTAAATGTTAAACCCTTATTATTATTGTTGTTATTAAGACAACAAATAACCCTATGGTACAAGAGCCGTTCACAACCTGCCAAATAGTCTTACATTTATGCCACTTTTCCAAGAACAAATACATATATCTGTGTAAGTTTGTATATTAACGTATAAAAATACTTTTCAATATAAAAGCCCATAATTGAAAGTTTTTATTACCGTAACAACACACCAGTACATTTATGATATTTATATATATTACATACACACACACACAATGTATCAGTGGCACACTGTCAAGAACTATGCTAGAACAAGTTAAGAACTTGTCTGTTGGCCATGGACAGGGGGGTACTCAGATGATTCTAACTCATATACGAAATTTTTTAAAAAAATATTAACACTGTTAACACGACATAGACAAATATCTTAAAATCCAGGCATCAACTAGTGATTAAAAACTCGATTTATACATACGACTTTAGTCTATAAAGTACATTCATGAGTATTATTTCACCCGGTCCTTTGAACAGCATAGTGAAACAGGCTTTTACCATTATCCCCATTGTACCACAGAGAAAACTAAAGCCCAGCAAGGCTGAATTTCCCAAGAGCACACTGCTAGTGACAGGACTGGTCTCAAAAGCCAAGTCCTCTGACATCATCACAGTTGTTTCATTTCCACTGGCCTGGGACATTTCATTAAAAAAAGACAGAAAACTGTGCTCAATATTGTAGGTGTGTCAGAGGACTCTACAGGGATTACTCACGGCTGCCCAGTTTTACTCTCCTTATTTCCGACTTTGGTATTTCAAAAATTACACGTGTGTAATTATAAAATGTAGATAAGGAGAATTCATCCAAATCTGATCTTTCCTGCATTGGCCAATTAATACTAGAGATTATTTTACCCCTTATAAAACTTAGCCTTTTGTATTTCCCTTCTTTGTAACCACTGAAATTTATTTCATTTTAATGTTGGGTCTTAAAAAGTCAAGTTAATATAAGATAAATAAAACCACTCATAATGTGGAAGCATATCCGATCAGATCCCACAAATTTTTGACACATCTAAAGAATCAAAATATTAACAAATTTCAGTTCATATTTATGAGAGAAAAAAGGTTAGTATTATTATAGTGCGTTGGTTTGTTGTGTAAACGAGTACTTAAATAATTACTACTAAAGGCAGAATCTTCTTTAAAAACACAGCAGAGCTCAGCAATAATATCCCATGAACTATATTCAAGCTGGAAAAAGCTGGAATAGATACTGGCCAGGCAGGTAAGAAAGACACGATCTTGATTCCGTATACCCTCAAACTAAAGCACATACATCACAACTTATGCTTACATTTTACAATATTCCCAGATGTCTCTTTCCCTTCTCAAAAGCTAAAAGAGACTAGCCATGGAGATAAAAATATCCTACAAGTTCAAGAGCCTAAAAGAAGTTAGTGTCCTAAAAGAGAAAAAGAATGTAAAGACTTATGATTTTTTTGAACCTAACATTTTAAGTACAACCCACAGACCTGAAACTACATTTTCTTTCTGGGGCTGCTCACTGGCCTCCAATACATCAATCCTGTAACACCGTGAACTGTGGTGATGGATTGGTTCGTGCTTCTAAACACAACAGAATTTTTCCAAGGTTACTTACACTGTGACGTGAGGAACATTTTTGCAGCGTCTTATTTTCTTTAATCAAACTACGTTGGATATTTTACCAGTGCACACATTATGAATGAAGAAATTTTCATTATTTTTTTGAACTTTCCAAAGTCAGCCAAGGGCTGCAGTACAGTGACAAAGAGCTGAATCCTGGTCAAAATTCTGCTACTGGCTGGTTGTCTGACTTGAGGCACGTATCACTTAGGGAGAAACTGAGGTGCAAAGACATTTTACGTACAGCAAAAACTTCTAAGGAATTGCCACATCATCACCATAGGACAAAAATCTCAAGGTCTTATCAGAAACAGGCTAGGCTTCTAATCAGATAATAATGTAAAAAGAGAGGGGAAAATGGGAAGCACGCTGTTTATTTAGTAACAAGAACCACTACTACTACTGCTGCTACTGCTACTTCTGAACATTTACTGAGGCTTTATTATGTGCCAGGCACTGTGCCAAGCACTTCCACAGACTTTAACATTTACTCCCTGCAACAACATACTGATATTCATTAATAAAAGAATCAAAACTTTCAAGAACAAAAAGAATAGAAATTTAAACTCACGACTGAAAATGTAAACAAATTGTTAAAGAAACCTTACCTTTTTCTCTTTCAGACTACATCTTTGAGTAGTAAATTTACACTAAAACTACATTAAGTTTCAGGCATCTGTCTTCCATTTTAAAAATACTAAGATTCAAGGGGTGCCTGGGTGGCGTAGCCGGTTAAGCGTCAGACTCTTGATCTCAGCTCCGGTCATGATCTCATCTCGCAGTTTGTGGGTTTGAGCCCCACGTGGGGCTCTGCGCTGATGGTGTGGAGCCTGCTTGGGATTCTGTCTTTCCTTCTCTCTGCCCCTCCCCCACTTGTATGTGCACGGAAATAAATATAAAACAATTTTAAATAAAAAAATAATAAATACTAAGATGCAAGATGTTGACAATTATGACAGAATAATAATAATAAAAAACCTCTGAGCTTAAATACGGGCACTGAATAACTGGCCCCATTCAAAGAAAAGAGAACAGCATATATCAGGCCCTACGATTATAAGCTCCTGATGCCCATAAGAGCAATCTATATGCTGTAATTATAAAGTGATCTAGCACCACCACAGACAACAAAAAAATTTACAACTGCTAAGTTTTAAATATATAAACACACACATATACACACGTATCAGTTATTGTACATGTAAATCTTATAGTAGCTGATAAAACAACAACAAACTAATCCAAGATAAACTAAAACAGCAGAGTGTTTCTGAAGACTCACTTTAGAATAACAGCACCATGATAATTATAATATTAGCAATCAAATTTTACTTAGCAGAAAGTTCTTAGAGGCTTGGAAAGCTGTTTGTATAAAATGGAGTAGACAAGAGGGAAGGGTTCTCTGTGCTGTTTAAATCAACTACAGGTCCCAGCATGCAATGCTCTAATGCGAAGTTAAGCAAAAACCCGAAATGCATCCTGGGACTTGTAGTAAGTAAACCACTTCACTCTATCACTGTAAGTTTCAAGAAAGTCTGAACTATCTCGAGCACAATTTGACAAGATCTTATTATCAGGGCCTAGTCAAACTCAGATCTAACTTGTTTGCTCTCTGCTCCGGCAGTTTCTGTAGTACATATTGGAAAAGTATCAATATTTAGAACAACATTTTCACATTAGAAAAACCTCATACAGGATAAGCATATAAAAGAAATGCTTAAAAAGAAAAAAAAAAGGTTTTATACAATTAAAAAAAATTTTAAACCATGATACTCAAAGCCATTTTTTTAACTTTGGTTGGATCAGTATCAAAGCTCTCTATCCCCCTCCCCAAAAAAGTTTTAATTGTTTTGTCAGGTTTTCTCTTAACAGTTTTTCAAGTTATATTTTATATGTAATTTTTCTCACAGAAAATTCTCATACAAAAACATTTACCATACTCTAATAATGCACATTAGGAAATATATTCTTAAAGTAATACATACACATAACACCATCACACACACAAAAACAATACTTAAGTTTCTCTTTTGTCAAGTCCTTACTCAATCATTTTTGCCCTCCACTCCTAGCCCCTCATTTCACACACATACACGTTTCCAGAAGAACACTTAGGAAAAAAATATTCCAAGTACAGACTCATTTCTCTCATCCACTGACCTCTTCTAAAAACACAAAAGATTTTTTTTACCTATCAATAACATGTCCAAACCCAAACAGGTAACTTTTGAGCCATTATTTATGTATTTACAGTTTCTACACACATCCCTATTTTCTGCAAGACTGAGGAAGGAGGCTGGGAAAAAACTAAGTGCAATCTGCATCAGGAGGCCTAACACAGGTGGTGGGTTATTTTCAGGCAACAGCACCTTCACAAACATGCTGTGGAATATAGTCCAAGAAATTCCTAACAAGGAAAGATAAGCTGGCACACAAATTTAACACAATCTAGCTAAAAATCACCTGCAACACATGTTACTACATTTCACCATAAAAGTGACAGGCTACTACAGGATCTGAAGCTTCATCAATACAACATACTGTCCATAAGGCCAGAGATAGCAGTTGCCATGGTTACTATCACCCACTTTTATCAGGAAATTATTGTCATTATTCTGAAGTTTTTGGTACTTATTTAAAAATCTAAAAAAAAAAAACAGTCTAGGGTTTGACTGGTAATTGAATGAATGAATCAACTACTGTTTGATTTGTAAGTATGCTGCTTTAGAGATGCACATGGTTAACAATACTTGGATCTGCAGCAGAAAAAAATCAATTCCTTTCTGCTGCTCCTTCTCCTCAAGTACTGACAGTTTGTATTCTCAATGCAGCCAAAACAATAAAACAAAACCCATCTTTCTGGCTTCTGTGTTTAAGTTATTTTTTGTCCCCTAGGCCCACAGAGTCAAAATAAAGCCTAGATCACCAACCTGTTAGGCCCCATTCCCTTCCTATCACCCTATTACCGATTCACTTGTCTATTTTAAAAAGCTGAAAACATTTCCATTGATGATTCCAAAATATAGGAAAGAACAGTTTCCTTCAACAGAGACCTGCTATTTTTTATTTCTTAAAACAGGGGGAGGCCTTGCAATGTATTGGAGGAAGAGAAATGGAGGGGTATTCAAACTGCCACACAAGTGTCTAGTGTAAGAAAGTTGCTATAGAAAACCCAAAGGTTGACTGAACCTCATGTATTATCTCGAAAAGGGAAGAGTTCACCACCACCCCCAGTTTAACACTGAACTGACAGACAAGTAAATCAAAAGTTATTCTTAAACATCTATTTCAGCATTCTCACAAAAGATAACTCCAAAAATTTAATACACAAATAAGAATTATATGAAAGCCTAAAAAATAGCAAGCCACACATACACACAAGCAAGAAAACATATGCTATTTAAGAAGTAATTATCTACAATAAATTTAAAACAGCGTTAGCATATTACCTCCTTAAAAAAAAAAATCTCAAAGCAGCAAAAATACACACCTGCTAAAGTTAAAGTGATCAAAATATACTGCTATGCTCCTAAAGAATACTTAGGGCCTACTGAAAAGCCTATGTACAAAAAGTTCCTGAGAAGTCAACAAAAATCACGATTATTTCCCAGGACAAATTAACATGAAGATTCAAACATACTTCAAGAAATCAAGTCTGAATATAGATATGAAGGAATTCTGTCAAAGGTTAGAGACCTAAAACTTTAATCCCTTCCTTTTCTCCCTTTGAATAGCAATTAAATACAAAAGACTTCAGCAATAAAATACTAAGAATACCATAACCCTAACTTCAGTATTTCCTTAACAAAAAACAAAAAACAAAACACCAAATTTAAGCATTCACTGTCCGTAGGATAAAAAAGTTAATACTACCCTGGGAGGTTTCATTTTTATCTAAACAGTCAAATGTTTTTCTCACTTCACACAGAAACAAGTTTCTATATTTGATTTCTAATTAAAGGGGCTATTTCATAAAGAGCAGTCACTTCTAAAATTTAAGATACTAAACCTTTTGAAATGCTCATAAACACCAGGACTCCCAATTATCTCTATTTTATTTTATTTTAGTACAAATTTGTGAGCAGAGTCTATTAAAAAAGCTACAAATCAAGGCTCTGAGTTTTAAACTTTGGGTTTATTTTTGCGCAAAAAATATTTCAGTGCACTCCTCTAGATTTGAGTAGTCATTTCCTCAAGCATCCCTCTAAAAGAGGCAAAATGATATACACATGTACCTAATACTAATACATACAGATATACTTCTTTTTCACTTTGAAACAAGTTTGAAGGCTTTAGTTAGCACGAATTTTTCAGAAAGTTAACAGAATCCCTCAAAACAATCAAAACCTTAACTGTGACATCTGTTACTCTGTGTGTTAATGAGAGTCTATAGAAGAATCCAGGAACTTAAATATTCACTAAAATCAACTACTATCACATCAATGAAAAAATGAAGGAAAATTTTAATGGAGGATACACATCTCACAGGATCTACAAAAAGAAAAATGATCTTTATTTTTTAATTATGAGAAACTGCCTCCACAGCAGTTTTTAAACAAAGCTTCAAAACTGTTAACAAAGAGCTTTTTGGTAACCACAGTAGCATTAAAAAAAAAATTCTGAAAGTGTTGGGGGGGTACACTTTTAATGTGCTCATTTCCCAAATCATGGGGATAAAGTTAACATTTTAAAGACAGAAGTTTCTGTCCATGTATTAATTAGTTACCCATCTCAACATCTGCATGGCTTCTGATAATTTACAAAGAACTTTTACAATGTATTATCTCATTTGATCTTACTGAGAAAAAAAAGTACAGTATTATGCCTAGAAAACCGACAAAATGCAAAGCAGGTTCATCAGATTTTCTACACATTTCTAACTTTCTAAAACTTTGATATAAAACTTTGCCAGCTACCACCGTCGCATATTTCCAGGGATAAATCAACTCACCTAACACTAATAGGGTTTCAAAGGAGCATGTGCTGTAGATGCTATGAAACTACTTTCATCTTTATGCAGTTATTGTTACTAATGTACATACCAGCAATGACCTATACTCACAGATATAACTTTACTTACAGTTCAAGAATCTCTTTGGAGACCAACTCAAAGACATCAACCACATACATGTATTTATGAAGGTGAGTGCCTAAGAATTTATCCATTAGGATTACTATCCATAGATGTGAGACATAAACACAGAAATTAAAATTTTTCCATACAGTATCTCCCTTTCCAGAATTTCAAGTACCCAATATCCTACTTGTATTAATATTACAGGGATGACACAAAAACCTAAAGCCCCAAGTCAGACCAACTTCTTTTGTTTATAGCCAGTGCACGGTAATTTTTTCACATAAGTGTTCAACAGCCCACTCACCAATACAAAACTAACTGATCATCAAAATAATTCTAAGAGCACTCTGTACGTAACCGTGGCATTAAGCTATCCACAATAACAAAGCTACTTTGCATACTATTGTAAGCAGGTAAAAAGCGATCAAACATTTCAGTATCAAATAACAAACATAGTTTATTAATGGACTTCTTTTAAATGGACTTACTCAAAAGTTCTTTCTGGAACTTTAAGGTGTTAATCCTGCTGCTTAGTTGAAGCTAATAGAGCTATAATAAGTAGCAAGACCCTCAGAATTCAGAGATTGGCTCTATCTTGCTGTAGCACCTCCTGCTGGATAGCATTTAGAGTTCTTCATGTAAGCAGAAGAAGAGTATTTCTGAGGCAGCTTCTCCCAGATGACTGAATGGGGAAAAGGATGAACCCTTCAAAGCTAAAAGAAAGAGGGCCCTGTCCATCACTTATATCTCTTAAAGAGAAAATCTGGCATTGGTACGACTCTTTTTAATCTATCACTATTCTGGTTCCATAAAGACCTGCCTGAGTCCAAAGTGCAACATGCTTAAATAAAGCTTGCAAAATTATCTCAAAACTACCTTTAAAAGCCTTCAAAAGCACTCAAGCAAAAGACTTTATTACGGCAGTCAAGCAATGCCAGTCATATTCAAATACCATTATGTTAACAAAAGCAAAAGTCTGATATAAAAAAAAAAAAGCACCTGGAATATTTTTAACATATTAGCCAGAAGTTTGTGTTTTGAGACTTTTCTGCACTATTACTATGCTCCCTATTTAAGGATAGTTGTCTATCTACTTAAGTTTTAAGTACAGAAATTTTTTGAAACAGGAGTATAACTGCACCCAAAAATTTCCTCCTTGCCATCAAGAAGTATGTCTTGATATTTTAAAATGTATTCTTCAGACATTTTTAATAGCCCCTAATAAGCTAGTGTTAAGCCCACAATGTAGAGTCCATTTACAAGTGAAGACAGGAAAGAAAGAATAGAAAGGAACTTACCAAAATCAAAATGAATAATAGTATTTCCAGTAAAAATGTAGTAACAGTTTCCTACAATGCTGTGAAACCAAGTAAATTGTGAAACTTAAGAAAAAAAAGGGAGGGAGGGGGCTACTCTTCAAAAACCAAAAGCAAAACTGACCTATTTATTTCTAGTGCCCGAATGTGAGACAACACCAGATGTAAACAAACAACATAAACACTGAAAAGTACACTTAGATGTCTTAGTCCCAGTTTCAGTCCCCTTACCAGGCCCTCAATGAAGCCAGAGACGTTCATGAGTATCCTCTCCAAAAGGAGATATTTTAGCTCCCTGCCCTAAAGAACTCCTATAAAGTGTGTCTATGAAAAGGCTTCCTTCCTAGAGTGCACAGCTGCTTCAAAAAGAGGAGAAGAAAAAAAAAAAAAAACTTTCACAACCCAAATTAATCTGATTCTAATATTCAGCTATCAATTATTAATACAGGAATGTTCTCCCTTTAACGTCCCCAGCTTAAGCATCTACATTCCTGACACCTACCATTAACAAAAAATGTACAGCTTACATCCCAGCTATGGGGCAAATCTCTGAAATCCAAAACACAGCCACAAAGTTCACTGTCAAGGCCAATGCTGAGGCCCACACACGCCCGGACCTTAACTCACATTTGAAATTCTAGAAAGCCACACTTGCAGACATCATTTAAAAACAACACAATGTGGACGTGCAGAGTGAGATCCTCTACTTCAAGACCTAAACAAAGAATATTTCAACATATGCCCTGAATATGATGACACCGGATTCACCAATGAAAACAAAACCTGCCTACCATTAGCAGTCCTACCCTCATCTCAACAACTCAACTACTTAGAAATCACTCTCAGCACATCTGCACCCTACAACCGGCGTGTGGCCTTCTCCGGGGGTGCAAGCCACAGACAAAGTTGAACCGAGACATTCTTCCCCTGGTGCCCAATCTCGATATCAACCCCTCCCCTACCAGGGCCACCTTGCTGCTACCCACCATAGCGAACGTGGTCAGGGGAAAAAAAGAAATCCTAACAGCACCGCTCAGCAGAATAAAGAGACCAAAGAGAGGATGACGAGAAGTGTTGGGAACTGCGTGCACGACGGGGCTGGACCAAACGGAAAGAGTCCCACTCCGCGCGCCCCTCCCCCCGGCGGGGGCGCGGGCGGGGGAGGGGCGGCCGCGGCCCCTCTCGGAGCCGCCTGCCGACCCCGGCCCGCGCGGGGTCCCGGGGGCGCCCCGCGGCCGCAGGCGGCGGGGGCGAGTGCGGGAGGGCCGGCCCCGGGGTGAGGGGTGCAGGCAGACTCTCCGGAATAACAAGTTGCAGAAGAAGAAGAATAAGCGGAATTTCCCCAACGCTGCTCCGGCCACCCAAGACAAATGCACCAACACACACACACACACACACACACACACACACACACACAGTCGGGCCCGGCAGCGTCAGCAGCCGCAGCTTTTTTTTTTTTAACCAGATCCCTCAGTCACCAAACAAGATGGTTTTCCAAAAAAAAAAAAAAAAAAAAAAAAAAAATTTAATTAATTAATTAAATAATCATAATAAAAACTTCCCCCCGACAGCATCCCGGGGGGGGGGGGCAGGGTGATGAAGGAGCCAAGGCGACCATCCCCGGGCCGAGGGACAGCCGAGGGGGCGGACGAGGCTCCGCGCCCCCCGCCCCCGCCGGCGGCCCCCTCCCCGGCCCCCCGCCGGGACAATGTGACGCCCCCTCCCCGCCACCCCCGGCGCGCCGCCTCTGTCACCCGCTTCGGCCCAGCACTCAGCGCCCAGGCTCCCGAGGCTGCTCATAAACTTACTTCCAATTTATCCTGGGGAGGGGTGGAGGGCAGAGGGAAGGAAGGGGGAGACAAGGTTTTTCCATTGTCTTTTTTTTAGGGGGGGAGGAATAGGAAGGGCACGCAGGGGGGCGCCCCGAAGGGGAAGTTATTGCTCAAATCTCAAGTTGACTGAGGGGTCCTGACGAGAACACCCCCCTTTCCCTCCTCCCTCCCACACACCCCTCCCCTCCCCCTACCTCCCCCCCACAACAAACTCCAAGCAGGCAGCCCCAGTTCCTCCCAGAGACAAACACCAGAGACAAGACAGAGACAGGGAGAGGGGGAGAGGGGGAAGGGGGGAGGGAGGGGAAAGAGAGCTACTCAAGAAAAAAAGAGGAGAGTGAGGAGAAGAGAGAATGGAAAAGCTGGGATACTGCACCCTCCTGCTGCTGGCTGGTTGTCCCCCCTGGCAGCTGGAGGCAGGAACTCTGAGCAGGAGAAGCAGGAGGAGGAGGAGGAGGGAACTCTTCTTCATGGGGAGGGAGGGAAGAAGCTGGAGCTGCTGCTGCTGCTTCTGCTGCTGCTCTGGGCCTCTCGCACTTTTTAGATATTAGTGTGTTAAGATGGTAGGTTGTTCCCTTCTCCCTCCTCCTCCTCCTCCTCTCCTCTCCCTCTCTCACTCACTCTCTCTCTCCCTCTCTCTCTCTCTCTCTCTGGGCTGTTTCTTTCCTCCTCTTCCCCAGGCAAGGGGGGGGGTGGGGAGGAGGAACTGGATCCTCCTCCTCCTCCAGGAGAGACACACACAGGCCCCGGGCCGGAATAGGGGTGGGGGGGAATCAGAGCAGCAGGAGAGAAACTGTGGGAGACAAACAAGCCCAACTCTTCATCCTCCTCCTCCTCCTCTCAGCAGCAGCAGCGAGCACCACCAGCCCATTCACCACCCGGCCCCGGGCCGCAGCACCTCCGCCGCCTCAGCCCGGGGATCCCTCCGCCCAGGCCCAGACACACTCGCCCGCGCGGGAGCCCGCCGCGCGGCCCCGCCGGCCCGCCGCCGCCGCCGCCGTGCGCGCCCCCGCCGCTCCCGAGAGCCGGGCGAGAGGGACTGGGGCTGGGAAAGCGGGGACGAGGGCGGGGGGGGAGAAGAGACGCCGGGGTAGAGGGGCACGGCGGGGAGGGAGGGGGCCGCCGGGCGGAGTTGTACGGCGGCCGGCCCGGGCCCCCGCGTCTCCGCCGGCGGCTCCTGGGCCGCACGGGCCCCCCCGGGGGCGACGGGGCGGCGGCGGGAGGGGCGGCGGGGGCCCGCGGCGGCGCTCGGGCGGGCGGACTACTTGACGTGTCGGTGCGGCGAATTTATTTCACTTTGCCTAAGGAACGGGGTGTGCTGCGGCCCCCATTGCCTAGGGAAAAAACCCGGATGTAAAGTGAGTGAAACTAAACTAGAGTGAAGTAGGGCAGCAGCAGCCAAACTCCAGTGCAGCGGCGGCGGCGGCGGCGGTGATGGGGCTGAGCACGGAGCGGCGGCGGCCAAACTCCGGGGCCGCCGCAATGATGGGCCCGTGCAGCGCCGCAGCTCGGCTCCCATGTAGCTGCAGCCGAGGCGAGGCCGGAGCCCGCTGCGGCCCCCCCAACTCCGCGGCCCGAGCCCAACTCCCCCCTCCCGCCGGCAGGAGCTGCAAAGGGGCTCCGGAGCGGCCCCAACTCCCTCCCGTGCAACAGCAGTTTTAAGGGGGGAAAAAAGCCGCGAGGGCAAGAGCGAAGGGAAGCAATGGGGAAGCACTGCAATGGGGGAGCGTGGTCCAGGCAACAGGAGAAAGATGCAACCTCAAGTCGAATGCAACATGCAATCCCCGGCCGCCGCTCGCCCGCTCCCTCCCCTCGCCACCCCGCCCCCTTTCCAAATAACTACCCTTGAACCACTTTATTAGCCACACTTAGTCCCACACTCGCGTCGGGGAGGGGCGGGGGACGGGGTCCTTCCCTCACCTTTATTTATTGCTGCTTTCTCCCCCCTCTCCATGTTTTTTATTCCTAAGTTCTTTTGTTCTAAGGGGGATGATGGCATTTACTTTTCTGCTTTGTGTAGCAGGGCAATCACTGGGAATCGGCCACGTATAATCCGGCGGTTTGTCATATTTTATTAGTGAAAGTATTTTATGCCTATTCTACCTCCAAGGACTGTAACATGGAGAACTGCAGGGAGGGAAAAAAAAAAACATCAGAGGAATTCTTGTTTTGAGAGATTTCTTGGCGGGGAGGGGAGGGGCCCCCCTAATTTTTGGTGGGGGGGTTATTTAGATTTTCAAATCGATAGTTTTCAACTTAAAGCTTAATGTTTTTGTATGGATATACTACTAGATTCTAAAATAACACCCAACCACAATAAAGAAAAAGAAAAGTCCAGAATCCTACATTAAAGGAAAAAATCCCTACTGGACAGTGATATTATCTGGTCTGTGCAGCACGATGGACTTAACGTAGTGTTGGCCTTCGAATGTTAAATAACAATAAACCCCAACCTCAACTGAATACAAATGGGGGGTGGGGGTGGTTTTGTTTTTAAGGCTCAGCACTTTTGTAGCATCTGCCACTACGCATTTTCCAGGCATTGATTAGCCATGCAACTCCCATAGGCATGAAGTCCAGTTTTTGCAGATAAAGAGCAACAGTGGTGAGATGATTTGCCCAAAGTCAAAGTGAGTCATTGACAGAACCAGAAATAGCCTTAGACTCTATTTTTTACTAGTCACATCTTTCCCATTAAATAGTATTTCCTCCAAGAAATAAACAGTATTTAAAAATAAACAGACGTCCTTTACCTTGCTATGTGTTTCCACCAGAGGTGCTTTGAGATCCTTGGATATGAAGGTGTTTTCTTACTTCTGTGACCTGCAAAATTAAGTTGACTTTCTCAAGAAAAAAAATTGTTTAATTCTGATTTCTTAAAGCTTAGAAAAAGTATGGGCTTTCTTTTACATGTGTAAGCCATTTAGTACTCTGAGCTTTATATTCAAAAAAATTCACAGCAGAGAAAGTGTGTAAGAGTTTGAGAGCAAAAATGAAAATCCCTATAAATGATTCAAGAAGCCTGGATGAACTCATAATGTTGTGAAACTGAACCCATAACACAGTCAAGATGAATAACGGAAGGACAGGTTGGGTAGTAAGACCCAGCTTTGCCACCTAGAGATAACTCTAATGTATTTAAAAGATGAATTAAGGCAGGGCCTCTCAAACTGGACCAACCAGGCACTAGAACCACAACCTAATGGGGTCATTTCAAATCAGCCCAGGCTGTCAAAAAATTTTTTCAGAGAAAGACTGCTTTAGTGTGCTTTCTGGAAAAATAGTTAAAAATGTTTCCGAATTTCATAAAAAAATTTTAGAAACTCAAATGGTGCCTGAATGTGTAAATGCTATAGAAGAGGAGCCAGTCAACTTTTCTCTGTAAAAGCCCAAATAATAAATATCTAAGACTTTTCAGACCATGGAGCCTTGGTCACAACTTCTCAACTCTATGTAGTTGTAGCACAAAAGCAGCCATAGAAAATATGTAAACATATGAGCCTGGCTATGTTCTAATAAAGCTTTTATTTATGGGCCTTGACATTGGAATTTCATGTACTTTTCTTGTGTCACAAAATATTCTTTTAATTTTTTCCACCATTAAAGAAAAATGTTAAGGCATGTTTAGTTTGCGGGCTAAACCAAGGGGGTGAGCAGGACGGCCCATGGGCTGTGGTTTACCAACCCTGGCTTTAGAAGACTAAAGTTGACAAACTTTAAGATGTTTGTTTATCAATCAAACCTCAATGTCGTGCAAAATCGAGTTTTAGATATTTATATCTAATTAAAATATTTCAGGGGTGCCTGGGTGGCTCAGTCGGTGGTGTTCGACTTTGACTCATACCATGATCTCGCGGTCTGTGGGTTCGAGCCCCGAGTCGGGCTCCGTGCTGACAGCTCAGAGCCTGGAGCCTGCTTCGGATTCTGTGTCTCCCTCTCTCTCTGCCCCTCCCCAGCTTGCTCTCTCTCTCTCTCTCTCTCTCTCTCTCAAACATAAATAAACATTAAAGAAATTTTTTAATAAAATAAAATATTTTAACTAATTGTCTTAACACTCCGATAACTATCAAACTCTATGGAAAAGAAGAGCTGTGATTCACTAATAGATGATGGTTCCATTTACATACTCTTTCCCTCTCTAAGATGGTGTGGAGGAGTGGAACCAAGCCGACCCAGATTCAGACAACTGGACAGTACCATTCCTTTTCAACTAAGACACCTTGGGCAAGTTCCTTAACCTTTCAAATCCTCAGTTTTCCTATCTTGTAAAATGAAGCTGTTGTTGTTTTGTAGGGTTGTTGAGAAGATTGAATAAAATAATCCATGTGAAATGTTTGGTACAGTACCTGGTACATGGGACTATATAATACATGTTTGCCCTGTGCCCTCAAATTCATTTCCTGAGTTAACATAACTCTGGAGAGGGTGAACACGTCCCAATTTCTTGTCAGCACAGATGTGGCATATGAGGTCCAAGGATTCTTGGGTGAGTCAAGGTTGTGGGGCTGGTATTATGATACATTTTGATGGGTCTTTCTCAATTTCTAAGCATGCCAGTGATGGCCACTTGGTAGACACACACTAGCTATATGGCCTTAAACAGCACTTAAACCATCTGAACCTTGGTGTTTCTCATGCACAAATTAAAGATAATCCTCGTTGGATTTTTGAAAGGGTTACATAGCACAAATTCTAAAGAAAAAAAAAGCTAACAATTAGTATGTTAGTGGAAATCCCAGAAATAAACTAAAAATTGTAAGTTTACATCAGAAGCTCCTTTGAAGTAAATCATTCAACTTTTAGACATAAATGACATAATAGCAGGTGCACAGTAACTTAGAATTTGCTTTCCTAAACCTGTTTACTCCCCCAATAACCATCAAAACCCTGTTGAATAAAAGGAAACTCAAATTTTGAATGCTTTTAAATATTGGAGTACAGTTTTTACATTTTTATAAAAATGGTGAAATCTACCTGTGATGTCTATATATATCCTGCCTTTCGTTCCATGCTTCCAGAGGCCACCCAAAGTCCTAGATTAGAAAAATACGTATAATTTTCTTCTTGTATTTTTATGGCTTCTATGTTTTACATTTGCCATGTTACCATGTAGATAGATATAGATATAGATGATATAGATAGATATAGATGTAGATATAGATATAGATATATTTTGGTATAAGAGAAAGGAGGTAGGAATCTAAATAACTTTTGTTTGAAAGAAAATATTTAATATTGGGATTCTATTGGGTAATATAAAATGTCATTCAAAATGATAAAACAGCCCCCTATGAGAACTATCGGTCTAATGCAGAGATACTGTAAATGTAGGAAAAATATTACAGAAGCTTATATATTCTAATATTATATGGAGGCATTATGTGTTATAATACAAAACAAAGTCTCTTATAAATTTTCTTATTTTACAGGTTTTGTAATAGTCTGGTACACACTGTACCCATAGATAGTAAGCTGTTTTGTATTTGTATGTGATTGTTTCTGATATTCTGACAGTATTTGAGAATATTTCAAACCAGGTAAGGAAACCTCCCCCCAAAGGACTAATTGAACAAGCTTTCTTTTTTTTTTTTTAATGTTTATTTATTTTTGAGAGAGAGAGAGAGAGAATGAACAGGGGAGGGACAGAGACAAGGGGGCAGAGAATCAGAAGCAGGCTCCTAGATGACAGCACAGAGCCCGAAGAGGGGCTCAAACTCAAGAATCAGGACCTCATGACCTGAGCTGAAGCTAGATACTTAATCGACTGAGCTACCCAGGGGCCCCTGAACAAGCTTTCTTATCCAACTCACCTCACCCGTCCTTCACTCAACTACTATCCTTTTTGTTAGACTGAAAAGTAAGCCCATTGTCTCTTAAAAGGTCACCCTAAAGGAGATTTGAACTGTCTGAAGACCTGAGGGTCCTCCTTCACTGAGGCAGAGCAGTAACTATGGGAGTTCACCAGCTCTTCTTTTCTAATTCTTATTGGGCTAGAATAAATGGAAACCTGGCTTGTACTAACAAAGTGCTTAGATAAGTAGAGGAAGCCTAGCAATGTGATTTTTAAAGAATTATGACAGAAAATCCCCAGTGACTAGACAAAGTTGAATGTATGTTCTTTCTCCCTACTGTCTCAGTGGTTTCTGATCTTTTAAAAATCTTCACTTTAACTACCTTGTGTGTGCATTTACGGAAAGCCAAAATCATAATTGGAGATGGATCAGGTATAACTTGTAAATAAATAAATATTAGTGGATAAGCAGTTGGCTCTCTTGAGAATACCTTCAATTTCATTACTTTCGCCATAATCTCCAAGGTCAATTGAATCCTAAGCAACATCAGGTGTGTGTGTGTGTGTTTAATAGAATTAACTAAACCAGAGCTCCTGAACCTTAGCACTATTGACATTTGGGGGCCAGATAATTTTTGTTGTGGGCCGCACTGGAGGATGTTTAGCAGCATTCCTGGCCTCTACCCACTAGATGCCAATAGCATCTCCCCCACAGTGATGACAACTAAAGATATCGCCAGACATTGCCAAATGTCCCGTATGTGTGTGTTGGGGGGAGGGGGGTGGGGTGAAGCAGGGGGAAGGAAGGTACAATTGCACCAGGGGTGGCCGGGGGCTTGGGAGGCGGATGAAAACCACTGAACCAGACCAAACACCAGGAACAAATTTAGATGTGTATTTGCATGTACGTGACTCTGCCTTCCACACAGAAGCAGATCCCAATTCCTTTTCCAAAAGTAACTGATATAGATCAGGGGGCCTAAGCTGGACCTGTTGTTAAAAACAAAAATGGTTGCAATTAGAACTGTAGAAACGTCTGCCTTAAAGCTGCCGAGCTGCTAAAAATATCACAAGAAGAATCTCCAAGACTGGAGATGTTAAAAGAATTTTATCATCTTATTATTTCCACCTTTAGATTATCCATTATCAACATAAATAAATTGCATTGTGGGCCTAAGCAATGACGTTATCTAGTGGAAGACATTCCCAGATTTGGAGTCTGAGAACCGGAGCTTGGGTCTGAGCTCTGCAAATGTGTAGTTAATCACTTTATCTCTCCAGGTCTATTTCCTTGTCCAAAATGGGGAAAACAATAATACTTAATCCACTGGATTGTTGTGAGGGTCCAAGCTGTTAGTGAGAAGTAGCAGGGCTTATTCTTGAGGAATTAGGTACGTTGGAATCATAGAGTCCTGGGTTGACTTTGAGCAAACGATGCACTATTGCAAGTCACGCTTTCCTTATGTGCAAAATGCAGAAATAACCATTCGACACTTCGTAGAGTTGTTACGGAGGTTAAATGAGATAATGTGTCATATGCGCTGGGTAAATATTATTATTGTTCTTTGGTAAATTGTATCAAGTTGTACAAATACATATCATTTTATTGCTACTCCTCTTCTGTGAGCATTGAAACCTGGGAAGGACAATTAATACAGCTACATGAATGAAACCCTGTTATAAATATGGAGCTTCCCAAATTCCAACCAAGTGAAAGCAGCATTACACTTTAGTGTGAAACCTTCCATCTTTCATGTTAAATCAGTTAGGGCACAGGTTTGTTGCAATAACATAAGGTTCTCTTCCCCTTATTGAAATAATGTTCTAATAAGGTTTTTACAACCTCTGTATCCCATAAAACACATGGGGTCAGGCATAGATAGCATGCCCAGCTAGCATAATATGTGTCCAGTCCCAAACATTTAAACCTGACTAGGTGCTGTTGTGAAATTCACCTTCCCCAAAAGCATTGGCAAATTGCACTGCAGTTCTACAATGGGGCACAGGGAGGTGTTTCTTGAGTTAAAATATAAAGGGATCTGGAGGAATCTTGTATATAAACTTTTTAATTAAAGTATAGCATTCATACAGAGAAGTGCACAGATCACAGGTTGTACAAAGCAGTAAATTTTCACAAGGCAAACACAATTATGTAATCATTGGGTTTTTTTTTTTTTAAGGTTAGAGAATCCTGTAATAAACATGTGTTTTATCATTAGGGGGTTAAAAAAAGGTTATTATGAATTTGAAAAAAAAAAAAAAACAGTGGAGATATCCCAGACAAGACGATAACTGCCTTTGCGGTGCAAATGTGATTCTGAATCGTCGAACAGCAATATTGCAAAATGATAAGTTGGAATCAGATTGCCAAAATCATATCGCCATCTACCACTTGGTATATGATTCTGGACAACTGCACATGCGTCGGTCTTCTCATCTGTTAAACGGGGAGAGTAAGAGAATTGTTATTGGGAATAAACGAAATAATGCTTGTAAAAGTTTGGATGAGTGCCGGCACCTAGGCTCTTCATACATGTAAATTATTTCCTGTTTAGGGTGATTTCCCAAGGGACAATAGGGAAGTTATGGAGGTCCCAAGAATTCTCTTAGAAAAGAGGGAAATTTTGCACAGAAGAGGAGCTGAATCAGAACAGCTAAGGGGTGCTATCACTGAGCCCCGGGACCAGCAAAGGCTAGAAAATGAAGCCTGCGAGAAGCAGGGTACCTGCAGGTGGCAGCCAGGGTGATGAACCAAGGGGCTGTAAAGATAGTGCACTTCTGAACAGAAAGCCACAGGGGTGTGCCTGGCATCCAAACAGGACATGACCTGATTTTTCAGAGACCAGAGTAAGGTCTAGGAGTGATTGTTTGTTTGATGTGGGCCTAGAGAGAGGAACGAGAGAAGCAGCAGCCATGGGAATCATAATCCTGGGGGTCAGAGCCTTGAAAGGCCTGTGCATTGAAGGAAGGGGACTCCTTTAGGGCTTTATCCAAGGTTACGAGGCTGGAGCTACTTATAGCTTTAGGAATGACCTCAAGTGTATATTGTCAGGCTGGCATTCCTTCACACTGAAATAAGATGGAATTGTGCACTTGAATCGACTTGGATCCTGAGTGAGAGAAACGGGCACTACTAAAGCAGAATGGAGGCAGGCTGAGTCTCAGAACCTAGACATGGCAGGGAAACCTCCCCTCTGGATGATGACAGCAAGGAACTGCCCCAAATCCAGCCAGCAACCTGACTGGTCACAGCTGGACCTTCGAGTGTCCCTATTTCTTCTTCATCACCCCAATCTTGAAAATGGCGTAGCAGTGCTCTAAGAGTCTGGTTTCTTTTTCCTTGCCTGGTATAGCAGGGGATGCATCAATATATAAGGTTCAGCAGGACAATTTTGGTGAACCCGTGCGTGACCCCGTGTCGTCACTTTCATGAAACATCTGTCACTAATGAATAAAGGGTATGAAACGACCGAGCTAGGAATAACCAACTCCCAGAGCCTGAACTTGGCCTCAGAATCCTTCTCACCCAGTGCACTAGGCAGCCATGACCTGAATCCATTTTGTCATACCTGAACTTACCCCTCATTTCTTGTTGTAATACACCTGCCTTATCCACTCCTCCCAAAGCCCAATTCAAAGGGTACCAGATATGAAATCTGTCTGGCTTCAACCCTGAATATTGAAATTAAGCCTTGGATAGGTAGCAATTGCTTCTCTATTTAGGGACCTATTCTCATATTTCTGAGTTTATAACTGATTTATGACCTATAAATAGTCACATCAACCTCGTTGCTGAATAATTTACATACTGAGGTCATGCTCTCTGGATGAACTTGACACCCATTAGTGTTAAACTAATCAACTGTGTGCATCCAAGCTAGAACACTCAGAGAACCACACCCCAAAGTGGCGGGAACGAAAGGCAGAAGGCCTAGATATGATTCCCTCCTTTTACGTCCAGCCAATTCACTTTCCTTGGAGTATGGAGCACGCCATACTACTCCTTTCGCTCTCTGCCTGCAGAGAACCAGTCAGATAATAGTTGCAAAAGGCCGAGTTTACTGAAGACTGGTGCTGTAAGTGAAAGAAAGAGGAATTAATTGAATTTAAAATAACTCCACTTCTATCATCCCAGCATCTGGGTGAGTTGAATACAAGTAGGGGGTTAGGGACTTTGGGCTAAGAATTGCATTGGTGGATATGCAGCTAACACTGAGAAGTAGGGACCTGAAACATTATGTTCTCCTAGTGTATTGAGAGTGAGAATTAAAAACAACAACAACAACAACAAAAGAAAACAAGAAGCATTTTCCAATAGCCACTTGGGGACTTTTGACGCCCCGAGGGTGCAGGGCATGAGTCTCAGGGCCATGAACACTTTATTTTAATGCCTTCCTCAATTAGAAGAAGCTCAAACTTATTATTTTTCCAAGTACATTGTGTTGTCACCGTTCATCTAATAGAAAAGAAAAACTCATTCCAATTCCAATCTGGATGAATATTACATTTCCTTTGATAAACGTCAGTGGGTTGATGGGAACAGACCCATCCCAAGCTGAAATGCTCCAACCTAAGCTTTGTGACTAACTGTGCCTAAAGACAGCTCATTTCATCCTGGAGTGTCCCCGCCTCAGCAGCCTAGACAAAACTAAAAAGATCACAGAGCAAAAGCAACTGAGAGTATGACAACATTAGCACAGAGATCTCATGCTCATCTGTTATTAGAACCTAAGTCAATTTACAAAAATGTTGTTTTAAAGAAAAATGCTTTGGGATGAGTAATTGTATACAGCCAAAAGAAAACAAGCAAACAAACAAAATATGATAGTAATTAAGACAAGTGGGCCCCACTTCCAATCTAATTTTGGATCTAATCTTGAAAACTAAAGTTTCCCATGTTTAATTTTACCAAACTTACAATTTCAGAGACATTTTATCCTCAGGGCTGATTGGCCTTCAATTGGAAATAGCTCCCAAGATTTTCAGTCTAAATGTCTCCGCCTTCTCAGGTGCATTTAGCTCTTTGACACACCAGGTGTCTTAGGTTTCTGGGAACTGGGAGCCCGGGTCCCAGTTCTGCAAGTCGCTGCCCATACACTTGAAAAAGTCACTGGCTTAATGGGTTTCAATTTTTTCGCCTTCAACACAAAAATGTCTGCATCTTATCTTACCATATTTAAAGGAGGGATCCCTAAAATCTTCCTCATGTGCTTGTTTTCCCCCCAACGAAGACTTACTGTTGATTATTAACAGTAAACTTAACAGCTGCCATTTACTAAGCATTCCAGGCCAGATGTTTTGTGCACACTTAAAATTTTATAGATAAGAAAACTGAGGTATAGAGGGGTTGGGTAAATTGCCTGAAGTCGCATAAATAGTAAATGGCAAAACTGGGACTCCTGCCCATGGCTACTTAGATTCAGGTTCTGCTTTCTAATGGGAATTCCCATGAGCCACAAGGAAGACGAGATGGGTTAGAGCCAGGCTGAGCGATGAATCAGGCAAGGCTTACAGAAGAATGAATGGATTCCAAGACAAGGGTCTCCAAAGAAGAGACTTATCTTCACTGTGGCCAGAAGAGAAGTCAGTCTCTAGTCCACCTAGGGAGACACAGGGTATAACAGAAAATGTGGAGTTTGGAATTGGAATGGCCTACACGAGCATCCTGGCTCACCTACTACTTAGCTGAGGGGCCTTGGACAGGTGATTTAGCCTCATTTTTCTCATCTGTGAAATAGGGATAATAACACTTGCCAAGTTGTTTTCGTGGTTAGAAATAATTCATGTCAAGCACCTTGCACACGGTAGGCATACAATACACGGCAGGCAATATATCATATCCTTCCATAAGTACCTTGGCAGCGTTTTTCCAAAATGTGCTGTTAGGAGGCATTAGGTAATGGGGGGAAAAGACGAAAGAAGTTCTAAGTGAGAGGACAGTTTGGCAGTCAAGTAAACCTGGGAGATGCTGTTAGAACACAATCAAACTGTTCCTAAAATTTACTACAGGACTTTTCAGAGCCTTTAAATCGCAAAGATGCAATAGGAATCCCTAAGGGGAAGCATTGTCCCAATTATTGGCCATACAGTCCCATTTTTATGGAGCATCTTATAGACTGACGTTCCTGTGAGCACATGTTAAGTAGCATTGGTCCAGGGGGGCTCAGTCAGTTAAGCGTGCTTTTGACTTTGGCTCCGGTCATGATCTCACGGTTCATGGTTTCACACCCTGCATCAGGCTCTGCGCTGGCAGTGTGGATCCTGCTTGGGATTCTCTCTCCTTCTCTTTCTGCCCCTCCCCCACTCACATGCTCTGTCTCTTTCTCTCTCAAAACAAATAAACTTTAAAAGACAATAAAAATAATAATAAAAAAGCACTGATCCGGTGAGTTTTGGAAGAAAAAGCTGGGTTCCTCAGGTTCGGTCATCATGACGCGCTTACTGTTTCATCATACCTCCAGAGCTGTCTCTCCTCTCCGTTTGTTTCTCCCGGACGTAGGACTCCTTTTCACAAATGTCACAGAATGAAGCTCTAAAGAGCAATTTCTAACATCCATTCAAGTGAAAAGTTCAGCTCCCAACAGGACAAGGCAACATCCACAAAGCTGACCAAGGAAGACCCATGGGGCCAAGGCATGACTGGGCCCCTCAGGATGGCAGGACACGGCTGCTGCTCCTTCCCTCCTGCCAGAGAAGCTTAAAAAGTGCAGGTGCTCCCTACACCATCCCCCCCCCCCGAAGGCACCAGCATGGGGGGGAAAAGAGACCCCATCACTTACCCCGAGAGCAAGAGGCCAGGCCATCCCGAGTGGCCCTGCTTAGCTCCTGTCCAAGCGCTTGGCCAGCCCGGCCCAAGGAGGGGGGAAGAATTAAACAGAGGATCAGCTTTTTATTTTCATGTAAAAAGCACTTGCCCTGGGGTTATAAATGTTATTGCATTTGTGTAGCACTTTACTGCTGCCCTCAGCTTGCAAGCATCACGGGCTCCCAGTGGCAGTACTGTTATAACCCTTGATCAATAGCTTATTTCTATCGCCTTCAGTCCCAGCTGCCAATCCGTTCTGTATAATGTGGGAGGCAGACTTCACCGCTCTCCAGCTGTACATGTTATGAATGTAAACTGTGCGGGGAACATATGTATGTGTGTGCGTGCGTTGAGTGGGGGACATGGGATTTTTGAACAAGGAATGACAAAAATGGGCCCCTTGTTCTGGGAGACTACCACAAAACTGGGAGTTTCCTCTCTAGCGACTGCTTCTCTCCTTCTCCCTCTTTTTCTCTCATTCTCTCTCTCTCTCTTTCTCTCTCTCTCTCTGAAATGAGTTGGTTGGTATTCTTTGGTGGGTCAAGAGAAATACGACAAAATTTGCTCTTGTTTGTGTGTTTTTCTGTTATGTATATGGGAGGCGAGTGGTAAAAGGTGGCTTGAACAGTCGTGTGTTCTGATACAGAAAGGGCCATGGCTATCTTATTCATCGCCCCGGTGTTCCCAGCACCTAGACAGAGCCTAGCACAAAGTAGGTGCTCAGGAAATATTTGTTGACTAAATGAATGAATTCCCACTTGCACTAGGAGGGGAGGAGGAGAGTCCTGGAACATTCTCCCACAGCTGCCTAAGCAAAGAGCACAGGAAAAGGCTTTATGTTGCCACAGCAGTGGGGACCACAAAGAGCTACTGCGTGTCTGTGTTATTTAAGGCTCACTGGTAGGCACCGTGGGAACCATGGGGAAATACGATCCATAAGCGTAACCAGCTTCCACTGTTCTATCTTTCCACGGAGGAAAGTCAGCCAAGCAGCCTCTTAGAGGCCAGATACCTCACCTCGCTATCTTCCCCTCTGAAGCCAGTTTTAGAACCATCCCGCTCGGGGAGAGGCCTTGAAACAGGACCCCAAGGCTCCCCAACATTCTCCAGCACCAGGAAAATGACTGTGGCTCTCAGTAAGGCAGCCAGGCCTGCCCTTGTCTGAACCGGCGTCCTTGAGACGCAGCCAAACTTCTCCCGGCTTTGGCGGAGGGATGTTGAGGTGACATTCTCCCTGCCACTCAGCATCTTTTAAACAATCCTCCTCCACCTTGGGAGAATACGCGTGAACTCTCTGCAGGCTAGGGCCGCGGAAGCTGAAAATTCCCTTTCTCCCTGGGAGGGGATTTCATCGCAAGTGAAAAAACACACCTCCCGTGAAAAATAAGAACCTGGGCTATCTGCGAGTTGTCTCTGGCAAAGTTCTTTTGGTTGCCGATGGTGGAAATCCACATCAAGTGGAGTTAGTGAAGGAGGGACGAGGACCTCACTGGAAGGAAATGAAGGTGTCTCGTGGGGCCAGGTCAGTGGGCCTCAGAAGGACCTGGAACTGAGCCCCGGAAAGGGCGGAGAGGCAGGAGTAGGAGCTCCCCTTGTCTGCCTGCTGCCAGCCACACTTGAGTTTCCTCCTGCTTCCAGCTCATCCCAGAGTTCACAGCCTCAGGGGCATGTGGCGGGAGGGGAGCAGGAGGTTGGCACAGGCCTTTTGGCTCTGGACCACACCGCCTGTAGTGCACCCTGAATTAATATTTTTAATAAATCCTGTAATTATCTTGTGAACAGAACATTTTTGTGGCACTCTATTTTGGGGGTTAAAAGCATTAATTTGTTCAATATAAACATTAAAAAATATACCATCATTTTTGTAACCTTGTTTCTTTATTTCTGAAGGCACCAGGAGCCTTACAAAATACAAGTGAGCTCTAAGGCCCCAACTAAGGAGTGCACTCTGCTCTGAGAAGCCGGCTCTCAGGCCCAGTTCTGAATGTCTGGGAGAGAGAGTCTGCCCTGCTCCCCTTGGGCCAGAGGTTCACCCCAGCACAGTTGACTGTCATACTGCAAGCCCCCTGACAGATGCAGAAGAAAAGGGGTCGTTATGGGCTGCACGGACAGATACCCCACAGTGCGTCTGCTGTACTATCCTCTTTGGGGGCTCACTCTGTGTAGATGTCCAGCTGCTGCAAGTCTGGCGAGCAGAGGGCCCCAAAGACTGTGCAGTCCAGGAGGGAGCTCACCTTTCCTTTCATAAGCGTGTATGACCCCAAAGTGTGCTTTCCTCCGATCCTGTCGTTCTAGCGTATTGTTCTTTTCCTCGAGCCTGATATCTTTTTATTTGTAAGTTTTTGATTTATCATATCTTTCTTTTGAGTTGCCTCAATTTTTGTGGCACGACAAAAGAAAACAATTAAAGAAATGTCAGGGTTTGTATTTAATGTCATCAGATCAACGCACATCTTGTAGGCTTCTCAGGATCCTAGCTGTCCTCCAAGAGGGCTTGGTCCAAGTTAGCCTTGGTTTGTCCATCCCTCCTTCCCTCTCTCCTTTCTTTTTCTCTTTCTTCCTTTCTTTCTTTCTTTCTTTCTTTCTTTCTTTCTTTCTTTCTTTCTTTCTTTCTTTCTTTCTTTCGTTGTTCAAGAGTAACACTTTTCTTTAGAAGCAATACAAATGTCTTTTAAAAAATATTTTTAAATGGGGGTGGGGGCGCGCCTGGGTGGCTCAGTCGGTTAAGTAAGTGTCTGACTTTGGCTCAGGTCATGAACTCACGGTTTGTGGGTTCGAGCCCTGCGTCGGGCTTTGTGCTGACAGCTCAGAGCCTGTAGCCTGCTTGGGATTCTGTGTCTCCCTCTCTCTCTGTTCCTCCCCTGCTCACTCTCTCTCTCTCTCTCACACACACACACACACACAAATAAAGATTAAAAATTTTTTTTACTATTTTTAAGTGGGTAGCATGACCAATAAAATAAAAATCATTGAAATTTCCACTGTACTCAAAGAGATAATTACTGTTAACATTGTGATGTACAGCTTTCTAGGTAATTTTCAATTACATTAGCCCCACTCTTAAAATAACCCTACTATAACATTGACTTGTATCCTCTTTTTAAACTTAGCAATATATCAGGAGCGTGTGGGTAGCTCAGCCGGGTTCTAAGCTGGGCGGGGAGACTGCCACAGATTCTCTCTCCCCCTCCCTGCGCCCCTCCCCTGCTTGCATACATGCATGCTCTCTCTCTCTCTCCCCCCAAAAATAAAAAAAAAAATAAAAGTAAACTTAGCAATATATCATATGTCTCTTTGCACATCACTGCATATTATTCTGGAAACATTTTATTTCCTAAACTGTAATCAAATTTGTTTTTCTGATGTTTATAATATTCAACCAATACAGAAAAATAAAGTTTCCCTCATAATCCCACTTCCCAAAGATAACCACTGTTATTAAAAATAAATCCTCCAAGTTTTTGTGCATATATAAACACACATTTCCACAAAGAGAATCATAACACATAGTGTTTCGTAACCTGCTTTTTACTACTTATCATCAGGTCATGAGCATTGTTCTATGCCAATATATATAATGCATCATCTTTCTTCGTGTTTACCTAGAATCGCATTCCATTGAATGAATGTTCATAAGTTAATCACCTATGGCTGGAAACATGTGCGTCATTACCAATTTTTTTTACTATTATTTACTATCATCGCTAAACATCACCGTATACACATCTTTGTCATGTGGCTGATTTGTTCCCTTTGAAAAATTCCTAAAAGGAAAATCACTGTGGAAAATAGGATGTGTCTTTTAAAATCTGATTCATATGAATAAAATGTACTGTGGAAAGTTGTACCAATTTATATCTCACCAAGATGTGTGAATTAGGATGATTCTCCATACCTTCTCCAGCACTGGCCCTTGTCCTTCCTTTTACCTTTGCCGGTATGGATGGCTGAAAATCACATTTTGTCGTGGTTTCAATTTGTAAGTCTTTGATTATTAGTGAGGCTAAGCATGTTTTTATATCTTTATTTGTCATTGAATTTAATGTATGAATTATCTACTAATGGTCTTCGCCCATTCTATTTTATTGAAGTATTCCCCTTTTTCCCCCCTTATTTTCTTATTGGTTAGTGAACGTCCTTCATATATTAAAGGCCGTTAACCAGAATATCTATGTTGAAATTATTTTCTCTCCCTTAGTTCTTTCTGGTTTTTGCCATAGACAGTTTTCGTTTTTATATGTCTGTACCAGCCCCAGGTAACAGAAAGTCAAGTAACAGGGGCTTACACCAGAAAATACTAATTTTTTAATTCACCTGAAATCCGGAAGTACTTGGCCCCAGAATCGGTGTGGGGGTTCAGCGGTATCGTCCATCTTGTTACCTACATCTCTCAGACTTGCCGTCCACCCAGACCGTGCTGGCAGGGTCTCCCCTGGTAAGATGAGATGCCTCCACTATACCTCCAAATCTTACATCCTCCCATAGTCCAATTGGGAAGGCAGAGGATGAGGACAAAACATTTTTTTTTTTTTCCATCTCCGAGATTTGTGATCTCATCAGGAAGGAAAATCTTTCCCAGTAGTCCCCAGCAGATTTTTACTCACATCTCACTGGTAACCGGTAATGTCTGCCAAAATAGTCAAACCTGTCAATCATTTCCTCCATGACTTGTGGCTTACCACCACGTTGCCAAAGGCCCCTCCCACCCAAATGGTTCTTTTAAAATGAACTCCAGTATTATCTTCTTGAACTTTTGGGTTCTTTGTTGGTTTCATTTTGTTAATTTCCAAATCTTTGAACTATCAGGAATTCATTTTTGGGTGTGGTTGAGATTACTTTTTTCCCTAAGGATATTCAGTGATACCAATAACTTTTATTAAATAATCAATACTTTCCGGGGCGCCTGGGTGGCTCAGTCGGTGGAGAGTCCGACTCTTGGTTTCGGCTGGGGTCATGGTCTCACGGTGTGTGGGTTCTGGCCCCGCATCGGGGTCCGTGCTGACAGCGCAGAGCCTGCTTGGGATTCTCTCTCTCTCCCTCTCTCTCTGCCCCTCCCCCACTCACTCTCTCTGTCTCTCAAAAATAAATAATAAAACTTTAAAACATTAAAAAATAATAATAATCAATACTTTCCCCCCCACTGCACTGAAGTACTGTCTTTATTATATATCAAACGTCCCTATAGTCATGGGCCTATCTCCATTACTTACCTCTTCCATCCTACCACAGTTTTTAATCACTATAGTTTTATGGGTCATTTTTATGTTAGGCAGAACAAGTTAACCTTTTTTCATCATTTTCTTGGCTATTCTCCATTTGCTTATTCTGCTAGATAAACTTTAGAATAAGTTTAACTGGTCATCTCCGCACTCCAACAAATGTTATCTCTTGGCATTTTGGTTGGAATTACATTAGAATTACGCTAGATTTAAAAAATAAATAAATAAAATAAAATTACAGATTCATTTTAGAAGACTTCACGTCTTTACCAATAGTCGCCCGCGGAGTATGCCTCTCCATTTTTCAAGTCCCCTTTCATGTCCTTTTAGCAAGGTTTTATAGTTTCTTCAGAAATATCCATTTTTGTTGTTTATTTGCCAGTATTTTATTTTTTTACGCAATTGTGAATGGATCTTTTACGCCAAAAGAAAAGCCAAGGAGGGACCATTCTTGCATTCCTTAAATATACCCTATTTGGTTATGGTTATTTTAAAACATTGTTCGACTCAATTTGCTAATATTTTATTTAGCATTTGTTCCCAAGAGAGGTTAGGCTATTGTATCTTTTATCCTTTGAAGGATTCTTTTTACGTTTATTTATTTGAAACAGAGCGCACGTATGCGTGTGCGAGCAAGCAAGCAGGGAAGGGGCAGGGACAGAGGGAGAGAGAATCTCAAGCAGGCTTTGCACTGTTCATGCGGAGCCCCAGGTAGGGCTCGAGCCCACGCACTGGGAGATCATGACCCCAGCCAACATCACGAGCCAGATGCTTAACCAACTGAAACACCCAGGTGCCCCATAGCCTTTGAAGGATTTTTATAATAAAATTTGCAAAGTTTATAAGTGAATTAGGGAATTTGTAATCTTTACCTTACTCTAAATCCTGTTATCCAATATAGTAGCCACCAACCATGTGTGGCAATTGAGAACTAAAAATGTGGTCACTGCTGGGGTACCTGGGTAGCTTAGTTAGTTAAGTATCTGACTCTTGATTTCAGCTCATGTTATGATCTCATGGTTTGTGGACTCAAGCCCTGCATCAGGCTCTGCACTAACAGCATGGATTCTCTCTTTCCCTCACTCTCTGCCCCTCCCTTGCTCTCACTCACGCTGTCTCTCAAAATAAATAAATAAACATAAAAAAGAAGAGAAACATGGTTACTGAAACTGAGGAAGTAAATTTCTAATTTAATTTAACTTAACTTACATTTAAATTTTAAAACCAATCTTTGGGGCGCCTGGATGGCTCAGTCAGTTGAACACCAACTTTGGATCAGGTCATGATCTCCCGGTTCATGGGTTTGAGCCCCACATGAGGTTCTCCCCTCTGAGCACAGAGCCCACTTTGGATCCTCTTCCCCCCCCCCCCCCGCCCCTACCCAGCCCCCACTCTCTGGCAAAAATAAACATTAAAAAAAATTTTTTAAAGCCAATCTTCGATTCAGCTACTGGAAAAACTTTTAGTATGTTTGGAATAATGTAGGTATGTGAATCTACTTTTCGACTCTAAATTTCGTGAAATCTAAATCTTTAGAGATGGATATTTCTGATGAAAATTTAGTGCCTGAATTGAGATGTGCTCTAAGTGTAAAATACACTCTGGAGTTCAAGGAGTGTGAAAAAAATAGTGTAAAATATCCCATTAATAATTTTTATTAAACATATTTTGAAATGATATTTTTTATATACTGGATTAAATTATACTATTAAAATTAATTGCCTCTTTTCTTTTTACTTTTTAATGTGGTTACTAGAAAATTTTAAATTCTATATGAGGCTCACATTATATTTCTATTGGACTACACTGCTCTAGATTTTTACTTTTATTTTTTTTTAATATGAAATTTATTGTCAAATTGGTTTCCATACAACACCCAGTGCTCATTCCAACAGGTGCCCTCCTCAATACACATCACCCACCCTCCTCTCCCTCCCACCCCCCATCAACCCTCAGTTTGTTTTCATTTATTAATTTATTTTGAGAGACAGAGGGAGACAGTGAGCATCAGTGGGGGAGGTGTAGAGAGACAGAGGGAGGGAGAGAATCCCAAGCAGGCTCTGAATTCCACACTGAGCCTGACATGGGGCTCAGTCTCACAAGACCGTGCGATCATGACCTGAGCCTAAATCAAGAGTCAGAAACTTAACCAGCTAGGCCACACAGGCACCCCTACATTTTTACAGAACAGCAATTATCTGATACTTAACACCTGCTAGAACCACATTTGTTTTTCTACAACTGCGTATTGTCCCATCAAATGGATGAACTAAATGTGTTTAACCAATATTTTAGGTTATTTTTTTCCTTTCTTTTTTCTACCTTTCTGCCTTTCAACAATTGTAAACAATTTTGTGTTTAACAAGTTGTGGCTGTATCTTTGTATACGAGAATGACATGATCAGATTTACTTTTTGGAAATCACTTTGGTCATATTGTAGAGCACAGGTTGGCCAAGGCCAGACATGGATTCAACCAGTTAGGAAGCCATTGAAAATTCTGGGGAGATGTAGCCAGTGGAAATGGAAAGAAATGGACACTTTCCAGAGATATTTAGGACATAGAGCCAATAGGACTTGGAACATACTGGATACCAGAATCACAGCAAGGAAATCATCAAGGAGGAATCCTAGGGTTCTTTTTGTTCAACCAGACGTTGGTAGACAGTCACTGAGTTGGGAATTCTAAAGAAGGATAAGTTTGGGGGAATAAAATCTTGAGTTCAGTTTTGGAACGGTGATTTAACATGCCCTTAGGCATCCAAGTAGAGATGTGAAATAGACAGGTCTAGAGCAAGAGGACCAGAGGAGGCGGAGATAAAATTTGGGGGCCATTGGTATACAGGCAGTGTTTGAGGCCTGAATGGGCCTGAATATTTTCTGGGGAGAGAATGTAGATTGGGAGATCTGTGTGTTGGGAGGAGGTTAGGGGAGAGGTGACTATGAGCAAGCCTTGAGGAACATCAGTATTTAAAGCCAGATAGAGAAGGAGTTAGAGATGGAAACTGAGAGTGGCCAGAGGTGTAGAAACAAAGGCAAGATCGTGTGTTATGGACTGTTATAGAAGCCAAAGAAAGAGAGAATTTTAGGGAGGGATTACCAACAATGAACTAAAAACAAACAAACAAAAAACCACACCAAATCTCACTAATACTCAGGAAATACAAATTAAAACAATAAGATATCGCTGTTTACCCACCAGATGGTTAAGATTTTCAGGATTCATAATATCCAGTGTGGGCAAAGATGCGGGGGGGGGGGAGGGTTCATCTCACATCCTGTTGGTAGAAATGTAAAGGTACAAACTTTTCGAGTTGTCTTGGCAGTATCTATCAAAATATAAGCTATCTATACTCTTTAGCCCAGTAACTTCAATTCTAGGTATCTATCCCAGGGAGATACTCAACTCACGCGCAAGAGGTTCTGATTACGACACTGTTCACTGCAGCGCTGTGTATAAAACTGAAAAACTGCTAACAACGTACGTGTCCTTTGCTGGAAAGAAAGCAATGGCACACATACTATTAAATGCCAGGCAGCAGTTTAAAAGAATAATGTAAATTTATTTTCTTTAATGTTTACTTATTTTTGAGAGACAGAGAAAACACGAGCTGGGGAGGAGCAGAGAGAGTGGGGGGACAGAGGACCCAAAGCAGGCTCGGCGCTGGCAGCAGAGGGCCCGACACGGGGCTCGAACTCCCAAACCATGAGATCATGACCTGAGCCGAAGTCAGGCACTTAACCAACTGAACCACCCAGGCGCCCCAAGAATAACATAAATTTACATATACTTAAATGGAGAGCTCCCCAAGACACTGGGAAATGAAAAAAAAAAGTCATAGAAAAACATATGTAATAAAATACAATCGGTATATGTTTAAAAACCTTTACATTGCACATTTAGATTTATATGTGTATAAATGCATAGAAAAAGATCTGGAAGGATGTTTGGCAAACTGTTAACAATGACTGACCTAGAAAGTGTTCTAGGGTTAGTAAGGAAAGGTGAAGGAAGACTTACTTTTACTTTGGAATGGTTTGCATTTTTAAAACAAAACACTAGTCGCGAATTGTTTAAGCTTCTGTGTTTTCGTGCGCATGGCATTCAGAAACATGGGTTATCGGTGATGAGGTTTATGTAGGTCGTATCCAGGGATGAGCTGATAGAGATGGAAACCCTATTGGAGAGGTTTTCCTGTTTACTTATGTACTGTTATTCTATCACTATCCCCATTAGATCTATGACAGCTGTGTCTGAGCCAGGCTCTTGGGTGGGGTGGGGGGGTGGGGTAGGGTGGAAAGGGATGGAAAGAATATGAGCTTGAGGTATTAGAAGACCCAGATGGCGATCCGGGTACCACCATGTACTAGCTGAAGCCTTTTCTTATCTGTCTATTCACTGAGTTTTGTAAGGATTAAATGAGATGATATTGTATCACAAATACCACTCAGGTGGTCACTAATGTTATCTTAACACTAGGTCCCGGGGCCCGATAGCTCACTTATTGTCCTGCATCTTGAAATGACATCTCCAAGTGCTCATCCCAAGCAGCCATGGCATGCTCGGGACCTGGTTTCACCACAGGGAGGCTTCACTTCAGCAGCCTGCCTCAGCTGACTGGTAGTGACACTTTGAGTAGCTGTGCTGGGAAGGATGTTCAAGGCCAGCAGGCAAGTGCATCACAATCCATTAGCGATGTCTGAGGTGGAAGGAACACAGGCTGACTGCACATGTGCCTCTTAGATATACCAGGCAGAAGAGGCAAAGACTGTCCACCTTTTCCAGAAATTCCCCCACTTATTTCTGTTTCTTTTCACCTCTCCACCTTTCTTTTTACTATCGGCTGGTTCTATTTAATCTTTTTTTTAAGTGTTTATTTATTGGGATGGCTGGGTGGCTCGGTCGGTTAAGCATCTGACTTCAGCTCAGGTCATTATCTCACGGTCCAGTCTGTGAGTTCAAACCCTCTGTCAGGCTCTCTGCTGACAGCTCAGAGCCTGGAGCCTGCTTTGGATTCTGTCTCTGTCTCTGTGTGTCCCTCCCTGCTCATGCTCTGTCTCTCTCTCTCTCTCAAAAATAAATAAATAAACATTATTTTTAAATGTCTATTTATTTATGAGAGGGAGAGAACAAGAGGGGGAGAGGTGCAGAGAGAGGGAGACAGAGAATCCCACTGACAGTGCAGGGCCTGATGCAGGGGTCAAACTCACAAACCACGATACTGTAACCTGAGCTGAAAACAAGAGTCAGATGCTTAACCGACTGAGCCACCCAGGCACCACTATTTAATCTTTTCTCAAGCGTTATCCCCCAAGGATATTTGTGTGTATGAAAGGCTTCTTGAAAAGAGAAAGGCCTTCAAAATCCCCCAAAGATGAATCTTTAATGGTGAATTAGAGCACAGTGAAAGGTAATCATTGAAATAATTTGGGGGCCAGAGTTTTATCCCTAACCTTTTTTTTTTTATGTTTGTTTGTTTTGAGAGAGACAGCAGAGAAGGGGCAGAGAGAGAGGAAAAGAACAAGAATCCCAAGCGACTCCATGCTCCCAATGCAGAGCCCAACGTGGGGCTCAAACCCACGAACCATGAGATCATATCAAGCTGAAATCAAGACTTGGATACTTATCTGATTGAGCCACCCAGGCGCCCCTATCCCTAACTTCTAAGTCACACCTCAGAGGTAGCTTCCTTTTCTGCTCCTTCTAAAGTCAAAAGGACACTTGAGCAGTTGATGACACCGAGAAGTCAGTGAGCATCCCCCCAGCCTGGCCTGGCCCCCCCAGCCTGCTTAGGTCACAGGGCAAGCCTGCCCTGAAGGTGGGAAAACCCAGATGGATGTCGACCCTGATGAGAGAAACCTTCCGGGGCTGCCGGCTTCTCACCTCATTTTTCTCAAACTTCCATCTCTCCCCTACTTAACAAACAAGACAGCGTCTGGGACGTAAAAGGGCTTGCATGCATGTTTAACAATGATGACAGAGAAGGCAGCTGTTATGGGGGCCACCTGGGACGCAGGGCCCAGCACCCGTGAGGGACTTGAGCCATTTCTCTTGACTCACATACGTAAAATAATCCTCCTTACACACCGTCCTTCTCGCAATTATCTCTTAATCTTAAAACTGACTTTCCTGGAAGGATGTCCTTCCATTTTGTCTGTGTTGTTAGATTTTTAAAATAATGATTATATATTGTTTAAACAAATAGAGGGTTTTTTTTTTTTCATTTTGGGGGGGAAAGGAGCAGACCCTCTAATAGCCATCTTTGCCTTCATCTTTTACAGCGGAGTTATTTCCTGTTCACTTGAGTTTACTGGATGACAGCTAGATAAAGTTTAAGAGTATTTGTCCTCTTATCCATCACATTTGGTTTGATTAATCCATCGGCATAAAATGCAAACAACTTTGCCTACATTGTTTGAAAGACTTTGGAGTCAGGAGCCATGAAAACTGAGTAGCAAGAGGGCAACACATGGGCCCAAAAAGCTGGATAAGAATGGCATTTTTTGGTTGTTTGGAAGTAAAACGATCTCATCCTATTTGTCCTAAGTTGCCCTTTGCCTTCATGTTCTGTTGCCTGTTAGCATCTCTATTGGTTTTCTATTGCTGCATGATAACTTATCACAAATTTAGTGGCTTGAACAACACCCATTTATGATCTCAAAGTTTCTGTGGGTCAGCAGCCTGGCCATGGCTTCACTGGGTTCTTTGCTCAGGGGCTCAAAAGGCTGCAAAGCAGCCGGGGCTGGGGTCTTATCTGAAACTCGGCGTCTTCTCCCAAGCTTATGTGATCGTTGGAAGAATTCAGTTCCTTGCAGCTGCTTCTTGAAGACCAGTAGGATCTTCTCTGATCTCGCACAGTCTAGGTCTCAGCTGATTAGGTCAGGCCCACCCAGGATGAGCTTCTCTTTGATTAACTCGAAGCCACCTGATTAGGGATTTGAATTACAGCTGCAAAAATCCCCTCACCTTTGCCATATAACGTAACCTTTCAAAGGAGTGGTGGCCATCATAGTCACATGTCCCACCCACACTGGAGGGGAAGAAATTATACAAGGGTCATTAGAGGCCATCTTAGAACTCTGCCTATCACATCATAATTTTACATTGAGCCATCATAGATAAATGAGAAAATACAAGTAAGCGAAAATAAAAAACAACTTGAAATGCTACCATCCAGGGATAACTTCTCTTAATGTGTTGATTTAGCCCTCTACACTGTTCCCATATGAGTACGTATTTTTGTGAATGGGATAATGGCATACATACTATTCTGTTCCTGACTTTTTTCCGCTCTGACACATTTTGAAAAAATCTTTCTATATCCACACATAACTATCTATTGCGTCCACGTTAAAGGCTGTAGTAGTATACTCCAATTTATGAAACTACTATAATTTATTTAAGTAGTCCACTATTTGGGGCAGGGTAAGTTAAATAAACTTTTTATTTTTATTTTTATTTTTTTATTTATTTTTAAATGTTTTATTTATTATTTTTGAGAGAGAGACACAGCACACGCAGGGGAGGGGCAGAGAGGGAGACACAGAATCCGAAGCAGGCCCCAGGCTCTGAGCTGTCAGCACAGAGCCCGATGTGGGACTTGAACTCACGAACCGTGAGATTGTGACCTGAGCTGAAGTCGGATGCTTAACCGACTGAGCCACCCAGGTGCCCCAAAACTTTTTATTTTTAAACAGTTTTAGATTTACAAGACAACTGTGAATATGCAGAGTATATAGTTTGTAGTACGGAGAGTTCCATATTCCTCATGCCAACTAAATAAGTTTCCCCTATTATTAACATCTTACCTTAGTATGGTGCATTTTTTATAATTAACTAACGCCTATTGATACATCATTATTAACTAAAGTCCACACTATTCAAATTTCCTTGGTTTTTACATAATATCCTTTTTCTATTTCAGGATCCCATTCAGGACATCATATTACATTTACTGGCCGCGTCTCCTTAGGCTCCTCTTGGCTTGACAGTTCTCAGACTTTCCTTGTTTTTGATGATCTTGACAGTTTTGAGGAGTCCTAATCGGGTCTTTTGTAGAATGCCTCTCAACTGGGATCTATGTGATGTTTTTCTTTCTTTTTTTTAAATTTATTTTGGAAAAAAAAATTTTTTTTAATTTATTTTTGAGAGAGACAGAGTGTGAGCAGAGGAGGGGCAGAGAGAGAGGGAGACACAGAATCCGAAGGAGACACAGCTCCAGGCCCTGAGCTGTCAGCACAGAGCCCGATGAGGGGCTGGAACGCACAACCCATGATGTCACGAGCTGAACTGAAGTCGGAGGCTTAACCAACTGAGCTGCCCAGGCGCCCCTATGTGACATTTTTCTCATGATTAGCCTGGGGTTATAATTTGGGGAGGAAGATCATGGAAGTAAACTGCCACTCTCATCACCTCATATCAAGGGTACATACTATCCATATGACTCATCACTACTGATGTTGAGCTTGATCATCTGGCTCGGGCAGTGTTTGTCATGTTTTTCCACTGTAAAGCTACTCCCTTTTTTCCCGTTTCCATGCTGTACTCTTTGGAAGAAAGTCACTATGTGAAGCCCATGCTTCTGGAGTAAGGAGTTTGCTTCCCCTCCTTGAGGACAAAGGATCTACATGAATTATTTGACATTCTTCCTCATGAGAGATCGGTCTCTTCTCTTCCACTTATTTATCAATCATTAATACCAGTATGGACTGGTGGCTATTTATTTTATACTTTAGGTTATAATCCAATACTACTTTATTTTGTTCCTCAAATTGTTCCACTTTTAGCCATTGGCAGCTCTTTCGTTTGGCCCCTGTGACTCTTTGACAGACCGCTAGCGCTGTGAGTATAGTCTTTGTTTGTTTCTTTCTTTGAGCACGTCCTTACTTTCTGGCCTTATTAGATGCTCCTAGCTTACCTTGTATATTTCCTGCCCTCGTCCCAGAATTTGCTGTGTACTAATTTTTGACACTTAGATCATTTCCAGGATTTCTTTTTTAACAATGTCTAAACAAGACTGCCATGAACATCCTTGAAAATATACAAATGAGTATATTTACCTGATGATTTCGTTTGAATTAGAAAAAGGCAGAACTAGAACTGATATATATTTTTTTAAGTTTATTTTTGAGAGCGAGGGAGCGCACATGCATGCATGCATGTGGGGGGGGGGGGAGGGGCAGAGAGAGAGGGAGAGAAGCCCAAGGGGGCTCTGCACTGACAGTACAGATCTCGACATGGGGCTCGATCCCACACACCATGAGATCACAACCTGAGCCGAAATCAAGAGCTGGATGCTCAACCAACTGAGCCACCCAGGTACCCCAGAACTGGAACTTCTATAAAGCCAGGGAAAGGATTTTGACCAAACCTCCTTCTGTGTAGCCACTACTGGAAAGTAGTCTGGCAGCTGCTATAAAGTTAAATGTACATTTTTCCTATGACTGGCGTTTTTACTTTCAGATACTTATCCAAGAGATGTAAAAATATGTCCGCCAAAAACACTAGCACCAAATATTCATAATAGCTTTATTTATCAAAGCCAAAAACTGGGACAGTCTCAGTGCCCATCAACAGATGAATGTATAAACAAATTGTGGTAAATCCAGATCATGAAATATTACTCAGCAATGGAAAGAAATGAACTACTATTGTGTGTAACAATATAGAAGCATCTCAGAAATAGGCTAAGTAAAAGAAGCCAGATACAAAAGAGCATATCCAACACAGTTTCCATATATATAAAATTCTACAACAATTAAAACTAACAAATAGGAATAGAAAACTAACTAGTCCCAGGGAAGGGTTAGATGGGTAGGGGAGACTGGCTGCAAAGGGGCTCAAGGGAACTTTTTGCGGTGATGGAAATGTTCTATGTCCTGAATGTAGTAGTGGTTACCCAGGTTTATACATCTGTCAGAACTCTTTGAACTATGCACTTGAAATGGGTGCATTTTATTGTATGTAAAGTACACCTCAATAAAGTCGATTTAAAGAAAACTGGGGCACCTGAGTGGCTCAGTTGGTTAAGTGGCCCACTCTTGATTTCCGCTCAGGTCAGGATCTTACCGTTTGTGGGTTCAAGCCCAACATCGGGCTCTGAGCTGACAGCGCAGAGCCTGCTTGGAATTCTTTCTCCCTCCCTCGGCCCCTCCCACCCCCTACTCTCATGCTCTCCCTCTCTGTCTCTCTCTCTGTCTCTGTCTCTCTCTCTCTCAAAATACACATTTTAAATAAACATTTAAAAGAAGAAGGAGAAGAAGAAACCAACAAAACTCAGTCCAGTATGCAGGAAAAACCCTGAGAAGGGAGTAGGCAGGGACGGATCCGCCCACTGTGGGCGGGCCTCCTCAGGGAAGGGGGTGGGGCCTCTGCTGCCTCTCTCACTCCCCCCTTTCACTCTCCACAGTTGCTAATTCGGATTCCGCTATGTGCCCTCCCCACTCCTCAACTTACTGCTGGAGGACAGAGGGGATCTCTCAGGTCGAATCGGTCCAGCGGCAGGGCCTGGGCTTGGAGCAAAGGAGGTTGCAGGCACAAAGGATACCCCCGTACCCAGCATGCCCTGAGGCTGGATGGAGATGCTTTGCCACATGTCTCTTGTGGGGGTGCGGGGAGAGGGCTATAAAGTGTTGGGGCCCGGGCACCTTTGGCACAGAACACTCCCTGACAGAACTTGGCAAAAGCATGGCTGCCTCGCTGTGCATGCAAATGGACAGAGGTTTACACAAGGCAACTTAAGGTGGGCTGCTGGCCAAGGGGTGAGCCTCAAGTCCTGGCAGGACCAGCAGTAACGTGATACCTCAAAGAGGAGGCAGCACTGGGGGAGAGGGAGGACTAAAGGCACAGGTTACATGGCAGGAGGAGCTCTTGGAGGCTGCCGGACTTGGATTGGAGGACTGTGGTCTCGGGGACACGACTGAGTGTCCCCCTCCACCTAAGGGCAATGGTGATAAGGGATGACCAGGACCAACTTATTTAGTGTGGGAGAGTGGGACATTTATAAAATACCAGATCTGCTGCCAGACAAGCAGAGTTTTTGAGACTTGAGGTTTTTTATGCAACCAAGCTCACTCATTCCTGCGTGAACCTCCGTTGAGGGCCTTCCATGAGTCAGATGCTGTTAGTCACTGGGGATGAAGCAGGGGTAAAACAGAAAAATTCCCGTTGTCATGGGACTCCTCTTCCATGACAGCTCCATGCTGTCATTTCACCTGAAGGTGGGTTCTCTGGAAGACGATAGGGAAGGGTGAGGGGAACAGGAAAGCCACACCAGTGGGGCTGGTCTGATCCCTTGGAGGAAGTGACCTTGAGCACTGCGGCTTTGTACGCATGGGCCTGAGAGCCCAGAGCATACTGGTTACTGGATAAGTTCCCAGCAGGGCAATTTCTGGGTCAAAGAGCATAGTCATTTCAAGGCTTTTGATAATACTGCTAAATTATTCTCCAGAAAGTTTCCTAGATTGCCTTTTTTAAAAAATTTGTTTAAATAATTTTTTAATGTTTATTTATTTTGAGAGAGAGAGAGCAAGTGAGCACAACTGGGGGAGGGGCAGAGAGAGAGAGGGAGAGAGAGACAGCACGAGTGGGGGAGGAGCAGATGGAGAGGGAAGAGGGAGGGAGGGAATCTTAAGGCGGCTTCACACTCACCTCAGAGCCTGACGTGGGGCTTGATCCCAAGACCCTGGGATCATGACCTGAGCTGAAATCAAGAGTCCGATGCTTAACTGACTGAGCCACCCAGGCGCCTCTTTCTTTTTTTTTTTTTTAATTTTTTTTTAACGTTGATTTATTTTTGAGAGAGAGAGTCAGAGCGCGAGCAGCAGAGGGTCAGAGAGAGAGACACACACATAGAATCTGAAGCAGGCTCCAGGCTCCGAGCCATCAGCACAGAGCCCGATGTGGGACTCGAACTCACAAACCATGAGATCATGACCTGAGCTGAAGTCAGACACTCAACCGACTGAGCCCCCCAGGTGCCCCCCAGGAGCCTCTTTCTAAAGAAAGAGGAGAAATGCTAGATGTTTTAGGAGTGCTTCAGAGAGTTTAAAGAGTATGTGTGTACATGGTGGGGCAATGCCTCCTTTCTCAAATGCCATCTCAGAAGGGACAGTTCAAGTCCATTTTCCACTCACGTCAGACCTAAGATTTTAGGAGCTAAACATCCTAGTGGTTGAAACACCAGTCACAAAGCCCCGCGTTTCTATCCCAGCTCTGCCACTCATCAGCTCTGGTGCACCTTTGGACAACTTTGCCTACAGCACTGTGAGCCTCAGTTTTCTCACTCGTAAAATGGTCCTCTAAAATGCTTAGCTTAGAGGGTGGAGTGAGGGTTAAACAAGATGATCCAAACAAGGCACTTTGCAGAGCACCCAACACATGGTAAGTTGCTATGATTTTCATTCTGCAACGTCAGCAGTACACAGGGGTCAGGAGTAGCCCCTAACACAGGGCAGCGTGCTCCCTTGTGGATACAGAGATGATGTGGGCCTGCTCTGTGCCTGCTTCCAGACATCAGATCCATCACTGAAGTTCAAATGTTGCCGGCTAAGGTTTTCTGTGTAAGGTTTCTCACCCAGCTATGAGCTAGCCCAACCTTAAAAGACCCCCACATGATGTGTCTATCTGTATGTGTATGTGTGTGTGTGTGTGTGTGTGTGTGTGTGTGTGTGTGTGTTTTCTCCTAGAAAGGAACAAGGATTTTTCCACACTCCCCTAAGCAAAACCAGCTGAGCAGAGTTAACTCAAACTTCTCAAAAACAATTCACCTCTGCACTTAGACCAGATGCAGAATGTTTCAGCCCTAAAGTATACTTGCGGGCATGTGTCTCTGAACACCCACAAGTGATTTAGAACAGGTCAGAGTGAAATCATCATGGGCCCGAACGAACACATTTCAGCCACCAGACGTGGCAAGTTTTCATTGTTTACTTGCATCTGTTTTTTTTTTTTTTAACCCCAAATGCAGATACGGCCATTATTTTACGTGGAACTCAGATATGAAATGCCATGCCTCTGCTCTCCTCACAAACTTTATATCGTGACATCAACTTCTCACACCTGCTCACATCTCTAATTGTCCCAAGGTCCCTGGACTCAGCAGCCACACCTCAGCAGTTCCTTAAACTTAATATGAAAAAATGCACTCTCCCTCATCCTCCCCCCTACTCTTCCCCACCTCAGGGTGAGGTGTCCACGGCAGGAAACCTTACTCTGGAAAACCCTTCTGAGCTGTCGAATTAATGCAACAGTTCTCAAATACTGATCTGTGAACCAAGTTTTCATGCATCCCTGGTGAGGTAAGATAAACAAGAACAATACAGAGAGGTTTTTGTAACGCTAAATGTATTCCATGTTTAACTCTTAAATCATGTCCTCTTTACTTTTTGTTTTCAAATATTCTTTTACAAAACTTAGTGAAAATAGATGGAGGTTAGTTGTGTCTTTTTTTTTTTTTATATACTCTTATCCTTGGCAAAATAAAAAGTTGGCAAACTTAGGCTCATCAAAATATATTTTGAGATTTTCCTAGTCTCCACGCTACAAAAGTCTGGGAATCTCCTAGAAAAGGAGCCAGCCTGGTGCATGAACCAAAGGAGATGTATGTGAACTGGGTACCTCCTCCTTGCTGGGCTCACACAAGCCATTCATCCCCCCTTGTGACAACACTGTGGTGAGAGTGATGGTATTTTCATGTGACGATTCAGGGAAGTGAGGTCTCTTGCAGGTGAAGTGACTTGCCCAAGACCACACAGCTAGGAAGGGGGAGGGGGAAAAGCTGGGATGTGAACTCAGGCTGCTTGAAACTCCGTCCAGAGTGGCTCCTTCCCCTTACAATGTCTGTTCCCGCATTCCCTCATGCAATGGCAGATTCAGAAAAGCATCTAAAATTGACGTAGGTGCACAGCCTTGTTCAGAAGCCTCTGTAAACAAACACATTCAGAGATCAGAAACAATCCTTCCGTCTACAAACAGAGAGAGAGAGAGAGAGAGAGAGAGAGAAATGTACTACGGTACTCTGTGGTCGATGCACTTTCAACAAACAACGACTGGCTGAAATGATGAAAGTGTTAAGTGCTGAACAGTCAGGGACAAGCTGATTCATAATGCGAAGGGGCAGGGGCGGGTCCTGAGCACATTAACTGCCCTCTTCAGACGCCGAGTCCTCAGGACAGGATCTGGACACGGCAGAGGCTGCCTCATTACCAGACAAATGTAAAGACAGTGACAGTCTAGGGAAAAACAAGAGTGATTAAGGGATGGAAGAATCCATGAGTAAAGATGAAGAAATAATTATACAGCTTAGCTAACTCATAAATCAAGGACAATCATGCCATCTACAAACACCAGAAAGGTGAAAAGAACCAAAGCGAAAGATAGGCTATTTAATGTACATTTAAAGACGAAACAATGGCTGGAACGAAGAGAGTGTTAAAAGCCCAAAGTCAGGGACAAGCGGACTCACTGTGAAAAATCACTTCCCAAGGGGAAGCGGCCAGAACCCCAAGGGGGTAGAGACACAGAGGAGATTGGGCAAAAATGTCAGAAGAGCCCAGAAGAGCCGCAGTGGGGAGCAGCCCCATTCTGGGCCCCGTGGGAAGATGATCTGTGACCTGAGTCTTTTCCCTGCCTCTTCCACACGTTCTCTCCCTCCTCCTTCTCCTCAGGAAGATAGGATGACAATCTGAGGAGGAAAACAGTGTCAACAAATATCACAAGGTGTCATAACACAAGCCCGGCTCAGTTTGATTTGGGCCGTGACAGAGGAGCACTAATTATCCCCAAGAAACCAGTCCCACTGCAGAAGGATCTTGGGGACAGAGCAGGCCCTCACAGCCTTTCCCCTTGAGACCTGTGGGGGATCAGATGACCCAGGCTTATTTATCCAAAACCAGCTGTCCCAAGATTAACGGCCAGCTCAAGGGGTTCCCCATCTCTGCAGGCAGAGAAAGGTGAGATTCGGGCAGACTTTTGGCCTCAAGCAGCCTCTGGAAACTTCTGCCTATGCGTGGTTTTTTTTGTTTTTGTTTTGTGTGTGTGTGTGTGTGTGTGTGTGTGTGTGTGTGTGTGTGTTTTTAGAAACCCCTAAAATTGCCTTAGAAATGCCTGGGCCCTGATACCCAGAAGAGGATAGAAAACCAAGGTCTTTGTCTGCTTTCCACTGGGATCAAACCATTTGGCCCAACCTTTGAAGAGCAGGTCCTTGTCCTGAAATCCCTCAATGAGGAAAACAGGACAGGTGGTATAGGAGGTCAAAGGCTGAAATGTGGATTTGGGGGAGAGTCTAGAACTTGGCGATGTGAAGAGAGCAGGTGAAGGGTAGCTCCTTGTGAATGCACTGAGCCCAGGGTGGGAGGGGAGATGGACAAAAAGCAATAGAGGTGGAAAGACAGAGAAACCCAGTGGAGGTTGTGTTACAAGCCTTCTGGGACCTAATTTCAAGTTTCTTGCATCGTCATGCATATCACTGATGTGCCACAAAGGTTTATCATCACAGCGCAACTAAATAAATATAAAAACAATGGGAAGATAGAAAGACTCAAAGAATAATGAGAGGCCTAGGGCAAGCCACTTGGTATAAGTGATGAGCATACTGAGGGCAGGGAATCTGACTACAGATTCTGGGTGAATTTTCTCCCCATGGAGCTCCAAGCACTTAAAGGACAAATGAGGCCAGCTAAGAAGTTGAGCATTTTAAAATAGTGACAACCCTCATGAGGAGCATTTCAGTGTTTTTTCAATTTCTCTCCTTGGCCTCTTAGTGATTTTTTTTCCCTCATAAAATGGGCAGTCCAAATTTTTAGTCTGACATGCTTCTCAGAACAGCCTGTTGACTTTAAATGAGCCAAAGCGGGGGCGCCAGGGTGGCTCAGTCGGTTAAGTGTCCAACTTCGGCTTAGGTCATGATCTTGGGTTTCGTGAGTTCGAGCCCCTCGTTGGATTCTGTGCTGACAGCTCAGGGCCTGGAGCCTGCTTTGGATTCTGTCTCCCTCTCTCTCTGCCCCTCCTCAACTTGTGCTCTCTCTGTCTCTGTCTCTCCCTCTGCTCCCCCCACCCCCCACCCCCCGCCACCCCACCGGCTCACTCTGTCTCTCAAAAATAAATAAACATTTAAAAAGTTTTGTTTTAATTTAAATGAGCTAAAGGAAAGCAATAGAATACCCTGGTTTGAAACATCGTGTCCAGACATTGATTATGTGACCAATTGGCCCGACTGGAGAGTGGTTGCACCTGGGCTCTCAGGGGCCATCTCTGCATGCTTGCATTCATTCATCAAACCAGCAGTCACCAAGCACAGACTGACCAAACTGGCCTCTGCAGGAGAAACAAAAATACACAGGACGTAAGAAATGGAGGTCCTTGAAGACAGGAGGGGTGTAGTGTTTGTTTTTTTATCCCTCAGTATCTACCCCTAGGAAGAGGGACACTGCAAGCCACTATGAGTCATTTACTAGTTAGTATAAATGAAGGCTCAGAAATAAGGCTAGTGGAAGGGTTTAGAGAGAAAGAGAGAGAGAACAAGAAGACACAGTCTATAGGAAGGAGGGCCATTCTGGGAAGACCAGAGGAACTGAAGACAAGCCATATAACTTGGTTAACTAATTAAACATGTACACCCATGCACGCACACACACACACACACACACACACACACACACACACACACAGAAAACAAAACTTACAAGGCACCTTACTGGAGCTGGGATAAAAGATAGAAGCCCAAACTCACAGGGTTATTGTATGCGTGCGAGTGAACAGGAGGCAGACAAACGTGAACAAATATCTGTAAAACTATGTGACAATTGTTACAATCAAGTTAAAGAAAGGGATAATGGATGCAATTTCTAAATAAACTGTGGATTAGATAATGTATTTGTAGCCAAGTGAAATATCCTGACTTTGACAATTGTATTGCAGCCCTGTAAGAGAAATGTCCTGATCTCAAGAAATATACACTGAAGTATTTCAGGGTTAAAAAAATAGTTTTTCAGGGGCACCTGGGTGACTCAGTCGGTTAAGTGTCCAACTTTGGCTCAGGTCATGAACTCCCAGCTCGTGAGTTGGAGCCCCTTGTCGGGTTCTGTGCTGACAGCTCAGAGTCTGGAGCCTGCTTCAGATTCTGTGTCTCCCTCTCTCTCTGCCCCTCCCCTGCTCATGTTCTGTCTCTCTCTCTCTCAAAAATAAAATAAACATTAAAATTTTTGTAAATATTTTTAATGTTTATTTATTTATTTTGAAGGAGGGGCAAATGAGCCCCAGTGGGGAGGGGCAGAGAGAGAGGGAGAGAGAGAATCCCAAGCAGGCTCCATGCTATCAGCACCAAGCCCCACACAGGGCTCAGTCTCACAACTGCAAGATCATGATCTGAGCCAAAACCAAGAGTCAGACCCTTAACCAACTCAGCCACCCAGGCACCCCTAAAAAAAATTTTTAAGGTGCATATACAACATCTAAAGAGCACAGAGGATGGAAGACTGACCGCAAGGGGTTGAGGAAGAGGAGAGTGGAAAGAGGCTTCAGCAAGGATTTGACAATTGAGTACAGTGTGAAAAACAGAGAAGGGGCTCATGAGAAGAAGGGTTGGAGAGAGGGCATGCCAGGCAAAGGTATGGGTCAGAAGCATGGCTCACCTGGAAACTTTAAAGAATGAGGCCTACTTAGAGTTTCCAATGTGTGAGGAAGAATGTGGATGAACACTCAGATGGGACAAGACTCAGGGGACTCTGGGCTCTGGGTAGGGCAGGCTCTGAAATTGGGAAGTCAAAAGAAATTCCTTGTAGACACAATTCTTATCTGCACACCAACCACTGTCTGTCCTGGGACACAGAGAATATGCATGCAGTGTGTGCACCAAAAGGCTCAAGACCACAATGAAGAAACAGTTTTTAAGATCAGGTCAAATGAACCAAGAAGAGCTCACTACTGGGTTGGGTAAACTCTGTTTCACAAGTGTTTATGAGCAGCTACTCTGCAGGCATTGTGCTGGACCCTTGGGATAGAGAGATGAAAAGATGTGGTCTGCACCCTCAAGGTAGATCACAGGCTGGTAATCAAGATGGGAGAAAGGGGATGTGGATTGACAACCAGCCAGGCCTTCTTCCAGCCTACCGCTGACCTCCAGAGCCTGTGTTTGGCCTTTACTGTGGTTGGTACTCAGGCATCAGTGCATTGGTGTTAGGGATAGAAAAGCCATGAGGTGGCCTTCTAATTTGGATATACTTAGCTACAGTGACAGATCTGTTGGAGGAATATAAAAAAAAATTAAACTGGTCAAGAAAATTAGAGACCAATTTCATTCATTCACACAGATGCAAAAATCCTACAAATTGAGTTCAACAATGTGTACAAAATATAATACATCATGATCAAGCTGGGTTGATCCTAAGAATGCAAGAGTGATTTAACATTGGAAAAGCTATAATGTAATTCACCACATTAATGGATAATAAATGAAACTTTATTATTATCTAAACAAGTGTAGAAAAAAAAACATTGGCTAAAATTCAGCATCAATTCATAATGAAACTTCCTACCTGATAGAGTTTTTTTAACCAAATAATTACAGCAAACGTCATTCTTCAAACATCATTCTTCAAGGTGAAATGTTAGAAGGCCTTTAAAAGTCAGGAACAAGACAAAAATGTCTGCATCAATTCTTCTTTCCAGCATTGTACTTGAGGCCCTATCCAGTGCAATAAGAAAAGAAAAAAAATGTATAAGTTCCAGAAAAGAAAAAACAAGGCTGACATTATTATAGATAATATAGTTACAAATTTACTAGTTCACTAGAAAACACAGAAGACTTTATAGATAAATTGCTGGAATTAATTCTTAAAAGTTTAACAAGGTGGGTGGATAACAGAAATCAATTGCATTTCTAAACACCAGCAATAAAGAGTTAGAAAGCATAGTTTCAAAAGATGTTAACTATAGGGGTGCCTGGTTTGTTCAATCGGTTGGGCATCTGACTCTTGGTTTCAGCTCAGGTCATGATCTCATGGTTTTACGAGTTCAAGCCCCATGTCAGCTTCTGTGCTAGCAGCACGGAGCCTGCTAGGGATTCTCTGTCTCCCTCTCTCTTCCCCTCCCCCGCTCTCACTGTCTCTGTCTCTCTCAAAATAAATAAATAAACTTAAAAAAAATTTAAACATACTGATTATAACAGCAACCAAAATTAAGGTACTTAGAAATAAACATGATGTAAGGTATGGAAGACCTTTATAAAAAAAATTAACTTCAGGGCACATGCACCCCAATGTTTATAGTGGCACTATCAACAATAGCCAAAGTATGGAAAGAGCCCAAATGTCCATCGATGGATGAATGGATAAAGAAGATATGGTATATATATACAATGGAGTATTACTCAGCAATCAAAAAGAATGAAATCTTGCCATTTGCAACTACATGGATATAACTAGAGGGTGTTATGCTAAGCAAAATTAGTCAGAGAAAGACAAATATCATATGACTTCACTCATATGAGAACTTTAAGATACAAAACAGATAAACATAAGGGAAGGGAAGCAAAAATAATATAAAGACAGGGAGGCGGACAAAACATAAGAGACTCTTAAATATGGAGAACAACAGAGAGTTACTGGAGGGATTGTGGGAGGGGGTATGGGCTAAATGGGTAAGAGGCACTAAGGAATCTACTCTTGAAATCACTGTTGCACTATATGCTAACTAACTTGGACATAAATTTAAAAAATAAATTAAATGAAATGGTAAAAAAATTTTTTAAACAAAAATAAAAAAAAATAACTTCATTGAAAGACATTGGATAAGACTTAAGTGAATGGAGAGATGAGCCATATTCATGGATAAAAGTCATAATATGAAAATGACATCAATTCTCTTTCAAGTGATCTGTTGAGTCATCTCAAGTCCTTATCTCAAGAAGAAGTTTGCAAGTAACTTGACAAGCTAATTCTAAAATTTACATAGAAGGGTCGAGTGCTAAGAATAGTCAAGATATCCTTGAACAAAGAATAAGAGGAAGGGATCTTTTCTACTACATATAAAAACATAATATAAAGCCATAGTAAGTAATATAGTGTGGTATAGATACAAAGACAGACATTTTTCAAGGCAATTAAACAAAATACTCCAAAGCAGACCTACAGGTATATGGAAGCTTGATTTATGACAGAGAGGGCACAGCAGACCACCAGAGAAAGGATAAATTATCCATTAAATCGTGCCCACAATTTATTGTTTGTGGGTGCATGGGTGGGGAATGGATCCTATCTCACACCATATCCAAAAATGAATCCTGTGTAAATTAAAGCAAAACATATAAGGCAACACTTCTAAAAATTTTTTAATTTATTTATCTTGAAAGAGACAGAGACAGTGTGAGTGGGGGAGGGACAGAGAGAGAGAGAGAGAGAATCCAAAGCAGGCTCCACGCTGCCAGCGCGGAGCCTGACACAGGGCTTGAACTCACGAAGAGTTCATGTGGGAGATCATGACCTGAGCCGAAACCACGAGTCAGATGCTTAACCAACTGAGCCACCCAGGTGCTCCGACACTTTTAAATTTTTAGAAGAAAACATAGAGTTTCTTTATGAGATCAAGAAAGAGAAGGATTTCTTATACGAGGTATAACAAGGTATAAAATACACTAACCATAAAATAAAAGATGGATATCTTAGACCATATTAAAAATAAGACCTTCTTTCATCAAAATATAGCTTAAAGAAAGTGAGAAGGCAAGCCACAAACTGGGAGAGGATGTCTGTAATGCATATAACTGACCAATGAATCTATAAGAAACTTTTCCTATAGCTGTCTGCATGCTCATTTCCTTGTCTCTTTCAGAACCTTTACTCAAATGTCATGTTCTTAATAAAACCTTCCCTGACCACTGTTTAAAAAATTGCAAGCTCACTACCCGCCCTGGCCCTGCCTATTGTCCTTTCCTGTCTTATTTTTAGCCATAACACTTATCATTACCATACATACTATATATGTGACTAAATAATTTGATTGCCTATCTCCCCTTCTCCCCAGCAGACTATAAACTCTGAAATGAGACCAGGAATTTTGGTCTATTTTGTTCACTGTTGTGTTCCCAGCATATAGAAGAGAGCACATAGCAGGTGCTCGATAAATATGTGTTGACTAAACAAACGCTTACAACTCAATAATAAAAATACCAACAACCCAATATAAAAATCAGCAAAAGGCACAAGGCATTTCAGGAAGAAAAGAAAAAAACACAACTTGTCAATAAACATACAAAAAAATGCTTGAATTTATGAATAATCAGGGAAATGCAAAATAAGACCAAAATGAGATACTATTTTGCACTCACCAGATTGGCAAACATTAAGAATTCTAACAATACTGGAGAAAAAAAAAGGGGGGGAAACAAACCATGGGAGACTCTTAAGGATAGAGAAAAAAACTGAGGGTTTACGGAGGGAGGTGGGTGGGGGATGGGCTAGATGGGGGATGGGGATTAAGGAGGGCACTTGTGATGAGCACTGGGTGTTGTCTGTAAGTGATGAGTCACTGAATTCTACTCCTGAAACCAATGCTGCACTGCATGTTAACTAACAAGAATTTCAATAGAAATTTGAAAAGAAAAAAAAAATTCTGACAATACCAAGTATCAGTAAGGATGAGGAGCACAGGAAACTCTTAATACACCTGCTGATGGAGGTGTAAATGATTTCCCTCTTTTGAAAACAATTTGTAAAGGTGGTTATCTTGTAAAGGTGACCATGTGCCTCGCCTACATCTCAGTTTCTCTGTTCTTAGGTTTATACCCCGGAACACTGCCACTCAAAGTGCAGCCCACAAACCAGTGTCAGTATGTAAAAGATCTGTTATAAGCCATCGTGAGACAAGTACCAAAACTGGAAGTAAGCATTTAGAAAATTTAATAGCAACCTGATGCTGCCACCTTGTATTGATTTTTCAGACATTTTTTTATCACGGTAAAATATACATAACATAAAAACTGACCATTGAAACCATTTTTATGCTACATATAGTTCAGTGGCATTAAGCACATTTACAGTGTGGTCCAACCATCACCACCATCCATCTCTAAAACTTTTTTGATCTTCCCGAACTGCAATTCGATGCCCATTAAACAAGAACTCCTCATTCTCCCCGCCTCCTCAGCTCCTAGCGACCATTCCTACTATGGTCTCTACGAATTTGACTACTCTAGGCACCTCACCCGAGTGGAATCAGAGAGTATTTGTCCTTTTGTGACTGGATTATTTCACTTAACATAATGTCTTCAAGGTTCATCCTGGAGCACGTGTTAGGATTTCCTTCCTTTTTAAGGTTGAACCATACTCCACTGAATTTATACACCTTTCATTTATCCACTCAGCCATCAATGAACACTTGGGATTGTTTCCACCTTTTGTCTATTGTGAATAATTGCCGCACCATGTTTATTGAAAAATGTCTGTTGGATATAATAAAATTTCATTTTCCAAGTAATCACGTTTACGGTATTGTTATGGTATTGTACATAAGTGCCAGTCTGTAACAGACGGGGAAAAAAATTTCAATTTACCCATAGACGGTTCAAGAGACACCACCCCGGAGTAAAGGCTTCCAAACTTTTCTAAAAACCCACAGTAAGAAAATTCTTCACACCACAGCCTGGGACACACAAACATAACTGAAACGGAAGCTTCATGAAGCAATACCTCACATGAAATGCACTAAAGTAGTTATAGCTCTCTTTCACTTAAAAAAAAATCCTGGTTGAATCTATTAAATTGATTTCACAGCCTACTAAAGATCATGAATCTCAGTTGGAAAACCAGTGCTCTTGAGAAATCCTTGCACATATGTATCCAGAGCTATGTGAAAGAATATTCCCAGTAGTATTATTCATAGAAACCAAAAAAAAAAAAAAAAAGAATACAACCCAAACATCCATCAACAGGAAGCTAAACAAATAGTGATATATTCACCTAATAGAATATTACAGGGGCCCAATCAATATTTATTGAATGAATTAATAAACAGCTGTGAAAATGAGATATTTGGATGAATCTTAGAAATACAATGTGGAGTGGACAAAGCAAATCACAGTCAACTCTATATTGAATGAAACCATTTTTTAAAAGCTAAATAAATCAAGCAAAACTAAACACTATGTTGTTCAGGGGTGCACACATGTGATGAAACTATCCTAAAAAAGAAAGGGAATGATAAACACAAAATTCAGGACAGTGGGTACCTCTGAGGGCAGGGGCAGAGGGTGGGACTGAGAAGTGCACAGGTAGCTAACAGAATTGGAAATGTTATTACATTGGGCAGTTTACAAACGTTCATTTTATTCTTATGCTTTGTATCTAGGTATACACCGTATGTATTCTTTTATCTATCAAACATCTTTTGTAGAAATGAAATTGATGGAATTGGAGGACAGAGAATTCCACCTACATGGAGCAAGCCGCCTCTTTCATTGATGCAGCAAAACATCAATAAAATGGGCCCCCTGAGCTTCTTCCAAGACTGTGAGAATATAGCTGACAAGCATCTGAGGGTCAGGTTGGAAAGAACGCGATCAGGACAAGACGCTGGCATGCATCACTTGCCCTTGCAGAGTAACTGCTCCAAGTCGCCTTCCACCCATCCAGCCAACCTCCACCCCTCACTGCTTCCAACAGCCACGGAATGTTCTTCTGCATCCCTGACTGTTGGTTGCTCTTCGAATTCTGGGTTGGAGAGCTCAGGGAGGCAACAGAAGATACAAGTCCCTCAGAGTCAGGGGCCATGTCTTAATGCATGCCCATATCTCTAACTTTCAACCCCACTGTATGTGCAGAGCAGATACCGGGTAGTTGTTTGCTGTATATATGAAAGAAGCACCTGGTGAAGAATAAATGGCCATCGCAAATAAACAAAGGATGCTAAACCCCTTCTGTCATTGCCAATGTATGAGATCACTTCGGGCTGTCCTGACTCACTGTCTACCTATGATCTAGTAATGGGCATGGCTTCCCAAGACATATTTATGAATTGAGGATCTGATAGAGAAGGTAAGATGAGGTCAAAGTGGGGAAGTAGTCAGCTCTAAAACAAAAATGAGAAATCCTGGGGATTTTAAGAGTCTCATTGCACATACCAGTAAACTGGTGATTATCTTTTTTATTCCCACTTTAAGATCTATCATGATTAATCATGAAGTGCCATGAGCAGAACACAGTGGCTAAGAGCATGGAATACAGAGGCACTGTCTGGGTTTGAATCCCAAATCCTCCATTTCCTGGAGAAGCTTGGACTAATGACTTAACCTTTCCATGCCTCAGTTTTCTCATCTGTAAAATGGAGATGATGATAGCACCTACCTCATAGGGTTGTAATGGTCAAAAGTGATTGAGATGTTATTCTTTTTTTTTTAATGTTTATTTATTTATTTTGAAGGGGGGAGGTGAACGAGCACAAGCGGGAGAGGGGCAGGGAGAGAGAGGGAGTCACAGAATCCGAAGCAGGCTCCAGACTCTGAGCTGTCCGCACAGAGCCTGACGCGGGGCTCGAACCCACAAACGGTGAGATCATGACCTGAGCTAAAGTCAGATGCTTAACCGACTGAGCCACCCAGGGGCTCCAAGTGAGCTGCTATTCTTGAAAAGAACAGTGCCTGGCATACAGCGAGCACACCATCGGTTGTCAAATAAAATCCTTATGGGGTGCCTGGGTGGCTCAGTCGGTTAAGCGTCCGACTTTGGCTCAGGTCATGATCTTGCGGTCCGTGAGTTCGAGCCCCGCGTCGGGCTCTGTGCTGACCGCTCAGAGCCTGGAGCCTGTTTCAGATTCTGTGTCTCCCTCTCTCTCTGACCCTCCCCCGTTCATGCTCTGTCTCTGTCTCAAAAATAAATAAACGTTAAATAAAATAAAATAAAATAAAATAAAATAAAATAAAATAAAATAAAATAAAATCCTTACTTAGACTGACAAATACTCTCTCCTCTGCCCACATGCCTCATGTACTCTTGGTGTTAGCTATCATGTGGATATTCAGACTTCCACTGTGGGAAAGCACTTTCTATGGCCTTTACCATGGAAAACGCAGAGAGCTTTCAGATTTCTGGAGCTTTGCTCTAGGACCGACCCTTTGCTTAGCATGCCTGAAGTCGCGCTGTCCTTGCTGGTATCTTCTAAGATAATCACCTCTAACATACTCAGAATCCTGACATGCTTCCTTCATGAAGCCTATCCCGCTGCCTTTCTTTTCCATCCTCCCTGTCTCTGCTTCCTCTGGCCTCTTCACAGCCTCCTAGCAGATTTCCCTCCAGTCTCTGTTTCTGCCAGTTCACCCTTGGCCCTGGGGACACATTAAATCTTCCTCAAACAACCCTTTGCATGTCATTCCCACCCACCCGCCTCTGTTCAGACCCTCCCCTCCCTTGCCACTTCACAAAGTGATGTTCAAATTCCTCAGCTTGACTGTTAAGGCCTCTGTGGTGGCCTTTAGTCCTTTATCTCTCCCTACTTGCCTGTATAAAAAAATTTTTTTTTTTCCAATAGCCAAATCAACCTATTCATTGCCTCCATATTGGTCATACCTACACCCACCCAGACAATACCATTTCCTCCACTCCCAAGCCTGGAATGTTCTTCCCTTGACTTCAAGGTCTGGGAAAGACACTCTGAGAAGTGAGAGAAAGCCACCAAAATGGAGATTGGGGAATATCGAAAGCAGATTTTGCATTTCTAACTTGGCTTGGCCATGATCCCAGGAATGGGGGAAGGATTCTCTCCCTCCCCTTCCTCCTAGAAAGGCATAGAGCATGGTGTTTAAGAGCATGGGCCCTGGCTCTGTTAATTCCTGGCTGGGCAAGTTACTTATCTGCTCCGTGCCTCAATTTTACTCATCTGTAAAAGGGAGGTAGCAACCCTTTACCTTTTACCTAGTACCTTCTGGAATGGATATGGTGGTGTGCCACAGTAATCCCCCTTCAAGACAGAGACATTTACTCCCCAGCTACAGGAATGATAGCCGCTGACTGCTCACACTGAGTCCCTCCCAGGAACCGACCTCAACCAAAAGAAGCTTCACTGTGCAAGATTATGTCCCCTCCCTTGTGCAGTCTGCTTCCAGTGATGGGGCAATAGAGGTTATAAAAGCCTGGTCTCCTTGCCTTGACTAGGCAACTCCAAAGGGGCATCCCCGCTTCTGACCTCCCTATAAAATCCACTGACGTCCCTGCTGTGACTGCATGAGAGGCCAGCTTCTCTCTCTGCCCACTCCAGCTCCCTTTCCTTTCCCTCACAGGTGTTGTTCCCCAGACTACCCCTCAATAAACTGCCTGCATGCAGATCTCCGCTTCAGAGTCTGTTTCCCAGGAAACCTGACCTACAACAGGTGGTTGGTCTAGGAAAGCAGTCTCAAAACTGGGATTTTGGAGCAGAATTGCTTGCTAGCTGACTGGCTCTGAGGACCCCATTACTGATGGCAGGTGGAACACTGAGAAACCTGGCAGGTGGCTAGAGTGCAATTGCTAGAACTTTCACTGGCAGTGACCTGGGATGGGACACAGGTGGACACCGATGCCGTGGGATGCAGCATATCAAGCATTTCAGAGGTTCTGGTAAGTACTATTGGTAAAGACTGTAGAATGAGATGGCTGTTGCTAGGGGTGGCAGGGGATTGATTCATTGACGAAAGACGCTAAAAGGCCCAGAATGATTAATCACCAATATAAGGCAGAGAGTAAGAGCTTGAAGCCATCTTTGACAGCATATAGAGAGACTCTCATCTCCTGCACTGGAGGGCAGAGAAAATGAAGGATCAAGCCCAGTACTTAATTATAAGAAGAACAGGACTCCAAAGAAGATTGAATTCTCAACTCCAGAAACTCTGCTATGCCAAGGTGGATAGCCTGATTAGAAAGAATGGGACCCTGAGATTCTCATGAGGCTGCAGGCAAGACTGGTCAGGACTGTAGTCACCTCGAGGTTTAGCTAAGACTGGAGCATCTGCCCAAGCTCATTCTCATGACTTTTGCAGGCCTTAGAAGATCCTTTTCCAAGCTCATCCCTGCAATTGCTGGTAAGCCTTTGTACCTCTCTCCCTGTGTCCTGGTTATCCTCTCAACATAGCAGCTGGTGATAGAAGGGAAGGAGGAAGGCAGGGAATGAGAGTGGGAGGGCCCCAGGGGGTCTCCCAAGACAGAAGCCATAGCCTTTTTGTGCCCCAATCTCGGATGTGCCATCCCATCCCATCTGCCATTTTTCTATGCAGCAAACCACTAGGTCCAGTCCACACTCAAGGAGAGAATACATGAGTGGGTGTAGTGCCAGAGGCAGGGGTCATTGGGGACCACCTTAGAGGCTGCCTGCCACAATCTGACATAGACATTGTCAGGTTCTGGAGATAACATTTTCCATACTTGAAGACATTGTGGCAACCCATTTACGTAGTGACAAAGAAGACTGTCAGCTCTTAGCAGAGCCCAGACCAAGAAAGGGGTCTTCAGCAGGTTCAGGCTGTGGTGCAAGTGACCCATCACAGGCATCTATGATGGGAAAAGACACTGTATGGAGTGTATGGCATGTCCCCAAAAGAGTCACAAAGTAGATCCCTAATATTCTGGATCAAGGTCAAGCCACCTATAACAGAGGATTGTATATCTCATTCAGAAAACAGCAACCTGTGTTCTACTGAGCCCTGGTAGACACAGAGCACTTGATTATGGGACATTAAGTGACCGTGAAGCCAGAGATCTCCATCACAAGCTGGGTGTATCAGACTCACCAAATCATAAAGTCATTTGGGTTCAGAGCTCTCCGTCATTAGATGGAGGTGGTATCCAGGATCAAGCCTGGGCAGAGCATGAGAGAATAAGTAAGCTGCGTGAGTAGGTGGCTCGGCCTCCCATGTCACTTCCCACTTTTGCACCAGTACCTCTCCCTCAGTTCACACCAATGGCCACATGGGGAATCATTTACGGTCAGCAGATGACAAAGGGAAAAGGCTGAGCGTGGGTCACAGATGAGTCAGCTCAGTATGTGGGTGCGAAGTGAAATGGACCATGGCTGCATATAGCCCCACTCAGTGAGGGGTGGGGGAAGGTGGTGGTACTGAAAGGTAACAGTGAAAGGGAAATCCTTCAGTGCAGAGCTTTATTATTTTTTAATACTTTATTTTTAAGTAATCTCTACATCCAACGTGGGGTTTGACCTTACAACCCTGAGATTGAGAGTTGCATGCTCCACCAACTGAGCCAGCCAGGTGCCCAGGTACAGACTTTGGATGGTGCACCCAGTCCTTCACCATGTACAAAGAAAAATGGCCTTAGATTTAGACTACATAGTGACTCATAGGCAGATGTGACTGGCTTGATTAGTTGGTCAAGGGTCTGGAAGGAAAAAGATTGGAAGATTAGGAACAAACTGATCTAGGGAAGCGGTAGGTAGATGAACCTGTGAGACTGCGCATGAAGTGTGAAGACCTTGCTGCATGTTAACAGCCATCACAGGTCATCCACCATGTAAAGGACACCAATCAAGTAGGCAGAATTTCACAGGTAGTTGATGTCAGCTAGCCTCTACCACTAGTCACCCCAATACTGGCATGAACAGAGCAGCCATAATGGCAGGGACAGAAGCTGTGCATGAGCCCACAGCCAGGCCAACCTCACTACGGCTACTGCCAAACATCAACCTACCATCAATAGAGACCAACACTGGGCACCTTACGTGGCCCCATCCTTCCAGGAAAGTGACCAGAACTTGATGGAAAACTGATTACCTTATAACCCTCCCACTCTGATAGGGGAAGCTGACTAGAATTAACAAATATTCCATGCATGAATTTGTCTGACTACAAGGCCTCAAGGAACACCACTTTCTGAGAGTTTACAGAATGTCTGATACACTGGAACAGCATCTCACATAATGTTGTATGACACCAAAGAGCCCATGAAGGAGGTATGGCTGCAGATGTATGATCACAGGATCCCCTGGTCCATGATATACTGCACCACCCAGAAGCTTCTGGCCTCACGGAGCAATGGAGTGGCCTTTTGAAAGCACAGCTAAGGTACAGCTTGGAGAAAATGCCCTGTGAACATGGAATACCATCTTCCAGGATATAATTTAGACCCTAAATCAATGACCGTTATATGGTGCTATGTCCCAAGTAGGTAGAATATGTGGGTCTGGGGAGCAAGAAGTAGGAGTGGCTCTGCTTATCATTAGTCCCAGTGACCTCAACTCTAGGAGCCTAGGGGTCTTGGTTCTTAGAAGGTCCCTTCTATCAAGGATGCAGTAATCCAATTAAATGTTAGGCTACCCTATCACTTTAAGTTTCTTGTGCCAACAGACCAGGGGGCAAGAAAGGGATCATCATATTGGAAGGGGCAATTGACACTTACCATCAAAAGGAGGTTACCAATAAAAGGGACTGCTACTGTAGAATGAAAGCAAAGAAGATATTTGACACCAGATGATCACTGGGACACACTCTATGTCTCTTCAAACTCTATGTCCAACATCAATAGTAAATGGACAAATGCAGCAACCACAGCCTGAGGCCAAATAAGCTGCCTAAACCAGCAGAGGTGCTGAGAGTGAGGGGAATCTGGAATGCATAGAAAGGAGGCAGCAAGGAATATAAGTAGCAGTCTGGAGAGTCAGAGCAGTTTTTTGTCCTACAAACTTTCTCATCTATGTTTCCCCAGAAAGAGACTCCTGGAAAGCTTCTGAGGAGGCAAACCTACTATATTAAGCAAGTAGATCTGAGCACAAGGGGTGGACTGTATGAGACATATGACCCTTTCCCGTTCAGGGCTGAGTGTTGGTTGCCGACCACTCACAGTTCAGTTCCTCTCCAGGCACTGTCCTCCATCAAAGGAAGCTGCTCTGCTCAAATTTATGTCCTCTCCCTACAGGCAGCCTGCATCTAGTGACTTGCTAATGGGAGGTAAAATAATTCAGCTCCCTTTTCTTAACTGTGACAACTCTGCAGGGCCATCCCAGCTCCAGCACCGCCCCCACAATCTGCCAACACCTCTGTTGTAATAGTTCCACTCCCTCTGTTTAAGGGTGTCCGACACCCTTCACAGGTGCTCCTGAGAGCACTCCCATTTCCTGCAAGCAAATCTCTGCTTCAATGTCTGTCTCCCATGGAACCTAACACTTCTACCCAGAGTCATTGTAGGAATTAAATGAATTAGTATCTGGAAAGGGTTTAGAATAGTGCCTGACACAGAGTAAGCACTGTTTAAGTGCTTATTGTTGCTACTGTCACCAATATTGTGTAGCGTCCTGCCCTCATTCCTTAAACCTAGGTTAGTTCTATTATTTCCTCAGATCAGAATCTTCCACTGTGGGATCCATGTACCACTGGTGATGTTTGAAGTGACTTTAGGTATTTTAGGAAGTATCCTGACAAACACCTTTTATTTGTTGTGAATTAACTTTTGTTTTACTTTTTATTTATTTTTTTAAATGTTTATTTATTTGGGGCTCCTGGGTGTTTCAGTCAGTTAAGTGTCCAACTTCAATTCAGGCCATGATCTCATGGTTCATGGGTTCAAGCCCCAAGTCAGGTCTGTGCTGACAGCTCAGATCCTGGAGCCTGCTACAGATTCTGTGTCTCCCTCTCTCTCTCTGCCCCTCCCCTGCTCATGCTCTGTCTCTGTCTCTCTCTCAAAAATAAACATTGAAATAATTTTTTTAAATAAATGTTTATTTATTTTGAGAGAGCGAGAGAGAGCATGAAAGAATTGGAGGGGCAGAGAGAGAGAGGAAGAGAGAGAGAATCCCAAACAGGCTCCCTGCTGTCAGCACAGAGCTGGGCGCAGGGCTCCATCTCACAAAGTGTGAGATCATGACTCCAGCCAAAATCAAGAGTTGGATGCTCAACCCACTGAGCCACTTAGGTGCCCCTATTTTACTCTTTATTTTGAAATAACTTCAGATTCACAGGAGGTTGCAAGGAAATGGACAGGAAAGCCCCATGGATCCTACTCCAAATCTTCACCAACATTAACATCTGACATACAAATAGTACCATAGCAAAACCAAGAAATTGGTTTTCGTAAAATCCATAGAGCTTATTCAGATTTCATCAGCTTTATATGCAGTCATGTGTGTGTGAGATATGATAAAACCATGATTTTATTATAAAAATGATAATTTTACCATTATGCAGTCTTGCATAACCACCACCACAATCAAGATACTCAACTGAACCATCACCTCAAGAATCCTTTATGTTAACACTTTATGGCCACAAACAGGCTCTTTTTCCCCATCCCTAAACTCTGTTTTTCATTTCTAAAATTTTGTCATTTCAAAAAACATTATATCGATAGAATCATACAGTATGTAACCTTTAGGATTGGCTTTTTTCTCTCAGTATGATTTCTTTCGGGTTCCTCCAAGTTGTATTTATCAGTTCATTCTTTTTACTACTGAGTAGTATTCCATGGTATGGATGTACCACAAGTGGTTTGATCATTCACTTACTGAAGGACATTTGGGTAGTTTCCAGTTTTACAAATACAGCTATTACAAATACAGCTATTACCAATACATGAACATATGAATGTTCATGTACAAATTCCTGCATGAAAATAAGTCTTCCTTAAATGCCCACAGGTTAAATGCCCACAAGTATAATTGCTAGGTTATACAGTAAATTTTTGGTTTTGAAAGGAACTGGCAAACTATCTTCCAGAGTGACTTTACCATTTTATATTTGTACCAGCAATGTATGACTGATCTCAAAAGCATTTGGTGTTATCACTATTTTTCATTTTAACTGAATTTACTTTTATGTATATTACCATTTTATTTATTTATAATATTCTTATATTTATGGAAAATAGTATTTGTTTTGCTTTTATAGCGGTGATATAAAATTTTATTTAAAAATAAAATGGGGGGGGGCACCTGGGCGGCTTAGTCAACTAAGCGTCCAACACTTGATTTTGGCTCAGATCATGATTTCAAGGTCCGTAAGTTCGATTCCTGAGTAGGACTCTGTGCTGACAGTGTGGAGCTTCCTTGGGATTCTCTCTCTCTCTCTCTCTCTCTCTCTCTCTCTCTCTCTCTCTCTCCCCCTCTCTCTCTGCCACTCCCCCATTTGTGCTCTCACTCTCTCTCTCTCTTTCAAAAATAAATTTACAATTAAAATAAAATAATAAATAAAATAAAATTAGGTCTTAAAAAGTAAGTTGTATCAAAGGAAAATATGAAGTAACAGTTCCAGTGTATATGTTGATGGCAAAAATCATGAACTTGGTGCATAAACGTGTGAAGTTTAGGAAGCTCTACCAGGGTTTATCTGCATTATGGGTTAAATAGGTTTTTTTGGCCCAGCCATTTTGTTTATATACAAAATATTCCAAATAATTGATCCACAGTAAAATTTTGGAACACACAAATATGTTGGAATCCATTCCCCCTAACTTATATTGCTTCATTTTTTCAGAGTATGTTCTATATTATCTACTGAATGGGAAGCTCCACAAAGACAAGGATTCTGTCTTCTACCTCTTATAAATTACCACTTAATACATCAATAAGTGCTTCGTGATTACTTAAATGCATGGTAAGAATTCCTAGGAATATTGAAATTGCTTTATTATGACAGATTGTTACATTGGCAGCCCCCAATGAGCCATGCCTCTTGGTAGTTGAGCCCTTGAGTAATACCTTCACAGTAATACCACACTGACTCTATACTTATCCAGAGCCTTTGACATTAGCAAGTGTGACACAAGCAGAGGCTTGATAAGTGCTTGCATGGCAGGGCTTGTCCTCTTGGAATGCTCCTTCCTGGAATGCAGCTGCCATGTGGGAAGATAGTCCAGCAAACTATCCTGCTGGAGACAGAGAGACCACATGGAAATGCATAAGGCCACATATGGAGAACCAAGGTGCCCAGTCAAGTTCTCAACCACATTCGGTGGTCAACCACACGAGTGACCCTCACTAGCAACATGTGGGGCAGAGCTACCCAATCAGTCCACTGAATCATGAGAAATATATCACTTCTGTTGTAAGCCATTAATCTTTGGCATGGCTGATTATATAGCAATAGATAACAGATACATTTATGCTGCCCAGGCTAGGGGAAGGAGATGCTTTCACAACTGGTAGTGAATCGATGACAATGGGTTTTGGACAGTTGTAGAAAACTGAGAAGACACAAGCAGAGGAAAGACAGAAAGAGGACAGGAAAGAACCTAGTCAGGATGGGCTTATTTTTAAAGTTCAAGATTTTAGGAGTGCTTGGCTGGCTCAGTTGGAAAAGCATGCAACTCTTGATCTTGTGGTCTTGAGTTTGAGCCCCATGATGGGTGCAGCAATTGCAAAAAATAAATAAATAAACTTTAAAGTTCAGGATGTTTAAATCAAGGAGCTATAACATTTAATGGCCTAAATTTCCTCATGATCACTTAGGCCAGGAATGGCTAATAAGCAACCTGAATACCTTCTCTCTCCATTTCCAGGCCCATGGCAGACATCACCAAGTGATCACAGAACTCTCTCCTCAGGAACTTAGCATAGTCTCTGGATCTCTCTCAGCACACCTTCCTGACTGCCACTAAGCAATTAACCAGCCTTGGCACAGGATGTAAAACCAATCTCCATCTCCAACGTCTACCATTATTTTACTCACAAATGATTCTAGGACCTAAGAGATTTATTTGTGGATCTAGTCACAGAGCTGAAAAGTAGCAAAGGTAGGACTAAACATCCAGACTCCTGAAGAGCTTTGAAATTGGTCACATCTGGGTTTAAGGCCAGGCTCTGACACTTTTTACTTATGTGATCTATCTTAGACAAGTTAGTTAACTTCTCATTGTTTCGATTTCCTCATCTATAAACAGGGATAATATATCTTTTAAGTGTTGAGCATTGGAGAGCTCCTTATGTTTTTTAAGTTTATTCACTTAAGTGGGGTGCCTGGGTGGCGCTGTCGGTTAAGCGTCTGACTTCAGCCAGGTCACCATCTCACGGTCCGTGAGTTCGAGCCCCGCGTCAGGCTCTGGGCTGATGGCTCGGAGCCTGGAGCCTGTTTCCGATTCTGTGTCTCCCTCTCTCTCTCTGCCCCTCCCCCATTCATGCTCTGTCTCTCTCTCTGTCCCAAAAATAAATAAAAAACGTTGAAAAAAAAAAAAAGAAAGAAAGTTTATTCACTTAAGTAATCTCTACACCCAGAGTGGGGCTTAAACTCACACCCTGAGATCAAGAGCCACACACTCTCCTGACTGAGCCAGCCAGGCACCCCAACAGGGGTAATATTTTTACCTCACAAAGTTGCTGTGAGAGTTAAATAACTTCATATATTTTATGTAAAAACACTGACCACCATGCCTGGCATGCAGTGGGCTCTCAGAGTACAGTGTCTTTCCAACAAATAGCAAGGAGTGCCTGGAAGAGACAATTTAGTGCTTTAAATCTGACTCATAAGAATGAGCAAAGGGAAATTCAACATACTCTGTCCATAGCAGAGAAGATACTCTGTCCATAGCAGGTGGGCATCAGAACCAGTGGGGAAAGAGGCGCCTGGGTGGCTCAGTCGGTTAAGTGTCCAGCTTTGGTCCAGGTCATGATCTTGCAGTTCGTGGGTTCGAGTCCCGCATCAGGCTCTATGCTGACAGCTCAGAGCCTGGAGCCTGCTTCTGATTCTGTGTCTCCCTCTCTCTCTCTGCCCCTCCCCTGCTTGTGCTCTGTCTCTCTCTTTCTCTCTCAAAAATAAATAAACATTTAAAAATTAAAAAAAAAAAAAAAAAGAACCAGTGGGAGGGCTGAAAAGTAGAGAAGCAGCAAGTGACCAGGGGGTGCCTAGGAGAAATATCTCTGCTCTCTGTGTGTTGGAAGTAGCAGCAACGAATCCTCCTTTAATCTACCAGTGCCACTCTCTACTCCATGATAATTGTCTAATAATTTTGCCATTTATCTAAAATATGGTAACAGGGACATGAGAACATGCCACTGAAGCCCTGGCTATCACAAAAGTTTCTCAGCAAAGCCAAAGTTGTTCTCCCAAGTTTGGGTCTCATTCTTCCTGCCTGGACAACTCCTGTAGCTGCATTAAGATACCCTGAGCCTCCTTGCTCTCTCTCCCCAAGTCCTTGAGGAATACCCCCAAAGCTCCACTCACATCTCTCCCCAACCTGCCCTTTCATTTGCTTCAAGGCCTTGCCAGGCTGTGAGGTCCCAGGTGAGAAGGCACTCACTAATCCACTGACCAAGAAAAGAACCACAGTGCACTTACTGACTAACCCTAGTTCATCTTGAAGAGGAGGGTCCCAGTCTTGCTGGAGGAGGCCAGCCTTCCCACAATTCCTCCCTACTCTAGGCAGGATTATTTGGTTGCAAGCAACAGAAATAAACCTTGGCTAACTTCGACAAGAGGGTGTATTGGGAGGATGAGACCAGCTCACATAATCAAGAGACAGCTGACAATGAGGCTGGTGGAGCTGGGAACAATGACAGCCATGACATCCTGGAGTAGGAGCCAATCAACCATCTTGTTAGAACACTGCTACCTGCTTCTTTCACAACATTATTTTATCTTTCTGCCATTCTGGTGAAGATCCCAAGTCCTTGAATCTGATTGGCTTGGCTTGAGCAAAATGCCCTCTCCTTTGTCAACTTGATTGACAGCCCAACTGAGACTGCAACCAATGGGGCACAAGTAATTGTACCAAACTGAAAATGGCTTTGTTACCAAAAGAAGGAAGCAGAATGGTGGACCGAAAAGTTGGATAGTGTAGCCAAAACTAACACGTGTCTAAAACACCCCCCATTTTCTCCCCCACTTACATAGTTCACTTAGATTCCAGGTGCTGTGTATGAATAAAAGTTGGCAGAACTGTAAACCGAAGCTGGGCATAAACCAGCTGAAGGAAACTCGGTTGGAGAAGAAATTGGGCTTTTGGGGTCAGAAGACCCAAGGTCTTATTCCAGCACTGCTACTAATTGTGACCTTTGTTCCTCCATCTAAGCAATGAGATAAGCAGTGATCTATCCAGCAGGTCATTATAAACATCAAAACAGATAATGTACTTCAAGGCACTTTGAAGGTTGTTAAACATGCAAACTTGAAGGACTGTTACTGGCCTGTCTGGGTTTTTATAATTTATTTTACAGATTGCATCATATCAACTCCTTAACCTGAGATTGTGTTTGGCCAGAAGCAGTGCGGTTCTGACCTTAGCTGGCAGATGCGCTGCAGTGAAGCCAGATGAAGGAGAGATAGCCCTGCAGGTAATGCAGTGGGCAGTCTTATTTCAACCTACTTTGCAATGCAATGATCTTGAGGAAATATTAGGATGCAGTTCATAGAGAGTTCTTACCAACTCAGAAAAATCAACTCCAGTGAGAGCCAAGAAATAGAAAACTGCCAGGGTGTAGGAAATAGCCATTTGGAAGAACGCATCAGATATTCAATATTCAACACAGAATTGAGTGGCAATGTGGCATAGTCGCTCAGAACACGAGCGTTGAGTCATGAAGACCTGAGTTTGAACTCTAGCCACGTCCCTTGCTTCATCTTTACAAGCATGGTAATAATCCATTCAACAAATATTTATTGAGGACTTATTAAATGCCAGGTATTATTTTAGGCACTGGTCATACAATAGTGACCAATATAGATTTAAAAACCTTGCCCTCATGGACTTTACATTTTATAAACAACAACACAAAACTAAAATGTATGGTATATCACATGGTGATCAATGCTATGGAGAAAATAAAGCATGGCAGGAGGCCAGTAGGTGATTGGGGAAGAGCCATTGTAATCTATAGGATGATCAGGGAAAGCCTCGCTCTGATGGAAACATTTGAACCAAGAGATAAAGGAAGGGAAGAACTGGACTAGCCAGATGTCTGAGGGAAGACTATTCCAGACAGAGAGGATAGCAAGTGCAAAGGCCTGGTCATGAGAGAACAACTGGATAGTCCAAGGTGGCCAGGAAGGTAGGAGGTGAGTCTGTAACTGGAGAGAAGATGGACGTCAGAACAGAGTATTGGAGATGGGGCCAATACATAGGGCCTGATACTTCGGCTTTTACTCTGAGTGAGATGGGGAGCCACTGGAAGGTTCTGAGCAGGAAAGTAACAATCTAATTTAAATTTTGAAAGCTAATTTGAGCTGCTGTGTGGTGGACAAGAGCAGAAGAAGAAAACTGGTTAGGGAACTATAGCATAAATCCATGTGAATCTTCTAGTTTCTGGCCCAGCATGTAAAGAGCTTGGAAGTTGCCACTCTGTCTTAACAATCAGTAAAAAGCTGAATAAATTGAAAAAGCAATGATCCTTCTTAGATCTGTCAGAGAAATAAGGTCTCAGGACAAACCACCGCTGCCAAAATTTGGGGAGACATGCAGGTGAAAAAATATAATCACAACTCATCAGAGCAGAGATCACCAGCAGAAACCTTATGGGAACCAGTGCTCTGGTAGGAAAACCTATACTTTGACAAACTGCTGGAGGCTCTGTGTGGACAAGTCTGAAAGTTAAAAACTCCAGGGGGACCATGTCTCTGAGGGGTACCCACACTTTTGTGAGTTTTACCTCCAGGAATTCAACCAGGTTCTCATAGTAAATGTTGGAGAAAAATTCCCTCCGGCTTCTGGCATGGGTTAAGGAAAAAAACATCTGATATATGCCAGAGTATTGTGTTCTTCTGAACGAGGCTTTCCCTCAAGAGAAACTGTTTTACTAGAGCCTAAACTATGGGAGATTTTCCAAGAGCCTAACCAACACATAGGAAGGGAAATACTCAACTCCAGCCTCTCTAGCCATCCTGTGCTACTTAAGACAGTGAGGGGCTAAGAAGCACTTGTAAAATTCAGTCTAAAGGTACAAGCTCAATAAAAGACTAAGACCTAATCACAGAGCTTTAGAACACTTTCCTCCTCCCACAGCTACATACTACAGTTCCTTTTACCTCTTACATTATGTCCAGCCATCGAGAAAAAAAAATTACAAGGCATACTAAAAAGCAAAAAACACAGCTTGAAGAGATAGAACATGCATCAGATAGAACATGAACCAGACTCAATGGTGGTAGGGATGCTGGAATTATCAGACTGGGAATTTAAAACAACCACGATTAATATGCTAAGAGCTCTAGTGGATGAAATAGACAGCATGCAAGAACAGATGGGAAATGCAAGCAGAGAGATGGAAGTTCTAAGAATGAATCAAAAAGAAATGCTCTAGAGATTTTTTTTTTTTAAACTGTAACAGAAATGAAGACTGTCTTCAATGGGCCCACCAGTAGATTGACACAGCTGAGGAAGGAATCACTGAGCTTGAGGGATCTCCATAGACACCTTTGAGATTGAAAAGTAAGGAGGGGAGCCTGGGTGGCTCAGTTAAGTGTTGATTCTTGATTTCAGCTCAGGTCATGATTTCATGGTTCGTGAAATGGAGCCCTACATGGGGCTCTGCACCGGCAGCATGGAGCCTGTTTGGGATTCTCTCTCTCCCTCTCTCTCTCTGTCCCTCCCCCGCTCGCTCTCTCTCTCAAAATAAGTAAATAAACATTTCAAAAAATATATTTAAAAAAATAAAAAAGGAAAAAAAAAAGAAAAGGAAAGGAAAAAAAAAGACTGGGGGGCACCAGGGTGACTCAGTGGGTTGAGCATCCAACTTTGGGCTCAGGTCATGATCTCACAGTTCATGGGTTTGAGCCCCATGTGGGGCTCTGCACTGACAGCTCACAGCCTGGAGCCTGCTTGAATTCTGTGTCTCCCTCTTTCTGTCCCTCCCCTGCTTGTGCTCTGTTTCTCTCTTGCTCTCTCGCTCTCTCTCTCCCTCTCTCAAAAATAAATAAACATTTTAAAAAATAAGGAAAAAAGACTGGGAAAAAACAGGACAGAATATCCAAGAATTGTGTGACAACTACAAAAAATATAACATACATGTAATGGGAATAGCAGAAGGAGAAAAACAAGAGAGAAAGGAAAAAGGAGAAATATTTGAAGCAATAATGACTGAGAATTTCCTCAAATTAATATCAGAAACCAAACCACAGATCCAGGAAGCTCAGAAGGCATCAAGAAGGATAAATGCCCCCCCCCCAAAAAAACCCACCCCAAAACAAAACCAAAACGCTGTACTTACGGCATGTTATACTAAATGCAGAAAATTGGAGCATCTGGCTGGTTCAGTCAGTTAAGCATCTGACTCAGCTAAGGTCATGATCTCACAGTTTGGGAGTTCAAGCCCCACATCAGGCTCTCTGCTGTCAACACAGAGCCTGCTTTGGATCCTCTATCCCCACCTCTTTCTGCCCCTCCTCCATTTGTTCTGTCTCTCTCTCTCTCTCTCTCTCTCTCTCTCTCAAAATAAATAAAACTTTTAAAAATTCAGACAATCAAAGGTAAAGAAAAAAACTTAGAAGAAAAAAAAAAAAACACCATACCTATAGAGAAGCAAAGGTCAGAAATACATCCAACATCTCTTCAGATCAATGCAAGTAAGCAAAGAGTAGAATGGGGTGCCTGAGTGGCTCAGGCGGTTAAGCGTCCGACTTCAGCTCAGGTCATGATCTCATGGTTCATGAGTTTGAGCCCCGCATCGGGCTCCGTGCTGACAGCTCAGAGCCTGGAGCCTGCTTCAGATTCTGTGTCTCCCTCTCTCTCTCTGCCCCTACCTCTGCTCATGCTCTGTCGCTTTCTCTCTCAAAAATAAATGAATGTTAAAAAAAAATTAAAAAAAAAAAAAGAGTAGAATGCAATATTTAAAATACAGGGAGAAAAAAAAACCCTCACCAACCTAGAATTCAGTACCCTATGAAATTATCCTTCAAAACTAAAGGGGTTTATATTTGTTGCTAGTACATTTGCCTTGCAAGAAATATTAAAAGAAGTTCTTAAAGAAAAGAAAAATAAAATGGGTCAAAAATTTATATCTACAGGGTGCCTGAGTGGCTCAGTCAGTTAAGTATCTGACTCTTGGTTTCAGCTCAGGTCATGATCTCATGGTTCATGGGTTGGGCCACTTGTTGGGCTCCTTGCTGACAGTGTGGGGCTTCCTTGGGATTCTCTCTCTACCTTTCTCTCCGTCCCTTCCCTCTCTGCTCATTCTCTCTCTCTCTCAAAAATGAATAAATAAATGTTTTTAAAACACCTTACACCTACAAAAATAAAGGAAGAGCATGGGAGAAGGAACAAGTGAAGGTAAAAATAAGAATGTTTAATTTTCTTATCTTAATTGATCTTACACAACAGTTTGCTCAAAATAATAATAGCAACAATGTTTTCAATTGTGTAGGTGTGTATGTGTGCTCACATGCTTATGTGTAAGTAAAGGGATGACAGCAATGATACAAGGGATGAGAGGAGGGAATTAGAACTATTTTGTTATTATAAAATACCTGCACTACCAATGAAGTGGTACAGTGTTATTTGAAAGTGGAATTGGATTAGTTGTAAATATATATTGCAAACGCTAGGCCACTAAAAGGGGTAAAAAAAAACAAGTATAACTGATATGCTAAGAATGAAGAGAAAATGGAATCATATAATATACTCAGTTAAAACCACAAAAGGAAGAAAAGAAGTAAAAGACAAAAATAGGAACGAAGAAAAAGAATAGTAAATAACAAACAGTAACAAATGTGGTAGCGATTAATTCAACTATGTCAATCATCACTTTAAACATCAATGGTTTAGGGGCACCTGGGTGGCTCAGTCAGTTGAGCGTCTGACTTTGGCTCGGGTCACAATCTCATGGCTCGTGGGTTTGAGCCCAGTGTTGGGCTCTGTGCTGGCAGCTCGGAGCCTGGAGACTGCTTTGGATTCTGTGTCTCCCTCTCTCTCTGCCCCTCCCCTGCTTGTGCTCGCTCTCTCTCTCTCTCTCTCTCTCAAAAATAAATAAATATTTTTAAAAATGTTTAAAAAATCAATGGTTTAAATAAATGAATTAAAAGGCAGGGATTGTCAGAGTGGATCAAAAAATAAGACCCAACAATACGTTGTCTACAAGAAACCAACATTAATATAAACACATATATAGATTAAAAATAAACAGATGGGGAAAGATATACCATACTAACACTAATCAAAATAAAGCAGACATAGCTATATTAATTTCAGACAGAATAGACTCCAGAGCAAAGAAAGTTATCAGGGAAAAGAGGAGCATTATATAATAGTAAAAGGGTCAATTCTCCAGGAAGACATAGCAGTCCTTACTGTATACATGCTTAACAGTAGAGTGTCAAAATATGTGAGGCAAAAAGCGATAGAACTGCAAAAAGAAATAGATGAATCCACTATTATGGTTGGATATTTCAACACTCCTTTATCAGAAATGGACAGATCCAACAGGCTAAAAATCACTACTGTTGAACTCAACAGTGCTGTTGAACTCAACAGCACCATCAATCAACTGTATATAATTGACATCAATAGACTACTTCATCTAGCAACAGCAGAATTCACATTCTTCTCAAGTTGACACAGAACATTCACCAATATAGACCACATTCTGGAACATAAAACACACATTAACAAATTTAAAAGAACAGAAATCATACAGTATCTGCTCTGAGACCACAGTAAAATTAAACTAGAAATCAACTATGGAAAGGTAACTGGAAAATCCTCAAATACTTAGAGATTAAACAACATACTTCTAAGTAACACATAGGCTAAAGAAGAACTGTTGAGAGAAATTTTGAACTAAATAAAAGTTAAAGTACAACATAGTAAAATTTGTGGCATGCAGGAAAAACAGAACTTAAGAGAGAAATTGATAGCATTGAATGCATGTATTAGAAAAAAAAAGAAAAGATCCAAAATCAGTCATCTAAGCTTCCACTTTTTAAAAACCTAGAAAAAGAAGAGCAAATGAAATCCCAAGTAAACAGAAAGAAAGAAATAATAATAATTAGAGCAGAAATTAATGCAGTTGAAAATAGGAAATCAATAGAGAAATTGACAAAATCTGGTTCTTTGAAAAGATAAATAAAACTGATAAGTCTCTAGCCAGGCTATGTAAAAAAAGAGAGAGAGGATACAAATCAGAAATGAAAGAGAGGACATCACTACAGATCCCATGGACAGTGAGAAGATAAGCAAAGGATATTCTGCATAACTCTATGCCCACAAATTTGATAACCTAGATGAAACAGGCTAATTATTTGAAAGAATCCACCAAAACTCACACAAGAAAAAATATACAATACAAACAGGCTTATGAATATTAAGGAAATCACATCAGTAAGTGACAACCCTCCAAAACAGAAAGTAGGCTCCTATGGATTCACTGGTGAATTCTAGTAAACATTTAAGGAAGAAATTATACTAATTCTGTACAATTTCTTTCAGAAAATAGAAGCAAAGGGAATACCCCCTAACCCATTCTGTGAGGCTAGCCTTACCCCAATACTAACACCAGACAAAGACATTACAGAAAAGAAAACTACAGATCAGTATCTCTCATGAACACAGATGCAAAAGTCCTCAACACAGTATTAGCAAGTCTAGTCCAACAATGTATAAAAAGAATTATACACCAAGACCAAGTGAGATTTATCCCAGGTACACAAGGCTTGTTCAACAATCAAAAATCAATTAATGTAACCCATTACATCAATAGGCTAAAGAAGAAAAGTCACATGATCATATTGGTAACCAAAGGAAAAGTATTTGACAAAATCAAACACTCATTCATGATAAAAACTCTCAGCAAACCAGGAATAGAGGGGAATCTTCTCAACTTGATTAAAAATATCTTCAAAAAACCTACAGCTAATATCATACTTAATGGTAAGAAACTGGAAGTTTTCCCAGTAAGATCCAGAATAAAGCAAGGATGCCCCCTCTTGCCATTCCTTTTCAATATCATACTAGAAGTCCTAGCTAATGTAATAAGACAAGAAAAGGAAATTAGGAGGGAAGAAATGAAACTCTCTTTGTTTACATATGACATGATTGTCTATGTAGAGAATGTGAAATATTCAACAGCAACAAAAAACTCCTGGAACTTATCATCCATTACAGCAAGTTTTCAGGATCCGATGTTAATATACTAAATTAATCACTTTCCTATGTACCAGCAATGAACAAGTAGAATTTGAAACTTAAAACAAGATACTTTTTATATGAGTACTCTTCAAAAATGAAATACTTAGGTGTAAATCTTACCAAAATGTGTACAAGTTTTATATGAAGTACATATAGGAGGAACAAAACAGGGAGCCAAAAAGTACACCGGCATAAATATAGTCAACTGATCTTTGACAAATAAGAAAAGGCAATACAAATGGAGAGAAGATAGTCTTTTCAACAAATGGTGCTGAAACAACAGGACATCGCAGGACAAAAAATTGAATCTAGACACAGACCCCCACACCCCTCTCAAAAAGAAACTGGAAATGGCTCATAAAGTAGCTGAAGGCACATTAAAAAAAAAAAAAAGATTATAGGGGCGCCTAAGTGGCTCAGTTGGTTAAGTGTCTGACTTCAGCTCATGTCATGATCCCCCAGTTCATGGGTTGCAGCACAGCATCAGGCTCTGTGCTGACAGCTCAGAGCCTGGAGCCTGCTTCAAATTCCGTGTCTCCCTCTCTCTCTGCCCCTCCCCTGCTCATGCTCTGTCTGTCTCTTTCTCTCAAAAATAAATTAAAAACATTTAAAAATATTTTTAAAAAGACTAGAGACCTAAATAGAAAACACAAAGCTATAAAATTCCCAGAAGATAACATGGGAGAAATTCTACATAATCTTTGGTTTAACGATGCCTTTTTAGATACAACACCAAAGGCACGATCCATGAAAGAATAACTGACAAGCTGGACTTCATTAAAATTAAAAACCTCTGCTCTGTGACAGACACTGAAGAGAAGCCACTGTCTGGGATATAATATTTGCAAAACACATGTCTGATAAAGACTATTATCCAAAATATACAAAGAGCTTTTAAAACTCAACAATAAGAAAACAAACAACCTGATTAAAAATGGGCCAAAGACCTTAACAGACATCTCCCCAAAGAAGATACACAGATGGCAATCAGCACACGAAAAGGTGCTCCACATCGTATGCCATTAGGGAAATTATAATAATGAGATACCACTGCTCATCTATTAAAATGGCCAAAATCCAGAATAGTGACAATATCAAACACTGCTAAGAACCCTCATCACTACTGACGGGGGTGCAAAATGGTACAGCCACTTTGAAGACAGTTTGGCGCTTTCTTACAAAACTAAACATACTTTTTTCTTTTTTTAATTTTTATTTTAGAGAGAGAGAAAGAGAGAGTACATGCAGGATAGAGGGGCAGAGGGAGAGAGAGAGAGACAGAGAAACTTAAGCAGGCTTCACATTCAGCTTGGAGTCCGACATGGGGCTCAATCCCACACCCTGGGATCATGACCTGAGCCAAAATCAAGAGTCAGACACTCAACCAACTGAGCCACCCAGGTGCCCCAAAACTAAACATACTCTTACCATACGATCCAGCAATCACACTCCTTGGTATTTACCTAAAGGAACTGAAAACTTATGTCCATACAAAAACCTGTTTAGAGCAACTTTATTCATAATTACCAAAACTTGGAAGCAACCAAGATGCTTTTCAGTAGGGATAAATCGTGATACATCCAGACAATGGGATATTATTTAGCAGTAAAAAGTTGTCAAGCCATGAAAAGACACAGGAATTTGAGCTGTATATCACTAAGTAAAAGAAGCCACTTTAAAAAGGCAACATACTGTATGATCCCAACTATATGATGTTCTGGAAAAGGCAAAACTATGGAGGCAGTAAAATGATCAATCAATGCTTGGGGCACCTGGGTGGTTCAGTCGGTTGAGTGTCCCAATCTTGATTTCAGCTCAGGTCATGATCCCAGGTCATGGGATCAAGCCCTCCATCAGGTTCCATGCTGAGCGTGGAATCTGCTTGGGATTCTCTCTCTCCCTCCTTCTGCCCCTCTCCCCCCTCCTCTCTCTCTCCCCCTCTCTTTCTCTAAAATTAAAAAAAAAAAAATTTTTTTTTGTAATGAGCAATGGTTTCCAGGAGCTGGGGGAGGTAGGATGGAGGGATGGATTAGGCAGTGCAGAGAGGATTTTAGGGCAGTAAAATTATTCTGTATGATACTCTAATGGGATATATGTCATTACACACTTGTCAAGACCCACAGAATTTGAATCACCAAGAGTGAACCCTAATGTAAACTGTGGATTTGGGGTGACAGTGATGTGTCAATGTAGCTTCATTAATTGTAACAAACGTACCACTCTGCTGAGGGATGTTGATAAATGGGGGAGCCTGTGGAGGCAGAGGCAGGAGGTATAGGGAAACTCTCTGAACCTTCCACTCAATTTTGCTGTGAATCAAAAACTGCTCTCAAAAATCAAGTCTGTGTTTTAAAAATTCTGTTGATGGCAGCTGGGGCAAAAGTGGTACCTTTGGAAGTGGGGGAAGGGGTTAGATCCTGGGTATATTTTCAAAGAAGAGCCAACAGAATTTTTTTTAACATGTATTTATTTTTGAGAGACGGAGAGAAACAGAGCACGAGTGGGGGAGGGGCAGAGAGAGGGACACACAGAATCTGAAGCAGGCTCCAGGCTCCGAGCTGTCAGCACAGAACCCGACGAACTCACAGACCTCGAGATCCCGAACTCATGGGACCGCGAGATCATAACCCCACCTGAAGTCTGATGCTCAATTGCTCAATCGACTGAGCCACCCAGGCACCCCCCAGAAGAGCCAAGAGAATCGCCAATGTCTTGTCTTCATGTTGTGCAACATGAAGACAAGAGAAGAATCAGTACGCGGCCTCTGCAAGACACCGTAAGACAATGACGTCATACGATGACAAGCACATACTAGACATCAGGCAGATATCAAAATCCCCTAAAATCTCAGAAGAGATAATGGTCCTCCACAAGGCAATGTCTTCATTAGGTAACTTGTGGGGGTAGGGTTCAAGACAACCAAAACACTCGAAAGTAGAGGGTGGCTAAGCTCTAGTCAACTCCAGTAAGCCCTCTTTTGTATGCAGTATTTTCTTGTGGTCAGCAGCTCAGTTCTGGAGAAAAGAGATAAAGTACGAACAGAGAAAAAGAATGATTCATCCCAGGACCAGTACATGACAATAACTCCACAAGTAACACTTATTACTAATCACAGTGGCAATACTAGCTAGATGGGCGGAATGCCATGTGCTATGGAAGCCATGTGCTAGGCCAGCATCTTCACTGTAGTGTCACAGCCTGAAGCTTGAGGTGAAGATCTGTGTTAAGGTGTGAAAGAAAGCCAAAGGATTCGTTCTCTAAACACTGACTGTCAATTCCCAAAGAATACAATTCTACTTTAGTTGGAAATTTCCTATCATCTTTCAGGCCACCACTATGGATTAGGCACAGTGTATTTCTCCAGTGCTGAAATTAGCCCAGCAAGATCAGTATTTTGTGTCCATTTTACAGATGGGAAAAGTAAGGCTTACACAAGGGGATCACTAGCTAAGGAGTTGCGAACCTGGGTTCAAACCCAAGCCTGTGTGTCTCCAAAGCTCATGTACATACCACCCTGCCTCACTTCTGTTTTGCTAACAATAGCCAACCTTCACTGAGCACCTACCTTGTGCCAGGCCCTGGCATATATTAATATGAACTATGACCATCCCCACCTTACAGATGAGGAAATTAAGGCCTAGAGAAGTTAAGAAACTCGCCAGAGACCCCCCTCCCCCCCCCCCCCATACACACACACTTCAGCTGGCCAGTTGGGACAAGGCAGTGTGGTTCAAGGTTGCAGGGTCGATACTCATACGTTAAAAAAAAAATTTTTTTTAAGGTAATAGTGATATATGCTAATGGTAACTTTTAGAAAATACAACAAAGAAAAAATAAGTATTACCTATAATCTCACTGTTCTGAGATAACCATGATTATCATTTGGGTGGATAATTTTTTCATCTTTTTCCTACACATACGTGCATACACACGTTTTACAAAAATAAGATTATATTATATGTGCTTTTAACCCACCCTTCACTCTGTAATGTAATAATTTGTTGTCAACATCCTTCTGCTTGAAGTGTTTCCCACAATGGTGATTTGTTACTCTCTTGGGTCATGTATCAATTTGAAAATCCATAGAATCCTCCCCTTCCACCAGAACATGCCTGCATACACATACACACGCATGATTTGGCATTTAATTACAGAGATTCCCTGAACCATGGACCCTGAGAGCCCCATCATTTCAAATGCCCAAATAATATTCCATCATGGAAGGATGCCCTGTAAGTTACTGAGCCAAACCAAGGCAGTCCCCTATGGTTGGACATTTAGGTTATTTCCAATTTTCCACTATTATAAACAATGTTGCAATGACTACTCCAATAGATAAATCTTTGAGTATGGCCCTATCTATTTCCTTGGGATCAATTCCAAGAGCACAATAATTTTTAGGGCTTTTGATAGTATTTCCAAATTGCCCTCCATTAAGGTTGTATCTATTTACGCTCCCGCCAGCAGAGTCGAAGAGGGCCATTTCCCCACATTACTGCTCACATCCGGTCTTATAAAACACTATATTTTGTACCTTTTTAACCCTGCCTCACAACTTCTCTTTTTCTTTTTGCTGTCTTGGAGACAGTGATTTCTGACTCAAGGAACTGGAAACAGCAGCCTTTGGGGAAGACTCCAGGTTGAGAATTGCTGTCTTTCCCTGCTACAATAAAGCCCCAAAGGCTGTGGTTTCCTAGATTCTGCAGAAGACACTCCTTTGCAAATCTCTTTGCCCTTGTCTTTGGTAGGAAAAGCGTCACTAGGCGAGAAGAAACGAACAGGCTAACCTTTTAAAAAAAAATCTTTTTAAAAATGATTTTTAAACATTTCTATTATGAAATGTTTGTCCCCAAAGGAACCAGGAGGATTCCTTTTAGTAGATCTTAAAATTCATAGATAAGTAATTCTGTAGTGTGACTGCTCCTTCTCTCCCACTTTAGACAGCCAAATCTGTCCTGATGTATAAAATTTGCTGGGGGAAAAAAAATGAAGTTTGGCCCATGAGGCTGGTTATAAGGAGAAATCTTTTGCATATAGTAGGCACTCAATAAATGTTTGTTGAATTGCACTGGAAGACTTGGACACGCACCCTGGAGTAATAGGGGATTTCGTGTACGTGCTTAACTGCTTAAGCTTTCATTAACTGTGGCAGTGTTAAATACAGTCGATACTAATGAGGGGGAGTGGTGACCCGAATAACACCAAAACAGAGGGAAATCCCAGATCAACTCTATTTAGACGTAAAATACAGTCCATGACTTTTTTTTTCCTGTAACAGATGTACCTTTCCAATTCTGGTTGGCTTAGGCGAATATTACAATGAGCTTATCTCCCTGAGCCCACAGAGAGAGACTGTGCAAGGCAGCCATCGGGCTAGATTTAACAGTCCACAAAGAAATCTCAATATGGACATATTAGGTGATATAAAAGAATCATTATTAATTGTGTTAACTGTGATATTATTTTAGTTATAGAGGGATATGTTCTTCCTTTTCTAAAGGTGCACACTGGAGTTCATAAATAAATAAATAAATAAACAAACAAACAAACAAATCAATAAATAAAAGTCACCATGGACAGTCTGCAAAAGGGATAACAAAGATTTGGCCATATTACGGAAATAACTACAGTTTCCTGGAAGTTGTTTGTGCAAACCAGTTTAGATATATTAACGCAAATCCTTACAAGAAACCTCTGCAGGGAAGGTAATGTTTCCGCCCTGATTCAGCATCAGGGAACGCTCCCCCCATCACTGGATACTGTAATGATGAAACCGACAGTCAAAGCATCCTGCCCTCCTGCCCAGAGGGTGGTGTGGGACCCAGGTCTCTCCTGCAGCCCTCACCCTGCACAGAGGAATTCTCAACCCAGTGATGAAAAGCCCTGAACACCACTCTGAAGAGTTCATCCCTCAGCCCTTCCTGAGGCCATAGACTGGGGCTTTTCTGCCCATTCTGTGACCTTCCCCCGCTCAAGGCAGCCACAGTTGGTTTCCATTGCATGCAACCAAAGAATGCTGGCCGGCAGAGAAATGTTATCTGATTCACCCCAGACTGCCCAGCTCAGTAAATGGCCAAGCGAGAATTTTGAACCCAAGGCTAATGTCACAGCCCCAGGCCACTTCTCAAAGGATGTGCACAAAGGGTTAATTTCATGTGCCTTCCAAGTCCTGACTTTCCCCTTCTCCGCCATCTGCCTCTTCCCTATAAAATTCTTGCATACCTACTCCATGCCCTGTCTACCTGCAGGGCTGGAACAATACATCACTGGACTGATGTAACTACCCCTCCACATTGGGCACCCGGCGTTAATTCAGTGAGTGCTTTAATCCGAAGTCCCCTGAACTAGCAAGCTATCGCTGCTACTCATCCCACCTCTTTACAACGTTTTAAAACAACACTGCAGCAGAGGCAAGAACAGGTCGTCTGGTCCAACCTCCTGCCTCAAAGAAATCCTGCCCTAAGATCAAATAAAATTCAGTCACCTGACAGGAGTCACTTTTGCCCCCACCATTATGAGACGTCTACTGGTTACTGTCAGCCTTAGGAAGCACCCTGTGCTATTCTAATACAGGATGCACGCATCCTAAAAGGACAGACTGGAGCACAGAGCGTCAGAGCCTCGGGGGTAGTGGGGAGCCCACAGGCTCTGCAGTCACAGAGACACCTCTCATAACTGGTGTATGAGCTTCCTTCCTAGATGGTTTCCTCATCTATAAAATGGGGATAATAATAGTACCAACCTCACAAGCTCTCGAGATGCTTGTATCAGATGAAAAAGTTAAACTACCTCATACACTGTAGGAGCCAACAATGCCAGTGCTTCCCTTCCTAAAGAATTTAGGACAGTTGATTGCTTATTCCTATTTTTAAAGATCTCCAAGGAAGGAGAAACCATAGCATCCCTTGGTAGCTAGTGCCAGTGTTTCACAACCCACTTAGATGATGTGTGAATATAGCACAGAGGCCCACATCCAAGGAGCCTGGCAGAGGCTGGGAGGCATGCCAAGCAGCTTGCTGGACCGCTACCCAATCCTATCCCTTCCCCCGCCATTGCCTCCTAAATATATATATTAGCTTAGCCATCCTTCACAGGCCAACCTCCTTTTGGAAACCCTGTCTGATAATCTCCTGGTTTGAAATGTTTTCGGTCTTCTAACCACTATAACACCTGTTGGCTGTAACATGCTCCAGCCATTTATGAAGAACAGGCTGGTACTGTAACTATTTAATTGTGTAATTGGTTAATTCAATAAATATATATCAAATGCCCACCTGAATTGCCAGATAACATCCTAGGCACTGGGCATACAGCAATGAATAAAACAGATGAGGTCCCTGCCTTCATGAAATTCACATTCTAGCAAGAAGGAAGTTGATAGAAATTAGGTATAGAGTATGTCAGTTGATCAAAAGCGCACTGGAGGAAATTAGAACAGGGTTGAGGATGGGTGACCATTCTTTGTAAAAAGGAATGGCGGGCCCACCTCATACTAACTCCCTCTCATTCCCTGTGCCCCTAGGCAGGCTTCCCCAGTTCCCCACATTCCTTGGAGCCCCAGGACCTTTGCACACTCCTCTTGTCTGGAATGCTTGTCCCTCCCTACCTCACCTGGTTAACTCTTTTTGATGAGGTTATATTTGAGCAGAGACTGGAAGGAAGGTAGGACACTACATACATGTGCTTGGTTTCTCTAGGAATATATGCTCCTGGAGGGTAAGAGAAGGCAGGGGGGAGTAGTGGTTAGAAATGCTAACTCCTGGGGCACCTGGGTGGCTCAGTCAGTTAAGCGTCCAACTTTGGCTCAGGTCATGATCTCGCCGTCCATGAGTTCAGCCCCCACATCGGAGCCTTTTTGTGTGCTTTTTATAAAACAAACAAACAAACACATTTAAGAAAGACATTAAACGAGATAGTGTAGATAAAAATGCCTACTATCTCACAATCATTTTAAAATTAGTTTTCTTGGGGTGCCAGGGTGGCTCAGTCGGTTAAGCTTCTGACTTTGCCTCAGGTCATGATCTCACGGACTGTGGGTTTGGGTCAGGCTCTGTGCTGACAGCTCAGAGCCTGGAGCCTGTTTCAGATTCTGTGTCTCCCTCTCTCTCTGCCCCTCCCCCGCTCACGCTCTGTCTCTGTCTCTGAAAAATGAATCAACCTTAAAAAAAATTAAAAAAAAAAAAAAGAAATGCTAACTCCTGGGGTGCCTGGGTGGCTCAGTCGGTTGAGCTTCTGACTTCAGCTCGGGTCATGATCTCACAGTTCGTGGGTTCGAGCCCCACATCGGGCCCTGTGCTGACAGCTCAGAGCCTGGAAACTGCTTCGGATTCTGTGTCTCCCTCTCTCTCCCTGCCCTTCACCACTCGTACTGTCTCTCTGTTTCTCAAAAATAAACATTAAAAAAATTCTTTTTAAAAGAAAAAGAAATAAATGCTAACCCTTGAGTTAGATCAATGGGCTCAAACCCCTGTTCACTCACCCCAGTTGTGTGACAAGTTCCTAACTTCCCCAAGTCTCGGTCTCCTGGGAAATGGAGACAGAACAGTACTTATCTCACAGGAATATTGTAAAGATTCAATAAAGTCATGAATGTACAGTGCTGGGCATCAAAGATGGATGTGCCTTGAAGGTAATGAAACTTCAGGGGTTTACCCACCCCCCCCCCCATACACACACACTTGCATGAGCCCCTTGCAACGCCCTTAGAGGGGCCTGGTAATGAGTTTACATGATCATGTGTTTTTATAAAATATGTTAACAACAATTGGTTAAGACTACTGTCTCTTTCCACTTTGACTTCCCTTCGGTCATACTTCTCACGTCAGATGGCATTGGAAAGGACACAGGCCTCTTGCATTCATGATTCAGATGGTGAACCCAACCATCTTCCCCAAGAGGTGAGGAGACTGGCCTCCCCAGGATGTGGTCAGGTTCACCATCTGAGGATCGTTCCAGAGTGTGGAGAGCTGTGGGCAGGTGCTGATGGAGCCCACATACCACTGCCCCACACCTGGAGAAGGAGGCTTTGGGGAACAAGACAGCACCCCCATGGAACCCCCAACTCTAAAGCCTCATGCTGAGACCTCAGGACCCTCTGGGGACTTCCTGAGTCTTCATCCAGAGCCAGCCTCAGGGTCTGGCAGTTCTTAAACTGAAAAGCTCTTGAAATCTACACCCAGCATGGGAATAAGCTGGTTTCCCCTCCTAAGGGCTGAAAACAGCTCATGACCATCTTCCAAAGGAAAACCTTCTCCCTACTTGAAAGCAGTTATAAAATCACATCTCGGCCTTTTATTTCCCAGCCAAGTGATGCCAGTTACTAATAGCAGAAGGAAAGAACGTGACTCATTCACGTTCTAGTTCTGATGGCTGATTGCCATAAATTCCCTGGTCCCTAGGGCTCACCGCGCCTCTCTTTTGTGACCATTCTCCACAGTCATCACCCAGAAAGTCACCCTTTCCTCTTGGTTTCCGCCAGGAGACTTCTAGAAAGACATCTTAAGGCCCATCATTCCATTTGTAAGATCACACTGAGTCCCTTTGCCCATCTCCCAAACAGACTCAGGGGAAGACTTGATTTTAGCATCTTCCTGTGTATTTGTGTGTATACAGGCACATTTATTTCTAGAATCAGAGAATCTTTGTCTACCCTCATCTGCCTCTGTTCCTACCCACCATCCTCTCCCGCCTTCCCTGGAGTTTGTTTCCCATTCATAAACTCAGCAGGTTCACCATCACTCAAAATACACAACAGTAACAGCAGCATATGTTAGCTGGGTTATCTCCCTGAAGGGACATTGTGCTCATGACCCCCTGAGCCCCCAGCTCCCAAAAGGTCAAGGCCTCAGCATTCTCTCCACTCTCCTGCCCACCCCCCCCAAAATCAGAACAGGACCTCCAAACTCACAGGAGCGACTGCCCTTTTACTGAGGGGAGGAGGGAGAAGAACTTGGGTTGACTTTTAAATCATTGTCCTAATATATTGAATTTATAGCCCAACAATGTTAGGACACATATGACTTTAAAAGTGTGACTAGGTCTTGTTGATGATGCAAGGCTGCTTACGGTAATAACTTCCCCCTAACTTTCTGGAACAGTCTCAGTATCTGGGCATTTTTTTAACGGAGACAGTTTGTTAAGTGTGTAATTAAATGTGATTGGAATGTATAGCTTTTATATACTTAAAAAGAAAAGATAAGGAGGGGTGGGGGTAGAATGTCCTTTCTCAGACCATGGGCCCTGATTTGGGATTCAGAAAACCTGATCCCTGTAACAGTAGAACACTACATCCTCAGGTTCAGCAGCTTTGCTGGTGGATTCAAGAGGCTGAGGCTCGGGTGGAGAGTGTGAAAATACTTTGAAAAGACCTTTCACTATCCAGATGCAAGCATTTATCATCATCATCATATCATCATTATTAGCAATAATAAGTGCATCAGGGGGAGCTTTTCAAATGCAAATCTAATCACATTGTGCCTTTCATCCAAGGCCTCCCACTGCTGTTAGGACAGAAGCCAGAGCATACCCCAGGCCTCCAGGCCCTTCATGGCATTTTTGTAGGAAGAATGGCAGGGCCTGGCTCTTGCCCACCTCATACCGGCTCCCTCTCATTCCCTGTGCCCCATGCAGGCCTTCTCTCAGCTTGAATTTGCTGCACTCCTTCCAGCCCCAGGACCTTTGCACACTCCTGATGTCCGGAATATTTGTCCCTCCCTAGCTCACTTGGTTAGCCCTCTCTTTTTGTCCCAATATCATACATCCTCAAGGAAGCTTTCTCTACCTTTCCTGACTGGGTAAATCCTTCCCTTCTACATCCTCACAGAATCATGTTCAGCCATCCATCTACTTATTAATTCATAGTTATTGGGTGTCTACTATGTGCCAGACAGTATTCTGGAGGTGAGGAATATAATGGTGAACAAAGAAGTCCCAAGGGAGCTTCCACTCTAACAGAAGAAGAGGCAATAAGCAAACAAACACATACACACCTACTAGAACATCAGGCAGTGGTAAGTGCTGTGAGGAAGAGAAGGCTGGGTAAGGATTAGTGTGGTGGCAGCAGCAGAGGTAATCACTTCAGATAAGGGCAGTGGAGAAGATGACACTTTCTGAGCAGATGACACTTAAAATGAGTCTTCAGTGAAATGAGGGAACAAACCATGAAGAGGTGAATGGAAAGACGAGTTCAGACAAAAGGAACAGCAAGGACAAAAGTCCTGGGGCAGGAATGAACTTAGTAAGTCCAAAGAACAGCAGAAAGCCAATGTGGCTAGAATTGAGAGAGCAAATTGGGAAGGTACTACATGAGGTTGGAGGACATTTAGACAAGTCTTTTGGGGAATTTTGCTACAACAAGGAGCAGGGAAACACATGAGCATTCTGGAGGGTGTTTCTGTTTGGGTTTTTACTCTGTTTTAAGATGGGAAGCACTGCAATATAGTTGTGTGCTAAAAGGAATGTTCCAGTAGGAAGGATGACATTGGTGATTCACAAGAGAGAGATCACTGCAACCAGTCCTCCAATAAATGAGGAAGAATGGGGTCCAGGGTCCAGGTGGAGAGCTTGGCGCTCCACATGCACGGGGACAATTTGTAATCCGCGACAGGAGAGGGCACAGCACATACATATTGATGCTGGAGGCTGGTCAGTTTAGTGGTGGATAATGAGCATTCTGATGGCCTCTGTTTTCTCAGTGAATAGGAAGATGAGATCATCAGCTGAGAACTAGGCAGGAGAAGGGCACTGAGGCTGGAGAAAAGAGGAGAAGGTACAAATAGCCATCTTGGAGGGTGGCAGACTGACTGGGGACGGTAGTAGGATCGCTGGGCAGTGCTGAGGCCATCCACTTGTTTGAGGACTTCAATGTAAAACAAGACCTGTCTGTGCAGTTTCTACTGTTTTCTCCAGCCATGTTCCTGTGACCAGGGACAAGTACCAAAGAGGTGCTCCACAGGGTTTAACCAGGGTTGGGGTTTGGGTAGGTGGACACAGGGAGCATGGGCATTATGGAACAATCACCATACTAGGCCATAGAGTCTAGGTTGGGTGAGGAGGAAAGGAGGACCTATGTGGTGAAGGACAGGAAAATATGGTAGAGGGCCAGGGGATTGAAGACCTCAATAGGTGGGAGAATCGTTGGAACGGTAGTCCTAGGATCACTGAGCTGGGAAGATCCATGGTGATGATCTGAATGGGATGGTTGGAATGGAAAGTTTAGAGGTTCTGTACTTGTGGCAAGGTCTGTGTGTGACTATGGCTGAGGTGCGGAGGAGGAGAGGATGATGGTGTTGAAGCATCAAGAAACAAGAGGCAGGGTAACAGATGGTCATCTACATGGGTCTTAGAGTCACCACAGACAATGGCACGAGTGGAGGTACAGAGAAAGTCAGTGAGCCTGGTGGTCAAATTACCAATGAACACATGAGCAGGAGGTCGGTAGAGAGCACAAGAGATGGTCTGATGACAGGTGCTTGCATTTTTTGTGTTTATATGATTCTTTTATTAATGTTGATTTACGCACTACCCTGTACACACCACTAAGGGTAGGGACCACGTCTGCTTGCGTTCACCACATTATCACATTGAGCTCCTAGCTCAATGCCTAGCACAGAACAGGTACTTAATAAAAACTTGTTGAACAAATGAATGAATGAACAAATACTAGTCTCTGGAATTGAAGGGGAGAGGGTGAGAGGCATTGATCCAATAATTTGCTCCTTTCTCTTCCCATTAAAGTCCTCAGCATAGTGCTTATTTTCAGAAATTTCAGTCAATGGTCACTCAACTGACATTCATGAAATACCTGTTAAGTGCCAGGTGCCGTGCTGCATGCTTCAAAGAGAATTAAGACATGGGTGCAGCTCTCAGAAATCTCAAAGTATATCCAGGTGAATTCATGAATAAATCACGTTAATACAAGGTGAATAGAGCAATGATAGAGAGAGGGATGAGCAAAATGCTCCAGGGACACAGAAGCTGACTGCTTTGGGGGGAGAAGGGAAGGCTGTGGGTACAGATAATATCTGGAGAATGAAGATGCTCAGCTACCAACACAAGTGGATGTTAGGTGAAGGACCAGCCTGTCCACAGGTATCAAGGATGAGAAAAGCTTAGCAAACAGAAGTCTGATGAAGACTAGCAGATAAGCTAAAATGTCATCCAGCCCTGATATTTAAGGTCAGCTGGTTACAACCAGCATGCTAACTAATTCAGTGGAGAAAGAATAGTATTTTTTTTAATTTTTAAAAATGTACTTATTTGTTTTTGAGAGAGTGAGCGAGAGCACGCATAAGCATGTGCACGCAAGAGCAAGGGAGGGGCCGAGAGAGAGGGAGAGAGAGAATCCCAAGCAGGCTCTGCAGGGCTCGATCTCCCAAGAAAGAATAGTCTTTTTAACAAATGGTGCAGGGACAACCGGACATCCACATGGAAATGAATGAAGTTAGACTCCCACCTCACACCACATACGAAAGGAAATTCAACATGGATCAAAGACCTGAATGCAAGCATTAAAACGAAAACGCTTAGAAGAAAACCCAGGTGCAGGGCGCCCGGGTGTCTCAGTCAGTTAAGTGTCTCAGTCAGTTAAGTGTCTGACTCTTGGTTTTGGCTCAGGTCTTGATCTTGTGTTTAGGGGCATTGAGCCCCGTGGTGGGCTCTGAGCTGACAGCATGGAGCCTGCTTGGGATTCTCTTTCTCTCTGCCCATCCCTTGCTCTCTCTCTGCCCCCCCCCCACCTCAAAATAAATAAATAAACTTAAAAAAAAAAGAAGAAAACCTAGGGGCACATCTTCATCATCTTGGATCAGGCAATGGTTTGTTTATTAGCTGTGACACCAAAAGCACAAAAGAAAAGATAGATAAATTGAACTTCAAATTTAAACTTTTGTGTTTTAGGGCACCTGGGTGGCTCAGCCAGGTAAGCATCCAACTTCGGCTTAGGTCATGATGTCACAGTTTGTGAGTTTGAGCCCTGCTTCGGGCTCTATGCTGACGGGCCCGGAGCCTGCTTCAGATTCTATGTCTCCCTCTCTCTTGGTCCCCCCACTCACACTCTCTCTCTCAAAAATAAATAAACATTAAAAAAAACTTTTAAACTTTTGTGTTTTAAAGGAGACCATCAAACTAAAAAGACAACCCACAGAATGGGAGAAAATATTTGCAAATTATATATCTGATAAGAGACTGGAATATACGAAGATCGGTTACAACTCAACAGTGAAAAGACAAACAACCTTACATTTTAAAATGGGCAAAAGACTTAAATAGATATTTCCCCAAAGAAATGACCAATTAAGTACACAAAAAATTTCATATCACTACTCATTACGGAAATACAAATCAAAACCACAATGAGATGCCACTTTATGCCCACTAAAATGGCTACAATAACAAAGACAGACATTATCAAGTGTCGGTGGGGATGTGGAGAAATTGAAACCCTCATACAGTGCTGGTAGGAATGTAAAATAGGGTAGCTGCTTTGAAAACAGTCCCTCAAAAAGTTAAACATAGACCTACCACATGACCCATCAATTCCACTCCTATATATATACCCAAGAGAACTGAAAACATAATCACACAAATACCTGTACATGAATGTTCACAGCAGCAAGAATTACAATAGCCAAAAAGTGAGAACAACTAAAATGCCCATCAATTGATAAATGAATAAACAAAATGTGGTATGTCCATACAATGGAATGTTATTTGGCAATTAAGAGGAATGAAGTATTGATAATGGCTAAAACACAGATGAACTCCGAAGCATTATGCTAAATGAAAGAACCAGATGCAAAAGACCACATCCTGTATGCTTCTATTTGTACGAAATGTCCAGAATAGGCAAATTAATAGAAACCCAAAGTAGATTAAGGAGGGGAAAAGGGGGGAATGGGGAGTGACTGCTAATTGGTACAGGCTTTCTTTTGGGGTTGATAAAAATGTTCTGGAATTAGGTCATACAACTTAGTGAATATACTAAAAACCACTGAGGTGTACAAATTAAAAGGTGAATTTTATGGTATGCGAATTATAGCTCAAATTTTTTTAAATGTCATCCAGGGTCCCTGTGGCAATTAGGCCATAGTAAGGTATGTGGGTTAAATCCTGCAGGCAATGGGGTGTGTGTGGTGTGTGTGTGTGTGTGTGTGTGTGTGTGTGTGTGTGTGTGTCTACTCTTCTTCCACTGTAGTTGGAAAAGCAGGAAGGTGAAATCAACAAAAAATTCCCTACAGTGCTATCACCACGGGGCAATCAGTATGAATGGTTTGCTGTATTTCCTTATACTCTCATTTGTGGTTGTAGTGAGATCATGTTTTATGTACAATTTGATATGCTGCTCTTTTTTTCAGTTACCATAAACTTATTCTAAGCATTATTTAAAAGTAAATTTTCTTACCTAATTATAATAGTTATTTATGGTAGAAACTTTGGAAAATATAGAAAATTATAAAAAAAAGAAAATTAAAGTCATCCATAATCCCACCAGTTAGAAATAATCATTACAGACATTTTAGTCTATTTTATTTTGTCTTTTTTCTATGAGTAAATGTCATTTTTAATAGCTGTATAATAGGCCATCCAGTATCATAGATTACTTTTATTGTAACATAGTTAGGCTCTTTCCAGTTTCTCTCCATATAAATAATGATGTAATAAATATCTTTGTTCATGAAGCTTTTTCATAGATGGGGTTATTTCCTCAGCTTCTCAGAAGTAGAATTACTAGTCAAAGACTGAATATGTTTAAGCTTTTATGATGTATCCTTAAATTGCATTCTAAAATGATTCGACAAATTGCATTTCTATTAGCAATAAATGAGATTGCTGGTTTCACAGCATCCTCATCAGCATTGAGGATTATACTTTTTAAAATTCTCCTTTTTAAAAAAATTTTTGATTCTAATAGAGGTTTCATAAGAAAGACAGCAGCATGCTCAGGTTTGTATTTTAGATAATAGAGCAGTTGGGCACAAAAGAGGTGGGTGAGTGCTGGTGTGGCAGCCAATTAGGGAAATGCTACATTAGTTGCACTAGCAAAGGAAAGAAATGACTGTCAGGCAGTGAGGATGGGCTTAAAAACATTTAAGATTAGAAGGACAGTTCTTTTTAATTTTTTTAAACATTTATTTTTGAGAGAGAGAGAGAGAATGAGCGGGGGAGGGTCAGAGAGACAGGGAGACACAGAACCTGAAGCAGGCTCCAGGTGCTGGGCTGTCAGCACAGAGCCCAACGTGGGGCTCGAACTCATGGACCGTGAGATCGTGACCTGAGCCGAAGTCGGACGCCCAACCGACTGAGCCACCCAGGTGCCCCAAGACATTTCTAAGAAAGGATAGGCTGGATGTGTGCCAGATCCAAAAGTGGCAGGAAGGAAGGAAGAGGTGTCAAGTTTGACTCCAAAATGTCTACCTTTGGAGGTAGAGTGGAGGGTGATAGCTGTAGCTGAGGCAGGGAAAAAGGGAAGGAGGAGCAGATTTAGAAGGAAAAGGAAGCTTTCTGACTGCAACATGTTATTTTGGGTGACTTCCAGAGTTACAGGTGGATAGCAACATATCCATTAACAACATGAGTCTGAAGCTCGGAAGAAAGGACAACACTGGGGTTAGTAAAAGTTTGGGAACTGTCCGCATGTAAATGGTAATGAATGAGATCAATGAGGGAATGCCAGGGAATACCTACATTTCTAAGACAGAAAGAGGAATGAGTGAAGGAGGAAGGGTTACTTAGGAAGCAGAAGGGGAACCCACAGACACTGGTGCAAAATGCCAGGGGAGGGAGAGGTTCAAGGAGAGAGAATCGTCAACAGTGTCAGATGCGTCCAATCCTACAAGAGTCACAAGTCACAGAGGAAGGCCGAAGAGGGGGCCTGGAGAGTGGGCAGTTGGGGGGTGGAGGTGTCAGGAAGGTGTGAGAGAGGACAGTAGACTCCCTGGGAAGTCATTCTCCTTAAGTTTTTCTCCCTCCTTTCATCAGGGCAGGAGCTGGTCAGTGATTCCACTCTTTCCTGCCCATCAGAGTGGATTTGTAGTACAAATGGAAGCTGAGAAAGAGGGTGGGAGACAGGGCTCTGAGTCCTGGCTCTTAATCCCGGACATCTGATCCAGGCTTGACCCGTGATCTCTTTACCCATAACACGAAGGGATTGGTGAGTAAAAGGGTGCCTGAAGCTGGCCTTGGTTCAGTGCAGGTCTGCGGTGAAATGAGAAAAATAAAGCCAACATAGTATGTTTTCATGAAGGAAGTTAACTTCATGAAGTGTAAAAGTCTGTCCTTTATTCTGAGATTATGTCTTTCCTACCTTTTATAGTAAGCTGTCGTTTCTTTTGTGAAATGATGGTAGATGGTAGCTGGGTTTTTCTCCTGGATGTTTCTTTCCCATGTCTTCATTTAGCAAGTAAGAAGTTGGTAACTCTCTGTTGGCCCACCAAATCAGTTTGATGATGTTACTGACTTATGAATTGGAAAAGTGTAGGAATTAGTGGCCTAGATTATCTATCTATCTATCTATTTATTTATTTATTTATTTATTTATTTATTTATTTAATTGAGAGCAGGGAGGGGCAGAGAGAGGGAAAGAGAGAGAGAATCCCATGCAGGCTCTGCACGGTCAGCACAGAGCCAAATGTGGGGCTCAAACTCACAAACTGTGAGGTCATGACCTGAGCTAAAATCTAGAGTCAGGTACTTAACCAACTGAGCCAGCCAGGTACCCCCTAGATATTTTTTAAGGCTCTCATCTATAAAACCCTGAAATCCTAGCCCTCTGGAGATAGTCCTAAGAAGGAAAATATAATGGTACAATGTAGGGTGGAGCTAGCTACCACTAATGTAACCCCACCTTCCAGTAAAAGGGCTTTGAGTCTGGGTCTTGGCCCTGAGATGCTGTGTTTCTGGTCCCTCTTTATCCTGCAGTCTTCGTGTGCTCTGCAAGTCTGGTAACCCAGAGCCCCAGCCATAGTCACTGCTACTCCTTCCCCAGCAGCCAGGTTCTCCTGGTGCTTTATCCCAGCTCAGAGCCAGGCTCCTGCACAAAGATGTTCAGTAAGTAGTTGTTGAATAAGTGAAAAAATGAGTTCCTATTTTATCTATGAAGAAATTATTACTTTTTTTCTTTAACATTTATTTATTTTTTGATAGAAAGAGAGTACGAGCAGGGGAGGGGCAGAGAGAGAGGGAGACACAGAATCTGAAGCAGGCTCCAGGCTCTGAGCTGTCAGCACAGAGCCCGACGCGGGGCTCGAACTCACGGACCCTGAGATCATGACCTGAGCTGAAGTTGGATGCTTAACCGACTGAGCCACCCAGGCGCCCCATATGTCTTTTTTTCTTTAAGGAGGCTCCATGCCCAGCATGGGGCTTGAACTCATGACCCACATAACTATGAGAGTCATGTGCTCTCATAGATTAATGGAACAGAATAGAGAATACAGAAATGGACCCACAAACGTATGGCCAGCTAATCTTTGACAAAGCAAGAAAGAATAGCCAATGGAAAAAACAGTCTCTTCAAATGGTGCTGGGAAAACTGGACAGCGACATGCAGAAGAATGAACCTGGATCACTTTCTTACACCATACACAAAAATAAACTCAAAATGTATGAAAGACCTAAATATAAGACAGGAAACAATCAAAATCCTAGAGGAGAAAACAGGCAACAACCTCTTTGACCTCAGCTACAGCAACTTCTTACTTGATATGTCCCCAGAGGCAAGGGAACAAAAGCAAAACTGAACTATTGGGACCTCACCAAGATAAAAAGCTTCTGCACAGCAAAGGAAACAATCAACAAAACTAAAAGGCAACTGATGGAATGGGAGAAGATATTTGCAAATGACATATCAGATAATGGGTTAGTATCCAAAATCTATAAAGAACATATCAAACTCAACACCCAAAAAACAAATAATCCAGTAAAGAAATGGGCAAAAGACATGAACAGACACTTCTCCAAAGAAGACATCCAGATGGCTAACAGACACATGAAAAAATGCTCAACATCACTCATCATCAGGGAAATACAAATCAAAACCACAATGAGATACCACCTCACACCTGTCAGGATGCTAAAATTAACAACTCTGGCAACAACAGATGTTGGCAAGGATGCAGAGAAAGGGGAACCCTTTTTGCACTGCTGGTGGGAATGCAAGCTGGTGCAGCCACTCTGGAAAACAGTATGGAGTTTCCTCAAAAAATTAAAAATAGAACTACCCTATGACCCAGAAATTGCACTACTAGGTATTTAGTCAAAGGATACAGGAGTGCTGATTCAAAGGGGCACATGCACCCCAATGTTTATAGCAGCACTATCGACAATAGTCCAAGTATGGAAAGAGCCCATATGCCCCTCAAGTGATGAATGGATAAAAAAGATGAGGTATATATATACAGTGGAATATTACTCAGCAGTCAAAAAGAATGAAATCTTGCCATTTGCAACAATGTGGATGGAACTAGAGTGTATTATGCTGAGTGAAATAAGTCAATCAGAGAAAGACAAATATCATATGATTTCACTCATATGTGGAATTTAAGATGCAAAACAGATGAACATAGGGAAGGGAAGCAAAGATAATATAAAAAACAGAGAGAGAGACAAACCATAAGAGACTCTTAAATATAAAGAATAAACTGAGGGTTGCTGTTGGGGTGTTGGGTGGGGGGATGGGCTAAGAGGGAGTGATGGGCATTAAGGAAGACACTTGTTGGAATGAGCACTGGATGTTATATATAAATGATGAATCAATAAATTCTATTCCTGAAATCACTATTACACTGTATGTTAACTAACTTGGATTGAAATTTTAAAAAGAGAGAGAGAGCGAGCGAGTCATGTGCTCTACTGATTGAGCCAGCCAGCAGCCCGTATCCGTGAAGAAGCTAACTTATCCCCTTCCTTAATCTCCCCAAAGACAGGGATGTGTACCCCCAGTGTCTAACAGCTGTCTTATGGGTGCACAGGGAATATTTGAGATGAGTTTTTTTCTAACACCAAGTGGCTAACATGCGGCAGAAACTAAATTTGAACCGAAATCTTTTAACCCCAGTCCACTGCTCTCTCTTCCCCACCATTGCCACATGGTAGACATCCATCACCAGCAGGGGTGAGGTCTGTGAGCAAGACGACCTCTCCAGACCTCCTCACATCAAACTCAGGGAGAAGGGTAAGCCTGAGCCAGGTCTTAACCTCGAGTGGAGATTTTATTCTGTTCACACGGGCTGATGAAGGAGGGGTGCATACAAGAGTTGCAAAGCTTCAAAACTTCACTTTTATCTTTCTCAAAGTAACGATTGCTCTTAGTTTAAGGAGTTAAATTTTGCTAAATAGACCTTTAATGAAAATCAGATCCTCTTCACTCCAGAGGCCACCATGATCACTAATTTGCATATTTTTTCTGGTGTTTACCTTCATAACTCTAAAGGACAAACTTAGATGCTATGTCTCCATCTGTCGAGTTCCCCATCAACTATTGGCCAGCCTGATGAAGGAGGAGTTTGCTTTTCTAAAGCAGTACCTGTTCCCCTCTTATGCTCAAGGTGGTTATAATTCCTGCTTATGTTAACACTTAATGTTGACCTTATTATGATTATATCATTTTTCCTCACTTGAGCTAGTGTACCAAGATATGCTTCTCTTCTTGGACAACTTTTTGTTTACCCCAAAGTTAATAATTACCTCTTTTTTTTTTTCACTTGCTTAGTATTCTGGATACCAAGCAATTATTTTTCTCAGGCCTTCTAACAGCACTTTGACATTTCCTCAAACCAAGCAATTCAGATCATCTCTACTCATTCCGTTTTTTCTCACAGACCTCCCTAACTGCTTTTTCCTTCCACTGTACTGGTTGTCTCCATTGACCAGCACCTCGAATCCTAGAAGCTTCCTTCGCCACTCTCCTGATTTAGACCCTCTGAATCCCATGTCACCTTCTAGCTTGGTTTATTCCAAGAAAAATAATGCTGCGTTATCTAAAAATGTCTTTACCTCCCTTCAGCTTTTCATTGATAATTGAACTGAATACAGAATTACAGGTTGGGATCATTTCCCCTCAGGATTTTGATAGCTTGCTCTATTTTCTTCCAGCTTCTGATGTTTTTATTGAGCATTATGAGGCCATTCTGATTGCTGATCCTTTGTAAAAACAAAAACAAAAACAAAAACAAAACAAGAAACCTACCTTGTGTCTTGAGAAGTTTTTAGGATTTTTTTTCTTCATCTCTAGGGTTCTAAAATTTCACAGCGATATGCCTCAGTGGGGTCTTTTTCTGTCATCGTGCTTGGCACCCAATGGACCCTGTCAAACTAGAAATTCATAACCTTCAGTTCTGGGGAAAATTTTCCTATTACTTATTTTAATAATGTTCTCCCTTCCATTTTTCTGTTCTCTCTGATATTAGGCAGAGTGAAGGGTAGAGAGTAGTGGAAGGTTCTGTCCAGGGGAAGTCTCTCTGATGAAGTGACATTTGAGCAGAAATCTGAATGAGCATTGCCTCATTTACCTGAAGAAAATTCCTGACATCTTCCTTGTCAGGAAGCTTTGTTCACATGCCTGGTGATCTTTGGCTGAGGATCTACACTGAGAGGGAGGCACTACAGGCTGATGGAGGGCTCTGTGTGTGACTTGGGGCTTGTCAACTGGTGGAGTTCACTGTTAGGTGCTCTGGTGGCACACTAGCTTTTTCACGGGGCAGCTCCTTCCTCTGGGATTGCTTAGTTTTTCCAGAGAAGAATCTTCCAGTCTCCTGCCTGGAGGTGGTGAGAGAGGGAAGAGGTGGGGGTAGGGGGTGGAGCAAAGGGGATGTCACCGTTGATTCACCCATTCCTACCGAATTTAATTCATCACTAAGTTTCACCCTCACTCCTCCTTCTGTGACTCCCTGAAATGCCTGGGCCTTTCTGGGATTCTGTTAGGCAAGCTTTTTGACTTCTTGTGGGCATTTTTCCCTGCAGGGTTTGAGTACCTGCTCCTACCATCCTTTCTCTTGTCCACTGATGTCTCTTTGCCCATTCTCCTTGTCCATTTAAATGGGATTTTAAGAGAACTTGCAAGTAAACATGTATTCAACCCAGTGTGTTTAACCAGAGCATAAGATACCCTGTGAAACAAATTCTTGCAAACTGATAAGGCTAAGAATTCTTCTTCTTCTTCTTCTTCTCCTCTCCTCCTCCTCCTCCTCCTCCTCCTCCTCCTCCTCCTTCTTCTTCTTCTTCTTCTTCTTCTTCTTTTTTTAAGGAAAAGAAAACCCTTGCAGAGTTTCCCTCCTGTAGTGAGAGCACTGTACTTGACAATCATAGAATTTTATGGGTGAAGTGACCTCAGACATTATGTACTCTCACCACCTCATTTTACAGATGTAGAAAACGAAACCCAGACAGCATAAGTAACTCACCCAAAGTCACAGAGTAGAGAAATCTAAGGAGTCCCTCTATTTTCCACTTGTAATCCTACGCCATTCCCACTACCATTCAGCCTTCCCAGAAAAGCCCCTCAGGCAATAGAAAGATTTTCCTCTTGATGGGTCTTCCAAAGCAAATGCCTTTTTGCTCTCTGGGCCAATCTGACCCTGATCGGTCCCATCTGGAGAAGAACCATGACAATGAACTAGACATTGTTTCTTAGCAAGACCGGGAATGCTCCTGGCATATTAAACTGAGATCATTTCTTAAAGGACAGAGTCAGGATAACAAATCCACCTTAAAATAAACCTCAAGTCAAATTACCAATTAACACCTAAATGTATTTAAGCAGAAATAAGTTTAATCGTCTAATTAATTTTTCACCAATTAAGTCCATTTTTACATGTTGCATTTTACACTGCCTTGGCAATGAAAGTAATTGGATTCCTTTATAACCACTTTCCACTTCCTGGTTTGCTAAGTAGTTCAATGCTATTGTCTGTCTACAGAAAATATAAATCCCCCCAAACTGGCCACATTGCAACTTCAGGAAGTTCATAAAGTACTCCTTTTGGGAGTAGCTGCAAAGATGACAAGATATGATATCATGGAGTGGAAAAGGTGCCTGTGGTAGGCAGCCTCCAACGTGGCCCCTGGGGTTCCCTGCCTCGTGGCGCCCACACTCTTGTGCACTCCCCTGCCCTGGAGTGTAGGCTGGCCTGGTGACTCACTCTTAAGGAGTAGAACGTGGCAGAACTGATGGGATGTTACTATGGAGATGAGGTTATGACTTCCAACTTAGTTGCTGCCCCTCCCCACCCTCGCCCCTCCCCCTCCCTTGACCTTTCTTTTTCTTTCCCAGGTCTAACCCTAACTGTGTCCTAAGCAACCCCACAGAAAGGCTCACTTGCCAAGGAGCCAAAGCCTCTGGCCAAAAGCCCCTTGAGTGAGCTTGGAGATGGCACCTCCTGCCCTGGAGACTGCAGTCCCTGGCAGGGGCCTGAGAGCAACCTCCTGAGAAACCCTGAGCCAGACCACCAAGCTAAGCCATTCACAGACTCCGACCTCTACCAGCTTTGGGCGATAATACATATTTACTGTTCTAAGCTGCTACATTTGGGGATAATTTATTATACAGCAACAGTGGAGGAGACCTAGGTATGGGTTCTGACTTTCAACTTCTTTGCAAAGCCATCTTGTATGTGTCCCTTCACTTCTCTTGATTATGCCTGTTACCTCTTCTGTAAAATGGGGGTAAAGACCACACCTACCCCACGGAGTTGCTGAGGGGTTCAAGGAAAAGAAAACTAATTTTAATATTTTTTTAAGTTTTTTTCAACGTTTATTTATTTTTGAGAGACAGAGAGAAGCAGAGAGTGAGCAGGGGTGGGGCACAGAGAGAGGGAGACACAGATTCTGAAGCAGGCTCCAGGCTCTGAGCTGTCAGTACAGAGCCTGACCCGAACCCATAATCCATGAGATCATGACCTGAGGCGAAGTCAGAAGCTTAACCAACCAGGCCACCCTGGCACCCCAAGGAAACTAATTTTAAAATGATCGTGAGATAGTAGGAATTTTTATCTACACTATCTCATTTAATGTCTTTCTTAAGTGTGTTTGTTTTATAAACAGCACACAAAAAATAAAATCTTCAGTCTGGTCTATCTATCTCTCTATCAGGTTTAAAGATAGAGAAGAACATTCAAAAGTATCATTTAATGTCTTTCAAATGGGAAAAAAACACATGTGAAGCATATCCAGTAAATTGGAAAACCATACTCGTATCATTAGAGCCAATTCGTTTTATGATTTATTAAAACACTGTTTAACCAAACATCGAGCTTGGATCAACCTTAAATAAACCATATGCCTTTTAGAACTGATGGGTTTTAATTAGTTTTTTAATTAGCATGTGAGAAGTTTGTAAACCTGTTAGTTTTGCTATCTAAATCAGAAGAATAAACTTTATAAGATTCTCACAAGAGGAGCTCTTCAGGGCCAAGGTTAAGGCCCATGGACCCCCTCAAATGAATATGGCCCAAGCATAACTCTCTTCTACAACCCCCCCAGGCCAGCCCTCATTACTGACCCCAAACTCTTCCTGCTGTCCAACCTGGAAACCGAGTCACCTACCCAGAATCCTCCCCTTCCACTCCTCACCCCACATTGTATCACCAATTCTACTTCAGAAACATTTCTTCCTCTCCACTCCTGTGCTGCCACTTTAGTTCATATTCATCTCTTCCACAGTGAATCATTAATGCAATTAATATTGTAATTCTAATAGTATACATGAAATATATTACATATAACTATAATATCCTAATAAATATTAACAAATCCCATTTATTGACAGTGCACTATGTTTCACAAGTTCAACTCTGAGCTGATGATGAGACTTACAGGCCCCCTGTAAGCAGAGCTAACAGGTTGCTTCATTCAGCTCCGCAACAGCTATGCGAGATGGAAGGTTAAGAATAGGCTGCCTTAGTCTAAATCTCAGCTTTTCCACTTACTCTGTGCCTTTGGACAAGTTACTTAACTTCTCTGTGCTTCAATTTTCTCACCTGGAAAACAAGGATAAATAATAGCACTTACCCCATAAGGATTAAGAATATTTTAAATGCATAGAACAGTGCCTGGCAATCAAAAAATGTTAGCTATTATTATTTTGGGTCCATATCATGTTTTCTCCAACACCTGTATCTCTCTAGGACAAACTATCCTTTCCAGAGCAGTCTGATTCTTCTTCTAAGGAGCCATTTGACCATGTCAGTCCCTTAGCATGGAACGTCAGGAACATAGGCCTTAGCATGGTCCAGCTGTCTAGCTCACCTCCTTGGCCCTCAGCTTCCACTTTTCCCCACCCCCTTCCCCATGCTCATTCCCCACTTAATGTCTCACCATTCCTAAAACATGCCCCTCTGAACTTAACTTTGTGTCTCCCCGCCAAGATAAATGAGGTACAGTGAAGAGATAGGCTCACTCAAGGGGTGGCAAAGGACAGCACCCAAGATGGCGGCTGGATGCTCCCACCTCTCTTTCAAACTCTGTAAGGATTAGAGACCGAAGAGCACTGGGACTTAAGTCCTTCTATGTGGCAAGGATAGCGCAGGCCTTAAAATAGCTGGGATGTTTGCTACCAAGAAAAGTCACATGAAAAGAAAACGAAATAGGCCTTTTCCTACCTTCCCTGGGAGCACAGAACTGCCTCGGCTACCATCAGGAAAAAGAGAAGAAAGGAAGAAAGAAAGAGCTTGGACTTTAAAGTGAGCCCACGTCTAAATCCTGGCTCTCCCTCTGGAAACAAACACGTACCCTCACTTTCTTTGGCTGGGAAATAAGAATGATAATGGTTCCTTTGCAAAGTTGATGTGAGGATTCCATGAGAAAACGTATGTAAAAGTACCCAGTACATCACACGGGCTCTAAATTAAAGGCTACCTTCCCATTTTCTCCTGAACTGTTGTCTGTGCCTATAAAGGTCCCCCTGTTCACCCCACCCTGGTGGGTGCCTGGTGAACTCCTACCCAATCCTCAAGTACCAGGCTCAATGCCATCCTTCCAGAGAAGTCATCCTCCCTGGTCTTCTCAGGCAGAGTTCATGACTCCCGCCACTGTCTCCCCCTGAACTGGGGATTCCTCCAGAGCACGAATCACTGCTCAAACTCCTTTGGATCCTTAGCCTGGCATCATTCAAAAATAAATGTCTGTGGGGTAGTGTTCCATGATTTCCTTATGAAAATAAAGACTTCTTAGATGCTTTAAAATATTTTCTTTACAGTATTCTTTGTAATGAAGAAAATTTGAAAGCAATATACATGTCTAATAATTAGAGGTTATGTAAATTATGGTTAATCCTCAAAATGTGGTTTGCTGCCATTAAAATCATCTTACAGAAACGTACTGTTGACGTTAAAAAAAATGTTCTCAATATACATTGTGAGGGAAAGAAGCAGGTTTCAAAACAGTACTATGTACAGAATGATCCCATTTTGTGACAAAAATATAAATGTTTATGTATGCATAAAAAAGGTCTGGAAGGACCCAGTGGTTGTCTCTGGGTGGGTGGAATTTGCATGTTTCTTTTCCTTCCTTATGCTTATATGTATTTTGTGATTTTTCTATAATGAGCATAAATTACTTTTGTAGTAAGAAAAAAATTTTTTAACTACCAAAATTGTTTTTCTGATTGTAATGCATTTTCATTGTAGAAAATTTGGAAAGTCTGAAAACTATAAAAAAGAAAAGATAATTACGCATGTTGTTCTACCAAGAGAGTCTATTAACATTCTAGTATATTTCTTTCTAGTGTTTTTTTGTTAATGTACATATGAATTTTTTAAACTACTTGAGATCAAACTGATCTATAGTTTAATGTCCTGAAATTTTTTATTATTACTATGAATATTTTCAAAAATTATTACAAATTCTAAATACTAGATGTCTGGCAAAGGGCTAGAGAAATCAGCTATCCTAGGAGGGAAACAACTAAAAAGAGGGTTAATGGCCTCCCAAGTACAGCATAAGCATTTTAAAGACTTTCCTAGGCCCTAGAGAGGCCTTACATTGTTTAAAACACTTTAACATATTCCATAAGAACAATTTTAACTACAAAATTTTTGAAGGGGCCTTTTATAACTTTTGCTATTGAATCTGGCTAAACATACTCATTTAATTACAACTGGTGAACAACTCACTTAATTTATAATTGGCTATAATTTCTCAGTAACTATTGTACATATTTGGGAACTCTTGCAAAGTGAGAAAAATCCAACCTGCAAATTGTTTTCAAACATAAAGAAACAGTAAATTTCAACAATTAATGATGTTAACATGCTGTTACGTTTAATAGGTTTTTAATTAAACATTTCTTGATTTTACAGTTTCCTTTTCACATTTTGGAGCCAATAACTTTTTTTGGATTTCAAACTTTTTCCTAGGCCCTGAAGAAGTACCTAGGCCTTGAGTTCTGTGTCTCTCCTGCCTCGCTGAGGAAAATGCCCTGGCTGAGTCCCCTCGGCCAGTGGGCAGTCAAGACAGACAGATGTTAGAAACTGTCAGCAAGGACAGGAGCCACTGCAAAGACCAGCAGCAGGAAAGGCCAATTTATCCACCAGAGTTGTTTTTTCTGTGCCAACCTCCAGATAGAAAGTAGGAAATTTTGGACAAGGGATTCCTGCACAAATAGATTTTTGCTTCTCAAGTACAGAAAGTAAACTGGGGAAGGAGAAGAGAAGGAGGGTGAGGCAGAAAAGGAAGAATGAGGGAGGGAGGGAGGGAGGGAGGGAGGGAGGGAGGGAGGGAGGGAGGAAGAAAGGAAGGCTACCATTCATTAGTTGTTTATTATTACTCCGTGCTGAGCTAAGTGATTTACGTATTTCATTCAATACTCATGAGAATCCTATGAGATGGAGACTATTCTCACTCTCATTTTACAGTAAGGTTCCTAAGGCTGAGCCTGGCTAACTCATTGCCCCAAGGTCACACAGCTAGAAAGTGCTGGCCCAAGACTGTCCGACCCCAAAGCCTGTGTATTAGCCCCTATACCATATGGCCTCTCCAAACGCACCTGCCCTATCCGGCCCTCCTACTTCCAGAAGAACAGAATTTAAAGCTGGAAAAACCCCATGAGACCAGCTCGGGCTTCTTGTCTCTACTTTTGTCATAGCACTGCTCCCAAGGAAAATCTTGCTCCCTGTCGGCATGCTGCTGAGCCAGGCACTCCCGTGGCCCAGGGGCACTGTGCCTGGCCTACAAAATGTGCTCAGGAGATGTTGGCTGAATTAATAAATTAAATAAATCTCTCATTTTGTTGAGAAGGAAGACCAGAGAAGGAAATCTGAGGGACCACACAGTCCAGGTAAAACCCACTCACAGTGACTCAGCAAGGCAGTGGTGGCCGACTCTGGATGAGAATCCCAACCCGTGCTTTCTGCACTATTTAACTGAAATTTACACAGGACTTTCCTCTTTCTTTTATGCCACGTCCTTCTTACAACAACCATGTGTCATATGTGTCGTATGTGATCAAATCTAAGACCATCCATAGGACACGCTATTATTTTATGTTACAATAAGAGAGAAAAAAATGGAACAACACTGTCAAGCATCCTTGAGAGACACCCATCAACCAAAAGATGTATGCCTACCATGTGAAAAATGTGTGATGTTATTCATGTCTTAGAGATGTGGAATGGAGGCTCAGAGGAACAAAGTGGCAAGTCTTGGTCACAAAGCTATTAAGGGCCAGACATCTGTGATCCAAACCAGTCCAGGGCTCTCTCTACAATTGTCCCTCAAGGCACTATGATTTGATGACTGGGTTTTGGGGGGCGGGAAGGTGGAAAAGCTATTTAAATGAGCATCTTCATTCAACTGGTGACATAGCTCCTTCCCCACTAGATTATAAGCATGACACCTGAGAGCTGTTTTCCCAGCATCTAGCACTGTGGCTAGCACAGAGCAAGCCCTCAAAACATATTGGGGCACCAGGGTGGCCCAGTCAGTTAAGCGTCTGACTCTCGACTTCCACTCAGGTCAGGATTTCATGGTTTCGTAGGTTCAAGCCCTGCGTCATGTTCTGTGCACTGACCTCGCCATGCAGAGCCTGCCTAGGTTTCTCCCTCCCTCTCTCTCTCTGCCCCTCCCCTACTCACGCTCTGTCTGTCTCTCTCAAAATAAATACATAAACTTAAAAATATACATATCTAAGACATGGAAGGGGTTCACACTATGAGGCACACCAGAAGTGCAGAAAACATGGGCCTAAGTTAGAAGTCCACTACCTTGGGGCAGTCCTATGCTGCTGATATCCCAGGCAAGGGGAAAGGCAAGTGGAGAATGGCGGTGGGGTGGGGCAGGAGCCCAGGACTTCCGATGGGTCCTGACACAGACAGACCTGGTCAGAATCCCAGCTTTGCCAGCTACTAGCTGTGGGACCTTGGGTAAGTTACTGACTCTCACTCAGTCTCTTTTTCCTTGTTGGTAAAATAGGAAAAACGCAGTTCCGCCGATCTCTTGAGATGGTGTGAGAATTCAACAAGAAAACAAAAGTAAAAAGCTTAGCATGGTGCCTGGCACATGGCAAACAATCCATCACAGCTAAAGCCAGGTAAAGGAAGAAATATTGGTCTTATGCCATCTTGAACAGAATCACACCAGCTGGAGGGCGGGGGATTTCATAATTGGGAACCCTCAGCCTCAGACTGGCCGTAGAAACAGACAGTCCTACAGGAAAAGACCTCCCACCCACTTTTTCAAGATCAAATACACAAAATAAGAAATGAGAATTGAGAAATCACCATAGACACTAAATGAACTAAAAGAATCCTAAGCACTCACCTGGGAGAACCTAAAGCAAAAATGGTTAAACCCTGCATAGAATAGACGATTTTCTAGGAAAATAGAAAACATTACAGCTAATTCCAGAGAACTTTTAAAGATACAGTCAAGAAAGAAAGAAAGAAAGAAAGAAAGAAAGAAAGAAAGAAAGAAAGAAAGAAAGAAAGAAAGGAAGGAAGGAAGGAAGGAAGGGAGAGAAAGAAAATCTGAAACCTATTAAATACTGCAGAAGACATTGAGAATGTTTTCAAAGAGCTATACCCCAAAAAAGTGTCAGGTCCAGATGGTTTCATGGGTGAATTCTACCTGCTATTTAAATTGTTCCAGAGCAAAGAGAAAGCAGGAAAACTTCCAAATTCTTTTTATGAAGCCAACATAACAGTGCATGAAACCTGACAAAAAGGACACAATGAAAGAAAAGAAAGATGTTGGAAAGCTGCCTCTGCAAATCTGTAAACACTGCAAACATCTCCCTAAGAGTCAGGAGCAAAAGAAAGGTTTCCACTAACACCATCATTATTTAACATTGTTCTGGAAGTACTGGCCTGTGCAATTATACAACAGGGGAAAAAAAAAACCCAAGAAGTATAAAAACAGGAAAGAACAAAGTAAAATTATCATTATTTTTAGATGATATGGCTGTAAATCTAGAAAATGCAAGATAACTCACTCAAGAATTATCAATAAAATTATTTCATATCAATACAATAAGATAAACTGATTATATGATAAACAAAAGTGAGTAGCTTTTTTTTAAAGTTTATTTATTTTTGAGAGAGAGAGAGAGAAAGCGCACACAAGCTGGGGGAGGGCAGAGAGAGAGAGAATTCCAAGCAGGCTGTATACGCTGCCAGCAAAGAGCCTGATGTGGGGCTTGAACTCCCTAACAGTGAGATCACAACCTGAGCAGAAATCAAGAGTCTGACACTTAACTGACTGAGCCACCCGGGCACCCTGTGAGTAGCTTTCTTATATGCAATCATCAACTAATTAAAAAATACAAAAAGAGGGGTGACTTTGGCTCAGGTCACGATATCACAGTTCCTGAGTTCAAGCCCCACATCACGCTCTCTGCTGTGAGCAAGGATGCAATCATCAACTAATTAAAAAATAAAAAAGAGCCTGTGACTTTGGCTCAGGTCACGATATCACAGTTCCTGAGTTCAAGCCCTGCATCGGGCTCTCTGCTGTGAGCAAGGAGCCCACTTTGGATCCTCTGTCCCCCTCTTTCTCTCTGTGCCCCTCCCCAGCTTGCGCTCTCTCTCTCTCTCTCTCTCTCTAATAAATAAATATTAAATAAATAAATAAATAAATAAATAAATAAAATAAAACGAGATTCCATTCACATGGGCCACAACAAAAACACAACTATGACAAATGTGCTAAATCTATGAGAAAGCTTGAGAATACTAGACTTAATTGTCTGAATAAATGTAAACATATATCCTGCTTTGGAATAGGAAGATGTGCTATTGTAAAGATGTCAGTTCTCACAAGTCATTATATTTACAGTGATTCCAATTTTTAAAATACACAAAAAAGAGTTGCTTTTGGAATAAGATGGGCCGATTCTAAAGTTCACGTGGAAACATAAACATGCAAGAACAGCCTGACCAGCCTGGGGAGTGTGGGGGGGAGGGCAGTGAGGGTAGACTTTGTTACCAGATACTAAAACGTAACATAGTTTCTTAGATACCACACGGAAACCACAAAGAAAAGGAAAAAAATAGATAAATTTGACTTCATCAGAATTAAAGACATTAAAAAACCCACAAAGTTCAGAAAGTTTGTGTTTCACAGGACACCATTAAAAAAGTGAAAAACATAGGAGCACCTGGGTGGCTCAGTCAGTTAAGCATCCAACTCTTGGTTTCAGCTCAGGTCATGATCTCACTGTTCATGTGTCTGAGCACTGAGCTGGGCTCTGTACTGACAGCACAGAGCCTGCATGGATTCTCTGTCTCCCTCTTTCCCTGCCCCTCTCCTGCTCAGGCACTCTCAAAAAAATAAATAATTAATTAAATAATTTTAAAACTTTAAAAAAGTGAAAATACAGCTCAGAGAATGGGAGACAATATTTACAAATCATATATCTCATAAGGGACTAGTATCCAGGACATATAAAGAGCTCTTACGACTGCAAAAAACAAAAAACAAAAAGGATAAATAATCTAATTTTAAATGGGCAAAGAATTTGAATGGACATTTATCTAAACAAGATATACAAATGGTTAATAAGCACAGGAAAAGATGCCCTACATCATTAGTCATTAGGGAAATGAAAATCAAAACCACAATCAGATACCAGTTTATACCCACGAGGACGGTTCTAATCAAAAAGGTAAACGTTAACAAGGTGAGGATGTGCCGAAATTGGAACCCACATACACTGCTGTTAGGAAAGAATGTAAAATGCCGCAGCCGCTGTGGAAAACAGTCTGACAGCTCTTCAAAAAGGTCAACATAGAGTTATCATATGACCCAGGAACTGCACTGCTACGTATACGTACTCAAGAGAATTGAAAACATACGTCTACGCAAAAATCTGAACACAAATGTTTATACCAGCATTGTTCATCATAGCCAATAATCTGAACACAAATGTTTATGCCAGCATTATTCATAATAGCCAAACAATGGAAACAATCCAAATGTACGTCAATAGATGAATGGATAAATAAAATGTGGTATTAGACATACAATGGAATACTATACAGCAATACAAAGGAAAGAAATACTAAAAAAAAAAAAAAAAAAGAAAGAATGACACATGCTACAACATGGATGAACCCTGAGAATCATGCTAAGAAAGAAGTCAGCCATAAAATGCCACAAACCATATGATTCTATTGATGTGACATGTCTAAAATAGTCAAATCCATCAAAACCAAAAGTCGATTAGTGATTGCCAGGAACTGGGGGCAGGAAAGGGTGAAGAATGACTGCTAACAGAAACAGGGTTTCTCTATGGGGTGATGAAAATGTTGTGGAATTAGATAGCAGTGATGGTTACACAACTCTGAAGCTAGCAAAAAACTGAATTCACTAAAAGGGTGAATTTTATCACATGTGAATTATATCGCAATAAAGCTGTTGTTTTAAAAACCATGATGTAAGGGGCACCTGGGTGGCTCAGTTGGTTAAGCATCTGACTTCGGCTCAGGTCATGATCTCACGGTTTGTGCATTCGAGCCCCACATTGGGCTCTGTGCTGACGGCTCAGAGCCTGGAGCCTGCTTCAGATTCTGTGTCTTTCTCTCTGCCCCTTCCCTGTCTCTCTCTCTCAAAAATAAACATTAAAAAATTTTTTAAATAAAATAAAAAACACAATGTAAAACTTTGGTAAGCAAAACAGCTCAAAAGACCAGAATAAACACAATTACCCACTAGAATTTAGTATATAATCAAGGTGGCACTTCCAAAAAGAGGAAAGATGGATTATCTGGAAAATGATACTGGACCAACATTCCTGGATAGGTTAACAATGCGGGGAGAGCAGCATTTGGAACCCCACCTTGCTCCTTGCACCTAAATATATCCTGATGTATCAAAGACTTAAACGTCAAAAGGAAATCCATAAAAACATAAGTAGGGGTGCCTGGGTGACTCAGTCGGTTAAGTGTCCAACTTCGGCTCAGGTTATGATCTCACTGCTCGTTAGTTCAAGCCCCGCATCGCACTCTGTGCTGACAGCTCAGAGCCTGGAGCCTGCTTCAGCTTCTGTCTCCATCTCTCTGCCCCTCTCCTGCTCATGCTCTCTCTCTCTCTCTCTCTCAAATATAAAATAAAATATAAAAATTTTTTAAAATAAATAAACATTAGAAGTAAACTGAGGATTTCTTCTTTAATCTCAGAGTAGGAAAGGTAAGACACAAACACAAAGGCCCTTAAGAAAGAAAAGGTGTACATTGACTTAAACAAGTTCTAAATTTCTACATGGAAAAAAAAAAAACCAAAAGACAAAACAATAAGCTGGACATAATATTTGTAAAAATATAACACGTTTCCAATTTTCCTTTTTATATAAAAAATTTGTTTGTATCACTGAGAAAAAACAACCCAATAGAAAAACAAACATGAACAGACCATTTCCAGAAATAAAAGGGTAAATACAAAAAGATGTCAAATTTCACTCTTAATTAAAGGAATGTACATTAAAACAACTAGATGCCATTTTTCATCTATCAGATTAGCCAAGGTGAAAAAGGTTTCTAAAATACTGTATGTTCAAAGATGTATAAAAAGTGGTGCAATTGAAAATTTATAACCATACAAAAATCTGCGCACAGGGGAGCCTGGGTGGCTCAGTCCGTTAAGCATCCGACTCTTGATTCTGGCTGAGGTCATAGTCTCATGGTCCGTGAGTTTGAGCCCTGTGTCAGGCTCTGGGCTGACAGTGTGTAGCCTGCTTAGGATTCTCTCTCTCTCCCTCTCTCTGTCCCTCCCGTCCCCCTCACAAAATAGCAAAATAAACTTAAAAAAATCTGCACATAGATGTTTACAGTTGACCCTTGGACAATACAGGTTTGAACTGCATGGGTCCACTTAGATGTGGATTTTTTAAATATAAATATAGTACAGTACTGTAAATGTATTTTCTCTTCCATATGATTTTCTTTTTTTTTAAAGACTTTAGTTTTAAGTAATTTCCACACCCAGTGTGGGGCTCTAACTCACAACCCCCAGATCAAAAGTCACATGTTCCACCGACCATGCTAGCCAGGTGCCCCCATATGATTTTCTTTTTATTTTTTCTTTATTTAAAAATCTTTTTAATTTTTTTTAATTTATTTTTGAAAGAGGGAAAGAGACACAGAGAGACAGAGCATGAGTGTGGGAGGGTCAGAGAGAAACACAGAATCTGAAGCAGGCTCCAGGCTCCAAGCTGTCAGCACAGAGCCCAACACAGGGCTCAAACTCACAGACCACGAGATCATGACCTGAGCTGAAGTCAGATGCTCAACCGACTGAGCCACCCAGGTGCCCCCATATCATTTTCTTAATAACATTTTCTTTTCTCTAGCTTACTTTACTGTAAAAATACACATATCATAATACACAAAATATGTGCTAATCTGACTATGTTATCGGTAAGATCAATAGCAGGCTATTTATTAGTAGTTAAATTTTGAGGGAGTCAAAAGTTATACTCAGATTTTCAGCTGTGCAGGGATCTGCTCCCCTAACCCCTGCATTCTTCAAGTATAGCAACTTTATTCATAATTGCCAAATCTCAGAAGCAACCAAGATGTCTTTCAATAAGTGAATGGATAAACAACCTGTGGTATATCCATACAATGGAATATTATTTAGCAATAAAAAGAAATGAACCATCAAGTCACAAAAAAGACACGAAGGAATCTTAAATGCATATTGCTAGGTGAGAGAAGCCCACCTGAAAAGGATTATGATTCCAATTATATGACATCCTAGAAAAGGCAAAACTATGGAGACAGTCAAAATATCACTGTTTGCTAGGGGTTGAGGGCAAAAGAGAGGGAAGGACGACCAGATGGAGCACAGAGGGTTTTTAGGTCAGTGAAACTACTTTGTATGATACTACAGTGTGGATACCTGTATTATACATTTATCCAAACCCATAGAATGTAGGACAGAGTGAACCCTAATGTAAAGTATGGACTTTGTGTGATAATAAGTATCAGCATTGGTTCAGCAATTATAACAAATATGCCACATTAATACAGCATGTAAATAAGAGGGGAAACTATGGGAGAGGGAGGGAGAGATGTGGGAACTCATTACTTTCCCGTCCATTTTTTCTGTAAACCTAAAACTTCTCTAAAAAAAAAAAAAAAAAAAAGCTACTTATTTTTTTTTTAACTTGTACAAATACATTGGTGGTAGGTATGTAAGTTGGTACAATCCCTTTGGAATGAAATTTGACAATACTTTCCAAAAAATTTTAGAACACATGTCCTTTTACACAGATAGTCCACTTCTCAGACTTTATCTCGCACACATACTCACAGGTAGGAAATGACATTTATACAAGACATTCATCTGTTCTGTTTGTAATGGCAAAAGACAGGAAATAGCCTTGTGGCAGACAGACAAACGGCCCCCCAAAATTCCATATTCCAATCCCCAGAACCTGTGAATACTCATGGCAAAGGGAATTAAAGTTACAGATGGAATTAAGATTGCTAAACAGCTGACCTTAAAATAGGGAGATTACCTGAGTTAGCTCAATATCATAACAAGGGTCCTCAGAAACAAAGGAGCGTAGCAGAAAAGGAGAGTGAGAATCGGGTGATTTGAGAAAAAACTCAACCTACGGTTGCTAGCTTTGAACATGGAGGAAGGAGACACAAGTCAAGGAATACAAGTGGTCTCTAGAAGCTAGAAAGAGCAAGGAAACTGATGCTTCCCTAAAGTCTCCAGAGGGAAGGTAATCCTACCAACACCTTGAACTTAGCCCAGCAAGAACCATTTCAGGCTTCTGATCTACAGAACTGGAAGATAATAGAGTTCTGTTGTTTTAAGCCACCGAATTTGTGGTGATTTGTTACAGCAGGAAGAGGAAACTAATACAGACCGAAACGTCTGTCTGCAGAGAACTAGCTAAATAAATGCAGTGTAATACTGTGCAGGCTTAAAAGAAAGGGGCCTCAGGGGTGCCTGGCTGGCCCAGTCGGTGGAGCATGCGACTCTTAATCTCGGGGTTGTGAGTTTGAGCCCCATGTAGGGTATAGAGATTCCTTAAAAACAAAACCTGTAAAAAAAGAAAAAAGACCGGTGCCTCTTTACATACTCATATGGAATTCATTTCAAGGAACATTGTCTAGTGGCGAATAAAATGCAAAGTACACGAAGAGTGTAGAGAGCATGTTATCTGTGTCAAAAGGAGGCACAGTTTCAAATCCACATAGATCTTCATATGTGCACAGGCTATCTCTGGAAAGATATACCAGAATCTGGTAACATTATTGAATATTTATTGCCACCACGGGAGGGGAAATGGGTGACAAGAAGTCCCAATGGCAGAGATGCTCATTTTTCACTGTACTCTCTCTCAGGCTGTTTTGGTTTGGGGTTGCTTTTGTTTGTTTGTTTGTTTGTTTGTTTTTTTAAATCATGTACGCGTATGACCTTAAGAATAGAGAGAAAAAAATCTTTTAAGAGAGTGGGTTTTTAGTGTTTTAATCTTCTTAACAAGGATTGACTTAACCCATTCCTCAGTGGTGTGGTGTCCCATGCTTTTTCTTTCTTGATCTTCCCACCAATTCCGACAGCTTGGTGTTTGTGGGTGCGGTCATCAGTTCCTACCCAAGGGTGAGGCGCTGAGGCTCCGAGGGGTTGAGTGGCCAAGTCGCATAGCGGGTAAGTTTTGCAGCTGGATTTTAAAGCCCGGTGTTCTGGTTCCAGGGCTCTCTCTTCAAACCATTGCAACGTGTCGCTGCCAGTTCCAACAGCCTCGTAACCCCCAGATGCTACCACACGGAATTGTCAGACAGGGATCTCAGCCCTCTCCGGGCCTTCAGGTCCCTCTCCCAGACCTCAGAGTTGAGGAGAAGGTCAGGCTCCACAGGGGCCCTGCCTACACTGCCTTCTGGATTCAGCCCACCTTCTTCTGTTACATCCCTCAGCAAAGTTCCTTTGGGGCCTTCTGGGGAGAGGCCGCCGCCAGCGGTCACTGTGGCTCTAATTGTTCTCTCCGGTGAGCTCACGTTGCAGTCGGCCCAGTGCAGACACCTGCTTTCCTCAGGCAGAGATGAAACCCTAGAGATGACGGGCCTCGGCGGAGTATGACATCTTGATCAAATAAGGCTGCCCTGAGATTTCTCGTTCCTTCAAGCTTAGGGCCGGAGATGGAGGGGGGTCCCCCCCACCCTCCGTCTGTCGGCAGCTTACAACTTCAGGCACACAAATCCACCTTCCCGGGCCTCACTTTCTGGTAAAATAGAGATCATATTCCTGTGTTGCACGGACAGATGTTGCTGGGTCATTTACCTCTTGGGAGCACTATTTAAATATAGCCAAACTGCCTTTCATGTTGAGGATCTCAAAGCATTTTTAAATGAGTAATTAATGAAGTTCAACATCCAGAAAAAGCAAGAATTATTGTCTTCATTTTATAAATAGATCAAAGGTCACACAATCAATGGCAGATGTAGGAAACAGATGTAAGAATTCTCCTTTTGTCCCTGACTGCAGCCACTAAATCCCACCCCTGGTATCATTGACAGACCTCCTTTCTGCTCTCTGACTTCTGGCCAAAGACGTGAAATTGGCCTTTATATGTTTCCACTTAAAGGTTTGAATTCTATGTATGGTTCATATGCCTTTGATATGTCTGGAATTTATAAAAGAGAAGGAGAAGAATGATATTTGATGCTTTTCAGAGATCATGTTGGGACTGAGCCTTATATAATGGGTCAAATGCCAATAAAGGAAAAAAAAAAAAACGCTCACCAGATCTTCAGGAAGTTCACTTTTATTCTCTCTCTGAAAGAATTCTGTCTGTTAAAATTAAACAGAGTGTATCTTTATTCGCCCAAATGATTGTTGTGGGAGCAACGGACGTCACCACTTATTGAGCACCAACTGTATGCTAAGCATTGTTCTTCTTACCGGCATACATTATACCATGGGATTTTCACAAACACCTGAGGAAGTTTTTATTAATCATTCATTTTATAGATAATATATAACTGGACTTGGAGATAAAAGGTTGAGGAAAAAGGAAAGACAAAGCTCAAATAAAATTAATTAAGCAAAAATGACAGGGTATATACTCTGTGCCAGAGGTGTTGGGTTCTGATAGATACAAAGATGGAGATACGAAGATGAAGAAAATAGCGCCAGATTCCTGCTCTCAAGGAATTTATAGCCTCGTGAATGGTTGAGGGTGAGGGCTGAGCAGAAGCACATAAAAAGACAAATGATGTCAATGCAATTCAGTCCAGAAGTATTTATTGAGTTGCTGCTATGTCTTAAACACTGCACTAGTCACAGGGGATAGTCCCTCTTCTCATGGAGCTTATAGTCTAGTGGGAAAGTCAGACATTAATCAAATAATCACACAGGTTTAAACTGTACTTGAGTAGAGTAGAAGACACCAGATGGACGACAACCTGACAAAGGATTAGTTTCCAGAACATATAAAGAGTTCCCACACGTAATAAGAGATAATGCAATAGAAGCATTGTCAAACCAAGGGCAATTTTTAAAAGATGAACGGCAAATGAACAATAAACAAAGGAAAGTATGCTTTATCTCTCTTGTAAACAGGGAGTTGCAAATTAAAACACTGAAATGCCATTTTATACCCATCAGCTTGGCAAAATTTTTAAAGTCTGACATTACCAAGTGTTGTTGAGGATGCCAAGCACGGGAACTCCAAGTTACATATTGCTATCAAAGTGTAAATTGGTACAACCACTTTGAAAAACCGTTCAGCCACGCTGAGTAAAGCTGCCAATTCACGTGACCCAAGTCCAGCAATTTCACACACAAGTATCTACCCGATGGCTCCCTTTCACACAAGGGGATAGGTATAACAAACATTCATTGTAGCATTGTTTCTAACAACATGAAAGTGACAATGAGCTAAACGTCCTTCAGAAAAAGATGGGTGAATAAAGTGCGGTGAACTCATGCAATGGGACCCTGACGAGCAGTGAAAATGTATGATCTAGAACTCCATGAATCAATGTGAATGCATTTTGAAATCATAAGCTGAGTGAAAAAAGCAAGTTGCACAATGATATAGTCAGTATAATGCCACTTCTCCAAAGTTTGCAAACATGCCAGACAATTCTATAAAGTGTTTATAGGCACAAACATATATAGTAAAAATACAAAAGCATGTATAGGAATATGACACATCCCAGTGCAGGAGAGTGGTTACCTTAGGAGAGAGACAGACATGGGTTCAGAGGGCTCTATATTGAAAGATGTTTTATGTGCTTAAAAAAAAAAAAAAAAAAAGATTTGAAGAAATCGTGGCAAATGTTAAGCTTTGGCAAAGGCTCGAGGGGCATGGGATGGGTGCGGAATAAATAGGTGTTAACGATATTACTCTCTGTAGTTTTTTTATGTGCTTTGATCTATCAGAGAATTGAATTGGAGGTGGGGTTGGGGGAGGGGTCTCAACGGATGTGATGCTTACTTAGGATGACAGCCCAAAACTGAATAGGTGAGGAAGGGCAGAAAGGTGTACCAGGCAGAGAAAACAAGCTGTGCAAAGACCCTGGGGTGGGAGGGTGAGCACAGAGACTGGGAACTGAGACCCCCAGTTCTGTGGCCAGAGCAGAGGGGAAAGGGGGCTGGAGTTGGGGTGGGGGGAGGGTGGTGCACAGACCATGCAGAGCCTCATAGGATATCTTGAAGATCAGGTTTTTACCCTATGAGGAAGGCAGCAAGGATGGAAAGCACTGGGGCCCAGAGAGACTTCTCTCAGCTAGATAGCAGAACAGGGAAAGCATTCATGTCAGAGATGACTCATATCTTGAGTTGTGGAGAATGAGTAAGAGGAAGCCAATTGGAGAAAGAGGAGGAGGGAGTGAGGTGCAAATTCCCTGAAGAGGGCCCAACAGCAATAAAAAGACCCCGAGGACCTTCCACAGCATGGTCCCGCCTAGGTCATACACTCAGGACTAGCTCCAGAGGTGTTAGGAAATGGCCATGAACACAGAAGGCTTGAGGTCCCAGGCTGGGCAGCCTCAAGCCAAGAGAGGCATGGCCAGACATGGGTGTAGGTGGCTTGCTCTAACAGTGTGTGAAGGATGGATCTGAAGGAGGCTGGGGTGCAGACAAGGAGATCTTTGAGAGAAATATGCTAATAGCCTAAACCAGGATGGCTGGAACTAGAAAGCCATCCATCCTGGAAGAAGTGAGGGGTGCCCGAAGAAGTATTTAGGAGGGAAGGCGAGACATCTAGGACGATGGTTGGGTGGCCACCGCCGACATGGACAATAATAGGGGCAAGTGCGTGCAGGGCACACCAAGTGGAACTGTCCTATGAGCAGCAGAATGGGTGCGCCAAGGGCTCCCGCCAGCTGGGAGCAGGAGGCGCCTCCTGCGGGCGTTTACTGACCACTCACAGCCAATGAGTTGGTCCAGAAGGAGGGCAGAGGAAGACGAAAGTGAGCAGGTCTCGGGTGGGGGGGAGGGGGGGACGACAAGGAATGGGACTGGGGCGGGCTGGGGGAAGAGAAGAGGGGGAGGGGGGAGGACCGCGCAGACGCTGAGCGGCCGCCGGGAGACCAGCCCCGCGCGGGCTGGGCGGGCCCGGAGTTGGCCTCGCCGGCCTCACCGCGGGGTGCAGGCGGAGCCCGAGAGCGCAAGGCGCGGGCGCGCGGGCGGGCGGGGGGAACAGGCGACTAGAGCCGTGGACTTCCCACAGCTCCTAGGGCTGCCTCGGCCGCAGCGGTCGAGGACAGCAGGGCACCGCGCGGCCCCGGACGTCTCCTGCACCCCGGCCACCCCCGGCATCCCAGGCTCCCCGCGTGCCCAGGCCGCGCCTCCCCGCGCCGCGCCTCCCCAACGCCGGGACCTGGCGACGTCACTGCGGCTCTGACGCGCGCTAATGGAGGCACGGGCGGAGGCGGCTTGGCGCGGGTGTCCCCCGGGGAGGTCCCGGTCCTTGCAGCCCGCGGTCGCGTCCTTGGCCCTCCTCCAGGGGAACCTCGATTTTCCAATCTCAGGAAGGCCGGCTGTCCTTCGGCTACTGATAAGGACGCGAGCTCATGGTAAAAGATTTTAACAATGCCCGGAAAGAAATAACCGGACCCAAGAAAGAGACTAATAATAGCAGCCCGCTAGAGTTCTGCTCTTGTGCTCAGCGCTCTTAAGAACAGTAATAACGACAACAACCATAAGAGCCACCATTTATTGAGCGCTTACTCTGTGCCAGGCACTGTGTTAAGCGCTTTGCAGGCAACAACCCTCGGAGGTAAGTACCGTTATTATCCCTATTTTAAGGAAACTGGGGCACAGAGAGGTTAAGTAATTTGCCCCAGGCACACAGCTAGCTGATGTCAGTGCCAAAATTCCAACCCAGGCTGTCTGATCCCATGTAATCCTCATGTCAACCCATAAGGTCGGGATCAATCTCTCCATCTTAAAGATGAGGAAATTAAGGCACATGGAAATTTAAGTACCTTGCCCAAGGTCACCTAGCTGGAAAATGGATGCGGCAGAAAGCGAACCCAGGGCTCCTCTCTGTTCGCAGAACCCGCGGTCTTGGCCATAGGCGATGCCACTTCCAAACCACCTCCGACAGCCCAGCAGGCTTTGGCCCCGGGTCCCAAGAGGCGCAGCCTCTGCGGGGTATGGGTGGGTTCCCGCGGCCTCCGATCCCCGGGTGAATCGGATGTTTCGGAGCATCGTCTCTGCTCAGCCCGCAGGCGTCAGATAGGGACGCGTCTCCCGGAATCCGGTCGGGACCTGGCCGCGCGGTCCTCAGAAGGGATGGAGCGGGGGCGGAGGCAGCGGGAGGGATCCCTGGTCCCACCTGCAGAGCGGCGGGGCTGGCGGCTTGCTCTGTGCGGCCGGCAGAGGGCGCTGTCGCACGCGCCTCGGGTCCCACGGTCACCAGACCCCCGAGGCCTGCAGCCTCCGCCTGCAGATGCCTGGACTCGGAACGCCCCAAGTGGGAACCCCTTCTTCCTGGCGTCTGGCACCCCTCTGACCCCTCATCTCAGCCCAGGGCCCTCTTTTCCTGACTAATTCCCGTTTTCTGTGGTCCTGCCATCCCACCATAGGTTTTCAAGTCTTCCCCAGTCCCTGCGCCATTGATTTAGTTACCTCTCGCTGAAAGGCAAGAACACTGATCCCATTCCATTAAAAACCTCAGGTGTTTGCAAGTCATACTCGGCTTTGTCTCCCCTTCTCCTGGCCCCTTTGGTGAGGTAAAATGGAGATAAACCATCTCGGAATAGATAACTAATTTTCTTCTCCGAAACAGGAGGAGGGGCTTGGTTAAGGAAGGAGCAGATTGATGAAAGGATCTATATTTTTTAATAGCTACAGTGTCTTGAGAGCTTGTTTTGTGCTGAGCCCTTCCTGTGTCTTGACTCCTCAATCCTCACTACAGCCCAGAGGAGTGCATCATTATTCTTTTGATAAAAGAGGCCACAACGGCAATGCTGGGAATCCACTAGGAGGATCTAACTTTATTATTAAAAAATTTTTTTTTTTTTTGTTTTACTTAAGTAGGCTCCATGCCAATGTGGGGCTTGAACTCACAACCTTGACATCAAGAGGTACATGCTCTACCGACTGAGCCAGCCAGGCACCCCCAGGAAGACATAACTATAAAGCCATGTTCCCATCAGCTGATCCAACTGAACAGAAGAGGTAAGATGCAAACCAAGCAACAGCAAACCAAAATCTGCTCCAAGAGTGCTTAGCAATACTACACACAGGTGAATTAGGGGCTTCGATTGCTTTGTGAGCCCAGTTTGGGACTCAAGTGTCTAAAAAAAGAAAAAAACAAAAGCTAAAAGTGCAGGCAGAGGAGAACAGGAATGAGGGTTTTCACTTTTGCTTGGAAAAGCATCCTGAGAGGCCCACTCACTTTCTATGACTGGGCTCTGAGGAAATAAAGGTGGTTCTAGGAAAATCTGAAAAATATGAGAGGAAAAAAAATGCCTTCTGTGGTTTTTACTTTAACCAAGACTCATATGGCTATTTGTGTTTTATTTTTAAATTAATGTGGCTCTCCCCACCCTTTAAATTGGCACATAAATCACAAAAAAACAGAAGGAAGGCCAGCTACACACTTCAAACTTGGTGGGTTTCTCAGGAAGGAGGTACATGACTTGAAGGGGAAATGAGGATTAAATGAGGTGCTTTAAACATTTGAAAGACAGACTTTCCACAAGGAACTTAGATCATAAGCCCTTAGAACGGGAGCTTTGTCTGGGTTTGGGCTCGGTATAGTGCCTAGAATCGGTGAGTGTCCATGAAATGTGGAAAACGAATCACACTTTTGGCTTATGTCTGCATCATCTAACCATCTGGGCCACCACTTTGCTTATGGTTTTAGAGTGTGGCTTCTAAGGGATTTTCCTGTCCCCTGGATCTTAGTCACACACCTTCCCCCAGACTCCTTACTTTCCCAGAAGTTTGCTCTGGGAATTCAGTCAAGGTGAGGCAATTGTTATTGATGATGATGTCACTAGGCTTGGTTAAACAGAATGACTGCTCAGCTCTGGAATCACCAGCTTGGTTTCCCTGCTTTTCCAAACAGGGAAACCAAGGCAGAAGGGACCTCAGGAGACTGTCACTTCACAGTTCTGATTCTCTTGCCCTATTATCTTTGAACTAGAAGGGTTCCCCCATGCCCAACACAAACAAGCCCTGGACATCCCAGGCTGCCTGTTGCAAAATTCTTGGACTTCTTTGACCTTATCTCTCTCTGCTGCTTCCCTCATTTTTTTCTGTGCATTCATTCTACAAACATGCATTGAGAACCCACTATATGTAAGTGCTACTGGTACAGCAGAGAACCCAACATGAGCTCATGAGCTCACTTTCTCCACTTGCCACCTGGCTCCTGACCTCATGGCTACAACTTGCATGCCTGGAGAGGCCCCACAATAGTAAATGACTTGCTTCTCCAAGTGGGACAACTGCTCAGACATATCTGACATTCTGGTAGCTCCTGGCAGCTCCAGGAGACCACACCCTGTGACCTCAGGATACCACCTTGGTGACATCCATTTGGCAGAAGTCCCGACATATACCCTCAGAGGCAGAGCCTGGAAAGGCTCCAGCTCTACCACTTGCCCATACCTCTTCCCTCATTGTCATGCCTTCAGTTCGTATGATCATTGTTGACAACCTTAATAGCTTGGGCCATATTTATGAAGCATCCATTACAATGAAAAAATCCTATAGTCCCATAATACCCCACTGTTCAAAGGAAAAGCTTGGCTGAAACAAACCACAGTGACTGTCTGGCAAGTGGTGGATATGTTGGATAATGCTACGAGTCTTCCAGGTCATTTTGTTATTGAATCTTGGGATTGAGTGATTCATAATAATGAGGGGAAAGAAGAACACTAGCCTTGTTTCAGCTTTCCAGATTATTCAAATGGAATCGATTTTCAACGTCAACATCATAGTTATGACAGAATGCTTAAGGTGCATTGTTGGTTTTTGTCTTTTTGGAACATCCATTAACTAATACTCAATGACTTGGTTGTCACCCATTCCAAAAAAAAAAATTTTAAAGGAGAGAGAGAGTTTGAACTGTAGGATTCTGATTATGTCCCTGGAAGTCCCTGTAGAGAATAGATTCCAAATTATATTCATTCTTTTTGAATATCCCAGCCCTCAAGACTGTCCCATCCCTGCTAGCTACAGCATCATTTTCCCTCCCCTGGAGGAAGGCAGAGGCCCAGAGACCAGAAGAATGAAGGAGAGTAGTGAGGAAAACTTTTCCCTTACCTGAGTTGCAGAGCCACTTGAATCTAGAGAACTGTTACATTTGTGCTGTGTCTGTATGAGTTCGTGGTTGTGCATTCTCTGGCTGATTCCAAAATCTCCATAACATGGGGGCCTGAGATACTCTAAAAAGAAGGCCTGTCTGGGAAGGACGTGTGTCCACCCACCAAGAAGTTCTTGGTGGTCAGTGTCTGCATATCCAGCGGCTCGGGTGAAGAGATTTGGAACCACTGAGCATTCCTGCTGGGATCTTTCCAAGCCCTTTTGGGAACCGGCAACAGCGCCTGTCTGGGGAAATTAGTTTTGCGCTTTCACAGAGTGAGAAATTCCTCAGGGGCATTCTTGTACTTGGGAAGAGAAATCAAACCCAGCTCATTCCTTTAGGGCCCATGCCATTATTAAAGCAGACCGAGTCCAATTCACTTGGTCCAGCCTGGGGCGGTGGGGTGGGGGCAGAAGCGGCGGAGTTCAGAGAATTTCACCTGTGGCTAAGGCCCTCCCCGGACTGGCGCAAGCTTGAGGTTTCAGGGGATTGTGTTACCAGCGTGTAAACACCGTGAGTGACAGCCAACGCTCCCATTCGACCACAGAGGATCTCAAACCCTTCCTATCTTCCTAGAAACCCTGGCGGCCGGGCGGCTGCTTGCCGTCTGATGCAACAGTTTGCAACGCTCGCTTCTGGGAGCGGAGCCTGCCGCGGGGCGCTGGGCGCCCCGCCGACGCGCATGCGCGGACTGCGGCCCGGCCGGGCCGGGCTGGGGAGAAGCTTTTCACCAGATGTGCGGAGGGGGACGGCGCGGGCAGGGGCGGGGCGCGGGCGGGCTGGGAGGCCTTTGGCAGCTCGCGCCGGTGATCTGAGTTTAATTAAACTTCTCCCGAGGCATTGGCTGACTGATTGACCCAGTGATCCAAAAAAAATCAGAGAGGCCCGAATCGCCCTAAACGCGACGGGAGAGAGAAGTTGGGGAGTTGGCTTTCGGTTTCCAGAGCTGGGCCTTTGGATTGTGCCTTCCTTTCCCCAAACCCCCCAAGCCACAGTTAATCCGGGTTACAGGATCTCGTTAGGGCGTAGGGCCTCGCTTGTCTGTGCCCTCCTACCAATTTCTCAAAAAGGGAAGAACAGTGGTTACAGAGGGGGAAAGAGGTAACGTTCTTGTGATAACGTCTTGATCGATATCTTCCCTGCCTCATTTCTCCACCCAAGTGCCTTAAAAGGTTTTATTAGCAGAAAGCATCATGGATTATTTTCCCATTTTTTCAGCCATTCAGGTATTGCCTGCATGGTTTTCTTTCATACCCGCGTTCCATCTATATTATATATCTTAATTGACTTATTTTATTAACTTCCCTTATTCTCTAAATTAGCTTTAAATCGATTTCCCTTTTTCACACAGCCTTGCCCTAAGCAATAACATTAGCGAGATCACACCTTTGATTATGTTAGTCATCTATTTTAATACACTTGAAAGTAAATTCATAACTATTCAAATAAAAAGAGATGTGTATGTTAGCTTAAAGTTTCTTGCCGACTGTATTTGGAGGAAAACTCCAGAGGTGATAATAATAACTAACATATGTTGAGTGATTGCCAATGTCTCAGGCGCTTTATGCTAAGTCCTTATGACACCTTAGAAGGTGAGTTGGTTTACATTTTACAAAGGCAAAGTGTGAGGCACAGAGAGGTTAAATAACTTGCCTAATATCACAGAGCCCAGATGCAAACTCCGCTAGTCTCACTCTAGAGCCTGTACTGCTGGCCTATCCAAAAAAGCTAAGTTACTGCTGGAGATCACCCAGGTGGCTAGTATAGTCTGGATTTGAACCTAAGTCAGTCTGACTCCAGAGCTGAGCTTTTAACTACTGTGTGGAACTCTTTCCTATTTTCCCAGATCTCACCTCATACAGCCTTTTAAAATCTGTCTGCCTCCTTTGGAATTCAAAAGGTGCGTCCAAGTTTTTTCTTTCCTCACCCCTTACATCTCCTCCCTTCCCCCCCCCCACCCCCGCCCCACTCCCAGGGTGGGACAGAGGTTCTTTCTACCGTTTCCTTCTCTTCTCTGAATGAAAACAACCCGTAAATCTCTGATATCCATGAGAATCTCTACTTTAAAGGTCCTAGCCACTCTTCTCCACTGACCATGGAACTTAGAAATTCCACCTACCAGCATCATGAAACTACATCTCCCAGACTGCTATTCTCACGTGGAAAGAGAACAAAAATCCTATGTCAAACCATGTGGCTCCTATTTTGGGGTTGGAAAATCTGGTCACTAGCTTGGATAAAGATTGGTATGCCCATAGACTAATTCTTCTGGCCCCAGGCAGACATGAATTTCCCAGGCTTCAGTGATTGGGGGTGGGGGCAAGTTATTTCAGAAACAAAACCTTCAATTAGAGGCATAAATGAAGACTTGGCATAAGACTTCTAAAAGATGGCTGACCCCTGTCCAGGAGGTATATTTTCTTTCTGCAACAGCCCTTACCACCACCACCCCTTCCCTCTCTTCACTTCCTCTTCCTTCCCCTCCTTCCAGATTCTTCTTCTAATTGTACCACTCCCTTGTCCCCCCCCCCACTCCCACCCCTATGCCCACACCCACTCTTTAACTGTTTAGTATAAAATCCAGCCCACCAGACTGAGGTTTTCTTCGACCCAAATGTTATTTTCAGAAGGAGCCATTGAGGTTGGGGTGTAATTGTAGCGTTGGGCCTCTGCAAGCCAAGCTGAAAATAATCAGTGAGGCAGATGGGGTGGGAAGAGAGTGTGGTGGCTGCTTCCACCAAAGAGCAAGAGAAACCCAATGGAGTGAGTCAGAGAGGGGCGAGTGCCAGGCTGGTCTGCTGGGCTTATGGCCGGGAGGGAGTTCAGTTAAGGGGAAACTGCCCAAGGTTTTTGGGGCCTTTGACTGAGGCCTGATCCAAGGTGGTTCCTGGCTGTACATCACAAGTCCATATTTCTTATGACAGCCGCTAAGCTTCTCTTGCTCTCATTCAGTTGGGCCATAGCAACCAGCAGGCCAAATGGGAACTTAACCATCCAGTTGGCTCACCAGTCCCTAGAGCAGGATTTCTCAGCGTCAGCACTGTTGGCATGTTGGGCTGCATAAGTCTTAATTGTGGGGGGCTTTCTTGTAACATTGTAGAATGTTTAGTAAGATCCCTGGCCTCTACCCTCTAGATGCCAGCAATGTGCGCACGTGAGCACACGCACACACATACACACACACACACACACACACACACACACAGTCGTGACTACCAAAAATGTCTCTAGACATGCCAAATGTCCTTGGGAGACAAAAAAGTGCCCCTGGTTGAGAACCACTGGTCTAGAGTGATCCAGGTCTATGAAAGGATCACATCACCTGTCCCCCATGGTAGCCTCATTGCCTTGCATCTGAATGGACCCTGATAAAAACTGTTGGCCAACTCCTCTTTCCAATGACAACTGTTGAATACTTCAAGCCCAGCATGAGTGTCTGCCGTGTGCCAGGCACTATATGAGGTGTTGAGAATAAAGTGACAAACAAGGCAGACATGTCCCCTGTCCTCATGGAAATGATAGGCTGAGTCAGGGAAGACAGAAATTAAACAACCCTGAGGGAGAGGCACATAGAGAGAAGAAATGGGGTACTATGAGAAAATCAAAGCGGGTTTTTCACCTAGGTCAGGGGGTCAAGAAGGACTCTTGGAGGGAATGAGGAATTAGCCAGTTGGCGATGAGAGCGAGGGAATGTTTGGCGAAATAGAGACAGAGTATTCAGAAGCCCTGAGTTAAGAGAGAAATGTCGTGTATTCAAGGAACCCAGAGAAGCCTGTCATAGACCAGGCTTCGGACAGTGTGATGGACCAGTCATTCTCTCCTCTCACCCCCAAACTTGCTTTTCTTATACTCCTTCTCCAGATTTCTAGCACAAGCGTATAAACTTAGGGTCAAATCTAACCCCGCCTTGTTCTTGCTCAACCCCCTCACTCACCCAGCTACCAAGTTCTGTGAGCTCTACCACCAGAATCTCTGCAAACCAGCTCCTTGTCTCCATTCCCAGCACCACAACGCTGATGCAGGCCCTCTCCATTACTCAGCTGGATTTGTGAAATAGCTTCCTAACTAGTCATCCTCAAGTCTCTACCTCGGAGAAAGAGACAAAGACCATGTTTCTGCTGGGTTAAAACACTCTGTGTGGCTTCCAGAGGCCTCTCAGACAGGCTGCTTCCTCCCCGTGACTTCCAGGTACTCCTTATGCACTGTCCCCAGTGGACCTCCCAGCCCACCCCCAACTCTCCAGCCACTTTCCACACCACCAGCCACACCCCATGGGCCCCCACAGCTCTGTGATTCTGCTGTTCTTTTTGTCTGAAATGTCCTTCCCCAACCAAAATCGTTTGAGGAATTCCCACCTATCCTTTGAGACCTAGACAAAATGAACTCATTACACTCTCCTATCCCTTCTTAGAAGCCTTCTCTTAATTCTTCCCTCTGTTTTCATTGAGATCTATATATAGCTGCTAGTTTACCATTTGTCATGTTGACCCGTAGTTATCTGTTTAAAGATGTCCCTGCCCCCCAGAGACAGAGGGCCTCAAAGGCAGGTCACGTAGTGTTCACTACTGGTTGATTACCCAACACCCATTCTCTCCCTTCCTAAAAGAGGCCAAAGAAATGCAAGGCACAGTGTATTATTTAGGGTACAGGCTATGCTGCTATAACCGACAGACCCAGAGTACAGTGGCTTAAGAAAGCCCATGTGCCTCAGTGGAAGCTGAGCCCATGCCCAGCTCCATTGGGATAGGCCTAACATCCTTTCTAAGAATTGGTTCCAAAACTTGGGTCTAAACTAATTTGGGTGCAGTAGAGGCTTTTCTGCTTTCCCCTATGTCAACAGTCCCCTTCTTTAATAACAGAACTCCTGATTCTTGGCCAAGCCGATGGCTGCCTTGTAAGAACTACATTTCCCAGCTTCCCTTGTAGTCTGATGCAGCCTTGAGTCTAAGTTCTCACTAACAGACTGTGAGCAGAAATGATCCTACCACTTCTAAACTGCGCTCTCAAAAGGATTGCGCTTGTGCTTTATTCCCTGGCCCTTCCCACCCCTTTCCCCTGACTAGGAGATGATAAAAATTGAAGCAGTGTCCTTGGACCTAGCGAGGGAAACCACATTTGGAGGATGATGGAACCCTTCTATCAGTCTTGGATGACTTTCCTCTGAACTCTTATATGATATGAAAGAGACATAAATTTCTCTTTTGCTTACACTTCTGTATTTGGAGTCTCCTTGTTACAGCAACTTTTCCTTTGCTCTACAAAATACACAGTGCCTGGCTTCCCTAGGCCTTAGGGACTGGTTCAAGACTGGGCTTGTGGTCTATTTAGGGCCAGTGAGATGTGAGATATAAGGCAAGGTTTGATTGGGGGCGGGGGGGGGGGTGGTTCTGGAAAGCGTTCTCTTGTTTTTATGAGGGAGCATCATGGACCAACCTTCTCTCTCTCTCTTCCTCTGGACATTGCTGGGCCTAGAACTATGGCAGTCCTCTTGCTACCAGCCTAAAAATGGGGCTACACATGAAGGGAGAGCTGAGAGAATGGCAGGAAAATGGAGTCAGGGTTTCTGGACCAAACAACTCTGAACCCACTATCTTAGTTGGCTCGGGTTGCCCTAACAAAATATCATAGACTTCCAGGCTTGAGCAACAGAAATTTATTTTCTCACAGTTCTGGAGGCTGGAAGTCCAAGGTCACAGTGCCATCAGGGGTGGTTTCTGGTGAGGCCTGTCTTTCTGGCTTGTAGACAGCCACCTTCTCGCTGTGTCCTCACATGAGCTCTCTCTGTGTTTGCAAGGAGAAAGTGAGTGCTGGTGTCTCTTCCTCTTCTTATAAGGACACCAGTCCTATTTGGATTAGGGCTCCACCCATATGACCTTATTTAGCTTTTATTACCGTCTTAAAGACCCCATCGGCAAATACAGTCACACTGAGGGTTAAGCCTTCAACGTATGGAATTTGGGGGATGGGGGCACAATTCAGTCCATAACACCCACCTTACCTCTGGGTTTCCAGTTATGTGAGTCAACAAATGTCCTTGTGTCTAAGCCAGCTTGGGTTGGCTTTCTGTCACATCTTACCTTACAGCCTTGTACTGCTCTTCCTATCTTTGCCGGGCCTCGTACGGAAGGCAATAAATACTTGTGGAACGAATGCCCAGTCGTTATTTTTCTCTCTTACCCATAATGACTACCTCACAGATAAGCTATAAGCATTTCTCTTTCTCTGCCCCAGCCTAAACATCTAGAGTAGTCACATGGACTCTTCTCAGACCCCACCCCCTCCCCTTAACTAACCATCTATCCAAGGAGCTGAGGGTTCAGCTATAAAATGAGAGGGTTGAATTAGATACATCTAGCACATTTTCCAGCTCGGGCTCTGCCTGGGGCTTTCTCTAAAGGAGTCATTCTGTGCTCAGACTGAAGACCCATCTAACGCTAACCATGTACAGTCTACTTAGAGCTCCCCCTGGGCTCCTGCCTCAAATCCCTGTAGTTCCACAGGAGGCCCCTTCCAGCACTAACGGTCTAGGGTTCGGTTTGATGTCTTTTCAAGCTCTGAAGGCCCAAGATACTATATTACTATGCTAAGCACAAGACATTTTTGATTGGCTGCTAGACCTCCTGACCCAAACACAAAAGATAAAGGCCTTGGGAGGGTCTGGACTGTCACAGTGTTGTCCTTCCAGATGAGACCCCAGAAACTGGCAGGCAGCAGGGAGGGGGCCTTGCAATGTTCGGACATTCAGCAGGTCCTGCAGCAAGGACACTCAAGTTCCTGTGCCCATTAGTGTAGCCATTAGTGCTGTCCAAAATGGAGTGCAGGCCAGTTCCAGGCAAAACATTTCCTCCTTCCAGCCATGAGAGCTCCATGGGACTGGGGAAAGAGCTGCCTCATTACCCAGCCCCCTGCAATGTGGGAGAATTAATCTCAAGGAAAGTGACCAGTAATGGGCCCTGGCAGCCAGGATCTTGAGGACCAAGAGGTTCTTCCTCCCCAGTCTTCAGTGACTCCAAGCTTTCTTTCCTGTGCTTTTTGAAGTTGCCTTTATAGGACACTCACTAAGAGCTGTGCACTATGCTCAGCACTCTACTGGGATTAGGTCATTTAATCTTCACAGCAGCCCTGCGGGTAGGTATCGGGTAGGTGTTGTTGCTACTCCCATGTCATAGATAAGCACACTGAGGCTTAGACAGGTGAAATTGCTTGCTTGGAGTTAGTAAGCCACAGAGCTGGGTCTGACCTCTGGTTCTTAACCAGAGAGTTTGGTGGGAGACCTTTGGGATTTGGCAGCATCTTCTCTGGTCTTCTGACTCAGGCAGGCATGGGGGAAGACCCCAGCCCTGTGAGGTCAGTGCTGATGGGGAAGAAGGACCAGAGAGAAACGTAGTCGCTGGAGTGAAGGGCAAGGCTGGCAACGACCACCAGGCAGGCCCAATCAAATATAAGGAGGGTGGCCAGCTCCACTGGACCCAACCAGTAGTGAGCAGAGGTCCTCTTCCTAACGGGGAGGATAGTCATCAGCATCAGGAGTCTGCCCACCTGCTAGCCAGCAGGAGCCCTGCAGCAGATTGGGGTTGGCCACAGGAGCAGGACGTCACCTTAGAGAGGTCTGTATCCTGCTCACTTGTTTTTTGTTTGTTGTCACTTCTGTTGCTTATCTTTCTCTGTTCTCCCCAACATCTCAGAAGGTGAATGAGATACCCCAGACTCCCTTGCCAACTGGCTTCTGACTAGGTTTACCCAATGAAAGGTGCTGGAGGAAGATGCGGGGCGGGAAGAAGAGAGAAGTCTCTTTCTCCTGCCCCCAGCTTCAGGCAACATCTCCCACCACGGCCCCCTCCTTGGCTCCAGCTTCTGGTGGACAGCCCCAGCCCTGGGCTCTCTACCAACCCCTCATCCCTGCGGCTCTCCAGCATCAGGGGCTGTGGCAGCTCCCCACTGCCGCTAATTACTTTGCATCCTCACTCCCACAGACCCTTGCAGCATTTCCAACCATTCCTGCTACTGAACATGGACGGTTCTGTCTCCTGACTAGACCTTGCCTGGTCTGGGCCGGGAGACGGTCAGGGTCCTCACCTCCTACCCCAGCTGTGGATGGGGCCGTCTCACTGGGCAGAACAGCAGTGTCTTGGCCTGTTTGGACCATTATAACAAAATACCACAGACTGTGTGGCCCATAAACAGAAATTTATTTCTCACAGGTCTGGAGGCCAGATGTCCAAGATCAGGGTGCCAGTATGTCAGGTTCTGGTGAAAGCCCTCTTTCGGGTCTCAGACTGCCAACTTCTTGCCCTGTCCACACATGGTGTAAGGGCCAGGGAACTCCATGGGGTCTCTTTCATAAGGGCACTGATCCCATTCATAGGGCTCCACCCTCATGACCTAAGCTCCTCCCAAAGGCCCCGCCTCCTAACCCCATCACACGGGCATTAGGATTTCAACACTGAATCTGTAGCAGGCAAGAAACTCCTGAGCATGAGGCAGAGTAGAAGTCTATCGTGCAGCCAGGCCACCAGGGTGCCCCTTGGGTGCCAGGTTAGTTGGCAGGATCCCCCATGGGTCCCAGACCAGGAGCCCTGGCGATGGGTAAGTCTTCCCGCCCAGCAGGATCCATTCTGCCACTCGGGTCTTCCCAGTCTCAACACAGTCTCAGGGCCACTTCCTCCCTGATGACCAAGTCACTTAATATTTCTGGATTTCAGTGTCCTCGTCTGCATTGTGGGGAAAACATAGTACCCCTTCCCACGGTTGCGGTACCAGTGAAATAACACCCAATGCCGTGCCTGGCACAGGGCCAGTGGTCAGTAACTGGGAGCAGCACTCATCATTGTTGTTAATAACAGCCTGGGCGGCACTAGAAGATTTGGTGACCCATCTGTGAGGATCTTTGCAGAGCAGGAGCAGAAGAGATGAGGTCTTGCCCAGCGTGGGGCAGTAAAACCTGGCAGCAGCAGGATCTGGGTAGTGCATCAAGGGGCCACCTGCTGTTCTCCCCACCCAAAGGACTGGCACCTGTTTCTCTGGCACCTCAGACTCAACCACAATTCTTCCTCCGGCTGGTCCTGAGACATGGTAGTTGACAAGGTCCTGAGCAAGGGAATACTCAATGCTTAAGAAGGGGATGGGGGGTTGGGGCCTCCCCTGCCACTCCAGAGTGAAGACTTGATCCTTAAACCGTGCTAGGGCTGGGAGAGGCAAAGGGCCACACAAGTATCAGATGCTGTCACTGGGTGTTGGCTATATGCCAGGCTCTGTGCAAAACACATAGACACTAACTATGCACCATGGGGCTTACTCCTCCAGCCATTAGGAGAGGAGGTATGTGTCTGTTATCAGCATCAACAGAAACATCCCCATTTGATAAAGGCCTCAGAAAAGGTGAGAAAACTGCTCAAGGTCCCACAGCCAAAATGTGGCAGAGCCAGAATTTCAACGAACTTTATCTGATAGAAGCCTCCAGCCTCTCCAGGATGATTCAACGTGAGTCTTGCTGCCCATGGCTCTGGCATCAAGAGGGCACTGCACTTATTTGAGTCAAGGAAATGGATTGCTTGCAGAGCCCGTCCATGACCCAGCCTGGGCCTCCAGGCCTGTTCCAAACATTGGAGACAAGGGGCAAGCCTGAAAAGGGGGTCCACTAGGAGGCTGCCTCTGCTGGCGCTTGTATGAACACCTGTGTGTGTGTGTGTGTGTGTGTGTGTGTGTGTGTGTGTGTGTGCGCCTGCACCCACAGACACGTGTAGACCCACGAGCCCAACCTCCACCTTGGCCTGGGAGAGAGTGGGGAAGGACTCTCTCCTGGCAGGTGAGGTGGGAAGGGCTGAGTGGCTCCACTGTCATCCCCACCTCAGTTCCTGGGAGAGGCTCTGATATTTTCCTGGAAAGCTGGCTATGGGTCTGGAGGCCTTTGGTCCCCACAAAGTCAAAAGGGGCACCGGCAAACTTCTCCAGAATCAGTTCTGACTTTATTTGCCTCTCTGAGCGTCCAAGACAGATGGTGGACTCGGGTCAAGTGAGGGCAGGCTCTCTCAGAACACTTCATCCCCAGATCCCACTAGCTCCTGAAAATCAACTTCCAAATGACGTTGCTCCAGAGCAAGCCTCACCCCAGACTCTGAGCCCTGTAGAATGGCTCCTGCATACTTGTCCCACGGGATGCAGCCTGGCGTGGTGTGAGGAGCATGAACCTTGGGGTCATCGGAATTTCAGCCCGGACTGATAGGTGCCATGAGGCCTGAGGCAAGTGACCCAACCCTTCGGAGCCTTTGTTTCCTCCTCTGTAAAATGGGGGTAATAACCACCCATGGTAGGTGCAGTCAGTGTGAATACTCCTACTGCTCCCTTTTCTCCTTCCTCCTTCTGGCTCTCCTTAACCTCCACTGACCATTTTACCGCCTAGCTTTGGGGCCCTCATTTCTCAGAATCCTCCCAGCTGTGGCCCGGCCTCGGAGCTTCCCAGGAGACAGTGGTTTTGCCACCCTTTCCTTGTGGCCTTCCATGGGCCAGCTCCCCTGAGAGCAAAGGCCTCAGAGCCCTGCGACTGGGGCCCCACCCTCTTGGTAAACACCAGTTGGGCACCAACTGACCTCAGGACGGAAGTGCTCGCCTGGGACCCTCCTCTTCCAGCCCTGCCCACTGCTCTATGTTCCAGGGGAAGTGCCAGGCAAACCTGGCATCCTCGCACCCAGGCCGCCTCCATCCTGGAAATAGGCACTTGGAGCCAAACCCTTGGCTGAAGGTAGAAGGAAGTTAAAAGTCCCTGAATGCCGCTTCTCTCCTGCCCTTCCACAGCTCCACCCTGGCCTTCCCAGACAGGGCAAGTGCTCTCTAATTTAACTTTTCTTTAATGATCCTGATAGACATCCATAAGGAAGACTTTACTGTTACCCGTTGTTTCTTAACAGCAAAGACAGAAATTAAATCTAACAAAATATGAATCATTTTAATTCCAGGCAGTGGGGATGTGAGTGTTTTATTGTTGTTGTTGTTTTTGTAACACCTTTTTCTGTATTGTAAAAATTGCCCAAATTGCTCTAAATACAAATATTTTTTATATACTTTTTAACTTTTTTTAATGTTTATTTATTTTTGAGAGAGAGCACGAGCAGGGGAGGGGCAGAGAGAAAGGGAAACAGAATCCGAAGCAGGCTCCAGGCTCTGAGCTGTCAGCACAGAGCCTGACTTGGGACTTGAACTCATGAACCGTGAGATCATGACCTGAGCCAAAGTTGGATGCTTAACTGACTGAGCCACCCAGGCACCCCTTTTATATATATTTTTTAAGTGTCTTATTTATTTTTGAGAGAGAGAGAGCGAGCACGCAAGCAGGGAAGGGGCAGAGAAAGAAGGGGACTGAGGATCTGAAGCAGGCCCTGTGCTGACAGCCAACGAGCCTGATGTGGGGCTTGAATTCACCAACCATGAGATCATGACCTGAGCCAAAGTCGGACACTCACCTGACCGAGCCACCCAGGTGCCCCCAAATAAAAACATTTTTTTTAAGACTTTAGTTTTACATAATCTCTACACCCAACGTGTTGCTCCAACTCACAACCTGAGATCAAGAACCACACACTCTACCCACCAAGCTAGCCAGGCACTCCTAAATAAAAATATTTTTAAGTCAATAAGATTCATATGGGCTTATTGGGGGAAAATTCAGGAAATACCAAAAAGTAGAAAGAGAAAAGTAAGAATCACTAGAATCTCTCCTCTGGAACCAGATCATTTATCTATTGGCTTAATCTCCTTCGGGTCCTTTTTCTAGCACATATTTATGTCCTTTTATTCTTTTTTAATTGAAATATAATTGACATGTAACATCGTATTTACTTTAGGTTCATTTTATTCTTTTTACCCAAAAAAATGGAATTATATTATTTAATGATCTTTTATCCCCCTTCACAATGTATTTTGGACAGTTTCCCATACCCTTGGACGTTAATATTTACTTTGTTTTAATGTCTATTTATTTACTTTGAGCAAGAGAAACAGCATGGGCAGGGGAGGGGCAGAGAGAGGGGGAGAGAGAATTCCAAGCAGACTCCACCCTGTTAGTGCAGAGCCCGACATGGGGCTCAAACCCACGAACCAAGAGATCGTGACCTGAGCCAAAATCAAGTCTTTCGCTTAACTGACTGAGCCACCCAGGCCCCCCTGACATTAATATTTACTTTAGTACACTTCAGTTTTTTTCCCATGTAATCATGAATAAGCTATATTTTTTATATTGGGATCCATATGGATCCCATTAGGGTCATACATTTATACCACTTATTATTTTTTCTTATCTGAAAAGTAGTATACTTTTGTGGTGGGAAAGTTAGAAAATACAGATGAGCAGACAAGTGACCATGGAAAAATAAAAACCCTTGCAGCCTCACCTCGCTGAAATAACCCTTGCTAACATTTTTGTTTTTAACCTTCCTGTCCACGTTTTTATGTACATAGGCATATATATATGTATATATATATATACATATGTATATATATATATATATATGAAAGCACACATTTTACAGTAAAATCGGAATCATGTGATTCATATTATTTTTAACTTTTTTTATTTTAAATTTTTTTGTCTACTTAACAATACATCTTACATGGATGAGGATGGTTTCAGCTACAAATGACAGAAAACCCAAAGTAACACATGTTAATTTCTCTCTCTAGGAACTGATGTCCAGAGGTAAGTGGCCCAGCCTGGTAAAGCAGCCCTGTGACCATCAGGGACACAGGCCCCTTCCACCTGGGGCTCTCCATCCAAAGTGCATGCCTTCCTCTAGTGGCCCAAGGTGGCCCTTGAAAGAAGCAGCAGCAGAAAAGAGAGCTCCTTCCCCTCAAAGGACGCTTCCTGGAATCCACACGCATCACACCTGCTCATACCCCACTAGCGGGATCTAAGTCCCACAGAACCCCGGGAAATAGTAGGGGTGATTTATCTAAGTAGGGCTTTTATTTGCTACAGATGACTGACTTCTCTGCCACATTTTACAAACATCTTTCCAGTGCACATAGTTTTATATCCCTTTTTTTTCTCTTATTTTTTGGTGAGTGTTTGACCCCATCATTAAATATTCGTCAAAAGACGAAGAGTAGGGGATGGGGGTGGGGGTAGGGAGTGTGTGAGAGGAGACCATGGACTTTCAGGAGCCAGGAGAGACCTGGTCCTGTAGAGGCTTAGGGGACTTGATGGAGCCCAACTCATTCACATTCAAGATCAACCAATGCTTTCTGTGCCCCTACTCAGGGTCATACCCTGTGCCAGTGTCTGAGAAATGTCTCAGAGAAAGACCGTCCCTGCTCTCCAGGAGCCTAGTCAAGTCTAAATTCCCAAATGTTAGAGTTCAGCCTGCAGTGTTGCCTCAAACGCAGAATCCTCAGACCCACACCCGAATACCTGATGCAATCCGTGTTGGTGAGTCTAGAATCTGCTTGTCTTTCAGTCCCCTCAGGTGACAGATGAGCGTGACCAGGAACCATTTTGATGGAGAAATAGAAGTCTAAGCATTTGAAGGAAGTCTCTAAACCAGGCAAACCTGGAGCCTCCATCAGCTCAGTATGTTGCTTGAATCTCGACTGAGCCTTAAGCTATAACAAAATAGGGGCAACTGGGTGGCTCAGCCAGTTGAAAGTCCAACTCTTGACTTGGGCTCAGGTCATGATACCAGGGTTGTGGGATTGAGTCCCTTGCAGGGCTCCACACTAAGTGTGGAACCTGCTTAAGATTCTCCCTCTGCACCTCCTCCACTCTGTCTTGTGTGTGCGTGCTCTCTTTATACATACAAAGAGAAGGAGAAGGAGAAGGACAACAAAATGAGGACACCTGCCAGATACACCTGAACCCAAATCTCAGTTTCATCCTGAGTGACCTCAGGCAAATTATTTAACCTTAGACTCAGTTTTCCCATTTGTAAAATGGGAATAATCATGTGCTTCCCGTGTGAAAATAAACCTCAGTGCTTAGCAGAGTGTCTGGCACTCAACAAATGCTATATCTTATTATTAAGTTAATTTAAATGGTCTCTAGGTAAGTAATTATGGTGAGGGACAGGAGACAAGCTATATAAAGCATCTTATACACCTGGCTCATGGTGGCAGTCATTCAATAAATGGCTATTATTACTCCTACATCCTCGCATCCATTTCAATTCTAGGCAAGCATTTCATCTCCGCAAGCTGTACCCACCACACAATTTTGTCCTCTTAATAGGAATCATGAATGAAGCCATGGATTCATGGCTCTGAATTGTAAACTTAATGTCTACCCCTAGTGCCTGCCCCAGCATGAAAGAGGTTTTCTCAGGCCCTTCCAGAAGGATGTGCAAACAGGTCAGCATGAGTGGGAACCTCAAGTCCCTACTTTCAACCCCCTGCTTTTGGGGGAGCCAGGCATAGCCCTGGGCCATTCACCCAGCACCGAGGGTCAGGGAGCTGTGCTCATCCAGGACTGCCGTGAGGCAAGAAGGGAGAGGCAGGGTGGTTGTTGATAACTACATTTTCAAGTGTTCTGTGGATGGCGTGGTTACCATGGTGATGCTGATGGCTCTGAGCAGAGCGGCAGCCTCTCTTGAGTTGTGAGTCAAGTTCAGCTTTATTTATTTAAAAAGAAAACCAACGCCCTGACCTGTGAAGGACAAAGCAACACACAGGTAGAGGCCGGGGCGACCGTGGCAGAGGTGAATCAGCGCACTCCTCGCAGGCCACCCGTCTTCTGACGTCAGATGACCCACCTGGCTACCAGGCCTGGAAAAGTCCACAGAGCTATGTGGCGAGGCCGGCATCTCAAACTGTGGCCCAGGAGAGGAAGCACAAAGAGAGGCCACATTGCCAGCCAGAAACCTCTTACTAGGAAGCAGATCCCATCAACTCTGGCCCGAGGGCCAGACTCTTTGAGGAGACTCAGCTCCGCCCTGGTGTGGGAGTCCATAGAACCCAAGGAGATAGACAAGTCCGGCTCAGAGTCTGGCCCTGAGATGACCAGGGCTGGCTGACCCACCCCCCAGTGCACACACTACCAGTGCCCTGTGGGGCAGGGCGGGGGGGGGGGGGGGGGTGGCTGGCGGGACAGCAGGGTCCTGGAAAGGAACACAAAAATGTTCACCATGGGGCAATGGGGCCCCTTTAACCAGAATTCCTGCAGGGAAAGAGGGAATTATACCAGCACCTACTGGCAGGGTGGCCCTGAGAATGAAGTGCGATAATATTTGCAAATGTTTAACATAGAGCCTGGCTGACACATAGTCAGCGCTGGACAACTGTGGGCTATTGTTAACTTTTGTTCAGGCCCTTATCTTAACCCACCTGGATAGAACAGCCACAGCCTCCTACCTGATTCGTTGATTCTAGTCTTGCTCACCTCCGATCAATTGTCCATACCACAGCAGGGTGGTTTATTGAAAATGCATCCTGATCATGCTCTTTTTCTCCAAAAAATCTGCCAGTGGCTCCATTTACCTTCAGGATAACTCTTAGAATTCCTTGGAGGGGCCTAGGCCTTGCACGATCTGGCCCTTGGCTGCCCTCTCCAGCCCTGTATCTCACCACGCCCTGCCGGCCTTGATAAGTTTTGGCTAGTACCCTGATGTCAGCACTCTCCCCCAGGGTGCCAGGCTCTGCCGTACCTCCAGGATCTTTGGCATGCTGTTCCCTTTGCCCAGAAAGCCTAGCAAACACCTACTTATCCTCCAAGACCCACATCAAGAACTCCCTGTACTGGGAAATCTTCCTGTCTTCCCCTCACACGCAGAGCAGGCCACTCCCTCCTCTGAGCCACTTCGGGACCCTCCATAAAGACATTTATCACTTGACATTGCAATTATTGTAACACATGCCTGTGACACCTTTCAGCTTCCTGAGGGCAGCACTGATTCTAAATAATTTCTGTATGCCCAGAACATATCACCTAATGTTCACAAGGGAGGACTGTGAATGAATGAATGAATGAATGAATGAATGAAGACAGAAATCCTGTTTATAGAAAAGGAAACAGAGGCCCAGGTAGGAGCAGTGACTTGGCTAAAGTAGAGTCCTGAAGCCCTATAACTCTGGGCCCTTCGGATTCCAGAGACTAGGGACCATTCATTCATTCACCCATCCACCCCTTACTAAGCACCAGTCATACACCAGATACTGTGTTGCTCCCTAGATTACAAAGAATAAGATGCAGCCCTGACCCTCAGGAGCCCACAGACAGGTGGGATAGAATGATAGGTATACAGGCAATTCCCACACTCTTCACTGAGCTGGGACAGAAGATGTAGAAGAAGCTATGGGAATCCCAGGGACCACGATATGGATGGAAGTAGAGGGAGGCCTCTGCTTCTGTGTCTTCCACTCTCTCTCCCCCAAACTCTGGAGCCCAAGTTCCCACAGACAACCAGACCGAGGCAGCTGCCCTCCAGGAGCTATTCACACAGGTAAACGGACATATACACAGACACACACATACCCAAGACAGGTGACATGGGCATGCCTGGCCCCATGGGGCCAGACACATTTGCACCCCTCAGTGATCATGTCAAGAGCCATCGGGGTGCAAGGACAGATCAAATCAGACCACAGAGCATTTCCTGATGCTTCACACAGCTTTTGCACACCAGGTCTCACTGGATCCCCACTAGGTGGGGCCCTCCAGACAAGACAGATATATTGTTTTCTCCCCGCTTTCCAGATGGACAAACTGAGACTCAAGAGAGATTTAGATGACTTGCCCCACCCTGCTGCCTGCCTGGTCAGTGGAAATACCGGAACTGTCCTGTCATTCCCCAAGCATTTGCTAGCAATGTGTCAATGTGCTAGGCCTGTGACAGGCCTTCTGCTGGGGGCAAAGGATGCCAAGGAGAATGAGACCCAGCCCCTGCCCCTAGTGAGAGACAACAGCACGATGGCGATCCTCAAGGTGTCAATCTCAATGTCACTACCTACTAGCCGTGTGAGCTCTGCAACTTAGAGTTTTTGAGTCTCTGACTCAAAACATAAATTAGATCGAGCCTGTTTCATGCTCAAACCCTCTGGTGGCCCCCATCACCCTCAGAATAAAATCCAAACTCTTCGGCAGTGCCCCACATGCCCCAGCTCCTGCTCCCTTCCCCAGCTCTCTTCCTATCACTGTCCACCTCTCGCCCCGTTGGCCTCTTGGCCGTGCCTGCAGCAAAACAACTACCTCCAACCTCCAAACTTTGTACCTTCTCTTCCCTCTCCTGGAAGGTTTCCCCAGATAGTCACATAGCTAACACACTCCTGCCGCTCAGGTCTCTGTGTCTTCCCACAGGAGGACACCCTGAGTCCAAAATGATGGCCCTATCCATTCTTCAAGGTAGTATCTTCATATTACATGACATGATACTATGTGTATTTGACCATTTGCTTATGGCCTGTCTCTCCTACTAGTACAGAAGGGTAGGAATGTGCCCATTTTGTTTACTAGTACACCCTCAGTACCTAGAACAGTGCCTGGTACATAGTAGGAACTCAGTAAATTTTTATGACCAGGAATGAATAATCCTCAGTTTCCTCCCCTTTAAAATGATACAGGTAGCAGGGTACCTGGGTGGCTCAGTTGGTTAAGCATCTGACTTCGGCTCAGGTCATGATCTCACTGTTCATGAGTTCTAGCCCCACATCAGGCTCTGTGCTGACAGCTCAGAGCCTGGAGACTGCTTCAGATTCTGTGTCTCCCTCTCTCTCTGCCCTTCCCCAACTCTCTCTCTCTCTCTCTCTCTCTCTCAACAATAAATAAGCATTAAACAAAAAAATTTTTAATTAAAAAAAATAAAATGATACCTACTACAACACAGACTTATAAGGATTAATTATGTTATAAATAGAAGATGCTTAGCTTGGGGCCTGGCACATAGTTGGCACACAATAATACTGTTATTTCTGTTATTGCTGTTATTATTGGGGAGTTGGTGGGGGAGCAAGGGGCAATACAGGTGCAAAAACAAATTATATAGTGTGGTAACAAAGCTCTTACTTCTGAGCCCTCTCCTCCACTTTGGGGCCCAGGCGGCAGCCCCTCATGTTCCTAAAGATCAAGGACCAATGCTCTTGCCCTCTTGTCCGCAAGGGTCACCTTCAGGGTCTCAGCCTGATGGCCAGGAGACCTCTGGGCCCCTCCTGGGCTGGGGGCAGTGGGCAGAGTCCAGACCAGGCCACAGAAACCCTTGATTTCCCCCCTGGGAGCAGGCCCCACATCAAAGCCAATCTCAGAGGGGTGAGGCCTCGAGATAAATGGAAGATTAAAGAAGGCGAGGTCTCCACAGGCCACAGGGAGAGGCAGCAGGCAGGCGACCACAGAGGGGAGGCCCTGACACAGCACTGGCCACAGCCATCTTGGGGGGCAAGAGGTGAGAGGGGGGTCCAAACCTAGGCAAGTGAAGGCAGGGATGGCTAGCTTAGCCTGGGACTGACCCCCCAGTATCACACTTTGGTCTGGTCCTCCAGTCCATTCCTCCTTCTTAACCCTTTCCCAGTGGGGCAGCAGCAGGGAGGTTCATCAGAGGAACCCCAGGGCTTTTCTTCAGGAGAGTTTGTTTGGTCATTGGGTTCGGTCATTGGGGTTTGCTCCCTCCAGCAAAGGAGCCTGTAATGAAGACCTCCTGGCCCCAGTCTTCCTCCCCAGGAAGGTCTGTAATTAGTGCAGGAGGCGAGGCTGGGGAAGCTCAGACAATGTCATTTGAACCAGGATGAGACAGGGCTCAATTGCTAGTCTGCACATTTTTTTTTTCTGGTGCCATTTCATATACAAAACTCCAGCAAGCTTAACCCCTTCCCAGCTGGGCCCCGATGCTGGGGTTTCAGCTTGGCATATCATCTATTCCTGTGCCCAATACGTGCCAATCTTGCCTGCCCCCCCACACACACACTCCAATTCAGGTGAGCCATGATTTCCAGCTTCCCTAACATCCAACAAGTCATCTGACAGTCCATCATCCAACAAGTCTTTACTGAGCGTCACCAGATGCTAAGTACCAAGGAGAGAGGACCCAGAGGAAAGTCTACCATCTTGCCATCAAGGAGATTACAATCCTCTGAGAAGTGGAGGAATGCACACTAGAAACAGGTGGTAAGCAATGCAAGACAGGATAGAATCAGACGGTGAGCACCAGCGAGAGGCAGGGAAGGAAGCCACATGGAGTCAGACTGGACAAGATGGCCTCATGGAGGGTTCGCATGGGGTAAGCATTCTGTAAATACGTACTGAGAGAGCCATTTTCCTGGAGCAGAGCATTTCTGCAATCAGAGTCTGAGGGCCAAACCCACAAGGAGAAGGGAGGCAGACGAAGCCTGAGCAGCTCTGAGCCAGCCTCAGGTGGAGACAGATGTCAGAGTTTCTTGGGAGGCAGAGGCTATTGCTCCCTTTCCCATGCTCCTGAAGCACTCATTCTGAACCCCTGAACTACAGTTCATCTCACACTGACACACAACCTGATTTTAGATCTGAGACCCCCATGGACTCTGAGCAACCTAAGGGCTTTGTCTATTCACCTTTGGTCTCCGGCACTTAAGCACTGAGCCTAGCACTCAAGAGGTACTACTCAATAAATGCTTGTTGAATAGATGATTGAGCTTGGGTGAGACGGTGGAGGTGTGGGGAAGAACCTACCTCTACAGTCTTTCCCAGAGGGGATGCCAATTGTGACCTCACTGCCCCTGTAAGTCATATCACAATCTCTCTAACATATAAAGAGCTTCTAAAAATAAGACAAGACCAACCACTAATATTTAAAAGGTCAAAGAATATGAACAGAGTCTACAGAAAAGGAAACGTAAAGTGTTCTAGGGCTTCTAAAAAGACTCTCAACCTCACTAATATAATGCAATCTGGAAACCATTCAAAAATTTACTAATGTCCTCTATTTGACAGACTGTAGAGAAACCAGCACTGTTGTATATTGCTGGTGGGGTGTAAACTGATATGAACTAGTTGACAATATGTCGACATTACAAATGCACATTCTCTTTGACCCAGCAACCCCCTTCCTGAGAATTTACCCTACAGATATACAGTGCTTGAACAAGGCTATCATTACAGCGTTGTTTGTTACAGTAAAAACTTGGAAATAATTCAAATGTCCATCAGTTGGGGACAGGTAAATGAATTATAGAGTCATACAATAGGTAGCTATGCAGCTATTTAAAAAAAAGAATGAGGAAGCTCTCTATGTATTAATATAGGCAGATCTCCAAAACAGATAAAATGGGGGGGAAAGATACAGATGTATATAATATGCCTCTTTTCAGTTAAAAAAAGAAAAAATACACACACACACACACACACACACACACACACACACATGCACGCACACACAAAGAAGGATACCCAAGGAAGTAATAAAATTGATTATATGTTTGTTTAAGGGTGGGAAGGTAGTGTGAGGATATAGGATATAGGAATGGGAAGATCACCTGTCATTTTAGTCCTTTTTTATTTTTATTTTTTGAGTCATGTAACATATTATCTATTCAACAAATTCAAAAAGACCAAAAAAAAAAAAAACACCCCAAACCCCATCTACCTAGATATGGGGGTTTCTAGGCTTTTTCCCAAGTTGCTAGGTGGAGAAGATTCTGTAGCAGCTGGCACCCCCTCCCTCACTTTCCCTCCTCAGGCCCTGCCAATATTTTCCTGAGGTCACAGGTCCCAGACTGTGGTGGCTGTCATCCCAACCCATACTTCATAAGCACGGACTATGAAATCAGACCAAGTCACTGTGTGAGCCTCAGGAAAACAGGATAATCCTGGTATCTGCCTCCAAGGGCTATAATGAGGCTCAAATGAGAAAAGGCATAGGAAATGCTTAGCATAGATCCTGAGACGTGATAAATGTCATTATATAAATGTACCAGACCCACTGTTCATATTTTTTGCCAATATATTTATTAGGTTGTTGTCCTTTGCCTTATTGATTTATAGGAGCAATTTATAGATTCAGAAGACAGAGATACTCACTGCAAATTGGCAGAGCACTGAAGGACAACTGGGCCATGATAAATGGCAGCTTGTGAGAACCATCATTTCTATGATTATGTCTCCTCTGGGCCATGCATGCTAGTATCTGCCGGCTTCCCACATTAGAGGCCCCAGGGTTCATCTGGACAGGCCCAAGGAACGGCGTCTTTATTCATTGGCTCTATGTCACTGTGTCTCTTTGCCAGCGTCCCCTGGGTTGCCAGGGACTGTCATTCTCCACTTCAGCTCTCAGAACAACAACATCCCCTTCCACTCTAGACCAGACTCATTCTTTCTGTCTTCCCCAGATGTCCCCAGGTTTGTGGAGCACATGTGTGGTGCCAGCTCCGGTAAGGAACGAATTCACTAATGGATAACTATAAGGCCTAGCCTGGGAATCCCTAAGTCTTCATCCAGGGGCTCCCAGGAGAGACAGACTCCAGATGGGCAGGCCCAAAGGGATACAGCAAGGGATCAGGGCCCAGAATACACACCATCGGAGCCCCTCACCCTGATCTGTGGATCCCTGGTGCTTGTTTGCCATAGAGCTGAGAAAAAATGTGGCTCCCCTGGGCCCGTATCCATTCATCTTCTCCAGGGAATTAGTCCGCCCTTCAATTCTGGAGGTTCCAGAAATGTTCCTCAGAGCATCTGGAATATATATTTCCTTTAACTGGTGATTGCCAAGGCCAACTCTGTTGGTTTTCTATTTGTTCTGCTCAGCCACGGGAGCTGGGGCTGGTCCTGAGGCTGGGGGATGCCCGTGGCCCTCAAAGTCCTCTCTCTGTTCATGACACAGGATGGGAGCCCTGACCTGGACCTGCTCTTCAAGGACAGGAGTCTGGATGAGGCCTCTGAGAGTTAAAGATTGAGTCTGCAAAGCCCCCAGGCTCCTCCCCAGGAAGCTCCCAATTACTGTGCAACTTGTCCAGTCCCAGAGTTTGGTGCAGTGGAAAGATCAAGTCAAACAGACCCAAGATCAAATTCTCAACTCTCTTGCTTAATAGCTGTGTGATCTTGGACAAATAACATGACCTCTCTGAGCCTTCCTCATCTATAAAAGTAAAAATATTTTTGTATTTTTACCTATCACTTCAGCGTGTATTAAAGGTATTTGAGAAACCCTACAGACAAAGGAATTTGAAAGCTTTTAATAGAGGGAAAAGGATATGGAGAAAGGGGGATAAAAACTTAAGATAGGGGTGCCTGGGTGGCTCAGTTGGTTGAGTGTCTGACTCTTGATTTAGTCTCAGGTCATGATCCCAGGCTTGTGGGATGGAGCCTTATGTCAGGCTCTGCACTGAACATAAAGCCAGCCTGCTTGAGATTCTCTCTCTCTCTCCCCCTTCCAACCCCACTCCTCTCCCCTACTTGCGAAGTCTCTCTCAAAAAAAAAAAAAAAAAAAAAAAACTAAGATAAAGCCAGAGCTGCAGTTAGTTTGTGAAATGCACCCCCATGAAATCCTGTTGCAAGAGGTACGCTCCAGCAAATTCATCTCTGAGCTTCCTGACAGCCCAAATAAAGAAGGAAATTCAATGAGACACAAAATCCAAAGTGTCCATTAGATTAAAAATAGACCCACCACTCAGAAGCAACCAGCTTTTCTGTGCCCTGAAGTCAAAGGAAATCTCTCTCCTGGACCCTCCAAAAAGGGCAAGTTGGGAAGGGGGGAGTGTGTGCACAATGATGGGGATACTATCTTCCAGGGCTTTTGTGTGTTTGAAATAAAATTAAATGCCTGGCGGTAACCCTTAGAGTGGCCAGCACATGGTAGGTGCTTAATATGTGCTCACTTCCTCCCTTCCTCCTAGTCAGTCCTCTCTTTTCTCCCAGGTAAGGAGTTATCTGTGAGATCTTCCATGCATGCAGCAGTCAGCTATTCAATCATTCATCACACACTAATTGAACACCTACTATGTGCCAAGCTCTGGGTTAGGCAAATGTGGGAATTGCTCTAAACCTAGCTAGTATCTTCCCTGCTGTCCCCAGATTCTTGGTTTCAGAAGCTCTCTGCCTTCTCCTGCCACCCACCCTTTTGGGTCTTAGGGCTCTGCCTCCTCCCAAGCACGCCTATAAACCCCAGGGAACCCTGCTCTTGTGGCTTACCCCTCATTCCCCACATAGCTTCAGGCTGCTCCCTCCTACCACCACATTCATGGAGCTCAGCCACGTGCAAAAGCACAATTAATATTCCACTCAGTCTCCCCCAGCCCTGCTGCCTATTGGAAGAAGATGGAAACCAGATTTGCGGCCGCACGCGCTGGCATGGATGTGCACAGAGGGGTGGGCCCACTCCTAGGTGTGAGCTGGCGCTTTCTCCCCAGAGACTTACACAAGGGCACAAACGGCAGAAGCCCCACATGTGGGTCCACACCTCCATGCACAGGATCGTCCACTTGAGCAGGGTGTACATGCATGGTCACACCTCCGCAGGCTGGACACTCAGCTCCTGGCCAATCGATGCCCAGAGAACGCATGAGCTCCTCACACACAAAGCCCACATTTGCTTTCTGGACAGAGGGAGACAGAATCCTGGCAGTTCAGAGCTGATAGGTTGGGAATTTGAGAGACCATCCTGTCCAAAACCCTCATTTTACAGAAAAGAATCTGAAGCCCTGGCTTAACCTTGACTGTTATCAGTCCCCACTAAACTGAACACTGCCTGGGTGCATTTTAGCAAAGATTTGGATTTAAATGCCTGATGCTGCCTCTGTACCTCCTGGTGATGAGCCATTTCAGCCTTGTCAGCCTTGGAGGTTGGGGAAACTGAGGCATGGGAGCAGGCAGGGGGTGAACTTAGCAAGTGCAATAGATAATGGGTAGGGTTCGGTCTCTGCCTTTCCATACCCCTGTCCTTCCTTTCATCCATAGTTCCAGCTCTGCCAGGCCTCAGTGGGGCAGGATTTGCGGGGGAGTGTCCCCAACAACATGAGGGCTCATTGAGGCAAGAGGAAAGCCTGGCTTTGTTGACTTTTCTCCCCTGACTTCAGACTTAGAAAGCAAAGGGGCTGGAGGTTATATGACTGAGTGTATGTCTCTGGGGTTGGAGCCAGTGGCCTGGGTTAGAGAGGCATCCAGAAGCAGAGTTGGTGCAGGTGACTCGAGGTAGAAGAAAGAAGGGTGAGTTCAGAGCAGGACTGAGCAAAGCAGGAAGCGGGTGGAGCTGTTCCCCAGGCGGCAGGCAGACAGAGGGCCAAGGGGCGGGCCTGCCTCCAGTCCAAAGATGGGACAGGAGAACAGAAATTCAGGGAAAGCAAAGCTAAAATAATTACCAGGAAAAGGAGTGGGAAGGGAGGCAAGTGTTTTCTTACTCCCTAAGGAACTTCAGTCTTCAGAGAATTTGGAGAGGGAAAAAATCTATCTTCAAGGTCCTTCTCCAAGGCAGGGTGGCTGGTGATTCACCAGCTGCTGAGGAAGGTCCTGGAAGGCCCTCCCCTCGGCTCCTGCCTCTCCCAAGTGAGCAAAGCCAGTTCATCTGGGGTGAGTGGAAAGGGCCCTGGGTAAGAAGACTGGAGGCCCAGATTTCAGCCCTGTCTCTGCCCCACTGAAGCTGGTGACCTAAGGCAAGCGTCCTATGGCCCTAGGCCTTTTTTCCCTGTAAAACAAAGGAGTGGTAAGTCATAAGCTCTCTGAGCCTCAGTCTTCTCATCTGAGGGTTGGTGATGATAGTAAATCATGTTTCACTGAATATGAGAATCTGTGTCATCAGTTGTATGATGCACCACTACTTTATGGACATTGAGAAGGAAAAAACAACTATAACACGCCATTGATTACAAGACACACTCTGATTTCAGTGATGTTAAAACGTGCATCTTAGAAGCAATGAATATGATACTTATTTCACAAGCTTTTTCCAAGAATTAAATGCGATAATATAAGTAAAGTATTTAGTGCCTGGCACAAAGCAAGTACTCAATAAATGTCAGGTATTTTTATGGTTCAGGGAGGAACAGGGAAGAACCACAGGCCAAGGGGATGGGGAAGAGTGAGAGCCTGGGTCTGAAGCCCACCCCCACCCCCCTGGCAGGGTGCCACCCCAGGGACACTAGCCCCAGCAGGGGGCACAGGGAGAGCAGCCACAAAGTCCATTTTAGGGAACCACAAGAGAACAAAGGGCCCCATCTGTGCCCCGGAAGTCAGCTTAATCTCCAGGATGAATACCTTTTCATTTCTCAGAAGTTCCTGTTAGAGTATGCCAAAGTGTTTTTCCCTTTACAATCCGGGCAAACAAGGCAGGTTTACTTTGGGTGACCTTCTCACCACCACCCAGGGCCTGCCTGCTGAGTGTAAATAGCCAGCCATGCACCCTTCTGGAGGATCCGGGCAGGAGCCTGAAAAGTCTGAGTGCCAGGGTTCCTAAGGACGCAGGTCCTTTACCCCTTCCCAGTCCACCCTCTGACAACACCTGTCTCCGTATAGGCACATTTGGAAGGTCCTTGGAGAGGACAGGACCCTATGGGTCATTACATGTCTCCTATTTTATAGATGTGAAAACTGAGACCCAGAGAAAGACAGTGACCCTCCAGGGGATTCAAAATGTGGCAGTCCCCATCCAAGATACACACACACACACACACACAACCATCCCTGCTCACAGCTCAGCCTGACAAGGAGCCCCTCTCTCCACCTGACCTTCCGTGTCTGGGACAGGCAGGAAGCTTATCTCTGTCCTTTCTCTCCTGTGCGTCACTGCCTGGGTTGGGATATATTTATTCATTTCACTTCACATCTGAAGCAGCTGCTGAAGAGCAACAACCAGATGTTCCCGAACCCATAATAGAAGGGGCTACAGCCTGTCCTTTTCTTGACCTGGATTGGGGTGTTTACAGAACCAATCTCAGCCTCCTTCCCCTGACCCTTCAGATGCACAGAAGGGGCCTGAGAGGGGCTGGGTTGTGGCACCAGGTCCAGGGATTGGCAGGGAGGGAGCAGACCCTCCCTGTTGGCTTAGAACCCAACTTTAGACCCAGTAGACTGTCTAATTTCCTCTCCCAGAAAATCAGTAAGAGAGAATAGAGAAGGGATGCACTGCTTACAGAAGGCTTCAGGTGGGCCTTCTAATCTGAACTGGCACAATTCTTTTCGGTGCTGGAATAGCACAGAATCTCGAGCCTCAGTGCGGTAGCACATAGCAGGCTTGTGTAGGGCATGGGGTTTCACATTCACCTTCTCACTCCCGTGTCAATGCCTGTTCCTCCCAGTCTTTCTCTTCTACTTGCTCTTCTCTCTGTCTGGAATGCTTTTCCTTCTATCTTGCCCCATTTTACCTCTCAGTTCAGGCTTCTGTTCTCAGCTCACACATCGCCTCTTCGGAGAGGACTTCCTTCCCCCCTTAATTGTATTGTACTACTTTATTTCCTTCGTGGTCCTCCCATTATCTGAAATCAGCTTCTTAAATTTCTTCTACCCATTCTTTCCTCCTTCACTCCAGAAAAGTTCTTAATCACTGCTGTATCTCCAGTGCCTGGTCTAGGGAAGGTTCATATGTGCTCAATAATATCTGCAGAATGTGTGGCCAAATCCCCTGCCATTCCCTCTATCCCAGAAAAAAAAATTGATCATGTTCCTACTACAAGACAGGCTCTGCACTGCCCATTCCCTCTCTCTCTCTCTCCCCTTCCCCCCTCCCCAGGATTTCTCCTGGGAGATTCTGCCTCTCAGACCCCACAGTGCCGGAACCAGAATGTCTCCCCAGGATTATTTTCAATGGTTTCCTGGGGTGTTCACCTGGGTAAGAATCAGGAAAGAGAGGACACTCTAATCCTATTTATCTAAAACTATATAATCTTCCCCAATCACTTAAATGGTGCCTCTGTCTCTAATTACAGAGCTGGCTGGGAGGAACACAGGCACAATTTCCAGCCAACCTCAGGCAGAGGGACACTTTTGTTCCTCCTGGGGGCTGCAGGAACTCCAGGTTGGGAACCAGGACCCCAGGCACCTGCTCACCCACCACAAACTGGCATGATGACCCAGCCAGAGACTGCGTCCCGCCCCCTCTCGAAAAGGGATCAGCCACATTCTCCGTGTTGGAATGTTCCCCAGTTGGCCAGATGCGATGCATTTGGGAAGCACACCCATGGTCTCAGCACCCTAATTCTACCTGTCACTGTTTTGAGAGTCAACCGATTGCTTTTTGGCCCACTGGGTCTGCTCTGAGTTGCATTGCTGGGTGAACCAGTCCCTAAAGCATGGGCTGTACTCTCAGTTTTTCAGGAGCAAGCTCTCCAGGAGGCCTGGGAGCTAATAGTCATGTGACAGCCCGGAGGGTCAGAACCTTATTCTCCAGAACTATGTCAACTGGGTCATGAGATGGAGGGAACGCCATGTGCCTGCCTACCCGCCCCAGGCAAGCAAACAGCTTCTATCTCAGCCTCTGTGTGTGCGCCCACCTTGGCACTGAGAGAACAATTTCGGTGACATTCTGGCTTAACTGCAGTGACATCTCTGCCTCTTTAGGGCCTTTTGGTTCCTGAGCTAATTAAAAGCCCCAGACAGAGAGAACACACTTAATCCTATTAATGACTTGTGGGCAAGAACCAGTGTGCTCAGCCCTCTCAGGGAGCGGCTTTCTGAACCACCTCCATTTGTTCAGGTGCCTGGTGATTGTTTATCAGCCCTTTCAAGAGATTAAGCTGTACTCCTGAGCAAGCCACTTAGGTAATGGATCCAGGGGACCTGGGGATGTTTGGTGATCATGGGGTTGTGCAGCCAGCCACACTTGGCAGGATCCATGCCACTGTTCTTCAACTTCTTTCTGTCCTGAGCCATTAAAGAGATGATTGAACAGAAAAGGGGTCCTCGCCTCATTCTGCTGTTCACTGGGTCCTTTCACACACAGAAAAGCTGGGTACAGTCCTTGCCCTGAGGGATCTCAGAGTCCAATGGGGTCATAGACTTGTGAGCAATGACAGTAACACCTTAGACTCGCCACACAGGAGGTAAGCACACTGTGTCCCTTGAGTATATAGGATACCACCTGCTCCAGCCTGCAGGCCAGGGAAGTCTTCCTGGAGGAGGAGATATGTGAAAATCTCCCCATCCAGAGACCTGCTGAGGGGCCCATAGATGGAACTCCCTGACTGAATTTCTAGCATAAGGGCTGGAAGAATGGCAGTCACTCAGCTCCCTCATGAACTTGAGAGTGGCTGGCAAAGCCTTAACGAGACGCTGAGGTTTCAGGAGCAGTTATTGGCTCCAGGCTAATTTTGCTTCCAGACCCTAGAGATCAGACACATTGGCAAAACATTAACTTGAAGATGTCTCTTTAAAAGAGGAGGGACCATTCCCCAGGCCTCTCCCTCTTCTCATTAATATGAAATTTATCGTGAATATTGATGTGGGGGCGTGGCGCTTCGGCCAGCTGGGCTAACCAGCCAGGGGTTCCCGGTTTCACTGAGAGGAAAGTGACAGAAGCCGTGCAGAGGGAGGCGCAGAGAGAGAGCGGAGCGCCGGGCAGCCACCCAGTCTCGGGGGAGCGCTCAGCTCCCCCACCCCCGGCTCCCACCCTGTCCGGGGGGCTTCTCAGGCCCTCAGCCCCACTCCCAGGCTCCCCATGGAAGCCAGCTGTGCCCCAGGAGGAGCTGGAGGAGGAGGAGTCGGCTAAATGCTCGCGGTGCGCCCGGGGCCCCAGAGCCCAGCCAGCTCCGCGCCTCTGCCCTAAGGCCCCCGCGCCCCCAGCGCCCCCCGCGCCCCCTACCCGGGGCTGCGCCGCCTGCGCCCGCCCCTCCCCGGGGCTTCGCCCCGGACCTGCCCCCGCCCGCTAGCCACTGCTCAGGCAGGAGCTCTGGGCCGGGTGCGCCGCCGCCCTGGAGTAAGGGAAGAGCAGGCGAAGAGGGTCTCCGGAGCCGGCCGCGATGGACGCCGTCTTGGAGCCCTTCCCGGCCGACAGGCTGTTCCCCGGATCCAGCTTCCTGGACCTGGGGGATCTGAACGAGTCGGATTTCCTCAACAATGCGGTAAGATGAAGGGTCTGCGTCCCCCTTCCACCACTCCGCACCCCTCTTCGCAGCGCGCCTGGGCCCCCCGGAAGGACGGGACTACACATCACTAGGCAGAAGCGGGGGAGGGGGTTCGGTGCAGGGTCCCAGAAGGACACGTGTATAGAGCTCTGAGATTTGGAGACTAGATACCTCGACACCTCCCTAGTCCCTGAACCTGGACCGGAGCCTCTGAGCTTGCGCCAGTGCACACCCCTCCTGGGGGCTCTGTCCGCGGGTACGTTGACCTCCGCCTTTTGGGGGAAGGGGACGTCGAGGCGTCGGGGCCAGCCGATCCTCGGATATGAGCCCGAAAGACACCAGTCCTGCCCCCCCCGCCCACGTCTTCTAGCAGTCCTCTACCCACCCCCGGGTTCCGGGACCAGATTGGGTGCAAAGTGGCGGCGCCCCTTCCTGCGCCCCCTTTAGGACCTCGGTGGCTCCGCGGTTGGTTCTCCGCTGGGGGGCGCACGGGGAAGTGTTCGGAAGGCCTAGGACCCGACGCGCCTTGGGGGGCCAGAGCCGTACCCGGGTTGTGAGCCAGACCTGGAAACTTAGGGGTGCTGCTGCGGCAGCCCCAGAGAGTCAGCCTGAGATTCCCCAGGGAGGGAACTAACGCTCAGATGATCAGAGCAGCACAGGGTGATAGTTCAGGAAGAGGGAGATCTTTCCCCCCCATCTCTGTGTCTCTAGGTCTGTTTCCCTGTCCCTCTTGTCTCCTTGACTTTCTCTCTCTCCCTGTGTCTTCATGACTGTCTCTGTCTCTGAGCTTGTCCTTCTCCTCTCTCTCTTCCCCTCCCTCCCTAAGGAAACGTGGCTTCTCTCTCTTCTTCCCTCCCTTCCTCCTTCTCTCAGGCTCGGCCCTAAAGCCCTGCTGAGGGGAGGGGCATGGGCTCCGCAACCCAAGAAAATATTGGGTTCAGAAGGGCCTGCTGGGTTGAATCTGGTGGGTCCCCCCGCTCCATGCAGTGAAATGTCAATCCTACTCTCCCCCCTACCCCGCCTTGCTCTCTCTCTCTCTCTCCCTCTACACACACATACACATACACACACACACACACACACACACACACACACACACACACCATCTAAGGGGTGCTGGCTGGCCTCTACCTCCTGGGACTAAGATGAACTTGGCCAGACAAGAGCCAAATGCATAGAGACTTCAAGGGTTGTACATCTTGGACTTCCGTCTAAATTGTCCCAATTTGCTAGACTGACGGTGGGGAAACAAGCCAAGGGACAGGAACCTGAGTCAGGGAGGCGTGGGGTGTGAGGTCTCCCAGCCCTCCATTAAGGAGATCTGGGTCACCCTGTTCTCCGAGGACGGCCCCCGGTCCCAGTCAAAGGGAGCACACTTCTGCACACAGGCCAAGTGGAGGAGGGGAGAGGACTTGTAGTGGGAAGACCTGGGTTCTAGTCCTGCCTCTGCTTCTGCCTCCCCCTGTGAGCCTGGGCCATGCCACCAGCTTTCCTTCCTGCACCTCTGCTTCTTCATCTATAAAATGGGGAGAGGTTGGATCAAGTCTTGCTAAGGATGGTCTGGCACAGATCCTAGGAGTAAAATGGCAGGGACTTAGGGTTCCATACCCCCTTCCTGAAGTTGGTAACAGATGCTGGTCAGAGGGAGAGGGGTTTGTTGGAGTTTGTACCCTTGCAGCCAGAGGGGAGTGGTAGAGCCCCCACCACCACTACCACCATGAGGTGCCCTCAGCAGCTCTGAGTAGGGCTTTCTTCTGAATGAACTCTGCCGCCTACAGCCTCTTCCTGCTGCTCCATTCAGCCTTGTGTCCCCAGCTGCTCATCTGGGCCTTGGTCCAGCGCAGGAAAGGAGGCAGGATCAGACAGTGGTATCCAGCCCTGGAACTGGGGAGGGAAAGCCCTGCTGGGGAAACTCCTGACCTTGAACCTAGGCAAGGCCAGGCCAGGCAGGGAGAAAGGAAAGGATTTCTAAGAGGAGAGACCAAGAACTCCTGGGCTGGGAATCAGGAGATTTGGTTCTATAGCTGTCCTGCCAGCAGCCAGGTGGGCGGTTCAGGCAAGTGACTTTTCTTCCTCTGGGCCTCCCTCATCTTAAAAATGGAGATACAGATCCTTCCCCATAGTGTTATTATAGGGATTTAGTGAGAAAATTAATTAACAATTAATGTAGGAATGTGCCTGGCAGGTAAGTTTCTATAGTTAACTTATTCCAGAAACTAGATGGGGTTGTGGTAAGACCCACTCATCCAGGAGTTGCTGTGTGACCTTGAGCAAGTCATTTTCCTTCTCTGGTACCTCCACTTAGATGTCTAAGATCCCTTACAGTTGGGACCATGTACCAACCCTACCCCCCAACGCCTTCTTCCTTCTGCATGAGGATAGGAAAATGTTTCCAAGGTACGGATGGGAAGGGATGGAGTCTGTGTGCTTCTCAGTCTGGAAGATGGAGAATAGGGTATTCATTATCCTTCTTAAAAATCAGATAAAAGCCGTAGAGTCATGTGGGAAATGTGTGTGCTCTGTTGCTCCGTGCAAAAATAATAAAAAATTATGCTCACCCTGAACACAACTCTGTCAGAAATACACATTTGCTTGGACAGAGACAGAATGAATATGCAGTTCAAGTCCAGTGTGCTTGAAGGTGGTCAGGGGTACTTTATTTTTCCCTTTACGCTGTTCCCAGCTTATCCATGTGATTCTCAGAGACACCCCTCCAAAGGGGCTGCCCTTCCTACCAGATGTGGGGGAGGGGGCTTCTCCTCCCTCTACCTCTCTCACAGTTCCTGATGTGGCCACTGGAGAGCCCTCATCCCCTGTATCCTATATCCTTCACCCCCTGGGCAGGTATGAGGGAGGGTCTGGTGCTCAGAAAGCTGAGATAAAGGGCCAGAGAGAGAACAAGTTGTGTCTCCAGATAGAGACACTAGGGCTGTGTGCATCTAGCCTTCTTCTTCTGGCTAAGGAAAAGGGATGACTCTGGTTTCTCTAGAGGGAAATGGCTCTGGATCCCAGAGATGCCCCAACTGGGAGGGTGTGGGGAGGAGGAAGAGAAGGAGGAGTGCTGTTGTCTCAGAGGGGAGCAGCAGGAAGCTGCAAGGATGTTTGCTCAGTACATTCATTTACCTCCCAGGCCAGGTGTGGGAATGACTGGGACCCAGGCACCAGCCCAGGGGAAGGGGGGTGCGGGGGCTAAGCCAGGCCCATAGCCTGGCTTCTCCTGAGCTAAATAGAGAAACAGAGAACCACTACAACCACCACCCCAGCCTTGGGGGATTAGGGAGATTAGAGAAGTATGTGCATTTGGGTGTTCCTATGTCTGTGTGTGGGCCTTTAACAGCCCCTAAAAGGGGAGAGGTGTGTGTGTGTGTGTGTGTGTGTGTGTGTGTGTGTGTGTGTGTGTGTGTGTGTTTCTCTTTAAATTCTCACCAACAGGAAAGAGGACCTAAGGGCCAAGGCACTCTGGTCTCAGAGTAGAATCCCCTAGAAAAAGGACTAATGGAGGAGCCAAAATCTTAGGGCTCTAACCCAGGAAGGGAGATCTCCCCACCTAGTCCTCTCCCAAAACACTGAGTTTGTTTGGGGTAAGGGTCTTTTGTTTTGTGTTTGTGTCCCCCACTGAGATACAAGCTCCTTGAGGGCAGGGGTTTATCTGTTTTGTTCACTGCAATATCCCCAGTGCCCAGTACAGTGCTTGGCACAAAGGAGGCCTCAGTCAACCATGGCTAAATAAAGGAAAAGGGACCCAGGCCAGACCTCACATATTTTAAGGAGGAGGAAAAAGGGTGCTTAAGCTCACCTACTCCCAGCTATCAGGATCCTGCAGCCCATATACTGTCTCTGAAATTCAGAAGGGATTTCCACAATTTCCAATGAGTTGTCATTGCCTTAAGCCATCCCCATCCTATGGCATGGACCCCCGCAGCCCCCAGACTAGGATAGTCTATAATGATTTGACCTGCAGCAAATCTGAACTTGTGGCCTAGGCCTTGCCCTTGAACACTGGCTCTGGGGCTTCCATCTTTCCCAGTTTTCTCTTGTTCAGGTTGCTCTGGGACTCCTAGATCCACACTTAGCTTAAAACTAAGTCTCTTCTAGTCCTGCTGCAGGGCCTTTGCATATGCTGTTCCTGACATCTAGAATGCTTTCCCTCCAGTTCTCTCCATCTCATCTTCCTCAATACAAATGTCACCTCTTTAGAGTAGCCTCCTGACCACTTCAGGTGGGACCTCCTATTTTCTACTTCAGTCCTTTGATTTCTTTACAGCCTTCATTCCAGTGTGCAGACATCCATTTCCTCCATTAAGAAAGCAAGCTTGCAAGTTCCATGAGAACAGAGACCCTGTCAGTTCTGTTCATTTCCATAAACCTAACCTGGTGCCGTGACAAAATAGGGGCTTAATGTAGAAAATTCCATCATAAGGCAACGAGCCAAGTCCAAACTTTAAATTGTGTAAAATGTGGAGTTATGTGACTTCAGGATCAATGAAAAAGCAATCATTTTCAGTGGGTCCATACTATTACAAAAAGCACAAAAGTAAAGATTGTAAAACCTTACTACATGCAGCAGACCAACCTGAGAAAGCTCCAGAGGAACACGAGGCAGTCACTTCTTTATCCACTGCCCAGAGATAAGAGCTTTGCCCACCTTTATTTGAGATGGGCTCCACACGCAGAACAGAGACAAGTTTTGCATTGTAGTGGACTTTGCTCCATTTCAAGGATTTACTTGAAATTTGTAGAGGAAATTACTTCAGACCAGGGCAGTCCCTATAAGGGAAGGAGAGAATGCTTTTTTGTTTTTTGAAGTTTATTTACTTTGAGAGAGATTGAGAGAGAATGCACAAGCCAGGGGAGGAGCAGAGAGAGGAGAGAGAGAGAGAGAGAGAGAGAGAGAGAGAACCCCAAGCAGGCTCTGCCCTGTCAGCGCAGAACCTGACTCGAGGCTCGATCTCATGAACCATGAGATCATGACCTGAGCCAAAATTAAGAGTCAGATGCTTAACCGACTGAGCCACCCAGGCGCCCCGGGAGAATTTTTTTTTTAAAAAGACAGGCCTGAGTGTTCAAGAAATGTATTGATAATTCCAGAAGGGGCCCCAGGGTTCTCAGGGTCCTGGCCGGACCAGCCCTGAGGGTGATGGGGATACTGGATCCCACAAAAATTCTGCCTGTACCCCAATCTACTCTGAGGTCCCTCAGGCTTCCCTGGACCAGCTGGGACTTTGCTTGGTTCTTCTTCAATGCATACATCCAGTTCTTTAACAAGTGGGCACCGAAGGAGCCCTATGCTGGTCACTGTGCATGGTGGCCTCCAGCCACTGACAGCCAAATGAGAGAGAGAGAGGGAATCACAGTGGCAGCACCACAGGGCGCCGTAATGGAGCTGAGCAGGGCGGGAGCCTGAGGAGTATCCAGCTGGGGTGGAGGTCACAGAAGGCTTCTCAGAGGAGGTGACCTGGCACACTCCCTCCATATTGGTTCCATCCCCATTGGCAAAGGAGTTTCTGGAAGGCACTGTCTCTGAGATTGGAAAGGAGGGGACCTCTCACCTCTGTCCTCAAGGCAGGGGTCCCATGGAGTGGGTCAAATTGGGAAGAGAACCACCTCCTCTCCCTCTCATTCTCCATCTCTCCCTCTCTCTTCCTCTCATTCTGGTTTGCACTTTGCTAGGGTGAGAAAAGTTTGGGCTCTCAGATATCAGAGGGGCCCCGCCTTCATTTGCACCCACCGCCATCCTCAGAGCACCATGGATGCCTAGAGCATTAGGGGCAGAGACAGCAGGGTACCTGGCCTGTGAGAGGAGAGGCCCCACATCCCATCCCATGCCCTGTCCTCGTACTCACTCTGGGATGCTGCTCCCCAGCCCACCTGGGAACTTGGACCTTTGCTCTCTGTAACTCCTGGGGCTCCCCAAGAGGGTCTATTTATGTCTGGCCTGGCCTGGCTGCTGTGCCAGGAGAGAAGAGATGAAGGACACACCCATCTTGTGTCTCCCCCTCCCCATACCATGTGCCTCCTGCAAGTCCTGGTACAGAGTCCCTCCCGTAGCATCCCTCTCTGGGACCTGGCTTGCCCCTGAACCTCCCTCAAGAAACCAGCTCCAGATGCTGAAGAACAAGCTGTTCTTCTGGAAGTCTCTGCGCTCCAGGGGGCAGGATGGAGGAGGAAGATTTGGGTGGAGTTAAGTCAAGACCATGAGCATTGCTCTGGCTGGAACACTATGTAACCCCCTCGAGCAGACTAGAAGTCAGAATAAGTGGCAGGGACCCTTGACCAGGATAAGGGAGAAGGTAAGGATGGCGGGGGGGGGGGGGGGTCTGGTTCTGGAAAAGCTGGGAGGGGTAAGAAATGGCCCAGAACTCTGACTGTTGGAGACAATATGTCACAGGGATTGATTTCCTTGGAGTGTCAGAGGTCCTGATCCCCATGACCTGGACATAGCATATCATCACCAAGGCCAGCTTGACAGCCGGGGCAATAGTAGGCTTCCCTGCTGCCGGGTTCAGTGTGCCTCCTCTCCCAACTCTCCCAGGACAGAGCCCTGCTGTAGCTTCCTTGCCCCTTGGCTCTTGGCCCAGGAGCCATTTCACCCATCCCAGAGAGGCTGACACATCTGGGCTGGGCTGTGTGGTCCAACATAACAGCTGGACGGCAGCAGCTGTCCCCCCTTTCCCCTTCCAAAAGAAAAACAAAAATGAAAGCAGCAAAGGAAAAAGGCAGGCTCTTCGGGCCCTCACGGAGAGCCAGGAGGCAGTTTTACAGCGGTGATTGAGGGGGGCCTGCTTCCAAGGCAGGCAGGCCCGAGCCTTTGCCCATGTGTGTGTCCCTCTGCCCCGACTGTCCTCACCTCTCCTCACCCTGTTTCCCTAACTCCCCGTGTGACCTTGGGCAAATCACTTCCCCTCTCTGGGCCTTGGCTTCCTCACTGCTGAACTAGACTGAGAATTCTTTGAGAGCAGAGAATGACAGACGATCATTTTTGTCTGTTGGCTAGTTATAGCTATAGTGACCGAGTGCTGAGGAAATGCTTATTTATTGGATGGATGGATGGATGGATGGATGGATGGAAGGAAGGAAGGAAGGAAGGAAGGAAGGAAGGAAGGAAGGACGGACGGGAGAGAGGGAGGGGTGATGAATGGATAGACAGGTAGATAAACAGACAGTGGAAGAAAGGACACTTCCACACATCTACCTTGAATGGTATTTTTAAAAGTGGATTTTATTTTTTATTCAGGTAGTGAATTTTAACCTAAATTCCACATCTACCTTTCACTTTACCATAATAGCCTCTTCTATCATGAAAGAATATATCACGCACGCATAACAATTATAAAATATAATAAAATGGATACGTGTGTACTCACTACCTCATTGAAGAAATAGACCCGGCCCTGAATATCTGGAACTCTCAAAGCTGCATGAGTTTGAGGGAGAGGGGTGCTGTAGACTGTGAAACCACTCCACTCTGGGAAGGTTCTGAACAAGGATGTCCTGAGACCCCCGTGACTACTCCCAGATCCAACTTGTCCAGACAGCAAGTGCACAAGTCAGATAACGATACCTCAACAAACACTGGGGAGCTGAGCCATATCTGAGGTGGGGTGTGATGGCCATTAATGGTCACCTTTAACCGCTCAGACCTGGGAGCAAATCCTGGCTCTCACCATTTGTCATCCCTGTGACAGATGCCTTAACTTCTCCCAGCTTGTTTTCCTCATCCATAAAGTATGACCATAGAACGTACGGTTCTTACAAGGATTCAATTAGATAAAGCCTCGCACAGTGCCTGGCACGTAGTAAATCCTCCATAAACTATAGTTGCTACTGCTGGTTTTATTCTGATTGTCAATGTCATGGCCTGAAAGGAAGGCCCCCAGCATTGGACAGCCCTTGGAGGAATGGCCCACCTTCTCCATCCCTGTGATGAGCCCTGGTTGTAGGGATTTTATTTTCTTATCTGTCTGACCTCTTTGGAGCCGGAAGGCTCTTTTGGGTAAAGCGAAAAGATGCCAGACCCCTTCTCAGGGCTCTTTCTGGGCTTCAGGAGAGAGATGGCCAGGGATGAGCTACATCAGGGCCCCAGGGGAGGACCCGGTGCATGGAGTTTGGGGCTGTATATTGTACCTGGTCCTGTATTAGGTGTTGGGATGGGGCAGCAGAAAATCAGCCATTCCTTCAACAACCAGTGTTTTCATGTGTGCTTAAGAGCACAAGCTCTGCAGTCAAGTCTTGGCTTCAAATCCTGATTCAGCCTTTTGCTAAATGAATGAACCTGGAGAAGCTACTTAACTCCTCTGTGCCTCAATTTCCTCAACTTTTAAATGGCGGTACTAACTTACCTTCTGAAAAATAAAATGATATACCACATGAAAGGAGTTAGAACAGGGCCTAGGACATAAATATTAGCTATTATTATTATTATTAGGCACACTATATCCCAGGCCCTGTGTGACGCCCAGCAGAGGGTTCAAAGATGAACTCTATCCTGGATCCTACCCTCAAGGAGGTGAAAGTTTAGAAGGAGAGATGGGTCCCACTGTGCCTACTTAGAGTTCAAGACATGATATTAACCAGTGACCCAACAGTCTATAAGTGCTATGGTGGTTCAACAGTTGGTACAGGTAGGCAGTCAAGGAAGGCTTCCTAGTGGAAGTGACATTTTAATTGGGCCTTAAGGATGACAGTAGTTGGAATGAGGAGAGATAAAGGTCAAAGGCATTCCAGACACAAGGATTGGTATAAGCAAGGGCCCTATGGCAATGGAGTTCACAGCAGTTTCAAGGAGCTAGGAGTGCTCATCCAACTAGGATGGAGGGAAGAGAAAGATGAGGGGCTCCGTCTATAGTGGTAAGTTGAGACTCATTTATAACAGACCTTGAATACCATTCTTAGGAGCTGGGAGTTTCTGAGCTGGACACAATGGTGGTCCCAGCAACTCTGAACTGTCTCAGTGCTAGGAGGTCTAGGGTCCACTAGGAATGAGCTGTCAGCCTGTCTGGATGATAAGGGGCCCTCCCCAAAGGGAGAAAGAATTGTGAGCCCTCCCTGAGTCTGGGGCAGCCTGAAGCAGCAGCTGACCCCAGGTCCCTTCTCTCCTCTGACTTCCATCCCGCAACCCGATGTGACTTGCACACTGGGCTAGGAGTACCAGTTCCCATCAGGCTCTATCATCCCCAGCCCTCAGGGCCAGGCCCAAGGCAACTCCACCCTTGCAGAGGAACAGGCTTCTCTCTTTGGAGCTGACAGCTCCAGTCTGTGAACCCTTCCTCCTGGCCCAACCCCAGGGCCCTAATGGGGTTCCCCCACCCCTCATATAGCTCAAGACCCTCCACTCTCAGGCAAGGCATGTCCCTGTTGCGCCCAGGGGTCTCGAAGGATCTGAGCCCTCCTTCTGAGGCCAGCCTAGCCTGGCATCTCACCTCCTTGGCCCTCCCAGCCATCAACTGGGACAAGATGCCCAGAGCCCTTTTCATCATCCTCCCAGAGAGGAGGCCCAGCCCTGCCCTCTGCTGCCCCAAGGCCTTCACCCCTTCCTCTCCCAGAGCTGCAAATCAGTTCCACATTCGGGATCTGGCATGCACTATCTGCTCAGAACTTTCCCCTCCCAGTTAGCTCAGGCTCCCATCTCCCCCCACCCCACATGGTCAGCCCATGGGGTCTGCAGAAGGGGAAGGACTCCTGCCTTCCATGACCCCTTTAGAGGGCTGAGAGGGAGCTAGACTATGGCAAGGTACCAGAGGGACTATGGACAGGAGGCCCTCTCAGGGAGAGATGAAAGAGAAAGGGTAGAGGGGGGTGGGGCAGAGGCAGAGCTTGAGCGAGCATAGGAGGGGATGAAGGGTTGGGGGTGGTGAGGGAAGGAGCGAGGTAGTTCCCAGCTCAGCACATTCCTGAGACATCTGGACGCTCTGGAAGAGCCCCAGCTGGCCCACAAGGCTGTGGCTCCAGCTTCTCTGCTCTGTGATGTCAGGACCCAGCAGTCCCCCCTCCTCTCAAAGTCCCACTGGCCTGAGGTCCACCTTGGGGCTGAGTGCTGGGGTCTCTTCCCCAGACCCCTCACTCTCAGTGAGCAAGGACGAGGCCCCTGAGGCACTGGAGGAAACCCCTAGCCTGGAGGAGGGCCTGGGCATGGCGGGTGGAGGCCAACACGGAAGACCTAGGGGTTTGCCCAAGCAACTGACTCAAGGAGATTCCTCTTTGGAGTTGATGCCAGCCCCTCCCTTCTCCTTGCAAGGGAGATAGAGACAGAGGAGAGACTCTGAAAATGGCTGCTTACCTCAAGCTGTGTGATCCTGAGCCGGTCTGCTCCTTCCCTGGCTCTCAGTTTTTCTCTCTGTAATAATAACAGCTACACTTCAGTGAGACCCTTCTCTGTGTCCTGCATTGTATCAAGCACTTTACAAATATCATCTCATGTAATCCTCACGGCAACCTAGTAGTTAGATAGAAGTACCCCTATTTTACAGCGGAGACTGAGGCTCAGAGAGGTTAAGTAACTTGCCCAAGGCTACGCAGTAGGTAGCAAAACCGAGATTAGAACCAGATCTGTCTGCCTCCCTTGCTCTTAATCATTGAACTACACTGTCTCTGTAAATAAGAGGGGGCGGACCTAATGATGCCAGAATTCTTTTCAGCTCGAAAATTGTAATGATTTTTTTTTGGCTATCGTGGGGCTCTTCAAGAAGGGCAGGGGCAGGCATTAGTCACACACTGGGTGGGGGAAGGAGAACAGAGGCAATTGGCTTCGAAGCATCTGATGGCTCAGGAGTCTTTGGAGGTCCCCTCCCTCAGAGTCCCAGAGAGGTCCAAACCCCAGAGGCTGGAGCCACAGCCTGATCTCCAGCCGAACCCAGGGGTCCCACACCTTCCCTGAAGGATTGGAGTAAATAAGGAGAGAGAATGCAGCTTCTTCCAAAAATAAAACCTGAGGACAACTCAGACAGGCCAGGACAGCTGAGGAAGCCAGAGGCCGAATGCTGAGTGCACTGGAGAGAGGGAAGAGGCCAAGGGAACTCCAGCCAGAGCCGGGTGGCAGGCTCCAGCTGAGGAGGGCCTTCCAGCTGGCCAGGGGCCGGGAGAACAGCTTGGCCAGGTGGCCACTAGGCTTTGTTGACACTCTTGGGCCTAGCCAAACCGTGGGGCAGCTCCTCCAGCACTAAGCAGGGGACTGTGGTCCCCAGGTACCTGGTCTGTCTGGGGCTTAAGAACAAAAAGGCCTTGGGAAAAAATAACCTGGAAAATGGGTACAATAGGCCCCACTAGGGAGGAGCCGAGGGAAGGAGTCCAGGAGCATGGAAACTCTGCCTGGAGCAGGAGCAAGCTGGCACTGAAGCGGAATTCAGGGCAGTCATTCCTGGAGGCTCAGCTACAGAAAAAGGGCCTCAGTCCATTAACTCACTGGCACATTCCTTCATTCACCCACTCATTCAGTCCATCGGTCAGTCACTCAGCAAACGCCTGAGCACCTACCATGTGCTGGGACCAATGCTAGGCTTTGGAGATACACATGAGAATTGGACACAGCAAGACACAGAAGCAGTATGGCTGGATCGTTTCAAGCTATACTAAGGCACTTGGAAACTATCCTAAGGGCAGTACGGAGTCATTGATGGACACTGAGGAAGAGAGTCACACAGTCATGTTGTGTTAGAAGATCCCTCTTGATGGAGGTGGGGAATGCTTAGGAGACAGATCGGAGTGCCAGCCTTAGCTTACCTTCATAAACAGGGTAGTCACATCACTAGTCAGAAAGTCTTTTGTGAGCAGGAATTAGGCTTTGTTCATCTCTGTATCCACAGGGCTGGGCACGTAGTAGGTGCTAAGTAAATACTGGAGAAATGCAGAAGAGATGAACAAAGGGATGTGATTAGACACCCTTATTCTCGAGAGGTCCCCAGTGCCAGCCCTGGCACTTAGTTGTCAGTGTCCTGAGCTGTCCCACAGGGATCCTCTGGCCACTGCCTATGGACCAACATCTCCAGCAGCCAGACCGTGGGCTGCCGTGCCCTCACTGGGGCCAGTCACAGCTAATCCCAGCCCTGGGCGGCGGCATTCACTGCCATCGCTTCCTCCTGCCCAGACAGCACCTGGCACTAGCCCCAGGGTTGGGCCACGGTACATGGGCTGCCTGATGAGAAGATGCCAGGGGCTGGCCAGGAACCTGCAGGCCAGCTCTCCACTTTCCTGAGGCATCTGTGGCCTGGGCAGGGAAGGGTTACCAGTGTCAGGAGAGGGAACTGGAGAGCCAGACCAACGGGACTGGGGGCTACAGAGAATGCACACACTGTGCCCCCGCCCAGGCCCTGCTCTGCACAGAAGCAGCCTGTGGTGGATGCCAGCCTGCCCTTTCCTCTCTCCCTTCCTCCCTCCAGCACACTCACAGAAAAGCTCCATTCCCATACTGCCCCTCCTCCAGTCCCAGCCTTCACTTTCCCAGCCCCAGGCGAGCCTGGGGCTCCCAGAGCTCCCTCGCTGGGGGTCATATGACTCAGGCATGTGGGTTGGCGCAGTCAGCATTTAGTTCTGTGGTGGTGTGAGATGTTGTGTGTGTTCAAGTGAGAGCGTGCATGACTATGTCTATGACCATCCCTGGGGTGGCCGTGCATATGTGTGTCTGCATGGGACACTGTGTGTCTGTCTGATCATGTCTGAGGAGTGCGTCCACTTGGGGCCTGTGTTGGTGCTTGCCAGTGTCAGCCTAGGTGAGCCCATGAGCGTGTGTATGTGCAATACAGTCCCTGCCCCAGGCTGTACGTGGAATGTGCCCATGGGTGTGGATCTTACATCAGGTGGTGTCAGAGAAGTGGTGTTTCCTTATGTAAGAAGGAACCCCACAGCCCACGTCTGTGTAGCACATCCACACGTATGCACACACATGCACACAGAGGGAAGCATTTCTGCTTATTTGGACTTGGGCTCTGTGGTGAATAGTTCGGTAGGGGGAAAATATGAAACCTCAGCAGCCGCCGTCCCTGGGCCTGTGGGGAACGGGGGATGAGAGTGAGGTTAGAGGTTGGAACAATGTGCCCCCCCTTAACCCCCCCTGCCAGGAAAGCTCAGGGAGGGACTGGCTCCAGGGACTGGAGAACTGGCTGCATCCCTTCCCAGTCCCCAGGGAGGCCAGGGCAGAGGAAAAGAGCCCATTCTCTGAAGACTAGTTCACTTCACCCTGTCCCTGCCTGCCACCCCTGCCCCAATAGGAACACAGTCTGTAACCGATGGGGAAACTGAGGCCTGGAAGAGAGACACCACCTGCCCCTGCCCAGGTGTCAGAGCACAGCTGGATCTTGAACTGGGGGGGGGGGGGGGGGGGGCGCGCATCCTGATTCTGAGTCCAGGGCCTTTTCCCCTTCAAAGGACAGCCTTTGATTCCGGCTCTGGGAAAGGGACACCCAAATGCCTGGATGGTGATGCATAAGGACAAGGAAGGTCTGACAACTGGATACCCAGGGGCCCACCTCCCCTCCCTGCTCTCTCTTGAGCCTACCGTTCCCCGTCCCCGCCCCCCAACCCCCCCCCCCCCCACACACACACACACATACACTCAGGGCACAGCACTGACTCAGACTGGTGGCCCTTCAGCTTGAAATGGGGTCGATTTTCTAGTGACCACGAGGCAAGTAACCGTCCGGGAATGTATGGGTCGGGGGCGGGCGCGTGTGGGCCCAGCCTGCGGGGGAAGGGAAGAGGGAAATGTGAGAGGACTCTCCTCCCATCTCTCTCCAGAGCTCACTCTCTCGGAAGGAATGTCCGGGCTTGGGATTCCCCCCCACTCCTTATCCCACAGCTCAGCCTGGACCCACTCCGGTCTCCTCCCTCCTTTCCCCAAGCACAGACTGAATCAGCGCGGGCCAGGGGAGAGGCAGAAGTCAGGAACAGGGGGTGCAGGCACCACCGGGCTAGGGGCCAAGGGAAGTGAGTGCTCTGAGGCTGCCCCAGGTCGAGGGAGAACCTTCTCCCACACACTCTCTCAGCAGACAGCTGCACCCCCAGAGCTTTTCCGTCTCTCTGCATTGACCCCCGTGGGGGAATTACGGGAGGGGAACTGAGAGTAGCTTCAGAAGGTCCTATTACCGCCCCAGGAGCGTCCCCACTCCCCACGACCAGGGACCGAGACCGCGTTGTCCCATCAGTGCGCCCTGTGATAGCACTGTTCCAAGAGGGACGGAAGGAGGTGAGCCGGAAGATCAGTGAAGGGGCTTAAGGACTGGTGCCCGGCCTTCCCTTGGAGCCAGGGACGTCGGAGGAGACCCTCCCTCTCCACTTCCCCCTACTCGCCGCGCGGTGTAGGAGCCGTGCAACCGATAAGGGTCTTGGGACAGCGGGGCTGCTGGGCCCACCTGGAAGCTCCAAGGAGCCATCCCGGCCTCGGCCCCAAGCGCTGAAAGGGACACAGCCGGACCTCGCGCTGCAGGCCCTTCCCACGCCCCGGCTTTCCGCGAAGCACAGGACCCTCCTCCGCCTGCGCCCCGCAGCCGCCGCCGGCTGCCCGCAGCCTCCTCCCATTGGCCAGGAGCTCCGCGGGCTCCACCAATGAACACGCCGGACTCCGGCTCGGGGCGGCCCCACAGCGCGCCGGCCTTAATCTCTGGCCCGCAGCGCTCGGCTGGGGGCACCGGGTGCTTCTTTATTTAAATTTAAAGGGCAGGCGCCCGAGACCTGGCTGCCGGACTGGGTGCTGCCAGGAGAGGTATGCGCGGGGGTGCGAGCAGGAGAGTGCGATACCAATCCTCCGAGAGGGAGGAGCAGAGAGAGGAGCCGGGGCTGACTGCGCGTGGCCTCCGAGAAGGAGCTTGTATTGGCATGACTGTAGGAAAAAGTCTTTAACGAGGAGGGAAACAAATCATAATATTTCCTTCTCTGGCTTCCCATCCCCGTTGCCTGGCAAGGCACCCCAGAACGCTCACCCCCTACCCCCAAAGAACCCTATCCCCCCTCTGAACGTTGACCCACGACCCCCTGATGTTCATAAATGTAACCCTCCTTCCCCCCCGGGGCAATAATTTCCTGCAGATAGTCTGAAACCTCAGCTTTTAGCGTGTGAATTAGGGGTAGAGCTGGGTGTGGTTGGGGGAAACATGGACATGCTGGAGCTGAGGAGGCCTGAGGTCCCCAGAGTGGGCTTGAACCCCTCCCTCAACATTGCCAACTCTGTGACTTTGGGTAGGTGGCTTTCTCTCTCTGGACCTCATTTTCTTCATTGGCAGATGGGGGTGTGAATGGGAGGTGAGGACCATGGGCTTTCTCGAGTCCCTTCTGCTTCTAATGTATTGATGATATAAACCAACCATAACTGAGCTGCTTTGACAGACCAGGCACCAGATAGAAGAAGTAAGGCTACAAAACCCTCTGAAGGGTTTTGTCAGTCCCTTCTGGCATGCTGGCATGAGCAGGAAGTTGGCCTGGAGGTGATGAGACATGCCCACCATTGCCACCAGAGTTCCGACCATAACATAAGGGAGCCCTGAGCAAAGAGGACCGGGTTTTCTGAGTGTCCTCCACCCCCACCCTGCCTGCCCCTTGGCCGCCCTCCCCTTCCACTTGGCTCTCATTTTCTGGAAGCTCCATCCTGTTAGGCCTTGGCTGCTGTTTCCAGCAGGTGGGGTGGGGGCTGCTCACAAAAGGGGGCCAGCTGAGCTCCCTGAGCAGGTTCCTGTGGGCAGCCCAAAAGGGGTCTCTGAGAAGGACCTGGCTTATCCTGCCTGGAGCCAAGGCCTTCAGGGACCCCAGCCCAGACTGGAGGAAGTATTTCTCCTCTCCCAGGCCCCGGGAAAGGGCTTGGCAAACCCTTATCGCCTGAGAAGCAGCTGCTGGAGAAATACCTTAGCCACTGACTCACTGTCCTCCCTTCTTCACAACCCCCTCCCACTGGGCCCCACACCAGGCCTTTGAGAGACCCTGAAAGAGTGAGCAGGGGCAAAGCGCCCCCAGCTGGGCTGGCCCAGGCCCTGCAGAGGGTATAGCTAGCACAGTCCTGCCTGTGGCTGGCTGGCTGGTTGGCGGGAGGGGGTGGGGAGGGGATGCCCTGTAAACGGCCTTAGTGTAGGATCACAGTTATTCTTAGAGATGTGTTTAGCTGATGCTTCTGACCTCCTGATTCTGTCTCACCCCAGACATTGATAGATAAATGACCTACTGATGGCATTGCCCTCTGGGGAACAAGGACCTGTCCCTCCACCGATGGTTATCATGGGCCAGGTGCTAGGATCCAGCAGGGGAACAAGATACAGACCGTGCCTCAGGGAGTTTTCAGTCTGGCAAACAGGCAATTCTTGAACAGAAGAATGTCTGCTAAAATTGGGAAAGGACTGGGCAATGAGGGGTTGTGGACACTTTCCTGTTGTACTTGACTCCCTGGGCCTCAGTTTCCTTATCTGTCAAATGCAAATACGCAACTTCCTTATCCCATTGGGTAATTGTGAGGATTAAATAAAATTGTGCATATGAAAGCACTTCGGAAAGTTAAAATCGCAACAAAACCATAAGGTGATGATAAGTTCTGGCAAACTGGGAAAAGGGGAGAGTACCTGAGTCAATAGTTTTCCACATTTATTTTGTCCTTGATTCTCTGATCATTCTTCAGCTCAGCTCACCTCAGGCCTGGAGTTAGACTTTTAGGAACTGCAGTTTCCATACTTATAATGGCTAATAACCATTGAGTACTCACTACATACTAGGCACCATTCTGTTATATGTATTCGCTGTATATGTGTTCTATATATAAATGTTGTATGTACTTATTTTACCCTCATAATCCTATAAGGTGAATATTAAGCACCCAACAAATATTTGATCATCATGACAACACTATAAAATAGGAACTATTATTTCCCCTTTACAGATAGGGAAACTGAGGCACTGAGAAGCGAATAACTTAGCAAGTCATGGGGCTAGAATCAAAAACAAGTCCATCTGACTGCACAGATGGTCATGTGGCTCCGAGCCTTATTCTCAGAGGGCTTCTCTGTTCACCCCTTCAGGACTGGGGCAGGCTTTGAGTATTCCACGCCAGAAAGGGCCAACAGCTCCAGACCTTGAACCAATCCCCCAGAAGCCGGTTGTTAGCCACTCACCAGGTGGGATGCCAGGGCCTGAAGCAACCCCCTCCCACCATCTCTTCCAACCCACCAGCAAATTCATTCAGTCAGTAAATAATGAACAGCAGGAGCATGTTCTTACATGTTTATAATTCTTTAGAGAGAAAATAAGCACCTACTATGTGCTAGCCACTGGGTGCTTTATTAATAATAAGAGGCAATGTTTGTTGAGTAATTATTATGTACCAGGGGCCATTATAAGTGCTTTATATGTATCAATTTAATTCTTACAACAATCCTAGGGCGCCTGGGTGGCTCAGTTGGTTGAGCATCTGACTTCAGCTCAGGTCACGATCTCACGGTTTATGAGTTCGAGTCCCGCACCGGGCTCTGTGCTATCAGCTCGGAGCCTGGACCCTGCTTCGGATTCTGTGTCTCCCTCTCTCTCTGTCCCTCCCCCACTCATGCTCTGTCTCTCTCTGTCTCAGAAATAATTTTTAAAATTTTTTAAAAATTCTTACAACAATCCTAACAAACTATTATCAGTCTCACTGTACAAAGGAGGAAATGAAACAGACAGAGGTTAGTTAACTTTCCCAAGATCTCAGAGACAAGTATTTTTCAAACTTTTGTGTTTCTGAGAAATATATTTCACTTCATTACCAAGTACCTACACACACACACACACACACACACACACACACACACACACAGACAAGATGAAAACCTCACAGGTATTTAACTTTACTGTGTGTAGTGCACTCTGATACTTTCTATTTTTTCTGTTTTATTTTTTCTTAAATCCTGGTTGTGACCTACTAAATTGATTTCACAACCCATTAATGAGTCACCACCCACAGTTTGAACAGCACTGAGTCACAGCTAGAAGTATCAAGGTCAGGATTCGAACCCAAGCAACATGGCTTCAGAGTCTAATCTCTTGGCATAAAGAAGGAATGTCTTGGAAAGGGGAGAGTCTGGTGGCGTGAGGACAGGCAGGGCTGTGCTAATGAGGGGAGTAGAAGCCTTGATAATCCCACCACCTTTCACTCTAGCAAAAAGATAGTACAAAAGTCATTAATATTGCCTTTGAGATGCAAACGTGCTGGCATAGACACACATTCTTTACTTAGCCTTCCCATGAAGTAGGGTGGACAGAGAAACAGACTCAGGCAGTCTGAGTGATTGAGCCAAGGTCTCAGAGCCAGAACTACAGCATAGCATCCGGTCACCTGTTCAGGAATGCTTTTACGCCCTCCACATCTCACTCTTGAGAATGACGACAGTGAGGCTGGAAGTGGCAGTGGAGACGGTGGTGGTGAAGTTAAAGTGGTGACAGCGGTGACGGTCATGGTACAAACGATACTAGTTGGTCCTGAGGATGTGGGTAGTGGGGAGGTTGGTGGCAATGGCGGTGGCATTAATGATGGCAGGAAGAATAACGGGCAGGTTGCACTGACAGCGGTGGTGGTAGCAGGCCTGAGGTGGGGGGCAGCACAGCAGCACCTGTGCCCCCTTCCCAGGCTAAGCTCACTGTCCCTGCTTCCCTCCTCCTTCCCTAGCATTTCCCTGAGCACCTGGACCACTTCGCGGAGAACATGGAGGACTTCTCTAATGACCTGTTCAGCAGTTTCTTTGATGACCCTGTGCTGGACGAGAAGAGCCCTCTACTGGACATGGAACTGGACTCCCCCACACCAGGCATCCAGGCTGAGCATAGCTACTCCCTGAGCGGTGACTCGGCACCTCAGAGCCCCCTTGTGCCCATCAAGATGGAGGACACCACCCAAGGTACAACAGGGTAGAAGGACCTAAGGACAGCACGGGCCCAGGAGGGGAGGAAGCTTGTGAGGGGTTGGGGGTGGGGAGAGGCCTTCAGGCTAAGACTCCCAGAGGCACACAGGGGAGTCACCCACAAACACCTCTCAGAGGAGTTCAGCCTCCTGCCTTTTTGTTCTCGCTCATATCAAACCCATACGGGCACTTCTCAAAAGGCTGTTTTGCTGGCTTAGATCAGTTGTGAGCAACGGGTGGTTCCTGGACCAGCAGCGTCACCTGGGAACTTGTTAGAAATGCAGATTCTCAGTCTGCCCAGACTTGCTGGATCAGAAACCATGTGGGTAGGGCCCAGCCTTCCAGGTGATTCTGATGCACACTTGGGTTTGAGAACCACTGACTTAGAGGAAACAGTGGGGGGAACTAAACCATAAATGTGGACAAGTTTCTGAGACTCTGGAACCTTGCCACCCTCTCATACTGCACTGTCCTCTGAAATGCTGCCTGGGAGAGATGCCTGTGCCCTAGTTTTATTCCCGAAGGTATAGTTCCCTAAAGCTCCCCTCCAACCAACCCCCCCCCCCCCACATCCTGCCTGTTTAAGCAAAGGGCCCTTTGAGTCTCTCCTGTCTGGTAACCAACACTGGACAACCCCAGACTGTGCCCCACCTAGAAATGGCCCCTTTGGATGTTTCCTCAAATACAGGTGGTCCTGGCCCTGTCACATTTGGCTAGGTGATCATGGATACATCTCTTAGCCTCTATAAAGCTTCAGTTTCTTCATCTACAAATAGGAATAACTATAAATATTTCTATAGTACTGTGTGGTTTACAAAGTATCTTCATGTTAATTATCTCATTTATCTCTCACACTTTTATCTTTATCTCACACTTTTTTCTTCTCACTTTTATCGTAATCCCCATTTGATCAGAAAAATGAGGCTTCAGGAAAACTAAGCTGTTTGGGTCACACACACAGTAAAATGCATAGTAGGGACTTGGGAGCAAGCAAGCTCCTTGATACTAAACCTCACACCCTCACCACCACACCACATTTTTCTGGCTCAAGGGCCAGCAGGGGGTACTGGGTTTGAACCCAAACAGGCTTTGGTGTGCATCCTGATGCCTCCACTAGCTGCTGTGTGATCTTGAGCAAGTTGCTTAATCTCTCTGGGCCTCCATTATAAAATGAAGATAACATATGTGCCATAAGTATTCTGGCCTTGGGGTGGGGGGGGGGGCGCCTGTGTTTACTGTCAGACTCTTGATTCCAGCTCAGGTGGTGATCTCGCAGTTCATGGGATCGAGCCCCAAGTCAGGTTCTGCAGATTCTGCTTAGGATTCTCTCTCCCTGTCTCTGACCGTCCCCTACTTGCTCTCTCTTTCTCTCTCTCTCTCAAAATAAATAAACATACATTAAAAAAAGAACTCTGGCCAGAATTTTTAAACATATACATAAAGTACCCAGTTTAGTGCCCAGTACATAATATATAAAAAGAATTAGTGGCCATTTTAATTGTGCATATAAAAGTCCTATTTAATAGGACTAGGCTAGAACCTAGGACTAAAACAATGAACGTTTAATTCCTCTTTCTCTTCAGAGGACAATGGTTTTGAATGAGTTTCTTAATATTCTTATCTATTAAATGGGGATGATAATAATAGTGCCTGCCCCATAGGATTATTGGGAGGGATAAATGAGTTCATATGTATAGAGGGCTAAGAGCTGCACTTAGCTGCTTCTGAGGGTCTTTGAGATTCCCTAGGGGCAGAGATGGGATGTTATACCCCACTCCACTCACCCCTGAGGGCAGGGCCACCACCTGGGCTTTAAATGGCTGCAGGGCTTGTGGCTGCAGAGGTCTTAGCTTCCCGACATGCCCTGGCCTCTTAGCCAAGCCTCTGGAAGTCATGTCAGTTAGTCCTTAGGCCCCACCCTGGAGAAAGGCAGCATGTGGGGCAGACCCCCTCTCATGGCAGGTTCTCCATCCACCCCCCGCTAGGCTAGCCCAGCTCCTTGGCCTCCCCAAGTCTATTTTTAGAGCAATTTGTCTGTGGGCCCTTTGCAGGGGCAGCTTCCCGGAGGCCGGACAACTGGCCCTGTAATTTGGGAAGATTGTGGGTGTTCCTGGAGCCCTGGGGCAGCCTGTGGCCCAGAGCCAGGGCGTTCAGGCTCCCAGCTGGGTGGGGCCTCGTTTCTGAGGTGGGACCAGGCACCACTGACCCCTCTCCCTACCCACAGCAGGCCCCAAAGGCCAAAGCCCCCTCGCCCTTTCCCTGCACACTGGCTCCCCAGACCTGCGCCTCACCTCACCGCTGCCTGGGGCCTGCTGGGGCCACCGTGGGCAGGGCTGACTTAGGGTGCAGGACTGTAGACACTCATCAAGAAAAGGGGTGATGCCTGCCAGCCCTGTGGCCCAGGTGAGGCCAGAGCCCCACTAAGTGGGCAGGAAAAGGACACTGCCATGGGAAACCTGAACATCACACCTCACCACCAACATGATCCCCACCCCCATCACCAGGTCCTGTGGATTCTCTCTTCCACATCTGTCCCCAATATGTCCCTTCCTCTCCATCCCCACTGTCACCTCCTTTCCTCAGGCTTCATCTTCTCTCACTGGGCTATTTCACCAGCCTGCTGAGAGTCTCCCTGCTTCTGTCTTGCCTGTAGTCAGTCCAATCAATGCATGCACACACGCAGAATGATTTTTTTTTTTTTTTTTATATTACAAATCTGAGTGCGCTTAAAACCCTTCAGTGCTTCCCCATTACCTTTAGGACAAAGTCACAGCTGTGAGTCTGGCCCATCTTCCCCTTTCCTTTCCATTCCAGCTGCCCTAAACTTGCTTGTGACTGTCACTAGGTCCCCAGCGCCTAGCACAGTGCTCAGCAGATGTTCCCTGGATGGCAGCCATTGTGGTGACCATAGCTAGCTTTTATTGAACGTTTACTTCTTGCCGGGCACTTTTACAGATGAAGAAGCTAAGGCTCAGAGAGGTTAAGCAACTTGCCTAAGGTCCCACAGCCAGTCAGGAGGGGTCCAGATCTGTTGTCCACACCTGCTGTGTGAGCTGAATGAAGAAGATGCCCCACGTCTTCTGGCCCCAGCCTATGTCACAAGCAACCCCCTCTGCCCTTGCTTGCCTGCTGCCCTGCGTTCCCTGGCATCTCAGTCCAGAAGAGCTCCCAGGGGGAGGAGGGGGGCAGAGCCCTCTGCTCGGGGAGTCCCCTGAGCCTGGTCCTGCCCCCTTCCCCAGACGTGGAACAGGAAGCATGGGTGCTGGGACACAAACTGTGCTCCGTCATGGTGAAGCAGGAGCAGAGCCCGGAGCTGCCCGTGGACCCTCTGGCCGCCTCCTCAGCCATGGCTGCTGCTGCTGCCATGGCCACCACCCCGCTGCTGGGCCTCAGCCCCCTGTCCAGGCTGCCTGTCCCCCACCAGGTGAGCCTGGGGACGGTTCCCAGGGGCTGAGGGAGGGAGGCAGGGTGGTGGGTCTCTGTGGGAAGAGGCCTTCAAAGCCCTGTGTACCCCAGGGCTACGTGAACTGGGAGCCACATGACCCTTGGGACTGAGGGTCAGAACTCCCATGGACCCCCTCACCTTCCTAGAATGGGCACAAACCGTAGCACCCTCGGAGTAAGCTGGGGGCCTCACTGTGTGCAGAAGGAAGTTTACAAGGACCCAGGCAGGGCTGAGCATCAGGGGCCTGGTCCACAGTCTCAGAGATAGACATGGCACAGGCCATGTTATTTTCTCAGAGCATCAGGACTTTAAAAAGGAAAGACCAAATATGAGAATTCGAAAGTTTTGCTGTACTTCAGTTGTATATGCTCATGAGATCAACGTTTTTTATCTCATACACTCATGCCATCACCCCACCTTCCCACCTCCCACCACCACCACCCTCCATGATACATGGATAACAGCATTCAGCTATAGATCCAACATCTGAAGAGCCTCCTGGGCCAAGTCTCTGGGCCCTGCCTGTGTCCTGGCTCTGGGCACGTTGCCTTCTTTTTATTCCTTCAGCTTCCTTGTCTGTAAAATGGGAGCATGAACTGGCTCTAAAAGGCTTCTTGGCCCGGAGTCTACAATCTAAGGGCCATCTTAAAATCCCTAGTTACGGGTTTGACTAGCTCTGCCCCCTGCTGGCCACGCATCTCACCCGATCAAAATGTATGTGGCCAAAGGCAAGCTCAGCCCCTCCCTACCCCACCATCAACCCGTTGGACCAAGGGTTTGCTGCAAAGGTGGAGGATCTTTTGTGACCACCTCCAAGGCTGGCTCAGCGACTCCTCAGGCCTTGGCAAAGCAGGAAGGGAAGGCGCGGCAGCAGCCCCCAGAGTCTTGGAGGTTGGGCACGTGCCTCAGAGAAGGAAACTGAGGCTCAAGGAGCTAAGCGACTTGCCCAGAATCACACAGTCAGAAATAATGAACGGCATTCCAAACTCTGCAAGACCCAGAAGCCCACACTTCCCACTCTATTGAGGTCACAACACCCTTGTGGAAGGCACAGGAACCAGAAGTTGGCATTGTCAGTCACAGGCTGTGGGACCCACCCTTTCCATCACAATGCCTTCTCTGTCACTTGAGGGCTGAGCTAGGATGCAGACCAGGGAGTCTCCAAGGTCTCTGCCAATTTGAACCTTCTGCGATTCTTACTCATCTGCCTAAATTGGGGATTCTGTGTCCCACCCAGAATATCATGACCTCTCCCTGCTGGCTGCAGAACCAGAGGGGAGCCTTGGTCCTGAAATCCAGCACCCAACAACACAGTGCCTTCCTCAAAGAGAACACCACTTAGGTGCATGTTGATCATCGTGTGTAGGCAGCCATGTGTGTTCTTGATGTCCTTTCTGTAGCAGCAAGTGGGAATATAAAGAAATAGGGATGCGTGTTTGTTTAAAACATAGATCTGGGGGCGCCTGGGTGACTCCGTCGGTTAAGTGGCCGACTTCGGCTCAGGTCATGATCTCGCAGACCGTGAGTTCGAGCCCCACGTCGGGCTCTGTGCTGACAGCTCAGAGTCTGGAGCCTGTTTCAGATTCTGTGTCTCCCTCTTTCTGACCCTCCCTCGTTCATGCTCTGTCTCTCTCTGTCTCAAAAATAAATAAACGTTAAAAAAAATTTAAAAAAAACCATAAATCTAGTTCTGTTAGTCCCTTGCAATCCAACCCTTTAGGGGCTCCTTATTGTTGCAAACTTCCTTGTCTGGTCCCTTTCTACCTTCTGTGAATCCTCCCACACCCCCACGCCACCCCCTCGCCAAGCCATCTGATCTTGTTTCCTACCCCTCCACCCCTGGCACATACCCCTACCCTCTGGACACCCTGAATACTGAGTTTCCGGATCCAGCCATGCTCTCTGGCCTCTGTGCCTTTGCAGATACTTTTCCCTGCGCTTAGAATGTCTTTCCACTCACCACTGGCCCCATCCTTTATTTGGAACATTCCTGTTTATACTTCAGGACTCGTTTCAAACTTCAGTGGCTGAGGGAGCTTACCTTGAGCCCCCAGCCAGTTCATGCCTTCTTAGTCTGTGCTATTGTTACCGCTCACTGAACAGCTTCAATGTGCCAGACGTTACCTCTCATCCTCTCCGAAAACTCTCTGCAAACCACATAGCAAACCACATAACACCATACCACAGCCTACCGCCTACGTGGCCTTCACAGTCCGTGCAGGGCAGCCTCCACTAAAAAAATGGCCTTGGCCTTGGAGGTCACAAGAAGCTCTCCTTCTCTGAGCATAAGGTCTAAACTACAGTGGGGCACTTGGGTGGCTGAGTCAGTTGAGCGTCCGCCTTCGGCTCAAGTCATGATCACACAGTCCGTGAGTTCGAGCCCCGCATCAGGCTCTGTGCTGACAGCTCAGGGCCTGGGGCCTGCTTTGGATTCTGTGTCTCCCTCTCTCTCTGCCCCTCCCCTGCTCATGCTCTGTCTCTCTCCATCTCAAAAATAAATAAAAACATTTTAAAAACTTAAAAAAAATAAACAAACTACACTAACCACTTGACCATCATTCTCTTCTCTTAGGTCTGACTTGGCTTCTCCAAGCCTGAAAACCTGCCTCTGCTCCCTCTGGGCTGTGCTCGGAACACTGAGCCCCGCCACCTCCTTATGTGCAGAGCAGACTGCCAGACTCAGGGGAGGGTGGGAGGTTGAATGGCTTGGTGGGGACAGCCCCAAGGACAGCTGATGGAGATGGACCTATGTCTTCCTCAGGCCCCAGGAGAGATGACTCAGCTGCCAGTGATCAAAGCGGAGCCCCAGGAGGTGAATCAGTTCCTCAAAGTGACACCAGGTAAGTATGTCCAGAAAGAGACTCTGCCTCTCTCCAGTCTTGGGCAGACAGCATCCCTACTCCCTTGGCCCAGCCCACCCATCTCCCTTGACAACTCCCATCTCTCTTGAGAATATCCTTTCCTCCCTGCCCTTCACACTTTCCCTTCCTCAAGCCCCCTTCTTACCCAATCTACAACTGTCATCTCTGTTACTGACACTCTCTCACCCTGTTTGCTAATCCCCCTCCCATCACTCACTGGTGATGCCCACTCTGTAGCCATCCATCCTTCCATCCATTTATCCATCCATCCATCCATCCATCCATCCACCCAGTGAGTTCATTGTGCATGTCCCAGTACCAGGAGCTGGGGAAGCAGAGAGAGAAGACAGTTCCTGTGCCCAAGGAGATCAGAGTAATGAGGGCCAATATCATAGCAGCCAAATGGATTAAAGTTGGCAGATCCCAGGAGGCCTTGGAAGCCTCCCAGATCTGACAAGGAGGAAGGGAACAGAGGAAGCTTCTTGGATTGGCCAGAAGGAGAAAAGGCTAACTGAATCTTTCCAGTCCCACCCCATTAATCCATCAAACATTCATGAAGCATCTACTATGTATCAGGCCCTGGGCTCAGTAGCACATGCTTTAGAAGGATGAATAGGGCCCCAGTTTCACCCTCAGGTTGCTCACTTCCTTGGAGAGAAGACTCACAGATGGCAGAAAGGGGCCACTGTGAAAACACATCGCCTTGTAGAGCGCCCTTCCATCCGTAAAGCATTTTTACAAACATTAGCTCATTCCATCCTCGTGGCTCCCTTCCAACAGGAAAGTGAGGCTGGGAGAGGCTAATAAACATGACTGTAGGCCACACACTTGGGGCAGGTGACAGCAGAACTTGAACTCGGGCTCTCTGGCTCCAAGTTCAGGGCTCTTTAAGAGGCAAATCAAAGTCTGGGAAAGGAGAGAGGACTCCTGCAGGGGGCAGTTTGGGGCAGAGTCTAGAAGGATGCAGCTGTTCCTCCTAAGCCTCAGCCCAGAGCCTTCAGGTCTCCACACCTGCTATTAGCTGGGCTTTCTGTGACGACCTGGGAGCTCTCCCTGCAGCTAGGCTCTCGGTCCTCATGGCTCTACCCAAGCTTCTTCCTGACCACCTCAAGTGTCAGTCTTCCTGATGCTGTGGCCACAGAGAAGCAACAGGGGTGGGGAGGCTGGGGAGAGCAGTGCCCCTGGCTGGTCTGCCAAAAGCCCAATGCTGTCCTGTTACCCTGAAGTTGAAAGAGGAACCCCTGGGGTTGATGTGGCTAAAAGTTTTGCAGTGGAAAAAAAGAAGTGACAGAGGCTGTTGCTTGCCCAGCCTGATCCCCATGGGTCTGACTGCGGGCAGATTCCAGTCACCTCTGGGGTTACCAAGCTGGAGGCTCAAAGGCTCTGGACCCTGTGAAGTCAGGGATGGGGGAGGGACTTCAAGAATCTGACCTCCATGATATCCACACCAAGGACCAGGCTTAAGGGAGCCAGACCTCTGTGGCGTCAGAGATGGGATGGCACTCAGGAATCAACTTCGGAGATGTCAGCTCATCTATGTGACATGGCAGAGGGGCTTGTGATGTTACAGCTGGTCAAGGCCCCAGTGTTCCGTTCCCCAGTGTCAGGGCTGGCTGACCTCTGATGTCCAAGCAGAGCTGGGATGCAACCCTGCTAACCTGGATTCCCCCGCTCTCCCCAGAGGACCTGGTGCAGATGCCTCTGACGCCCCCCAGCAGCCACGGCAGCGACAGTGACGGCTCCCAGAGTCCCCGCTCTCTGCCCCCCTCCAGCCCTGTCCGGCCCATGGCCCGCTCCTCCACGGCCATCTCCACCTCCCCCCTTCTCACCGCCCCTCACGTAAGCAGCTGGGGGTGGGCTGACCCTAGAGGCAAGGAACTGAGTAAGTCCACCCTGTACATGACCAGCAGGGAAGGGTCTGGGGAGCCCCAAGCCTGATCCTCATCCCTATCAGAATTCAGAGAGGTGCCTGCCTGGCAGATGGGAGTGAGAATCTTTCAATCCTGCTTTGGGGTGAAGAGGAACCAGGTAGAGAGGTCCAAGAGGCCTGTCAAACCCATACTGTTGCCGAGCCAGGACTAGAACTTGACATTCCTGACCTCTAGGGGGATGGCCCAGGCTCTAGGAGGCCCAAAAGCCCCCAGGAAACATGGAGCTAGGCCCTGAGTCCTGGGATGAGTGTGGAGCCTCCCAAGTGGAGACTGTAGGGACATGAGGGGGCTGCTGCTTAGGGGCTCTGGGCAAGCAAGCTTTGAGGCTGTGGATTCCAGAATGGGATCTAGGGACACCCCCGCCCCCCACCACAATAATAGGCTGAGTGCCTAACATGCTGGGCTCCCAGCACTGTTGATTCATGTTATCGGATTTAATTCAGATCCACCCTCTTTCAGATTGGGAAACTGAGGCTAAGAGAGTCGAGTACCTTCCCCAAGTCACACAAAGAGTAAAGGGCAGAGCTTGAACTGGAATCCAGGGCTGTCTGGTTCCTAACCATCATGTCGTACTTCCCACAGAAATTACAGGGGACATCAGGGCCGCTGCTCCTGACAGAGGAGGAGAAACGCACCCTGATTGCTGAGGGCTACCCCATCCCCACGAAGCTCCCCCTCACCAAAGCCGAAGAAAAGGCCTTAAAGAGGGTCCGGAGAAAAATCAAGAATAAGGTAAAGCATGAGCTGGACCCAGCCCCTTCCCTAGGACTTCCTTGGTGGGTGGAAGCCTCTGCTCCCCTGGTGATGCCAGTCCTAAAATTGAGGATCCCCAGGAAGTGGCTACGTGGCTATGGTAACCCCTGTTCGGGGGCTTGCCCCTCTAGATCTCAGCCCAGGAGAGCCGCCGCAAGAAGAAGGAGTACGTGGAATGTCTAGAAAAGAAGTAAGCATCCTGGGCAGGGTGGCAGGCCTGGGACCCACTCCCCAGCCTGCCCCGCTCTCCCTGGTCCTCTCTCAAAGGGCACCAGAGCAGAGGGTGTGGGGAGCGGGATGCCACAGGGAATGGTGGGGCAGGGGTGCGGGGCGGGCAGCAGTGGGGCTGGAGGCTGCCTCTGAGCCTTTGCCTACCTGGCCCCCTCAGGGTGGAGACATTTACATCAGAGAACAATGAACTGTGGAAGAAGGTAGAGACCCTGGAGAATGCCAACAGGTGAGTTGTCCCACCTGTCTCCTCCCTGGCCCCCCACCCTTCTGCAGCCAGTGCCTGGCTCTGGCATAGCTCTGGGAGGCAGGAGAGAGACGGGGTAACTGAGTTCAGGATGACAGGAACCCTGCGGAGCCTGGGACCCCTGGCCTCCCATCCTTCTTCATCCGCACATAGCTCTATATGCTATGACAGGGCAGGTGCGACGCTTAAATGAGCTGATGTGGAGCAGTGGCTTCCCAAGTGTGACCCCAGACCAGCAGCAGCAGCCCCTGGGAACTTTCAGAAATGCTTATTTTCAGGCCTCAAGCCAGACCTAGTGAACCAGGAACTCCTCGGGGAGGGCTCAGCAACCTGTGTTTTAGTAAGCCCTCCAGGTGATTTTGGTGCACCCTAAAGTTAGAACCGCTGGTGTAGGTGTTGCTGCTCAGGGTTCTTCTTACCAACAAACAGCATCGGCACCACCTGCAGAATCAGGATCTGCGTTTCCACAAGATCCTTCAGTGATTCACAGGCACAATTAAGTTTGAGAAACATCAGTGTGGAGCCGGCACAGGGCCTGGTGGCCACATAAAATCACAGCCTGGGTTTTTTGTTTGTTTTGTGTTTTGTTTTGTTTTTTTTTATCCCATTCTGCCATGTTTGCAATTCTGGGAAAACCATTAAACCTCTCTGGGCCCCAGTTGCTTTGTCTAAATGGGGATTATAGAAGCTCTGTCTCACAGGATTTGTGTGAAGGTTCGATGAGACAGTGCAAGTAAAGGGCCCAGAGCTGTGCTTGGCGTTTGAGAATGCTGAATTCATGTCAGCTCTTCTTCTTTTTTTAATGGTTATTCTGAATTCTTGATGGTGCCTAGCCATGAGCCCACAGTAGGTCTTTAATAATTATTTGCTGGGGTAAATTAAAATGACGTAGATGACAGCTGGTAATTCACAGGTGCTCAACAGAAGGCTTTTTCCTTCTTTCCTCCCTTCTCCCCCAGCTTCTCCAGCGGGATCCAGCCACTCCCCTGATTGACCTGGAGAATGCCCCCCACTCAGGGAAGGGAGGCGGGAGTCCGCACCCCTCACCCCCTCTACCTCTGGCCCAGATTCCTCTCTGGCCCTAAATAGGGCCAGGCCCTTGGAGCTATTTCGCCACCTGCTGTACATTCTGGTAACTGCAACCCCACTGCCCGGCTAGGTGGAGGAAAGCGATGGTTAAACTGTTACTCACCAAGCATGGGCTGAGTCCCCCCTGCGTGTGCCCGGAGGATTCCACGTTGGGTGGGACCCGGTCCTCGCCCTCAGGGAGCCCACAGTTAGTGAAGGAGACTGACATGGCAATCCGTAAATAAACGAAGTGCTGCAGGTGCTGTGATAAAAGCAACAAAACAAAATCAGCGAAAATGGGAGTTACCATTTACTGGACCCTCACTACACACCAGACAGCTGCCACACGTGGCCGTCTTATCAGCTCAGGGAGTTGTGGGGTTCAAAGACAGGAAGGTCAATTTAGCTGTGGCTGGTGTAGGTGAAGAAAAAGGTGACCTCAGCCCAGGTGGGGTAGACCCTCCTCCCACCCCCACTTTGGTGAGGAGCAACCCTGAACTCCCATAGGGTGACCCAGCTGTTCACTATGAGACAGGCCCCAGGTCCCCCCAAGCCACACCGCAGAGGAGCCAAGCGGGAGGTGACCTTTTCTGTCGTAACTGAAATGGACACCTGGTGTGGAGGCTAAGGCTGGAGCCAGCCCAGGCGCACCCTGGGAGAGCTCCAGGAGGCAGAGATGCCTGCGGGGTCAGAGCGTGCCAGGTGACCACTGTGCCCTCCTCAGGACCCTGCTGCAGCAGCTGCAGAAACTCCAGACTCTGGTCACCAACAAGATCTCAAGACCTTACAAGATGGCCGCCACCCAGACTGGGACCTGCCTCATGGTAGGTGCTGTTCCCTCACCCCAGGGCCACACAAGGACAAGACTTCCCCAGGCTGGCTTTCTAGGAAAGCAGGCAGAGCTTGGAGGGATTGGCCACATCACCAAGGTACACGATCCTAGTGCCTGGTGAGCTGGCTCCTGCAGACCCCAGCCTCTTTCACCAAGCCCATGGAGCCTTCTAGAACATGACCTTCCGTGATGAATTCTAACACCGTGTGGATGTGTAGTGGCTCACGTGAACCCAGCTAGGGGATAGCAGGGCAAGTCCCTTGAGGAGGCCACTTCTACAAGGCCGCTGGGGAGGAAAGGGCTTAAGGAAACACAAGGAAGTTTGGACTTGGTTCTTTCTTTCTGGAACCAATAGCGAGGAGAAGGTTGAGCAAATCTCTAGAAACCCAAAAGACTATGCAGGGTGTGGCTCAGGCCTCTGCAAGACCCTCTTCCACTCTGTCCTGGAAATGTGCGGCCTGCTGCCCCCTGGCTGATCACTCCCCAGGCCCTCTGAGAGCCTCACACTGTCAGGTGGCAGTCACCCTGTGGGCAGGGCTCAGTTCCTGGTGCGTGACTCTCAGCTCCTCTTGTGAGAACCTGGTATGATGCTCTGTCCCCCTCCCTTAACCCCGCAAACCGCCACCTACTCCTTTCTCCCTGTCCTGATTCCTCCACCTTATAGGTTATAACCATGTTGACCACTTTCCTCTTTTTCTAATGCTGCCTATGGCGGTTCCCTACAATGAGCTGCGATGCTCTGAGCAGCCTCCCCAACCTTCTCCAGAAAGGGTAGAAGAGCCCACCTCTAGGGGGTAGTTGGCTCTGGGTGCTGCTTTTTTGGAAGAACACAGAGGCTTTTATACCTATTGGTTTGGGGTCAGAAGGATTGAGGATGGCTCTGACCACCGCTGTCTCTCCACTACCAGGTGGCGGCCTTGTGCTTCGTTCTGGTGCTGGGCTCCCTTGTGCCCTGCCTCCCTGAGTTCTCCTCCAGCTCCCAGACTGTGAAGGAAGACCCCGTGGCCGCTGACAGCGTCTACACAGCCAGTCAGAGTGAGTGGGCCAGGCTATGTTACCTGAGCCAGGCCATCTTCCCTCAGCCCCAACTTCCAGACAGAAGCCAGACACGAGAATGGAGCCAGGTTCTGGGTGGGCGTTATCTTCTTCTGTGTCCTCATCTTGCAAATGGGGAAACTGAGGCTCCGAAAGGGCATATGATTTATTCAATGTTGGTTGTAGAATGGGGACTGCAGTGCAGACCCCCTAATCCCAGCCCACCCAAGAGTGGCTCAGAGGGGCTAACAGGAATGTTCCCAGCCTAGCCCCGACGAATTATGGTACCGGTGGTCATGGGGCATCTGCTAGATACCATTAGTATTTCACGAATGGGATGGCAAATGAGTTTCAGTTCAAGGGCCCTTTCCAATAAGATGGTGGTGGCTGTCTGAAGCACTATGTGAAGGACCCTGACATAGCACTCAGGAGCAGCAGGAAGGAGTGCCAAGACCCACTGGTAATGTCTACCTTGGGCAGAAGAGGGGCCATGGTGGTGTGAGCTCAGATATTTACCGTCCCATAGGGGGTTGTAAGGTACAGTGATTAAGAGCGGGGGGCCTCAGAGTCGGTCGTACCTGCCGTGGCCGTTTGCTAACTGCGTGACCTTGGGCATGTGCCTTAAGCTCTCTAAGCATTAATTTCTTCATCTGAAACGCGGGAGTCACAGCTCTACTCTTACCAAGCACGGTTGTTGTGACAACTAGATGGCAAGGTGCACAAACACTCTTAGCACAGTGTCTGGTGTAGAGCAAGCACTTACTAAATGAGCACACTGCCACCTTTTCAAAGACCACACGAGAGGAGAGAAAAGGTATAATATGTGGGTGGCAAGGGGGAGCACTGGTAGAGGGTGCAGCAAAGAACAGTGTGGATTTCCAGAGGCAGAATATACTTCAGGTAGACCCACAGAGGAACTTTCTGGCTGTTCATCATTTACCAGGAACGAATTTATCTAGCAGGGCAGGAGGAAGAGGAAACAGATGGGAGGTCAGAGAGGGAGGGGACAGGGAGGAGTGAGATTCGAGAAGGAGAGATATGCAGGGAGAATGAGCTAGACCAGCAGGGCCTTGAGGGGAGGAAGGGGTGGGGAGGGTTAGGGGAAGAGGAAGTGGAGGTGGTGAGTGAAAACCACTCCCTGGACAAGAGTGGCCTGAGAAGACAGGACAGTTGCTAAGGGAGGTGGGCCACAGGGGTGTAAGGGCTTGCGAGTCACGTATCCATTTTCCAAGAGCAGAGGGGCTCTTGTATATTTGGAGGAAGAGGAAACCCCAGGAAAGGAAGGGATGGAAGTTGGGGGTGGGGGCAGCATTAATGAACAAAGCCAGAGTCAGAGGAGGCGAGGGAATGAAGGAGCCCCTTGCAGTGAATGCAGTGCGTGGCAGGCCCTGTGTGCATCTGTGGTAGGAAGTGGCTTCTGGAACTGGCTTTTCAGAGCTGGTGTATTGCTCAATTGCAGGGAGTGCCTTTCACACAGACCCTTAGGTCAGGGCCTGAGGGCTGGAGCCAGGCAGACCTGGGTTTGCCTCTCACCTCTAGCGTCCCCGATAAGTAGAACCTCGGTTACCTGTTCTGTGAAACTGGGCTAAAAATATCTCGTTCCCAGGAGTTTCTGTGAGTTGTTAGTGATTTGATACAGGTCAAAGGGCTTTGCACGATGCCTGGCACAAAGTAGATATCCAGGGGCGTGTGCGTGGCTCAGTCGGTTAAGCGTCTAACTCTTGATCTCAACTTGGGTCTTGATCTCAGGATTGTGAACTCCAGCCCTGCACTGGGCTCCACACTGGGCATGAAGCCTGCATAAAACAAAACAAAACAAAACAAAACAAGGTCGATATCCAACAAATTTGTTTTCTTTTCTTTCATTTCCCTGAAGGCCATACTAGGGCCTAGAATGGGGAAGAGATTGATTCAAGGTCTCACAGAAAGTGAATAGTGGAGGTGGGATTAGAATCCAGCTCGCAGATGCCCCGCCCCGGTATCCTCTGCTTAGGAAGAACTACTTTCTCAGAGTGCTTACTATGAACAGTTCCAATCACTTTCCCTATATTGTCTCATTAAACCACATCTACTTGAGGTTGGCCCTAGTATCCCTATTTTACAGATGAGCAAACTGAGGCTCCGAAAGGCTAAAGCAAAGGCCTGATTTTCCTGAGGTCATGCAAATTGGAAATGTTAGAGCTAGGATTCAAACTCAGGTCTGCAAGATTTTAGGACCCTCATCGTTAACTAGTGGGCCAGGAACGTGGCTGGGAGGAGGGGGCCTCGACAACTGAGGCTCACCCTGTGCTCTCTGTCTAGTGCCCTCCCGGAGCCTCCTGTTCTACGATGAGGGGGCAGGCTCGTGGGAGGATGGCCGCAGTGCCCTGCTGCCTGTGGAGCCCCCAGATGGCTGGGAGATCAAGCCGGGGGGGCCAGCAGAGCAGCGGCCCCAGGACCACCTGCAGCTTGACCACCTGGACAGCACCCACGAGACCACCAAGTACCTGAGTGAGGCCTGGCCAAAAGACGTCGGTGGAAATGGCACCAGCCCCGACTTCTCTCATCCCAAGGAGTGGTTCCGTGAGAGGTGAGTGGGTGGCCCCTTCCCTTCCTGGCATCCCAGTCTCCACCCATACTGTGCCCTGGTCCCCGTGTCAGCCACACATCCCCAAGGCCCCATCCGTCCCGCATCCTGATCCAGCATGCAGAGGGGTGAGAGGGTCCTTCACTGGACAGATTCACCCTGATTTCTGTTCTCTCTCCAGGGATCTGGGCCCCAATACCACCATCAAACTCTCCTAGGCCGTGCCAAGACCCAGGACACAGGACGTACCCCCTGGCGCCCAGAAGAGGGGTGGTCTTGCTCTCTAACCCGGATCCAGCTTGTACCCCTGCCCCCTAGGCTCCCAGCCCAGGAGAAGGGGTTCCACTTTTCCCCAGACCTTCTTTGCCCCAATCTTTACCAGGGCTTTTCCTTTCCCCACCACAATCGGACTGTTCCCTTGGGCTGACCACTCTGTTCTCACCCCACCCTCCCACAACCATCCGTCCTTCTCAGATAAACCACTCACTGGGCTAACCCCTTCCTTTCTCATAATGACCAACACGACCACTGCCTCCCTGCCCCCCCCCACAAACATACACATCAACATACCGACATACACACACACACCCCTCACCCCTGCCCCACTGTACAGAGACCAAGAACAGAAATTGTTTGTAAATAATGAACCTTATTTTTTATTATTGCCAATCCCCTAAGATATTGTATTTTACAAGTCTCCATCCTCCCTTCACCCCTCCCTTGTTTTATATTTTACGAAGTTAGTGCGGGCTTTGCCGTTCCCTGGCCCTCTCCTGGCCTCCCCTGCTGCTGCCCAAGCCGCTGGGCCTTTTTAATTGCCAAACTGCTTCGTCCATCAGCTCAGCACATGCTTTAAGAAGGCAAAAGTAAAAAAAAAAAAAAAAGATGCAGCATCAATTCCCGACTTTGTGCCTTTCTTCATGGGGGAGGGGGAGGCGACAAAGACTGAGGGATGGGGGAGTGAGAAGGGGACGTTTATATTCCGACAGGGTCTGATTGGGAGCATGGGGATATGAGGAGGCATTTCTTCTGGGCTCCCTCTTCCAGCCGGGCACAGGATTCAAACTAGATGGTCAAAAGCTTCTGCTATAATCCCCCCACCCCACGGCTCCTCCTCCTACTGCTGACTGTGGAGGCAGAAGAGCAGATGAGCACCGTCTTGGCCTTTGGGGATGCGACCTGCAAGTGTCAAGCATCTCCTTGGACCAGACGCTGTGCCACACACTTTGCATGCAGGACCCAGTCTGGTCCTCGTAAGACCTGCCAGCATTTCAGCTCTCGTATCCTTTGCCTCAGCTGGGTTGAAGGTACAGACTCCAGAGAAGAGCTGTGTTTGACTGACTCCCGGAGCTGCCACTCACCAGCTGTGTGTGACATGGCCTAAGGTGGCCTCCAAGCTTCCCGACCCCACACTCCCCCCACCCCGGTACACACCTGTTTAATCCCTTCCCCTAGGGTATGTAGAGGACCTGTAAATATAAGGGGATGTCACTCCCGTAATTAGGTGACCTTTTATAGCAATAGTAAAGAGATTTTGCAGTTGTAATTAAGATCCCAAATCAATTGATTTTGAGTGCATCAAAGGGGAGATTATCCTTAGTGGGTGTGACTTAGGTGAATGCCATTTTAAAAGGGACTGGGCAGGGGCACCCCGGGGGGCTCAGTTGGTTAAGTGTCCAATTCAGGTCACGGTTTCACGGTTCGTGGGTTCGAGCCCCACATCGGACTCTGCACTGATGGTGCGGAGCCTGCTTGGGATTCTCTCTCCCTCTCTCTCTGCCCCTCCCCCACTTGCACTATCTCTGTCTCTCTCCAAATTAAATAAACTTAAAAAAACAAAAAACCTTTAAAAAAAACAAAAAGGGACTGGGCAGGGTGCCAGCGTGACTCAGAAGCATCCAACTCTTAATTTAAGTCCAGGTCATGACTTCACAGTTCGTGGGTTCAAGCCCTGCATCCGGGCTCCGTGCTGACAGCATGGAGACTGCTTGGGATTTTCTCTCTCTCCCTCTCTCTCTCTCTCTCTCTCTCTCTCTCTCTCAAAAATAAATAAAGGGGCGACTGGGTGACTCAGTCAGTTAAGCGTCTGACTCTTGGTTCCAGCTAGGGTCATGATTGTGGTTCATGGGTTCGAGCCCCAGGTAGGGCACTGCACTGACAGTGTGGGGCCCACTTGGGATCCTCTCTCTCCCTTTCTGTCTCTCTCTCAAAAGAAATAAATAACGTTAACAAATAAATAAATAAACTTAAAAAACAAAAAAGGGACTGAGCATCTCCTGAAAAGAAATAGTACGGTGCTGGGGCCTTGAAGCACACAGCCGTGTTGTGAACTACACAGAGGAGGTGGCCTCGAGGAGCTGAGGGCCTCAGAGCTATAGTGGCAAGGCATTGAATTCTGCCAACCACTTCAACAAGCTTGGAAGCAGACCTCAGCTCCAGATGAGACGCCAGGGCAGCCAACACCCGGACTGCAGCCTGCGAGAGCCAGAGCTCAAGACGCGGCTAGGCTGTGCTCTGAGTCATGGAAACTGAGGTCATACATATGTTGTTTTAAACTGCCATCTTTGTGGTGATTTGTTACACAGCACAGGAAAGTAAGATACTATGTAACCGGAATCTCTCTGAGCTTCCACTTCTCCATTTGAATTTTTTTTTCTTCGTTTATTTATTTTTGAGAGAAAGAGACGGAGTACGAGCAGGGGAGGGGCAGAGAGAGAGACATACACACAGAATCCCAAGCAGGCTCCAGGCTCCAAGCTGTCCGCACAGAGCCCGACCCGGGGCTCAAACCCACAGACTGTGAGATCGTGACCTGAGCTGAAGTCGGATGCTTAACCAACGGAGCCACCCAGGTGCCCCACATCTCTCCATTTGTGAAAGGAGGATATAAATAACATCAAGGCATGAGGTGGTTGTGGGAACTTAGTGAGGTAAATTATATAAGGTGCTTAGAACAGGGCCTGGCCCATGGTGACTCCAAGAGAGATTAGCTGTGCATTTAGAGGCAGTATCAATCAGAGGGCTAAGGGCCAAGCTAGGGGTGCTATCATAGCACAAAGGAGGGTACCTCACCCAGACTTGAGCAGGAAGGGCTTCCTTGAAGAGGTGACATGGACTGTTGGAAGTGGGCAAGAGAGAGGAAAGGGGCTTTCCAGATAAAGGGGGCAGCCTGAGCAAAGGCCCCCAAGATGGGAGAGAGCAGGAAAACTTCAAGAAAATTCAAGGGGCGCCTGGATGGCACAGTTAAGTGTCTGAGTCTTGATATAATGCCTCAGGTCATGATCTCGTGGTTCGTGGGATCGAGCCCTCCATCAGGGTCTGCGCTGACAGTGAAGGGCCTGCTTGGGATTTTCTCTGTCTCTCTGTCTCTCTGTCTCTCTCTCAAAATAAATAAATAAACTTTTTTTTTTTTTTTAAGTCAAATAGTTTAGAACAGCTGGATGGTAGAGAGCAAGGAAGCAGAGAGCTGAGGCCTGATTGGTGATCCAGGGCCAGACCCCAAGGGGCCTCGAACGCCTTGCTAAGAGGCATTTGCACTTTATTATACAGGCATGACTCTTTCATACTCAGAAGCAGGGCATGGTGGTGGAGTGATGCCTACACTGGCTGCCCCTGGAAAAGCTGGACAAGACTGGACAGGACTATGGAACCTCAGAACTGGCCATCAGGCCCCATGCTCTCATCCTCTTCCTCTGCAGCCGCTTCTTGCCCACTTGATGGGGACTTCGCTGCCTGCTGCTAGGCATCAGTTATAACTGTAGAGCTTTCAGTTCTCTACAGCAAGTCCATGAAAGGCTGGGCTCTCGGCCCCAAGCTGCTGCTGTTGTTGTTATTATTATTATTTTAAGTTTATTTATTTATTTTGAGAGAGTGAGCATGAGCAGGGGAGTGGAAGAGAGGCGGGGGGGAGAGAGAGAATCCCAAGTAGGCTCCGTGCTGTCAGCACGGAGCCCAGCGCAGGGCTCAAACTCACGAACCATGAGATCATGACCTGAAACAAAACCAAGAGCCAGGCACTTAATCAACTGAGCCACCCAGGCACCCCTCTTCTTATTATTAACAGTAACTTTCAGCAGACCTCTTTCCTGAGATTCATCCATTCCCTCTACCAGTCTCCAACAAAGTGTCCTCAAAGGCGCTAGGCTGGTAGTCAAGGCTGGAAAGTAAAGCGGACTCGTGGCCAGTGTCATGGAAGGGTGAACAGAAGAGAATCATGTATTTCAGATTGGGTGGGTCAAGGAGGGCAACTCAGAGGAGGTGGCCCTTGACTGGAGCGTTAAAGCATGGGTAGGAGTTGGTAAGGTAGAGAGGGGTCAGGGTTTTGGGGTGGAGAGAATGGCCAAGTGCAACGGCATGGAGCCATGAGAAACAGGGCCAGGACTGAAGGGAGGCAAGGGGGCCATTAGGTTGCAAAATGCATAGAGGTGTTTGTACCAACAAGCCTGAGAATGAGCCCTCCTTAAATGGTGCACCCAGGCACCCAACCTGCCTCACCTTACTTAGTTCTGGCCCTGATGAAAACGATGGCCCTTTCAAGGATCTAAACAAACATCATTTTATCCTGAAGGTGATGGGGAGCTACTACATATTTTTAAGCTAGAGAGTGAGATCATCAGATCTGCCTGTCCCAGGGCTCTGCAGGGGGTATAGCAAGGGTGAGACAGAGTCCAGAGATAATTAGAAAGAATTATCAACGGCTTTGACATCAAATTGGCTATGGGGTGTGAGAACGAGGGCAGAGCCTGGGATGACATTGAGGTGTCCGACGTGGAGGCCATGGTGGATGATGAGATCGTTGGCCAAGACCGGGAATAAAGGGGGAGGAGCAGGTTTGGAGAGAAAAAGAATTCATTTCAGCACATCTCGAATTTGAGTTGCTTAGAGAATATTCACGTTAACATGGAAGTCTAGGGCTTGGGAGAAAGGGATGCCAGGTGGAGATTAGGACTTTGTTAGCACCCAGGGGGTATGTTAGAGTCTTGTGTGTACATAAAGGAAACGGAGATAAGGGCAGAACTCCAGGAAGATGGACCATAAGAAACAGTGGAAGAAGAGGAGTAAACCAGGAGGCTGAGAACAAATGATTGGAGAGGGGAGGAAAAGCAGGAGAGGAGAGCGTCCCAGAAGCTGACAGAGGAGAGCCTCCGGGAGTGGAGCCCAGGGGTGTCCAATGGCCTCTGAGAGGTTGGGAAAGATGAGAAGACAAGGGGTCTGCTCATTTTGACAAGAGGAGGTCACCAGTGACCGTGATCAGAGCTGTGTTGGGGAGAGCTGAGGCGGAAGTGAGAACAGGAGGGCTGGATGGGATGGGGGTGAGGAGACCCAGGGGATGCAGGGGATTGTTTCAAGGAGCTCCACTATGAAGGAACAGAGGGTGGCACCTGGAGGGTGGACGTAAGTGAGATCAAGAGCAATTTGGGGCTATTCTTTTTTGTTTGTTTGTTAAGTTTTTATTTAAAGATTTCCTTTTTTTTTCTTTTAAGAGAGAGAGCATGAGTGAGAGAGGGGCAGAGAGAGAGAGAGAGAGAGAGAGAGAGAGAATCCCAAGCAGGTTCCATGCTCAGTGCCTCAGCGCAGAGCCCGACACAGGGCTCGATATGACCCTGGGATCATGACCTGAGTCAAAATCAAGAGTCTGATGCTCAACCAACTAAGCCACCCAGGTGCCCCCTTTTTAAGTGTTTATTTAAATTCCAGTTAGTTAACGTACAGTATGATTTTAGTTTCAGGTGTGTAATATAATGATTCTTTTAGATGGGAGAGAGTTGACCATGGTTATTTCTAGAAGACAAAGAACCAGCAGAGAGGGAAGAGGATAGATGAGAGGCATGGGGCAAGGATCCATAGAAGAGATGGAGAGGTCCACTCTGGACCAGAGAGGCCCGGACAAAGGGAAAGCATTCTGCAGATGCAGAATGTGTGGAGACAGGAAACTGAGGCAGCCCCCCGCCCTGTGGCTGTGAACCTGGGGAGCAATGGTGAGGGTTGGCATGGGAGTTGAATTGGGGGGAAAGGGAAAAGTTTGAAATAGCAGCTCAGAGGAATGGGAAACCAGGCTGACTTTGGGGGGGGGACCCTTCATCATTTATTCATTCATTCATTTAACAACTATTTACAGGGTATCCCTTATATGCAAGGCACCACGCTAACATTGGAGCACAGACAAGACTCGGCTCCTGATACCCAAGGGGTTGAAATCTAGCATTCTCCTGTTGTTGACCAGCGACCATCTGCCTGGCATTGAACTGATCATTTTACGTGTCCCCATTAGGAATCAAAATAACCCTAAAGGTTGGGTATGTTTACAGACTAAGAAAGTGGGGTTCAGGGAGGTAAAATGACTTGACCAAGGTCATGCAGCTAGTAAGTGGCCAAGATGGTATTTGAATGCAGGCCTGTTTGGTTTTCATGCTGCCCCTCCAGCTCTCCATCTCTCTCTCCAGTGCCCCTTCCTCTCTCCTCTAGATGCCCTTCCTCTCAGCCCAGCTTTTTATTCTTGCAGTAGTTCCAAGGATATTGCGGCTTCCTGGACGACTAACCCAGAGAGCCCAGGGTTTGGCGAACTGGTCTAAGTGAGGTCATCTGTGATCACCACCTCTGCCTGTGCATCCCATGCAAGGCAGTCTTTCCTGCCTATGTAAGGACGCAGGGTTAATCCCCGTGCACAAGCCACTTGTTGACTAACCACCTCTTCAGGGCCATGTGTCACTGTCCCTAAGGGCGGGAGGGCACATCCCCCATGTGTCCCTGGTGATGGATCTGCAACCTTCACACTCTATTGTCAGCTGTCTTTGCCCCCTACCCACATGTGATGGCTTTCAGGGTGCCAGTCATCCTGTGCAGATTGCCACAACAAACCCTTTGTTACACATGGAAACCAAACCTCTAGAAGCAGGGAGAACAACTGTGGGCAATGCCTGGAGCTGGAATAGGCCAGGGCAAGGTTCCCATTCCAGAAGGCTGGATGGCCCCAGAAGCCATCCGGCCAAATTGGGGTATAACCGGTGCTCCTGGGTCACTGGGGGAGAGAGGCTGGGAACTCACCTCCAAAGGAGGCATAGTTTCTCTGTCATCAGAGTGGCAGTTAAGAGCAGAGGTGCTGATGTCTGTGCTGCACTTCAGTGTGTGACCTTGGCGAGTTACCTAACCTCTCAAAGCTTCAATGTCCTCATCTATCAAATAGTTCCCACCCTCATAAAGTTGCTGTGAGGGCTAAGTGAAAGCTTGCACACGAAGCTCTTAGCACAAGGTCAGCTATACAGTAAACATTGTAAAAGGCATTAGCTATTATTTTCTGAGCGCAGAGGCAGTGGGCTGGAGATGATCAAAACAGCTAGCGGCAGCTGGGAGAGGCCGCAGAAGGTGGCCAGACTGGTCAGGGGAGAGGCCTTCATTTTTCCCTTGGATTCTCAGGAAGTGAGAGCCACGGCTCAATGATAACACAGTCAGCAGCTGGTCCTAAGTAGGGGAGGTGTGAGGACGGAGGAGAGATGCTTCAGTTTAAAAAGGATTGAGTGGGGAGAGCTCGGCAGGAAAGAGCTGCACAAAAAAACCAACGTGGAAACCCAGCAGCTAGGCAGCTGGTGAGGGAATGTCAAATCCAGATAGAACTACCATAATTCATGGTATAGGAGGTTACCCTGGGCCAAGCTGCTTGGAAAATTAGCAATCTCAAGGGCACACTGGGGGGGTGGGGGGAAACAGGTAGAGGGGCTCCCTCCCAATTACCCTGCCCCCTCCCCCAACAAGTGGGCTTCTTTAGAACTTGGATTTAGGGAGGAAGTTCCCCTATGGCCAAGAAGTTTGATGCAGGGACACCCGGGTGACTCAGGTCATCATGAGCTCACAGGCTGGTGAGAGGGAGCCCCATGTCGTGGGGCTCTGCCCTAACAGGGCAGTGTCTGCTTGGGATTCTCTCTCCTTCTCTCTGCCCCTTCCCTGCTTGCCCTCTCTCTTTCTCTCTTTCTCTCTCTCTCTCTCTCTCTCTCTCACACAGTAAATAAATAAACTTTTTTTAAAAAGGAAGTTTAATGCAATTCCATTTATTCCAACATGGAATTAATCCAACATGAAAGGGCCAGGCCAGGAGAGGGGTGGGAGGCGGTAATGAGGCAAGCCTGTTCCTGCCCTTTGGGAGTTTAAGATGATAAAAACGGGGAAACACGGGGCTGTAACTGTGTGGCAGGCAGCAAGGAGGAGTGGAAAAGGGTATGAGTTCTGGGGCTAAAAGACCTGGATTTAAATCCTGGCCCCACGATTCCCCTCTTGAGCAAACAAATCACTTGAATGACATCTCCGTGTCCTCATCTGTAACATGGAGGAAGTGATAATATCTACCACCCAGGATTGTGGTGAGAATCAAACGAAATGTTAGTTATTGTTAGGGTGTGAAGGGGAGTGCCCTGAGAGAGGCCCAGGAAATAGTTACAGGGCTGAAGGAGGGAGATGGCATCTGTTGCAGATGCCAGGTAGGGGCTCATGGGGGATGCAATGCTTGAGAATGGCCTTGACTAATGGACAGGATTTTAGAGACAAGGACATGCTCCAGGAAATGGGAACAACCTGGGCAAAGGCACAGAGGGGGACAGCCACTGTAGGCCTGGTGAGATTGGTGGAGCCCCGAGCAGCTGACCTTCTTTGTAACCCATTCTCCACCTCTGGGAGTCTGGTCCTTCCCACCTCCCTGGGCTCACGGTCAGTGGCAAAAGGTAAGGCACAGACTAGACAACACCTGGTGCAGACAGCAATGGGGCCTGGGAGGAAGGAGGGTGCCTTTGAACTGGAACCATCCAGGGGGACTTCCTGGAAGAGTGGGCGTTTGAGTAGAGCCCCAGAATGTGAAGTACAGGAGGAGATTTCAGGGGTGCCTGGGTGGCTCAGTCAGTTGAGCGTCTGACTTCAGCTCAGGTCATGATCTCATGGTTCATGAGTTCGAGCCCCGCGTCAGGCTCACTGCTGTCAGCCTGTCAGTGCAGAGTCCACCGCAAATCCTCTGTCCCCCTCTCTCTCTGCCCCTACCCCACTTACGCTCTCTCTCAAAAAATAAATAAAACATTTAAAAAAACAGGAGGAGATTTCAGATGAGCAATGCTCTACAGGCTTTATGCCAATTCCCAGAAAGAATAAGGAGCATAGATGAGTGGAAGGAAATAGATGGGATCAGAGCATAGGATGTGGGAAGATCAAGGCAGACCCTGAATGCCAGGCTAAAGCAGGCAAAGAGAGACCTCAAATACCTCAGAGAGTAAATGCTGTGGTCAAAGGCCAGCTTCAGAAAGATGAGTCTGGGGCAGTGAATAGGACGCGCTAGATCTGAGAAGATAACCAGGGTCCCACCATCACCCAGATATAAGGTTCAGATGGTGAACACCCCAAGGACAAGAGGGGAGGGTGCAAGGGGGAACTACAGGATTTAGAGGGAGAAGAAGAGGGGGGGAGTCCAAAATGGGCTCCAAGGAGACTTCTAGCCCTTCCTTTCTGAATTGCCCCCCCCCCAGCCCCCCATCAGCTTCTCCTGATTCATTCTTTTGGAAGACCCTGGCCCAGGAGCCTCAGGGGGCATAAGGTCCTAGAAGGCAGCTGGGCCTTGAGGCCACCGGGTTCCAGGGTCAGGAAGCCCTCCATCCCACCCCCACCCCCAGCTGGGTCTCTCTCCCTGCACTGTCCGGAAGAGCTCTAGGCCTATAGACAGTGTTACCCGCAATCAGGCCCGTCCCCAAATTTAATGCATCCCAGAACATGTTCCCTTTCCTGTGCCCTTCCCCAAATCTAATTGAGTCTCTAAATTCCCGTGGCGCCGACAGGGTTAAAGCCAGCTCATGTCACCGCCCCCGACCCCCTCCCCCCACGCCAAACCCCACCTGCCCGCCGCTTCAGCGAATGCCGGAGCCGGAAAGCGCGGGACACGGCGTGGGGGGGGGGGGGGGAGTGGAGGGGGCCTCACAGCAGCTGATTGACGGGCAGGGCGGTGATTGGCAGCCGCCGAGCAGCAGGGTACCGGGGAGCTGGTGCAGGGGTGGGCTCTGGCGGGCGCCCCACACCCCCAGCCTCGGCCGGGGGCAGGGTTCGTGCCCACCGCCGGCAGCACCCGGATCGCTCCTTCCCTGCCCCGAGCCGGGCAGGCTGGGCGGGGCGGCGCCCTACCCCCCGGACCCCGCGGGCAGGCGAGTGTCTCAGAGGTGACACTCCGGTGCGCGGCTGGCAGGAGCGCGCTCGCCGCCCCTGCTCCGGCTCGGCTCGGGCTCGGGCTCGGGCTCGGGCTCCGGCTCCGGCCGTCCGAGGAGCGCCCCAGCGCGCACGACGCAGTCCCCTGACACCCGCCAAGGGACCCCGGGGCGCGGGAGGACCCCCGCCGGCCTTCCCCAGGCCCGGCGCCCGGCCAATCGCTGCTCCCGTCGTCTGAGCCCCGGCGTCGGGAGGGACGTGCGGGCCCCAGTGCTCCCCCCACCCCCACCACCAGCCCTGCCCGCATCGCGTCCCCGGGCCCAGGAGGAAGGGAGACTGAACTTTAGCGGGGAAGCCCGAAAGGCCGCAGGAGCCGCGGGAAGAGGACGGCCGCGGGATGGCCGAGGGGCCGGGCGGCGGAGGGCCCCGCGGGGACGGGGCCGGCGGCGGCCGGGCAGCCGAGGAGGAGGTGGTGCGGCGGCGCTGCCGGCGAGGGGAGGAGGCGGAGGTCTCGCAGCCGTGGCCCGAGGGACCCCGGGGCATGGCCGCTGCGCCCCCGGTGGAGGAGCGGTTCCGCCAGATGCACCTACGCAAGCAGGTGTCCTACAGGTAAGGAGAGGGGAGCAGAGGGGAGCGCGACGCTCGGGACCACCCCCCTTTTCGGTCAACATGTACGGAGCACCCGCTGCTTGCTTGGCGCTGCTCTAGGCCCTGGGGATCAGAAACGACCACCAAGGGGTCTCTGCCCTCCGTGTGCAGGGGGAAGGGGGTGCTTCTGGGAGCCCCTCTCTAGGTGAACCGTCCTACTCATCCGACATGGAATTACTGATGCCAAATGTGGACCGGACACTGTCCCGGGCGCTGAGGAGAGAAATAACCAAGACGTGATCCTCACAGACCTCCATCTGCTGAGGAGATCCAGGAGATGACCCCTGGCCCTGCTTCTGGGGGAAAGAGGGGCCCCCTACCGGTTAATAGGCCTTACCTGAACTTTCCTGTGGGCTGACTGTGTGCTAGGCACTGGCTTGTGGAAGTGGCTAAGGCATTCCCTGCCACCAGGGCTGAGACCCTGCTGCCTAGAGATGAAGAAGGAATGCCCTCCCAGAGCCCTTTGCCCCAACAAGTCCTTACTGTCATCCCCAGTGGCAGATTGAAACTCGCACTTTCCACGCATCTTCTTAAGTGCCTTCTGCCTGTGAAAGATTCCCAGCCTCCCTGGTCCTGCCCTCTCTGCCCTGGGGGGTTTCCTGGAGGAATCAGCTGCAGTGGGCCCCGGGGACCAGGTTTATGACTTAGGATGGGATGGGGCGAGGGAGGGCTGCCCATCAAACAAGAGTGGGTAAGTTACACAGAGGAGGGGTCTGAGGAGTGGGTGGAGGGAGGGCAAGAGCAGCCCTTCCCTTCCTCTTCCTCTCCCAGACCACAGCCTCAACTTGGACTCGCTGCCCCACTACACCCTCTAGACCAGAGTGACCTCCTTTGGAGGGTCCAGCAGGGACACTGAGGCATCTGCAGTCCTTGAAGCCATCAGCCTGGTTAGAGAGGATAAGTTTCCTGTCTGTTTACAACCCAGGGACTTGAGATGTGTCTCAGGCTGCCCAGCTTCTCCCTGAGGCTTCTGGGAAGATGTTTCATAAAATTGGCCCAACCCTGGGAGCTTGAAGGGCTTGAATAGGTTATGAGGCCATTAGTCCATGAGAGAAGGGGAGGAAACTTCACCAGCATGAAGTGAGATGCTCAGAATAAATAGGAAGTAAGTTGGGTTCACATGGGCTCTACCTTCACTTTCTGGGATATGTAAGGAGTCAGGGGTCCACTGGGATCCATTTCCAGTTCTTCCAGAACACCAGGCTGAGAGGAGGGCATCAACTGTCCCCTGCCTTCTGGTTGCAGATAGAAGAGCCCCTGAACATCCCCTCGGGGAAGAGAGAGTACCAGGGATTGATGGGGAATGGACATAGAATATAGAACCCTGGAAGAAATATTAGTCTGGGATCCAGAAGCCTGGCTTACATCTCACTTCTGCCGGTAATTTGCTGTATGTCCTTGAGCTAGACAATCTCTCTGTCTCTGAACCTCAGTTCTTCATCTGTAACATAAGGAGATGACCCCAAGATTTTCCCTGGCTCTGGGGCAGGGACAAACAGCATCTGAAGTTGGAAAGGAGGCCAGAATGGGGTTGAGGCTTAGAGGATTGGAAGTAGAGAATAATGAAAGGGCTGAGATGGAAGGTGTGTGCGTGTGCCCCCCTCCTCACCTCCCTACAGAAGCAATTGGCAAAGGCTGGGTTCCCCCAGGGTGGTTCCTGAATGGAGACCCCTCCACAGCCCGAACTTGAGGCCTCTAGTCATGAAGGATGCAGGGTGACAAACTACGGTTCCTTTCTGGCTGTAAAGGAAACCTCCAGGCCACCTATGTGAGGGCTACAGGAGACAGCCCACATGGGTTCCAGCTGTCACCCCTGGACAGATCACGCAAGGCACCTCCTTACACCCTGCAGTTAGGCCAGGAGCCCAAACTTAGGACCAGAGCAGCACAAGGCATCAAGGCAAGAAGAGCCCCCTGGGGAGAGGGCAGAAGAAGGTCTGTAAAAGCACATGTCCCTTATACCCTTCTGGCTTTTCCCAGGCTGGAGGCTTCCCTCCAATAGTCTCCTGAGCCCAACCCTGAGTGTTTAGGACTTTCTCAAGCATATGGGAGATACTTTTCCTCAAGCCCCCAACTGAGGGGAACCCCAGTGGAATGAGCTGTGTTTCTGGCTAAGCCCTCCCATGTGGCCTCCGGAACGGGCCTCCAGTTCTGCATGGCCTGATGACTTCCTTGTACAGGTTGCTGGGGGCTGACAAGAGCTCAGGCCCACAGTGGCCTTTTCCACATCCTCCGCCTGCCAGAGTTCCATGCGGCTCTGGCTCGCAGATAAACCTCCCACCCCGCTGTGAGGAGTTGGCTAAGAAAAGCAGTTGAAAGCCCTTCACGGAGAGAAAAGGCTTTTAGACAGAAACGCGGGGGTAAAAAAAATCTGAGGGCGAGGGGTGGAAACGGAAGCGGGATTGAGGCCTGGCTGTCTCTGACGTAAGTGAGGACGGGGGGCTTTCAGGAGGATGCTAGAAGCTTTTAGGGATGTGATGGCTTCTGGGAAAAGGGTTCCCACAGCCCCATGGTGGGCTGGACGCAGTGCCGGCAGCTGCTTTCGGTGGATGGAGAGATGGCAGGTCTGTGCCAGTAGTAACTCTTGGTGGGCAAGGGAAGTGGGGGGACAGCTTCTCTCTACATCTGGGCTTGAGGAAAAGTATCCATACACTTGAGCAAGTCCTAAGCATCCAGGGTTGGACTCAAGAGACCACTGGGGGGCAGCCTCCAGCCTGGGAAAAGTCAGAGGGGTACAAGGGACTTGGGTTTGGTCTGAAAGGGTGAGAAGATGCACAGCTTGGACCTCTGGAGCTAAGCCCAGTGGTTCCCAAACCAGATCACCTGGGGATCTCTTTTTAAATCATCTCTAAAGCCCTATCCCTGGAGATCCTGCTATATAAGTAGTCTGGGGTTGGGCCCGAGCATCTCAACTTTAAAAACCCCTCCCAGGTGATTCTGGGGGTGAAGCAGGTTTAGAAACCTGTGAAGAAGCCGAAGAAGAGAGGTAACATGTGAGCCGAATCACGGGGGTGTGGCTGGCAAGGGGCTCCCCTGTGCTGGGCGCTCTTGTGGCCCCAACAGGACCGGGAAGGAGGACCAGTACCTCTGTCTATAGTTCTGGCCCTGGGCCAGGTACTGTATGAGATGGAGGTGTGGGACACTGTCCTTTCCCTTGCCAAAAGTATGATTTGGTACAAGGCCAAACAGTAAATACCTTAGGCTTTGCAAGCCATACAGTCTCTGTCACTCTGCTCTGCCATTGTAGCACCAAAGTGGCCACAGACAACTTGAAAACGCATGAGCATGGCTGCATTCCAGTGAAACTTTATTTATAGACCCTGAACTTTAAATTTCATATCATTTCCACTGTCACAAATATTATTCTTTTGCTTTTTTTCCAACCGTTTAAAATTGTAAAAACCCTTCTTAGCTCACAGCCATCCAAAAACAGGCAGCAGGCCGGATATGGCCCATTGGCCATGGTTTGCCAATCCCTGATCCAATAGATAGATGGGATGGGACGGTAGGCACTGAGAATTGACCTGGACACTGGGCAAGAGGGCACATGCATTGCACCAATAGAGGCACTGCGGTGCACATGTATGCAGTCTTTGGGGTCAGAGAGACTTGGGTTCGAATGCCAGCCGGGCCCTTCCTAGCTGGGCAAGTCACTTTTACCTCTGACCCTGTTTCCTCACATGGAAAACACGAACAATAATACCCACACAGGAGAATGGCTGGGAAGATTAAAGAAGATAAGAGATGTACAAGTTAGAAGGCCTTTGGGCCTCTATAGCTGGACCTCTGGGGGAGGGGGGTGTCCAGGAAGGCCCCTGAAGGAGGTTGACCCTGAGTGATGGTTGGGTAATGAGACCTGGGAGTGGTGGAGTTTCCCGGAGACTAAGCAAGAACTGAGCACGATGCCTGTCCCAGACTACAGTCCTCCCCCGACCCCCTCCGTCCCCAGAGAAGGGTGGGGTGGGGAGGAAGCGACTGGAGGCGCCAACTGGCAGGGAAGGGTGCCCCTCCTGTGGGCATGGGGCTGCGGGTACACAGCTCCTTGAGGGAGGGCCACCTGATCCAACTCTCCCTGCTGCTATTTACCAGCAGCTAAAAATAACCCTGGAGTGACAGGGGAGATGGGGCCGATTTGTAATTTAAATAGCAAAAGAATAAAGCAAGGAGCTGCAAGAGATCACATTCTGTCCTGAATTAAAAATGCAAAAACTGGGGGCAGAGAGCTGAGCTGGAGCTGGAGGAGGGGGTCCGCTGACAGAGGGAGCTGGAAGCGGGGAGTCTATCCATTTTCCTTCCTTTGGGAAGGGCAGGGACAAGGCCCAGCCTGGAGATCCTTCCTCCCCTCAGGGACCTGAGACTCTTGCTGACTAGTGAGTCAAAGGCCAAGGAGGGCAGTGCCTAGAGGTGGGGCCAGGCACAGTGCAGGGATTGGGATCCCAGAGAGAGGGGCTTATCCGGTCCTGTTTTGGCACATAGCATTTGGGACATACCCCCCAGCAGCTCATGCCCCCTACCCCCACACCAGGGGAGCACAAGCCATTTGGGCACTTTGGAGGGAAGCTGGGAGGACCAGTTTGAGCACAGCCATTTGAACAGGTGCTTCTCTGGTGTGCTGCTGAAAATGTAGCCCAAGGGCCAGGCATCAGGACGCCTGGGTCAGAGTCTCATTGTTGCTTCAATTTGTACAATTTCAGAACAGAGCATTCAGAGAGGCCCCTCAAGGTCCAGGTCCCAAGGACAAGGGTTAGCAAAGGCTAGGAAAGGCTTCTCCTCAAGGATATATGAAGTGGGTAGGGAAGGCATTAGGACTAGATTTGGCTTCTGATGAGCTCTACTGTGTTTGACCAGTGTTCTCGGCCTAGAGATATTTGCAGAAGGAAAACAAAGCAGGATTCACGGAGTAGGTGGGGGCTTGAAGGCTACTGGACAGTTCACCCCAAAGCCCTTTTTACTCTGTCAGCCTTCCAAGGGCCTGGGCTTTCATCTTTAGGGACTTTTTTCTTTTGGCTCTAAGTGCATCTATCCCCAGGAGGGGGTGATAGGACTGGAGGCATGAGGACTGAAGGGTGCTTCTGCCATCAGGGCTTATGACCCAATACACGGCGGGGGGGGGGGGGGGGGGGTAGGAGGTTTGAAGGGCAGGAAGTCTGCTGATCCTGCCCTGGGGGCTTGGCTACAGTAGGGGTGGGAGGGAGCTCCTTAGGGCAGATCCAGCTGACCCAGAATAATGGAAGAACCACCCAAGCTCCTCTCACCTCCAGCCTGGGGACCTGGGGTGTGCCAAAGGACAATTTCCGAGAGAGATCGTGGTTTGAGGGACCACCCTTGATTGCAGAGCGCCAGTCCTATACCCACAGCTCTCTTGCCCCAGGGGGAGAGGAACCCAGCCCCTCCTCCAGATTTCTTCCTGCACACCGCTTTAATGAGCCTGCCCAGAAGGGGTCTAATCAAAGTTCCATCTGTCACTAGCCAGCGGCAACCTGCAGCCCCACTCAGGTACATCAGTCTCCTCTGTGGGGGCAGAGGCCCAGCACCTGGGCAGAGGCCAGGGAGCAGTAGCTATTTTGGGCTCTGGGCTGCTCCCAAGGCCCTCAGCAGGTACCTGGACAATAGGCTTAGCTGCTGAGGAGGGATTTAGATTCAAAAAATTCCCTGTGCCTCACCACAGCCACTAGTGCAAACAGGAAGCCCGTCTCCCTCCCTCTGCTCAGCTTCCTCTCCTCACTTCCACGGGAAGTTACTGAGCACACATACTGTGCACCCAGCACCGACCTAGGAGCAGCACAGGGTCCAAGAATTTTGCAAGGAGACAAGACTGACGTGCACACAAGGTCGCATGACATAGGAATGTTCTTGGGAACAGAAGTGAGTGTCAGAGATAAATCAGTGGGGTGGGAATGCTGGCCCTGGGTCAGCATTCGAGACTTAGGTGTTTATAAAATATTTGTCATATGAATGGATAAGTAAAAACCTGGAGGTTGGGAAGGAGATTCAAATGAAATGAATCAGAGCAGACGAGATTTTAGAAATCATCTGGTCCAACCTAGAGATGTTAAGTGACTCACCCAGAGTCACACAGCAAGGGCTGGAGTTTGAACCAGTGGGTTCTGTGTCTGGGGCTCTTTTCACCTTCCCGCTTGTGCTTCTTGGGCTTGGGTTTTGAAGGATGGAGATTTTGATTGGTCAAACATTACGGGCAGACAGGGCAAGGAGAGCACCATAGGTAGAATGGATTGGCTAGGGTGAGGGTGGCATGTTAAAAGAAGTGTGAAAAAAAGAGAGAAGCAATGTTTATTGAGCACCTACTGGGAGGCAGGCACCAGCGTGGTGTGAGCTGAGAGAAAGTCTCCACAGGGAAAGCCTGGACAAAGAGGCAAAAAAGGAAGGAACCAGAGCATAGGAGCCTCGAAGGTCAGGCCAAGGAGGCTGGCTTGGCTGGTTTTGAGAGCAGAGGCTGTCCAGATCGTGGGTTGAGCATTTCGTGCCCTGGTACATTTCTTTTCCCCAGCTCCCAGTTGCTCATCCAGGCCACTGAAAGTAGAACACCTCACCCTCTGGGGCCTCAACAAAGCCCAGAATAATTTTCTTACCCAGATTCCTCTTCCTGTGTGTATCTGGGTGGATTCTGAGGGGTCCCCAGCTCCCCAATGCTGGCACATGTTGTCCTAGCAACTGCCAAGGGCATCCTCCCCAGCGCTGTGCACCTGTCCCTTCCAGCCTCATCCTCTCCAGCCCTCCTGGGAAGGATTGAGCTTGGAGGAGCACAAGTCCAAGGGGATCCTGGTCTCCCAGTCAGGATTGCTCTGCCTCTCAGAGCCTCCAGCCTGTCCTGCTTCCCCTCAAGAGTCACATTTCCTGCTCTCTGCTGTTCCAGGTCTGCCAGAAGCCTCAGACTAAAAACAAGCCCAGCCCCATTTCCTCTGTTTAACTGCTCGAGCTACTTGCAAAATCCCTGGGAGAGGAGGACATGACATGGCCCTGCAACAGCCTCCTTCTAGAATAGGCCTTGACCTGGCTGGCAGTGTCTCTGATGGGCCACAGCATACAGGACCTGCCTTGAGGGATTCCGAGATGATGGGTTCGAGGGAGGACTGCTGGAAAAAGGGGGTGCCAAGCCTCAGAGTAATCATCCGGCTATGTCTCAACCCCAGAGAGGCAATGGGATGTCTTATTTAAGGATACAGACTCTGGGGTGAGCTTCTTAATTCTACCACTTACCAGCTGGATGACCTTGGACAGATGAGCTTGGTAGCTCTGTGCCTTGGTTTCCCCATCTGTAACAGGAGGAAAATAACAGGAGGATAAGTTTGGTACAAGGGTTCAGAGGTTTCTGGCACAGAAATGTCCAAGAAATATTAGCTATTATTTTATCAATGCTGAGTATTAATTATTCATGATACGGCATGATTTATTAAATAAATATTTATTGAGAAATATGTTCCAGTCATGAGGTCACTACAGCACCAGATGGAGGTTTCCCAGAGCTGGGATGGCGTTGTGTGCATTCCTGTGTCTTCAAGTTCTGTAGCGTAAATAGTGATTGAACTGAACTGAACTGACACCCTTTCTGTCCTCGAGAAATTTACAGCCTTTCTGGGGTAACAAACACATGGAAAGCTCAAGAACAGTGTGATTAAAGAGCAGTGTGATTAAAGAGTGTGATAGAGCAGTGTGATTAAATAATGCTTGAGGAAGAGACGATTTCCATCCCAGAACCAACTTTAACGATAAAAAGTAAGTATATTCCTTACTATTCATTTACTAAATCTTCCCGATGGCCTCAAAGTCCAGCAGGCCTGGTTGCTATCCTTCAGACACATCAAGTACATTCCTTACTCAGGGCCTTTGCTGTTTCTGTTCCTTCCACCCAGAATGCTGTTCTCCCAGATAGTCACGTCGTCTGCTCTCTCAATTCATTTAGGTCTGTTCTCAAATGTCACCTCCTCAGAGAGGCCTTCCCTGATTTCCTACCTAAGTAGGAGACCAAACTCTTTCCTCATCAAATTCTTTCCCCTTCACTTTGGCTTCTTTTTTCTATATAGCACACCCAACATTATGTCATGTATTATTTGTTTCCTACGTGTCTTCCCCACTAGAATCTAAGCTCTGTGAGGTTAGAAGCCTGTTTCCTTGCTCACTGCTATATGGTCTGATATAGTGCTCGATGCATAGAAGATACTCAATAAATATTCACTGAGTGAATTAATTTGTAAACCCTTTACCTCTTATTTAATCCTCACCAAGCTCCATGAGCCCAGTTATTACTATTGCCCCCCTTCCATCTTACAGATGAGAACACTGAGGCCCAGAAAAGCTCCGAGATATATATTCATCAGTTTTTCTGTTTCTATCCCACCTTACTCCAGAAAGGATTTAACGTGACCCAGAGAAGTAGCCCTCTCTGATCTGATTCAGTAAATGACAGGAACGAACCATGAGCCCACATCTTCTGACTCTGTTCTGGTTACTTTTCTCACTCCACCGCTGTCCCGTGTGCCCACCCCCGGTCTGATGCTGACAGAGGTGTTAAGGAGAGAGAGGTGTGTGGGGGCTAGGCACTGCCCACCATGTAGCCTCATAGTTGTGATGAAGAGATCTTAGCAGGACCAAATGGTGACGATCCGAGAGGCTGAATGGAGAGGAAGGCCAGACTGAGGTTGAGGTTCGGGTTCCAGCCCAGGCAAGCCAGGCGGCTGAGTGGCAGCCTCTGACTCCGGCTGTCTCCTGGCAGCTGGGCTGGGCTTGTCCTCACCTGCCTGCCTCTTGCCCTCCCATGCACCCTCTCTTCCCAGCCATTCTCCTGCCCCAGTCAGCGGAAGGCGCCTACAAGGCCTGTGGTCCTCTTCTGGGGCAGCCCGCTGGCCTCTCGCAGGCCCCCCCCCCCCCACCATCAGGAAGTGCCGAAAGAGGAAGAGAGTCGCCGGGCAGGATGAGCGTACTGGGGGCTGGCCACAGAACCGGGGGAGGCTGCGATGAGGCCACAGCTCTGGGCCCCGCGGAGGCGCTGGGGACAGAAGAAGGGGAACGGCCGGGGGCACTGAGGCAGATGTGGCGCTACCGTTCCTGGGACGTGCCACAGATCCCAGCAGAGGCCCCCCAGACACAGTAGGTACTCGAGGTGGCCCGGGAATGGGCATAGCAATGTCTGGCCCTCTCTGAGTCCTTTATCTGTGGTGGGGGGGGGGTGGCAAAAGTGAGGTTACCCACCCGTTGTCCAGAGGCTCTGCAGAGGCTCAGCAAAGGGCAAAGGGTTCTTGACAGGGTGAGGGGAGTTCTCATGTTTGAATTGCTGCGAGGCAGTGTGGTGGGAGGCTAAGAGTTGAGCGAGCTAGTAACAGGAGGATCTGGGAAGCACAGCCCCCACAGGAATGTGGCGTTGGGTGTTGTAACGCTGTGTGCAAACTCCGTGGGGTCTTCAGCTGCCTCCGGTCTGACACTGTCAGAGCTTGGGGTCAGAACCATTGGGAAACATCCTCAGAGGGAACCATACACCCCAGGAGGACAGTGTCAGACCCATTTGGGGATTTCACTGCCCTCCTCCTGGCCACCCTGGCACCTGTGCTGGCTGGAGGGCTGGTACCCCCACCTCCCTGGTCACACTTTCTCCGGGCCTACAGGAACCTTGAAGGACACTGGAAGAAGTTTCTGAGCTTCTGGGCACTGGTTGTTTCTCAAAACCACAGGTTTGCCCCGAGCATTGGTTATATGTGGCTGGTTAAGGCTGGAAAATGGGCTGCCAGAACCCCAGAGAAGAGGGTGAAAGTGAAGGTGACACAGGATGTGGCTTTGCAAAAGGAGTGCTAGCAGAAACAGCGGGCAACTGATGTGGGCATCGGGGTGACACAGTTTGGGAGGAAGAGGACCGTGTTCTCCGGGTTCCTGGCCTCCCCTTGTCAGCCCTGTGGGGACTGTCAGAAGCTGCCCCAGCCATTGATTCCCAAGCACGTGTGCTGGTTGTGCCACCCCAGTTGACTGCTCTGGTTCCAACTGCTTTCCTCGTCTCTATAGGGGGACAACCTCTGTTGCCTTTGGGGGTGTGTTTGCAAGGCATATTTCTGGGTGAGTGATGTGTGTGTAAGAGGGATGTGGCAACGTGTAACTGTTGTCCTAGGGGGTATTCATGAGTAGGAGAAAGATGTGTACGTCCTCTGTGGGTGTGTATGTTGGTGAATGAGAGTGTGATCCTTGTATGTATGTATGTATGTATGAGTGTGTGAGAAGTGTGCAGGTGACTCCTGTAGTGTCAGAGATCTACAGGATCCACTGGGTATTGTGTTGGGAGAACACTGTGTTAGGAGTGTGTGAAAGGGTTGGAAACAACTGTGAATAGCTGAGGAGAGATTAACTTGTATGAGAAACGTGTATGTTCTTTGCTGGTGTGTGCCAGGGTCACGAAGTGACTTTGGTCCTTGGTATATATATCTGAGTGTGAGGGGCTGGGGTGGGAAGTGTTAGCTTAAGTAATGAGTGAGCCTAAGTGTGTGTGAGAGGCGTGTTTGTTCTGTGTATGGGGAGCACTGTGTGACTTCTGTTCCTGGGGGGTGTGATTTGGGAGAGCCAAGGGGGTAAGTGTGGAGACGGTATGAGTGGTTGTGAGTGGGCACAGGGGGTGCAAGAGAGGTGTCTACACCGGTGTGGCTGTGGGGGGGGGGGGTGACAGCTGCCCTCGCGAGTGTTCACTTGTGACTATGTAGGTTGTTCGGGGAGGGGCTACGGGGAGGAAAAGATCGTGTGCGTCTGGCTGCGCTCAGCGCGGGCGTGTCAGGCCGGAGGAGATAATGTGGGATCCAGGCGGACCAGCCCGGGGGTGGGGAGGCGGGGCCCCCGTGCCCCCGCGCCCCCGCCCCCTCCTGGCCCCGCCCCCACCGGGCCTCCGAGGCATGTTGCGGCGCGGCCGGTGGCCGGCAGAGGGCGCCGCGAGCCGGTGCCGCCGCACAGCCGAGGGGGCGTGCTCGGCGACGGGCAGGCAGCGGCCCGGCCAGCTATGCGGGGTCCTGCGGCCGCGGCTGGCGGCACTTCCTGGAGCCGCGGCGGCCGCTTCCCGGGCACCTGGGCGTGGGACGCGGGGGCGCGCGGCGCGGGGCGGGCGGAACGAGGGCGCGCCATGGCCGCGGCAGGAGGTGCGGAGCCGGTGTGCTGAGCCCCGGCCGCCCGCCCGGCATGGGCGTCTCCCGCGGGCCCGCCGCCGGCCGGGGCTAGGGCCGGATGGAGCCGCGGGACGGCAGCCCCGAGGCCCGGAGCAGCGACTCGGAGTCGGCCTCCGCCTCGTCCAGCGGCTCCGAGCGCGACGCCGGTCCCGAGCCGGACAAGGCGCCACGGCGCCTCAACAAGCGGCGCTTCCCAGGGCTGCGGCTCTTCGGGCACAGGTGAGCGCGGCGGCGGCGGCGGCGGCGGGGTGGGCATCGCGGTAGCGGGCGGATACCGCTCCTGGCACCGGCAGGCGTCCCTCGGCCGTCTCGGGACTGACACCGAGTGGAGGTCTCCCCCGGGCACCGGCGGTACGGACTGACTTGGGTTGGCTCCGCGTCAGGGTCATCCCTCAGCGTCCCGGCACTGGCACCGCACGGAGGTCTTCCCCAGGCACCGGCAGCTTAGCGTGCCTCCTCTGTGGTACCGAGGCAGGGTCAGCTTCCAACTTGCCTGCAGGGAGAGAGAAGCACCTAAGCCCCTTGGCACCAGCAGGTAGGGCCCTCATGGCCGGCCGCTCACCCCTTCTTGGCACTGAGAGAACAGGGCCCCCTCCGAGCCTCCTGGCCACAGTGAGGTGGGGGTCACGCCATCACCCTCCTCCCCTCCGCCCCCCGGGCCTCGGTGGGGCTGTTTGCCTACCATCACTGCATGACATCTGCAGAACATGGCCTCTGTTGATACTGTCACAACACATGGCTGTCCCAGAGCACTGGTTACTGAGCTAATTGCTCATCACTTTAAGCCTCTCCCTGGGATTGGGGGGTGCCTGGCCACCTGTGTTCTATATTGCTCTTAGTTGGTGGAGAGACCCCAGTCTCTGCCTCTGCTAGGCAGTAGGCATCTCTCCCCCTACCCGCTTCCAGCCCTTGCTGGGAAAGGGATGGGGTGGGCTGCAGTCTGGAACCTGTGCTGGCTGTTCAAGCCCCAGCCTGCCCCCTCCACCGGCACACCAAATGTCATCAGCAAAGCCTGGGACAGGGCTTTGACCAGGACTCTGGTGAGGAGCTGGGAAGGGGTGTGGAAAGATTGAGTGCAGGCAGCTCATGGCATGTGTACCAGTGTTGGCTTGGAGCCACTTCCAGCCATGCAGCCCTGGTGTAAGGTGAGGGAAGGTGGGGGCCCATGAGTATCCCACCTGGCTCCCTGGCTTTTTCTTAACTGACTCCTGCCCTTCTCCAATGGCTGGGGAACTTGCAGCCAATTAGCTAAGGACCCCAGAGCCAACTCAGGCTGGACTCTGATCACTTGGAGCCTGCCCAAGGCCTCCCTCTCACTTTTCTTTGGTTGCCCAGGCTTCAAGGCATTCAGCACAACCCCCTCTCTGAGCTTTGCCCTGATCCTTCCCGGGGTAGACTTTACCCACCAATAATGTGGACAGTTTTCTCCTATTGTGCGGGTTGGCGTCCCTGTAATGCTGACCTATGCCCTCTGCCAGCCTTACCCTGGCCAGGGCCCTGTTCTTTGTATCTGTGTCACCAAGCACACCCAGAGATCAGGATTCTCACACTGGCAGATGGAGCTCTGTGGGCTCTTGTGAAGCCACACAGGCTTCAATGTCATATAAAACAGGGCAGGGAGCAAGGCTTTTCATACCTCTGTTTTGTCACCCACAGCCCTGCAAGATGGAGCAGTTTACACCCAGCTCTGCAGGATGTAGTCTCCAGTTTTCGCAGGCTCCGGAGGGGGAGGGAGGGGCTCCACCAGAGGCTTCCTGTCCCTGCCCACAGGGTACCAAGCGTTGAGTTCTTGTGACCTGTGGCTGTGCCGGTTCTGAAGGGCACAGGTTTGTGCATGTAGAGGTGAACTTCAGGCACATTCAGGAGGAAGAACAAGAAGCAAGAAAATCAACAAATGCTTTACATAATTCTCTAACATAAGCAGAACAGGTGTTATTTTTCCATTTTTATAGATGAGGAAAAACACGGGCTTAAGGAGATAAGTAGTTTGCCTAGAGTCACATAGCAAGTAAGAGGCAGAGATAGAGTTGTAACTCTAGTCCAGAACCCTTTCTCTATACCAGGTTCCTGAACAAAACATCACAATGACCTAGGGAGCTTTAGGAAATTCAGATTCCTAGATCTTATCCTTAGCACGCCTGACTCATCAGGTCTGGAGGTTGGGCCTGGGTGTTTTTTAAAGCTTCCCAAGTGTTTCTAATGTGCTACCAAGTTTGAGAACCACAGTATTACATCACTCTGGGGATGGTAAGTGATCTGATAGGCTGCTTAATAAGAAGGAAATCAAACAGCACCTCTGGAAGCATGTAAGGAGTGTCTCTGCATAGTAGCACTGTGCTGGGGGCACTGGGGCATTCAGAAATTAATGTATTTGGAAAACCAAGTAGAGTCAGGGAGAGGGCAGTGGAGGAAAAGACCTCCCTGATAGTCCTGGGAACTCCCGAGAATCAGGTGCCCACTGAGGCTGACCCCCACCCCTTGCTTTGATTGGAGGGAGGGGGCAAACATTTGGAATAGTGCACTTGCCTTGGGCACTGCCCCTTTAATGTTTTTTATTTGGTCCAGCCACGTTCGCTGGTTGCCCATCTCAGGTAAAGGTCCCGGTGCCCCAGCTGAAGCCAGCGTCCCCGTCTTTTCCCTAGGCTCCGTGCTCATCCTTAACCAGGCTCTCGTGCTTCTCACTGGGTTTCCGCCCTCTGCATTCCCCCTATCCTGTTCCCCTTCCATCCAGTCCACACCTTAGAGCTTGGGGCTGAGGGACCTGCTAAGTGAATTGTCAGTGGCTAGAAGGGAGGACCGAGGATAACAGATTGCTGGTGACTGCTAAAGCTGGGTTGGGAATTCTGCATTCGGATCTTGGCTCAGTGGTTGAGTTCTATAATCGGCACTCTGCTGTGGGCTTGGGAGGGGTAGTGGTGGTATATGGGCCGCGTGTTCATCATTCCTGATCTGGTCAGGTACAACGGTCTCTGAATGACAGCCTCTTTTGCATCTTCCTTAAAGAGGCTTGTCCTTGAAGCCCATCTCAGACCCCTACAACTGGCTTCACCCTCTTGAAACCTGGGGAGCAGTAAGAGTCCCTTCTCTTTCAGCGCAGTAAGACAAAAAGCTAGGCCATGATCCTCCCAAGCTCCATCCCACCTTATGGGTCCTTGCTGGGAACCATCAGCCCCTCCTGGAAGAGGAGGTTATAGGCCCTGCCCAAATCCCAGAGCATATGGGTTTTCTTCCCTCTGTTCTTACCCTTCAGATCCTATTGGCCTAAGGGCGGGGGGGTGGTCGGTCAGAAGTGAGAGAGAAGGTGACTCTGTCTCCTCCTCATGGCCCACCTGGAGAGAGGACTCACTTATCCTCTGGCTCGGTCCCAGCAGCCTGACCCAGGGCAGGTCATGCAGCTTGTGGATTAACTGGTTTTGCACCCCAGGGGCATCAGAAATTACCTGGCACTTCACAAAGGAGCCTGGGCCTACAGAGCCCCTGGGAGCCTGATCATTGGCTCTGCCAATGTCATTCATTCCCAGAGGGCAGGAAATGCACCTGTGGAACAAGTTTGAAACAATAGGTCCCATTCAGAGGTGATGCCGCATGGCCCAGAAGTCCAGACTGGTAGAGGGTGCCCATTGGGGTGCCTGAGCTGGAGTTTGGGTTGATTTTGCAGTGGTTGGGGAGGCACATGTTGAGGGATGCCTCATGCAGAGGCGAGAACCCCTGTCTGTGGCACCAGGATATCTGGGAGCAGAGGAACCTCTTTGAGTTGTTTGTCTTAGGCTGATGCTGGGAGTGGCCCAGGTGTCCAGAGGACCAGGTGCAAGCTAGGGTCCCTGGGTTCCTACCAGTTTGAGAAGAAAAAGGGACCCCAGTGGCTGAGCTGTGCATCAGTTCACCCAATTCTGCCCACCCACCATGCAACATTGTGTGCCATTGTGGATCCATCTGAGGTTGGGAACCAGGATAGGACTCTCACAGTCTTCCTCCGCTGCCACACACCCACCAGAGTCTCTCTGGCTTACAGGTCGGGGGAAGGGTTGGGCGACTCTTGTCATTTTGTCTCCTGCCATACTCCCAAAAGGTCAAATCTCAGGATACAGAGCCACCCAGCTGGCAAAAGAGAACAGGAGAGTGTGTGTCCTCCCAGGCAAGGACAGAGAAAGGACTGAGTGACCCTAGTCAAAGAAAGCCTAAGTCCTGGGCAGCTGGAGGTAGGGGAAAAAGAATCAGACTCTCCTCAGCTTCCTGGAGACCTCTCCAGAATCCACCAGTCATCCCCCAAGCAGAGGAGGAAGTGAGTGGGCATATTGGCCCTGAGGCTTGGCCTGTGCTGGGCTCTAGGTGAAGCAGGGGTTGGGTCCCTATATCCCTACGAAGGCAAGAGAGAATTTTAAGGTCCAGAAGCTGATGGGCAACTTGTCCTTGCAGTATTTCTGTAGCGACACAGGGGGGCGACAGCTACCCTTGTGGAGAGGGTGGTGGGAGGGGAGATTCTCCTTCCAGCTAGTCCACTTGTACCAAACACCTGCTTTGGGTGGACCCACGGATACCTCCTACTGGCGAGTTACCTGCCACTCTGGCTGCCAGGGCCGAGCCAATCAGAATGAGGCAGAGGGCAGGCTAGGCGGGAGCTTTCACATCACCTGGCCCAACCCTCCCTCTCCCTAAAGATTGAGGCCTGGTGATGTGGCCTTGACTGGGCCAGAGTCTCACAGATAGCTAGGGGTTACCTGGGACTCCAACACTGGTCCCCTAACCCCTGTATCATGTCAATTTGTACACAGCTCAGGACCCCACAGTCTTCCTTGCTTTCTGAGGAATCCTCATCTGGTGCCTTCCAACCTGCCCTCCTCCCTTCCCCCTCTGCCTCTCCTTCTGGAGGCTGCCACTGCCACCTGAGCAGTTCTGTACGTCAGCATGGGAGGCAGTGTAGATGAGAAGAGGGAGCACCTGCCTCTAGGCTCACCAGCTCTCCTCGTTCCTGGGCGAGATTAGTGGGTGCACCTCTGGGTGCTACCAAGCACTCATTTCTTGCTCCCCAGAACTGCTTCCTCAGTTTCCTTTGTGGAGCCCCTGATACCCTTAGGTATCAGAACTGCCTCCATAGTTCTCAACATGGGACCCGCCTGGCATTCTAGTCACAGGTATGAGCCTTGGAAGGCAGTTCTGAGTGGGAAGAGTGGGCAGAGCAGTGACCAGATGCCCTTGAGGAGCAGTCTGTCATTGATCTTTGTTTTTTCCCCCTTCCTCAGTTGAGACACCAGGGACTTGGTTAGGTGATGGAGAGCAGGCTTGAGTGAGGTCCAGGGCTCCGTGGCTGAGGGAGAAGAGGGAGAAGCTGAGGACAGGAGCCCTCCCACCCTCCCCTCCCCTCCCCTCCCCTGCATCCAGGTGAGTGATGCACCAACTCATCTTCGGCAGAGTTAACAGACGCCCGAAGCCTGTAAATCTATCCGGTTCGTGTAATCCTTGCAACACTCTTGTGGTTGGCTTTATTCCCATTTTACAGATCAGAAACAAAGGCTCAGAGAGGTCGGAGGCCTGGCTCCCGCTGGATCTTTTCACAACATAGGCCACCCTACCTACTAGCACTCTTTTCTTCTGTTTTATTTTCCCATCTCCAAACTGGTAGAGCCTATAAAGGGGTTTGAGCGCGCTGTAAGATTAAGAGATTTTTGTCTGGTATGGGAGTGGAGTGAGACCCATGAGATGTTCTTCTCCTAGACCCCAAGGGAGAACTGCCACCAGGACCCTAGCTTCAAGGCTGGGTGGGAGGCCCCTTGGTAATGGGACTGTGGGAGTATGAGGGAGAATGGGTTGTAAAAGCAGATTGTCATGTGCTTCCTGGCTGGGTGTGGAGTGGAGGGGCAAGTCTGTGATCTTTCATCTTGCTTTCAAAATGCAGGTTGCAGAAGACTCGAGAGATTTTCAAAGGAACCCTTGATATTGCCCTGAGGTCACTGGGTGGCCTGCGGCCTGTGGCCTGGGGAGAGGTGCTAGGGAAGAGAGCACAGTGCACTGGGTCTCATTTGTACTCAGCATCTCACGGCGAGAGGTCTGAAGAGAGAAGGGCCCCAGAGCCCTCTCCCTCCCTTTCAGAGACCTCCTCCCCCTTGCGCCTGGCACAGTGCCAGTCCAGAGCTCCCGCGTAGAGGCCTCTCCCCTGCCAGGGCTGAGCCCGATCACAGCACATGCCAAAATAGCTGTCTGGGAGCCTGGGCCTGCACCACCCACGCCCCGGCATCAGCATCTCGCGGGTTAACAGCTTGCCTGGCTCTCCGCCCCCCCTTCCCCAGCTTGCTGACATTTTACTAAGGCGGGGGTGGTTGTGAAAGGGAGCAAGCTGGTTCCTGCTCCCCAGCCCACACAGACACCCCACTGACACAACCTGCCACCCACTCACCCTCCTCTGGAAGACATCCTCTGGGGGGAGACCTTCCGGCCCCACAGACATGGGGTTCCTACCATGAGACAGTGAAAAGGACACAGCTGGGGTTCCATGCCACTGTTGAGACCCATACATGGAAGACCCAGGGTGACCTGAGAGAGCTGTCTTTTTTTTAGAAATTATTTTAAAACTCGGGGCACCCGGAGGGCTCAGTCGGTTAAGCATCCGAGTCTTGATTTTGGCTCAGGTTACAATCTCATGGTTCGCGGGTTCGAGCCCCGTGTCAGGCTCTGTGCTGGCAGTGTGGAGCCTGCTTGGGGTTCTCTGTCTCCTCTCTCTCTGCCCCTCCCCTGCTCACTCTTCCTCTCCCCCAAAAATAGATAAACATGAAAAAAAATTTATTCTAGGGGCACCTGGGTGGCTCAGTTGGTTAAGTGTCTGACTTTGGCTGAGGTCATGATCTCACAGTTCATGGGTTTGAGCCCCACATTGGGCTCTGTGCTGACAGCTCAGCCCAGAGCCTGCTTTGGATTCTGTGTCTCCCTCTCTGTATGCCCCTCCTCTGCTCACACTCTCTTTCTCTCTCTCAAAATTAAATAAACATTAAAAAAATTTTTTTAATTTATTCTATTCAGAAATTATTTTAAAATCTTTTAAAAAGTACAAATTATTTTATAATTAGAAAAGGGGCACCTGGGTGGTTCAGTCAGTTAAGCATCTGACTCTTGGTTTCAGCTCGGGCCATGATCTCATGGTCGTGAGTTCAAGCCCTGCATTGGGCTCAGTGCTGTCAGTGAGCAGCCTACTTGGGATATTCATTCTCTCTTTCTCTCTCTCTCCCTCCTTCCCTCCATCCCCCCCCCCTCCCTCCTCTCCCCCTCTCCCCTTCTCCCCCTCCCTCCCTCTCTCTCTCTCAAAATAAATTTTTAAAAGAGTACACAGAATAGCATAGCACCTACCACTTAGTTTGGTGAAATCTTATCACTGTGCCATGTTTACTTTAGATAGAGATGGGAGCCCCATGTCTCCCTCCTCAGAGGAAACCACAATCCTGATTTTTTTTTGATGTTTGTATTCTCGTGTCTTTTAAAATTTTTTCCTGCATAGGCATTTATCCACAGCAACATATAGTACTGTTTTGTGTAGTTTTGCACTTGATTTAAATGGTATGCTGTACATATTCTGAATTTAGGTTTTTCTCTCCAGGTTGTTTTGGAGATTTAACCATTTTGAAACATGAGCTCTGATGAACCCATTTTGATTCCTATATACTATTCCTTTTTGTAACTGTATGGCAAGCTGTTTGCCCGGTACCCTCCTGATGGACATTTAGGTTGTTGGCAGTATTTTTGCCATTGCAAGCAATCCTTCAGAGACTATTCGAGTACACAGCTCCTTGTGTGTTCAGTCTACCAGCGTGTGGTTACAGAGTGGTGTTATCTTCCACTTAGATAGTGGTTGCCAAGTTATGCTCCAAAGTGGTTGTCTTAATTTTTAGGCCTCTGGAGTTATTTCCTTTCTTTAAAGTTTTGGTCAACTGAAAAACTGGTTACAATGAACAAGCTTTCAAGCTCCCATGAGGAAGACAAGGTGCATTTTATCCCCGTTTATCAGATGAGGAAATTGAGGCTCAGACACGATAAGAGACTTGACTGGAGGTCCTCTAGCTGGTCACATGCAGAACCCCTCTGGACCTTTGAGTCTATAAACCCTCACAAACGTTCTGTCTCCTGCAACCTTTCAAAGAGATTTTAGACACAGTATCTGCCTCAAAGGCAGGAAAAAACCCCTCTGTGTGGTGCATGGAAGCAGGGCAGGGGGCGAGGGGGTGCTGGGGCTGACAGGTGATTCTGAGATCTTCTAGGGGGCGGAGGAGGGAGCAACACAGACAGAAAGCTCAGAGAGGGAGTTAAATTTTGAATGAGGGATACGGCATAATGCTGCTCTGACAGATGGGGAATGGAGACCTGCTACAGATATAGGAGAAGGCAACAAGATGGACCAGTCACGAGGGAAGAAGGACTTGGGGGCCAGCGGAGAGACTGGGAGACATATCAGCAATCCCATCTGGGCTCAGTTTCAGTGTGTGCCTCTGAGACACAAAAGCTCAGCCCAAACCAGCAACTCCCCCACCCAGTGCTGGCAAGAAGGCCTCAGGAGCTGGCCAGCCTCTGGGTTGCTGTGCCTGAAACCCTTTGCTCTCAGTTTAATCCATGAGACTAAGCCTGGACCATTCACTTTTTCCTCCATTCACTCATCAAACCACGTCCTGCACTTCTAGACCCTGGGGATGCAATTATGAGCAGTTCATGGTCCCAGGAGCTCACAGTTTGGGGGGTGAGGGGGAAACAGATTTGCGGACTAGCGCTGATGGCCGAGAATAACTGAGGGAGGGCCTGAGCGTGGGAGCTGCTAACCCCCCGGGAGAGGGGGCTGGGAGGAACTTTCCACCAGAGCCCATGTCTGAGCCAACTCTGAAAAGACAAGAGGAAAAAGATGAGAAAGGTCACTAAGCAGAAGAGGGGAGTGGTATTCCAGATAGACTGCTGGGTGCCAAAGGCACAGCCACAAAGAGACCTACTAGACGTAGAGAGAGGGATTTCAAGAATGGCCCTAGAGCAGAGTCCGAGTTGGAATCCCAGCTCTGCCACTTACTAGCAGCAGCCTGTTTGACCACAGGCAAGTTATCTCATCTCTTTGTGCCTCGGTTTCCTCGCTTGTAAAAAGGAGATAATAATACTGTTCATTTTTATGAAGTTCAATGGGTTTATATTTGTAAAATGCTTAGAACGGTACCTGGCACAGAATGAGTTATGTATCTGTCAAATAAAATGTAAAAAGTACAGGAGAGATGGGAGAGGAGGCTGAGAAGCCATTTGAGTGCCAGGCCCAGGGCTTGCATTTTGCCCAGCTGAGAGGGGAAGGCCAATCAGGAGCAAGTGGACACTCTAGAATGAGCTGTGGTACCTGTGGGAGGACGGCTTGAGGGGGGTGGCCCTCCAGGAATGGATCAGTCATTGATTCCACAGACGTTTCTCCAGAGCTTGCCAGGAGCCCGACCCTGAGACAGGACTTGGGACGTGAAAGAGAGACTGAGGAGCTTTAGCGAGGAGCTCGGAGCTAGAGCCCGAGCCCAGCCCCCAAGCACCTGAGTCATTCCTCTCCCCTCCTTGCCCACCTCCCTCATGTTGGCCAGTCCTGCTGTCCAGGTTTCGTAAGCAAAGCCATGGAGAGCATGGAGTGGGCAGTGGTGCCTAGCCCAGAAAGGGGCCTCGGCTGTCGCTCTTTAGGTCCTCTGGAGGAGGGGAAGGTAGCTGCTGAAAAAAGGCTGTTGCCATCCCGTTGCGCCCAACAAAGAGAAGTGGCCTGGGCCAGCCCGGGCCTTGTGGTCAGGCCTTGGGTGCGGTACCCGAGGCGGAGGAAGCCCTTCTCTTCCCTTATGGCTCTCACCCCTCCCCCACGGAATTCCCTTTTCCTTCCTCCTAAGCTGATCAGGGGTAAACACTGGACTCCCGGCCAGGCACTGTGCTGGGCATGCCCAGATGCACTAGACCTGGCCCCTGGCCCCCACGAACTTGTGGCCTGGTGGGTGAGAGGAACGAGACATGTGGGTTTGAAAGAATTAGGGCTTCCAGGTCCAGTGGCAGCAAAGCCAAATAAGAAGTGTGAAGTTACCAGTGGGAGTAATGAATTCTTGGCTGGGGCAGCTGTGAGCAGGTGGGATTTTGATATAAGGTGGGAAGGGGCCAGCATTCCAGGCAGAAGCTCACAGCAGTGAGCTCGGGCACAGCCAGACTGGGGGACACAGAATATAGGTTGGCTTGGTTAGAGCCCAAGGGTTTGTGTCAGGGCGTAGGAGGCTGAGTTAGTGCCATACAGCAGAAGCCACATTTGCTAGGCGTGAGGATTTGGAATGCATTCTGAACCAGTGGTTCCCACAGTATGGTCCTGGGGACGCTCTAAACCCTTCCAGAGGATTGGTGAGGTCAAAGCTGTTTGCATAATAATACTTTCAGAGCCGCTCTGGTTCATGCCTTTTTCACCCCGTTGATGTTTGTACTGATGGTGCAAAAGCAATGGCAGCGTAAAGTGGCTGGAACTTTGGCACAAACCAAGGCACGGCCCGGACGTGAACTGGAAGCCATTGTATTCTTCACACTCACAACAACAACAAAAAATGCAGTAGGAAGTATTTATTTTATAACACCCAGATCCTTCGGTATACATCTTTAAATATTCCGTGTGAAGAAATGTGAAGTGTACGTTAAGGCACTTTTGCTGCGAACTGGACTACGATGGTTGTCTTGAAAAGCTGTTTTGCGGGGCGCCTGGGTGGCTCAGTCGGTTAAGTGTCCGACTTCAGCTCGGGTCACGATCTCGCGGTCCGTGAGTTCGAGCCCCACGTCGGGCTCTGGGCTGATGGCTCAGAGCCTGGAGCCTGCTTCCGATTCTGTGTCTCCCTCTCTCTCTGCCCCTCCCCCGTTCGTGCTCTGTCTCTCTCTGTCTCAAAAATAAATAAAAACGTTAAAAAAAATTAAAAAAAAAAAAGCTGTTTTGCTGCTGAGTTACGAGCTGTACTAGTTACAGTTTTTAAGGAACACCATTATAAGGGCATCCGGGTGGTTCAGGCCGTTAAGTGTCCAACTCTTGCTTTTGGCTCAGGTCATGATCTCACGGTTTGTTAAGTTCGAGACCCGCATGCAGCAGGCTCCATGCTGGCCGACAGCACAGAGCCTGCTTGGGATTCTCTCTCTCCCTCTGTCTGCCCTTCCCTTTCTCAAAAATGAATGTAGTGAGCTTGTCACTTCAAAAACATTATCAGGGTCTGTTGCTAATGATAAAATATGAGCCTTTGGAAAGCAAAAATTAGAAATCTTGTATCCACTGTCTAGAGCCCGACAGCTTCCTAGGACTTTACTGATGAGACCAGTAATGATGTTAGCAAGTGTGATTTCTTGATTTTGTGTAAGGAAATGTGTCAAAATTTGGAACGTCTGCATAACTCAGTAAAATATATTTTCCAATGCTTCATGTTACAAAATTCAAAATGCAAGCTAGACCAGTGAAAATTTCATTGATATGGTTTCAGATTCCAATAGCCACTAGCCTTTAAGAAACTACCACCTGTCATATTTTGATATAGTAGCAAAGAACATCCATAATTGCCTGAAAAGGCTATTAAAATACTCTTCCCTTTCTAACTACATGTCAGTGTGAGGCAGAATTTTCTTCATACACTCAACCAAAACAACATACCATGACAGATTGACTGCAGAGGCAGATATGAGAATCCAGCTGTCTTCTGTTAAACCAGAAATTAAAGAGATTAGCACAAATTAAAACAGTGCCCCTCTTCTAGCTTTTCCTTTTTTTTTTAATAAAAATATGTTGGGGCGGCTTGGTGGCTCAGTCAGTTAGGTGTCCATCTTCGCCTCAGGTCATGATCTCCCAGTTCGTGAGTTCGAGCCCCACGTCGGGCTCTGTGCTGATAGCTTAGAGCTTGGAGCCTGCTTTGGATTCTGTGTCTCCCTCTCTCTCTGCCTCTCACCCACTTGTACTCTGTCTCTCTCTCAAAAATAAATAAAATATTAAAAGAAATTAAAAGTATGTTATTTATGTTAACATTACAATGGGTTTATTGTTTTTAGATGAGTTAATATTTTTTAAATTTCTCAGTTTTAATTTCTAATATTGGTAAGTAGTAATAGTTCTAACTCCCATAAACCAAACCTTTTGGGGATCTTCAGTAATTTTTAAGAGTGTAAAGGGGTCCCGGGGCCAGGGATTTTGAGAGCTGCCACTCTAGATCCTAGAGAAGCCAGGAGTGTAAGCTGGGAGGGGGGTGGCATTCTGGACAGAATGGGTGTGACGTGGGCTGACCTCTCCTGGACACACGCCAGGGCAGTTCTGACAGGCCCCCTCAGCAGGGCTGGGAGATGCAGGATTGAGAGTCCCAGCTCAGCCACTTCTGAGCTTGGGTAGTCACAGGCCTCCAGGAACCTCAGGTGCCCTGTTGGTTTAGCTGGGACAGTAATGCTGCCTATGCAGGAGAATTATAAACCCTCTGCCTGAAAGTGCCTGTGAGAAAGTGCCTTGTAAGTTGTCAAAGACTCAACAGATATTTGTTTTTGTGGTTATTTTGACTGGAGCCAGTGATTAGCTGTCTTTCCCCAGACCCCAGAACACCTGTCCAGGGAGTATGAGAGGACATTCGGTGGCCCAAAGGAAACCTACCCTCCCCCCCACTTCTGTCTTCCCAGATCTTCTCCAGGAGTCAAGGCAGGCGCTGTGTGTGCTCTACCGAGTGTCAGGTGGAGAGGAGGCTACTGGGCTATTGCTCAGCCTGGCTCTGGGCACTTTGGGAAGAGAAGCCAGGAGGCAGGACTGGTGCGTGTGTGCCTGCCCGCCCACAGGCCGCCTGCTCGCTGCAGGGCCTGGAGCGGCCGCTGGGAGAGGAAGTGCAGTTGGTTACCAATCGGGTTATTTTCATAACGGCTGTCTCAGGCTACAGGGGGGAGGGTGACGAGGGGGAGGGGGCAGAGGAGCAGCCACAGCGGCTTGCTCTCCAAACTAGGACTTGCTCAGCCAGAGGCCAGCAGCCTGGAGTTGGAGCCAGAGCCTGGACTCGCCTGCCTACAGGGACCCCAGGCCCCACCCGCTCACCCACCACCCGCCTGCCACCCTGCCTTCCAGATCAGGTCAAAGGGGACTGCCCCCAACCCTTGCCTTCTGCTTCCTCCTTCCTGTATCTGTCTGGGTGGGTCTGGGGAGGAGCAGATCAGGGTCGGCCCTGGCACCACCATTCCTGGATGAGACTCTGAAGCTGATGGAAAAGGAAAGGGAAGGGAAAGGGTAGGCTGGGCTCCTGCCGCCACCAGACCCTGGTGAAGTAAACATTACTGGCCTGCTGGCCTCCTTTACCGTGCAACCCTGGCCCACCTGCTCCCTGCTGCGTATTTGTTTTGTTTTGTTTTGTTTTGTTTTGTTTTGTTTTGTTTTGAGCGGGCTCCTCTTAGCAAGCAAGGACCTTGGGAGAGCTGAGACCCTCCCTTACCAGCCCCCAGCTGTCTCCACCTCCTTCCCTCTGACCATCCGGGCTGTGAGAGCAGAGCAGCCAGAGGTGGCTTCTGACCACTAGTCCCCTGGAGGCGGCCTCCAGGTCCTTGCCCTGCAGCTACTTGGAAGTGGGGCTCCCGAGCACCATTCTGAGCCTTCACTGAGGAAAGGGGCACGTGGAGCCCTGCTCACAGCTGGGAGTGGGAACCCTGGCTGAATCCCATGGGGTGTCCTGTGTGAGCACCTCTAGGAACCAGGCCTGGTTGGTACCAGGGGCAGAGGGCATTTCTTATAGCATGAGCAGTTACCCAGGTGGCTCTGGCTGCCGGGCTCTGTTCTTCATGCAGTGGGTTGTGGCCACCCTGGGTTCTCCTGCTTCCCTTTCCGGGTTCCCACTCCCGCCATGGGCAGAGACAAACTCCGGGAGATGGCATGATCTGCATGCCCTGCGTTGCGTCTGCTGTGGGTGTAGGCCCTGCCATGCCCCTACTCTGCCAGGTATGTCAGGTGCTTTACACCATCATCTCTTCAGAATCTGCCTTATGCCAGCCTTCTGAACTAGTTGGTATCATCCCCATTTTACAGATGAGAAAATTGAGGATCAGAAAGTTTAGTTGATCCACCCGGGAAAGCAATGGCAGATGCAGGATTCCCAAGCCCTTGGGCTTTTCCACTGGAAACTAACTAGCACAAGGTGTGAGATGGTCTGGGCTGAGAGGCCAGGAGTCTGGTTCTTTCTAGCCGGTAGCCAGTGAAGCTGGGATGCTCATGCCTGCTCACCCCCTGGCAGCTGCCCACAGCCACACTCGCTGCTATTCGTCAAGGGCACAAGGCCAGATACCACCATGAGTGTCTCTCCTGTAGCATCCTTTGTCCTCCCTGGGCTCTCAACAGCCAGCTGGAGGTTCATGGAGCCCTTGAGTCCTTTCCCATCCCACCCCTTTGGGTGTGACAAGCTCCGCTCAGGTTCCCCACCAGAAGGCTGAGGGGCAGCCATTTTGCTCTGCTGTGGGCTTCTTCCAGTGACCTTTACATGTACTGTGTGGTATGTAGAAGATGACAGAGCATGAGGTGAGAAGACGCTGCCGCTCAGAGCTGAGCTGTGGGGAAAGGCGGGGACAGGCCTGAGGCCAGGCCGAGCTTCTGACTGGACCAGGAGAAACCTCAGCAGAGATAGGAAGTCAGGAGTCAAGCTACTGCTGACCAGAGGACAGAGGTTTCTATGGAGACCACAGGAGCAGGAAGCATGGGCCCTGCAGGGAGGGGTCTTTGGGAACATAGAGGCATGGGTGCTTTGCAAGACAACTTGTCATAAAATGTCAGTTCAGCCAGTCTCGTAGCCTCCTCAGACAGACAAGGAAACTGAGGCCCGTGTGGGGACGGCTTTGCACGTGGTCACAGAACACTGGCCTGGCTCGCCTCGCCTGTCTTGCTCCTCGCTTGCAGTGACCGCACCACCAGGCAGCTGATGAGACTCCCGGACAGTTGAACTTGGGGCTGCCCGGAAGTGTGTGGGCTGGAGCATGTCGTGAGGCAACCTCTGCCTCCTGGCCCCTCTTGTCAGTGTGGGTCTGGGGCAGCAGGCAGGGCCCAGACCTCCTCACTACTCGCAGAGTGCCTGGAACACCTCCCCCTACTGACTGCGGCCTTTTGTTTTCTGGGTGACACTAGCATCAGGCGGTGTGTCCGGGTGACTAATCTCCTCCAGGCTGGGCAGCTGTCACAGGGCAGCCTGACCAGACGGGCGGGGAAAGCTGACACCCTAGGGGAGTGCTGGCAAGCCAGTGCCCAGGCAGCAGTGGGCAGCTGGGACTTCAGGCTTCTCTTCCCGGGTGCAGAGCAGACCCGGGTCAGGCAGACCTGGGTTCAAGTCCTAGTTCTGCTCCTGACCAGCCTGGGGCCTTTGTCGCTCTTATTAGGGCTCCCTTCCCTACCCCATCTCACTTTAGTCCCAGCCTCGTGGCCCAAAAGGAAAGACGCTGCTCTCCACTACGGCTCTGGGATACGGGCTTTGCCTTCAGGTAGACTTGGGTTCCATCATTGGCCCCCCATTGACTGGCTGTAGACTTTGGGCAGGTTACCGCCTTGTGCCTCAGTTTCCCATCAGGAACACGGCATGATGCCGTACCTGTCCTTTCATGTTGCTGTGGTTTATAAAATGATACGTGTGTTTGTAAAGGGCTTAGCAGAGTGCCTAGCGCATGGTGGGCACTCAGTAAATGTTAGCTGTGTTGATGCTGATTTTAGTAGGAAGCCAAGAGCTCTCTGTCCACTCCCGTTCTCCTGCCCGCAGAGCTTAACTCCTGCCCTTCTCCCTGTCACCTGCAGAGGCTGGGGGCTGGAGAAGGCAGAGACCAAGAGCCAGGCAGTCTCAAACATTGCTTCACCAGGCACGCTGCCTCAGCTGCTCACTGATCACAGGAGCTCGGACATCTTGGCCCCATCTGCCTCTCCCCTAATATCTGCCCCCATCCAGGGCTTCAGGCTGGCGTTGCTCGCTGGACTCACAGGATGGTAGCAAATTAAAGAGTGGGTGTGTGGGTGGTGGGAGGAATGGGCAGTAGACATGCAGCCCGGTCCTCCACCTATCATCTACCATCATTTGTCCAAGGCTCTCACCCACCATGTGTGACTTCTGCTGGGCCCTCAGCAGGCAGATGTCCCATGGCTGTGACTCAGACCTCTCTGTGGCTACCAGGGCCCAGGAGGTCACCTGATGGCGGGGCACAGGCATCCCTGGGCATTCTGGAGGCATCCCCCATGCCCCAGCTTACCAGGCTTCCTGCCCTCTCCCCATTGTCAGGAAGAGCTGAGGATGTGGAAATGCCAGTAGCCGGTGAAGAAGGGGCAGCCAGGAGTAGGTGAGCTGGTGAGGGAAGCTGGGCACATGTTCAGAACAGGTCAAGGAAGGATGGTTTGAGTGAGGATGGGCCCCATGGGTTCTGCCTCCTGCAGGAGGGAGCTCTGGGGCTGAGAGTTGGAGCTTCTAGTATTGGCTCCTAGGTCAAGGTGCAGTTCACAGCCTCCCTTGAGAGCAGGGCTAGAAGGGTTTTCAGACAGCACCTGTCACCCGGTACTTTCCCACATTGGGAGGTCCATACTAGGCCTTTCCAGAAGGGTAACACGGAGCAGTCTAGTACCAATGAAGTTCTTTTAGCCCCCCAGAGACAGAGATGCACACCCAGAACCCACCCAGAAGGCTTTTCTCTTGGCTCGGGCCTCTCTTTGCTCCCCATACAAAGTCCTCCTGGGTGAGGATTGGAGTGGCTTTCCCCCTGTGCAGCCCCCTTCCAGTTCTGAGGGCCTTGTTCCCCAGGGCCCTTATGATCCCTAAATCAGATCCTCTCCATTTGTAATGCCACTCTGAGCCTGACCCCATGACTTGGGGCTGAGAATCTGGGGGCCTTATCTGGACTGGGTTTCTTTCCTTTCCTTTCCTTTTTTTTTTTTTTTTTTTTTTGTTAATGTTTGTTTATTTAGAGAGAGTGCAAGGGTGAGCGCGAATGGGGGAGGGGCGGAGAGAAAGGGAAAGAGAGAAAATCCCAAGTAGGCTCCTCACGGGCAGTACTGCGATGTGGGGCTCGATCCCGTGAACTATGAGATCACGACCTGAGCTGAAATCAAGAGTTGGATGCCCAACCAACTGAGCCACCCAGATACCCCATGGGTTTCTTTTCAGAGCGCCTCATTTTATTACCATAGCTTAGTTTGTGCTGTGTCCTAGGAGGGGACACCGAAAGCTAAAACCTGCCCTGAGTTGGTAGCCAAACAAAGGCCCAGTGAGAGGAAAAGACGAGGCTTATCCTTTGTTCCTCAGTCCATAGAGGCTGACTGCAAACTGGAACCCAGGACTGCAGACTTCCAGCTCCCATTTTTTCTTTTCCATCAGCCTCAGGCGAGGGAGGCAGAGGCCAGGGCTTTGTGGATTATGGTGCCTGGACAGGGGAGCCACATGGGTAGCTGGAAGCCCCTTGTACCCACTACTGCGGGAGCAGCATAGGGTATAATTGGGGAGAGCGCCAGTGCTTCCAACAGTGGTAAACGTGGGCTCCCTTGAGGATTCTGTGCTACCTTCAAACACCCTGTTTATGGGGGTCAGAGGCCACGGATCCTCCCGCTTCCTCCCTGTGTCCCTTCTCTGCTCAGAGGGCTGAGGCTGTGACTGGGCTCCCAGGCACAGGATGGGCCGTGGCCTGACCGAGCTCCTGATGCTCCCGATCTCTGCCCAACAGCCATCCACCTGCCCCTGCCATGGAGACCTTCTTTAGGAGACACTTCCAGAGGAAGGCGCCAGGCACTGGGGAGGGGCAGCGGCGGCCCAGCGGCGTGAGGCTGCCCACAGGCAAGGTCCGACGCCGCTCCCCTGCCGGGCAGGCCTCCTCCTCGCTGCTCCAGCGGCGCCGCTCCAGCGCGCAGCTCCACGGCTGCCTCCTGGGCTGTGGGGTGGGGACCCGGGGCACCAGCCGCCGGCGCTCCAGCACCGTGCCCCCTGCCTGCAACCCCCGCTTCCTCGTGGATGAGGTGCCCACCCCACAGCCTGCTGCTGTTGGGGCACAGCTTCTGGGCACGCCCCTGCTGTTGGCTGGGCTTATGGGCACGAATGAGGAGGAGGAGGCAGCTCGGGAGGAAGACGTGACAGCTGCACCGTTGAGTGCCACCCAGCCAGGCACCAGGAGACCAGGCCCATCCTCACACCGGGGCACCCTGCTGCCTGTGCCTCGCTACCTGCGCCGTCGCCGTGCCTCCTCCCACCTGCTCCCCGCCGACGCGGAGTACGACCGTGCCCTCTGGGGCCTGCACGGTTACTACCGGCGCCTCAGCCAGCAGTGGCCCCCAGGCCAACACCCTGGCTCTGGGGGTCGAAGAGCCTCAGGCACCACAGCTGGCCCTGTGATGCCTGCTCGTGTGCGCCCGCTGTCCCGCAGGCGTCAGGTAGCCCTACGGCGCAAGTCAGCGGGACCCCAGACCTGGAGTGCCCTGCTTGCGTAGGTATAGCTGCGGCCGGCAGGCGAGTGTGAGGCCCCCAAGGGGACTGGCCTGGAGGAAGGACCTTGAGGACTCTGCCTGGCCTGAGGGCACCCCGCTTGGGAATGGCTCTGGATAGTGCCTGGAAGCCAGCGCGCTCCCCAAGGGCTGTGAGGAGGGCTGAGTCTCCTGCAGGGAACCTCTCAGAGTCTTAGGTTGTCCTGGGGCATCTACCCTCCTCATTGCGGTCCCTGTCCTGGCCAAGGGTTAAAGTCACAGTGAGGGCAGAGATCCCAGGTAAGGGGAGAAGGAAGCAGTCACCAGATGCTCAGCTGGCCTCAGCGATCTCCTTTCCTGTAGGAAAGCCATCACCAAGTCGGGCCTCCAGCACCTGGCACCCCCTCCTCCCGCTCCCGGGGCCCTGTGCAGCGAGCCAGAGCGGCAGATCCGGAGCACTGTGGACTGGAGCGTGAGTGGCGGGGTGCTAGGAGGGAGGGACAGGTGGATGGGCTTGGAGCCACAGCAGCAGTTAGAGATGGAAGGAGGTGCTGGGGGCAGCTGTGAGAGGAGCCCATGGGCCTTTGGGTCAGGGCAGACCTCCTAGGGTATCCACATTTGAGCCAAGCCCTCAAGAGTAGGGACAGTGGGAGGGGCACCTAGCTGGTTCAGTTGGAGGAACTTGCAACTCTTGATCTTGGAGTTGTAAGTTCAAGCCCCACGCTGGGTGTAAAGATTACTTAAAAAAATTTTTTTTTTTTTTTTTTTTTTATCTTAAAAGAGTAGGGACATTGGGGAAACAGGATGGAGCAAAGTAGATTGTGGTGGCTGGAGCAGATTTGTCTTGGGAGAGAGGAGGGTTGGTGGGGCAGGACAGGGACTGACTGGTGGGCTGGGTAGCAGGTTCGCGCTGAGCACGCTTGTCTCGTGGTCTAGGAGTCCGCGACCTATGGGGAGCACATCTGGTTCGAGACCAACGTGTCAGGGGACTTCTGCTATGTTGGGGAGCAGTACTGTGTAGCGAAGATGCTGGTGAGTGAGCTCTCTGCGGCATGCTGCCCCCTGCTGGTAGAGTGGGTCGAGAAGCCTGTAGACAGACCTCTGCTGGCCTTCTTGGGAAGGTGGGAACAGGACTGTCACCTGAGCGCCCGCTGTGGGCTGTCTGAGGATGGCAGGAGGAACGGGGGCTGTATTCTGGTGCCAGGATCGGGGGTTCCCAGTGAACAGAGAGGGAAGATGGAAGGATTTCTCTTCTGGCCCTGGGGCAGCATTCTGGACGGAGTTACCTGGTGCTTCAGGGCCTCCTCTTCATTTTCTGCAGCAGAAATCAGTGTCCCGGAGAAAGTGTGCAGCCTGCAAGATCGTGGTGCACACCCCCTGCATTGAGCAACTGGAGAAGGTAAGTGTGAGTGCTCAGCCTTTCCTGCCCCTCCCCTTTGGGTGCTGAAGTCCCTCAGCAAACACACATGTGTATTTCTGCACTGATACTCATGTTACAAGCGTTGCCTGCCAAGAGTGCCCCGGCCTGCGTGGTGGTGAAGAGCCAAAGACCCTAGAGCTGAAATGCCTGCATTTGAGTCCTGTCTCCCTCCACTCCTTTATTAGCTACCCTATCCCCACTGCCCAGAACAAGCCTGGCACAGAGTGGGGCTCACTATGGATGAATAATGAGCGATGGCCGAGACCCCATTTTATTAGCACCTAAATTAACATTTAGAAGGGGCCATGGTCTTGCCGAAGCTAGGCCACTCCTGTGTAGCCCTGAAGCTTGGCTCTGGGCCCATGCTTCTAAAGCAAGGTAGAGGGGACACTGAGCAGGCAGATCCAGGCCAAGGGTGGGGGGCTCCCCAGGCAGCAGAAACCCCGATCAGCACATGGGAAAGCTTGTAGGACTAGGAGTGGCATCAGCAAGGCTAATGTGGGTCACTTGCCCCAGCCCCTGACTCATAGAGTGAGGTTTCCCTGCAACTTTGCTAAGGCTGAAGCAGGGACAGTTGGGAAAAGAGAGACAAACGTAGCCCCAGGTGTTACAGAGGCTAAGATGGGATCACACCAGTTTTCATAAGTGAGCTAATGGTCACCAGGGACCAGCCAGCACAAGTCTGCAAGCACCTATCAGGGTGCCTGCACATGCCTAGGTTGGGAGCATTCGAGGGTAAGGGGAAAATGTGGGAGGAGTAAACCATACTGCCTTTTAATGGTGGGGGAGTGGACACAAAACTCCAAGTCTCCCCCATCCCAGGATACTAACAGAGGAAGGAAAAAGTCCTTCTGGCTATGGTGGAGAGGAGGCAGGGATGCAGGAGGGCTTCTGAAAAGAGGTGTCTCACATTCTGAGGGCTCCCAGGATGATTTGGGGCTAGCTCTACCTTGTGAGTGACACTTCCCTGGAGGAGGTGGCTATATGTCTGACTCCGTGAAAGGAGGTTCTGACATTTGGGCGGTCATTGCAATGTTTCACAGATAAATTTCCGCTGTAAGCCGTCCTTCCGTGAATCAGGCTCCAGGAACATCCGTGAGGTAAGTGCCCAGGGTAGTTACAGGTAAGGAGGCCCCAAGTTTCCTGAGTGGACTTCTCCACAGTGTCTCCAGAGTGCCACCAGGGGACTCAGCAACTTTGAGGCTGATCTGGGGCCCAGGGAGGTGCAGGGCTGAGGCTCTGAGAGCGTCTCAATGGGGAAGGCCTGGCAGGCCCTCTGCAAGCAGGGTGGATGGGACACTGCCTGCCTCTTGTGCCTCCTCACTCTTCTCCCCTACCCCGAGCCTCAGTCCCCACCTTGAGGCCATGTTGAGAAGTCTCCAGCCCCTCTCACCTCACACACACTCCTACAGAGAGCTTCCTGCAGCCCCACCCCTCACTCCGGTGATACTCTCTCTTCCTCCACCAGCCAACATTTGTGCGCCACCACTGGGTACACAGGCGACGCCAGGATGGCAAGTGTCGGCACTGTGGGAAGGTGAGGCCCTGCCCAGGGAAGTTGGCCAGCCTGATGACCACCGGACCTGGGCCCTGTGGCCCCCGAGCCTCAGGCTGTGCATCCAGTGTGACCTGCCCATCACCGACTGTTTCTCCTGAGTGCAGAGTCCTAGGGCTCTGTTTCAACCTGGCTGAGGTGCCCATTCAGTTCCAAAACACCTAGGCTTCTGGACAGAGCAGGAGAGCAGGGAAGAAAGTTATCTTCTAGTGCAGGGTATCTGGACTGCTTGGAAATTACACGTGAGCCCTCTGAGAATTAGACTTACTCATTTAGTAACTCGGCAGATACTTGTTGAACGCCTGTTGGGTGCTGAGCCCCACTGGGTAGTGGGTAGTGGGTCCCTGCCCTCCTGGAGGAGGAGGGTGTGGCTTGAAGACAGACTCTGCAGGCAGTCCTCCTGAGCACAGTCCACAGTGTGGTGGTCACTTAGTCATTGTCTGCTTCCTGTGCGTCTCTGTCAGTAAGCATAGGCCATGGAAGGTCGAGGGGCCTTGTCCCTCTTTTCCTTTGCCCACTTTCAGTGCCACGCACAGTGTCTGGCACCCAGCAGGCCCTCAGTAACGTTCGTAGGGCGAACAAGGATATGAATGTGATAGGTACTGTGAAGAAGCGTGAAGCGCTGTAAGTGCCCAGGGGCCTGGGGGTCTGGGGTCAGGAAGGAGGGCATCTCCGCCTACAGGAGTTAGCTGTGGATGCTTTGAGCAGATCACATGTGTGCACCCAACGCCTTGCAGTTAACTTCAGAGAGTCCTAAGCCTCCCTGCTCCAGGGGCTTATTTTACAGGGTTTTTCTTTTCTTTTTTTTTTTTTTTTTTGTCGTTTTGTTCTGTTTTTTATTTTATTTTACTTATTTTTATGTTTTATTTATTTTTGAGAGAGAGAGAGAAAGCAAGCACGGGAGGGACAGAGAGAGAGAGGGAGACACAGAATCTGAAGACAGGCTCCAGGCTCTGAGCTAGCTATCAGCACAGAGCCCGACGCGGGGCTTGAACCCACGAACCGCGAGATCATGACCTGAGCCAAAGTCAGACGCTTAACCGACTGAGCCACCCAGGCGGCCCATTGTTTTTTGTTTAATTTTTAAAAATGTGCTCAATTTCCCTGGGTGGAGAGAGGTTGGCAACAGAAGAGGAGTTGGGCCTGCTGCTCTGGACCTGGTCCCTGGTGCCCCAACCACCCTCTTCCCCCTAGGGCTTCCAGCAGAAGTTCACCTTCCACAGCAAGGAGATCGTGGCCATCAGTTGCTCCTGGTGCAAGCAAGCAGTGAGTGCTCGCCCTGCCCCGCCATAGGGCGTCCCCTGGGCTGCACTGGGTGGGGGTCCCCAGGCCTCAGCTCAGCCCGGCTCAGCTGTGCCCCCTCCTCTCTAGTACCACAGCAAGGTGTCCTGCTTCATGCTGCAGCAGATCGAGGAGCCGTGCTCCCTGGGGGTCCACGCTGCTGTGGTCATCCCACCCACCTGGATCCTTCGTGCTCGAAGGCCCCAGGTGAGTCTTGCCTGCACCCTTGACACCACTCCCACGTTTGGGCTCTGCTGACTACCCCAGCCCTCCCACCTTGTCACCAATGCCCCTGCTTCCCTCGCAGAATACCCTCAAGGCAAGCAAGAAGAAAAAGAGAGCATCCTTTAAGAGGAAATCTAGCAAGAAAGGGCCAGAGGTTAGTCCTGGGGCTGGGTGGGCCACTGGAGGGGAACAGGAAAGAGGGGCCTGTTTCTTGGAATACTGAGGCCCCTGGGCTGATGCAGCCTTTGGTGGGTCAGTTTGGGCTCTGGGCCCCAGAGGAGGGTGTGAGGCCAGATCCGAGTTGCCTCTGTATGGCCAGGCCCACTTAAGGTCTGACCTGGAGGTAGTATGAGGGCGCACTGCCGAAAATGGGGATAAGGTCTTCAAGACAGGAAGGAGCCTTATTGTCTCTCTGTCTCCAAGGAGGGCCGCTGGAAACCCTTCATCATCAGGCCCACCCCGTCCCCCCTCATGAAGCCCCTGCTGGTGTTTGTGAACCCCAAGAGTGGGGGCAACCAGGTACGCACAGCCTCCCCTCTCCACCGGGAGCCTTGGGGGAGGAACGGGTTCCGGCTCTGCACCCCTCCCCTCCCCAGCAACTGCTCCCAGTTCCATGGCAGGCTCCTGCCCCATCCCTCTTTCCCAGAGATACTGAGGAGATCTGATTCTGTCTCCACCCCTTGCCCCTCGCTGGGCCTGCTTCCCACAGCCACAGCCTTCTCATGTGCTTTTCCCCACTTCAGCCCACCAGCCCTGACTGACTCCCCCGGTCCCCCGCAGGGCGCTAAGATCATCCAGTCCTTCCTGTGGTATCTCAATCCCCGACAAGTCTTTGACCTGAGCCAGGGAGGGCCCAAGGAGGCGTAAGTACTTGCCAAGGCTCCGTGGGGACAGTGGCAGGGGGCTTGCCTGGCACTCAGGTTAAGGTGCACGTACCCTGACACTTCCGGTCCTCCGACCCCAGGCTGGAGATGTACCGCAAAGTACACAACCTGCGGATCCTGGCGTGCGGAGGCGACGGCACGGTGAGTTCTCCCGCTGCTCGCTTCTCGAGTCTCCCGCCTCTCTGGGGCCTGAGCCTGGGCCCCGCTGGTCTGACCTGGCCTCTTGTGCTCTGCCCCCTCCAGGTCGGCTGGATCCTCTCCACCCTGGACCAGCTGCGCTTAAAGCCACCGCCGCCCGTTGCCATTCTGCCCCTGGGCACTGGCAATGACTTGGCCCGTACCCTCAACTGGGGAGGGGTAAGAGCCCACGGCAGGGTAGGAGAGCTGGGGGTGGGCCGTGCGACCCTGCACGCCTCTCCCCAGGAGAGGCTCAGTTCCTGAGCCCTTTGTCCCACCAGGGCTACACGGATGAGCCTGTGTCCAAGATCCTCTCCCACGTGGAGGAGGGGAATGTAGTGCAGCTAGACCGCTGGGACCTCCGTGCTGAGCCCAACCCCGACGCGGGGCCCGAGGAGCGTGACGAGGGCGCCACTGACCGGGTAGGGCGGCCAGGGCCAGGGGCAGCCGCTACAGTGGGGGCGGGGGGCAGTCTCGGGAGACCCGGGCTGGCCTCCTCTTTCTCACTTGCCAGTTCAGGGACTTTGGGCAAATCTCTTCGTTTCTCCAGACTTTCAGCTTCTTCCGTACAATGGTCATAATGGTACTCCACAAGCTAGTTGCTATTCAGCCACTTGGCACATATTTACTGAATATCTGCCACATGCCAGGCACCATTTTAAGCGGCAACAAAGCAAAGTCCCTGTTCTCACAGAGCTCCTAGAGAATATGGCACTTTGGGGAAGAAGCATCATGGGGGACAGAAAGCCAGGGAAGAGAGTGTCAGCAGAGCTGGGGCTGTTTTGTGTATGGGGCACTTGGAGGAGCCTCACCGGAGCCAGAAGCTGAGAGGGCAGAGCCTCAGGCGGGGAACTGGCTGGAGGAAGAACTTTGTGGTAGATCCTCTTAACTGGGGGAAAGGCTTCCAAAAATGCATGGGCTTAGCGAGCCTGGTGGCCCCTGGCCTGGGCCAGGCCAGAGCAGGGAGGGGTCTGTGAGGCCCAGCCCTCATGCTGGGCCCATGACCTTTTTCCAGCTGCCCCTGGATGTCTTCAACAACTACTTCAGCCTGGGCTTCGATGCCCACGTCACCCTGGAGTTTCACGAGTCTCGAGGTTGGCAACCTCTTGCTGAGGAGGCATTGGGAGGCTGGGGAGGAAGAGACACAGGAGGGTCCCTGAGAGGGTCAGACCTTGCCCCCAGCAGTAAAAGAAAGGCACTTGTTCCCAGCCCTTCCTCCTCGCCCCAGCTTGGGAAGCCCCAGCAGGTTCAGAATGACTGACTGTCCCCTGTTTCTTATTGCCACCCAGAGGCCAACCCAGAGAAATTCAACAGCCGCTTTCGAAATAAGATGTTCTACGCCGGGGTGAGTCTGGGGTCTGCCAGCAATAGCCCCCACCATGCCCACTATTCTACCACCTAAGCCCCCTGCCCACCTGTGTCTGCTAGGCCACAGGACCCCTTCTGGGCAGTGGTAAGGGAAAGTCTCTGTTACCAGATGGTGATGCCCTCTGTCTCCCACAGACAGCCTTCTCCGACTTCCTGATGGGCAGCTCTAAGGACTTGGCCAAGCACATCCGAGTGGTGGTAAATGGACCAAGCTGGCAGGCAGAGTGGGTGGGCCCAGCAGAGAGGGAGGCTGCCTTGGCACGGCTGTATAGCTTACACCCTCCCCTGTTCCTGCCTCCAGTGTGATGGAACCGACCTGACCCCCAAGATCCAGGACCTGAAGCCCCAGTGCATTGTTTTCCTGAATATTCCCAGGTGAGGAGGGGAGGGCTCTGTGTGGGCCCAGCTGTCTCCATCCTGCAGGACTGTCCTCTGAAGGCCCTTGTGTTGCCTTCCCCTCCAGGTACTGCGCAGGCACCATGCCCTGGGGCCACCCTGGGGAGCACCACGACTTTGAGCCCCAGCGGCATGATGATGGCTACCTCGAAGTCATTGGCTTTACCATGACGTCCCTGGTGAGTGGGTCAGCAAGGGACCTGCCTGGAGCCCCGGCTCTGCTTTGCCCCTGGCTCTGTCCCCACAGTGACCAACAATACTGTTCCAAGATGGAAGGGGGGCGTTTACCAAACTTCCTTTCACTGGCCGAGACAGGAGAATTCATGCTCATCTCCCTGGCTGGGGTCTCCCCTTCCCTCCCTCCCTTCCCCCAGCAGGGTCTCGCTCTTCCCTCAGCTCTCTGACTGGGGTATTGTCCTCCCTCTCTGCTCTCTGTCTGGGGGGTCACTGTCATTGTGTTCCCTGGCCAGAGCATCTCTGGGGGGAACAGAGCTGGGGGCCCCACTGCCCCTGCCCTGGCGCCTGACCTGAGCCTTTTGCGCCCACAGGCAGCGCTGCAGGTGGGCGGGCACGGTGAGCGGCTGACACAGTGCCGCGAGGTGGTACTCACCACGTCTAAGGCCATCCCGGTGCAGGTGGATGGCGAGCCCTGCAAACTCGCAGCCTCTCGTATTCGCATCGCCCTGCGCAACCAGGCCACCATGGTGCAGAAGGCCAAGCGGCGGAGTGCCGGCCCCCTGCATAGCGAGTACGTCCCCCTCCCGGCCACCTGCCCTGGACCCAAGGCCAGACTCTGCCCCTCTCTTGAGCCTTGGTTTCCCCAGCCGGAAAGGGGGCCTCCAGTCCCTCTGCCCCAGGGAAGCTGGTCAGGGCCCCTCAGTCTGCCCCTCAGTGGCTGGCTGAGGATCCTTGCCATGTGCCCTCTTCCCACCTTCCGCCCCGTGCCTCAGCCAGCAGCCCGTGCCTGAGCAGCTGCGGATCCAGGTGAGCAGAGTCAGCATGCATGACTACGAGGCCCTGCATTACGATAAGGAGCAGCTCAAGGAGGCCTGTGAGTGACAGTTGGGGGCAAGGAGCTGCCGAGACCTGGGCGGGGCGGGGGGGGATACGGCCAGCTGCTGACGGCCTGCTCTGTCCCCCAGCCGTGCCACTGGGCACCGTGGTGGTCCCAGGAGACAGCGACCTAGAGCTCTGCCGGGCGCACATTGAGAGGCTCCAACAGGTGAGGGAGGGGGTCAGGAGCCCGTCCCGCTTGTGCCCAGCTGCTGCAGTTTCCTTTCTCTCCCAACTCCCGGCCTCCGCTTCTCTCAGCAGGAGCACGAAGGTGCTGGAGCCAAGTCCCCCACCTGCCAGAAACTGTCCCCCAAGTGGTGCTTCCTGGACGGTGAGTGGCCCTGAAGGACCAGCTCCTGGCAGTCCCGGGCTGTGTCCTGCCCCCTCCCTCAGGGCTCCTGGTGGGGCAGCAGAAAATCTGGGCCTGGACAAGGGCCTCCTGTCCCCTCAGCCGGCTCTCTGCCTTCCCCACAGCCACCACTGCCAGCCGCTTCTACAGGATCGACCGGGCCCAGGTGAGCACTCGCGGCCCTCCATCCATCGCTGGCTCCGAGCCACCCGAGGGCCCTCTCTTGTTGGCCCACACTTCCACAGATGGGCTCCCCCGCCCTCAGTCCTCATACTGTGTCGCGCCCGCACACCTGCTCGGGCCGCAGATAGGGCATGGCCCTGCCCTCCAGACTGGCACGCACGCAGCCCAACAGTGAAGGGAGCTGGCATTCCCAGAAAAGTCTTGCTGGGTGGGTGCGAGGGCCTGGGAACACAGATGCTGCCCAGCGAGACACAGATGCTAAGGCACTTCTGCCCAGAGGCTGGGCGACCTGGGTAAAGGCTCAGCAGTGGGAAGGGGCTGGGAAGGCGAGGGGAAGAGAGACTGGCAGGGCCCCTCACCTGGCTTGCGCCTGCTCGCCTTCATGCTCCTAGCAGAGGCTTCTCCAGGTCCGTTGGCCTTGCCCCTGCACCCCCACCATCGGTGGCCCTGGAAGATCCTGACCCTTGGTCCCTGACCTCCCCACCCACAGGAACACCTCAACTATGTGACTGAGATCGCACAGGATGAGATTTATATTCTGGACCCTGAGCTGCTGGGGGCATCGGCCCGGCCTGACCTCCCAACCCCCACTTCCTCTCTTCCCACCTCCCCCTGTTCACCCACACTCCGGTGAGTCCTGCTGCTCCTCCAGCCCCCTGGCTCTAAACCCCACCCACAAGCCAGAAGCTCCTGAAGTCCCGCCTTCAACACCAGACACATGTCCGGTGTCAAGCTAGCTGCCAGGTCCCCACAGGCTGAGTCATTGGCAGAGAACCGAACCTGGCCACACCCAGTTGACCGGTCCCTTGCCCCCAGGAAAGTGGCATCACTGACCATCCTGCTGCGCTGGGTTCCCCGCCTCCCCCCCCCCCCCCCCCCCACTTCTCTATGAGTCCTGTTCCCCATCCCCCAACATCCGAGCACTCCAACCTCACCCCTCCACCCACCCACCCTCCATCCCCGCTGCCCAGCACCGTGCCCTTCCCAGGTTGTCCGGGCCTCAAGTTTGCCTTCCTCTGCACTTGTCCTTCCTGCCTCAGACACTTCCCCCGTTCCTCGTGGAGCTGCCCCCTCCACTCAGACCGCAGCTTGGGAGTTTCCTCCTCAGAGGAGTCTTCCCAGGAACCCCAGCTGAAGTTGCTGTGCGATCACACCGCGCTGTCTCTGTTCCTCAGCGCTTCCCACTCTCAGAACGCCTTATATATTTGTTGACTTGTTCGTCTCCCTGACTGGAATGTAAGCTCCGTGCGAGCGAGCTCTCGGTCTTGCTCACGGCTGTATCACCAGCACCCAGAACAGCACCTGCCATGTAGGCAACAAACTGTTGAAGGAACGCAGGGAGCACCTTGGGGCGGGGAGGGGGACCAGCTGGGCCTGTGCCGTCGCTGGCTCACATCTCACCCCGCTCTGCTTGCAGGTCACTGCCAGGGGATGTGGCACCCCCCAAAGGTGAGGGCTCTCCCTTCTCCCCGGCCCCAGGTGGGGTGGAGCCCACACATATCCTCCCACAACCGGCAAGGTCCGCACGGTCACACGGACCACAGTCGAGCCCTCAGCACACGTGCCCCGGCAGGCCCGCCCTCCCCACAGCACGTTCGTGCACCGACACGACACGAGCCAGGGCCTCCGGCCCCAGAGTGTAACAGGCAGGTGTTCTGTGCAGGTGAAGAGCTGATTGAGGCCGCCAAGAGGAACAACTTCTGTAAGGTACTAGCGAGGGGCTCTGGCTTCTCCCCTCTGTGCCATGTGGGGCGGGGCCTCAGGGTGGGGCCAAGGGTTGGCCTGTTTGGGAGCCAGCCACTGGCCCGCTGCAGAATCTCCATGGTGATTGTCCCATTCCACCTTGTCCGCGTCCCTGTCCCGCTCCCGGTGTCCCTTCATAGGGGCTTCCTGGCGCAGCCTGCCTGTCCCCGGTGCTCAGAAAGGAGCAAGTCTTAGAGGAACCGCAGGCTCCAGGGCTTGGTCATCAGTGGTCCTGGGGAGTTCATGGGCCCCTGGGGTGTGAGAAGCCCAGTGTCTCTCCCCTACGCTCCAGAAAGATCCCCAGAGGGATGATGTGTGAGCACAGTAGTGTCAGGCCTGCGGCCTGTATGAGATGGGGTGTTTCTGTGGCTGGCAGGGGGGTGGCCCTGAGGAGCCCCAGCCCTGCTCTCTGCCTCCTGCCCTCAGCTCCAGGAGCTGCACCGAGCTGGGGGCGACCTCATGCACCGGGACGAGCAGAGCCGCACGCTCCTGCACCATGCGGTCAGCACGGGCAGCAAGGAAGTGGTCCGCTACCTGCTGGACCACGGTGAGCTGTGCCACTGGGGGCCCCGGGGCTGGGGGCCGCAGCGGGAGGAGGGGAGGGCGCCAGGCCTCTCTGACCTCCCCCTCCCCTCTTCTCCAGCGCCCCCAGAGATCCTTGATGCTGTGGAGGAGAAGTGAGTATCTGGGCATCGGGAGACCTTGGTTGCTCTGGAACCTGCCCTGTCTTCATCTAGCCCTTCCCACTCGGTTCATGGTCAGAGCCCATAAACCCTTCCAGGCCACCTCTGTCCTGCCCTTGCCCCACAGCTCTGAGCTTCGTGCTCTAATAGCCCTCTGGAGACAGACGAGAGGGCCCTGAGAACAGGATGGGGGTCCACAGCCAGCCCCTGTTTCCGCAGTGGGGAGACCTGTCTGCACCAGGCAGCGGCCTTGGGCCAGCGTACCATCTGCCACTACATCGTGGAGGCTGGGGCCTCTCTCATGAAGACAGACCAGCAGGTGAGCAGACTAGCAGGAAGTCCACACCAGCACAAACCAACCCTTTCCCAAACTCGGGCCCTTGTAAGTGGGGAGCCACGGGGAGGGCCGCCGCTCGGGACCGAAGCTGTCCTTCAGCCAGCATAGTCCGGATCCTGAGAAACCTGGGCCAGCGGAGGGTGGGGGGTGGATGACTGCCTGGCCTTTGAGGCTTTTCCCTCCCCCACTGGCAGCCCGGAGGGAAGGTTCCCTGCCCTCTCCCAAGCCGGGGGGGGGGGTCAACAGGTCCCTGAACTGATGGCGGCAACCCCCTCATCCAGGGCGACACCCCCCGGCAGCGGGCTGAGAAGGCTCAGGACACCGAGCTCGCCGCCTACCTAGAGAACCGGCAGCACTACCAGATGATCCAGCGGGAGGACCAAGAGACGGCTGTGTAGCTGTGAGGCTGACACCAGGGCAGCGAGGAGGGACAGGGCCAGCCTGAGGACGAGCCCCCTCATCGCCCACCTCACTGCCACATTCTAGTCGGACTACCACGGGGGGACCCATGCCCCAGGGAAGGAGCCCCGTGCTGCCCCCTGAGGAGCCACCCGCCCCGGACGAGGGTTGGACTCTGAGGAGCTGGGGGATCTCCCCTGTCCCCCTGAGGCCCCAGCCCGACCCAGGGCCTACGGGGGAACAGGAAACTGGACTGGGCTGGGCAGGCCTTTGGGGGACTGGGGCTGGACCACTTCAGGGCAGCCCTTGCCCTCACCGCAGCAGGTGCCCTCGTGGGGTTTAGGAGTAGAGGGGGAGGGCAGAGGGGCTTGAGGCCCTATCAGGGAGCCTTCAGGAAGAGGCTTCCTAAGCCACCTGCTCCTTTAGGGCCCCCACCCTGAGCCTCCTGGCAGCTTGGGCCCTCTCTCCTGCCCCGACTCCACCCTTCCCAGGGTTTCCTTCCAGAAACAGAGCCTGCTGCATTTGCCTGCCCGCTGCCCTGCTTGGCACCTACCCCTGGTGACCCTCCCTGTGTACTCAGTCATTTCATCGCCGCCCGACTGTGTGGCCTGGGGGTTGGAGTGGGGCTCTCGTGGTGACATGTTTACAGCTGGGTGTGACTCAGTAAAGTGGATTTTTTTCCTTTCTGCTCTTTTTTTTTTTTTTTGGCTGGGAAGGTCTTCCAGAAGCAGTGGGGTCTGGTGGAGGGGGACTGGACACCCTGGACCCAGGCCCCTTTGGGGAGGGGGGCGTGCCAGGACCTGGCCGAGACCTGACCTCTGCCTGGCCGCCTAGCTCGGCGGGGCCGGGGGGAGGAGCTGATTTCCTCTCGCTTCCCGCTTCCCGCAGGGACGATAACAATGAAAGTGAAAGAGAGGTGGGGCGGGGGTGAGGCCTGTATTCTTTGACCCCTTTGCCCTATGGCCTTGGGCAAGCTCCTTCCCCCAGGCCTCAGTTGCATTTACTGTTTAGGGGATCGGGTGAGGTGATCCCCCAAGGTCGGAAGGGGTGGGCATTTGCAGCTGCCGCCGTGGCTGCATCTGGAACTTCTCAGACGGCTCTCGTCAGCTCCCTAGCCTTACCAAATCCAGCCTGCGGGCTCCTCCTCCAACAACTTCCCCCAGCTCCCGCCCCCGAAAACCTGCTCTCCTGGAAAGGCACGGCGTCCCCTGCGTCCGAGCGCCTTCTCGGGGGCTCAGTGTCCCCAGGCTCCCCCAACACTGAGCGGAGCATCTCCCTGCTCACTTGGTGAAGCGACCCTAGGTGGGGGCTTGCGCTCCTTCCCCAGCAGCTAAGGGGGCGCAAAGGGCCGGTCCTCGACGGGGTTAGTCATCGGGGGACTGAGCCGCACATAGGCTGGAACGCGGGCCCCTCGCCGAGCGCCGGAACCCGTCACAACCCCGGGGTTACCAGCTCCCTCCCAGTCTGCATCCTCCCAGTCTCCCCTCCCCCGGAGGAGAGGCAGACGTCCAGCGGGGAAAGAGGACGGCCCCGGGGAGGGGGCGGGGGCGGGAAGCTGGGGCTCGGGCAGGGGCCAGGGGTGCCGAGGCAGGGCAGAAGCTTGAGGCCGGGAGACCCCGGGCTCAGAAGACGGGGGACCGGCAGAGCCCGTCGTCTGAGCGCGGACGGCCCGGGCGGGGCGAGCGGGGGGTGGTGCGGGGACCCGCGGCGGGAAGCTGGGGTAGAAGCGCCCGGGACGCGCGGGGCGGGAGCGGAGGCGGGGACGCCGGGGTCTGGGGGCGGCGCGGGTTTGAGGGGAGGGGGCGGGGCGGGTCCTTCCTCGGTGGGGGGGGGGGGGCGGGGGCCCATGTGACCGGCTCAGACCGGTTCTGGAGACAAAAGGGGCCGCGGCGGCCGGAGCGGGACGGGCCCGGAGCGGGAGGGAGCGCAGCACCGCGGGCAGCGAGCGAGTGAGCGCGCGGGGTCCCGGCGGGCGTGCGGCGGCGGCCTCGGCCCCTCGCCCGCTGGGCCCCAGCCGCCCTGGGGGCCGGAGGCAGGGTGGGGGTCTGAGCTGCGTCCTGGGCTCCAGGCCCTCCCCAGGGAGACGCCTCCGGCTGTGCGCCCCGGCTAGCGGCGAGGGGCCGGCCCCAGAATCCTGCCGCCGCCCCAGCCCGAAGGCCTGGACTGTGGGGACGGGGGTGGGAGGTGCGCGCGTGCGGCCCCACGTGGGGAAGGGGGCAGGCGGGGGGACTCTGACCCGACCTCTCCCCCCACCCCCACCCCCAGGATGCAGCACCGAGGCTTCCTCCTCCTCGCCCTCCTCACCCTGCTGGCGCTCACCACCGCGGTGGCCAAAAAGAAAGGTGATACGGGGTGTGGGGGATTGAAGGAGGGCTGGAGACGGGCCAGTGAGGCTGGCGACCTCTGGCCTGGCCGCCGGGGTTCCGAGGCCAGGACCCCAGGAAACGGCCCCCGAGTGAGTCTCTCGTGCCGCGAGGTCCTGAGCTCCGTTCCCCGTGTGTCTTAGACAAAGTGAAGAAGGGCGGCCCGGGGAACGAGTGCGCGGAGTGGACCTGGGGGCCCTGCACCCCCAGCAGCAAGGACTGCGGCGTGGGTTTCCGCGAGGGTACCTGTGGGGCCCAGACCCAGCGCGTCCGGTGCAGGGTGCCCTGCAACTGGAAGAAGGAGTTTGGAGGTGAGGCGGGGCGCAGGCGGAGGGCAGGAAAAGGGGGGCACAGCCTCACTGAAACCTGGGCAGGTCTGTGGCCTCCAGCCACTGGGCCGCCCCGCTGATCCTGGGCACTCTCCCGCCAGCCGACTGCAAGTACAAGTTTGAGAGCTGGGGAGCGTGTGATGGGGGCACAGGCACGAAGGCCCGCCAAGGCACCCTGAAGAAGGCGCGGTACAATGCCCAGTGCCAGGAGACCATCCGCGTGACCAAGCCTTGCACCCCCAAGACCAAAGCCAAGGCCAAAGGTCAGGGAAGTGGGAGAGGGTTGTGGGGTCATAGCGGGGGGGCGGGGGGGGGCGGCGGCTGGGGGGGGCTGCACCACCTGTGAAAGGGAACGGTTAAGCCTGAAGTTTTGGACTTTGGAGAAGGACTTCTTGACATCTCTGCACTTGGTTTCCCTGTCTGTAGAGATAGCTTAGGGGGCACATACCGAGGGGGGCCCGCGGAAGGTACTCATGGGTTATTAAATCTTCTGGCCCAGGTGGAAGCACAAACCCGCTCTGTGGTGTTGGAGCATTTTGCTTAGGGTTCAGGGAAGTTGACTGACCTGGAAGGACTTGCCTTTGTCATCTCTCCAGCCAGAGGGAGCATTGGGTCAGCTTGGGTCCTTTCCAGTATCGAAAGGACTTCACAGCCCACACTTGTGCTATCCCTTAGCTCCTTCCTGATTCACAGCAGCCTAGAGAGGCCATCAGGGCAGAGGTGAATCAGCCCACTTCTTAGGTGAGGAGGCCGAGACTGAGGGCGGCTGGGACCAAGAGCCTGAAGGTTTTCTGAACCCCAGTGAAAGTATAAGTTGGTGTGGGGCAGGTCCAGCATCAATATGGCTGCACTGTCCCCCTGGCCACCAGGTCAGCTGATCCGGAGCCACTAGGGGGCAGAATTTTCTCCCTGATGTATGTGCAGGGGGTCTCTCCTGGTCACCAGGACTCCTCTAACGCATTATTTCTCACTTGTTTTACAGCCAAGAAAGGGAAGGGAAAGGACTAGCGGCCAGGTCTGGATGCCAAGGAGCCCGGGGCCTGTGCCCTCTCTCCCACGGGGCCAAGATCGAACCTACCAGTGCCTTTTGTCTACTCATTAGCTTTATCAATCATACCCTGCTTCTTCCCTTTCACTTCTCCACCCCCAAGTGTCCCAAAGGGGGAGGAACAAGGGACTGTGGACCACTTGAGCCTCCTGCCCCAGAGGGATGTGATTCCCGGTACCCCCTTTTGTCCTTCCCCACAAAGATGCCATTACTAAGAAACAAATAAACCGTTGTGTTTTTCCCCCCAATAAAAGCTTTTCTTTTAATATATAAAAGCCCCTTCCCAGGGAGTTTGCTGTGGTAATTTGTTGGGGCGGGAACTGGTGAAGGAAAGGGAAGGCTGTGGGAACTGTGGCTTTTAGGGGCCGGGGGGTTTGGCGGTGAATGCTCCCCAGAGCTCATGGGAAAAGCAGAACGGTTATGAAAATTTCTCCCAGGGCCCCTACTGACTCCTGAAAGGGGACCCCCATCAAGTCACCTGAGCCTTTCAGTCTGGTCTTTCCAGGGGCCACACCAGGACTGGGAGGGAACCTGGAAGATTCCCTAGAACTGACACTCGCCATGTCAGCCACACTCAACCAAAGGCCTTTTGGTACGGCCCGGCCCTCGCTGTCACTGAAGCCTGTGACAGTCAAGTCCGCACCCATTCTCGCCTGTGACCCAGGCCTCCCTCACTGCAGAAGCCTGCTGGGAGAACCCTTCAGAATCCGTTGGGCCTCTCTGCTCAGCATGGGACCTCAGGAAGCCAGACCTCAGTTCCTGAGTGTGCACCCCTGACCTCCCAGCTACCCCATCCTGAACGTGCAGGGCTGCGAGGGGCATGTGGCAGGGGGCCCTGAGAGCCCACCCACCCAGAGCCTGGCTGAACAGCTGCAGCAAGGGGAGAGCTCTGCCCCTGGAACGGGACCCGGGAGGAGGGGCTGAGCCTACATGCGGGGTGCAGCAGGGAGAAAGCACCAACTACGGCACAATGGGGGACCCTAGCCTTCCACTCCCTTCCGAAGCCTCCTTTCCAAAGCAGTGGCTCCTTTGCTCCTCCCAAGGGGGATTCTGGGCTTTTACTTCCCTCCAGATGTCATTTCAGCCATGCTGGTTGGTCACAGTGGGGCAGGTGCCCCAGGAGGCCAGTGCCTCCCAGCTCCCTGAGGCAGGGCAACAGAGGTGGGCCAGGCAGTCTTGGTTCAGACGCTTCTGGGGCTGACCCTCCTCAGCCTGAGCAGAGATCTGGTCTCTCTGAATCCTGCCAGAGATTCTTCCTGAGCCTCACGGGGTCTTGGGGACCTCAGTTCTCTTCAGCGAACGTGAACACGGAGAGATGCTTCCAAATCTCTCCCTGACAGCCACGGGAGAGACCACATGGCTCAGCACACACACGTGACCACCAGCACCTTCTGGGGCACCCTTGCCTGCCTACCTGGCAGTGCCGATGTTCCGATACTGGCACAGCAGCAGGTGCCTGAAGGTCTTTTTAAAGGTGGCATTGCAGAGGGCATAGCAGGCAGGGTTGATGGTGCTGTTGACGTAGCAGAGCCAGTAGCCGATGGACCACACCGTGTCGGGAATGCAGCTCTGGCAGAAGGTGTTCACCAGGACCATGACGTTGTAGGGCGTCCAGGTGAGAATGAAGGCCAGCAGGATGGCAAAGATGGTCCGTGTCACCTTGCGCTCCCGGGCTGCCATCTGCCGCTTCTTGCGCACCTGGTTGCGGGCAATGCTGGCGAACTTGCGGGCCACGTTGGCCGCCGGACGCATGCCAGCTGGTGTGGCGGGAACGATCTCGATGGCTGTCACGCATTCGTTGCCCGTCTGCTTTGTCACAATCTGGATCTTGGACCATTTGGAGGCCGGGTTGAGGGCCCGCGGCTGTAGGGGAGGGGCGGGCATGGCAGGCGCGGTGGCCTCTGTGGTGGACAGCTCTGTGGGTGGTCGTTCCTTGGTGTTCTGCGTGGCACTGCCGGAGCTGGACTCATTGGAAGTGTCCTTGTCGGCCATCGGGCGCGGCGGCGGTGGCAGAACCGGTGGGGGCGCCTCCTCTAGCTTGCCGTTGCGCAGCTCCTCTTGAGCGGCTTCCCCCGGTGGGGGTTTCTTGATGCTCTGCTTCATCAGGGGGCTCTTGAGGAAGGCCAGAGTCTTGGCCTTCTTCTCCTTAGGGCCCTCGGGCCGGTGCTTGTGAACCCGGCTGCGACTGGCCAGGGAGATGTGAATGTAGAGCACCGTCATGATGACCACGGGCAGGTAGAAGGCAGCGATGGCTGTGCCGAAGGTCACTGCTGGGTTGGACAGGAACTGGATGAAGCACTGGTTGTCTGGCACGGTCCGCTTGCCCACCACAAACTGCCAGAACAAGATGGCAGGTGCCCAGAGCACGAAGGACAGGACCCAGGCAGCGGCGATCATGAGGCCCGCCATCTTGGTGGTGCGCCGGGCCGGGTAGGTGAGGGGCTTGGTGACGCAGAAGTACCGGTCAAAGCTGATAATGAGAAGGTTCATGACAGAGGCGTTGCTCACCACGTAGTCCAGGGCCAGCCATAAGTCACAGACCACGGCGCCCAGAGGCCAGTAGCCCTTGATGATGTACACGGTGTAGAGGTTCATGGAGAAAGCGCCTATGATGAGATCGGCACACGCGAGGCTGAAGAGGAAGTAGTTGTTGACCGTCTGCAGCTGCCTGTTGACCTTGATAGACAGCATCACCAGGATGTTGCCCACGACAGTCACCAGGCTCAACGAGCCTGTCACCGTGGCGATGAATATCATCTCCACCGTCTCGTAGCGGTTATGGGTCGATGTGACCAAGCGTACAGACTGGTTGCCCGAGCTGCCGTTGACTGGTGTGAAGTTCGCCATTTTGGTTAGCGGTAGTGGGCGGGCAGTGTCTGGAGAAGGAAGGAGAGAGAGAGAAAAGGATGAGCTGTAGAATTGGATTGCAGAGGTAACTCAAGGTGACAGAGGGACATCATCACGCAGAACCTTAGAGAACTCTGACCCATCCCTTCGTTCATCTCTTACTGAGTGCCTACTTTGTGCAAGCACTGTTCTCGGTGCAGGAGTTACGGACGTGAATGAGACACACGCGGCCCCCGCTCTCACGGAGCTTACAGCCTGATCAGGGCAGACACACAGACACGTGAGCAACAAAAAAAGTGCTAGAACGAACACAAGGCAGGGCAACAGTAGAGTGAGGGAGTCAGAGGACAGATAGGGATGCTGCCTTGCTGGGTGATCAGTGAAGGCCTCTCCAAGGAGGTGATATCCGGACAGTGGCGAGGAGACAGCCATGTGAAGAGCTGCAGAGGTGGCTTACTCAGGGGCAATGGCCAGAGCAAAGGTCCTGAGGCACGTGTGGGGCACAGACAGAAGGCCAGTGTGTGCAGGGCCCACAGAAGCAATGGGGAGGGCTTGAGTGGTCCCAGAGGTCAGCATGTGGCTCCGGCCAGAAGTGTTCGTTCGTTTACCTCCTCGTTCTGTAACCAAACGTCACCAGGGGACCTGTTCTCAATCCTTACAGAAGGTATTGAGGACAAAGGCAAGGATACATATTAGCAGCTAATACTTAACTAAGTTTCTGTGCTTTTTATAAATATTAATTTATTTCTTCCTCACGACAAATCTGTGAGGTAGAATCCTAGATTTTTCACTACTTACAGATGAGGAAACTGAGGCACGGAGATGTTAAATAACCTGACCAAGGTTCCACAAAGTCCTTGACGTGTTGCTGTCCCAGAGCTAAGGATTCTGGCAGAAGGAGGCCCAGAGAGCCAGAAGAGGCAGTAATCCCACCTCGGGGAGGGCTTCTGGGATGACCAGAGGGGGCACGGAGAGGGAAGCCTCAAGGATGAGGAGGAGAGTGTCATGTAGCGAGGCTCGGGAGGTACATGCCATTGAGACATCCCCCCACCAGCCCTCCCTCCCAGCCCCAGTGCAGTGTCGGGGGGGGGGGGGGGGAGGGCCTCAGTGCAGGGGAGTTAGGGACTGTCCACAGCCAGCGGGAGTAGGTGGGAGCTGAGGACCGTGAGGAATCAGAAGCCTAGAAGCCTAGAGGGCCTGCCAGCCAAGCAAAGGCACACATGGCTTCCAAGGGGCCAGGGCCAGCCCTCACCCCAACCGAGAACCCAAAGGAAGCCCGAAGGGACCCCAGAGTGTCTCAGGGGGAAGAGGGACAGTGCTGCAGGGGAGTCTGTCGCAGCCAGAGCCCCCCCCCCGCCGACCCCGCCGCCGGGCCCACCAGCACACCAGTGCCCCCCCCCCCCAGCACACAGCCTGCGCCCCCTCCCACCCAGGTTCCTCTTCATCTCTCCCCCGCCTTCCTCTCCCATACACGTGAGAGGGGCCCACGCCCGGCGCGCCGTGCCAGGGCAGCCGTTCAGCCCAGCCTCCTTCACACCCGCCAACATGCACACCATTACACACACGCACAGGGGCCCCCTCCCAGCCCCGCCAGCCCTGAGCACTGTCGTATACACAGCGTCCGTGTGTGTGAGAGAGAGAGAGAGAGAGAGAGGCGGGGTGTGTGGAGCAAGGAGCAGTCCCGCTGCAGCCCAGGCTCCAAGGCCAGCCGGGTGTAGCTGTGTGGCCTTAGACAAGCCACCTCACCTTCCTGCCCTTCTCTTGCTCATTCACTATATAGAGAGGACTGAGTCCTGGGACCCCGCCCAAGCAGCTGTGGGGATCAGCAACTAGACTTTCCATCTCCAGCATGAAAATGTGCCACAGGCTGAAGGCAGGTGTCAGGGTGACTCCCCCCACCCAAGCCTGGCCTCGACTCCCCTCGTTCACCACTGCAGACACAGCCCCAGCCTCCTAGCCTGGCATTTCATGCTCACCTGTCCAAACCCTTGGTTCCCAGGAGGAAAGGCTCAAAGAGGGGTGTGGCCATCTCCAAGGTCACAAACGAGTCAAGGGCAAAGACTGAACACCACCCTCCCTGGGGTCTCCGACAGCTCCTTTCAGCTTGGAGAGATTCCGGGTGTCGCCCTCGGAGCTGGGGCCGCCAGCATGGAGAGGCTGCCCTCCCCAGGCCCATGCAGGCAGGTGCAGGGTGGGCAACGGTCTGCCAGCTCCAAGGAGAGCCTTGCTTTCACCTCCCCAGGCCAGGACGCAGGCCAGCGAGATGGGAACAGGGTTGGAGGTGCCAAATATGAAAAACATAATAGCCTTGGTTTATTAACTATGAGTCAGGAACCCCTCTGAGTTTTTTATATAGATTATCTGGTTTAATCCTTGCAGAAGCCTGATAAGGCAGGTACTAATAGTATCCCCATCTCACTGATGTAAGTAGCTTTTTACAGATGAGGACAATGTTAATTAGCTGGCCCAAAGTCATCCAGTGTGTAAGTAGGGGCAGGGGCCACCTTCTCAACCTCAACCCGCCTCAGGTTGATTTCCTGCCTCTACTCGCCACTGTTCAAAACCAAAGAACTAAGGATCCCCTCCCACTCCTTGCCGGCCCCCCTACTTAGCTTTCCCAGAAGAGGAGAGACCTCTTTCTTGTCTCCTTCGGGGACATCTTGTCTCCAAGGAGGTGGTGGCACGTGGTTTAGTTCCGCTCTGGGTCCTCTTGGGAAAGCTGCCAGCGGCAGAAAAGGTGAGGCATGGTGTCTCCCGCCCCCCACACCACCATCTTTCTGGGGGTCTCCCGGAGGCATTCAGACAGCAATTCTCTCTGGGGGCGTTTACTCTGTGATCCAGGCCCGCCCGAGATGTGGGGAGGAAGGAGACGCTGCCCAGGGCTGTGCACACCACTAGATGGCAATGTCGAGCCCTGGGTACCAGCTCCGGACTCCGGGAGGGCGGCCGCTCTTCCCGCCGCCCCCAACTCCAACGCGACCGCGAGCACAGGGGAGGCTCCAGGGCAGGGCCTCCCAGGGGAAGGACGCGGTTCTCCCCACCCCTTCACCCCCTCCCCCGCCAAGGCCCGCCTGGGAGCTGCCCTCGACTCCACGCGGGTTCAGTGGTGGAAAAGTTAAGGGCGCCCGACTTACACTCGGCCCCGCCGAGGAACATGTGGGCGGGAAGGCGAGTGCGAGTTCTGTTTGTGTGTGATTACTGGGGAGCGCGAGTAGAAGCTAGTAGCTGCATGTGCGTGTGTGCGCGCTCGGCCACGCCTGGATACCAGTGTGCCCGTGTGCGCGTGAGCGGGCCCGGGCCATGTGGACACGTGCTTGTGCCTGCGTGTGCGGTCCCGGAGTGCTGTGGCCTGGGGGATGCACACGATTCGAGTGTGCCCTGTCCCTGTGAGTTTGTGTACAGGAGCAAAGGCAGGGTCCACAGTAGGTGACCTGACTCGGTCCAAAAGCCCCTGCCAGGAGACTCAGCTCAGACTTGGGCTGTCTCAGCGCAGAGAAGATCAAGTCAAGAGCCAGTGTCTGGATCGTGCTCCGCTCGTGGGTGGGGAAGGGTCGTGGCCAGGACAGCAAGGTTAGACTACAATCTGGGCTGCAACGGGTACCCTGACGTTGGGGCATCGCCTCAGCTGGCACCCAGTGGTGTCCCCGGTCCCAACGCTGCGGTGTGGGTGGCGTCCCAGCCTGTGACTGACTTCTGTCGAGGGGCCGCTGCTTGAGTCGCCCCACTAGCCTTACAGGACACCAGGCTCAGCTCAGCCTGCCCGCGGAGCATTATGCCCAAAGGGTGCCCAGTCCGCCCGCGAGAGTGTACCAGCAGCACCCCAAAACGCGGAGGCCCAGCCAGGGCTTGGGTCAGTTGAGTGTAATATTCTAACGCTCCCACGCTTCTAACCTTGCACCCCGCCAGAGAGGCACCGTCTGGCCCCAGCATCTTGAGTGGGCACCTGATTTCTCAAGCCCTGGGCCTGGGAAGACCTGGAGGGTATTATTTGGGCTCATCTAGAGGCTCCTCCAGAAGCTCCTCCAGGTCTCCGTCCTGGTCGATGGGGCCCTGGCTCTCTGGTGCCCCGCCCTCCCCCCAAAGCCCTAGCACGCAGTTCTTGCAGCCTCTGGGCGTGGGCACCATGCTTTCCCGGGTTCTGGAGCACCCCCCCCCCCCTTTTCCGGACGAGAACGGAGCGCGTGCTCTGGACGACGTGGGGAGGGGGTTGGGGTGTGGGTCCTTGGTTCTTAGGCATTCACTGTAGGGATCTGGGAAGGCTGTGGCCCCTGAATCCGTCCTTGGGGCGGGAGAAGAGACTCAAGAGTTCACAGGGGGGAGAAGGAGCTCAGGAAATTTGGAATCGACATTGCGCTGACACTTCCGCCACTGGGCCTGGGGCTTGGCTCTGGCTCTCCCGGGCTCGGAGCCTGGGCAACCGCAGGGAGTAGTCCTGGAGTGGGGGAGGGGCACCGGGAGAGGGTAGGGGTGTTTCCGTCGGGGTTCAAGGTCGCGGATGGAGGACTTCGGGGACCGGAGTGGGCTGGCAGCTCCGGGGGTGGGGGGCGGGGAGACGGGCGGGAAAAAGGCTCCTTAGGGCTCCAGCGCCCGGCGCCCTCCAGAGCTGCCAGTGGGAGGGCTGGAGTGCGGGGTCCCGCCCCCGACGGCTGCTCCAGGTGCCTTGAGGGCTGTGGGCGGGCACCCCCTCCCCCGACCTCCTGAATGTCCATTCCTTCCCAGAGGCGCACCTGGAGAAGCTTCCGAGACTCTGGGTCTTTCTTCCAGCGGGGCCCCTCACCCACCGGCCCTGTGCAGCTCCCAGCACCGCTCTCGCCCCCAAAGGAGCCTGGGAACCCGTCCCAGTGGGACTCGCCTCCGGGGAGCCTCAGAGGGTCCGAGAGCCCCGCGTCCTTCTCTCGCAACCGTGTCCCCCCGCCCCCGCTCCGCCGCGGAGTCACTTACCAGACACCTCCGCCCCGGTCCCCTCGCACCTGACAGACGGCAGGACCAGCGGGCGGCCCGTGGGCCAGCGGGCGGGGCGCACGGCCGGGCCGGGGGCGGGGACGGGGTGCCAAGGGGCGGCCCCTGCTCCGCCCGCAGCTCCCGGCGCTGTGGCTTCGACTCGCGCTCACGCTCGCACTTTTCCCCGAGCCGCGTGATGTCACGGGGAAGCAGCCAATCCTGGTGGGGCCGCGCCGCCCGCCCCGGACCGGCCACCCAACTGCGACGCTCGGGGGGCACCACCCGGGGCGTCGGGGACCCCAGCTACGCGCGCCCCTCACTGGAACCGGCCGGCAGCTCCCAGCTCGGGCACGGTGGGGCACCGCCCACGGTCAACAGTACGGCTTAGCGGGGGGCGCTGCCCTCCCGGGAGGCAGAGATGGGGGGAGGGTGGGGTGTCCGCGTTGTCATGGGGACGCGGCGCCCCCTCGCGGGGTGGGGAGGGAGCTGGCAGCCCCGTCTGGCTGCGCTCTCCGCCTCCGCTCTGACCAAACACCCGGGCCCCGGAGGTGGTCTTGCGCCCAGCCCGGACCTCACTCCCTACGGGTCTCCGCTCACAGTGGGACCTTGGAGGCGCGAGTGTTTGACCCCAACGAGAGGTTACGGGTGGGTGGGGTCGGCTCAGCCGTCACGGTTCCGTCGGGGCGGAGAGCCGAGGTCCGGCAGTTTCCAGTCTCAGGGCCGCATGTTGGCCGCCGGGCAGCCAGAGAAGAGGGGCCGTCGGGGCCTGGGAAGGAGCTGGAGAGAGGACAGGCAACAGTCCGCCAGGGAGAAAGAAGCCCGCCCATCGCGCACAATGCCCGCTTGGCCCCCCACCCCCACCGCCTGGCTCCCCGCTCCCGAACTTCAGGCCGGAGAAGGGGTGCGCATCCTCCCTCCAGCCCTAGGATGGGACGCGAACCCATTCAGCCGCGGCCTGGTGGGCGAGTTCACTGATGCCTGTGAGGGAAAGCTGATTGCCCAAGGTCACCTGGGGCGGAGCCCGGAACGAGACCCCAGAGGGCGAGCTGCCGGTCTCTTAAGGTCTCCGCGAACCTCAGTGGCCGGAGCCTGAGGATTCGGGGCCTTGCCTGCGCGAAGCGGGAGGGCCTGGGAGTCTGCGGCTGAGGCGCCCGCGGGACTGAGCCGGTGGCTTCAGCACCTCGGAGAGCTCCGCCCGACCGCCGCGACACCCGCGTTTCCGCCTCCATCGGAGATGGCCCTTCCTGGGGCCAGCCAGGGTTGGATTCGTCTCCCCACGCCTAGGCCCTGAGGCCTGTCACCCCCAAACTCTTTGAGCACAAACACCCGGTTAACCTTCAGACCGCTGATTCCTTGTCCTGGAAAAACAACATAGGTCCCGCCCCGCCTTGCTCCAGGACAGGGTGGGGGTGCTGTGAGGGGGACTGCAGAGGCAGGTAAGGCAGTGGGAGGAGAGGCGGCAGGAGCTGCCAGAGAAGGGGTAGGAACTGGGGCAAGACCCAGCGCTGCGGGGCTTTTGGTGTGTTCTCCATGCTGAATGAGGAGGTGAAGGTCCAGACCAGTGCTCCCCAGGGCAGCTGGAGTTGGCTGTCTAGGTAAGAGTGAGAAGCCATCGTCCTTTACATGAATGATCTGGTCTCCCACGAGCCTCATAACCAATGTCCAAAGAAGCTATTGTTCTTGCCCCCACTTCACAGGTGAGGAAACAGGCTCAGTTGGTTCCTAGGACAATCAGATGACAGTCCTGCCTTTGTTCCACTTTGTCATATCTCTCCTAGGGTCCAGGACAGGGTAGCGCTCCTAGGAAGGTGGTAGTGTTGTGTGTGTGTGGAATGGAGGGGTTGGGGAGGCCAGATACTTAAAAAGTTAAACAAGGGAAACAAGCCAGGCTAAGGACGGAAAGCCACAGAAACCAGAGATGTCTCCAACCATTGCCTTGAGTTCCAAAGAAACTGTATCAGGCAAAGCTGCTTCCATTTCCCTGAAATCCTTACCATTTGGGTGGGGTTGACCCCTCCAATTCAGAACTGACAGGACTGTGGAGAGCCAAGGGACCTAATTTTGTCCTGGGCCCTTGGGGCCAATTGGCTCCACAGACAACTTGGGTCCATAGAACTTCTCTGAACCTAATTCCTTGTCTCTAGATGGGATTGCCAAGCTCTGCCCTGCTGACCCAACTTGTTACGAGAAGGGGCCCGGAGGCTTTACTACTAGTAGAGGATTCTATCCACCAGGCAAGGGCTTTCCAAGGAAAGGGGTTGATGTGGAGACGAAAAGGCTGTAGGAGCCTCCGAGAGGTAGCTGCTGGGTTCATCCTTGGCCAGACAGGGCAGACGCAAGGCAGACAGGACCAAATTTGGATCATCTCATCCACAAGGCTTCTTCATACCCTGTTTTCCAAAATAACAAAGTAGGGTTCCCCTCTGGGTTTAAATCCTGGCTCCATCAGTTAGATGTGTGGTCTGGGGGTAACACCAGTACTCAGAGGGCTTTTGTGATGAGAATCAAAATAAGAATCCTTGGCGCATGGTTTACACTAAACAAATTCATAGTCCCTACTGTCAAAACAAGGAATTCTTCCTCTCCCTGGGGGGTGGGGTTGGGGGGGGAACATGTGGGTAGAGTGCAGGGATTGCAGTGGGGTGCTCTTCTTCCATCCTTCAGTAACTCATATCCCCACCTCTTCAAGGAAGCCTGGTCCTAACCGCTCCAGTGCTCTCTGACCTCGAATGACTCGAAATTATAGAGCTGCAAGTAACTTTAAGAGGTTACATAATCCAAGCCCTGTATCCTACTACAAGGGAGGAAAGCGAAGCAAAGAAAAGGCTTGCCCAAGGTCACACAGCTAGCTGATGTGTCTTTTAGTCCAGAGTCCACTCTTACAATTTGCTAGAAAATTCCAGTGTTTGTGACTATGTAATAACTCTTCACATTTTCACACTGTTTTGTATTACTTGCTCAACCATTTGATCTTTTGGTTTTGTCCCTGTTGGGATAGAATCTGTAATTCTACATGCCCCATAGCATCTGGGACAGAGGCACACAAGAGACAGTCAAGAAATAGCTGTTGCTGGCAAAAATCCCTGGGGTGGCTCTGTTTTTCCTGTGCGCTTCTGTAAGAGTGGGGCAAATATCTTTCCCCTACTTTCTAGCAAATGGCATTTTGAGGGATGCCTGTAGACAAAACCAAGCTCCCTTCCTGGCCAGCCCAGACACCCATTATGGGTGGTTTCTGGAGACTAGGGGGGACCCGGCTTTTTGGCCAGTTACATCTTCATTCCAGACCCACAGTCCTGGGTAGGAAGCAATCAACAGTGACCTTCTGTCATTCCTACATACCCACCTGTCACTGTTAAGGCTGCCCTAATCGTTAGCAGACCTGGGGCAAGCAGGGGGTGGCGGTACAGAGACGTAGTACGAAGCCAGCTTCTTCTGAGGGGACAGATGGGGCTCCCCACGTAGGACAGCAGCCCCAGAAACAGTGCCTGAGAGAACCTGGGCCCAGCTTGGTTCAATGACGCTGCCCCCTACCAATCACCACCCCCTCCTCCATCCTCCATGGAAACAAACAGAGAAGAGCCTGGTGAGGGCCATGTCATCACTTTAATGATGTAGATCTTTGGTGTTTCCCTCATTAGCAGTCAGACTATCCCCTCTCCTCCCACCACAATGTTTCTATGATGAGTTACAAACAGAAAAGAAATCACATTTTCATACTAAAAACAAAATAATCAGAGCCTTGATTTCTCCACTAGAAACTACACGTACAGTTCAAGATTCCACATGCAACACCTTAAATCACAGACCGAGACCTCACATTCTGACCTGGAGTCTCATCCCCTCCCCCAGCCTTGGGCTGGCTTTGGCCTAGGCTCAGCTAATACTGCCACCCACAGGTGCTGCTCTGAGGGCCTGGGGGCCGGGGGAGAGGAGCCTGGTGGACAAGCCCTGGGGGCCGGCCAGCCTACACCCCCCACTCCTGAGTGAGGACCTGCCCACCATCCCTTGACTCTATCCTCTATCAGGCAAGCAGGCTGCCCCCCCTCCCTTCACTCCATGGTTGTCCCCCATCAGTAAGTGCAGGAAGTCCCTGTCCTCAGGAATCTGGGAGCCTGGCCTGACCCTGACTGTGGTCTCTAGGGGATAAGATGATACAGAGAGGCTGAAGCTCTGGAAGGCTCAGAGATGGAGGTGGTTCCTGGGGGCCAGGCTGCTCCTCCTGCTCTTGGGCTCCTAGTGGCTCTGCCCATGCAACAGGTAGTCAGGGCAAAGGTGCCCCACTGGCCACTGTCCAGGATGGTTTGGCCCAGATCTGGAAGACGGTTCACCCTTCTAAGGCTCTCTGCCCAGGGGCGAGTCTCTTAAGCCATGTTTCTAAGAGAAAGGGGGGGTTCATGGCAGGGATAGCCACTTCCTCCTCCATTCACACGTAGCACAGCAGCATGGCTCCCCTGGGCTCCAGATCCTGGAAGGTTCTAGTCCCCTGAGGCAAGCCTTGCCCATTCGACTGCCTCATGCCCACTGACTCTGACTTCCTCTCGACCCCCCACCCTCTTGCTCCTGTTCCCTGATGCAGCCCGCAGCTCTTCCGCGTGTACAGTTCCGAGTCAGCTGTGAGGTCCGGTTTCTGCTCAGCGGTTCGAGGGGAAGCACCAGTACATACGTGTGTCTCTACCTGTTCCGTGGCTCCCTGCTGGGGCCTGCAGCTTCCCCCCTGCTGCCACCACCGCCATCAGCAAGGTGGTTGTTATTGGTCAGGTCGCAGTGCAGGGCTGGTCCTTCGGTGCTGGGAAGGGGGAGGGGGAGGGGGGCGGGGACAGGGGAGGAAGAGGGCAGGGTGGGCTGGGGCAGCTCCCGCCCAGGGACACCAGGCTGGTCCCAGCAGGCTGTCCGGGGGCTCAGGCCCCGCTCTGCCAGCTGCCCAGGCTCCGGGAGCAGTCCCCGAGAGGCGGAGGGCCGGGGCGAGGAGGCGCGGGCGGACGCGGGCTCAGCGCCCGTCTGGGAGCCACGGTGGATGCGGTGGCTGACGATGATGCTGTTGCCGAAGCCGCCCATGGAGGCCATGGTGGTGCTCTGCTCTCGCTGCACCACAGCTGTCATGCCCCCTTCTGCCATCAGCCGCTGGATCCTGCTGAGGGCATCTTCCCCGCTCGCACCAGACTCCGAGCCCTCACCTGGAAGGCATGGAACACAAGACAGAGGGAATTCGTGGCTGGCCGGGGCCTCTGAGGCAGGCAGGCCACTGTGAGTAGGAGCTGGGGGATTCTTTGCCAAAAGCAAAAATGAGAAGAGTCTAATTCCCTCCTTCTGAGAATCAGAGACTTGAAAGCTAGACAAGACTCCCCAAATGATCATCATTTCCATTTCTGTTTTACCAGTGGGGAAACTGAGGCTTAGGATGGCATGAGGTGGCCAAGGCCACTCAGCCAGTTAAGAAGCAGAGCTGGACCAGAAGACCCTTCCGACACAAGTGACAGACTAATTACCACACGAGTGAAGGGGACTGAGGTGGATGCAGATGGCTTGTTTGTCTGCCCTCTGCCTGTCTTGGGTAACCTGGGAGACCCAGCCCCGGACAGGGCATGCTGCCTGGTCTGTAGAAAGAGAGGGCAACTACAGGGTATGGCCCAAAAGCAAACAGTCTGCTCTACTTCATTTCAAAACTGCTGTCTTTTCTGTGTTTTGTTTACTTTCTAAAAGTCCACAAGGAAGACTGGATTTTTAACTGTTCCCTAGAAGGTATTCTGTCTCCTCTCTTCCTCCTTTCCCCACCAGCTTTCCCAAGCTGTTTCCCATTTACTATTCTCCTTGGGCTGGGCTGGATGCCTGATACCCTCATCTTCCCCTGGAGACAGCCAACTGCCCAGACCTGAGGCTTCAGCCCGCATCTCCAGGGAGAGAAAGAAGGTTCTGTTCCTTCCCCAAAGGCCTGAGCATTCCTTTGTGTGGGAGCAGAGGAGACTTAGGCTCAAATCTGTCCCGCACTCACTAGCTGTGTGACCTTGAACAAGTCGCTTAACATCCACCTCCTTCAGTTTCCAGACTTTATAAAAGGGATGAAAACAACTAGCTTACACAGGGTAGAGGAAATGAGATAATGGCACACAGTGGGCACTCAGTCAGTGGTGGCTGTAGTGATTAACCTGGGGTCTGTGAGTGGGGCTCTGTCCTGAGGACCTTCCCTCCGCCTGTGCTCAGCCCTCGGTGGGCTGATCTGAGGCTGTGGGCAACTATGATCAAGGCTCCTGGGCTGCTAGGGCTGGCACTGCTGAACTATCAATTTATTTCCTTTGGCTACTTGCTGGCCATTTTGGGATTTTGCAGATTTGGGGGCGCTGATGGTGAGGGTTTTTCTTTTTTGAGTACTTATTGTCAACAGCTATTTTTGTAAGACTTTTTTTGTTCCCTCCCTGTCCAGTCCCTTTTCTCCGCTTTCCTTGTTAGAGCTGCATTTCCAGCCAGTTTCACAGCTTCATGGTGTCTAAAGCCCCATTAGACTTTCCCTCCTTGTTAGTGCTTGGCAGTCTCATGTTATGGGTCTTAGATGATTCTCATCAACATTAAGCAGTGGGGACTCTGCCTGGGTTTTCACTTAAGTGCGGCTTGTTTTTCCCAGTCCACTCTACTTATCCACCGCCCCCCGCCCCCGCCACCTGCCGGCCCTCAAGGTGGCTGCCCTTCCAAGCTTCGCCCTCAGAAAGCTCAGTGCCAACTCCCAGGGCAGAAGAAAAGGATCTGAAAGGTTCTCAGCACTTCTCTCAGGGGGAGAAGCCTTCCCACAGGGGGGCAGAGGGTAAGAGGAAAGGTCAACCTAGGGCCTCAGTGCCAGCAGAGCTAGCACCCTGTGAGCCAAAAGAGCTGCCTGGCGAGGCCCCCTGGGGACCTCCTTGTGCTCACTGCCACCCCCACTGCTTTCCAAGAACTCTGTGCACTGAGGGCCTCCCCAGCTGGGTCTGGGATGTGCAGTGGGCTGGCCCAAGGCCCGCTGGCACTGGAACTCATTGTGCTGGGCTCTGTGCCTGGTGAACTATCAGCTCTTCTCATGTAGCTCACTTCCAGGGGCAGGACAGGGCTGCCTTGGCACCCTAAGGGAGGTGCCACAGCCAGGCCCTCAGGGAGCCTGGCCCCGCCTGCCCTTTCCCACTGCACCCATGGCTCTGGTCTTGGCCACCTCTCACCATGACTGTGGCTGTATTCCCTGATCTTGCTGATCTCTCCCCTTTCCACCCAGCCTCCACGCTGCTATTACCATTCTAATTAATCTCGGATTCACTGAGTTCTGGTTAAGTCCATAATCTGTTTAAAGCCCAGCAGCAACAAAAGCCCTCAAAGTTGTCAGGATGCCTTAGCATTACATTTAAGGGCCCTCTGGTCAGGTCCGAGCCACTTCCCAGACTATCCCCTCTTCTTGCACCAATGACCACACCAAACCCAACTAGGCACTTCTGTGTGCCTTCCAATCCCCTGCTCACGTACACCAGGGACACACTGTGGATGTCAAGGTCAATGTAAATACCACCCCACCAGCTCTCTCCCTGAGCCCTCGAAGTGTCCCACTCTTCTCTGTGTGAGTTATCTGTGGTTGTGGCATCTCCCTTCTGGTCTCCAAGTCCCTGAAGGTCTCAGAATAAGTTTTATTTATCTTTGGGTCCAGTGTCTAATGCACGGCTTTGCACTTAGTGTCTATTTGTCACGTGAATGTGTGGCTGAATAAGAGGGCTCCCAGGCTGCTTACAGGTGCTTCAGACTTAAGGCAGTTTCTGAAACCTAGTCACATGTCGCTCCTCTGCTATGGGAGAAGTACTTACGTGTTTGTTTCCTTTCTGGATTTTTTTTTTTTTTTAATTTTAAGAGCGAGAGAGACTGAGAGAGAATCCCAGGCAGGCTCCGAGCTGTCAGCACGGAGTCCAATGTGGGGCTCAAACCCAAGAACCATGAGACTGTGACCTGAGTCAAAGTTGGATGCGCAGCAGACTGAGCCACCCAGTTGCCCCTGGACTTGCTTTTTGAAGGGAGAGATGATGGCTTCATCTCTGAATCGGATTCTCTCTGCAACACCTTTGGATTCATGGTGCCTAACACAGTATCATCCATAAAGTAAGTGCTCAAAAGAGACTGGATGGAAGAAGTTAAACTGTGCCCATAGACGACTTCCTCATGCTTGTGCACACAGCTGTGAGCTGTGCTTCTCTCTCGGGAACCCTAAGCCAAGGCTAAGAGCTGGCACTGGAGGCAGCTGGCACATTCTTCAAGAAAAAAACACACTGGGGCCTAAAGGAAAAGGCAGCCGTGGCTGGGGATCCAAGCTATTAGCTCGAGGAGCAGTGGTGGCCACAGAGGTTAATTCTACTGTCTCTTTCCCTAGCAAAAGCATTTCTTTTTGTCTTTGAAAAATGGGAAATTGAGTTAGTGTTGACAGGACATTTTTTCCTTGGCAAGTTCTAAGGTACTTTCTGGATGTGGATGCCAGGATGGGATCAGCAAGTTCCCATAAATGCCCTGTAACTGCATTTAATTCTGGGGCTGTCACTGACCAGAAGAGGGGAGCCAGGCTGAGTGGGAAGAGGAGCTGTGCTTCCTGCCCTCAGGGGACTCGCTGGCTTTCTAGTCCCTCACTTTCCACATTCGCTTTTCTCTGGCCCCGGGCCCAGGCTACTGCAGTGGGGCTAATAACTCTCATCTTCACCAGACAAGAAGGAGCCCCGGGCAAGCCTTCTCCGAGATCAGAGACAGAAGAGTACAGCACAGCCACGCTCAGGGGTGGGCCCTTGCTCTGTTAAGTCCATTCATTCCACACACTTCCTGAGCACCTACTGTATGCCAGGCGGGCACTGTTTCAGTGAGGGGAGCAAGCAGTGAGCCCTGGGAACGCACCCCTCCCTTTCTGAGTGACAGGGTAGGGAAGGTTTAAAGGTGGACAAGCTAAAAAGCTGACACCTGCAAATTCCCCCTGGGGCAGGCTCTTCCTGGACATCCTAGAATGAGCGGAATGGGTTTTAACCAAATTTTTATAGAGCAAGAAAATGAGTAGTAGCCCGGGAACCTTTTGGCGCTGACGGGGAAGGGGCTAAGGGACAGGCAGCCCCAGAGTGTGAATTACTCAGGTAGAGCTGCCTGCCTCACTAATCTAGCTGGGCCTCTAGTGAGTAGGGATGTATCCCTCCTGGCCCCACCTCCTAGCTACGCCAACAAGAAGGGTTAGCTAACTTAACTAAAGGTTTCTTCTACATGTTCGGGCAGGTGTGGCCGCCAGTTTGCCAGTAAGGTGAGAGAGGAGGCAGGGGTGGGGGTGGGGATGTGCAGAGCTGCCATGCCTGCCTGCTGGAAGGGGATGGGGGGGCCAGGGAGGACACCTGCACCCAAGGAGACTCTTGCTTCCCGGTCCCTTGCCTTGCTACCAGAGTGGTAGGAGTGGTAGGTGGTCCAGTGGGGTAATTAAGCACCTCAGAACAAGGCTCCTGGCCCCAGGAGACATGAGGCTGGCCAGGGACACCCTTCCCTGCAACCCACACCTCTCCCTTACTTCTGTCTAGGTGAGGGTCTTCTGCAAAGGACTGGGATGCTACGAAGGGTTGTGCTCCCGAGCTCTAGGCAAAGGTCACCGGGCCTCAGACGGATGCAGAGAGCTATCCAAGCCTACTCTGCCCACACTTCAGCGCCAGATGGCTACTCTTGCTGAAGAGTGCTTCTGGCCTCTGAATGGTTCACCCTCCACCACCTGCTCTCCTTTATGGCGGGGGAGACAGGAAGGGAATGAGGTTCGGGCCTCTGAAACTGGCGAGAACCCCACAAAGAGTCACGGGCCTCAGCTGGGGAGGTGGCCTGGGCCACAGACCAAAAAAGGATTCAACTTGTGCCCTGTGGGGTGACTAGAGTGTGAAAAGCTATCCCCTGGGGGAGACACAGGTGAATTTGTTACACGCCTCATGCACACCACGGCTTTTCCTTCTGTGGACGTTTTTTTGAGCAAATGGCTCAACACAGACCTAAAGCATATGTGTCTGGCTGGAGGCTGCTGCCTTGTTTGGAGCTCCAACCGGCAAGGGGGCTGGGGTGGGGGTAAGGAGAGTGACTGAGTGAGAACAGCCTGCTTAACACAGCTGTCGACAGACTCCAAAGTGGCTCGAGCTCTACCGCTGGGAAGTGCTAATTGGTTCTCAGAAGTGTGAGGCCAGCACAGAGCCAGGGCTGATGCTGGCTGAGCTACACCTGAGGTAGGTGAAGGACGGGGCTGCTGGTATGCCGGCTGTAGCCAGAAGGGCAAGGAGCCATGGGTGTAATAGCAGCTTGACAAGCTATCCTGTGGGCTAGCCCTGGAAGCCCAAGGTCTGGTGTGCTTGTCCGTGGAATAAGAGCTCGCACCAGTGAGTCTCTCTTGCAGTCTTTCCCATCTACACTACTTCCTGTGTGCTCTCTCTGGAAGAACAACCTGGGTCCTCCAAGTTTTAGAGGAGGAGGAGGTCAGGGTACTTGGTGGGAGTGGAGCAAAGCTGTAAGAGCAACTCAGCTTCCACTGGGTGGAAACAGTGACCCAGATCAGGGAGATGCTGTTCCTGCCTGAGGAGGCTCCTAACGCCACCAGGGGAACATTCCCCAAGCAGTCAGAGGGTAGTCATTCTGAGAGGGGAGGGCCCTTTCTCAGCACCACGGTCTCTGCGGACAGACCAGGAGGGGTGATGAAGGTCCCAACTGCCCATTCCCAGTCATATTTCCCCTCTGGTGTTACGTGACTCTTACCTTCACCGGGACCCAAAGCTGCTGTCCCTGGCTCCTGTATCTCCCTCTCCGTCTGTGTTTCTGCATTCTGCAGCTGAAGGGCCAGAGTCTGGGTGCCCTGAGATGTCACTGATGTGGTGGGGTTCCGGGGTTGCAGCCCAATTGCATTCATCAGACCCATGTCTCTGTCAGTCCTCCACGTGGCTCTGCTGGTTCTAGGGAGGGAAGGGCAGACTGAAGTCAGGCAGGATTTGGGACAGTAGGCCTCATAGAGTTCCACTTGTTCCATGCCACTCCTCAGGGAACAGTCCCCTGGACCAGGGCCCACAGGCTAAGACAAGAAAGAAGCCCTATGCTGCTGCAGCTACCTCCCAAAAGTAGTTAACTCAGCTGTGTCCTTTCTCCTCCAGATCAGGGCAAGCTCTGGGACAATGAGAGGAAGCTGCAGAACCATCCAATTTTGCAAAGCCAGTTAGTGCAGTCACTCCCTTAAACAATGAGGATTTTTCTGGGGAGGTAGAGAAGGCTCATCTTAAGACTCTTAGGGGCGCCTGGGTGGCTCAGTCGGTTAAGCATCTGACTTCGGCTCAGGTCAGGATCTCGTGGTTCAAGAGTTCGAGCCCCACATCAGGCTCCGTGCTCACAGCTTGGAGCCTGGAGCCTGGAGCCTGCTTCGGATTCTGTGTCTCCCTCTCTCTCAGAGACTCTGTCTCTCTCTCAAAAATAAATAAACATTAAAAAAAAAAACAAAAAAAAACACCTCTTATCCACGTTCAGGAAGCCACCAGCTGAGATCTGTGGGACAAAGGGTGAGCAGTAGAAGGGACCTTTCCTCTCTTAGCTTTTCCTTCCTTCCTTCTAACTATATGCTGACAAGATTCCAGTTTAAATTCCTGGAATTTCCACTGGATCTCCACTTTGGAGGAAAAGCATCAGGATTCTTTTGAGGCCCTTCTGGGCTCCTCCTTCAGGGCCTTCTGACAACAGACCCTTGAAGGTAGACAGCCCAGCTGACCTATGAATAACGCCCAGGCCCAAAGCTAGCACCCCTTTCCTTGCGCATTTCCCAGGCACTGACCCTTGGGATAGATACAGCTGGCAGCAGAGGGGGCCCAGGACTTCCATGACAGTCACCAGCTACTCATTTCTAGCTGCTTCTGGGGACTATTCTTCTAGCCATGTCCTGTAATTCTTCTAGGAAGCAGTGATGCCCTTGCATGTATTACTGACCCATATCACTTTTTTCTCATGTTTCAGTCTTCCTTAATACATTGATAAGAGGATCAGTACGAGGTTCCTACTCTAACTGGCTCCTGGGATGTGTCTGTCCCTGGGTGCTAGCTCCGGGCAGCTTGGTCCCTGAGGCCCTGGTCACCTGCGGTATTGTCCACAGATTCTCCCTGGGCTCCCAGCACTCTTCTTGTGAACAGCATCCCTCCCTAGTGCTCTGTCTTCTCCCGTCACCCCAGTGTGCCCAGATACCATGGCCAGGATGGGAGAAGCCCACAGGATGTCCTAGCTTATTCTCAGTCAAGACTCTAAGAGCAGAGCATGTTCTCGTCCTTTGCCATAGAATACTTTTCTCGAATCCAACTGTGTGCAAAAGCTCAATGCATGAAGCAGATCAAAGAGGAGCTGCTGTGGCTGAGGAGAGGCACCCAGAGAGCCCCGGAGCAGTCTGAGGGCACTGCTTGAGAGCCCACTGGAAACAGGAGGAAGGGACAGGCCTCCAACAGCTGTGCCCTCCTCCTTCCCAAACTCACCCTGGCCTTTCACTGCTCCTGCTGCTGGAGTGGACAGTGAAGACAGTCTCGTTTAGCTGGTCCCAGTAGTACTCAACACCAGAGTTCAAGGCCCTGAAAAGCAGTTGGGAAGGGTGGAGGAGAAAAGGTGGAGAGCATTAGAAAGAGAATGGCCAGAACTCCTTACACCTCCTAGGCTCTGTGGCCTGTGGCCTGGTAGCCCTCCTTCATCTCTCCTTTGTCTCTCTTGGGGCTGAGCTGAGACAAGGACTGGAGATTTCCACCAGGAAGCGCAGTGCTGGAGCAGTGCAGACAAATCTCCAACAGCCCAAATGCCTGTAGTGGTGGGTTTTTAGCCTCTTCCTTCCTCTGAACAGTGCCTCACCAGCTCCTCCTCAGGCCTAAGAGATAGCTAAAAAATAGCCACACTGTACGCAGGCAGTGGGCTGAGTGTTCTTCAGGCATAAAGAAAGGAGCTAAGATAGCAAATGAGAGACTGGGGAGGCCCTGGAGGGACGGGGTACCACAGACAGCCCTGCCTCAAGTGTGGGCTTAGTGATCCGAAATAGAGAAAGCACAGGCTCCTGCCACTGGGTCTTCCCTGCTGCCGTGGGGCAGGGAGGAAGGAAAACCAGGGCATCTTGCCATTCTTAATTTGCCTGGAGCTCAGAAGTCTAAGCAGGGAAAAGCCCCCACTGAGCCAGAATAGTCCACAAGTCTTTCTATTCTAGACCTAGAGCCTCCTTTGCCAGGGCAGGCTGGGCTAGCAGTGGGGAAGGTGCTCCTAGAGAAGACGGCCCTGTGAGTGTCCCCATACTTCCTACTGGCGTAGAAGAGAGACCCTCGAGTGGCCACTGGCCGCACTGCTGACAGCGGAGAGGAGTTTCTATCTGTCCAGTTCTCCAGATTGCCAACCTTGCCCTGCTTCCTCCTTTCCCTGTAATGGACCATCAAGCGGTTCTGCCAGTGTCATAGGGCACCGCTGCCAGGAGGGAAGCAGTGGCTTCTGACGTTTCCATGATGACTTACCATCACAGGCAGCAGCCCCGTTACACAGACTGCTTTGCTTTTAAAGATTCTTTCCAGGAAGAGGCGTTACCTAGCAGTCACTGTGGTTGAGGGTGGGGTGCTGTGCTGAAGGTGTGGATAGGAGATGAGGAAGAGGTGTCTGGGCCCATCAGAACTTTGGTGTCCCTGGGGCGTCCAGCTGGCTCAGTGCGATGAGCATGAGACTCCTGGACCTCGGGATCATGAGTTCAAGCCCCACCCTGGGCACAGACCTCACTTGAAAATTAAAAAACAAAAAAACAAAAAAACCAGAACTCTGGTGTCCCTGTGGAGACTGTTAAGAGATACTCAAAACAGCCAGTTCTGCTTTTAAATGAGACAGGGCATGAGCACTGTGCTTGAAGAGCACAGCCGTGGACTGAACTGTACCCCCCCAAATCCATATATTGGAACACTATCCCCCAGTGTGACTATAGCTGGACATAGGGTCTTTAGGAGGTAGTTAAGGTGAAATGAGGTCATGCAGGTAAGACTCTAATCCAACAGAGCTGTGGCTTTATAAGAAAGTAAGAAAATGGGGTGCCTGGCTGGCTCAGTCAGTGGAGCATGTGACTCTTGATCTCGGGGTTGTAAAGTTCAAGACCCACACTGTGTGTAGAGATTACTTAAAAAAAATAAAGTTTAAAACAAAAAAACAAAAAACAAACAAGAAAAAAGAAGAACAAGGGTAAGAAAGAGATCTCATGCACGCGCTCTCTCTCCTCACCACTGTGTGAGGACACAGTGAGAAGACAGCCCTTACAAGAACCCAACCATGTTGGCCCCTGATCTGAGACTTCAGCCTTCAGAGCTGTGAGGAAATAAATTTCTGTTGATTAAGCCCTCCAGTCTGTGGTGGTCTGCTCTGGATGCCCAAGCTAAGACAAGCTCCAGTGAAAGCTAGCTTTTCAACGGAGAGGCCTAGGTCATTTTCCTTTAACGGCAGAACTTCTTCAATAAAGAGCAGAGAAATCAGGGGCACCTGGGTGGCTCAACTAGTTAAATGTCTGACTTCGGCTCAGGTCACGATCTTACGGTTCATGGGTTCGAGCCCTGCGTCAGGCTCTGTGCTGCCAGCTCAGAGCCTGGAGCCTGCTTCGGATTCTGTGTCTCCCTCTTTCTCTGCCCCTTGCCCACTTGCATTCTCTTTCTCAAAAATAAATAAACATTAAAAAAAAAAAAAAAAGCAGAGAAATCAAAGCCAGTGGGTCAAGAGGATAAGCCAGGAAAAGACAGCTGTGGGGGAGTCAAGTAAGGTGCTTCCTTCCTAAACAGGATTAGCCAGGACGGGCACCTGACAGGGCTCGGATGAGGAGGGACTGTGTGTCAGGAGGCTGTGCTACTGCAGGTGAAAGGAAACCAACCTAGGCCTGAGCCCCTTATCTTTCAAGGGTCATGAAGATTCTGGGGACTGGGCTTCACCTGAGGGCACACCAGCATCTTTGGAGGGAAAGGGCCACAGCCAGACACAAGTACCCTTCATTCCCTGCTCTGTACTAACCCCTCTTGGCTACTCCTGAGGGCCTGCTGGGCTGCGGATTTGGTGTGATCTTCAAACCATCCCTTTAAGAAGGAGCAGCTCCTTCCCCTTTGGAACATTCAGCTATTTTTGTGGGCATTGTCTGAGAACAGCAGGGCGCTGCAGGGCACAGGTGACAGGAGAGGACCTTCCATTAGGGAAGAGGCAAATGGCTAGAGGTCAACAGCAGAGACCTCCAAAAACAAAGTCATCACTATAGCTTCTGATGAGCCAAATCCTGGCTGCATGAGGCACCATGTGAAGCCAGCTGCCAGGGAGCCTTTGATTTACAAACTTGTCAAGATTTATTGACAGGTGGCAATACCATCTGGGTCCCTGCCAAATCCTTCCTCTGTAATTTTTGCTAGCCAGGGCTAGTTAGTGACAACAAACCGTTCACACTAAACCTACGCCGAGCTATGCACTGTGTGACCAAGAACCTTCCTTCCTGTCTCAGAAGACCAGCCACCTGAAGGCCCATTCTATGAGCTGGAACTGTTAGCATGATGCTGATGGTCAAAGGGTCCCCTAAACACTTTCCATCTGGCAGCATGCATTGTGAGCTCAGAACTGTGAATTTGGGACATTTGGTGATGAGGTCAACAGCCAACAGAAGGAGGCAATGGAGATTGGCAGATGTGCCGTCCAGGCCACCCCTTCCTTTCTGCCCCCCCCACCAACAGGTCTACTGTTCACCCTGATTTGTTCTGCTTTCTGTGGTGAGAGCAGCTCGACTACAGCAAGCTCATGTTTTTGAAAGTTTGGATAGAATTCCAGGTACTGTACCAAGGATCAGAGTTGAAGATACACTCTCTAGCTACTGGGACTGTTAGCCTTCAATACCCAGTATCACTGATTTCCATCTACAAGCTGAAGAATGGTCCTGACTCATCTCCTTTCTCCTTGGGTCTTAGGATCAAACAGTCACTGTTTGCCTTAGGTTCTTCCTGGAAGCCAGACCAATACACAAAAGTATGAAGAAGCATGGAAGGCCAATCAGGGTCAATCTTTCCTTCCTTTTTTTTTTTTTTTAAATGTTTATCTTTGAGAGAGAGAGAGAGAGAGAGAGAGAGAGTGAGAGAGAGAGAGAGAGCGCACAAGCGAGGGAGGGACAGAGAGAAAGGGAGACACAGAATCCAAAGCAGACTCCAGGCTCTGAGCTGTCAGCACAGAGCCTGACGTGGGGCTCGAACTTATGAACCATGACATCATGACCTGAGCCAAAACCAAGAGTCAGATGCTTAACCGACTGAGCCACACAGGCGCCCCAGCGTCAGCCTTTTCAAATGGACTTCCACTTCACGCCTGGATTCCTTCAGTAGCAGCTGTAAGCTGTGCTCGAACTCACGACTGTGAGATCAAGACCTGAGCCAGGATCAAAATTTGGACGCTTCACCAACTGAGCCACCCAGATGCCCTTAAAGATTTTATTTTTAAGTATTCTCTGCACCCAAAGTGGCACCCAAACTCACAACCCTGAGATCAAGAGCCACATGCTCCACTGACTGAGCTAGCCAGGCACCCCTGAACTTCTGAACAGCTAGGGAATATTCCCTTTGAGAACATCCTTCTTTCTTCTGTCACTTACATGACTGCAGAGGCTTGGCCCACATGGCTGTCTCTTTGGAAAGAAGGACAGGCATCTATCCCCACTATCTCTGCAAAGTGGGAAAGAGCTGGCACCTGGCTCTTGTGGGGCAGCCTGAAACATGAAGTCTCTGTGGCTCCTCTTTTGACTCGAGGGTCTGCCTTTTCCCTCCTTGGTCAGTGATGCTTGATTGCAATCACTGTTTACAGTGGTAGCTCCCTCTTAAGGGACAGAGCTGACAGGGCCCCACACTCAGCCAGGGGGCCAGATGCCCCACGGTCCCGGCCTAGTTTCTTCTGGCATGAGTCCCTCAATTCTGTCTTCAGAGCTGACTCTGAGAAGCAGTGGTCTTCCCAGCAACACCTCCCCCCCATTTGTAGGGCTGATCTATGAAGCCGGAAGTGAGCAAGCACCCCCTCACATCAATCTGGTACTTCACGCCCACTATGGTTATCACTGGGGGTGTTGGCTGGGCTGGCAGTCAGCCAGAGGCGCAGCAGCAGCTTGGGAGGAGTGGCGGGTGGGGGAGCAAAGCAAAGGAGAAAGGAGCGCCTCACTGCTGGGAAGGGTGGGGTGACGGGGCTATCTGCCACCCTACTGGCTTTGTGCAGGGGCTACAGGGCCAGCTGTTCATCTCCTCACCTGTCCTAAGAATTTCTTACCCTGGAGTAATGGGGATTTCCTTAGGCCTTGTTCTACCTCAGTGGGTTTTCAGTGCCACGAGAGATGCCCCAGGGGCTTGTGACCTCTGTCTTTGTGCTTGGACAGAGTGTGGAGGCTAAGACAATGGAGGAGAAATCAAGAGCAGGACTGAAAGCACAAAACGGAGGTGCAGCTGCCTGTGTCTGTGGACAAAGACGGCCACCTGTTTTAGAGGGAGGGCTGTAATCCTGGCCCAGCTGGCTGGCTGGCTGCTATGCCCTCGGGAAAGGGTGTGCCAGAACTGTATCACAAGGGGATGGGCGGTGAGCCTCAGGCATCTGCCTACTGGAGACACAACCCTGAGCTCCTACTTCCCTATTCATTTGTTCTCCTCATTTTAGGCCAGAGACCAACCACCAACTATTCAAAAGATGTGAACATTCTCACTCCTCTCTCATTTCCCACCGCGTCTCCATCATCTGACCGCTTAAATGCCTCAATGTAACCTAGAGCTGCATTCTTTACCTGAGGTCTTAAGAGAGTTATGAAATCGTGTGTTCTTGTGGTATGTTTTTCTGCGGAAAAATGTACATTGTTTCCATCAGAATTTCAAAGGTGTTTGTGATTGAAAAAAGGTTAAAAAAAAAACCCACAAAAACCAGCTGTAGGAAAGAGCTCTGGACTAGACAGTCAGGAAGCCTAATTCTGTCTCTGATCTGCTGGGAGACCTGGGTTGAGTCTTCCCTTCTTTACCGGAATACTGCTCGGGCTTCCCTGCCTGAAGCCAAATCCCACAGATATGAAGGGGACTGAGAAGCAGAGAAACTCTGAACAACTTGGGACAGAGTCATGTCTGTCTTAATTTGCATAGTCCCCTTAAATACGCACCCTAAGATTTGGGGCATTTGCCAAAAGGACCCAAGAAATCAGGAGAAACAGCAACCCCAAGACAGGTAGGCCAAGCTAGCTCGCTCTCTCTCTCAGGCCAACGCAACTTGGTCTGCGATGGGACGCTGTTTGTGCTGTCAAATACTGGTGGCTCCCTTGCTCCTGGAAGAGGCCTGAGTTCCTGCAGCTAAGAGTTCCCCAGGCAGCCCAGGATGGCTCCAGCCTAGTGAAGCTGGATCTTGAAGACGACATATGGGGAGAAAAGAGAGAAGAGAGGCCAAAGCCAGCTTCATGTTTGGCTGAGGTGTCTGTGACTCACACCAAGTGCGGAGGCCGGGGTTTCAGACACAAAAGCCTTTGTGGGACCACGACAACCTGGAAGTAGAGACTGTGCCTCGGGAGGGGCAGGCCACTTCTGCCAAGGGACGGGGATGGGAGTTTGCCTGGCACAAAGGTCAGTGGCTGGAGCTACAGACAAGACAATAATGTTGAGGAAGGATGTCTTGGGGAAATGGGGACTAAGAAGGGCCTATAACTACAGTGTTGTTAAGAATAAAATTATGGTCCAGAATTCTGTGCCAGCTTTGGAGAAGATGTCTATTAGAGTCCTCTTATAAATGTCTAAGAGGCAGAGATAAGATAAGCAGTCTCATGTGCTTTGGGGAAAAAGAAGGAGTTGAGAGCAGACTGATTCCACGGCTACGGTCATGCCAGAGGGAGGGCAGAGACAGACCCAGCGACGGGGCTAACAGTGGCATGGTCATTCAAAGAGGCAGGCACGGTTCTGGAAAGGCACAAGGAGCTAGCGAAAGGGGCTCTCTGGACACAGAGCCTGAGGACAGTGCAGCTGGCAGGACCACAGTCTCAGATGGCAGCCTCTCTTTGGGAGGGGCTCCAAAAATTCAGGATAGAATGAAAGAGCTCCCCTTAGAACCGGGTTTCCTTTCTCCTGAGCTACTGACCTAGCTCAGCTGACAAGGGCTCAGTCACCAGTCATCTACGAGGCCGCAAGAAGTGACCCAAATACACACCCTAGGAAAAATCACCAAAGGCCCTATTAAAAGGCAAAGTGGACACTTCCAACAGCCAGAGACCCTACCAGACCAGTCACGCCATGCTCTGTGATCTGCAGAACACCCTGGGAGAAGGCGCTGCACCAAGTGAAGGACAGCATTAGGACGGTCTGGAGGCAGAAGTGGCATTTAGTCTGCTGGAACCCTGCAGCGGCCCACGCAGCAATCAGCCTGATCTGCACTGAAGCACAGAGCTTCACGCGCCCCACCTGGCTGGGTCTGGAAACCGATGACAGACCTGGCTGACTCCCAGGGTCTCAAGTGAAAGAATAGACTTCTGTCCTCCAAAACACCACAAGGGGAAGGGGTGTCATCAGGACCCAACACAGAGGTGCTATGGTTCCCTGTCCCCTCCTACCCCTTACTTCAAGACCGGATAATCATTTTGATTTTAAATGGAGCTTTCCAATCTGCCTTCACTGTTATGAAGCTCAAGCAGAAAGGAAAACAGGCAGGACACAGAGCCAGGCTGCTAGAGATCAGTGGCCTGACAAATTAGGGCTTTAACAATACTCTTATTTCCAATTTTATTTCTTAAGTTATGACAATGGCATTTATACAAACCTAAGACCACCTGTTGAATTTTTCAAAAAGCGTTTAGAAAAGAATCTTTGATATCTATGCTTTTGCCTGCAGGGAAATTTTACTATCACTAGGGAACCAGAGAACAAGAGAAAACAAAGAAAAAAAATACTGCCTTAGGTTTAAGAAGACATAATAACTAAACCAGTCTTTTGAAGATTTCTGGGACGGAGAGCTAACGCTAGCAACCTCAAGTTAAAAGGACCCTCCATGGAGTGACGCAGAGAATGAGGCAGGCTCTAGCAGAATTTCGATTTCCCTTCTACAAGACCCCACCTCATGGCCAGACCCACAGATGGTGCTGATCACTCACGTCCTCAGCCTGGATGACCCCCTCCCACCCATGCTGCCGCCCGCCCTGGGCCACTCACTCTGGTCGGCAGATCACCAGGTCTCCTTTGTTGGTACCATAGGCCAGGCCAAGCCCTGGCTCGGGCAGCCAACGGGCAGAGTTGATGCTGACATGTCTCCGCTGGTCGGCAGGCATGGGGTAAAGGACGTTGAAAACTCTCTGGGTGGGGGAGAAAAGAGGGAAGAAAAGAGAATTCGAGGAGAAACAATTTGTTACCAAGAATAACCAAGTCCCTTCTACGGCCGGAAGCAAGTTAACCACAGGGAGGAAAGGAGCCAGTTAGGCTGGGAACAGAAGGCCTCTTACACATACTGCAGAACTTGAGGTGGCAGGGGGAGCCTGGGGCCCTCGACTTTAGGAGAAGGCTACAACTCTGTCCAGCAAGGCTAGGGGTCACTTAGGCTTTTCTGCAGGAAGCTTGCTCATGCTCTCCTTAACATAACAACCTTTTAGCTCTTCTCATTTTGTGGCTTTATGGTAGCCCCCTGGAAAGGCTGTCAGAGCTCCACTCCCCAGGAAGGTCTGCTCCTAACTTTCCCCTGACCAGACAAACCAGTGAGAGCCAAGCTCAACTGGGAGTCCCGTTACCATGGAAATCACAGCTCTTACAGCAATGGAGAACTGAAGGTGATAGGGGGGCGGGAGGGGGTGATAACACCAGAGAACATTCTTAATTCATCTAATTAAAAGCAATGTTAAAACTGCTATTGTTAAGGAAACCTAAAAGGTGCGCTAAGATGTAGGAAGCAGGGAAGAGGGGAATCTTGAACACACAGGTACATGACTTCTTTCTAGCTTATATAAATCACCATTAAATAGATCGTATCCATTTCTCCAAGGGAGAATCTCCCTTCAATAGTAGGCTTATTTCCAAAGCTACTATTTTCTCAGGAGGCAGCTCAGCTGTGGCTAAGGGTTTGGAGTAGGTGAAAGAGAGCCTCCAATTTCTCTGGCCTCTGAGCTGCACGACATTCCACAGCAACTTTAGTCAGAGAGCAGGACATTGGGAGAATGAAGGATGGGGACTTTCCTTCGAGCTAGAAAGCCCTAGGTTGGAGTCCTGACACTTCTCTAGAACAGTAACTTCTCCAGATCTCAGTTTAAAAAGATACAACACCAGGGGCACCTGGATGGCTCAGTTCGTTAAGCGTTTGACTTTGGCTCAGGTCATGATCTCACACATTTTGAGTTCGAGCCCCATGTCCAGCTCTGTGCTGACAGCTCAGAGCCTGGAGAGTGTTTCAGATTTTGTGTCTCCCTCTCTCTCTGCCCCTTCCCTGCTTGTGCTCTGTCTCTCTCTTAAAAAAAATAAACATTAAAAAAAAAAAAAGATACAATACCAATATCCAAATAATTGTGGAGAGATGAAAAGGCATGATGTGTATAAAATGTCCAGCACAGTGCAAGCTCATAAATGGTAACTGCTACTATTATTATCAGGAATCTGCATCTGGGGCTTCAAAAAAGATGGTTCGGGTCTACAAAGAGGACATGAAGCCAAGAATCTAGCAACTGGAGTTGTAGTCAATGTTTTCCCTTTTAGCCTCTTCGGGTATTAATCTATAAAGTAGGAATGAAAGTAGGGATGATCTGCTTTTCCCTGTCCCTTGATGGAAAAAAACAAAAAAACAAAGAAGACCAAATGAGATGTGGTTTAGTAAGTAATATTCAAGGAATTTAGGGTGGTACAATAATTATTACTTTAAAAATTATCCTGATGAGAGATTTAAAATTAAAAAAAAAAAAAAAAAAGAGGAAATAAGTAAAAATTGAGCTAAGGGTCCACTGCACGTATAAGAATGAAGTGATAAGCAGCCCTGGATGTGGGAATACTTGTTCATGTGCCTTGGGTGTCTATCTGTCTGAAATGCTTTCACCAGGACAGGCTCCAGAATGGAGAGGACAGCAGCACGAGTTCTCAACATACCGACACATACACAGAGAATCCTGTTATGAATAATTTTCCAGGTTCTGTGGCGCTGAGAAATGTGCCTGGGCGGCTAATGGCACACCGCCCGGACGGCCCTGCAATGGTCCTGAGGTTGAATGGGTCTCTTACAGATACGGAATTGGCTCTGTTTTGAGGCAGAAGACTGACGGCACCACAGCTGCTGCTTTAAGAACCTCCCGTGCCCTCTCTTTCTGACTCAACTCCAAATGTAAGAATTAGCAAAAATCTTTGGTCTAACTGAGGAGACTACTAAAAAAAGAGCCCAATGGAGTTTATGAATTTCTAAACTAGTCATGTAGAACATGGTTGCTTGACCTCTGGATAGTCTCTTCCTTGCACACATATATCTAGCAGGTGCTCTGAATGAACTCATTGCTCCGTTCTCTACCAGCCTCAATGGCTGACTCTCTGTGGAGGTGGCAATACCTGTCTTTTCCCTTTGCACCTATTCAACCCTTTCCTTCAAGTCAGGGGATGGGGGTGTGGTGCCTTTACCCTTTCTCACAGAGGTTCTCCTTCCCAGAAGATAAATCAATAGTTTCTGTCCCACCTGCAGGCCACATGGTTAAATGAGTTGGGACACACACTCAAAGGACAAACAACTATGTCTGGGATCATTGACTGTTCAACTTCCCTTCACCCCAAGGTTAGATGGCATGAGTGGGGTACACCAGGGTTAAGGAGGGATGTGTGTTAATTTTAGTGGGCTGGATTAGGGGAGCTTCGGTCTTGACCTGTGACAGTTCTACAAAGCTTCACAAGGGAGTCTCAGCTGAAGTCACAATGATTCACTCCTAACTTCAGGGAGCTGGGCAGAGAAAGTAGCCTTGTAAGAAGGGGGAGTAATAAGGTTAGTAAAGTAGATGCTATAAGGTTGTGCTGAGTTTTTTGATGGGTCTCAAAGAGGAAGAGAATTCTTCCAGAAATGTTCCAGACCAGGAAAGAAGCAGAGAAGCCTCTCACATGTCACAAGTTTACCTTTTATAGTCTGTTGCTGCAGAAAAATTAACAAGCAAATACTATCAATTTGCTTCTAAGCACAGGAACCTACTTTGGAGACAAAACCCTCAAAAGACCAGTATGATGGATGACCCAGCTCAGGTGAGACAAGGTCAAATGCACTGGGGAGAAGTAATTAAAGATTGAGACCCCTAGACCTTGCTGCACAGATAGTCACAACCTCTATGGCTATAGTAGTCATGGGACATCAATTTGTTCTCTATGGCAGTTCCCCCGGGCCCCTCACCCCATCAAGTCCTTAAACACCGTTGAAAGGGCAGCTCCCAAGTGCCCATCTCCTCTAGTGTTTGGGTATTAGACTAAATCCTGCTTTGTGGCAGGAAGCCAGAAGATCCCACGTGAGGATCAGCAGTCTCCAGGACTCCTGATAAGCACCAGCTTGCTTATCACACTCTAATGTGGGGGTAGGAAGGAGGGAGATGAGAGCAAAACATATGGGGGAGGGGGTGTAGTAAGAACACAGAGGGTGCCAGATGGGCAGGACTCTGATTTACAGTCCTGAGAGGCCATCCGGTCCAATACTCCTGATTTCACACATAGCCTAGAGGAATGAGAACCTGGCCCATTTTCAGAACCATCCAGAGATGGACTTTCCGCTCCATTCTCTGGCTGGAGCTCTCAAAGCACCTCACAGAGGGGGGTATTCTCCTCACAATTAGTCAGCCCTAATGACAAAAAGAGTATCTGCCCAACAAGTTCCCCAATGCTGACAGACGGTTCGGTAGCTCTGGTCACTCTCCCAACATTGCTGCTTTCAACTATCAGTCTATCTGGCCCAGTGACTGGGGGAGCCATCTCCTCCCAGATTCCAGTGGGGTCTAGCTCTGGCTCTGTACACTCAAGGTTCATCAGCACTGACAAGAAAGAAGATCTGAGATAGTGTTAAGGGACAGCTCTGGCCTTCACTTAAAGACACCCCAAATATATCACCAATAAAGGTTTCCTTACCACTGGTCAAGGACAAAGCTGGGTGGCCTGCCAAAAATCCCTCTCTCCCTCTGACAAGAGAGACACCCCATGAAGTTGTACCACCAAATTCCATTACGTTAGAGGAGGATTATCAGGACCTGGAGACCCTTTGTGGGGCGGGATACAAAACCCAGCTGCTGATTCATGTTGGCAGAGACCTGGTTTCACCAGCTTTGGCTACAGATGTTCCCTGGTATATGACAAAAGCTGACAGCAACCCCCTCCCCAAGCAGACTGTTTTCTTTTCTGTCTAAACTCTATGAAGAGAACTGGAATCAATGTACTAGAAGGAGAGCCAGTGCCATATGGGCACATTACCAGAGAACGAGTCAGGTCGCCAAGGTCTTTATGGTTCTAAGAGAGTGGGACAAGAG